>NW_027361787.1:1495000-2695000 GCF_039654945.1 Dendrobates tinctorius | reverse complement strand
AAGGCTTTTTAGCCCTTTCCTCAGACTGTAGCTCCTGGGAACAGGCCCTCACTCCTGTCCCTTCACTATAAAGCCTGGGCCCCATTATACAGCTGTACAGGGGTCTAGTGAAGGCTTTTTAGCCCTTTCCTCAGACTGTAGCTCCTGGGAACAGGCCCTCACTCCTGTCCCTTCACTTTAAAGCCTGGGCCTCATTATACAGCTGTACAGGGGTCTAGTGTAGGCTTTTTAGCTCTCTCCTCAGTCTGTAGCTCCTGGTCACCATGTGATCTCACCATAACCCTAACAAGCTAATTAAGGTGTGAAATCTTGGTCAAAATTATCTCAGTACACAAATCTCCAAGGGTGCCCAAAGTTTTGCATCGCCCCTTTTTCCTTTTTGCAATTATGAAATTGTAAAAAAATCTATATATATATCTATTTTTATTATTATTTTTGCCTAAAATACAAAGGCCATGTGTCATCTTAGAGGTTCGGCCTTTTAGAGATCATTTCATCTTCATCTTACTACTGATCACAATAACGGTCATTTTGACCCAGGGCGCCCAAACTTTTACATGCCGCTGTCAATGCTTCATCCCGCTGGTGCTCAATATTTAATAGGGTCTCGCTATTAAACTTAATGAAAAGTTCGGTGAATGTCTTTGAGCTGTTATTACTAGAGATGAGCGAATATCGTCGGAGAAGTTGTTATTGGCTAATATCACTTACCGAATAGCTGCATCGGGACCCCGGATCCCTGGAGCGCTCCCGATAATCAGCTGCATGTGTCGCCCTCCATGCAGGTGCTGTGACTATCACACAGCGCGACACACGCAGCTGATTATCGGGAGCGCTCCAGCACACTGAGTCCTGCACACTCTGAGGCCCCTGATCATGTGACCCCTGACTCCTCCCCTCCTGTGACCTCATCACAGGTCCTGTGCACAGAGCAGTCATATATGTGGCAGACACTCCTGGATCTTCTGCTTTCTGGGCCGGTTCCTCCTGTGAGTCCTATTAACCCTTTTGCTCCCTGTTTTCTCCTTTCTGACAGGACAATATCTGAATTCGGATAGTGTGACAGGAATTTTAGCAATGTGGAAGGAAAAAATGACAATTTTACTTTATTTCCTCACAAAAATGTGACTTTACCCCAAAATTGGCAGCGTAACAAATCCTTATTTCCCCACTGTAGTTTGTAGACTCCATATACAGATCCCTTAAGTGTGAAAAGAGCTGAATTCCCCACTTAAGTTATTGCATTTTGGAAATTGCCCCCACTGGGAATTTATCTCCAGGTAAAGGCACAATTGTGTCTGTCAGGGGAGTTTGTCTTCCAATTAGAAATCGTCCAGACCTGAATAAGTAAGATGCTTCTTTATTGGACATGCCGGCACGGAGAGAGAGGATGACAGCCACACTAGGTGTGGGCCGTCCTCTGTCTAACTCAATACATATTCTTAAGAGTTTAAATAACAAAGCTGAAAGGGTGTTGGAACACATTGCGTTTGCAGAATAGTAAATACAATTTGCTTAGCATTGGGTTATCCTTATCTCTGTTACCACAGAAGCAAAGGTATGACTGTTACTTTTTGTACGTTAGATAAGTTTTGCAACCTAAGCATTACACCCATGTATTACATCAGCTGAAAAGAGTGACTAGGGATAATAATGGCAGAATCATGTACGGTATATACTGTGTATATACACACACATACACATATGTATATAGATACACACATATATATATATATATACACATGCACATAAAAGAAAGAACTTTATTACAATTATTATAACATTCCCTCATCTTGTAATAAAATCATCTATCTGTACACATTGGGGACAGATTTCTTTTTGTCAGATTTCACAGAAGATATTCATATAATCTAGAGGGAGAGTAATATGTTCAGTATATTTATCATTAAGTCCAAAAATTTTCATTCTTTCCTTGGATTCCAAGGTCTCCATTCCTTGATGCATAGTTTTTGTTATGGCAGAGTCAGTCA
This sequence comes from Dendrobates tinctorius, assembly GCF_039654945.1. Classification (NCBI taxonomy): domain Eukaryota; kingdom Metazoa; phylum Chordata; class Amphibia; order Anura; family Dendrobatidae; genus Dendrobates; species Dendrobates tinctorius. The sequence continues at coordinate 2,693,009 of NW_027361787.1, read as the reverse complement.
GTCTTTGAACAAGTCCTCTAATGCATAGAATAGCGCAGCATCCACAAACAATCACCACTCCGGCCACGATGGTAAGAGATGTCAACGCAGAAGTGAATAATCCGGACCATTTCCCAAACCATCCTTCAGTCCAGGAATATGTCGTCATATCCAGAGTTCTCTGCTAATTCATTAGACAGGGCAGTCAGTCCATCAAGAGCTTTGGAGATACTCCCATCAGGATCTGTATTAGGGATAAAGGGTGCAACAAAATCCTCCAAACATTTTATATTCACCTCCCTTTTCTGCTACTAACTTGTCTAATGCCATCTTATTCTACCAAGCCATGAGAGAAGTTGGTCCTAATTGCTCAGCTGTCCCTTTAACTACATCTCGGGTATAATTAACAAATCTCTGCTGGTTATAGTATAAGTAGTTTATCCAATCTACATTCATTTTTATAATCACCCACCAAATTATGGATTCCCACCCGGCTGCTACCTGGTTCCTACCCTTGTACTCGGTGGTCACTCCCCTGGGAACTCCAATGTCATCTCTGTAGATACTAGAATGGAAGGATCCTTGCGGAGTTTCACGCTTCTGTCTCTTCCACTACGTACCTTTGGCCATATCTCTGTTGACAACAGGTGGAACGGCATGATTGGCTGGACCACCGCACAGTCCCTTCGGGAACCATGTGGTAGTCAGGCTCTTATGCTTTTATCACCGCATAACCACCATACATCCGCTCTCAGGGTAGTGTGGTCTGACCATATGGCTGAGTACTTGGCCCTGTGGGAGACAATGATCCATTCTCTACAAGAGTCGCCTTGGAGCTCTCCGAAGTCGTGCCCATGCCCTGGAAGACTAAAACAAGTATAGTTACCAGGATTAGCAATCACCTGTGGTGGGATATCCGGTTTCTCAAGTGGAGGATATAAAAATGTTAACATTTTACATTTTCCTTCCCTTTCTGAGCAGACATAAGTTTTACTATATAGCTTAATTTTTTTAAGCTTTCTGCAATGTAGTTAAGCCATTCTAGCCATTCATTCTCCTCCTCACAGCCTCTCTCTAGAGCTAGTTTATCTTCATAAGTTAGGTTAGACAATCTAACTATGAACCCTATGGACTCTGTTATGGTTCTCTCTGGCATACCTTCCTTGGGTCTATGTATGCTATTATTCTGAACTTCTATGTAGAAATATCATATTGGCTCTAATCCTGACATATCAGCTCTTCTAACCTTTGATCCCTCATCTTAGGGTTTTTTTTAAAAAATTCTCAGTAGCTGATTACAATTATTCTTATTTGTGTAAGGGGATCTCCTTTTTCCTACTGGGGAATCAGGCTTTAAATCTATGTAGCCATAAGGCTTATACCTATAGTCTCGGGCTACAATTGTCCATGCTGCTTTACTCCAGTCACACACATTCATCCCCTCTGCTATTACAGCTCATAACACAAACATACTTATCAGACTCTGCTAGTTTCACAGCTTGTTCCCTGTCTCTGCATCATTTATACAACAGACAGAAATCCACTAACATGGCGGCCTCCTGCCCAATTTCAAAAGTAAGATTGAAAGTCTTAAATCTGAAACCATTCTACCACCCTGGACTTTCCTCTCCTGCTGGGTCTATTACCCTCTACTCTCCCATCACTATGGTCACGATGAATATACATGTGACTAACCCTGATGTACACATCCTAGATCTGACCGTCTTGTCCGGGTAGGGGGATGAATGGGAGACTTCACCAGTTTGAGACAAGCTTTCCCTTGTGGAAAACCTCCCTTTGTAGCTGGACTTTGACAAGCAAGTCAGATCCTACTCTGTCCCTACCTGTCTGACAAGTTTACAGTATGAGAGATGGATCCAAGAATCTTGACCGCAGTAGGAGAAGTCCACAGGACTTGGTAAGGACCTTCCCACTTAGGATGGTGCTGGTGTTTCTTCTTTATCACCTTCACAAGGACCCAGTCTGCAGGTTTCACAATCTCAGGTTTTGTTAGTGGGTTTCCTGGAACAAAACTACGAGTAGAAACTTCTTTGTGAGTTAATATCTTAGCCATATATTCTGCTAATGTACAATCAACTTCCGCATCTATTCTTTTAAAGGATTTTAGCTGAGGTAACAGAAAAGATCTCCCGTATATGATTTCAAAGGCTGTCAGCACTACCGATGTCCGTGTGACATACATATTTAGTACAACCAATAGGCGACAGTGCAACCAATTTTTCCTGTTTCCTGCATGGTCTTTGTCAACCTATTTTTCAAGCTCCCACTGTGTCTCTCAACCAGTCTGGCTGACTGAGGATGACAGGCACAGTGGTTTCCTAACTCAATTGACAAAGTTTTTAGGTAATAATAATATTACTTAGTTTACTATATATTTTCTGGAACCCCAAATCTGGGTATGATTTCCTTTAGAAGGACCTTTGGTACCATTAATGCATCAGGGTGGACAGCTTCAATCCACCTGCTGAAAGCATCCATAATAACAAGGCCGGACCTTTTCCCTCACACTTGTTCAATAAAATCCATACAAATGTGTTGGAATAAGTATTCAGGGTGAGGACATTGTCCTCTCTCTGGTCTCAGGTTCCTTTAGGAATTATTTTTGCACAAGTAATGCAGATTAAACAAAAAATGTAATAGTTAGTAAATCATAAATACGTAAGATATGACCTCTACCATCTCTCCTGTTGAGACATAGCTTATGCCATGGCTCAATACTGTGACATATCTTAGGAGGTCACTGGGCAGTTCATACATATAAGCCATCTTTAAAAATAACCCCTTTGGTTACCAATTTTTTTTTTTTTCTTTTAATGCCAATAGCATGTCATCCACATATAAGAGCATCTGGCTCCTTCTGGTGACTCACATTGAGCTAGGTTAGCCGATTTTACCTGGTAAACAATAGTAGGTGATTCACAGTACCCTTGTGGGATTCTGGTGAATGTATACCTGCTCCCCTTATATGTGAGTACAAACCAAACCTGGCGATCTGGATGTACCAGGATGCTGAAGACATTACTGACATCACTGTAAAGACCTTATGTTCCGGCCTCCAGACATTCAGCAGAGTATGGGGGTCTGGCACTGTGGGGGCTCTTGTTATCACAGCCTCGCCTACAGATGGGGGCGCCCTCCCTACTGGAAACAAGGTTGTGTTAAAAGGTGAGCTGGCACAGGGTATAATCACCCCTTTTATCGATCCCACATCTGCAGGTCATGAGGACCACAAAGATTCTGGGTATGTGGCCAGTTCTTCCTCTAATTCTAGGAAAGGATCAGCATTTCTCACTCGTTCCCCTGCCTCGCTGCAGGTGGACACTGGGTTTAGAAATGGTGTTCCACTTTAGTACTTGTGACCGTGCCTGCAGTCTGACATTGTAAAATGAGCCATCACCCAAATCCTCCCATTGTTACTTTCCTTACACTCCAACAAAATCACCAAGGAATTCCATGATCCACCTTCACATCTGGAGAGGGAAACATGTGGCACGGGGCCTCTAAAAAGCAAAAACAACAATTTAATTTGTTCTGACAGTTTACACCTGACGGCACAGTTCCCTTTATAATCCCAGTATATTGTGTGCAAAGAACAATCTAGAGCATGAAAATTCTCATATTTTACATCAGGACCCCTGAAATACCTGTAGTACATGGTGCAGTGTAGTCCTTCAGGTGTGTGAACATCTACATTTGTGTACCTTTATCTATTGCTTCCTTGATGAAGGACTCCGTAATAGAGGATGGTCCTGCAGTTATTAGATCTAGACTGTAATAATATCTGGATTCTCCATACCCCTGGAGCACCATTGTCTCAGCCATGGATTTCACCTATAGTCCTGCAGCAGTAGGAATTATTCCCAGGCTCAGGGCTGCATCATATCCCTCCCACACAGCTGATAATATAAGTTGTGTAATTGCACTTTTACCTGTGCCGAGAGACCGGTGTCTCCACAGGCGTAGACAATGGCTCTCTGTGTCTTACCACTTGCTCCTTTTACCACTATGCAGGCAGCAGACAGTCCAATAGTCGGTATCTCTTCTGGATGTACTAAGGTTCTAGTGGCTCCTGAATCAACAAGAAAAGTGACCTCATGGCTTCCCACAAGGACGGTTACTTCTGGAAATACAGTGTTTTTTTTATACATTTCTACTTCATCCAAGTTAAATATTACTTCAGGAATCTTACTTTTTTCCTCTGGCAAAAAGGGATCTGATATTTGTGATGTGATGTTGTTTTTATCAGTTGCCTTTAGTCATTGGTTTTGTATATTTGGGGCGTATTGTCTATCTGGGCATTGTCGGATAAAGTGTCCAGTCTTCCCACAATGCCAACAAGATAGTCTATCTCCTGCTCTCTTACCTCTCCCCCTTCCTCTTCCTCTACCCCTGTCTCCTTGTCCTTTATTTGGATCTTTTTGGGCAACGAAGATCTCACACCTATCATCAACTAAAAATACTTGACCTTTTTTAACTTTTATTTTTTTTGTCCTTAAAGTACTGGTCTGCATGTCTGGCATAATCTAAAACTTCAGTCAGTCGGGCTGTCCTGTGTGTAACCATGTGTTTGGTAATATACCCACTTATTTGGGACTGACAACCCTTTAAGAAGGCGGTTTTTAATTGCTGTTCATAGGGGGTATCGTTCATCATGTTAACAGGTGGGACAATGCCACTATGGATGTCAAATACCTCTTTAATTCTGTGATAATATCTATCGACATCCTCGTCATCCTGCTGTATAGTCCTATTAATTTCTGTCCAATTTCCTGTACCTGTGTACCATGTCCTTACTCTATCCATTAAGTTCCCCATGTTCACAGCTTATCTTACAATCTCAAAAACTGTTAGTTTAGATTTTATAGTACCTTCTACTGGTTACTCAAGATGAAAGGGACATCTGAATGTTCTATTTTCAAAGACACACAATTTTACCCTCTATATGGTGCAAAAGTTAGGCTTATCAATCTATAAGCAAAAAGGACACATTGCACATCTGATCTGAAGACTGTTCTCTCTGGGTACCTGATGAAAAAGGACCATATCCAGTCTCATTCCAGGGATACTCTCTTGGTACAATCTTAATAACTTTCCAGCTTTCAGATGAAATGGAAAATAACAATTCTGCCTTACAATGAGGACAAGATCTTAAAATATATCTGTGGGTCTACGTCCTGTAAGGATGTTACGTAAAATTCTTATACACAAGAAAAAGACAAACAACAAGATAAGGACTATACACAATATAAACCCTGGAGCACAATGGATTTCTACCAACTTTTAAGAAGTTTGACAAAGATCAGTGAAATTAATATGTCAACAAGAAGGTAAAAAACCAACAACAACAATTCAATTACTGCTCCTAATATCCAGGATCTAAATAATCCTCACTGATTACACTTAGGGATGGGCGAGTCTACTCGCTAGGACTCGTTACTCGGTGAATAGTAAGGGACTCGCTGGACTCGTTACTCGGCGAGTCTCCCAGTGATTAATCGCACAGTAACGAGTCCAATGCAAGTCAATGGCAATCCTAGTTTTGTCAGTTTTTTTTTCTCACTCGCTAGACTCGCTATATCACATCGCTGTCAACAGCGAGTCTGAGCGAGTCTACGATTCCGAGTCCTGTATACTGGATTTGGGACTCGCTTATACAGAATCTGTTATGTTCCTACAAGTTTCCAAGACAGCCTATGTCAACACACAGCGATTGTGAGCGAGTCTGAGCGAGTCTACGAATCCCGAGTCCTGTATACTGGATTCGGGACTCGCAAATATAGAATCTGTTATGTTCCTACAAAGCTTCCGAGACAGCCTAGCGTGTTAGGTCAGAAAACTTTTTTAGATGGACAAGCATGTTAGCCAATCATATTCAGTAATGTTGGTTGTGGCAGGACTATGATTGGCTTCTGTCCATCGTGATGCCTATGTCATGTATGAGAGGCGAGGCTGTATATAAGCCTTTTCCACCGCCATTTCCTCTACATTCCTGAGAGATCTGAGATAGAGCAGGGTGAGGTAGATGCTTGAGCAGATCATACAGGAAAGATGTATATCTTTGTTGAATTTGACAACAGGATCTATCTACAGGAGACTGGCACAGCTATGGGAAGTAAAATGGCTCCACAGTATGCAAATCTTTTCATGGCCAAGCTTGAAAGCGATTTTTTGTCCTCATGCCCCATCAGGCCCCTGGCCTACTACCGCTTCATTGATGATATTTTAATCATCTGGACGGAGTCTGAGCAACAGCTAAAGACGTTCCACGAACAGTTTAATCAATTTCATCCCACCATCAATTTAACACTCAACTACTCCAGTACCGAGATTAATTTTTTGGACACCATCATTAAGCTAAAAAACAATGAAATAGAGACATCCCTGTATCAGAAGCCAATCGACCGTCCAACATACCTTAAATGGGACAGTTTCCATCCAAAACACATAAAGAACTCTATTATCTATAGCCAAGCCATCAGATACAATCGTATATGTTCCAACCCCATGGATAGAGACAAACACCTTGGTCGCCTCAAAAAAACCTTTTTGAATCAGGGTTACCATCCAAGAACAATTGAAAACCAAATTACAAGAGCCACCAGATTGTCAAGGAATCACCTGCTACATTACAAAGCTAAAGAAGAAAATAACCGAGTGCCTCTAGTAGTCACCTACAACCCAAATCTGGAGGTGCTAAGGGGAGCTGCACGGAAATTACAACCTTTACTACAAAAAGATGCCCGATTAAAATCAATTTTTCCAGACCCCCCACTGCTGTGTTTTAGGCAGCCCCCAAATTTAAGAAGCATCATTGTCAGAAGCTCCCTGTCCTCTCCAACAGCTGCAGGAACCTTTCCTTGCAACCAGAAAAAATGTAAAACCTGTCCATTTATAATGACCACGGACAAGATAAAGATCCCCAACTCACATCAGGACTACAAGATCCCAGGTACTTTCACCTGCATTACATCTAATGTGGTGTACTTAATTATTTGTACTAAATGTCCAACTGGGGGTCTGTATGTGGGGGAGACAGGGCAAAAGCTTAGAACAAGGATGAATGCTCATCGTCACACAATAAGAGAAAAAAGAATGGATCTACCTGTGGCAAAACATTTCTGTATCCCTGATCACAGCAGCATGGATATGAAATTACTGGTATTGAAAGGTAACTTCACATCTCAGATAGAGAGACGAGTTTGGGAGTACAAATTTATGACGAACTTTGACACTCTCAGTGCTGGAATGAATGTGTCGCATGGATTTATGTCTTTTTACATCAATTAAGGAATTTCCTTTTAAAACCTTGCAGGGCAACACAGAACTAGACCCCAATCAGAGGACCATAAAACATCCAGACTCCTTATCTATGAACTGGTCCAATGTTTATATTTATGTTTCTCCCTCTCCCATATTGATAGTTCTGCTTCACGTCACTTGTCTTATCTATTGCATTTTTTCTAGGCTGTATTGTGCATAAATATGTGACTTCAGATTTTGTATTAGTCTAGCCTGATGAAGAGACCTGAGTAGTCTCGAAAGCTTGCAATGTATTACCATCTTTTCAGTTAGCCATTAAAAGGTATCAACTACTGAGGACTCTCAATCCTGAATATTTTTCTGAGCAGATCATAGGGATTGTCAGTTAGTGTAGGGAAACTTCAAGATTCCTTATATTAAACCCAAACAGCTCTTCTGAGAGCTACCAGGAGGACAGAGGAGTACTGTGTAGACTGTAGGCAGGCAGGGAGGATCAAACCTTACAGTGCAGTGCACAGTGCAGGGACTAGTGTGCAGCTTCACTGCTAGGTGTCAGCACACACACTTACCCCGCCAGCAAGTGACGCCTACAGCACCACCTAACTCCATCTCGGTGACTGTGCATTTGTCAACAATGTCACAAAAACCACAATTTCCCAAAAAAGAGGTTGCAAAGGGACGAGGTCGTGGCCGTAGCAGTGCAGGGAACATCACTTGAGCGATCTCCCTCCAGGCTGTAGTCCGCTGGATGTTATGCCCATAGGCAGGGTCAGTGGGGAGCCAAAGCAGGGGCCGAGCCTCCACCAAATCAATCAACTGCAGCGTGTTGACAGTGACACGGGCCATGATTGCTCTGTATTGCTCTGTGTGTGTGTGCGTATGTCAACTCGACTCGGATTATTTCCTGTTTGCTCAAAGCATGGTGTGTGCTAGAGAAAATCGCTTCCCTCGCCTCATCGGCGCTAAATAAGACAAACAAATGCGAGTTTGGACTCGGACACAGCAGCAACAAACTGTTGCGAGTGGGGTTTACAAATCGCCAATGCAAGCGCTTTCCGAGACACATCTGCGATTTGTAAATCGCACATTACTCGCTAAGACTCGCTTCCCCATTCATTAACATTGGACTCGCTAGACTCGCAACGAGTAGCGAGTCCCGGGCTCGGACTCGCTAGAGTCAAGTGATTCCGAGTAATTTAGGACTCGCCCATCACTAATTACACTATGTCCCAGATATTTACCTGCTTGTATCTCTATATCTTGCCATCTCCGTCCAATGAAGGCCTGTAAGGGGCGAGTATGACAACACAGTGTGACAAACGTGAACGGTCCCCAAGGAATGGGGTCACAATGATAAATGTGGTCACTGATCTGAACGAGATAAATATGCTCACAGGGACTTCTGACCAGTGTAACAGTACAAACACACAACATACAACAGCTTCCACAGTTAGAGAATGGACAGACACACGTACACAGAGACATAAGACAGGAGAGTAAAGTTCCCTCGTACTCCTATTCCTGAAGTGCTGAGATAAAGTCTAATGACACCGCCGCTTTATATACAGAGACGTTCCCGTCCTTAATATCAGGTATTCAGACAGGGCCGGACTGGGACTAAAATTCAGCCCTGGCATTTGAAGTTACACAGGGCCACTAGTCACATGGTGACTATATAATATCTTTGTACACTTGCAGTTTACAAGAAGTGAGAGGAGATTAACACGACTATATAAAATGTAGTCATAGCTGTGCCCAGTATTTCAGCTCAGTCCTATTTATTGCTTTTAGGTACAGTACTCCTCCCAAATCTCTGTCCCCTTTTGTATGCACGGTGGCAGAATTCCTGGCAGAACTGCTCTCTATTGGGCAACAAGACCCCCTGGTCATAGCCGCCCCTATCATACCTCCCAACTTTTGAAGAAGGGAAAGATGGACAAAGACTGCGGCGCGCGTACACCTCATACACACGCGGCTCCGCTCCGTACACCTCGAACACACGGCTCCGCTCCGTACACCTCGTACACACGGCTCCGCTCCGTACACCTCGTACACACACTGCTCCGCTCCGTACACCTCGTACACCCACGGCTCCGCTCCGTACACCTCGTACACCCACGGCTCCGCTCCGTACACCTCGTACACACGGCTCCGCTCCGTACACCTCGTACACACGGCTCCGCTCCGTACACCTCGTACACACGGCTCCGCTCCGTACACCTCATACACGTGCGGCTCCGCTCCGTACACCTCGTACACCCACGGCTCCGCTCCGTACACCTCGTACACACACGGCTCACCCACGGCTCCGCTCCGTACACCTCGTACACACGGCTCCGCTCCGTACACCTCGTACACACACTGCTCTGCTCCGTACACCTCGTACACCCACGGCTCCGCTCCGTACACCTCGTACACCCACGGCTCCGCTCCGTACACCTCGTACACCCACGGCTCCGCTCCGTACACCTCGTACACCCACGACTCCGCTCCGTACACCTCGTACACACGGCTCCGCTCCGTACACCTCATACACGTGCGGCTCCGCTCCGTACACCTCGTACACCCATGGCTCCGCTCCGTACACCTCGTACACCCACGGCTCACCCACGGCTCCGCTCCGTACACCTCGTACACACGGCTCCGCTCCGTACACCTCGTACACACACGGCTCCGCTCCGTACACCTCGTACACACACAGCTCTGCTACATCCACACTGTAAATCCTGACCCCACACATACTTACCTCAACCAGCACCATGACGACAGCAAAGCAGAGTCTTGCAGACGGTAGAGGCAAGGCTGAGCGCACAGGACCTGTGATAAGGTCACAGGAGGGGCGGAGTCAGGGGTGACATGATCGGGGGTCTGGACAAAGGCTCCTGATCATGTGACCCCCTGACTCCTCCCCTCCTGTGACCTCATCACAGGTCCTGCGAACAGAGCGAGCAGGCAAGCGAGTGCGACGCTGTGAGTGGCTGCGGGGGGGAGGGGGTCTCATGCTATGGCGAGGATGGGGTGCGTGGGGGAGGCGTGGCGGCTTATCTCCCTGCAGTGCGGGAGGAACTTGGAAACTATCACCGCCGTGCCCGCAGAGGGCCGGCGGCAGGAGCAACAGTGGCCGCAGCAGCTGGCAAGCGGCCAGATGATCGGGCGCTGCCGCCCGCGGCCCAAGTGATAGCAGCCCAGCGGGAAAATGCCCGGTTGGTTATATTGCCAATCCGGGCCTGTATTCAGAGCACCACAGGCGCAGACTCTCCTCAGTGAAATGAGGAGGGTTCAGTCACCCTGTGTTATTAAAAGAAAAACATATAACAAAACAACATAGAATATTCTCTATGGGGATCAGGTGACATGTACCTAGGTGATTTATACCACTATAGTAACCTATGATTTGTCTCCAGTCCACAGATGACTGTTGACCACGCCTACTGGACTCCCTAATACATTCAGGATTTTATATTGCAATCCTCATACATTCACTCAAGATAACATTCAAGGAGTCTCATGTGTAACATAAAACATATAGTTATGGCGTTTTAGTTCTATGTAGTTTCAAAAGACAGACAAAACAGCACACCTAACAGAAAACAACATTCAACAAAGTACAGAAGACAAAACAGAAAACCAGCAAAAATTCATCTTATACCGTATTCCTTAACCCCTTAGTAGCCCTTTTTAAAAACAGCACCCCCTGACATATTGAAAACTTCTGTCAGATAGTTTATTAACCCTTCAGGTGATTTACAGGAATTAATGCAAAGTGGTATAGCAGGATACAGCAAGTTGTCAGCTATAGTAGACAGCCGACAGCTGCTGGATCGTCACCTGTGTGGGGATGATATTCTCTTATATCTCAGGTCAGAAAAAAGATATACTGGCTGTCATTAAGGGGTTAATCTAACGAGAATCTCCCTCGCTTCTCCCATCTAGATCGATTTAACGTGCACACGGAGTTTTTTATTCCACAGTAGCCTTCTCACACTGGCTTAGTACACATTCAAAAAATAAAAAAGAAAATAAATAGAGATTATTGTTATTTAGCGGAATATCTTAAAAAAACAAACAAACCCCAAATCTATGGAGCTCCAATTGCGTGTAAACTTCCAATTTACAGGAGCCTCTCACAAACCCAATTGGAAAAGTCTACCAGTTCCCTATTCAATTCCTAAAATAACATTCATAATATAATGAAAATTATGAAATGTTCTTACCTGTATTCAGATACAGACGATTCCCAGAGATCCTTAGACTATACGAAATCTGTCACTTTCCCTCAAACCGGTATAACTGATTAATGCCCCTGGTGACGCCTAATGTCAAGGCGGAGGACTTACTTAAGGAGTCCCAGACTCCCCCGTGCACGGTTTACAGTACTCACCGGTGAGGGAAAGGTGTTGGATTCCCGGCCAACGCACCAAAATGTCAGTGGAGTTTCAGTCTTCCAATTAGAAATCGTCCAGACCTGAATAAGTAAGATGCTTCTTTATTGGACATGCCGGCAAGGAGAGAGAATGACGACCACACAAGATGTGAGGAGTCCTCTGTCTAACTTCAATACATATTCTTAAGAGTTTAAATAGCAAAACCCAAAGGGTGTTGAAACATTGCGTTTGCAAAAAAGAGTACATACAATATGCTGAGCTTGTTAGAAATCCTTATCTACAGTTACCAGAGAAGTCATGTTACATGACTTCTCTGGTAACTGTAGATAAGGATTTCTAACAAGGAAACCTGCTAACGTTCACAAAAAGTAACAACCAAAAGTAACACCCATGTATTACATCAGCTGAAAAGAGTTTCAAAGTCTTAAGCAAAAATAAATGGCATATATGCAGTCATGTGCATAGATACATATATACATACATACACACCCATACATACATACACGCATGGGTATATATATATACACACATAAGAAAGAACTTTATTACAATTATTATAACAGGCGGATTCGCTCCATTCACCTCGTTTACACTCGGCTCGGCTCCGTACACCTCGTGCACACACGGCTTCGCTCCGTACACCCTGTACACACACGGCTCAGCTCCATACACCTCGTACACACACGGCTCCGCTCCGTACACCTCGTACACACAGGGCTCCGCTCCGTACACCTCATACACACACGGCTCCGCTCCGTACACCTCGTACACAGGCGGCTCCGCTCCGTACACCTTGTACACACACGGCTCTGCTCCGTACACCTCGTACACACACGCTCCACTCTGTACACCTCGTACACACACGGCTCCGCTCCGTACACCTTGTACACACACGGCTCCGCTCCGTACACCTCGTACACACACGGCTCCGCTTCGTACACCTCGTACACACACGGCTCCGCTCCGTACACCTCGTACACACACGGCTCCGCTCCGTACACCTCGTACACACACGGCTCCGCTCCGTACTCCTCGTACACACGCGGCTCCGCTCCGTACACTTCGTACACACACGGCTCCGCTCCGTACACCTCGTACACATGTGGCTCCGCACACCTCGTACACACACGGCTCCGCTCCGTACTCCTCGTACACACGCGGCTCCGCTCCGTACACTTCGTACACACACGGCTCCGCTCCGTACACCTCGTACACATGTGGCTCCGCACACCTCGTACACACACGGCTCCGCTCCGTACACCTCGTACACACACGGCTCCGCTCCGTACACCTCGTACACACACGGCTCCGCTCCGTACACCTCGTACACACACGGCTCCGCTCCGTACACCTCGTACACACACGGCTCCGCTCCGTACACCTCGTACACACACGGCTCTGCTACATCCACCCTGTAAAACCCTCCTGACCTCACACATAAACTTCCACTCATCCAGCACCATGACAACCAGCACACAGAGGCCCCTGATCATGGGACCCCTGACTCCTCCCCTCCTGTGACCTCATCACAGGTCCTGTGCACACAGAGCAGCTGTAGAAATCTCCGGCCTCGGGGTCTCACCAGACTTCGCTCTTTTCTTGCAGGGGCCGCAGTGGATTTCATCCTGGATCCATAGAGCTGAATAGAGGAGCGATGTTCCTTCACTCTGATGGGAATTGATGGTGACGTTTGTCCAACGTCCACGTTACCGAGTAAATCCCCCCAGGACTGCAGCCGGTAAAGACCCCGATATCCACAGGTGCCCCCTCTAATTGGGGGAAAGGGATAGAAAAGCCTCTTATCCCGAGGGGAAACCCTGTACATGGAGACATCGGCCTCAGATCTCTCCTGTCCTGTTCTTCCAGAAAAGCCTCAAACTTCTGTGTGTGACTCAGAGCTGAGATCTAACGTGAGAGAAGATTCCAGTGCGGGGAAGACGGGAAACCTTCATATAGACGGCCGGTGGGGATGGAGGCAGTGACCGACTCTGGCCAAATCTGTCTCTAGAGCCGCAGTAGAAGATGAAGATGTCATCCTCACCATGAAGGAGTTATTTCTCATGTCGCGTGTAATGAATATCTCCTGCAGTTTTGCTAATGCCGATTCCAGTGTCGGTAATGAGACGAGAATTAGCGTTATGGAAGATGAATCTATGAGGAACGTGTTCAGCTGCCGACTCCGAGGAGGAAACTGCTTGTTGTCTGGGGCCTAAATATATAGGTTTTATTAGTAGATGTCAGGGAAGAAAACTAAACCCTGTAAGATAATAAATCTCCTCATATGTTTCCCTTATTATCTCCAGTAATTGTATTATTACACAGGATTCTTATGATGTTACATCGCATCATCTTCTTCTCATTCAGGTCTCTACAATATCGGATCCTCTCAGTGAAGATCTTCTACAGAAGAGAATTTTCCTGATTTACCCATCAAGGATGGATATGGACAGACACAAGATGGCGGAGAGGATGTTACACCTCACCCTAGAGATCCTCTTCCGTCTCACTGGAGAGGTGAGAGATTCTGATGACGTCACATTACATCATTCTTATCTATGGGAATAACAGATGGACAGAACTGGAGAGGTGAGGACTCTGGAAATGTCTGTAGTGAGATTTATTAATGTGTCTCTCCATAACCAGGATTACACAGTGGTGAAGAAGACCTCTAGTGATCGCTGTCAGGACCCTGTGTCTGAGGGATGGGGAAGACCCCTGAGCCCAATCACGGGGCCTCCACCTCACCCCCTGATCCATGAGGGCATCAATGACCAGAAGATCCTAGAACTCATCTACAAGATGATTGAGCTGCTGACTGGAGAGGTGACACTGCTGGGAATGCTGGGACATTATACAGTAACACTATGAAGGGATCGGGGGATGACGGTATCATTGTATGTGTCAGGTTCCTATACGGTGTCAGGATGTCGCTGTCTATTTCTCCATGGAGGAGTGGGAGTATTTAGAAGGACACAGAGATCTGTACAAGGACGTCATAATGGAGGTTCCCCAGCCCCTCACATCACCAGGTAATAGGACTAAATACACACAGCCTATAATTATCTGTATGTAGAGAATGAATTCAGTCCCTGTATGTGTTTCCTCCAGATCTATCCAGTAAGAGGACAACACCAGAGAGATGTCCCCGTCCTCTTCTTCCACAGGACTGTAACCAAGAAGATCCCAGTGCTCCTCAGGATCATCAGGTAGATGGAGAGAAGGTGTCAGGAGATCTCCCCTATGATGTGTAGACGGCTGTGAAGGTCTTGTGCTCAGTCTTGTTTTATCCACCAGTATTATATGTTTTATACTTGTGTAATGAGAACGGTGGAGATGGCAGGATTAGAGCTGATCATAGATGGGACTTCTCCATCTGTCTGTGACTTCTACAATATTTGTTTCAGGGTGAAGATCTGACCAATATTAATACTGCAGAGACATATGTGAGAGATGATGAGCGGTGTAAAGAGGAGATTCCCACATATGACTACCCAGGTGAGTAGTAACCACTGAATGCAGAGAAGTCACAGATTCCTCTCAGTCACCGGCTGTGGCTGCTTTATCGGTGGTGTAGTCCGGCCATATTACCATGATCACCCTTTTGCCTCTAGACCACAACATTCTCCTCCATCCAAAACTGTTCAAATGACTTTGGGCAGTGAAAGCCCTTTTCTGTAGAACTTACAACCTGGAGGATCCACCTACCCCCTGGGATTAGTGTGAGGGTGATGCCTTAAAGCGAGATCTATATGATTGCTTGTACCTGACCCAATATAGGCTGAGTGCGCGCTTAAAGAGTCACACTGAACACAGAGTTAGATGTCTACTCCTTTCTCAGTATAGGCTTGCACACAACTGAAGTTTATTCTCAAGACAAAGAGACAGGAAATGGGTGTCACACCATCTTCTGAGTAGCCAGTGTCAGTCTATGATAGGTCCATTTCAGCTTCACTTCCATATATGGTATCCAGTATCTCAGCTTCTGCATTCCAAGGATTCCTTCCAAGGTGTTGCCTGAAGACACAGACGCCATTTTGGTATAGAACTGACTTAGGCTAGTTTCACACTAGCGTTTCACTGACCTGCGTTGGTCTGCGCACGGCCGCCGCTAAGCTCCAACCCAGGCCGCGCCTCCTCCCGGCTGCTCCGCCTATGGGCGCAAGACGCTGCATGTGACCTTCGTACCCTATCTTTAGCATTGGGTACGCAGGCCATGCGCAGGTATGCGTTTGCTGGCGCATGCGTCCTTTTGAGGGTGCGCCGAGCACACCAAAATGCAACACGATCCAGGATAGGGCCAAGTCTGTGATGCCAAGAGATGAGAGAATCTGTAGCAGGAGGGAATAGTCCATGGTGTTGAAGGCAGAAGACAGGTCCAGGAGAAGAAGGACAAAGTAGTGTCGCTTGCTCTTGGTGGTTAGTAGGTCGTTAGTCACTTTACTTAGGGCAGTTTCAGTTGAGTGATGCGGTCGGAAGCCAGATTGTAACCGGTCAAAGAGGGAACAGGAGGAGAGGTGGGAGGACAGTTCAAGATATACATGCTGTTCCAGTAGTTTTGAGGCATAAGGGAGGAGAGATATTGGGTGATAGTTAGACACAGAGGATTGGTCAAGGGAGGGCTTTATGAGGATGGGTGTGATTGAGGCATGTTTGAAGGATGAGGGAAAGACACCATTTCTGTCCAATAACAGCAGAGTTTCCCTTTATCCTGACTTTTCAATTTGTATTAAAACCAACTAACTTCCAGGAGGATTGTGATAATCTCCAGGACAAACATTCCACCTGTGCCATGATAGATCTCTAAGCTGTGCGTGGCTGATGGCTGTAATATACATTTATTCCCGCCTGCAGAAGATGTGTTGGCTCCAGCCCTGGTGTCATGGATTCACTCCACGTCATACATTACATTGTTTTTGATCCTAAGGAATTCAGATTACTGCACAATCTCCTGAAATGGGGAGCAATATTATTTTCTCTAATCTTCTGGTCAGGATCCATAGTAGCTCCAATGGTCCACCATAAATGAGGACAACTCTGGTTTACTGTTGTGTAATCTGTATTTGTAGTTTTCAGTTAATGAGATTCTTGTGCTCTGGGGCGGGGCTGTGGGCGGGGCTGTGGGCGGGGCTTTATATGTTGCTCTGATTACATATTCATCTGTATTGACTTATGACAGGTCGCTGACCCCTCACTGAACTGCCCCCATTATTACATAATGCATATAATAGCATTGATATTATTGGTGATAATGCCTATAATATTGTGGCTATTGTGAGGCTTAGAAAAAAATTACATCCAGCAAAATGTCACCAGCGGCCCCTGTCCAGTAGCCTCTGTCTCTTACTTATAGATAATACTGTGCAGGTGTCGCCATCGCCGGTGACATTTTGCTGGATTTCATTTTTTTCTAAATCTCAAAATAGCCACGAGTCTAAACAGGGGAAACCCAACAAGTGACCCCATTTTGGAAACTAAACCCCCCAAGGAAATGTGTGGTGGGCACTTTGAACAACCAAGTGCTTCACAGAAGTTAATTACGTAGAGCCGAGAAAATAAAAAATCATATTTTTTCCACAAAAAATGATCTTTTTGCCCTCCATTTTTTTTTTCAAAGTGTATCAGGAGAAATTGGACCCCAAAAGTTGTTGTGTAATTTGTCCTGAGTATTCTGAAACCCCATATATGGGGGTAAACCACTGTTTGGGCACATGGCAGACCTCAGAAGGGAAGGAGCGCTATATTGGAGAGCAGATTTTGCTGGAATTGTTAGTGGGTGACATGTCACATTGTCAGAGCCCCTGAGGTGCCAGAACAGCATAAGCCCCAAAAGTGACTGCATTTTACCAAATACTTCCCTGAATGAATTCTTCTAGTGGTGCAGTGAGCATACTGACCCCACAGCTGTTCCATAGAAAATTATACCATTGGGCAGTGAAGAAAAAATAATTATATTTTTCCACTAAAATGTTGTTTTACCCCCAGATTTTACATTGGAAAATAGGTAGATGGGTAAATGGTCACTACACCCATAGATGAATTCACAGAGGGGGGGTCATTTCCTATTCCCAGAGGGGTGTCATTTCCAACATGGGATCACTTCAGGGGGGATTCTGCTGTTATGGTACTTTGGAGATCCACTAAGTGCCAGAGCAACAGAATCCCCCCTGAAGTGACCCCATGTTGGAAATGACACCCCTCTGGGAATTCATCTATAGATATAGTGACCATTTTCACTACATGGATGATTTCCAGAAACTCGTAGTGGAAGTTTTAGAGCAAAAATTGCAAAAATGTCATTGTAGTGCCCAATATATTGTGCCCGGCTTGTGTCTCTGGAGACCTCCCCCCACCTACCCCCGGAAATTGTTAAGTCAGCTCTACTCAAATGTGTCTGTCACTAAATAATCCAAATGCTTGAATGTCAAAACAGTTAAAAAACGTGGTTCTGTGTGGAAGATTATAAAGCAGTCATGGAGGCATAAGGCTGGCAATGATGGGCATTGTGGGTAATAATAGCGGGAATCATGCCTCAGTCCTCTCTAGGAACATATGTTCACCGTCTTGTTCACTGTCTGAGAAAGAATGATGGGGACAGAACAATCACTAATAGATCAATCTGTCCCCATACAGGATCATGTATGGCATCAAGCCGCACATCTACAGTTTAGCGATTTGCTGCTGAGAACAATGATTTTTGTTCCGGCATAAACAATCCAATCACTCGATGAATATGCAGCATTTTGCTTGTTTAGTATAATACACCCCATAGTCCACCATATATTATAATGTGCACCACAGTCCTCCATGTAGTATAATACACTCCCCATAGTCCTCCATATAGTATAATACACTCCCCACAGTCCTCCATATAGTATAATACACTCCCCATAGTCCTCCATATAGTATAATACACTCCCCACAGTCCTCCATATAGTATAATACACTCCTCATAGTCCTCCATATATTAAAATACACTGCTCAGTTCTACTCAGTCCTCATAGTGCTCCATATAGTATAATACACCACCAGAGTCATCCATGTATTACAGTTCACTTCCCATAGTTTAATGCACCCCATAGTTCTTCATATAGCATAATGTATTCCCCATAGTCCTTGATACAGTGTAATGCAGCCCACATATACTATAATGCAGCCACCCCATAGAGCATAATGCAGCCACCCCACAGAGTATAATGCAGCCCCCCCTCATATAGTATAATGTAGCCCCCTTATAGAGTATGATGCAATCACCCCTCATAGAATATAAATATAATACATCACCCCATAGAATATAATGTAGCCCCAAATAGAATATAATACAGCCCACCTCCCCATAGAATATAATGTAGCTCCTTCAAAGAGTATGATGCCATTCTCCCTCATAAAATCTAATACAGCCCCCATAGAATATAATGTAGCCCCCCCATAGAATATAAAACAGCCCTCCTCCATATAGTATATAATGTAACCCCCCATAGAATAAAATACAGCCCCCCATAGTATATAACACAGCTTCCCCATAGATTAAAATATACCGCCCATAGTATGTAATACAGCCTCCCCCCATAGAATATAATATACCCACCAATAGTATATAACCCAGCCCACATATATAACCCAGCCCACATATATAACCCAGCCCACATAGTGTATAGCCTCATAGTATATAGCACAGCCTGCATAGTATATAGCACTGCCCATATAGCACAGCCCTCATAGTATATAGCAAAGCCCTCATAGTATATAGCACAGCCAGCATAGTATATAGCACAGCCCGCATAGTATGTAACACAGCACGCACAGTATGTAACACAGCCCGCATAGTATATAGCACAACCCACATCTCCCCCCCCCCCCCGAGAATGGCCCGAAAGTCCGGTAGTCACTGTTATAGTAAAAAACCACTATCCTCACCTCTCATGCCTGCGCTGCTCCTGGCTTCTGTCTCAGCAGCTGCTGATGCGCTGCCTGGCACACAGTGAGTGCACGATGACATCATCGCGCACCCGCAGTGTCAGAGGCAGAGCGGGGAATGATGGGAGAGGGAGCATCAGCTGACACTCTCTCCTCCGTCATTGCCTTGAACTGTACCGACAGATGCCGGTATAGTTCAGTGTGGTGGTGGCGGGGGGGTCAGCGCTGGCAGCTGGTGGGCTCCCCTGCCTCACAGGCCCCATAGCATCTGTGTGATGTGCTGCTGCTAGCTGGGGGCCCCTGGGGGAACGGGGGGCACTAGGCAGATGCCTGGTCTGCCTGCCCCTAACGCCAGCCCTGGTTATAAGGTGCGTGGGGTTCCCGATCAGCACGAAAGGCAACTGTTAGGTGGATTCATAACTGGCTTAGTGATCGGACCCAAAGAGTGGTCGTAAATGGCTGCACATCCAGTTGGAAGAATGTCTCAAGTGGGGTACCACAGGGCTCTGTCCTGGGCCCTGTATTGTTCAACATCTTTATCAACGATTTAGATGAAGGAATTGAGGGTAAACTGATTAAATTTGCTGATGACACAAAGCTAGGAGGGATAGCTAATACTAGAGAAGAGAGAGAGGATTCAAAAAGATTTAAATAAACTGGAGAAGTGGGCAGCAACTAACAGAATGGTTTTTAACAGGGAGAAATGCAAAGTACTACATCTGGGCAATAAAAATGAAAAAAGCATATACAGAATGGGAGGAATAGGGCTAAGTGACAGCACATGTGAAAAAGACTTGGGTATACTAATAGATCACAGACTGAATATGAGTCAACAGTGTGATGCAGCAGCAAAAAAGGCAAATGCAATTATAGGATATATTAGGCCTGTTTCACACTTCAGTTTTTTGTTTCAGTTAAAATCCGCCAAAAAGGCGGAAAGCGGATCCGTTCCTAACTGATGCCACCAGATCGGGTTTTTTGACGGATCCGCTGTCCGGGAATGAGAGAGCGAGAGAGAATTTTTTGTTGTCCACCACAAAGCATTTCAGGGTTAAATTTTCTCCTGACTTCTTTCCTCCGGGCAAGCGCACTGTAAAATGCAGATCCTGCACCAAAAAAAACCTTGCAGGGTCCGTCCAGGCATGCTGGCGGACGCAAAAAATTTGGCGAATCCGCAAAAAAATGGATCCAACGGACGGCCATCCGTCAATATCCGCTGGTAATGCAAGTCAATGGGGAAAAAACTGGCGGATTTTGACTGATGGTCAAAAACGGAAGCGTGAAACAGACCTTAACAGAAGCAAACAGTCTAGATCACGTGAAGTCATTATTGCCCTCTACTCCTCTTTGGTCAGACCTCATCTGGAATATTGTGTCCAGTTTTGGGCACCACATTTTAAAAAAGACATCAACAAACTGGAGCAAGTTCAGAAAAGAGCGACCAGAATGGTGACCGGTCTGCAAACCCTGTCTTATGAGGAAAGGTTGCAGGATTTGGCAATGTTTAGTTTGCAAAAGAGAAGACTGAGAGGAGACTTAATAGCTGTCTACAAATATCTAAAGGGCTGTCACATTGTAGAAGGATCAACTTTATTCTCATTTGCACAAGGAAAGACTAGAAGCAATGGGATGAAACTGAATGGGAGGAGACACAGATTAGATATTAGAAAAACTTTTTGACAGTTAGAGTGATCAATGAGTGGAACAGGCTGCCACGAGAAGTGGTGAGTTCTCCTTCAATGGAAGTCTTCAAACAGAGGCTGGACAGACATCTGACTGGGATGATTTAGCGAATCCTGCTTTGAGCAGGGGGTTGGACCAGATGGCCCAGGAGGTCCCTTCCAACTCTACCATTCTATGAAACCGCTGACCATAGACAAATGTCAGCTCGGCACAAATCCCTGCTAGCACTGACGTTTATCTACCGTTGGCAGTCATGAAGCGGTTAAGTTAAGGGTACCATCATTTCTGTCCAGGCCTATTTCATGAGTTTAATTTTTTTCATTCTGTGGAAGCATGGCTGAAAAGCAATGTCTGACTTTCATTTGTTCATTTTCAGAGATTTTTTATTTATTATTACTTTTGTCAGATTCAAGTTATTTCTGTGACCATTGTGGGTTTTTCTGTCATTAAACGAGGGGTACCAACAACATTGACCACGTGTGTAGGAGGAGTGAATATTTTGACTCCACAGCCACTTTCCGGAAATTAACACTTAGTGGATGTTGGAGTGGAAATTACACATTTGCCATTTTCTTACCCAGCACATAGTGCCCAGATTGTGCTCCAGGAGACACACACCGCAAATTAAGTGGATTCTTCTCACTATAATATTGCTAAATACAGGGATCCTAAATGTTGTTTGCGCACACTGCAAGACTCCGAAGTGAGAGCGGATTTTGCTGGATTGGTTTATAGAAACCTTGTTGCTTTTCAACAGCCTTTGAGTCACTAATAGTGCGGGAACCTCTGTTTTTCTATTGACAGATGATGGACCTGAGTGGGGACTTGTTTTTTGTGAGATGAGAATTGGTATTATTTTCGCCTACATAACATTGATTGGTTTCTTTTTATTCGATATTTGGGAGGCAGAATGAACAAACAGTTGAACACCGCACACTACTGGTTCATCCAACAAGGTTTCCTATTAGACTGTGAACTGTCATTGTCTTGGTAAATAATTAAAGTAGAAACGTTCAAAAATATAAAACTCAAGGATATTTTATTAGAAAATAATTGTTTTTATCTTAGCAGATGACTGTACCAGGAGATCAGAGGGACAGCTGACATCTTCAATTTTTAAATCTGATGATCTTGAGATCCTACAAGATACAACTGAAGTGATTGCTGTTACTCCAGATATATCATCCATTCACAGCAAAGATCTGTCATCTGATCCTATGAAACAGGTCCCATCTTCTGATTCATTACCGACTACTAAGGAAAATCAAAGTCACAAAAGAGGCATTAAAAAACAAACTGCTCCTAAAACAAAGAAGTCATTTTCATGTTCAGAATGTGGGAAATGTTTTACATGGAAATCACATTTTGTTAGGCACCAAAGAACTCACACAGGGGAGAAGCCTTTTTCATGTTCAGAATGTGGGAAATGTTTTAACCATAAAGGGCATCTTGTTATACACCAAAGAACTCACACAGGAGAGAAGCCTTTTTTATGTTCAGAATGTGGGAAATGTTTTAGCCAAAAACTGCTTCTTGTTAGACACCAGAGAATTCACACAGGGAAGAAGCCTTTTTCATGTTCAGAATGTGGGAAATGTTTTAACCAGAAATCACATTTGGTTAAGCACCAGAGAACTCACACAGGGGAGAAGCCTTTTTCATGTTCAGAATGTGGGAAATGTTTTAAACATAAAGGGAATCTTGAGCATCACCAAAGAACCCACACAGGGGAGAAGCCTTTTTCATGTTCAGAATGTGGGAAATGTTTCAACTATAAAAGGGATCTTGAGCAACACCAAAGAACTCACATAGGGGAGAAGCCTTTTTCATGTTCAGAATGTGGGAAATGTTTTACCCATAAATGGAATCTTGTTACTCATCAAAGAATTCACACAGGGGAGAAGCCTTTTTTATGTTCAGTATGTGGGAAATGTTTTAGCCGGAAAGTGCTTCTTGTTACACACCAGAGAATTCACACAGGGAAGAAGCCTTTTTCATGTTCAGAATGTGGGAAATGTTTTAACCAGAAATCACATTTGGTTAAGCACCAGAGAACTCACACAGGGGAGAAGCCTTTTTCATGTTCAGAATGTGGGAAATATTTTAACCAGAAAGCGCTTCTTGTTAGACATCAGAGCAGTCACATAGAGGAGAAGCCTTTTTCATTTTCTTAATGTGGAAAATATTTTACTTGGAAATCAACTGTTAATAAACATCAGAGATGTCACATAGGGGAGAAGCCTTTTTTATGTTCATAATGTTGGAATAGTTTTAACCAAAATTGAATCTTCTTAAATGGGTTGTCTCTTGTCATTCCTCATGTTTGCTGACAAAAGGATAAAACTAAACTTTATTCCAAATGTAAAACTACACCCATAATTCACCCCTGAAAGTTAATCAGTAGGTGACTAAGAGAAAAAATATGTACCCCACAGTTCAGTGTATAGGGTGAGGTGACGTATACACACTCACTCTCCAAGCCTCTCATCTCTGAGGGTTTCATCGTCCTCACCAAAGACGACTCATCAGGAGACTATTTAATATTGACCTATATTCAAGTGAGACTAGACAAAAAAAACCCCTAAAATCATGCATCATGTTATCTGAAACAGTCAGACAACTAGCCCCATATTGGCAGATCCCAGACCTCAGACTATATACTGTGTAAGTTTATAAGCCCCTCCAATGTCAGGAATTGATAGTATGTGATAATACAGTATAATTCTTGTGTTTTCTCCTATAGGGACTGCCCTAGTTTGGTAATGTAACTGCTGATAATTAGTAGTGCAGACAAATTGTCCTAGACTAAACTCAGTCTTCAGACGGCCCAATATGTACCACTCAGGGAAAACTTACCTGCTCCAAAGATCATTAGCAGCTTCTAACTAATGGCCATGCTGCGGTCTGTCAGGGAATGACTGCAATATCGTTATAGAGACTAGGGATATGTGCAGTCATAATGTCTGGGAGATCTGTGCCATTATTTAGTATGAATATGGAAATTATCTCTGAAAGGTAAGTGTTCCCTGAGTGGTATATACGGGATTGTCACATACTATCTATTCCTGACACTGGAGAGGCTTATAAACTTACAGTATATAGTTTGGGGTACTGCGGTCGGCCAATATGGGGCTAGTTTTCTGACTGTTTCGGATAACATGATACATGATTTCAGGGTTTTCTTCGTCTAGTCCCGCGTGAACATAGTTCAATATTAAATAGTCTCCTGATGAATGAATGAATCCAGTGAATATTCATGCCAGCAGGAAGCCGGTGGCTGACACTGCGCGCTACTGAAGAGGAATGAATGCTCACTGCTCTCTGTGTGCACAGTCCCGGTGAGTACTCCGGTAGCTGTGCTCTGCTTGAGAACAACGCATGACGTCCCTGCCATGTGCTGTATACAAGCATAAAGCAGTTGCTGGCATTGGAGCAGACGCTGTGAGGGAGCGCAAGGATAGGTAAGTGTAATGGGTTTTTTTTAATGTCTTCTGATGGGGCCATGCATACCCGGATGGGGGTGGTGGCCAATTATAAGGATTGGCCATACATACCAGGACCGCAATGGGGGCCAATCATACCAGAATAGGGATGGGGCCCTGCAAATCAGGATAGGGATGGGGCTATGCATAATAGTATAGGGATGAGGGCGATAATTACTGTCAGGATAGGGATGAGGAGGCATGCATAACAGGATGGGAATGAGGAGCCATGCATATCAGGGTAGGGATGAGGGGGCCATGCATACCAGGATAGGGATGAGGGGGTCATGCATACCAGCGTAGGGATGAGGGGGCCATGCATGCCAGGATAGGGAAGAGGGGGTCATGCATACCAGGGTAGAGATGAGGGGGCCAGGCATACCAGGGTAGGGATGAGGGGGCCAGGCATACCAGGGTAGGGATGAGGGGGCCATGCATACCAGGATAGAGATGAGGGGGCCATGCATACCAGGATAGAGATGAGGGGGCCATGCATACCAGGATAGAGATGAGGGGGCCATGCATACCAGGATAGGGATGAGGGATCCATGCATACCAGGATAGGGATGAGAGGGCCATGCATACCAGGATAGGGATGAGGGGGCCATGCATACCAGTATAGGGATGAGAGGGCCATGCATACAGTACCAGGATTGGAATGAGAGGGCCATGCATACCAGGATAGGGATGAGGGGGCATGCATACCAAGGTAGGGATGAGGGGGACATGCATACCACGGTAGGGTTGAGAGATCCATGCATGCCAGGATAGGGATGAGGGATCCATGCATGCCAGGATAGGGATGAGGGGGCATGCATGCCAGGGTAGGGATGAGAGATCCATGCATGCCAGGATAGGGATGAGGGATCCATGCATACCAGGGTAGGGATGAGGGGGCCATGCATACCAGGGTAGGGATGAGGGGGCCATGCATACCAGGGTAGGGATGAGGGGGCCATGCATACCAGGATAGGGATGAGGGGGCCATGCATACCAGGGTAGGGATGAGGGGGCCATGCATGCCAGGGTAGGGATGAGGGGGCCATGCATGCCAGGGTAGGGATGAGGGGGCCATGCATACCAGGGTAGGGATGAGGGGGCCATGCATACCAGGGTAGGGATGAGGGGGCCATGCATACCAGGGTAGGGATGAGGGGGCCATGCATGCCAGGATAGGGAAGAGGGGGTCATGCATACCAGGGTAGAGATGAGGGGGCCAGGCATACCAGGGTAGGGATGAGGGGGCCAGGCATACCAGGGTAGGGATGAGGGGGCCATGCATACCAGGATAGAGATGAGGGGGCCATGCATACCAGGATAGAGATGAGGGGGCCATGCATACCAGGATAGAGATGAGGGGGCCATGCATACCAGGATAGGGATGAGGGATCCATGCATACCAGGATAGGGATGAGAGGGCCATGCATACCAGGATAGGGATGAGGGGGCCATGCATACCAGGATAGGGATGAGAGGGCCATGCATACAGTACCAGGATTGGAATGAGAGGGCCATGCATACCAGGATAGGGATGAGGGGGCATGCATACCAAGGTAGGGATGAGGGGGACATGCATACCACGGTAGGGTTGAGAGATCCATGCATGCCAGGATAGGGATGAGGGATCCATGCATGCCAGGATAGGGATGAGGGGGCATGCATGCCAGGGTAGGGATGAGAGATCCATGCATGCCAGGATAGGGATGAGGGATCCATGCATACCAGGGTAGGGATGAGGGGGCCATGCATACCAGGGTAGGGATGAGGGGGCCATGCATACCAGGGTAGGGATGAGGGGGCCATGCATACCAGGATAGGGATGAGGGGGCCATGCATACCAGATACCAGGGTAGGGATGAGGGGGCCATGCATGCCAGGGTAGGGATGAGGGGGCCATGCATGCCAGGGTAGGGATGAGGGGGCCATGCATACCAGGGTAGGGATGAGGGGGCCATGCATACCAGGGTAGGGATGAGGGGGCCATGCATACCAGGGTAGGGATGAGGGGGCCATGCATACCAGGATATGGGATATTGAGTACAGAATTTACTACATTTTTTGCTTCAATTTTTTTCCTAATTTCCTCCTCTAAAACCTAGGTGCGTCCTATAGTCCCAAAAATACGGTATATATATATATCTTTTTTTATCAGTGAGCTCAGTCCTCATGTTTGGCCTCATTAAAATAAAAACACTCATACTCCGCTGGCGTGCCGGCTCCACTTCAGTGATGTCGATACTCACTGTCCCGGGGCTTATGTGAGGTTGTTACATCACACGAGCCCGGCACCCAATCAGCGGCAGTATTCTGACTCTTCCTGCTGGCTGTGAATCCCAAGGGTTCTAACTATCAGCTTCTTAGATAATTGTATAACTCGTACTCACACCACCAGGCGTTTTCAGGTAGTTTTAACTCCATCGGCAATGCAACTGTAGAAAGACCAAGAATACCTCTTTGTGGCGTTTTGACTTTTTTTTCTCATTACGCCGTTTAGCAATCAGGTTAATTTTTTTATTAAATTGATAGATCAAGAAATTCT
Organism: Dendrobates tinctorius; assembly: GCF_039654945.1. NCBI lineage: Eukaryota > Metazoa > Chordata > Amphibia > Anura > Dendrobatidae > Dendrobates > Dendrobates tinctorius. Next base: position 2,665,746 of record NW_027361787.1, on the reverse strand, counting down.
GAACGCGGTGATACCAAATATGTATGTGCTTTTTTTTTATTGTTTTATTTTGAGTGGGGCGAAAGGGGGGTAATTTGAACTTTTATATTTTTTTTATTATTTTTAAAAACATTTTTTACTTTTGGCATTGTGAAAACATACAGCATTGTATCTTAATTAACCAGACGACTATTTTTAACAAACGAAGAATAATAGAATGTTATCTGTATGTTGGCTTTAAATTTAAGTATTGATTTCTGGTTGGTCAAGAAAACAGACTTTTGTTTGTGTAAGCCGGTAATATTGACTTTTATTGTGTTCTTATCCTTGATCACTAGTGATGTTTGCTGATATGCTAATTATACATTGTGTTATGGAGCCAGTTTGATGACTTCTAAAGCAGAGAGGGAAAAACTAAGTAATGCTATAATAATCTCATCTCCATTCTTACCCTTTATGTAAATACTGAATGAGGGACACTTGTTAAGTCTAAAAATAGGTTACATGCCTCTGTATAAAGATACAGAGAGAGAGACAGCCAGACAGATTCTGCCAAGACATCTATACATCTCAAAAGGACCAGAGACAGGACAGCAGCCTTTTTAGATCATGGCTCCATTACGAGGGACACGGATCTATGATTCTATAGGAAACAACCTAGGGGTTTTCAGCCTCGGCTGGAAGAATACAGATCTGCTCCATTGACCATTGCTAAAACATAGATACGTTTGGAGAAGTCAGGTTGTGATCCTCGGTTCAGCTGGCCTTGTATGGACTGTCGTCTTCTTACGCTTATCATTACCCCCTCTGTGTGCATGCCATAGGTGCGGTAGTGACTCTGGAAGATCTGTAGTCACAGCTGCTATTATCCCGGCGAGTCAGTGGAAGGGTGAGACTCTGTAATGTGCCCCATCTTGGGTACTGTGCTGGGACTGTTCTATGTGTTATCTGCCTGTTTTGTGGCTCAGTAAAGCATTGCCACACTGTTTTACCTTCACCCTGTGTTGCCTGAGTAGCATTTTGCCCATGTTAAAAGGAGAATGGGAGTTTGGCCGGACGATCCCTGGTCCATGCGTTTTCGGCTAGCGGGCAGCGCTCATAGAAATAGACTTCTGCTGGAGACCTCTGGTTGTCATGCCAACCCATCAGTGATCCACATTCATGTGACGGAGTCACTGAAGGGCGGGATTTCCGGCGCGCTTGCTGGCATGTGCCAGAAAAGATGTGGGCTCAGCGCTGGAGCAGACATCAAAGGGAGGGAGTCTGACATCGGCATACATTTACACCTGATGTTGGAAAGGGGTTAAAGGGGATTGTTTTTACAGAGACAGAAGTGGTAATCAATCATGTATACATACAAATAATTACAGAAATACACAGCTTCTAATGTTAAATAGTATAGAGTTACAACAAGAAAATATAATTTGTGTAAATCATGTGTAGATATAAAAATTCAGGCAAATGTCAAATGTAGCGCCATCTAGTGGCCATGTGCAAAAGTGCCATCATAGAGTAACATGTATCCTAAGAGAGTGTCACTATCGAGGTGGAAATGAGATGAAAGGGAAGGTGCCGTGATTTTTGATAATTTATTGTAAAAATGAAAATGATCTAAAAAGATGTTTTCACCTAAGCTTGACTCTGTTATGTTTATGTTTTGTTTTTTTCTGTTTTAGTGCAGCCACTGGGCGCTGCCATTTTACCTTGCAGGTCTGTAATGGCTGCTGAACGACACTTTCCATCCTCAAATACGGCAGTCCCTGGGCATAGCAGACATCAGTCGGACACCAACCCTATCTCTAACATTGCAGCCGCATCAGCTGTGACCTGGGTACGCCTCTGTGGGCTGCTCAATTCACAGCTGTATGTGGGGCCAGACGCCATTTTATTAGAGACCAGCGCTATCCGCTAAGCTCCATTTACACTCTATCACAAGCCCTATTATGCCGGATGCTGTACTGTTCACTTCCAGCATAATAGGTCTTGGATGGTCACGTTGCGCTTACCGGAAGAGCTGCAGGAGATCAGGACAGGATACCAGAGGAGCTCCTGGAATGCTGACGAGCTGCTGCCTGCTGTAGACCCGACGAGCTGCTGCCTGCTGTAGACCCGACGAGCTGCTGCCTGCTGTAGACCCAACGAGCTGCTGCCTGCTGTAGACCCGACAAGCTGCTGCCTGCTGTAGACCGGACAAGCTGCTGCCTGCTGTAGACCCGACGAACTGCTGCCTGCTGTAGACCCAACGAGCTGCTGCCTGCTGTAGACCCGACAAGCTGCTGCCTGCTGTAGACCCGACAAGCTGCTGCCTGCTGTAGACCCATCAAGCTGCTGCCTGCTGTAGACCCAACAAACTGCTGCCTGCTGTAGACCCGACTGCCTGCTGTAGACCCGACGACCTGCTGCCTGCAGTAGACCCAACAAGCTGCTGCCTGCTGTAGACTTGACAAGCTGCTGCCTGCTGTAGACCCGATGAACTGCTGCCTGCTGTAGACCCGATGACCTGCTGCCTGCTGTAGACCCGACGAGCTGCTGCCTGCTGTAGACCTGACGAGCTGCAGCCTGCTGTAGACCCGACGAGCTGCTGCCTGCTGTAGACCCGACGAGCTGCTGCCTGCTGTAGACCCGACAAGCTGCTGCATGCTGTAGACCCGACGAACTGCTGCCTGCTGTAGACCCAACGAGCTGCTGCCTGCTGTAGACCCGACAAGCTGCTGCCTGCTGTAGACCCGACGACCTGCTGCCTGCTGTAGACCCGACAAGCTGCTGCCTGCTGTAGACCCATCAAGCTGCTGCCTGCTGTAGACCCGACAAACTGCTGCCTGCTGTAGACCCGACTGCCTGCTGTAGACCCGACAAGCTGCTGCATGCTGTAGACCCGACGAACTGCTGCCTGCTGTAGACCCAACGAGCTGCTGCCTGCTGTAGACCCGACAAGCTGCTGCCTGCTGTAGACCCGACGACCTGCTGCCTGCTGTAGACCCGACGAACTGCTGCCTGCTGTAGACCCAACGAGCTGCTGCCTGCTGTAGACCCGACAAGCTGCTGCCTGCTGTAGACCCGACTGCCTGCTGTAGACCCGACAAGCTGCTGCATGCTGTAGACCCGACGAACTGCTGCCTGCTGTAGACCCAACGAGCTGCTGCCTGCTGTAGACCCGACGAGCTGCTGCCTGCTGTAGACCCGACAAGCTGCTGCATGCTGTAGACCCGACGAACTGCTGCCTGCTGTAGACCCAACGAGCTGCTGCCTGCTGTAGACCCGACAAGCTGCTGCCTGCTGTAGACCCGACGACCTGCTGCCTGCTGTAGACCCGACAAGCTGCTGCCTGCTGTAGACCCATCAAGCTGCTGCCTGCTGTAGACCCGACAAACTGCTGCCTGCTGTAGACCCGACTGCCTGCTGTAGACCCGACGACCTGCTGCCTGCAGTAGACCCGACAAGCTGCTGCCTGCTGTAGACCTGACAAGCTGCTGCCTGCTGTAGACCCGATGAACTGCTGCCTGCTGTAGACCCGATGACCTGCTGCCTGCTGTAGACCCGACGAGCTGCTGCCTGCTGTAGACCCGACGAGTTGCTGCCTGCTGTAGACCCGACGAGCGGCTGCCTGCTGTAGTCCCGACGAGCTGCTGCCTACTGAAGACCCGACGAGCTGCTGGAGACAAGATGACCTGCTGTCTGCTGCAGACCCGATGACCTGCTGCCTGCTGTAGACCTGACAAGCTGCTGCCTGCTGTAGACCCGACGAGCTGCTGCCTGCTGTAGACCTGACGAGCTGCTGCCTACTGAAGACCCGACGAGCTGCTGGAGACAAGATGACCTGCTGTATACCAGGTGTGCTGCAGCAACGACAGGATTGGGGTGGTGACATCATCCATTGGTAACTATCAGGGCTGCAAAGGTGAAGGGTCAGGAAAACTGCTTTTTGCACAGAGACAAAAATATGAGAGGTGGTTGATGGCATATGTCAGGGGGGAAGTAGCATATGGAGGTTGTGCATGACATACAGGGGTGAGGTGGCATATGGAGGTTGTGCGTGGCATATACAGGAATAAGCTGGCATATGGAGGGTGTGCGTGGCATATACAGGGGTGAGCTGACATATGGACATTGTGCGTGGCATATACAGGGGTGAGCCGGCATATGGAGGTTGTGCGTGGCATATACAGTGGTGAGCTGGCATTTGGAGGTTGTGGGTGGCATATACAGTGGTGAGCTGGCATATGGAGGTTGTGCGGGGCATATACAGGGGGAGCTGGCATATGGAGGTTGTGCGGGGCATATACAGGGGGAGCTGGCATATGGAGGTTGTGTGTGGCATATACAGGGGTGAGCTGGCATATGGAGGTTGTGTGTGGCATATACAGGGGGAGCTGGCATATGGAGGTTGTGTGTGGCATATACAGGGGGAGCTGGCATATGGAGGTTGTGCGTGGCATATACAGGGGGAGCTGGAATATGGAGGTTGTGTCTGGCATATACAGGGGAGCTGGCATATGGAAGTTGTGTGTGGCATATACAGGGGTGAGCTGGCATATGGAGTTTGTGCATGGCATATACAGGGGTGAGCTGGGATATGGTGGTTGTGTGTGGTATATACAGGGGGGAGCTGGGATATGGTGGTTGTGTGTGGCATATACAGGGGGGAGTTGGCTTATGGAGTTTGTGCATGGCATATACAGGGGTGAGCTGGGATATGGTGGTTGTGTGTGGCATATACAGGGGGAGCTGGCATATGAAGGTTATGCGTGGCATATACAGGGGTGATCTGGCAAGTTGGAGGTTTTGTGTGGCATATACAGGGGTGAGCTGGCATATGGAGTTTGTGCAGGGCATGTACAGGGGTGATCTGGCATATGGAGGTTGTGTGTGGCATTTACAGGGGTGAGCTGGCATATGGAGTTTGTGCATGGCATATATAGGGGTGATCTGGCATATGGAGGTTTTGTGTGGCATATACAGGGGTGAGCTGGCATATGGAGGTTGTGTGTGGCATTTACAGGGGTTAGCTGGCATATGGAGGTTGTACGTGGCATATACAGGGGTGAGCTGGCATATGAAGGTTGTGCGTGGCATATACAGGGGGGGAGCTGGCATATGGAGGTTGTGTGTGGCATATACTCCTCACACAATGTGCCCATACAATACCCAACACGTGCACAGTAGGATGACTCTACAGTGTCCCTAACGCAGTATGATGCTGCAACCGTGTCCACACCACAGTATCATGCCCCCACAACCACTAACGCAGTATGATGCAGCAACCATTTCCACAACATAGTATCTTGCCCCCACAACTACTAATGCAGTATGATGCTGCAACCGTGTCCACAACATAGTATCATGCCCCCACTAACACAGTATGATGCAGCAACAATGTCCACAACATAGTATAATGCCCCCACAACCATTAGCGCAGTATGATGCAGCAACTGTGCCCACAACATAGTATCATGCCCCCACAACCATTAGCGCAGTATGATGCAGCAACAATGTCCACAACATATTATCATGCCCCCACAACCATTAGCGCAGTATGATGCAGCAACAATGTCCACAACATAGTATCATGCCCCCACAACCATTAGCACAGTATGATGCAGCAACCATGTCCACACCATATTATGATGCCCCCAGAACCATTAGCGCAGTATGATGCAGCAACCGTGTCCACAACATAGTATCATGCCCCCACAACCATTAGCGCAGTATGATGCAGCAACCGTGTCCACAACATAGTATCATGCCCCCACAACCACTAACGCAGTATGATGCTGCAACTGTGTCCACAACATAGTATCATGACCCACAACCATTAGCGCAGTATGATGCAGCAACCATGTCCACAACATAGTATCATGCCCCCACTAACACAGTATGATGCTGCAACTTTGTCCACAACATAGTATCATGCCCCCACAACCACTAACGCAGTATGATGTTGCAACCGTGTCCACAACATAGTATCATGCCTCCACAACCACTAACGCAGTATGATGCTGCAACCGTGTCCACAACATAGTATCATGCCCCCACAACCACTAACGCAGTATGATGCAGCAACCGTGTCCACAACATAGTATCATGCCCCCACAACCACTAACACAGTATGATGCTGCAACTGTGTCCACAACATAGTATCATGACCTCACAACCACTAACGCAGTATGATGCAGCAACCGTGTCCATAACATAGTATAATGACCCACAACCATTAGCGCAGTATGATGCAGCAACCGTGTCCACAACATAGTATAATGACCCACAACCATTAGCGCAGTATGATGCAGCAACCGTGTCCACAACATAGTATAATGACCCACAACCACTAATGCAGTATGATGCTGCAACCGTGTCCACAACATAGTATCATGCCCCCACAACCACTAACGCAGTATGATGCTGCAACCGTGTCCACAACATAGTATCATGCCCCCACAAGCACTAACACAGTATGATGCAGCAACCGTGTCCACAACATAGTATCATGCCCCCACAACCATTAGCGCAGTATGATGCAGCAACTGTGTCCACAACATAGTATCATGCCCCCACAACCATTAGCGCAGCATGATGCAGCAACAATGTCCACAACATAGTATTATGCCCCCACAACCATTAGCGCAGTATGATGCAGCAACCGTGTCCACACCATATTATGATGCCCCCAGAACCATTAGCGCAGTATGATGCAGCAACTGTGTCCACAACATAGTATCATGCCCCCACAACCACTAACGCAGTATGATGCTGCAACCATGTCCACAACATAGTATCATGACCCACAACCATTAGCGCAGTATGATGCTGCAACCGTGTCCACAACATAGTATCATGCCCCCACAACCACTAACGCAGTATGATGCTGCAACTGTGTCCACAACATAGTATCATGACCTCACAACCACTAACGCAGTATGATGCTGCAACCGTGTCCACAACATAGTATCATGCCCCCACAACCATTAGCGCAGTATGATGCAGCAACCGTGTCCACAACATAGTATCATGCCCCCACAACTACTAATGCAATATGATGCTGCAACCGTGTCCACAACACAGTATCATGCCCCCACAACCATTAGCGCAGTATGATGAAGCAACAATGTCCACAACATAGTATCATGCCCCCAAAACCATTAGCGCAGTATGATGCTGCAATCGTGTATACAACATAGTATCATGCCCCACAACCATTAACATAGTATGATGTGACCATTGCACACCCCATTCATTATGATACTGCAACCGCCCCCTCCAACGCAGTATGTTGTCCCCACAGTGCCCCCAACACCGTATGATGCCAACAGTCTTCCCCCACATACATTATGAGGCCCCTACACTGTAAGAATCTTCTACATTCCCCCACACAGTATGATGCCTTCACAGCCCCACAAAACAGTATGATGGCCCCCACTGTACCCCATACACAATGTGATGTCCCCCAAAGTCTCACACACCGTATGATGGTCCCAGCTGCCTCCAATATAAAGTATGATTTCCCCCACAGTTCCCTACACAGTTTGATTACCCACACAGTCCTCTCACACAAAATTGAGGCCCCCACACACAGCATAATGTCCCCATAACTATGTACACAGTATGGTGACCCCCACAATTCCCTCCACAGCACATACAGTATGATTGCTCCTACTCAGCATGCTGGCTCCATTCCAAAAGAATTCACTGACAAAATTGTTTAAAAATTGTTCTCACCCAGCCCAATTCCTCCAGTGCCCTTCACCCGTCTGTGCAGGGGTGATCTAGTCTCCTCATTGTGCCTTCTGGCTGACACTCAGATGTACAGACTGAATACAGTTCTACCATTGAATTCCACTGTATTGGCCTCGGATGCAGATACTGGTGAAATTTAGCCACCAGCACAGGGAGGGCAATGTTGCTTGACACCACCCCCCCACACTCACGGCTCCCATCATGGCTGCATGGTTTGCCGCTGTTAGCTTGAAGCGGGTGGCATACTGCTATCATTTAGACACTTTTGTCCATGAATTAGATAACTTTGTGATCGGTGGGGGTCCAACTACTGAAAGCAGGGCTCTGCAGTGAGCCATCAGAATGGAGCGGTGGCAGCACATGCGTTCCGCCGCTTCTTGTATTGTCTATAGGATTGCTAGAGAGAATCAAGTAGAGCTGTACGCATGTGACAGCCATCTAGGCAAAGAATTGAGTGATGGAGGCCACAACTGTTTCATCGTCCTGTTCTCTGGATCTATGGGGATCCAATCTGTCTGACTCCCACCAATCACAATGACCAATCCTGTGGAAAATGTGAAGCTAAAGACTTTTTATAGATGGACGGTAGTTTGCTGCGAGGTGAGGTGGATCTTCTGCATTGTCTCTAATGGGCCATCCAGTTGTTAGCGAAGGTAGAAATGACCATTCTCGACCAATAGAAACTTTACAGCATACTAGACTTCTATTGTAGAAAAATAAAAGTCTAGTTGTTATGCGTCTCCATTGACAGATGAAGCTGATTTTGCTTTTCTGTACAGGTTAAAAGAAAGTATACCAATGCGTATACATCAGACGTGATGTTACCACAGCCCTAAACCTGAACTCCAATGCAGGTTCACATTGAAGAGCAGTTTTATAGCTACACGTAGCTAGAATTTACAGGAAACATTGGAAATTTATTGAGGCTTTTGTTTCAGTTTTCGCGCATAAAAAAAAATCACTAAGTTTGTACCGTTTCGTGCAGCACTGAAAATTTGGTGCAAAGTACAATAATGCAGCCCGAAAAAAAACTGACTTCATGCTTCAATTCATCTCATTAATATTATTATTATTATTATACATTTTTAGAGCGCCATTTATTCCATGTCACTTTACACGTGAAAGGGGCAAATATGGACAAGTACAATAAACATGAGCAAAACAAGGTGCACACAAGTACAGAAGGAGAGAAGACCCTGCCCGCGAGGGCTCACAGTCTACAGGACACGGGTGAGGGTACACTAGGAGAGAGTAGAGTTGGTGGTGTGGCGGTTCAGTAGACTGAGGATCACCGCAGAGTGTAGGCTTGTCGGAAGAGGTGGGTCTTCAGGTTCTTTTTGAAGGTTTCTGTGGTAGGGGAAAGTCTGATGTGTTGAGGTAGAGAGTTCCAGGGTATGGGGGAAGCACAGGAGAAGTCTTGTATGCGGTTGTGCGTAGAAGAGATAAGAGGGGAGTAGAGAAGGAGATCTTGAGAGGATCGAAGGTTGCTTGTGGGTAAGTACCGGGAGACCATGTCACAGATGTATGGAGGAGACAGGTTGTGGATGACTTTGTATGTCATAGTTAGGGTTTTGAACTGGAGCCTCTGGACAATAGGAAGCCAGTGAAGGGATTGGCATAGAGGAGAGGCTAAGGAATAACAGGCAGATAGGTGGATTAGTCGATCAGCAGAGTGTAGGATGGATTAGAGTGGTGCAAGAGTGCTAGAGGGGAGGTCAGAGAGTAGGAGGTAGCAGTAGTCGAGGCGGGAGATGATAAGGGCATGCACTAGTGCTTTTGTGGCTTCATGGTCAAGGAATGCACGGATCCGGGAAATATTTTTGAGTTTATGTCAGCAGGAGGAGGCAAGGGCTTGGATATGTGGCTCGAAAGAGAGTGCAGAGTCGAGGATCACCCCGAGGCATTGAGCATGCGGGACTGGGGAAAGTTTATCTCATGACAAATTCCCTCTTGTAAGTCACTTTGTAAGGGCGTAATTTTATAATGCGCATATCTTATATACTGTCCTCTCCTCCGCTCCTTCTGGTAAGTTTTATATATGTCCTAGTTTAGTCTTTATCCCGTGACACCATCTCTCTCAGAATGCAGAGCAGAAGACATTAGATTAGCCCACCCAGGGACCAAGGGATGTGTCTGTCTACTGTACAGACTGTAAGCTGTTTTAGGGGCAATCAGCAGAAATGTACTACAACCAGACTTTCTGTAGTTCAGGATCATTAGACCCTTAATTACTGCCGTACAAACCTTATGGGTTCTTCTAATGAGTGCACCGGTTTTACAGGACGATGCTTCAGAAGAAGACTACAGCGCTGTGTTCTGCACTGTACAGATGCTCAGGCTGTTGCTTTCAGCCTTCAGCATTAACAATGATCGGAGTCCAAATTGGTCTAGGATCATGTAACCCCTTAGATGCTAAAATGAATGGTGACTGCTGAAAAAGTATAATAAAAAACACAGGTCCTCATAAAGCTATATTGAAAGAAAAATAAAAAAAAATTATGGATGTTGACATGCAATGACAAAAAATTGAGAAAATGGTTGGTACTTGGAGCCATATTCTTGGTATCAGAAAGCACAGATCCTACTGACAGTTGTCAGTGACGGTAACTCATACATGTCTATGAGGCAGACAGAGAAGGTGCATAATGGCAGTGTACAGTCATGGCCAAAAGTTTAGAGAATAACACAAATATTATATTTTCACATGATCTGCTGGCCTCTGGTTTTTATATGTGTTTGTCAGATGTTTTTATCACATACAGAAATATAATTGCAATCATATTATGAGTAGCAAAAGGTTATATTGACAGTTAGAATGAGTTAATGCAGCAAGTCAATATTTGCAGTGTTGACCCTTCTTCTTCAGGACCTCAGCAATTCTCCCAGGCATGCTCTCAATCAACTTCTGGATCAAATCCTGACTGATATCAGTCCATTCTTGCAAAATCAATGCTTTTATTTTGTCTGAATTTGAAAGTTTTTGTTTGTCCACCCGTCTCTTGATGATTGACCACAAGTTCTCAATGGGATTAAGATCTGGGGAGTTTCCAGGCCATGGTCCCAAAATCTCTATGTTTTGTTCCCTGAGCCATTTAGTTATCACCTTTGCTTTATGGCAAGGTGCTCCATCATGTTGAAAAAGGCATTGTTGATCGCCAAACTGCTCTTGGACAGTTGGGAGAAGTTGCTCTTGGAGGACATTCTGGTACCATTCTTTATTCATGGCTGTGTTTTTAGGCAAGACTGAGAGAGCCCATTCCCTTGGCTGACAAGCAACCCCACACATGAATGGTTTCAGGATGCTTGACAGTTGGCATGAGATAAGACTGGTGGTAGCGCTCACCTGGTCTTCTCCGAATAAGCCGTTTTCCAGATGTCCCAAACAATCGAAAAGGGGATTCATCAGAGAAAATGACTTTACCCCAGTCCTCAGCAGTCCACTCCCTGTACCTCTTGCAGAATATCAGTCTGTCCATGATGTTTTTCCTGGAGAGAAGTGGCTTCTTTGCTGCCCTCCTTGAGACCAGGCCTTGCTCCAAGAGTCTCCACCTCACAGTGCGTGCAGATGCACTCACACCTGCCTGCTGCCATTCCTGAGCAAGCTCTGCACTGCTGGTAGCCCAATCCCGCAGCTGAAACACTTTTAAGAGACGGTCCTGGCGCTTGCTGGTCTTTCTTGGGCGCCCTGGAGCCTTTTTGGCAACAAGGGAACCTCTCTCCTTGAAGTTCTTGATGATGCGATAGATTGTTGACTGAGTTGCAATCTTTCTAGCTGCGATACTCTTCCCTTTTAGGCCATTTTTGTGCAGTGCAATCATGACTGCACGTGTTTCTTTAGAGATAACCATGGTTAACAGAAGAGAAACAATGATAGAATCATAGAATCATAGAATCGTAGAGTTGGAAGGGACCTCCTGGGCCATCTGGTCCAACCCCCTGCTCAAAGCAGGATTCGCTAAATCATCCCAGTCAGATGTCTGTCCAGCCTCTGTTTGAAGACTTCCATTGAAAGAGAACTCACCACTTCTCGTGGCAGCCTGTTCCACTCATTGATCACTCTAACTGTCAAAAAGTTTTTTCTAATATCTAATCTGTGTCTCCTCCCATTCAGTTTCATCCCATTGCTTCTAGTCTTTCCTTGTGCAAATGAGAATAAAGTTGATCCTTCTACAATGTGACAGCCCTTTAGATATTTGTAGACAGCTATTAAGTCTCCTCTCAGTCTTCTCTTTTGCAAACTAAACATTCCCAAATCCTGCAACCTTTTTTCATAAGACAGGGTTTGCAGACCGGTCACCATTCTGGTCGCTCTTTTCTGAACTTGCTCCAGTTTGTTGATGTCTTTTTTAAAATGTGGTGCCCAAAACTGGACACAATATTCCAGATGAGGTCTGACCAAAGAGGAGTAGAGGGAAATAATGACTTCACGTGATCTAGACTGTATGATTCTGTTAATACATCCTAGAATTGCATTTGCCTTTTTTGCTGCTGCATCACACTGTTGACTCATATTCAGTCTGTGGTCTATTAGTATACCCAAGTCTTTTTCACATGTGCTGTCACTTAGCCTTATTCCTCCCATTCTATATATGCTTTTATCATTTTTATTGCCCAGATGTAGTACTTTGCATTTCTCCCTGTTAAAAACCATTCTGTTAGTTGCTGCCCACTTCTCCAGTTTATTTAAATCTTTTTGAATCCTCTCTCTCTTCTCTAGTATTAGCTATCCCTCCTAGCTTTGTGTCATCAGCAAATTTAATCAGTTTACCCTCAATTCCTTCATCTAAATCGTTGATAAAGATGTTGAACAATACAGGGCCCAGGACAGAGCCCTGTGGTACCCCACTTGAGACATTCTTCCAACTGGATGTGCAGCCATTTACGACCACTCTTTGGGTCCGATCACTAAGCCAGTTATGAATCCACCTAACAGTTGCCTTGTCCATTCCATACTTAGTCATTTTTTCAATAAGGATTGTATGAGAGACTTTGTCAAATGCTTTGCTGAAGTCAAGATATACTATATCTACAGCATTTCCTTGATCCACCCAATCAGTAATACCGTCATAGAAGGAAATTAAGTTAGTCTGACATGACTTATTAGTTACAAACCCATGCTGACTCTGTTTAATCACTTCATTCTTATCCAGGTATTTACATACATGTTGTTTAATAATTTGTTCAAAGATCTTTCCTGGTATAGAGGTCAGACTCACCGGCCTATAGTTGCCTGGGTCCACCTTCTTCCCCTTTTTGAAGATAGGAACAACATTTGCTCTTCTCCAGTCTTCTGGCACTTCTCCTGTTCTCCAAGAATTTTCAAAGATTATGGAGAGGGGTTCAAAATTTTCTTCTGCTATCTCCTTCAGTACTCTGGGGTGTAATTCATCTGGACCTGGAGACTTGAATTCATTTAGGTTAGCTAAGTGTTTCCTCACTATCTTTCTGTTTATAGATATCCTGGATTCTTCTATTCCCTTTATTAGGAGTTTTTAAAAAAGATTCATTAACAGCAAAATTAGCAGAAGAATGAACCAAAAAAATAACCATTATCCTATGAACAGCCCCATGTCAAATACACGCAGCATGCAGTGCTTAAAATAGAGTCCACCTCAGGAAAATGGCAACGTTGGTAATACGAAAAACCTGTGTGCAGCAAAAGATGGTAAGGTCCTGAATCACAAGAAAAGATAAAAAGAACTGACAGGGCAACTCACTTTTTTAGGACCCATAGTTGAAGAATGAAGCAACGACAGAGCTGCTTGCACGGCAGGGTAACCACGAGGTGAGTGGTGTAAGCTCGCTCGATTGTATCTCAGATCTCGGCTCACATCATAAAGCAAAAATTGACAGAGCGACGGCTCGCATCTCGCAAAATTCATAAGTCGATGCACTCGTTAGTCAAGGTATTACTATAATGTACTGCTTTTTATAAATTTTATAGAAAACAGCAACTGCTTCTGTTATTTAGCCTTAACCCAGAGGCTTGTCTAGGGGAGGGCAGAAGGGGTATCTGCCCCGGTTCAGCCGGCATGGGAACACCATTGAGCCGACTCATCCGGCGGTCCGAGGAGATTTCTTGGAGGTTGCATTATGGGCCAGGCAGACTATGAGTCGGCTGTTCTCTGAGACGGATGTCAAGCTCAGAGAAGATGAAGTGCGCCGTATCCCAGTGATCAATTGTACTTGCATTTTTCAAACGGACTGAGCACAATTGAAGTCCTGACCACCGGGATATGGCGATGTCAGCAGCGTGATCAAGTCTTGTGATCACCCTGTTGACGTCATTCGACGGCGCCTCAGAGGCGCAAACAGCATCGGTGCTAAGTGCTCCAACGGAACTGAAGAAACTGACAATTTATTGTAATGGGGTTGGGTAGATTTGAATACACAGCTTGGGGGGCAAGGAAGGGATGTATGTGTATACAATATGGGGAGAGGGAAAAGTCTGAGACAGCAAATAAACCCTAACTAAAGTCTACTAAAATATAACCTTTATTGAAAAATTATATAATAATAAGATTAAAGTGCAATTAGAAATACAATAGTTGCTGATAGTAGAGGGATAAATTTAGCCAGACCATTAGCCAACAGGATAGGTATACTGTATAAAGCAGTAGAGCCATCACTACTGGGATACAATTTCCCAGGTACTGGAATATAAGGTATTTATCTGGCCAATGGGATACAATTATCCAGATTTAGAGACAATGTATCAGTGACCATTCACTTACAGGATATAACTACACAGATTTAAGAGATAGAGGACTAAATAATAGTGTTATTAACAAGTCTCTACAGGGATATAGTTACCCAGGACAAAGCTCAACCTCTCTCTGTAGTGTTGCATATTGGTAATCGATGGTAATTGGTAATGCCAACTTGTCAGTTGTTAAGTGCGGAGACTGATCGGAATACTGACCGGCATGTTGTAGCTCGTATTTAACTACTGCCCTCTGCTGCTCACAAACACTTGCCAACATATGTAATGTGGGGTTCCAGAGTATGGTCACGTCGCACACCAGTGTGTGAACTGGCACTTGCAAGAGCTGCAGAAGCACTGCTAGATCGGCGGCAGCTGTAGCTGACTTGTGGAAATGGGCGCACACGAGGCGTTCCTTCACAAGTCGCTCAGGCAAATCGGGGTGTTATGCCTGTGTGGTAACTCACTTGGGAAAATAGGTTATACACTAAATAGCTGCAACTGACCCTGATGGTTCTTGTACAGAATAGATCTCTTGGCACCGCAGTCCCTAGTGGTGCCTACGGGGCAGAGCTAGCCTAACCACAGACTAGTGGATGGCAACTTGGACCTATCTGCCTAAAAGGCTGTCGAATTGCTTCACGTTCCTTCTAAAGAACTGGAGGGCAGAGCAGAATGTGAATTCAAGTAGTTATTCCTTCCAGATTAAATATTAGAACATCCATGGTACAATATTAAAAACATGTTCATTCTGACGCGTTTCTGGCTGAAGACCTTAGTCGTAAAATAATCTTGTACCATGAATGTACTAATTTTTAACCTGGATGGAATAAAGGTGACTTGAATTTTATATTCTTCTGTGATGCGCTTCCTTCTTTTCTTATGTATCCATCACCAGTAGTCAACAGTTACTGGATTTAGTCATAACTGACTGACGAAGCGGCGATACGCGTGGGGCCTCTTCCCACTCTCCCTTCTTGTCCCCCTCGGGACTTCTTGCCGCCCCCCATGTCAGTGTCTGGCTTTCTCATTTTGGGTGATCATACTTTTATTTCATTATAGCATTCTCAGTCAGTTATGCCCATTTTTTGACGTCATCTGTATTGTTACAACTATTTTAGGGTGACTTCTTTGCATACATGCTTTGGTATATGTGGGAGACTCTATTTTTTGACTGTTTATACCTGTGCAATGGGAAATGATGTTGATTAGTCGTATCCTGCATGTACCATCACCCATTCTGTTTATATTTGTAGTTATAGGTTCATTTATCATTATGACCGTATGACACATGTATTTTCTTTCTGCATATGCTGGGGGCTGCCATTCACCCATTACATGGGTTGTATTTAAGGCTTTTGGGCCTTTTGGGGAGTTTTGGGCTATTGGTTTGTTGTGTATTTTAAATGTTTTTAAAGTTACCATGTCCATGATGAAATAAAGGTTTTCTCACTTTTGTATATACGGAGGTGTATACCGTGTTATTTGCCTTTTCTTTTTCTCAGTGTCTTTTGGCTTCATTAGTTTATAGGCTAGGTGCTGCACTCTATTTGGGATTATTATTGACATTAGTGTACCCTTTTCTTGGTTAGCGTTGGTCTCATACTACAGTCATATATAAAAGTTTGGGCACCACTATTAATGTTAACCTTTTTTCTTTATAACAATTTTGGTTTTTGCAACAGCTATTTCAGTTTCATATATCTAATAACTGATGGACTCAATTATATTTCTGGATTCAAATGAGGTTTATTGTACTAACAGAAAATGTGCAATCTGCATTTAAACAAAATTTGACCGGTGCAAAAGTATGGGCACCTCAACATAAAAGTGACATTAATATTTCGTAGATCCTCCTTTTGCAAAAATAACAGCCTCTAGTCGCTTCCTGTAGCTATTAATGAGTTCCTGGATCCTGGATGAAGGTATTTGTGACCATTCCTGTTTACAAAACAAATCCAGTTCAGTTTGATGGTCGCCGAGCATGGACAGCCCTCTTCAAATCATCCCACAGATGTTCAATGATATTCAGGTCTGGGGACTGGGATGGCCATTCCAGAACATTGTAATTGTTCCTCTGCATGAATGCCTGAGTAGATTTGGAGCGGTGTTTTGGATCATTGTCTTGCTGAAATATCCATCCCCTGCGTAACTTCAACTTCGTCACTGATTCTTGCACATTATTGTCAAGAATCTGCTGATACTGAGTTGAATCCATGCGACCCTCAACTTTAACAAGATTCCCGGTGCCGGCATTGGCCACACAGCCCCAAAGCATGATGGAACCTCCACCAAATTTTACTGTGGGTAGCAGGTGTTTTTCTTGGAATGCTGTGTTTTTTAGCCTCCATGCATAACGCCTTTTTGTATGACCAAACAACTCAATCTTTGTTTCATCAGTCCACAGGACCTTCTTCCAAAATGTAACTGGCTTGTCCCAATGTGCTTTTGCATACCTCAGGCGACTCTGTTTGTGGCGTGCTTGCAGAAACGGCTTCTTTCGCATCACTCTCCCATACAGCTTCTCCTTGTGCAAAGTGCGCTGTATTGTTGACCGATGCACAGTGACACCATCTGCAGCAAGATGATGCTGCCGGTCTTTGGAGGTGGTCTGTGGATTGTCCTTGACTCTTCTCACCATTCTTCTTCTCTGCCTTTCTGATATTTTTCTTGGCCTGCCACTTCTGGGCTTAACAAGAACTTGTACCTGTGTTCTTCCATTTCCTTACTATGTTCCTCACAGTGGAAACTGACAGGTTAAATCTCTGAGACAACTTTTTGTATCCTTCCCCTGAAAAGCTATGTTGAATAATCTTGGTTTTCAGATCATTTGAGAGTTGTTTTGAGGCGCCCATGATGCCACTCTTCATAGGAGAATCAAATAGGAGAACTACTTGCAAGTGGCCACCTGAAATAACTTTTCTCATGATTTGATACACCTATGAAGTTCAAAGCTCAATGAGGTTACAAAACCAATTTAGTGCTTCAGGAAGTCAGTAAAAAGTAGTTAGGAATGTTCAAATCATGAAAATGATAAGGGTGCCCATACTTTTGCACCAGTCAAATTTTGTTTAAATGCAGATTGCACATTTTCTGTTAGTACAATAAACCTCATTTGAATCCAGAAATATAACTGAGTCCATCAGTTATTAGATATATGAAACTGAAATAGCTGTTGCAAAAACCAAAATTGTTATGAAGAAAAAAGGCTAACATTAATAGGGGTGCCCAAACTTTAACATATGACTGTATATACAAAGCGCTATGTGAGGACTGATATTGAATATAGAGAGGATATGTGGGGGCTCATACTATATATAGAGAGGCTAGGTGGGTTCTTACAATGTATGTGGAGGGGCTATGTAAGGGCTCATACTGTATGTAGGAAGCTAGGTGTGAGCTCTTACAGTATATAGAGGTATAAAGGGGGCTGTATATGGGTTCATATGGTATGTAGGGGGTGTCAGCATATTTAATTCTACTCAATATTAAGTTATACAATTATTATTAATATAAAGTAATAACTGTAATTAATATGTTATGGTCTCTCATATAGCCCCTTGGGAAAATAGCCCAATCCTGGTATATAGTAACATTGTCTATAGTGTCCTCCCCTATTTACTGGCCATTTTTCCTACAGTAGCATGTCCACCTCCACATCCAACCATCCATATCATCTAATCTTCTGTAATACTGGGATATATGGGTTATTATTGTTGATTTATCACTGTTCACATCAGTGGAAACTACTCCGGAATTACAATGTATGGTAATAATGACATTGTGGCATTTTTTGAAAGTTTTAAGAGGTCAAGATGGATAATTAGAGTCAATTTCATTTATATGGTAATGAATGGGTTGTATGGCCTGCTCTGGTCTCTGTAAATAACTGCTGCTCCTGCTGCTGATGTCACGGAATGTTGAGGTTTCTGGCTCCGCCCCCTTGCCTTATGACATCACACACATTGTGTATGGAGCTGCAGAGCCAACATTCCGTCTGACAGTTGCAGACGGTGGAGAGAGCGGTAAGTCGGCTCTATGTCATCTCTTGTTGTGTCCTTCATTCTCTTCTATCATCCATTTCTCATTTATTTTTTATTGATTATGGAGTCTTTATTCTATATAATACAAGCAGGTCCAAAATAATTAGTGAACCCCTCAGATTAGGAGATGTCCAAGCATTACAGCTCTTCCACCAATAGTAAAGGGAGATATATAGGGTGTGACGGGATTTATCATCAAGCCCAGAAATGACAGCGATTTACCGATTATCCATCACATGATTCTGGCTTCTGACTTTCTTGCTCATCAGCTCCATAGATTAGTTATAATTGAGAGAATCCCCTCAGCCAGAACTGGAACATGACGACTTCTCGATTTTTAGGCCATGTATTGTTAGAGAATCATCCAAATCTGGGAGATTAACGTTATATCCTGTAAAGGGAACACGTGTAACATGAAGATAACTATGTAATTGTCAGATGTTATTGAGACATATAGTAATATACAGTCCAGATCAAAAATATAAATCCAACCAATATTGGGAAATCCTTGTACAACACCGATGTATATACATATTAGCTCCATATGCAGTGAAGCTAGTCAGATCTTCCCCCACATTGGAGGATTCATATCGTTTGATCTCTAGTATATTGGGCAATGCACTTCAATGAAAGTGAGGTTCTTGGCTCCGCCCACATTAGCTCTTATTTGTCATTTCACGGAATGTTTTGGTGGTTAGTTTTGCCCCCATAAGCTACTACTTGTGATATCACCAAATGTTTTGGTTGTTGGCGTCACCTCCATTAGCTTCTACTTGTGAAGTCACTAATGTGGATAGTAGCCCTTCAGAAGACAATGGCGCTTGACTGCCTGTTAGCAGTTGAAGGGGGCACTTGCGCTGTTATAGGTGAGCAATGCTGCTCCTAGAAGATGCACATGATTCAATAATGGATAAAGTAAAGGAGCTGCAGCAAAAAGCTGGCGATATATCCAAGGAGGGATGGAATCCCTTTTTCTGGATGGGGTCTATCAGAGTTGGGTTAAATAATTTACTCTCAACTTTTCAAAAGCCCACACAGTATTGGTAGTGATAGGATTGATTGTATTGAGCTTGATAGCCTCGAAATTATTAATGTGCAGGAAATTAATTATATATTGGAGCCACTGGAAGACACAGGCGGAAAAGGGACACTGTGCATGAACAATATATGGATCCTTTGCAGCCCAATAACTCATCATAATGCCCAATTTCATCTGCTTTGGAGGTGGAAATGGGTCCCCTTACCTCTTGGCCCATGGGCAGTTGCAGAATTTGCACAAATAACATGTCCAACCCTGTCCACCCCTGAATGGAACCACAGCTACAGAGGTGACCGTCTGATAGCCTAGCTCGACTACCCACATCTCCTGAAGACCCTTTCAGCTTTTTGAGACTTGGGTGGAGGACATCATCTCTGAAAATAGGGTCCCACAGCTGCACCCCAACAGTTTGAGCAGACACTCCTAAATGAGTAAATAGCCTGAGATCAGAAGGGGGCGCATAGCCCCTCACTGTGTCACTGAGGATGATAGCATTCTCCAGGGATTACTCTGGACTGTTTCTTGTGGTGGGATGCAGGTCTGGACAGCTGTCGTCATCCTATTAGATAGATAAGAATTAATGTATGTGTGTTTATGCTTTAAAGGTAATCTGTCACCCCCCGAGACGTATATGACCTATTAATATGGGCATACAGGTAATAGAAATGTTACGCTAGACCTACCTGTATGACTCATATTAATGGTCTTGTGGATATATTATGTCTTTATGCCAAAGATCAGCTCAATAACTCATCATAATGCACAATTGTATCTGCTTTGGAGGTGGAAATGGGTCCCCTTACCTCTTGGCCCGTGTGCAATTTCACAATTTGTACCAATAACATGTCCACCCCTGAATAGTACCATAGGAAGGATGACTGCAGCTACAGAGGTGAACGTCTGATAGCCTAGCTCGACTACCCACCTCTCCTGAAGACCCTTTCAGCTTTTTGAGACTTGGGTGGAGGACATCATCTCTGAAAATAGGGTCCCACAGCTGCACCCCAACAGTTTGAGCAGACACTCCTAGATGAGTAAATAGCCTGAGATCAGAAGGGGGCGCATAGCCCCTCACTGTGTCACTGAGGATGATAGCATTCTCCAGGGATTACTCTGGACTGTTTCTTGTGGTGGGATGCAGGTCTGGACGGCTGTCGTCATCATATTATATATATTAATTCTTATCTATGTGTGTTTATGCTTTAAAGGTAATCTGTCACCCCCCGAGACGTATATGACCTATTAATATGGGCATGCAGGTAATAGAAATGTTACGCTAGACCTACCTGTATGCCTCATATTAATGGTCTTGTGGATATATTATGTCTTTATGCTAAAGATCAGCCCAATAACTCATCATAATGCACAATTTTATCTGCTTTGGAGGTGGAAATGGGTCCCCTTACCTCTTGGCCCGTGGGCAATTTCACAATTTGTAGAATCATAGAATCATAGAATCGTAGAGTTGGAAGGGACCTCCTGGGCCATCTGGTCCAACCCCCTGCTCAAAGCAGGATTCGCTAAATCATCCCAGTCAGATGTCTGTCCAGCCTCTGTTTGAAGACTTCCATTGAAGGAGAACTCACCACTTCTCGTGGCAGCCTGTTCCACTCATTGATCACTCTAACTGTCAAAAAGTTTTTTCTAATATCTAATCTGTGTCTCTTCCCATTCAGTTTCATCCCATTGCTTCTAGTCTTTCCTTGTGCAAATGAGAATAAAGTTGATCCTTCTACAATGTGACAGCCCTTTAGATATTTGTAGACAGCTATTAAGTCTCCTCTCAGTCTTCTCTTTTGCAAACTAAACATTCCCAAATCCTGCAACCTTTCCTCATAAGACAGGGTTTGCAGACCGGTCACCATTCTGGTCGCTCTTTTCTGAACTTGCTCCAGTTTGTTGATGTCTTTTTTAAAATGTGGTGCCCAAAACTGGACACAATATTCCAGATGAGGTCTGACCAAAGAGGAGTAGAGGGAAATAATGACTTCACGTGATCTAGACTGTATGCTTCTGTTAATACATCCTAGAATTGCATTTGCCTTTTTTGCTGCTGCATCACACTGTTGACTCATATTCAGTCTGTGATCTATTAGTATACCCAAGTCTTTTTCACATGTGCTGTCACTTAGCCCTATTCCTCCCATTCTATATATGCTTTTTTCATTTTTATTGCCCAGATGTAGTACTTTGCATTTCTCCCTGTTAAAAACCATTCTGTTAGTTGCTGCCCACTTCTCCAGTTTATTTAAATCTTTTTGAATCATCTCTCTCTCCTCTCTAGTATTAGCTATCCCTCCTAGCTTTGTGTCATCAGCAAATTTAATCAGTTTACCCTCAATTCCTTCATCTAAATCATTGATAAAGATGTTGAACAATACAGGGCCCAGGACAGAGCCCTGTGGTACCCCACTTGAGACATTCTTCCAACTGGATGTGCAGCCATTTACGACCACTCTTTGGGTCCGATCACTAAGCCAGTTATGAATCCACCTAACAGTTGCCTTGTCCATTCCATACTTAGTCATTTTTTCAATAAGGATTGTATGAGAGACTTTGTCAAATGCTTTGCTGAAGTCAAGATATACTATATCTACAGCATTTCCTTGATCCACCCAATCAGTGATACCGTCATAGAAGGAAATTAAGTTAGTCTGACATGACTTATCAGTTACAAACCCATGCTGACTCTGTTTAATCACTTCATTCTTATCCAGGTATTGACATACATGTTGTTTAATAATTTGTTCAAAGATCTTTCCTGGTATAGAAGTCAGACTCACCGGCCTATAGTTGCCTGGGTACACCTTCTTCCCCTTTTTGAAGATAGGAACAACATTTGCTCTTCTCCAGTCTTCTGGCACTTCTCCTGTTCTCCAAGAATTTTCAAAGATTATGGAGAGGGGTTCAAAAATTTCTTCTGCTATCTCCTTCAGTACTCTGGGGTGTAATTCATCTGGACCTGGAGACTTGAATTCATTTAGGTTAGCTAAGTGTTTCCTCACTATCTTTCTGTTTATAGATATCCTGGATTCTTCTATTCCCTTAATAGGACAGTGAATAACAGTTGATGTTGCATTTCCTTTCTGAGAGAAAACAGATGCAAAATAGGAATTTAAAAGTTCAGCCTTCTCAACATCCTGTCTTACCATTTCATCATTTTCATCCTGTAAAAATACTATAGCATCTTTGACTTTTCTTTTACTTTTGACATATCCCCAAAATCCTTTATTATTGCTTTTGACATCTCTTGCAAGCCTCAGTTCATTTTCAGCTTTAGATAATCTGATTTGTGCCCTGCAGGTTCTGCAGACAGCATTATATTCTTCTTTAGATATGCCTCCCTCTTTCCATTTTATAAACATTTTTTTCTTCCTTTTTAGCATGTGCTTAAGTTCTGTGTTCATCCATCCTGGTTTCCTTAAATGCTTCCTATTCTTCCCTCTTTTCGGAATTGTTAATAACTGTGCATTGAGAATTTCATTTTTCAAGATTTCCCATCCTTCCTGGACATTTTTGTCTTTAAGGATATCCAGCCATTGGATCCCTCCAATTCTCTTTCTGAATCCCTTAAAATCTGCCTTTCTGAAATCTAACCTTGACGTCTGAGTCTTCACAGGTCTTCCACCTCTAGTTATCCAAAATTCTAAAATAGCATGGTCGCTACCTCCTAGGGTCCCAGCCACTTTTACCTCCTCAACCATTTCCTCCCTGTTTATAAGGATTAGATCCAAGGTAGCAGTTCCCCTTGTTTTCTCCCTTACCTTTTGGAAGATAAAGTTGTCAGCAAGAGAGGATAAGAATTTCCTTGACCTGTTAGTTTTGCCTGAGAGAGATTCCCAACAAATGTCTGGATAGTTGAAATCTCCCATGACAACCATGTCATATTTTTTGGAGAACTTGGCCATCTGATGCATAAAGAGTTCATCTATATCTTCGGCTTGCACAGGCGGCCTGTAGTAAATGCC
Organism: Dendrobates tinctorius; assembly: GCF_039654945.1. Classification (NCBI taxonomy): domain Eukaryota; kingdom Metazoa; phylum Chordata; class Amphibia; order Anura; family Dendrobatidae; genus Dendrobates; species Dendrobates tinctorius. The sequence continues at coordinate 2,642,283 of NW_027361787.1, read as the reverse complement.
TACAATGGTGTCCTTTCCATTGTTCTGTCCTTGTATTCTTACCCAAACAGTTTCCACAGAACTCCCAGTCTCTGAAGCTTCAATCTCTGTGCAGATATACACGTTTCGAACATACAATGCGACACCCCCTCCTCGTTTATCAAGTCTGTTTCTTGCAAATAAGTTGTATCCTTCTAGTCTTGTATTCCAATCATGTGTATTGTCCCACCAAGTTTCAGTGATTCCAATGACATCATATTTCTTTTCCTGTGTTAGTAGTTCCAATTCTCCTTGTTTGTTGCCCATGCTTTGTGCATTAGTATAGAAACATTTTAGTTTGTGATTGGTTTCTCTTTCTCCAATATTTTTATTAATTAGATTCTTTCGTCTTTGTTCTTCCTTTCCACTTCTAATAGCAGAGTTCTCAATAGCATTTGTCAGGTGTATGGCTTTTTCTGGTCTTTTGCTTCCCTTCCCATGTTGTTCTAGTTTAAAGCTCTCCTTACAAGTGTAGCAAGGCGACTTCCAAATACATGCTTTCCAGTCTTCGTAAGGTGCACCCCATCTCTAGCAAGTAGTCCATCGTATAAGTAGTTCACTCCGTGATCTAGAAATCCAAATCGTTGCTGACGGCACCATCGACGTAGCCAGTTGTTCACCTGCAGAATCTTATTCCACCTCCTTGTTCCATGGCCATCCACTGGGAGGATGGAAGAGAAGACCACCTGCGCTCCCAGTTCTTTCACTTTCTTGCCTAAGTCTTCAATAACATGTACCAATAACATGCCCATCCTTGTCCACCCCTGAATAGTACCATAGGAAAGATGACTACAGCTACAGAGGTGACCGTCTGATAGCCTAGCTCGACTACCCACCTCTCCTGAAGACCCTTTCAGCTTTTTGAGACTTGGGTGGAGGACATCATCTCTGAAAATAGGGTCCCACAGCTGTACCCCAACAGTTTGAGCAGACACTCCTAGATGAGTAAACAGCCTGAGATCAGAAGGGGGCGCATAGCCCCTCACTGTGTCACTGAGGATGATAGCATTCTCCAGGGATTACTCTGGACTGTTTCTTGTGGTGGGATGCAGGTCTGGACAGCTGTCGTCATCCTATTAGATAAATAAGAATTAATATATGCGTGTTTATGCTTTAAAGGTAATCTGTCACCCCCCGAGACGTATATGACCTATTAATATGGGCATACAGGTAATAGAAATGTTACGCTAGACCTACCTGTATGCCTCATATTAATGGTCTTGTGGATATATTATGTCTTTATGCTAAACATCAGCCCAATAACTCATCATAATGCACAATTTTATCTGCTTTGGAGGTGGAAATGGGTCCCCTTACCTCTTGGCCCGTGTGCAATTTCACAATTTGTACCAATAATATGTCCACCCCTGAATAGTACCATAGGAAGGATGACTGCAGCTACAGAGGTGACCGTCTGATAGCCTAGCTCGACTACCCACCTCTCCTGAAGACCCTTTCAGCTTTTTGAGACTTGGGTGGAGGACATCATCTCTGAAAATAGGGTCCCACAGCTGTACCCCAACAGTTTGAGCAGACACTCCTAAATGAGTAAATAGCCTGAGATCAGAAGGGGGCGCATAGCCCCTCACTGTGTCACTGAGGATGATAGCATTCTCCAGGGATTACTCTGGACTGTTTCTTGTGGTGGGATGCAGGTCTGGACGGCTGTCGTCATCATATTATATATATTAATTCTTATCTATGTGTATTTATGCTTTAAAGGTAATCTGTCACCCCCCGAGACGTATATGACCTATTAATTTGGGCATACAGGTAATAGAAATGTTACACTAGTCCTACCTGTATGCCTCATATTAATGGTCTTGTTATGGAGAAATGTTACATTTTTTTAAGTTAATGAGTTCTTCCAGGCACTGGGGCTTGCATTGCCTGGAAGAAATCCCTGCCTTCTCTCTTCATTGTAATACTAACCCCCTCTCATGCACGGCAGTTTTGGCCCTGGAATCCCACTCCTGCGCCCTGCACTCCCCCAGAAATACATATCTCATCCTCCCTTCTATGGGTACTGCACTCAGGGATCTTCTGCAGAGGTGGCGGCGCCTTCCGCTCCAGTAATCTCTGGTGTGCGCGCCGACAAGGTGCATGGCAGAGGCGCAGGATTCTGGGGCTATTACTGGCGCTGATGGGAGGAGGGTAATATTGTAATGAGGAGAGAGGGCAGGGATTTCTTCCAGGCAGAGAATGCCCCGGAGCCAGGAAGAAATCATTAACGTAAAGGCAGAATATAACATTTCTCCACAACAAGACCGTTAATATGAGGCATACAGGTAGGACTAGTAACTATTACCTGTGTGCCCATATTAATAGGTCATATATGACCTTGGCGGGGGGGTGACAGTTTCCTTTTAATATAGATTGACTGAATACTTAGATGAAATGGCAACTGTAGGTAGCCAGGAATGGATGTCTGACATCCCTTGATCTATGTAGACTAGCTACATACTTCATGTAGGCAGGGACAGGGCCGCCATCAGGGCATTACTGCCCTTACTACTGTATGGTGCCCGGTGAGCAGAAGCAAAGGGGGGGGGGTCGGACCTGCTTCAGTTCCTTAGATTGTGTGCAATACTCTTTGTTGTTTTTATATTATGTTTCTCTGAACTCACAAAATGACCTTATTTTCATTGTGTTATATGTTATTGTTATATGTGTTGTTTTTGTTTTGTCTGTTTTCTTTGTTTTCTCTTTTGTTATTGGCACTGTAATTTTGCACTTTATGTAATTGACCAAAGGATTTAACTAAATGACTCTTATGAAAATAGATTTAGTTAGCAAAATATTTAGTGGGAATGTGTTATGAAGCTTTTATGTTTTGGGCATTGTCCACTCTCTAGTTATTATTATTAACCAATGAGTATATTATTATTACTATTATTATAGCACCATTTATTCCATGGCGCTTTACATGTGAGGAGGGGTATACATAATAAAAACAAGTAGAATAATCTTAAACAATACAAGTCACGACTGGCACAGGAGGAGCGAGGACCCTGCCCGCGAGGGCTCACAATCTACAATTATATGAGATGATTAAAAGGCATTTAGTGCAGAAATTCAGCATAGCCTATATTTCTATTTCCCATATTTCATATTTGTTGCTGTAATTCAAGAAAGGCCATATTAGTAAGAGCCCTATCATCTCAAACACATTCGTGACCAATAACCAGAACATGGCCAATCCTTCATAGTTAATAAAGTTTTGCAAGAATTCAGTTTAAAGTATGTAACCCCTTAGATCATAAAATAATAAATAAACAGAAACGACTTTTCTAATAGACTGGCACTTCTAGAAGAGATCCCTTATTAGCAGTCACCTCATTATTATAACAACCAGGATTACAATGGGAGATAACAGAATCCACCATTCCCAGTAGGTAATGTCACAGCTCACCTCTTCCCCCTTCCTGCACAATGACATCTGCATGTAATGTCACTAAACGTAAGAACATGAATAGAAAACTCTCCCAAGGAAATAGAGTCCCCTATAACATGTCATGATATATATACACATGTATATGTCCAATATCCATATCTCCAAACAGGCAAGAGAGCAGCTCCCATAAATGTTCAGGAAACAGCATACAATAATCTGCAATCAGAAATACAGATTATACAAAAGATTATAACAATAGTATCTCAATTAGTTTAAAAAATGTATGTGACACATTCCCTTAAAGAAAAATAAATAGAAAATATTCCTAATAAGATGATTGGATATTTTAAGAAACATTTAATAGGTTAGAGTAGAGTAGGGCCCTGCCAAAAGAGTCTACCTTGTCGTGGTGGCAGGCTTAAAAAATCCGTTGGTCAAAACAAAAGCTGATGGTTATGTATGTGATACGGTTCCATGGGAACAGTTACTGTGTGATTGGTGAGGATGGGGCAGAAGAGTTTTTCCAAGAGTGGGTGGTGGGACTGTGGAAAGTTTGATGGGTATAGGCGGGGCTTGAGTGGAGGCAGAACTGGGGTGGAGCCTGGACGGAGTTTCAAGGGAGCCCAAAAATTTTGCCAGTATGAGGCCCTGAAATTCCTTTTGGCAGCCCTGATCAGGAACATAGCTTACATAATATGTGATAGGTTCATTATCACAATGGTGAGATAATGTGAAAGAAATGATAAATCCATTGTCTTACCCTTGATCTTAGTATCTCTTGGTACATGTATCAGAGATAGAATAACTGTTGTTGCTTTGCGATAGTCCCTTCTCCCATTTTCCTTTATTTTCCCTTGTTTCCCCTTTTTTTTCCTTTTCTTTTCCTTTATTTTGTTTAACTCTATCTTGTATAATAATTAGCGATGCCGGATGAACCCGGTCGGATGGAGCGCAAAGAGAGGGGAATGTAGATTTACAATCTTCTTTTATTAATGTAGTCCAATGTGATTAGTAAAAGAAGATTCTAAATCTACACTCCCCTCTCTTTGCGCTCCGTCCGACCGGGTTCATTCAGCATCGCAACCTCCTTCCTCTTTGGAGGCACCCGGCTGGAGCTGCATTGATCTCCCCAGAGAAGGCACGGCTGGCGCTCCTCTGTGACCGTCATTGCCATTACCTGGATTGTATAATAATTGGGACATTTTCAATAAAAACAATTTGAACAGGATATAGAATATCTGCCTGGTAAAAAAATGCTTTTGTGACTCCTTTGTGAGCATCATGTGCTAGAGAAGAGCCACGTCCGGCTGAGCCAAGGTGCAGGGTGATGATGGACTTTATCTGGTCACGTCACATTCTTCATGGTGCCCATCAGGAGGTGGCCAGTGGCTGTGATTTTTTTTCTCATGCTGAATTAGTATGAGATACAGAGTACAGCTCTGCTCTGCCCCATGGTATAATATTGGGTCTAGCGCCATCTGATAAGACATCGGATAGTTCTCCACCATATCATGTAGTTATGTGAACGAACTCTCATTGTAATAAACTCATTTTCTTTTCATTTGGAGCAGCTGTGATCATGTTGGCTTATTATCCTAAACAGGAGCCTCTGCTCAGGGCCGTATTTAGAGTTGGTGCTGCCCTGGGCACTTTTAGTGCTGCCCCCCCATTGATGAGTATGAGTAATGCAGACACTGTCGTCAGGGACTTAGGCTACTGTCACATCAGCAATTTTTGCCATTCGCGGCAGATCCGGCAAATGCTGTACTTGCAGCAACGGAAAACAACGCTGCTAGCTGTGTTTTATTTGTTTCACTGGAAGTTCAAAACCGCAAGTGCAGCAGATGTTCGCAATTCCCACAGGGAATGAATGAGGCCGAACGCAGTGTGGCCATAAGTGATCCGTTACGGGGCAGAGGCGGAAAAACTGCCGGCAAAAATCGCTGTGGCATCAATCGGACCGGACCGCCCCCGGGTGAGTATAAGAAAACGTCTTTTTCTCACCTTTCAGGTTAGATCGGGGGTTTATCTGCAGCGTTATAGAATGCTGTAGATAAGCCCCTAAAGGCGGTGGCCGCATCTTACAGCGGCAACACGAGGCAACAGGTTCCCTTCTATAGAGTAATATCAATGAATGAATATTGTTCTTAATGTTATGTCACAATACCAGGATCTGGGGATCTTCTGAGGTCACGAGCTCTCTGATGCGATGTCGCTGCCTGTCTCACCGTCTTCCTCTTTGGACACTGCAGTGTGGTGGACAAGAAAGCATTAACTGGTTAACAGCAAGAAGTCTGGTGTCTATGTTCTAACAGAACTAGAAACTCTCCCCATCCCATGTTCAGCAGACATTGGAGGATCACTGGATGGATTTTACTATTCTATTACTGCCCAGTCTCTGAATACGGCCTTATTCATACCTCCGTGTTTAACCCCTTTCTGCCATGTGACGTACTATCCCGTCCATGTGCCCTGGGACTTCATTCCCAGGGACGGGATAGTACGTCACAGCGATCAGCGGCGCCCACGTGGTGAGCGCCGCTGATCGCGGCCGGGTGTCACCTGATTATCACAGCTGACACCCGGCACAATGTGTCAGGGGCGGTCATGGACCGCCCCCGACACGTTAACCCCTTGCACACCGCGATCAAACACGATTGCGGTGTACCGGGGGTTAAAGGGAAGCATCGGCAGGGAGGGGGCTCCCTCCGTGCTTCCCTGAGCCCCCCACAGCAGCGCAATATGCAGCGCTGCTGCGGGGGGCTCCTTCCCTGCAGGTCCCCGAATCCAAAATGGCGACGGGGACCTTCGGGGGCCTGCAGGGAGCTGGCTTCCTCAGTGCCTGCAAAGCGCAGACATGAGGAAGTCTGCTTCAATGCCTGTGACAGATCGCTGATCTGTCACAGTGATCTGTGATGTGACAGATCAGCGATCTGTCACAGGACAGTGATGTCCCCCCTGGGACAATGAAATAAAGTTAAAAAAAAAAAGGTGTAAAAATAATTTTAAAATATATCGCTAAATAAATTAAAAAAAATATATATATATTCCCTAATAAATTCATTTTTTGGAAATAAAAAAAACAAAAACATTAAAAGTACACAAATTTGGTATCGCGGCGTCCATAACGACCCGCCCTATAAAACTGTCCCACTAGTTAACCCCTTTAGCGAACCCCTTAAAAAATAAAAATAAAAAACTAAGCAAAAAATAATGATTTATTATCATACCGCCAAACAAAAAGTGCAATAACGCGCGATCAAAAAGACGCATATAAATATCCATGGTACCACTGAAAATGTCATCTTGTCCCGCAAAAAACGAGCTGCAATACAGCATCATCAGCGAAAAAATAAAAAAAGTTATAGCTCGCAGAATAAAGCGATGCAAAAATAATTATTTTTTATATAAAATTGTTTTCATTGCATAAAAGCGCCAAAACATAAAAAATGACATAAATGAGGTATCGCTGTAACCGTACTGACCCGAAGAATAAAACCGCTTTATCAATTTTACCGCAGGCGGAACGGTGTAAACGCACCCCCAAAAGAAATTCATGAAACGCTGGTTTTTGTTCATTCTGCGTCACAAAAATCGGAATAAAAAGCGATCAAAAAATGTCACGTGCCCGAAAATGGTATCAATAAAAACGTCAACTTGTCCCGCAAAAAATAAGACCTCACATGACTCGGTGGGTCAAAATACGGAAAAATTATAGCTCTCAATATGTGGTGATCCAAAAACTTTTTACAATAAAATGCGTCTTTTAGCGTGCGACAGCCGCCAAACATAAAAACCGCCATAAATAGAAAATCAAACCCCCCGTTATCACCCCCTTAGTTAGGGAAAAACAATAAAATTAAAAGAAAATGTATTTATTTCCATGTTCCCATTAGGGTTAGAGCTAGGGTTAGGGCTGAGATTAGGGTTAGGGGTGTGTTGGGGTTAGGGTTGGAGTTATAATTGGGGGTTTCCACTGTTTAGGCACATCAGGTGCTCTCCAAATGCAACATGGCGTCTGATCTCAATTCCAGCCAATTCTGCGTTGAAAAGTCAAACGGCGCTCCTTCCCTTCCAAGCTCTGCCATGCGCCCAAACAGTGTTTTACCCCCACATATAGGGTATCAGCCTACTCAGGACAAATTGCAAAACAACTTTTGGGGTCCAATTTCTCCTGTTACCCTTAGGAAAATAAAAAATTGGGGGCAAAAATATCATTTTTGTGCAAAAAAATGATTTTTTTATTTTCACGCCCGGGCGTTATAAACTTCTGTGAAGCACTTGGGGGTTAAAAGTGCTCACCACACATCTAGATAAGTTCCGTGGGGGGTCTAGTTTCCAAAATGGGGTCACTTGTGGGGAGTTTCAATAGTTTAGGTACATCAGGGGCTCTCCAAACGCACGACACCCGCAGACCAGTCCATCAAAGTCTGCATTCCAAAACGTCACTACTTCCCTCCTGAGCCCCGACGTGTGCCCATACAGCAGTTTACTCCCACATATGAGGTATCAGCGTACTCAGAACAAATTGGACAACAACTTTTGGGGTCCAATTTCTCCTGGTACCCTTGGGAAAATAAAAAAATGGTGACTAAATGATCAGGTTTGTGGAAAAATTACGATTTTTTTCATTTTCTCGCCCGGGCGTTATAAACTTCTGTGAAGCCCTTGGGGGTTCAAAGTGCTCACCACACATCTAAATAAGTTCCTTAGGGGGTCTAGTTTCCAAAATGGGGTCATTTGTGGGGGGGGTTTCCACTGTTTAGGTACATTAGGGGCTCTCCAAATGCAACATGACACCTGCAGAGCATTCCATCAAAGTCTGCATTCCAAAACGTCACTACTTCCCTTTCGAGCCCTGACGTGTGCCCATACAGTAGTTTTCTCCCACATATGGGGTATCAGCGCACTCAGGACAAATTGGACAACAACTTTTAGGGTCCAATTTCTCCTTGTACCCTTGGGAAAATAAAAAAAATGGGGACTAAAAGATCATGTTTGTGGAAAAAATACGATTTTTTTATTTTCACGCCCGGTCATTATAAACTTCTGTGAAGCACTGGGGGTTTAAAAGTGCTCACCACACATCTAGATAAGTTCCTTAGGGGGTCTAGTTTCCAAAATGGGGTCATTTGTGGGGGGTTTCACTGTTTTGGTACATCAGGGGCTTTCCAAACGCGACATGGTGTCCGATCTCAATTTCAGCCAAAAACGTCAAATGGCGCTGCTTCCCTTCCGAGCTCTGCCATGCGCCCAAATAGTGGTTTACCCCCACATGTGGGGTATCAGCGTACTCAGGACAAATTGCACAATAACTTTTAGGGTCCTGTTACCCTTGGAAAAATAAAAATTGGGGGTGAAAAGATTATTTTTATGGAAAAAATATGATTTTTTAATTGTACGGCTGTACGTTTGTACGTTATAAACTTCTGTGAAGCCCTTGGGGGTTCAAAGTTCTCACCACACATCTAGATAAGTTCCTGGGGGGTCTAGTTTCCAAAATGGTGTCATTTGTGGGGGGTTTCCACTGTTTTGGTACATCAGGGGTTTTCCAATCGCGACATGGTGTCCGATCTCAATTCCAGCCAAAAAAGTCAAATGGCGCTGCTTACCTTCTGAGCTCTGCCATGCGCCGAAATAGTCATTTACACCCACATATGGGGTATCAGCGTACTCAGGACAAATTGCACAATAACTTTTAGGGTCTTGTTACCCTTAGGAAAATAAAAATTGGGGGTGAAAAGATTATTTTTGTGGAAAAAATATGATTTTTTTATTGTTCCGCTGTACGTTATAAACTTCTGTGAAGCCCTTGTGGGTTCAAAGTTCTCACCACATATCTAGACAAGTTCCTTGGGGGTCTAGTTTCCAAAATGGGTCACTTGTGGGGGGTTTCCACTGTTTAGGTAATTCAGGGTCTCTCCAAACGTGACATGGCATCCGATCTGAATTCCAGCCAATTTTGCATTGAAAAAGTCAAACGGCGCTCCTTCCCTTCTGAGCTCTGTCATGCGCCGAAACAGTGGTTCCCCCCACATATTAGGTATCAGCGTACTCAGGACAAACTGCACAATAACTTTTGCGTCCAATTTCTCTTGTTACCCTTGGTAAAATAAAAAAAATTGAATCTGAAGTATTTTTTTGTGAAAAAAAGTTAAATGTTCATTTTTTTAAATATTCAAAAAATTCCTGTGATGCACCTGAAGGGTTAATAAACTCCTTGAATGTGGTTTTGAGCACCTTAAGGGGTGCAGTTTTTAGAGTGGTGTCACTTTTGGGTATTTTCTATCACATAGACCCCTCAAAGTGGCTTCAAATGTGATGTGGTCCGTAAAAATAAAATGGTGTTGCAAAAATGAGAAATCGCTGGTCAACTTTTAACCCTTATAACTTCCTAAAAAAAAAAAGTTTTGGTTCCAAAATTGTGCTGATGTAAAGTAAACATGTGGGAAATGTTACTTATTAAGTTTTTTGTGTGCCGTACCTCTGTGATTTAAGGGCATAAAAATTCAAAGTTGGAAAATTGCGAAATTTTCAAAATTTTCGCCAAATTTCCATTTTTTTCACAAATAAACGCAAATTAATTGAATGAAATTTTACCACTAACATGAAGTACAATATGTCACGAGAAAACGATGTCAGAATCACCGGGATCCATGGAAGCGTTCCAGAGTTATTACCTCATAAAGTGACAGTGGTCAAAATTGTAAAAATTGGCCTGGTCATGAACGTGCAAACCACCCTTGGGGGTTAAGGGGTTAACTGACCCAATTTAGAAAATAGGCATAAATGGATCAAAGCTAAAGCAGAATTTGACCTTTAGCTGGACAGACTAGAAAGAATAAAGGGGAACCAAAAAACGTCTGAATTTTTAGATACGGTAATAAGGCTGGTTCATTATTGGCTCGCTTGGCAAAAGGTCGAACACCTATGATATTTATAGGTAGCCTGAATGATCACAAAGGTTCACCACAAACAGACCCAAAAATCATAAATGACAGCTGGCATAAATAAACACATTGTATGAACAAGAACCAGTAGATGGAGAAGAGGGGAAGACATTCCTAGACAGACTATCCCTCCCAACAGTCTCAGAAGGTGAGAAAGATTCAACTCTACAATAAGAAAGGAAGAGATACTAGACACTATTAACTCCCTGAAAAATAGCGAGGCCCCCGGACCAGATGGGCTGCCAGGGGAGTTCTGCAAAACATTAGTAGAAGAGGTTTCTTCTCCACTGGTGGAAGTTTTTAATCAAATCCTAAAAGAAAAGGTATACCTGCCAACAGGAAATACGGCTAATATTAAAGCACACTACCATGTAAAAGTTTAGGGTCACTTAGAAATTTCCTTATTTTTGAAAGAAAAGCAGTTTTCTCTAATGAAGCTAACATTAAATGATTCAGAAATACACCCTATACATTGTTAATGTGGTAAATGACTATTCTAGCTGCAAACGTCTGGTTTGTAATGCAATATCTTCATAGGTGTATAGAGGCCCATTTCCAACAACCATCACTCCAGTGTTCTTATGGTACTTTGTGTTTGATAACTGTGTAAGAAGGCTAATGGATGGTTAGAATACCCTTGAAAACCCTTATGCAAGTATGTTAGCACAGCTGAAAACAGTTTGGCTGATTAGAGAAGATATAAACCTGACCTTCCTTTGAGCTAGTTGAGAATCTGGAGCATTACATTTGTTGGTTCCATTAAACTCTCAAAATGGCCAGAAAAAAAAGAACTTTCATGTGAAACTTGACAGTCTATTCTCGTTCTTAGAAATTAATTCTATATAAGAAATTTCCAAGAAACTGAAGATTTCCTACAACGGTGTGTACTACTCCTAGAGCAAAAACAGGCTTTAACCATAGTAGAAAGAAAAGTAGGAGGCCCCACTGCACAACTGAGTAACAAGTACATTAAAGTCTGTAGTTTGAGAAATCGATGCCTCACAGGTCCTCAACTGGCAGCTTCAATAAATAGTACACGCAAAACGCCAGAGTCAACGTCTACAGTGAAGAGGCGACTCCGGGATGCTGGCCTTCAGGGCAGAGTGGCAAAGAAAAAGCCATATCTGAGACTGGCTAATAGAAAGAAAACATTAATATGGGCACAAGAACACAGACATTGGACAGAACAAGATTGGAAAAAAGTGTTATGGACAGGCAAATCCAAGTGTGAGGTGTTTGTATCACATAGAAGAACATTTGTGATACGCAGAACAACTGAAAAGATGCTGGAAGTGTGCCTGACGCCATCTGTCAAGCATGGTGGAGGTAATGTGGTCTGGGGTTGCTTTGGTGCTGGTAAAGTGGGAGATTTGCACAAGGTAAAAGGGATTTTGAATAAGGAAGGCTATCACTCCATTTTGCAATGCCATACCCTGTGGACAGCGCTTGATTGTAGCCAATTTCATCCTACAACAGGACAATGACCCAAAGCACACCTCCAAATTATGCAAGAACTATTTAGGGAAGAAGCCGGCAGCTGGTATTCTGTCTGTAATGAAGTGGCCAGCGCAGTCACCAGATCGCAACCCCATTGAGCAGTTGTGGGAGCAGCTTGACCGTATGGTACACATGCCAAAGGTCTGCAATGCTGAAATTGCTGCAAAGGGGCATTCTTTGACGAAAGCAAAGTTTAAAGGAGAAAATTATTATTTCAAATAAAAATCTTTTTTTCGAACCTTGTCAATGTCTGGACGAGATTTTAACCCCTTACAGACCTCTGACGGGATAGTACATCAGCGGTCAGTATCCTCTGCTTTGATGTGGGCTCCGGCGGTGAGCCCACTTCAAAACCTCGACATGTCAGCTGTTATAAACAGGTGACATGTGCCGGCAATAGGCGCGGGCAGAATCAAGATCTGCCTGCGCCTATTAACTAGTTAAATCTCACTGTCAAACACTGACAGCGGGCATTAAACTAGTACTTCCGGCGTCCAGCCGGAAATGAGCGTATCACCAACCCCCGTCATGTGATCGGGGGTCAGCGACGCGTTGCCATGACAATCAGAGGTCTCATAGAGACCTCTATGGTTGTTGCCGTCAGATTGCTATGAGCAATGCTGTGTTACTGCTACATATGGGTAATCTGCTCATCTCCCATATGTAGCAGAGCCGATCAAGTATGGCATGCTTCTACTCTCCCATGGAGGCTATTGAAGCATGCCAAAAATAAGTGTTTAAAAATGAAAGAAAATAAAAAACATAAAAATTAAAATCACCCCTCTTTCGCCCCAATCAAAATAAAACAATAAAAAAAATCAAACCTACAGATATTAGGTATCACCGCATTCAGAATCGCCCGCTCTATCAATAAAAAAAGGATGAACCCGACTGCTAAACGGCGTAGTGAGAAAAAAAATCAAATGACAGAATTACGTTTTTTTTGGTCGCCGTGACATTGCATTAAAATGCAATAACGGGTGATCAAAAGAATGTATCTGCAAAAACGTGGCATCATTAAAACCATCAGCCCGGTACGCAAAAAATAAGCCCTCACCAAGCACAAGATCACGAAAAATGGAGACGTTACGGGGCTTGGAAAATTGTGCTTATTTTTTAGCAAATTTTGTATTTTTTTTCACCACTTAGATAAAAGAGAACCTAGACATGTTTGGTGTCTATGAACTCGTAATGACCCGGAGAATCATGATGGCAGGGCAGTTTTATCATTTAGTGAACCTAGCAAAAAGGCCAAGCAAGAAACAAGTGTGGGATGGCACTTTTTTTGCAATTTCACCGCACTTGGAATTTTTTTCCCGGTTTTGAGTACAAGACATGGTAGAAGCAATGGTGTCGTTCAAAAGCACAACTCATCCCGCAAAAAATAACCCTCACACGCCCATACTGACGGAGAAATAAAAAAATTATGGCTCTGGAAATAAGGGGAGCGAAAAACGAAAAAAGCTCCGTTCATTAAAGGGAATCTGTCACCCCATTTTAGCCCTATCAGCTGCGGCCACCGCCATCAGGGGCTTATCCACAGCATTCTGTAATGCATTCCGTAATGCTGTAGATAAGCCCCCGATGTAACCTGAAAGGTAAGAAAAACACGTGAGATTATACTCACCGGGGGGCGGTGGGTGTTGCAGTCCGGTCCAGGGCCTCCCATCTTCATACGATGACGTCCTCCTGCTATCCCTCGGCTCCTGCGCAGGCGTACTTTATCTGCCCTGTAGAAGGCAGCGCAGAGTACTGCAGTGCGCATGCGCGGGACCTCTGTGACCTTCCCGGCCCCTCGCACTGCAGTACTCTGCTTTTCCCTCAACAGGGCCAATAAAGCACGCCTGCACAGGAGCTGAGGGAGAAGTTAGGAGGAGGACATCATCGTATGAAGATGGGAGGCGCCGGACGGGACGGACCGAACACCGGGGTGAGTATAATCTAACGTGTTTTTCTTATCTTTAGGTTACATCGGGGGCTTATCTACAGCATTACAGAATGCATTACAGAATGCTGGAGATAAGCCCCTGATGGCGGCGGCCCCAGCTTATAGCGCTAAAATGGGGTGACAGACTCCCTTTAAGGGGTTAAATTCATTTGGCAACTCAATAGATGAATAAAAGTCGGAGTTTTCATGAAAAACACAAAATTGTCTTGGTGACCCCCAAACGGAGCAGTCGTGTATTACACAAGCGACTCCCCTGAGGGTTAATAATCCTCCCTGCCCCTAGATGAGCCCCCAGAGGTGGAGGGGGTAACATGGGGCCACTTGTGGGGTCTCTGCTGTTCTGGTGTCAGCGCTCTTCACACGTCACACGGCGTCCGCCGTCTATCCCCCCACAATGGCGCCCCTTCCCTCCCGAGCCTGTGGGGTATTGGCCCTCAGGAGACACGGCGCACTGTGCGGCCTCAGCGCTCCTGTCACCTGTAGGACAATGATACATTGGGGGGAAAGTCACATTTCTGTGAGGAAATAAAGTACAATTGTCATTTTTTCCTTCCACATTGCTGAAATTCCTGTCACACTGTCCGAATTCAGAGATTGTCCTGTCAGAAAGGAGAAGACAGGGAGCGAAAGGGTTAATAGGACTCACAGGAGGAACCGCCCAGAAAGCAGAAGGTCCAGGAGTGTCTGCCACATATATGACTGCTCTGTGCACACAGGACCTGTGATGAGGTCACAGGAGGGGAGGAGTCAGGGGTCACATGATCAGGGGCCTCACTGTCTGCCACATATATGGCTGCTCTGTGCACACAGGACCTGTGGTGACGTCATGGCCATGTGACCAGAAGGGGCGGCGCCTCCTCCTCCATAGAGCAGACGGGAGGAAGCTGTGGCCCCGCCCACACTGTCCAGCATTTCCCATAGGAGAGAAGTGTGGAGAGCGCGCAGCAGAGGAGCGGAGCTGTCAGCGGGGAAGAGCGCGACACAACACACCGAGAAGCCCGGAGGAGGGAGCAGCGACACCCCGCAGAGGACAGAAGGGAGATGGTATGGGGGGGAGCAGAGGCTGAGCATGGGGGGGGAGCAGAGGCTGAGCATGGGGGGGGAGCAGAGGCTGAGCATGGGGGGAGGAGCAGAGGCTGAGCATGGGGGGGGAGCAGAGGCTGAGCATGGGGGGAGGAGCAGAGGCTGAGCATGGGGGGAGGAGCAGAGGCTGAGCATGGGGGGGGAGCAGAGGTTGAGCATGGGGGGGGAGCAGAGGCTGAGCATGGGGGGGGAGCAGAGGCTGAGCATGGGGGGGGAGCAGAGGCTGAGCATGGAGGGGGAGCAGAGGCTGAGCATGGGGGGGGGAGCAGAGGCTGAGCATGGGGGGGGGGAGCAGAGGCTGAGCATGGGGGGAGGAGCAGAGGCTGAGCATGGGGGGAGGAGCAGAGGCTGAGCATGGGGGGGGGAGCAGAGGCTGAGCATGGGGGGGGAGCAGAGGCTGAGCATGGGGGGGGAGCAGAGGCTGAGCATGGGGGGGGAGCAGAGGCTGAGCATCGGGGGGAGCAGAGGCTGAGCATGGGGGGGGGAGCAGAGGCTGAGCATGGGGGGGGGAGCAGAGGCTGAGCATGGGGGGGGGAGCAGAGGCTGAGCATGGGGGGGGAGCAGAGGCTGAGCATGGGGGGGGAGCAGAGGCTGAGCATGGGGGGGGGAGCAGAGGCTGAGCATGGGGGGAGCAGAGGACAGAAGGGAGATGGTATGGGGGGGAGCAGAGGCTGAGCATGGGGGGGGAGCAGAGGCTGAGCATGGGGGGGGAGCAGAGGCTGAGCATCGGGGGGAGCAGAGGCTGAGCATGGGGGGGGGAGCAGAGGCTGAGCATGGGGGGGGGAGCAGAGGCTGAGCATGGGGGGGGGAGCAGAGGCTGAGCATGGGGGGGGAGCAGAGGCTGAGCATGGGGGGGGAGCAGAGGCTGAGCATGGGGGGGGAGCAGAGGCTGAGCATCGGGGGGAGCAGAGGCTGAGCATGGGGGGGGGAGCAGAGGCTGAGCATGGGGGGGGGAGCAGAGGCTGAGCATGGGGGGGGAGCAGAGGCTGAGCATGGGGGGGGAGCAGAGGCTGAGCATGGGGGGGGAGCAGAGGCTGAGCATGGGGGGGGGAGCAGAGGCTGAGCATGGGGGGAGGAGCAGAGGCTGAGCATGGGGGGAGGAGCAGAGGCTGAGCATGGGGGGGGGAGCAGAGGCTGAGCATGGGGGGGGAGCAGAGGCTGAGCATGGGGGGGGAGCAGAGGCTGAGCATGGGGGGGGAGCAGAGGCTGAGCATGGGGGGGGAGCAGAGGCTGAGCATGGGGGGGGAGCAGAGGCTGAGCATGGGGGGGGAGCAGAGGCTGAGCATGGGGGGAGGAGCAGAGGCTGAGCATGGGGGGAGGAGCAGAGGTTGAGCATGGGGGGGGAGCAGAGGTTGAGCATGGGGGGGGAGCAGAGGTTGAGCATGGGGGGGGAGCAGAGGCTGAGCATGGGGGGGAGCAGAGGCTGAGCATGGGGGGGGAGCAGAGGCTGAGCATGGGGGGGGGAGCAGAGGCTGAGCATGGGGGGAGGAGCAGAGGCTGAGCATGGGGGGAGGAGCAGAGGCTGAGCATGGGGGGGGGAGCAGAGGCTGAGCATGGGGGGGGAGCAGAGGCTGAGCATGGGGGGGGAGCAGAGGCTGAGCATGGGGGGGGAGCAGAGGCTGAGCATGGGGGGGGAGCAGAGGCTGAGCATCGGGGGGAGCAGAGGCTGAGCATGGGGGGGGAGCAGAGGCTGAGCATGGGGGGGAGCAGAGGCTGAGCATGGGGGGGGAGCAGAGGCTGAGCATGGGGGGGGAGCAGAGGCTGAGCATGGGGGGAGGAGCAGAGGCTGAGCATGGGGGGAGGAGCAGAGGCTGAGCATGGGGGGGGGAGCAGAGGCTGAGCATGGGGGGGGAGCAGAGGCTGAGCATGGGGGGGGAGCAGAGGCTGAGCATGGGGGGGGAGCAGAGGCTGAGCATGGGGGGGAGCAGAGGCTGAGCATCGGGGGGAGCAGAGGCTGAGCATGGGGGGGGAGCAGAGGCTGAGCATGGGGGGGGGAGCAGAGGCTGAGCATGGGGGGGGGAGCAGAGGCTGAGCATGGGGGGGGGGAGCAGAGGCTGAGCATGGGGGGGAGCAGAGGACAGAAGGGAGATGGTATGGGGGGGAGCAGAGGCTGAGCATGGGGGGGGAGCAGAGGCTGAGCATGGGGGGGGAGCAGAGGCTGAGCATGGGGGGGGAGCAGAGGCTGAGCATGGGGGGGAGCAGAGGCTGAGCATGGGGGGGGAGCAGAGGCTGAGCATGGGGGGGGGGAGCAGAGGCTGAGCATGGGGGGAGGAGCAGAGGCTGAGCATGGGGGGAGGAGCAGAGGCTGAGCATGGGGGGAGGAGCAGAGGCTGAGCATGGGGGGGGAGCAGAGGCTGAGCATGGGGGGGGAGCAGAGGCTGAGCATGGGGGGGGAGCAGAGGCTGAGCATGGGGGGGGAGCAGAGGCTGAGCATGGGGGGGAGCAGAGGCTGAGCATGGGGGGGGAGCAGAGGCTGAGCATGGGGGGGGAGCAGAGGCTGAGCATGGGGGGAGGAGCAGAGGCTGAGCATGGGGGGGGAGCAGAGGCTGAGCATGGGGGGGGAGCAGAGGCTGAGCATGGGGGGGAGCAGAGGCTGAGCATGGGGGGGGAGCAGAGGCTGAGCATGGGGGGGAGCAGAGGCTGAGCATGGGGGGGGAGCAGAGGCTGAGCATGGGGGGGGAGCAGAGGCTGAGCATGGGGGGGGAGCAGAGGCTGAGCATGGGGGGGGAGCAGAGGCTGAGCATGGGGGGGAGCAGAGGCTGAGCATGGGGGGGGAGCAGAGGCTGAGCATGGGGGGAGGAGCAGAGGCTGAGCATGGGGGGAGGAGCAGAGGCTGAGCATGGGGGGGAGCAGAGGCTGAGCATGGGGGGGAGCAGAGGCTGAGCATGGGGGGGGAGCAGAGGCTGAGCATGGGGGGAGCAGAGGCTGAGCATGGGGGGAGCAGAGGCTGAGCATGGGAGGGAGCAGAGGCTGAGCATGGGGGGAGCAGAGGCTGAGCATGGGGGGGAGCAGAGGCTGAGCATGGGGGGGAGCAGAGGCTGAGCATGGGAGGGAGCAGAGGCTGAGCATGGGAGGGAGCAGAGGCTGGGCATGGGAGGGAGCAGAGGCTGGTGCGTGGGGGGCGGAGCCGGAGCTGGAGTGTGGTGGACGGGAGATAAAACATAACCTTAGTATGTAGGGCTGTGGAGTCGGAGTCGGTGCTCATTTTGGTGGAGTTGGTATAAAATGGACCGATTCCGACTCCTAAAATATATAATAAATTGGGTACAGTAGTTCAATGCAGAATGTGCTGAATATTTTTTCATAGGAATTTGGGAAAGTTATGAAATGTCCTATAAATGGCTGTTCTATTCCTGATCTAAGGCTACATTCACACACAGCGTTTTTGCTGCGTTTTTTGAGGATACGTTTTTCAGTTGCAAAAGCAGATCAGCTTTTTAAAAACTGCATCACCTGAAAGGTTTTTGAGCTCATAGATAATGTTTTCAATATCAGAGCAGATTTCTAATCTGCTTTTATTTATATATCTATCCATATCATATCTGTACCAAAAAGAATGAAAGCCGGATAGCACACAGACTAACAGTCCTTTTTTTTTTTTTTAGCACCAGTCAGGTCCACCTCATAGCTGCCCAAAAGGACGCCCAGGACAGGCATTGCTCTTCTTCAGTAACATCAACTGATAGTTGGAATAAATATACTGCATTCACCACCACATCTTCTTAAGGTGCAGGCTTTATTTTCAAGTGTAGGGGTGTGCAGTATGAGGTTCTGCCCCCCCCAGGTTTGATCCTGGCTACGCCCATGATGTGGATGTAGCCTGAGGATCTAGGCTTTGTCTTAGCCGAGATAAGTCATAGTGTGTGTGTGTGTGTGTGTGTGTATATGTGTATATATATATATATATATATATATATATATATATATATATATATATATATATATATATATACACACACACAGTACAGACCAAAGGTTTGGACACACCTCAATCAAAGCGTTTTCTTTATTTTCATGACTATGGTTTAATAAGTGAGATTTCTTGCCTTATAAATGGGGTTGGGACCATCAGTTGTGCAGAAGTCTGGTGGATACACAGCTGATAGTCCTACTGAATAGACTGTTAGAATTTGTATTATGGCAAGAAAAAAGCAGCTGAGTAAAGAAAAACGAGTGGCCATTATTACTTTAAGAAATGAAGGTCAGTCAGTCCGAAAAATTGGGAAAACTTTGAAAGTGTCCCCACGTGCAGTGGCAAAAACCATCAAGCGCTACAAAGAAACTGGCTCACATGAGGACCGCCCCAGGAAAGGAAGACCAAGAGTCACCTCTGCTGCGGAAGATAAGTTCATCCGAGTCACCAGCCTCAGAAATCACAGGTTAACAGCAGCTCAGATTAGAGACCAGGTCAATGCCACACAGAGTTCTAGCAGCAGACACATCTCTACAACAACTGTTAAGAGGAGACTTTGTGCAGCAGGCCTTCATGGTAAAATAGCTGCTAGGAAACCACTGCTAAGGACAGGCAACAAGCAGAAGAGACTTTTTTGGGCTAAAGAACTCAAGGAATGGACATTAGACCAGTGGAAATCTGTGCTTTGGTCTGATGAGTCCAAATTTGAGATCTTTGGTTCCAACCACCGTGTCTTTGTGCGACGCAGAAAAGGTGAACGGAAGGACTCTACATGCCTGGTTCCCACCGTGAAGCATGGATGAGGAGGTGTGATGGTGTGGGGGTGCTTTGCTGGTGACACTGTTGGGGATTTATTCAAAATTGAAGGCATACTGAACCAGCATGGCCACCACAGCATCTTGCAGTGGCATGCTATTCCATCCGGTTTGTGTTTAGCTGGACCATCATTTATTTTTCAACAGGACAATGACCTCAAACACACCTCCAGGCTGTGTAAGGGCTATTTGACCAAGAACGAGAGTGATGGGGTGCTACGCCAGATGACCTGGCCTCCACAGTCACCAGACCTGAACCCAATCGAGATGGTTTGGGGTGAGCTGGACCGCAGAGTGAAGGCCAAAGGGCCAACAAGTGCTAAGCATCTCTGGGAACTCCTTCAAGACTGTTGGAAGACCATTTCCAGTGACTACCTCTTGAAGCTCATCAACAGAATGCCAAGAGTGTGCAAAGCAGTAATCAAAGCAAAAGGTGGCTACTTTGAAGAACCTAGAATATAAGACACATTTTCAGTTGTTTCACACTTTTTTGTTAATTATATAATTCCACATGTGTTAATTCATAGCTTTGATGCCTTCAGAGTGAATCTACAATTTTCATAGTCATGAAAATAAAGCAAACTCTTTGAATGAGAAGGTGTGTCCAAACTTTGGTCTGTACAGCCATGGCTAAAAATTTTGAGAATGACACAAATATTAATTTTTACAAAGTCTACTGCTTCACTTTTTCTAATGGCAATTTGCATATACTCCAGAATGTTATAAAGAGTGATCAGCTTAACAGCAATTACTTGCAAAGTCAATATTTGCCTAGAAAATTAACTTTATCCCCCAAAACACATTTCAACATCATTGCAGCCCTGCCTTTAAAGGACCAGCTAACATCGTTTCAGTGATTGCTCCATTAACACAGGTGTGGGTGTTGATGAGGACAGGGCTGGAGATCAATCTGTCATGATTAAGTAAGAATGACACCACTGGACACTTTAAAAGGAGGCTGGTGCTTGGCTTCATTGTTTCTCTTCTGTTAACCATGGTTATCTCTAAAGAAACACGTGCAGTCATCATTGCACTGCACAAAAATGGCCTAACAGGGAAGAGTATCGCAGCTAGAAAGATTGCACCTCAGTCAACAATCTATCGCATCATCAAGAACTTCAAGGAGAGAGGTTCCCTTGTTGCCAAAAAGGCTCCAGGGCGCCCAAGAAAGACCAGCAAGCGCCAGGACCGTCTCTTAAAAGTGTTTCAGCTGCGGATCGGGCTACCAGCAGTGCAGAGCTTGCTCAGGAATGGCAGCAGGCAGGTGTGAGTGCATCTGCACGCACTGTGAGGCGGAGACTCTTGGAACAAGGCCTGGTCTCGAGGGCAGCAAAGAAGCCACTTCTCTCCAGAAAAAACATCATGGACAGACTGATATTCTGCAAGAGGTACAGGGAGTGGACTGCTGAGGACTGGGGTAAAGTCATTTTCTCTGATGAATCCCCTTTTCGATTGTTTGGGACATCTGGAAAACAGCTTATTCGGAGAAGACCAGGTGAGCGCTACCACCAGTCTTGTCTCATGCCAACTGTCAAGCATCCTGAAACCATTCATGTGTGGGGTTGCTTCTCGGCCAAGGGAATGGGCTCTCTCTCAGTCTTGCCTAAAAACACAGCCATGAATAAAGAATGGTACCAGAATGTCCTCCGAGAGCAACTTCTCCCAACCGTCCAAGAGCAGTTTGGCGATCAACAATGCCTTTTTCAACATGATGGAGCACCTTGCCATAAAGCAAAGGTGATAACTAAATGGCTCAGGGAACAAAACATAGAGATTTTGGGACCATGGCCTGGAAACTCCCCAGATCTTAATCCCATTGAGAACTTGTGGTCAATCATCAAGAGACGGGTGGACAAACAAAAACCTTCAAATTCAGTCAAAATAAAAGCATTGATTTTGCAAGAATGGACTGCTATCAGTCAGGATTTGATCCAGAAGTTGATTGAGAGCATGCCAGGGAGAATTGCTGAGGTCCTGAAGAAGAAGGGTCAACACTGCAAATATTGACTTGCTGCATTAACTCATTCTAACTGTCAATATAACCTTTTGTTACTCATAATATGATTGCAATTATATTTCTGTATGTGATAAAAACATCTGACAAACACACATAAAAACCAGAGGCCAGCAGATCATGTGAAAATATAATATTTGTGTCATTCTCAAAACTTTTGGCCATGACTGTACTGTATACATGTAATCGATATTATACAGCGTATTACATATTTACAATTTATTACAGTTTTTTGTGTTCTAAAGTTGTATTCCTATAAATAGATATGTTCTATCTAAATATCTTGATTATTGGATCATAGAAATGATTAAATGTCTGATGTTCACATTGTAATACAATAAATTTTTCACATAAATATAAGCAATATATGTCGGAGTCATGGAGTCGGAGCCGGTGTAAGGGAAATTGAGGAGTCGGAGTTGCAGGTTAGGCTTACCGACTCCACAGCCCTGGCTAGGTGTACGGAGCGGAGCCGTGTGTGTACGAGGTGTACGGAACAGAAACCTGTATACACTATATACACCTGTATTCCCCCAGCTTCAGTCGCAGACTCCTGTGTACACTGTATACACTCGTATACCCCCAGCTTCAGTCGCAGACTCCTGTGTACAATGTATACACTCGTATACCCCCAGCTTCAGTCACAGACCCCTGTGTACAATGTATACACATGTTTACCCCCAGCTTCGGTCACAGACCCCTCTGTGTACGCTGTATACACCCGTATGCCCCCAGCTTCAGTCGCAGGCCCCTCAGTGTGCACTGTATGAACCAGTATACCCCCAGTCAGTCAGACACCTCGCTGTACGCTGTATACACCTGTAATCACACCAGCTTTGGTCACAGACCCCTGTGTGTAGGCTGTACACACTCGTATATCCCCAGCTTTGGTCGCAGACTCCTGTGTAAGCTGTATACACCCGTATACCCCCAAGCTTCGGTCGCAGCCCCCCGTGTATGCTGTTTACACCCATATACCCCCAGCTTCGGTAACAGCCCCCTGTGTACGCTGTATACCCCCAGTTTCGGTCACAGACTCCTCTGTGTACACTGTATACACCAGTACACCCCCAGCTTCGGTTACAGACACCTCTGTGTACTCTGTATACACCCGTATACCCCCAGCTTCAGTAACAACCCCCTGTGTACGCTGTATACACCTGTATACCCCCAGCTTTGGTCGCAGACCCCTCAGTGTGCACTGTATACACCCGTATACCCCCAGCTTCGGTAACAACCCCCTGTGTACACTGTATACACCTGTATACCCCCAGGTTTGGTTGCAGACCCCTCAGTGTACGCTGTATACACCCCCTATCTGTGCTGATGGGGAAACACGGACATGAGAGGAGCACCGTAGGTCAAATAGGGGACACGTGGCATCTGTGAAAAACATAAGTCATGTGAAGGGGCCGTACAGTCACATAATAGAAAACTGCAGAATTGCCATCTTTTTCTACATCCCACCTCGCAAACAGCAGAATAAAAACAAGTCCTACATGTCCCCCAAACTACTCTGCTAAATTCCCTCTGGCTCCGTTGCCGATGGTTCAGGCTCCCTGATGGTTATTATTCACTTTGCAGCTATAATATAAGGTGAAGCCACAAGACCTCTGCAGCCCAGTGCTGAGACTGACGGAGACCCCCAGAGCCACCAGACACCTGCAGCCCAGTGCTGAGACTGACTGAAACCCCCAGAGCCACAAGACCACTACAGCCCAGTTCTGAGACTGACGGAGAACCCCGGAGCCACAAGACCACTGCAGCCCAGTGCTGAGACTGACGGAGACCCCTGGAGCCACAAGATGACTGCAGCCCAGTGCTGAGACTGACGGAGAACCCTGGAGCCACAAGACAACTGCAGCCCAGTGCTGAGACTGACGGAGAACCCCGGATCCACAAGACCTCTGCAGCCCAGTGCTGAGACTGACGGAGACCCCCAGAGCCACCAGACACCTTCAGCCCAGTGCTGAGACTGACTGAAACCCCCAGAGCCACAAGACCACTGCAGCCCAGTGCTGAGACTGACGGAGAACCCCGGAGCCACAAGACCTCTGCAGCCCAGTGCTGAGACTGACGGAGACCCCCAGAGCCACCAGACACCTTCAGCCCAGTGCTGAGACTGATAGAGACCCCCAGAGCCACAAGACCACTGCAGCCCAGTGCTGAGACTGACGGAGACCCCTGGAGCCACAAGACAACTGCAGCCCAGTGCTGAGACTGACGGAGACCCCTGGAGCCACAAGACAACTGCAGCCCAGTGCTGAGACTGACGGAGAACCCCGGAGCCACAAGACCACTGCAGCCCAGTGCTGAGACAGGCAGAGACCTCCCGGAGCCACAAGACCCCTGCAGCTTAGTGCTGAGACTGGCAGAGAAGCCTGGAGTCACAAGAACACTGCAGGCCAGTGCAAAGAGTGGCAGAGACCCCCAGAGCCACAAGACCCTTTGTCAGGGATTTTTTATGTTCCAATTAGAAATCGTCCAGACCTGAATAAGTAAGATGTTTCTTTATTGGTCATGCCGGCACGGAGAGAGAGAATGACAGCCACACTAGGTGTGGGCCGTCCTCTGTCTAACTCAATACATATTCTTAAGAGTTTAAATAGGAAAAGAAGGCGTTGAAAACACTACATTTGCAAGAAAAATAGTACATGCAATTAGAATAAGCGTAGCTGTTAATCCTTATCTACGTTACCAGAGAAGTCATGCAAGATAAGGAAAACCAGCTAACGTTCACAAAAAGTAACACCCAAAGGTAACACCCATATGTTCACAATACATAAGCTAAAAAGAGTTTCAAAGTCTAGGCAAAATAAATGGCTTATGCAATCATGTGTGCATATATACTGTGGATGCACGCATATATATATATACATACATACACATGCACATAAAAGAAAGAACTTTATTACAATTATTATAACATTCCCTTATCTTGTAATAAAATCATCTATCTGTACACATTGGGGACAGATTTCTTTTTGTCAGATTTCACAGAACATCTTCATATAATATAGATGGAGAGTAATATGTTCAGTATATTTATCATTAAGTCCCAACATTTTCATTCTTCCAAGGTCTCCATTCCTTGATACATAGGTTTTGTTATGGCAGAGTCAATCAGTCTTTGAACAAGTCCTCTAATACATAGAATAGCACAGCATCCACAAACAATCAGCACTCCGGCCACGATGGTAAGAGATGTCAACGCAGAAGTGAATACTCCGGACCATTTCCCAAACCATCCTTCAGTCCAGGAATATGTCGTCATATCCAGAGTTCTCTGCTAATTCATTAGGCAGTCAGTCCATCAAGAGCTTTGGAGATACTCCCATCAGGATCTGTATTAGGGATAAACGTGCAACAAAATCCTCCAAACATTTTATATACACCTCCCTTTTCTGCTAAGAACTTGTCTAATGCCGTCCTATTCTACCAAGCCATGAGAGAAGTTGGTCCTAATTGCTCAGCTATCCCTTTAACTGCATCTCGGGTATAATTAGCAAATCTCTGCTGGTTATAGTATAAGTAGTTTATCCAATCTACATTTTTATTTATAATCACCCACCAAATTATGGATTCCCACCCGGCTGCTACCTGGATCCTAGCCTTGTACTCGTTGGTCACTCCCCTGGGAACTCCAATGTCATCTATGTAGATACTAGAATGGAAGGATCCTTGCAGAGTTTCACGCTTCTGTCTCTTCCACTACGTACCTTTGGCCATATCCCTGTTGACAACAGGTGGAACGGAATGATTAGCTGGACCACCACACAGTCCCCTCGGGAACCATGTGGTAGTCTGGCTCTTATCCTTTATCACCGCATAACCACCATATATCCGCTCTCAGGGTAGTGTGGTCTGACCATATGGCTGAGTACTTGGCCCTGTGGGAGACAATGATCCATTCTCTACAAGAATCGCCTTGGAGCTCTCCGAAGTCGTGTCCATGCCCTGGAAGACTGAAACAAGTATAGTTACCAGGATTAGCAATCACCTGTGGTGGGACATCCGGTTTCTCTAGTGGAGGATATAAAAATGATAACATTTTACATTTTCCTTCCCTTTCTGAGCAGTTATAAGTTTTACCATACAACTCAAATTTTTTTTAAGGTTTTTGCAATATATTTAAGCCATTCTAACCATTCATTCTTCTCACAGCCTCTCTCTAGAGCTAGTTTATCTTCATAAGTTAGGTTAGACAATCTAACTATGAACCCTATGGACTCTGTTATGGTTCTCTCTGGCATACCTTCCTTGGGTCTATGTATGCTATTATTCTGAACTTCTATGTAGAAATGTCCTATTGGGTCTGTTCCTGACATATCAGCTCCTAAACCTTTGATCCCTCATCTTAGGGTTTTTAAAAGTTCTCAGTAGCTGATTACAATTATTCTTATTTGTGTAAGGGGACCTCCTCTTTCCTAATGGAGAATCAGGCTTTAAATCTATGTAGCCATAAGGCTTATACCTATAGTCTCGGGCTACAATTGTCCATGCTGCTTTACTCCAGTCACACATCCATTACCTCTGCTATTAGAGCTCATAACACAAACATACTTATCAGACTGCTAGTTTCACAGCTTGTTCCCTGTCTCTACATCATATATACAACAGACAGAAATCCACTAACATGGCGGCCTCCTGCCCAATTTCAAAAGTAGGATTTAAAGTCTTAAATCTGAAACCATTCTACCACCCTGGACTTTCCTCTCCTGCTGGGTCTATTACCCTCCAATCTCCCATCACTATGGTCACAAA
The DNA here is from genome assembly GCF_039654945.1 of Dendrobates tinctorius. Lineage (NCBI taxonomy): Eukaryota > Metazoa > Chordata > Amphibia > Anura > Dendrobatidae > Dendrobates > Dendrobates tinctorius. The sequence goes on along the minus strand of NW_027361787.1, from coordinate 2,615,887 downwards.
GAATATACCTGTGACTAACCCTGATGTACACATCCTAGATCTGACCGTCTTGTCCGGGTAAGGGGATGAATGGGAGACTTCACTAGTTTGAGACAAGCTTTCCCTTGTGGAAAACCTCCCTTTGTAGCTGGACTTTGACAAGCAAGTCAGATCCTACTCTGTCCCTACCTGTCTGACAAGTTTACAGTATGAGAGATGGATCCAAGAATCTTGACCACAGTAGGAGAAGTCCACAGGACCTGGTAAGGACCTTCCCACTTAGGATGGTGCTGGTGTCTCTTCTTTATCACCTTCACAAGGACCCAGTCTGCAAGTTTCACAATCTCAGGTTTTGTTAGTGAGTTTCCTGGAAAAAAACTACGAGTAGAAACTTCTTTGTGAGTTAATATCTTAGCCATATATTCTGCTAATGTGCAATCACCTTCCTCATCTATCCTTTTAAAGGATTTTAGCTGAGGTGACAGAAAAGATCTCCCGTATATGACTTCAAAAGGCTGTCAGCACTACAGATGTCCGTGTGACATACATATTTAGTACAACCAATAGGAAACAGTACAACCAATCTTTCCTGCTTCCTGCATGGTCTTTGTCAACCTATTTTTCAAGATCCCACTGTGTCCTTCAACCAGTCCGGCTGAATGAGGATGACAGGCACAGCGGTTTCCCAACTCAATTGACAATGTTTTAGGTAATAATAACATTACTTAGTTTACTATATATTTTCTGGAACCCCAAATCTGGGTATGATTTCCTTTAGAAGGGCCTTCGGTAAAATTAATGCATCAGGGTGGACAGCTTCAATCCACCTGCTGAAAGCATCCATAATAACAAGGCCGGACTCTTTCCCTCACACTTGTTCAATAAAATCCATACAAATGTGTTGGAATAAGTATTCAGGGTGAGGACATTGTCCTCTCTCTGGTCTCAGGTTCCCTTAGGAATTATTTTTGCACAAGTAATGCAGATTAAACAAAAAATGTAATAGTTAGTAAATCATAAATACGTAAGATATGACCTCTACCATCCCTCCTGTTGAGACATAGCTTATACCATGGCTCAATACTGTGACATATCTTAGGAGGTCACTGGGCAGTTTATACATATAGGTCATCTTTAAAAATAACCCCTTTGGTTACCAATTTTTTTTTTCTTTTTTAATGCCAATAGCATGTCATCCACATATAAGAGCATCTGGCTCCTTCTGGTGACTCACATTGAGCTAGGTTAGCTGCTTTTACCTGGAAAACAATAGTAGGTGATTCACAGTACCCTTGTGGGATCCTGGTGAATGTATACCTGCTCCCCTTATATGTGAATACAAACCAAACCTGGCTATCTGGATGTACCAAGATGCTGAAGGAGACATTACTGACATCACTGTAAAGACCTTATGTTCCGGCCTCCAGTCATTCAGCAGAGTATGGGGGTCTGGCACTGTGGGGGCTCTTGTTATCACAGCCTCGTTTACAGATGGGGGCGCCCTCCCTACTGGAAACAAGGTTGTGTTACAAGGTGAGCTGGACAGGATATAATCACCCTTATTATCAATCCCACATCTGCAGGTCATGAGGACCACAAAGATTCTGGGTATGTGGTCAATTCTTCCTCTAATTCTAGGAAAGGATCAGCATTTCTCACTTGTTCCCCTGCCTCGCTGCAGGTGGACACTGGGTTTACAAATGGTGTCCCACTTTAGAACTTGTGAACATGCCTGCAGTCTGGTATTGTAAAATGAGCCATCACCCAAATCCTCCCATTGTTACTTTCCTTACACTCTCCAACAAAATCACCAAGGAATTCCATGATCTACCTTCACATCTGGAGAGGGAAACATGTGGCACGAGGCCTCTAAAAAGCAAAAACAACAATTTAATTTGTTCTGACAGTTTACAACTGACGGCACAGTTCCCTTTATAATCCCAGTATATGGTGTGCAAAGAACAATCTAGAGCATGAAAATTCTCATATTTTACATCAGGACCCCTAAAATACCTGTAGTACATGGAGCAGTGTCGTTCTTCAGGTGTGTGAACATCTACATTTGTGTACCTTTATTGCTTCCTTGATGAAGGACTCAGTAATAAAGGATGGTCCTGCAGTTATTAGATCTAGACTAATAGTATCTGAATTCTCCATACCCCTGGAGCACCATTGTCTCAGCCATGGATGTTACCTATAGTCCTGCAGCAGTAGGAAGTATTCCTGGGCTCAGGGCTTGCATCATATCCCTCCCACACAATTGATATAATTTGTGTAATTGCACTCTTACCTGTGCTGAGGGCCCGGTGTCTCCACAGGCGTAGACAATAGTTCTGTGTGTCTTACCATGCGCTCCTTTTACTATTATGCAGGCAGCAGACAGTCCAATAGTAGGTATCTCTTCTGGATGTTCTAAGGTTCTAGTGGCTCCTGAATCAACAAGAAAAGTGACCTCATGGCTTCCCACAAGGAGAGTTACTTCTGGAAATACAGTGTTTTAAATGTATTTCTACTTTAGCCAAATTAAATGTTTCCTCTCATTACACTTTTCCATTTCTTGTACCAAATGTTCACATTTTATGAAACTAAGTTTATCATAAAATACAACCCATCTGTCAGGGACACATTCAGGGTGTCCTAGTGGTCCTTTCTTATCTCAAAACCACAACCACATTCCACAACAATCCTCATGTTCATAGCTTATCTCCCCACCTCAGGACTGTGTGCTCTGGGTGGTGCCTTCTCCTAGTTTCTAAAGATTGAAAAGACAATGTCAGGGATATAGAATTTTTACTCTCTATTTGTTATAATATATAAGAGTTAGGCCTATAAGTTACCAATAAGGACACATTGCACATTTGATCTGAAGACTGTTCTCTCTGGATACCTGATGAAAAAGGACCATATCCGGTTTCATTCCAGGGATACCTTCTTGGTACAATCTTAATAACTTTCCAGCCATCAGATGAAATGGTAAATAACAATCCTGCCTTATAATGAGGACAAGACCTTAAAATATATATATATCTATATGGGACAAAGTCCCATAAGGATGTTACATAAAATTCTTAAACACAAAAGACAAACAAGATGAGGACTATACACAATATAAACCCTGGAGCACAATGGATTTCTACCCACTTATAAGAAATCTGACAGATATCAGTGGAATTCATAAGTCAACAAGAAGATAATAAACCAATAGCAACAATACAATTACTGCTAGTAATATCCAGGATCTAAATAATCCTCACTGATTACACTATGTCCTAGGTATTTACCAGCTTGTACCTCTATATCGTGCCACCTCCATTCAAGGAAGGCCTGTAAGGGGCGAGTGTGACAACACAGTGTAACAAACATGAAAGTCCCCAAGGGCTATGGTCACTGATATGACAGATACATATACTCACAAGGAATTCTGAACAGTACAAACACGATTTTCAGTTAGGAACTGGACATACACACATACACAGAGACATAAAAGACAAGAGAGTAAAGTTCCCTCATACTCCTAGACCTGAGGTGCTGAGATAAAGTCCAATGACACGGCCTCTTTATATCCAGAGACATTCCCGTTCTTAATATCAGGTATTCAGAGCACCACCGGCGCAGACTCTCCTTTTCTTTTATGTTATTAAAAGAAAAACATATAACATAACAACATAGAATATTCTCTATGGGGATCAGGTGGCGTGTACCTAGGTGATGTATACCACTATAACAACCTATGATTTGTCTCCAGTCCACAGATGACTGTTAACCACACCTACTGGACTCCCTTATACAGTCAGGATTTTATATTCTAATCCTCATACATTCACTCAAGAGAACATTCAAGGAGTCTCATGTGTAACATAAAACATATAGTTATGGCGTTTTAGTTCTATAATTTTAAATGACAGACAAAACAGCACACTTAACAGAAAACAACATTCAACAAAGTACAGAAGACAAAACAATACCGAAAAAAATTCATCTTATACTGGGTTCTATTATAGGTTAATCCAGCGGATTCCTTAATCTGACGAGAATCTCCCTCGATTCTCCCATCTAGATCAATTTAACGTACACACAGAGTTTTTTATTCCACAGTAGCCTCACACTGGACACTGGCTTTATACCCATTCTACAGAATATCTTGCAAGAATTAACAAACCCCAATCACTATGGAGCTTCGCAACTTACAGGAGTTTTATAACCCCAATTGCATGTAAACAACTTCCAACTTACAGGAGCCTCTCACAAACCCCAATTGGAAAAGTCCACAATCACAGTCCCCATTCAATTCCTAGAATAACATTCATACTGGATTAACAAGGTTACCGAATATAATGAAAATTATTAAATGTTCTTACCTGTATTCAGATACAGACGATTCCCAGAGATCCTTAGACTATACGAAATCCGTCACTTCCCTTCAGTCCGGTATAACTGATAATGCCCCTGTTGACGCCTAATGTCAAGGTGGAGGACTTACTTAAGGAGTTCCAGACTCCCCCGTGCATGGTTTACAGTGCTCAACGGTGAGGGAAAGGTGTTGGATTTCCCGGCCAACGCACCAAATGCCAGTGGAGTTTTAGTCTTCCAATTAGAAATCGTCCAGACCTGAATAAGTAAGATCCTTTATTTGTCATGCCGGCATGGAGAAAGATTGACAACCACACCAGCTGTGGGCAGTCATCTGACTCCATACAGATTCTTAAGAGTCTAAATAGAAGAGCCGAAAAGGGGGTTCAAGACTACTACGTTTGCAAAAATAGTACTTACAATATGCTTAGCTGTTAGCTATCCTTATCTGCGTTACCAGAGAAGTAAAGGTATGACTTTTTATTTTGTACGTACGATAAGGATAGCAACCTAAGCATTACACCCATGTATTACATCAGCTGAAAAGAGTTACTAAGCATGGCATATATAGTTGTGGCCAAAAGTATTGACACCCCTGCAATTCTGTCAGATAATACTCAGTTTCTTCCTGAAAATGATTGCAAACACAAATTCTTTGGTATTATTATCTTCATTTAATTTGCCTTAAATGAAAAAACACAAAAAGAATTGTCCTAAAGCCAAATTGGATATAATTCCACACCAAACATAAAAAAGAGGGTGACAAAAGTATTGGCACTGTTCAAAAAATCATGTGATGCTTCTCTAATTTGTGTAATTAACAGCACCTGTAACTTACCTGTGGCACCTAACAGGCGTTGGCAATAACTAAATCACACTTGCAGCCAGTTGACATGGATTAAAGTTGACTCAACCTCTGTCCTGTGTCCTTGTGTGCACCACATTGAGCATGGAGAAAACAAAGAACTGTCTGAGGACTTGAGAAACCAAACTGTGAGGAAGCATGAGCAATCTCAAGGCTACAAGTCCATCTCCAAAGACCTGAATGTTCCTGTGTCTACCGTGCGCAGTGCCATCAAGAAGTTTAAAGCCCATGGCACTGTGGCTAACCTCCCTAGATGTGGACGGAAAAGAAAAATTGACAAGAGATTTCAACGCAAGATTGTACGGATGTTGGATAAAGAACCTCGACTAACATCCAAACAAGTTCAAGCTGCCCTGCAGTCCGAGGGTACAACAGTGTCAACCCGTACTATCCGTCAGCATCTGAATGAAAAGGGGCTGTATGGTAGGAGACCCAGGAAGACCCCACTTCTTACCCCGAGACATAAAAAGGCCAGGCTGGAGTTTGCCAAAACTTACCTGAAAAAGACTAAAACATTTTGGAAGAATGTTCTCTGGTCAGATGAGACAAAAGTAGAGTTTTTTGGGCAAAGGCATCAACATAGAGTTTACAGGAAAAAAAAGAGGCATTCAAAGAAAAAACCACGGTGCCTACAGTCAAACATGGCGGAGGTTCCCTGATGTTTTGGGGTTGCTTTGTTGCCTCTGGCACTGGACTGCTTGACCGTGTGCATGACATTATGAAGTCTAAAGACTACCAACAAATTTTGCAGCATAATGTAGGGCCCAGTGTGAGAAAGCTGGGTCTCCCTCAGAGGTCATGGGTCTTCCAGCAGAACAATGACCCAAAACACACTTCAAAAAGCACTAGAAAATGGTTTGAGAGAAATCACTGGAGACTTCTAAGGTAGCCAGCAATGAGTCCAGACCTGAATCCCATAGCACACCTGTGGAGAGATCTAAAAATGGCAGTTTGGAGAAGGCACCCTTCTAATATCAGGGACCTGGAGCAGTTTGCCACAGAAGAATGGTCTAAAATTCCAGCAGAGCATTGTAAGAAACTCATTGATGGTTACCGGAAGCGTTTGGTCGCAGTTATTTTGTCTAAAGGTTGTGCAACCAAGTATTAGGCTGAGGGTGCCAATACTTTTGTCTGGCCCATTTTTGGAGTTTTGTGTGAAATGATCAATGTTTTGCTTTTTGCTTCATTCTCTTTTGTGTTTTTTCATTTAAGACAAATTAAATGAAGATAATAATACCAAAGAATTTGTGTTTGCAATCATTTTCAGGAAGAAACTGAGTATTATCTGACAGAATTGCAGGGGTGTCAATACTTTTGGCCACAACTGTACGGAGAGGAGCCAAGTGCCAAGAGCCCCGAGCAGCATTTTAAAACTCACACATGACGTTCCATCGGAAGTGATGTGCTGGAAGCTGACCGGAAATTAGATAATTTCATGAGGAAATTGTGATGGCACTAGGAATGCTTCAGATCCATCACCATGCCCTCCTCCAACAGCGCAGACAGCAGGATCACCTTGGAATCGGGGATGCCGGCCATGTAAGTGGATCATGATATGTCCTGCATCGGGAGGCTCAGGTGGGCACTACAATGGGAGCCAGGCTGCTATAGCATCTTTATAGAATTTTTCTTTATTTCTCTCTTTTTCTTTCTTTCTCTATTCTTTCTTTCTTATTCTCTGTTCTGTCTTTCCCTCATTTTCTTTCTCGCTCTCTGTTCTTTCTCTCTAATCTTTCTTTTTTCTTTCTCTCTCACTGTTCTTTCTTTCCCCTCTTTCTTTCTTTTTCTTTTCTCTTTCTTTCTCTGTTCTTTCTTTCTTTTCTTTGCTTCTTTCTTTCTCTCTGTTCTTTCTTCTTTCTCTCTGCTCTTTCTACCTCTCTTGCTCTCCTTTCTTTCTCTGTTTTCTTTTTTCTGTTTTCTCTCTTCCTTAGTGCCAGTCAGTGTGCTCATAATGCCAGCCACTGTGCCCTCAGTACCAGTCAGTGTGATCAGCAGTGCTAAATGGGTGCGGTTGGGCGTTGACATGGGTGTGACTAGTTGCGAAATGGATGTGGCCGGGGCGTCGCCTAAAATTTACAGTTTTTGTCCCTCTTTCCCTTCTTCAAAAGTTGGGAGGTATGATAGGGGCGGCTATGACCAGGGGGTCTGGTTGCCCAATGGATAGCGGTTCTGTCAGGAATTCTGTCACCGTGTGTACAAAATGGAACAGAGCTTTGGGAGGAGTACTGTACCTAAAAGCAATAAATAGGACTGAGCTTAAATACTGGGCACAGCTGTGACTACATGTTATATAGTTGTGTTACTCTCCTCTCACTTCTTGTAACCTACAAGTGTACAAAGATATTATATAGTCACCATGTGACTAGTGGGCCTGTGTAACTTCAAATGCCAGGGCTGAATTTTAGTCCCAGTCCAGCCCTGTTTAAGGATAAGCGCACAATAAAAGTCAATATTACCGGCTGACAAACAAAAGTCTGTTTTCTTGACCAACCAGAAATCAACACTTAAATTTAAAGCCGACATACAGATAACATTCTATTATTCTTCGTTTGATAAAAAATAGTCGTCTGGTTAATTAAGATACAATGCTGTATGTCTTCACAATGCCAAAAGTAAAAAAAAGTTTTTAAAAATATTAAAAAAAATAAAGTTCAAATCACCCCCCTTTCAAAATAAAACAATAAAAAAATCAAACATACACATTTATTATAGCGGCGTTCAGAATCGCCCGATCTATCAATATAAAAAATAATTAACCCGATCTCTAAATATTGTAATGAGAAAAAATGTCAAAACGCCAGAATTACTACTTTTGACCACCGCAACATTTCATTAAAATGCAATAAAGGATGACAAAAAAATCGTATCTGCACCAAGATGGCATCCATTAAAAATGTCAGCTCGGCACACAAAAAATAAGCTTTCACCCAAAGTTATTTTTACTGATACAGTGGGTATGGGAAGATTTCAGACTCCTTAAATTTTTCACTCTTTATTTCATTGCAGCCATTTGGTAAATTCAAATTCATACTATCTATTCCTGACACTGGAGGGGCTTATAAACTTATGAAGTATATAGTTTAAGGTCTGCGATCTGCCAATATGTGGCTAGTTTTCTGACTGTTTCGGATAACATGATACATGAATTTAGGGTTTTTTTTTCCTTTAGTCTCGTTTGAATATAGGTCAATATTAAATAGTCTCTTGATGAGTCGTCTTTGGTGAGGACGATGAAACCTGTAGAAATGAGAGGCTTGGAGAGTGAGCATGTATACGTCACCTCACCCTATATACTGAACTGTGGGGTACATGTTTTTTCTATTAGTCACCTATTATCTAACCTTCAGGGGGTGAATTATGGGTATAGTTTTACACTTGGAATTAATAAGGTTTAGTTTTATCCTTTTGTCAGCAAACATGAGGAATGACAAGAGACAACGCATTTAAGAAGATTTAATTTTAGTGAAAACTATTCCAACATTAAGAACATAAAAAGGCTTCTCTCCTATGTGACATCTCTGATGTTTATTAACAGCTGATTTCCAAGTAAAATATTTCCCACATTAAGAAAATGAAAAAGGTTTCTCCTCTGTGTGACTGCTCTGATGACGATCAAGAAGCGCTTTCTGGTTAAAACATTTCCCACATTAACATGTAAAAGGCTTCTTCCCTGAGTGAGTTCTCTGGTGCCTAACACAATTTGATTTCTTGCTAAAACATTTCCCACATTCTGAACATGAAAAAGGCTTCTCCCCTGTGTGAGTTCTCTGGTGCTTAACGCAATCTGATTTATTGTTAAAACATTTCCCACATTCTGAACATGAAAAAGGCTTCTCCCCTGTGTGAGTTCTCTGGTGCTTAACGCAATCTGATTTATTGTTAAAACATTTCCCACATTCTAAACATGAAAAAGGCTTCTCCCCTGTGTGGATTCTCTGGTGCTTAACACAATCTGATTTATTGTTAAAACATATCCCACATTCTGAACAGGAAAAAGGCTTCTCCCCTGTGTGAGTTCTTTGGTGGATAACAAAATGTGATTTCTGTGCAAAACATTTCCCACATTCTGAACATGAAAAAGGCTTCTCCCCTGTGTGAGTTCTCTGGTGAGTAACAAAACGCGATTTCCATGTAAAATACTTCCCACATTCTGAACAGGAAAAAGGCTTCTCCCCTTTGTGAGTTCTTTGGTGGATAACAAAATGTGATTTCTGTGCAAAACATTTCCCACATTCTGAACATGAAAAAGGCTTCTCCCCTGTGTGAGTTCTCTGGTGAGTAACAAAACGCGATTTCCATGTAAAATACTTCCCACATTCTGAACAGGAAAAAGGCTTCTCCTCTGTGTGAGTTCTCTGGTGGTTAACAAAATTTGATTTATGTGCAAAATTTTTCCCACATTCTGAACAGTAAAAAGGTTTCGCTCCTGTGTGAATTCTCTGGTGAGTAATAAAATTTGATTTCCATGTAAAACATTTCCCACATTCTGAACATGAAAATGACTTCTTTGCTTTAGGAGCAGTTTGTTTTTTATTGCCTCTTTTGTGACTTTGATTTTCCTTAGTAGTCGGTAATGAATCAGAAGATGGGACCTGTTTCATAGGATCAGATGACAGATCTTTGCTGTGAATGGATGATGATATATCTGGAGTAATGGCATTCACTTCAGTTGTATCTTGTAGGATCTTAAGATCATCAGATTTAAAAGTTGAAGATGTCAGCTGTCCCTCTGATCTCCTGGTACAGACATCTGCTAAGACCAAAAAAAAATTATTTTAATAAAATATCGTTGAGTTTTATATTTTTGAACATTTCTACTTAAACTGTCCATAAAAATGGCAAGCTATGTAAAAACTTTAATTATTTACCAAGACAATGATAGTTCACAGTCTAATAGAAAACCTTGTAGGATGAGCCAGTAGTGTGCGGTGTTCAACTGTCTGTTCATTCTGCCTCCCAAATATCGAATAAAAAGAAACCAATCAATGTTATGTAGGTGAAAATAATACCAATTCTCATCTCACAAAAACAGGTCCCCACTCAGGTCCATCACCTGTCAATGGAAAAACAGAGGTTCCCACACTATTAGTGGCTCAAAGGCTGTTGAAAAGCAACAAGGTTTCTATAAACCAATCCAGCAAAATCCGCTCTCACTTCGGAGTCTTGCAGTGTGCGCAAACAACATTTAGGATCCCTGTATTTAGCAATATTATAGTGAGAAGAACCCACTTAATTTGCGGTGTCTCCTGGAGCACAATCTGGGCACTATGTGCTGGGTAATAAAATGGCAAATGTCTAATTATCACTCTCCAACATCCACTGAGTGTTAATTTCCGATAAGTGGCTGTGGAGCCAAAATGTTCACTCCTGCTAAGGATTATAACCCTCAGTGAATTAATTTATAAAATGGATTCACTTTATGGGATTTCGACTGTTCTGGTTTCCTGTCATTTAGTTATATTAGGGCATATGCATATGGTGTGTCCAATCTCATCCAGGATCTGTTCCTGCTGTCCAGCTGGAGTAATCTGCTCCCTACTTCAGCCAATTGGAAAGTACCACACCCTACTAAAGCTCAAAGCACATGGCCGGAATCTGCCAGATAAAGCGCTGTTCTCCTCTGGTTCAGTCCTCTGTGCTCAGCTTGCGGCTTGTGTATTTGCTTCCTGTTGTGACCGTGGCCCGTTTACTGACTACTCTTGTGTCTTCTGATTCTGTATTCTGTCCTTCTGGTTCTGACCCAGCTACCTGACTATTCTTCTTGCCATCGAACACCACAGAATAGCAGGTAACACCATGGTCCAATCCTAAAGGTCCCTGTGTAAGTCCAGATCCATGTAATGGTGTTAGATGAGCAAGGCAATCCTTGGGATATGGAAAGCAGAGGGTGTTCATGGGGGACATCTTTTGAGCTGCCAGGTGACCATGAACAGTGCTCCCAATACATTCAAAGAAAAAAAAGGGGGTTTCCAGCTTCCAAATGTACAAAAACATTTATTAAAGGCATAAGAACAGAGATAAACGGACATGCCCCATAATGGCGGAAAGCAGAGCAAAGCGTTTCAAACAATACATTCTTTTTGAGCTTGAAAAAGAACGTATTGTTTGAAATGCGTTGCTCTGCTTTCCGCCATTATGGGGCATGTCCGTTTATCTCTGTTCTTATGCCCTTAATACATTTTTTATACATTTGGAAGCTAGAAACCCCCCCTTTTTTCTTTGGATGTATCTCACGTTTGGCTTGACTGAAATCCGAGCTTCCATGCACCACTATTAGCCGGGACAGGTGAGCTGGTTACTCTTTTTTCATTATACTCCCAATACATTGTGTCTGCAAACTATTCCAGCTAGATCTGCCTTCATATAGCTAAATGGCGCTCCTTCCCTTCTGAACACTGCCATGTGCCTAGACAGTAGTGTCCAACCGTATGTAGGGTATAGTGCGGAGCTGGAAAATAATTTGTAAGATCCATTTGTTTTCTATTATCCTTTGTGAAGAATTCCAAACTTACCACCATATAAAGTGACACACGTCAGATATTAATAATGGGGCCTGATTAGGAACTACTGAAATGATCAAACTCAACAGTCTTCCTTCATCAGTAATAAATGAGTAACTAGTGGTGAAACCTCTCTGGGGTAATTAGAGTATGGGTCTCGGAGACTTCACAATCTATACTATCCTAAGCTTCAATATTTTCTGTCAGATGAGTTTCAAGAAGAAATATTAGGCATTTAAAGAGAACTGTGTATAAGGCCGGTTTCACATGTCCTGATATTTCCTGTACCGGAGATGTACATGTGTGTAATACTTGTGGCACACGTGTGACAACCATGTCCCGCCCGAGTGCAGCATCAGTATCACATGGACGGCCGGCAGGGAAGAAGCGCTACAGTAACCGCTGTTCCCCGGCGGTGGGTGCTGAAGACACTCTCATCATTCTCCCCTGCTCTGCTGGCGGGGAGAATGATGAGCGTTATATAAAAGTCAGAATGATGACAGCAGGTGGGGGCTTTTGGGACTATTACTCCCATCAATCTACACCTGCGGCTAAGAACAGTGACAGCAGGAGCGGATGATTAGAGTATTCCTCACCCACCGCCGGCGCTATAACTAAATAAATGAATGAAAAAAACGGTGTGGGTTCCCTTGTATTTTCTATAACCAATCTGGAAAACTCACAACTGGGGGCTGCAATCCTCAGCTGTCAGCTTCAGCAAGGCTTGATATCAAGAATAGAGGGCTCCTGACACTGTTTTTTTTTTTAACTATTTAAATAATTTTAAAAAACGGCATGGAGTCCCCCCATTTTTGACAATCAGCCTTGCTACAGCAGACAAGACAACTGGGGGCTGGTATTCTCAGGCTTGTAAGGGGCCATGGATATTGCCCCCCCCAGCCTAAAAATAGCAGCCCGCAGCTGCCCGGAAAAGGCACATCTATTAGATGCACCCATTTTGGCGCTTTGCCCGGCTCTTCCCACTTAGATGTTAGTTGAGTATAACTGTGTTTGTTATTTTTGAAAAAGGAAAACTGTTTTGTTTTATTTCTACACTGTGTTCCAAATTATTATGCAAAAAATATTTCCTCATATTTTCTCTAAATTACCTGTATGAATTGCAGTCATTGTTATTTTCCAGTCATCTACTATTCTAGTATAATTGCAATGTTTTTGAACAAACTGCCTATGAAAACAGTATATTTTTTAAAATAATAAACACTCAAAATGCATGTTCCAAATTATTATGCACAGCAGAGTTTTCAACCTTTTTATTTTTATTTTCAACAAAAAAATGGTGATTTGTGAAATTATAAGCATTATCAGCTTATTACAAAATGAAATCAAACAGTTCTCAAGTCAAAACTTTATTCTAGGTGATGTGACATTTGCACATAGGACCCCTTGTTCGAAAGAAGCTTCTGAACTCTCCCGTCCATTGAATTTGTCAGTTTTTGGATGGTTTGTGCTTCAATTGTTTTGCATGTGGACAGAATCCCCTCCCAGAGCTGTTGCTTAGATGTGAACTGCCTCCCGCCATCATAGACACTCCTTTTGACGATTCTCCAGAGGTTCTCAATGGGGTTGAGGTCAAGGGAAGATGGTGGCCGCACCATAAGTTTGTCCTCTTTTATGCCCATAGCAGCCAGAGATGCGGATGTGTTATTTGCAGCATGAGACGGTGCATTATCATGCATGAAAATGATCTTGCAGCGGAAAGCACAGTTCTTCCTCTTGAACCATGACAGGAAGTGCTGTGTTTGTGTTTTCATCTTATTTCACCGACAATACATGTTGGGGGCTGTCTATTGCTTTGGGGTCTGCTCTGGGGCAGTTTAGATTTTCCCTTTCTTTCTTTAGGCTTATTTAGTTCTCCAGCCGTGACGAGGCGCCTAGGACCACCGTAGGCACGCTCCATGGCAACTGCTAGTTGTGTGGATAGGATCAGGGGTCTGCAATCCGCTAGTTACCAACCTCTCCGGTTTTCTGGGCTTAGCTTGCTTTTTGTTTTTTTCTCCTTGGTGACTCATTCATAACAGATTATGGAGTTCATCTTTACCCCTTCAGGGATCCTAAAGGGGCCGACAATCTCTCTCCCCATGATTCCAGCCCAAAACATTACTCCACCTCCTCCTTGTTGGCACCTTATCCGTGTTTTCATGGGGTGTCCATCAACCAGCCATCCTACACTCCATCCATCTGGACCATCGAGCGTTGCACGGCACTCATCGGTGAACAGAACAGTGTGGAAGTCAATCTTCATGTATCGTTTGGCCCACTTGTGACGAACACAGGCTGTAGAGGAGGGGGGGTGGCACTGCTCTGTGTGTGTGTGAAGGGAGGAGGGATGAAGCTGCAGAGCTAGCAGCCTGGATTGTCATATCTGCCAGATCTTTCTGGAAAGTTACAACAGAAAACATCATATTTTGTGGACAAAACCCCATACCTCACAGACATTGTACATCACACCTCCCCCCTTAAGAGGGCGCTAAGGAGGCATTACCTCTCGGTAATCGGCCATGCGCACCTCAGCGGGTTCGCCCCGGCGGGACAACCCATCGGCATTGCCGTTTTCACTGCCCTTCCTGTGTTTTACAGTGAAGTCGTACTGTTGAAGGGCAAGGCTCCAGCGGAGCAACCTTCCATTGGTTCCGGACACTGTGTGCAACCAGCTCAGAGGGTTGTGGTCAGTTACCACCGTGAAGGCACGCCCGTACAGGTAGGGCTGCAAACGCTGCAGTGCCCACACCATGGCCAGACACTCCTTCTCGATGGTCGAGTATGCCACTTCCCTCGGCAAAAGTTTCCGGCTCAGGTACAACACGGGGTGTTCTTGGTCTCCCGAGTCGACCTGGCTAAGCACAGAACCGAGGCCAAACTCGCTGGCGTCGGTCTGTACCAGAAACGGGCGACTGCTGTCGACTGCTCTCAACACTGGAGAGTTGCACAGGGCTGCTTTCAAAGCTTGGAAAGCCGCCTCACAGTCATCTGTCCAGTTGACTGTTTGGGGTAGCCTCTGCTTGGTGAGGTCAGTCAAGGGTTTGGCAAGGGCGCTATAGTCCTGTACGAACCGCCTATAGTACACTGCAGTGCCCAAGAAGGACTTCACCTGTTTCTTGGTCCTGGGGGTGGGCCAGGACACGATTGCGTCCACTTTTTCTGGCTCCGGACTCATGGAACCCCCGCCTACCCGGTGCCCCAGGTAGTGGACCTTGTGCATGCCTATCTGGCACTTCCCCGGCTTGATGGTCAGGCCTGCCTGGTGAAGACGCTTGAGCACCTCCAGGAGGTGCTGGAGGTGTTCCTCCCAGGTGGAACTGAAGACGGCAATATCATCTAAGTACGCCACTGCGTACTCCCCCAGTCTCTCTGGAGGCGTGGGTTCGTATCCCACCGCTGCCACCAATATGTGACGAACAGCCCACCGCCGTTCGTCCACTTACGGGCGACACTAACGGGGGTCCCGCTGCCACCAAAACGCGACAGACAGCGGACCCTGTGTCACCACTATGTCACAATCCCACCACTGACACCGGTGTATCAGCGGACGGAGGGGCGTGACACAATGCCGGCACACGGCTATCACAGGCGCAGTGGGGCTTATCTTAGTTATCCCACCGCTGCCACCAATATGTGACGAACACAGGCTGTATAGGAGGGGGGGTGGCACTGCTCTGTGTGTGTGTGAAGGGAGGAGGGATGAAGCTGCAGAGCTAGCAGCCTGGATTGTCATATCTGCCGGATCTTTCTGGAAAGTTACAACAGAAAACATCATATTTTGTGGACAAAACCCCATACCTCACAGACATTGTACATCACACCACTGGAGCCATTTCTGCTTGTGTGCAGTGGATAGAGGTGGTCGACAGGATGGCTTACGCACAGCTGCAAACCTCTGAAGGACCCTGCATCTTGTTGTTTGGGGGACGTTGGAGGCACCAGCAGCTTCAAAAATTTGTCTGCTGCTATGACAAGGCATTTTTGCAGCTGCTCTTTTAACCTGACGCAATTGCCTGTTGGAAAGAGTCCTCAATTTTTCCTTTTCAGGAATGGAATAGATAGACACCTTTCCATTACTAAGCCATGGGCTTGATGTCACCTGACAATACAAAGGTGACATCAACCCTCTAAATATGAACCCCACGTGCCACCACTACAGGGCAAGTGGGAAGATCCGGGCAAAGCATCGGAATTGGAGCATCTAATAGATGTGCCTTTTTCAAGCAGCTGCCGGCTGGTTATTGTTTAATCTGTATTTGTAGTTTTCCGTTAAGGAGATTCTCGTGCTCTGGGGCGGGGCTGTGGTTTGGGCTGTGGGCTGGGCCTTATGTGGTGCTCTGCGTACATATTAATCTGTATTTGCTTATGACACTGACTCCCTCCCTGCAGGTAACACTACTGACAACAGACTGCGCTTGAGGGTGCACCCCCCAACATCCAGCAACAGCACCAGTGACCGCTTACCGCTGCCAGACACCGACCCTACGCAACCGCAGGCAGGAAGCGCTGACCGTACTGTGCAACGCTTGACAGCAAACAGTGTAGAGTGCATGGCTCCCGTCGGAGACTTTGATTTACATCCACGGCTGCGGCCTTAATACCAGAACCCTCCGCCTCATCCGCTGAAACAACAGCCACCGGTACCCGGACACAGAGCAGCCCACCAAAAGGTCCCGGACTCTTCTTCACCGCTAAGAGACAGTGCCTCCGTTACATCCAGGATCGCTTCCTCAATGTGACGCGCCGTCTGCGGCGCCATCGTGGAATCTTCCAACCACCTCCCTTCGGACGACAGAGTCTGATAAGTTGAACCCTACATTTTTTCCTCTCCCGCCGTTAGCAATTCTTTTTTTGTTGTTACCATTGTTGACAGCTGAAGTCAAGCTGTCACTGCATAATATTGAACTTCCACATATTTGTCTGCGCAATACTTCTGTGCATCTTGTATATATTAACTCCCTGCGTGGAGAAAGCGTTGTTATCTTTTTCTCTGGTTATAAAAAGACACCCATTAACACTTGCTCTTCCCCGTTAGTCACTGCATCCAATGCACCTGCTAGTAACCTACAATTGGCATAGTTGGCAGGATGCAGTCTACCAGCACGGTGGCGGCAGACCAAGGAGTTGGGGACGACCCAAGGTCCAGGATATCATTGGGGGCCATGCTGAATAATCTGCCAAAGTACACCGGTAGTAACACCATGCTGCGGAGCTGGACCAAGCAGATACGGGGCATGATGAGAATGCACCCGATGACCCCTGCTTTAGAGGCTGAGGTGGCCATTATGACCTTAGATGTGGAAGCCCGGGACTCGGTAATTTTACGGACCCCTAGGTAACGCGATACCTTCGGCAAGGTTCTGCAGATCCTAGAGGAGACTCATGGGGACCCAACTGATGTAGAGGAACTGAGGACTCACCTATTCAGCCGTATACAGAGGGAAGGTGAAACTGTGACCCAACATATGAATGCCCTGCAAGAACTTAATACCGCCACTGTTAGAAAGAACAGTGTGGGAGTGGGCCCCATAGACGTAACTTTGCGAGACCTCTTAGTGACTGGACTGCGTGATACCCTGACAAAGCAGGCCTTGCGGGAGCGAGTACGGGTGAATCCTCACCAGACGTTTTCCAAAATAGGGAGTGAGGCGCGCACACGGGAGCAGGAGCAGGGGGTGGCAGTCCCAGTGGGGAAGGCTCAGTGCACTGAAGCATCTGTGAGTGCGGTGGCCAAGCCCCAACGGTTTGAAGAAATGAGAAAAGAACTGCAGGACATAAAAGGAGAGTTGGCGGAAGTTAAGAGAAAGGCTGAAGCTGCTGTGACTCGCTCTGGGGCAGAGCCCTGCCATGATTCCAGAATGTACCGACAACAGCGACCCCTCACCTGTTATGAATATGGGGAAACAGGACACCTGACACGAAAATGTCCATGGCGAGGGAGAAACCAATATCGCTGCCCGTTAAACTAGAGGGCTCTGAGCTGGGGGGGACTCTGCTTAGGAGCCAGAACAGATACGGGGGAGTAGTGGAAGTGCCACAAATTTAGTGTCTACGTGCCCGTTGATCTGGGCAGAATTCGAGGGGCGTGCTGCGCAATGTTTGGTGGATACAGTGTCCCAAGTGACTACCATGCCTGAGGCCTATTTCTGGCAACACTTCCCTGAAGCTATGAGACCTGAATGGGGAACCGTGATAAAATTGATGGTTGCCAATCCCGGTTGCAGGGGTAGCTTGGATGCAGATTTCTCTCTGTCGCAAAGACCTAGGACGGAGGGGTGTGGTGCTGACTCAAGGGGAGGAGACCCATGAACATACAGTCACGTTAGGGATGTATATGCTAAAAAAGTTCGGAAGTCTCCTTTTCAATGAGCCCTCCCAAGAAATCCTGAAGCAATGGAGCTCCCACACCCCCCTCAGAGGAAAATCTTCCAACAGCTGGTGCGGGTAGCCCAAGCACAGAAGTCGTGCCGAGAGGGAGAAGTGCTGGGGAAAGTGATTGCACCCTCGTCAGCGAAGCTCGTGTTACTACCCGGACAAACAATCTCTCTGCCCGTCTGGGGTCGCATTCCCTTGGAAGGGGTGGAGATACAGATTGAGCCTTCTTTCTCGGAGCAGTTACCCTCGGGATTCTTGGTAGCCTGCTCTTTGGCTAAAGTAAGAGGCGGGGCTGTTCCCGTTCGGTGTGTAAACCTAGAAGATCGAGATATCACCTTGTGGCCCCAAAGTGAAGTGGCCAAGGTAATGGGTTTGACTGAAGACATTCTGCCCTCCCAGATACTGCAACTGGAAGCTTGTTGGGGGGACCCCTAGACAGTGACAGTGATTTTAACCATGGCTACAGAGCCGGAACCTACCCTAGAGGGGCAAGTAATCCTGGAGCAGATGCGGGCTGAGCTCTCGGAGCTCACTCCGTCTCAGGTGCAGCAAGTAAAAAACTTCTTGGGACGATATAGAGAGGTGTTTGCCCGTCATGAGGATGATTTCGGTTGTACCAAGGCCATTACTCACGAAATTCCAATTGGAGACTCCGCACCCATTGGGGAACGTTACCAGCAAATTCCCCCACAGCTGTATCAGGAGGTGAAGACGATGTTGGGACAGATGTTGCAAAAGGTTGTCAACCGAGAGAGCAAAGCCTATGGGCAGTTCCAATCTTTCTAGTGAGGAAAAAGGACGGCACTCTGCGTTTCTGCGTGGATTATCGAAAGCTTAATGCCTGTACCATAAGGGATTCATATCCGCTTCCCTGCATTAAAGAGTCCCTGTCTGCTCTAGGAAGAGCAAAGTACTTCTCCACGCTCGACCTGGCCAGCGGATACTGGCAGGTGCCCATGTCAGATCAGGATCGGGCAAAGACAGTTTTCATACTACCCATGGGGTTATTTCAGTTCAATCGAATGCCCTTCGGCTTGGCCGATGCCCCCGGGACGTTCCAACGGCTGATGGAGAGATGCCTGGGTGACCTGAACTTTGAAGCTACCTTGATCTACCTGGATGACATCATGATAATGTGTGCAAACTGTAAAGCGCTGCGGAATATGTTAGCGCTATATAAAAATAAAGATTATTATTATTATTGTGTATGCGGCTTCATTTGAAGAACATCTATGACGCAGAGAGCAGATACTCAGTCGTCTCCAGAAACACGGATTAAAAGTAAAGCCACAGAAATGCCATCTATTTCATACCCAGATCAAGTACCTGGGGCATGTAGTCTCAGCAGAAGGCGTGAGGCCATCACGGGAAAGATCGCAGTCATACAGGACTGGCCTACTCCAGAAATGGTGAAGGATGTTCATGCATTCTTTGGCTTGACAGAATACTACTGTCGATTTGTGAAGAACTTCGCCCACCGAGCCCAGCCACTGCTGGATTTATTGAAAGGGGCACCGTCCAGTGCAAAGAGTTGGAAGATCCACTGGCAAGAACCGCAAGAGAAGACTTTTCAAGATCTCAAGAAGGCATTAAGCGAAGCCCGTCTTGGCTTACACGGAATTTACTCAACTGTTTATTCTCCACACTGATGGGAGTTTGCGCGGACTGGGAGCTGTGTTGTCTCAGGTGCAGGGCAGACGAGAGATGGTGATCGCATACGCTAGTCGGTCCTTTCACGATTCCAAACGTAATCCTGACAACTACAGCTCCTTTAAGTTGGAGCTGCTCGCGTTGGTGTGGGCTATGACGGAGAGGTTTGCGGAATATTTGTCGAAGTCATAGTACGCATGGACTTCAACCCATTGGCGCATCTAGAAAATGCCAAATTATGGGCATGAGAACAGCGATGGGTGGCCAGAATGGCCAATTTAGGTATAAAATCGCCTACAAGAGAGGAGTGGAGAACAGCCATGCCGACTCTCTTTCCAGTATCCGCCATTCTGCCCCCGGACTGAGCAGAGATGAGGAGTTGGAAAATGAAGAGATTCCATGTTTCATGGAGCCCGCCAGGACTGTAGTGGCGACGCAGGAACAGCTGCGAGCTAAGACAACGGAAGGCATTTTGGGGCTGTCTAGGGACAAATGGGTTCAGTTACAGCAGAAAAATACGGAGCTCACCCTACTGCGATGGTGTGTAACTCAAGGAAGACTTCCCAGTACAGCCCAGAGGGGTGCTCTCTCCCCCGGAACCCTCTGGATTCTTCGCCAGTGGGAGTGACCGCAGATGAAGAACGGGCTATTATATCGGAAGATACAGCTCCAGACGGAGCTGGCTGCCACATGGCAAGTAGTAACACCTGAAACCCTACTTCCTGAAATTGCCCGTGAAGCACATGAAGGAGGAGCACATTTTGGCCCGGAGTAAACTTTCCGGTGGTTACAATGATTCATCTACCACCCTCGACTGCGGACAGAGGTTGAGAAGGCCTGCAGGAAATGCCGGCAGTGTGAATTGGCGAAGCCGCCTGAGCAAAGGGCTCCTGTCCAAACCATAGTGACATCCGCCCCCTGGAACTCCGGATGATAGATTATCACACCATTGGGCCAGCTCACCAGGGTGACGACTTCACACAGTTTGCCGTGGTGACTCCCACTCGTCACCAAACCGCAGAGTCCGCCGCTTACGCCATCTGTAAGAATTTTATTCAGATCTACGGCTGTCCCAAATGGATTCATTCGGATCGAGGTATCTGCTTCTTGGGGAAGATAATGGAGCAGTTGCATCGTCTGTATGGCATAGACATGTCTCAGACAACCCGTACCACCCGCAGCTTGTGAGAGATTCAATCGGACTCTGATTCAAATGCTTCGAACCCTAGAGGAAGACCGAAAAGCCCGTTGTCCTGAATATGTCTCCGAACTGGTTTGGGTGTACAATAATTGTGTACATCGAGTTACTGGCTACACCCTGCTGTTCAGTCGTGAAGGAAAAGAGATCACCGAGCTGGAGTTGGATCCTGAAGAAAAATATCCAGTCCAGGAGAGGACTGGAGAGATCACCGGCATTGTTTACAGGCACTGCATCGGCTGGTGCAAACAAGACTACGGGAGCTAGAACACTCAGTCAGGCCCCTTGCCAGGCAGCTGAGCTTCAAGTAGGAGATCGAGTACTGGTGAGAGAGAAATGTTCTCAAAACAAACTGGAACACCGTTGGGAGAAGGAACCTTATCGGGTGAAGTGACGAGTCAGTTCTGAGGGACCTGTTTACGAAATCCAGAGACCCTGTTACGAAGTCTAGAGACCCGATTTGACCAAAGGAGGTTCCTGAGGCCCTGGAGCCGACTCCAGCAGTTCTAGAAGAAAAAGAGGAAGAGGACATCCTCACACCAAGTGACGGCCCTCCAGAAGAGTACATCTCTGGATCCCCCATCATACAGTCAGATTCCACCTCCCCAGAGAGCTCCACTACTCCTCCCAGCTTAAGACGCTCCGAATGGTCAACAGCTGGCAACCCCCCCCGAACGTTATAAGCAAGACTAATTCGTATGGCAGAAGCGAATCCAGAGAAGGTGAAAGTTTTCTAACGCTCCCCGCAAATCTTCACCCGTGGAATGGCGAGCAAAAAGAGTGGGGGGATGTAGGAGGAAGGACCGGAACAATAAAGGCAACAGTGTCTCTGGGCCGATACCATTGGGATTGCCACTAGTGTTGAAGGGGGACAGAGAACATGAGCGGGACAGACCTGTGACCTTTGCTGCAGGGCGGGTCTGATATAAAAAGGGGGGTGCGCGGGAACCTGGGGTCTCTGGCCGGAAGACAGGAGGTGCAGCAGGGGAAGGTTTGCTCCCTACCTGCGGGTAACACTACTGATGGCAGACTACGCTTGAGTGCGCACCCCCAACATCCAGCAACAGCACCAGTGACCGCTTACCGCTGCCGGACATCGACCCTACGCGACCACAGGCAGGAAGCACTGACCGTACTGTGCAACGCTTGACAGCTGACAGTGTAGAGTGCATGGCTCCCGTCGGAGACTTTGACTTTACAGCCGCGGCTGCGGCCTTGATACCGGAACCCTCCGCCTCATCCGCTGAAACAACAGCCACCGGTACCCGGACATACAGCAGCCCACCAAAAGGTCCTAGACTCTTCTTCACCGCTAAGAGACAGTGCCTCCGATACATCCAGGACCGCTTCCTCAATGTGACGCGCCGTCTGCAGCGCCATCGTGGGATCTTCCAACTACCTCCCTCCAGATGACAGAGTCTGATAAGTTGAACCCTACGTATTTGTCCGCGCAATACTTCTGTGCATCTTGTATATATTAACTCCCTGCGTGGAGAAAGCGTTGTTATCTTTTTCTCTGGTTATATAAAGACACCCGTTAACACTTGCTCTGCCTCCTGCTCGTTACTGCATCCATCGCACCTGCTGGTAACCTACAGCCCCATCTTGTCCTGGTATGCAGGGCCCCACACTTATAAGTGGCCCCACACTTATAAGTGGCCCCCACCCCATTCCTATCCTGGTATGCATGGCCCCATCAGAAAACATTAAAAAAACAAACCATTACACTTACCTATCCGGCGCTCCCTTGCAGCCTTCCTGCCCCAGTGCCAGCAACTGCTTTATGCTTGTAAGCGGCGCTGAGAACAGTGAGTATTCATGAATATTTATTTCTCTTAAGTAGCGGCACATGTGATCGCCGGTAGCAGCAGGAAGCCGGTGGCTGGCACTGTGTGCTACTGAAGAGCAAAGAATACTCACTGCCCTTTATGTGCACAGTCCTGGCATCTGTGCTGCTTACAAGCATATAGCAGTTGCTGGCACCGGAGCAGGACGCGAGGGAGCGCGGGGTAGGTAAGTGTAATGGTTTGTATTTTTCATGATTTCTGATGGAGCCATGCATACCAGGATAGGGATGGGGGGTGTGTGCCAATTATAAGGATGAGGCCATGCATACCAAGACCGGGGTTGGGGGGTAATCAGATCAAGATACTATTATTAAAGAGAAATGAATATCCATTGCTCTCCAAGCCCATTGGCGTGGAATGCAGTGAATATTCATTTCTCTTTAGCAGCGGAAACAGGAGTTAGCCACAGCCACCTGCTCCAGCCTCCTGTGACCCGCTGCTCCGCCGATGCCGTTCCTCCACCTACCCACCACAGCCAGAGCCGGTACATCCGGATAATAAGACACCCCCCCATTTTCTTCAAGCATCTTATAGTCTGAAAATTACGGTAGTTTAGTTGAAAAATGAGGATAAAGGGAGATTAGTTATTGTACAGAAATTAACACTTGGCCTCACTGCAGATTTAATGTTGTCGCTCATAAAAGCAAAGTTTGACCAGAAAGACTGGACCTGGTCTTGTAGAGACCATGAGATATTCAGCAGCAGAGAAGGGAGAGAAGATTCATCCGATAAGATCTCAGGGTTCTAGGAAGCCAACAGCATCATTACCCTCCGCTTTCTCTTACAGGCCCAGCATAAGATTCTTCTTCAAGTGATTTTCTAACCTGTCAGCACATTCTACGTACGCTGTCATTTGACTTCCAGGGAGTAGGTGGATCCTCCAGGTTGTAAGTTCTATAGAAAAGGGCTTTCAATGCCCAAAGTCATTTGAACAGTTTTGGGTGAAGGAAAATGTGTTGTAGAGAAAAAATGGTGATCATTGTAATACAGCCGGACTACACCACCGATAAAGCAGCCACAGCCGGTGACTGAGAAGAATCTGTGACTTCTCTGCATTCAGTGGTTACTACTCACCTGGGTAGTCATATGTGGGAATCTCCTCTCCGCTCATCATCTCTAACATATGTCTCTGTAGTGTTAATATGGGTCAGATCTTCACCCTGAAACAAATATTGTAAAAGTCACCGACAGATGGAGAAGTCCCATCTATGATCAGCTCTAATCCTGCCATCTCCACCGCTCTCATTACACAAGTATAAAACATATAATACTGGTGGATAAAACAAGACTGAGCACAAGACCTTCACAGCCGTCTACACATCATAGGGGAGATCTCCTGACACCTTCTCTCCATCTACCTGATGATCCTGAGGAGCACTGGGATCTTCTAGGTTACAGTCCTGTGGAAGAAGAGGACGGGGACATCTCTCTGGTGTTGTCTTCTTACTGGATAGATCTGGAGGAAACACATACAGGAACTGAATTCATTCTCTACATACAGATAATTATAGGCCGTGTGTATTTAGTCCTGTCTATTACCTGGAGATGTGAGGGGCTGGGGAACCTCCATTATGACGTTCTTGTACAGATCTCTGTGTCCTTCTAAATACTCCCACTCCTCCATGGAGAAATAGACAGCGACATCCTGACACCTTATAGGAACCTGACACATACAATGATACCGTCATCCCCCGATCCCTTCATAGTGTTACTGTATAATGTCCCAGCATTCCCAGCAGTGTCACCTCTCCAGTCAGCAGCTCAATCATCTTGTAGATGAGTTCTAGGATCTTCTGGTCATTGATGTCCTCATGGATCAGGGGGTGAGGTGGAGGCCCCGTGATTGGGCTCAGGGGTCTTCCACATCCCTCAGACACAGGGTCCTGACAGCGATCACTAGAGGTCTTCTTCACCACTGTGTAATCCTGGTAATGGAGAGACACATTAATAAATCTCACTCCAGACATTTCCAGAGTCCTCACCTCTCCAGTTCTGTCCATCTGTTATTCCCATAGATAAGAATGATGTAATGTGACGTCATCAGAATCTCCCACCTCTCCAGTGAGATGGAAGAGGATCTCTAGGGTGAGGTGTAACATCCTCTCCGCCATCTTGTCTCTGTCCATATCCATCCTTGATGGGGAAATCAGGAAAATTCTCTTCTGTAGAAGATCTTCACTGAGAGGATCCGATATTGTAGAGACCTGAATGAGAAGAAGATGATCCGATGTAACATCATAAGAATCCTGTGTAATAATACAATTACTGGAGATAATAAGGGAAACATATGAGGAGATTTATTATCTTACAGGGTTTAGTTTTCTCCCCTGACATCTACTAATAAAACCTATATATTTAGGCCACAGACAACAAGCAGTTTCCTCCTCGGAGTCGGCAGCTGAACACGTTCCTCATAGACTCATCTTCCATAACGCTAATTCTCGTCTCATTACCGACACTGGAATCGGCATTAGCAATACTGCAGGAGATATTCATTACACGCGACATGAGAAATAACTCCTTCATGATGATGACGACATCTTCATCTTCTACTGCGGCTCTAGAGACAGATTTGGCCAGAGTCGGTCACTGCCTCCATCCCCACCGGCCGTCTATATGAAGGTTTCCCGTCTTCCACGCACTGGAATCTTCTCTCACGTTAGATCTCAGCTCTGAGTCACACACAGAAGTTTGAGGTTTTTAGAAAAGATTTTTAGTTTCCACAAACACAACGGACAGAAATGATCTGACCCCAAAGTCCCCATGTACAGTGATTTATGGGGTTTATTTCTGGCCTTAGGCTTTCCTATATTACAAGATGGATGTGAAGACTTTTCTGCCCAATGATGATATAACTATTCTCGGAGTGACGCCTTTATAACCAGATAATAGTATGTTTGCAGCTTGCAGAGCACAGCGGCTCCTTCTTCAGGCGGCCGTAACAATCCGGTCTCTCTCAGCACTGACAGCTTCTATGGCTGCTCTGGGGAGAAAACTATTTATTTGTGGTAAAATGTAATTATTTTTTCCTCATCGCCCAATGGTATAAAATTCTGGGACACAGATGAGTAATTGAGAGGTGGCGGGTGTAACATGGCGCCTCTTATTGGGGGCTCTGATAATGTGACATGGCCCCTAACACCATAAGAGCAGACTCAGCCCTGTCAGACGGCGCTCCTTCCCTCCTGAGGAGTGTCCGGCCCCTTATGGGGTATCGGCACTCAGGGGAAATTGTGGAACAGGTGGTTTCTGTTTTCTCCTCTTCTCCCGTGTGATAATTACAGACTCGGGGACAGAGCGATATTTTAGTGGGAACATTTCATTCCTCCGCTCAATGTTACACAATTCTGTGACCCCCTGAGGGTTAATAATCCTCCCTGCCCCCTAGATGAGTCCCCCAGAGGTGGAGGGGGTAACATGGGGCCACTTGTGGGGTCTCTGCTGTTCTGGTGTCAGAGCTCTTCACAGGTCACACGGCGTCCGCCGTCTATCCCAGCCACAATGGCGCCCCTTCCCTCCCGAGCCTGTGGGGTATCGGCACTCAGGAGACACAGCGCACTGTGCGGCCTCAGCGCTCCTGTCACCTGTAGGACAATGATACATTTGGGGGAAAGTCACATTTCTGTGAGGAAAACAGTAAAATTGTCATTTCTTCCTTCCACATTGCTGAAATTCCTGTCACACTGTCCGAATTCAGAGATTGTCCTGTCAGAAAGGAGAAGACAGGGAGCGAAAGGGTTAATAGGACTCACAGGAGGAACCGACCCAGAAAGCAGAAGGTCCAGGAGTGTCCGCCACATATATGACTGCTCTGTGCGCACAGGACGTGTGATGAGGTCACAGGAGGGGAGGAGTCAGGGGTCACATGATCAGGGGCCTCAGTGTGTGCAGGACTCTGCTGTGCTGGTTGTCATGGTGCTGGATGAGGGGAAGTTTCTGTGTGGGGTCAGGAAGGGTTTACAGGTTGGATGTAGCAGAGCCGCGTGTGTGTACAAGGTGTACGGAGCAGAGCCGTGTGTGTACAAGGTGTACGGAGCGGAGCCGTGTGTGTACAAGGTGTACGGAGCGGAGCCGTGTGTGTACGAGGTGTACGGAGCGGAGCCGTGTGTGTACGAGGTGTACGGAGCGGAGCCGTGGGTGTACGAAGCGGAGCTGTGTGTGTACAAGGTGTACGGAGCAGAGCCGCGTGTGTATGAGGTGTACAGAGCAGAGCCGTGTGTGTACGCGGTGTACGGAGCGGAGCCGTGTGTGTACAAGGTGTACGGAGCAGAGCCGTGTGTGTACGAGGTGTACTGAGCGGAGCCGTGTGTGTACAAGGTGTATGGAGCAGAGCCGCGTGTGTATGAGGTGTACGGAGCGGAGCCGTGTGTGTACGAGGTGTACGGAGCGGAGCCGTGTGTGCACGAGGTGTACGGAGCGGAGCCGTGTGTGCACGAGGTGTACGGAGCGGAGCCGTGTGTGTACGAGGTGTACGGAGCGGAGCCCTGTGTGTACGAGGTGTACGGAGCGGAGCCGTTTGTGCACGAGGTGTACGGAGCGGAGCCGCGTGTGTACGAGGAGTACGGAGCGGAGCCGTGTGTGTACGAGGAGTACGGAGCGGAGCCGTGTGTGTACGAGATGTACGGAGCGGAGCCGTGTGTGTACGAGGTGTACGGAGCGGAGCCGTGTGTGTACGAGGTGTATGGAGCGGAGCCGTGTGTGTACGAGGTGTACGGAGAGGAGCCGTGTGTGTACGAGGTGTACGGAGCGAAGCCGTGTGTGTACGAGGTGTACGGAGCGGAGCCCTGTGTGTACGGAGCGGAGCCCTGTGTGTACGAGGTGTACGGAGCGGAGCCCTGTGTTTACGAGGTATACGGAGCGGAGCCGTGTGTACGAGGTGTACGGAGCGGAGCCGCGTGTGTACGAGGTGTACGGAGCGGAGCCGCGTGTGTACGAGGTGTACGGAGCGGAGCCGCGTGTGTACGAGATGTACGGAGCGGAGCCGTGTGTGTACGAGGTGTACGGAGCGGAGCCGTGTGTGTACGAGGTGTACGGAGCGGAGCCGCGTGTGTACGAGATGTACGGAGCGGAGCCGCGTGTGTACGAGGTGTACGGAGCGGAGCCGCGTGTGTACGAGGTGTACGGAGCGGAGTCGCGTGTGTACGAGGTGTACGGAGCGGAGCCGCGTGTGTACGAGGAGTACGGAGCGGAGCCGTGTGTGTACGAGGTGTACGGAGCGGAGCCGCGTGTGTACGAGATGTACGGAGCGGAGCCGTGTGTGTACGAGGTGTACGGAGCGGAGCCGTGTGTGTACGAGGTGTACGGAGCGGAGCCCTGTGTACGAGGTGTGCCCTGTGTGTACGAGGTGTACGGAGCGGAGCAGCGTGTGTACGAGGAGTACGGAGCGGAGCCGTGTGTGTACGAGGTGTACGGAGCGGAGACGTGTGTGTACGGAGCGGAGCCGTGTGTGTACGAGGTGTACGGAGCGGAGTCGCGTGTGTACGAGGTGTACGGAGCGGAGCCGTGTGTGTACGAGGTCTACGGAGCGGAGCCCTGTGTGTACGAGGTGTACGGAGCGGAGCCCTGTGTGTACGAGGTGTACGGAGCGGAACTGTGTACGAGGTGTACAGTGCGGAGCCGTCTGTGAACGAGGTGTACGGAGCGCAGCCGTGTGTGTACGAGGTGTACGGAGCGGAGCCCTGCGTTCGAGGTATACGGAGCGGAGCCGCGTGTGTACGAGGTGTACGGAGCGGAGCCGTGTGTGTACGAGGTGTACGGAGCGGAGCCGCGTGTGTACGAGGAGCACGGAGCGGAGCCGTGTGTGTACGAGGTGTACGGAGCGGAGCCGCGTGTGTACGAGATGTACGGAGCGGAGCCGTGTGTGTATGAGGTGTACGGAGAGGAGCCGTGTGTGTACGAGGTGTACGGAGCGGAGCCCTGTGTACGAGGTGTACGGAGCGGAGCCATGTGTGTACGAGGTGTACGGAGCGGACCCGTGTGTGTACGAGGTGTACAGAGCGGAGCCGTGTGTGTACGAGGTGTACGGAGCAGAGCCGTGTGTGTACGAGATGTACGGAGCGGAGCCACGTGTGTACGAGGTGTATGGAGCGGAGCCGTGTGTGTACGAGGTGTACGGAGCGCAGCCGTGTGTGTACGTGGTGTACGGAGCGGATCCCTGTGTACGATGTGTACGGAGCGGAGCCGCGTGTGTACGAGGTGTACGGAGCGGAACCGTGTGTGTACGAGGTGTACAGAGCAGAGCCGTGTGTGTACGAGGTGTACGGAGCAGAGCGGCGTGTGTACGAGATGTACGGAGCGGAGCCACGTGTGTACGAGGTGTACGGAGCGGAGCCGCGTGTGTACGAGGTGTACGGAGCGGAGCCGCGTGTGTACGAGGTGTATGGAGCGGAGCCGTGTGTGTACGATGTGTACGGAGCGGAGCCCTGTGTGTACGAGGTGTACGGAGCGGAGCCGCGTGTGTACGAGGTGTACGGAGCAGAGCCATATGTGCATAGGTGTACGGAGTGGAGCCGCGTGTGTACGTGGTGTACGGAGCGGAGTCGTGTGTGTACGAGGTGTACGGAGCGGAGCCGCGTGTGTACGAGGTGTACGGAGCGGAGCCGTGTGTGTACGAGGTGTACGGAGCGGAGCCGTGCGTCTACGAGGTGTACGGAGCGGAGCCGTGTGTGTACGAGGTGTACGGAGCGGACCGTGTGTGTACGAGGTGTACGGAGCGGAGCCGTGCATCTACGAGGTGTATGGAGCGGAGCCGTGTGTGTACGAGGTGTATGGAGCGGAGCCGTGCGTCTACGAGGTGAGCGGAGCCGTGTGTGTTCGAGGTGTACGGAGCTGAGCCGCGTGTCTACGAGATGTACGGAGCGGAACCGCGTGTGTACGAGGTGTACGGAGCGGAGCCGTGCGTGTACGAGGTGTACAGAGCGGAGCCGTGTGTGTGCAAGGTGTATGAAGCGGAGCCGTTTGTGTACGAGGTGTACGGAGTGGAGCCGTGCGTGTGTGCGAGGTGTACAGAACGGAGCCGCGTGTGTATGAGGTGTACTGAGCGGAGCCGCATGTGTTCGAGGTGTACGGAGTGGAGCCGCGTGTGTGCGAGGTGTACGGAGCGGAGCCACGTGCGTACGAGGTGTACGGAGAGGAGCCGTGTGTGTACGGAGCGGAGTCGCGTGTGTACGAGGTGTACGGAGCGGAGCCCTGTGTGTACGAGGTGTACGAAGCGGAGCCATGTGTGTACGAGGTGTACGGAGCGGAGTCGCGTGTGTACGTGGTGTACGGAGCGGAGCCGCGTATGTACGAGGTGTACGGAGCGGAGCCGTGTGTGTACGGTGCCAAGTCGCGTGTGTACGGAGTGGAGCCGTTTGTGTACGAGGTGAGCGGAGCCGTGTGTGTACGAGGTGTACGGAGCTGAGCCGCGTGTGTAAGGAGCGGAGCCGCGTGTGTACGAGGTGTATGGAGCGGAGCCGTGCGTGTACGAGGTGTACAGAGTGGAGCCGTGTGTGTGCGAGGTGTATGAAGCGGAGCCGTTTGTGTACGAGGTGTACGGAGCGGAGCCGCGTGTGTACGAGGTGTACGGAGCGGAGCCGCGTGTGTACGAGGTGTACGGAGCGGAGCCGCATGTGTACGAGGTGTACGGAGCGGAGTCGTGTGTGTGCGAGGTGTATGGAGCGGAGCCGTGTGTGTACGAGGTGAGCGGAGCCATGTGTGTACGAGGTGTACGGAGCGGAGCCCTGTGTGTACGAGGTGTACGGAGCGGAGCCGCTGTGTACGAGGTGTACGGAGCGGAGCTGTGTGTGTGCAACGTGTATGGAGCGGAGCCGTGTGTGTACGAGGTGTACGGAGCGGAGCCACTGTGTACAAGGTGTACGGAGCGGAGCTGTGTGTGTGCAACGTGTATGGAGCGGAGCCGTGTGTGTACGGAGCGGAGCCGCGTGTGTACGAGGTGTATGGAGCGGAGCCGCATGTGTACGAGATGTACGGAGCGGAGCCGCGTGTGTACGAGGTGTACGGAGCGGAGCCGCGTGTGTACGAGGTGTACGGAGCGGAGTCGCGTGTGTACGAGGTGTACGGAGCGGAGCCGTGTGTGTACGAGGTCTACGGAGCGGAGCCGCGTGTGTACGAGGAGTACGGAGCGGAGCCGTGTGTGTACGAGGTGTACGGAGCGGAGCCGCGTGTGTACGAGATGTACGGAGCGGAGCCGTGTGTGTATGAGGTGTACGGAGCGGAGCCGTGTGTGTACGAGGTGTACGGAGCGGAGCCCTGTGTACGAGGTGTGCCCTGTGTGTACGAGGTGTACGGAGCGGAGCCGCGTGTGTACGAGGAGTACGGAGCGGAGCCGTGTGTGTACGAGGTGTACGGAGCAGAGCCGCGTGTGTACGAGGTGTACGGAGCGGAGCCGTGAGTGTACGGAGCGGAGCCGTGTGTGTACGAGGTGTACGGAGCGGAGCCCTGTGTACGAGGTGTGCCCTGTGTGTACGAGGTGTACGGAGCGGAGCCGCGTGTGTACGAGGTGTACGGAGCGGAGTCGCGTGTGTACGAGGTGTACGGAGCGGAGCCGTGTGTGTACGAGGTCTACGGAGCGGAGTCCTGTGTGTGCGAGGTGTACGGAGCGGAGCCCTGTGTGTACGAGGTGTACGGAGCGTAACTTTGTACGAGGTGTACGGTGCGGAGCCGTCTGTGAACGAGGTGTACGGAGCGCAGCCGTGTGTGTACGAGGTGTATGGAGCGGAGCCCTGTGTACGAGGTGTACGGAGCGGAGCCGCGAGTGTACGAGGTGTACGGAGCGGAGCCGTGTGTGTACGAGGTGTACGGAGCGGAGCCGCGTGTGTACGAGGTGTACGGAGCGGAGCCGTGTGTGTACGAGGTGTACGGAGCGGAGCCGCGTGTGTACGAGATGTACGGAGCGGAGCCGTGTGTGTATGAGGTGTACGGAGCGGAGCCGTGTGTGTACGAGGTGTACGGAGCGGAGCCCTGTGTACGAGGTGTACGCAGCGGAGCCGCGTGTGTACGAGGTGTACGGAGCGGAGCCGTGTGTGTACGAGGTGTACAGAGCGGAGCCGTGTGTGTACGAGGTGTACGGAGCAGAGCCGCGTGTGTACGAGATGTACGGAGCGGAGCCACTTGTGTACGAGGTGTACGGAGCGGAGCCGTGTGTGTACGAGGTGTACAGAGCGGATCCCTGTGTACGATGTGTACGGAGCGGAGCCGCGTGTGTACGAGGTGTACGGAGCGGAGCCGTGTGTGTACGAGGTGTAAGGAGCGGAGCCACATGTGTACGAGGTGTACGGAGCGGAGCCACGTGTGTACGAGGTGTACGGAGTGGAGCCGTGTGTGTACGAGGTGTATAGAGCGGAGCCTGTGTGTACGAGGTGTAAGGAGCGGAGCCGTGTGTGTACAAGGTGTACGGAGCGGAGGCGCATGTGTACAAGGTGTACGGAGCGGAGGCGCATGTGTACAAGGTGTACGGAGCGGAGCCGCATGTGTACGAGGTGTACGGAGCGGAGCCGCGTGTGTACGAGGTGTACGGAGCGGAGCCGTGTGTGTACGAGGTGTACGGAGCGGAGCCGTGTGTGTATGGAGCGGAGCCGCGTGTGTACAAGGTGTACGGAGCAGAGCCGTGTGTGTACGTGGTGCACGGAGCGGAGCCGTGTGAGTACGTCCTGTACAGAGCGGAGCCGCGTGTGTACGAGGTGTACGGAGCGGAGCCGTGTGTGTGCGAGGTGTACGGAGCGGAGCCCTGTATGTACGAGGTGTACGGAGCGCAGTCGTGTGTGTACGAGGTGTACGGAGCGGAGCCGTGTGTGTACGTGGTGTCCGGAGCGGAGCCGCGTGTGTACGAGGTGTACGGAGCGGAGCCACGTGTGTACGAGGTGTACGGAGCGGAGCCACGTGTGTACGAGGTGTACGGAGCGGAGCCACGTGTGTACGAGGTGTACGGAGCGGAGTCGTGTGTGTACGAGGTGTACAGAGCGGAGCCATGTGTGTGCGAGGTGTACGGAGCGGAGCCATGTGTGTACATGGTGTACGGAGTGGAGCCGCGTGTGTACAAGGTGTACGGAGCGGAGCCGCATGTGTACGAGGTGTACGGAGCAGAGCCGCATGTGTACGAGGTGCACGGAGCAGAGCCGCTTGTGTACGAGGTGTACAGAGCGGAGCCATGTGTGTACGAGGTGTACGGAGCGGAGCCATGTGTGTACGTGGTGTACGGAGCGCGGAGCCGCGCGTGTACAAGGTGTACGGAGTGGAGCCGCATGTGTACGAGGTGTACGGAGCGGAGCCGCGTGTGTACGAGGTGTAAGGAGCGGAGCCACATGTGTACGAGGTGTACAGAGCGGAGGCGCATGTGTACAAGGTGTACGGAGCGGAGCCGCATGTGTACGAGGTGTACGGAGCGGAGCCGTGTGTGTACGAGGTGTACGAAGCTGAGTACTGTGTGTATGAGGTGTACGGAGCGGAGCCTTGTGTGTATGAGGTGTAAGGAGCGAAGCCGAGTGTGTACGAGGTGTACGGAGCGGAGCCCTGTGTGTACGAGGTGTAAGGAGCGAAGCCGAGTGTGTACAAGGTCTACGGAGCGGAGCCGCATGTGTACAAGGTGTACGGAGCGGAGCCGCAAGTGTACAAGGTGTACGGAGCGGAGCCGCGTGTGTGCGAGGTGTACGAAGCGGAGCCGTGTGTGTACGAGGTGTACGGAGCGGAGTAGTGTGTGTATGAGGTGTACGGAGAGGAGCCATGTGTGTATGAGGTGTACAGAGCGAAGCCTTGTGTGTACGAGGTGTACGGAGCAGAGCCCTGTGTGTACAAGGTGTACGGAGCGGAGCCTTGTGTGTACGAGGTGTATAGAGCGGAGCCATGTGTGTATGAGGTGTACGGAGCGGAGTCATATGTGCGAGGTGTACGGAGCGGAGCCCTGTGTGTACGAGGTGTACGGAGCGGAGCCGCATGTGTACGAGGTGTACGGAGCGGAGCCGTGTGTGTACGAGGTGTACGGAGCGGAGCCGTGTGTACGAGGTGAAATGTTTTAAACTTAAATTTTTAAATTTCACAGAGAGTAAAATGGAGCCACAATTTACACAGAAATTTCTCCCAAACCTGAGGTCAGGAAAGACTGCACACGGCCGGGCTCCAATGGGTAGAGTCACTGTTTTGCTTTTGGAGCACTAATTTGGCAGTCCTCGCTTGTGGGGCCAATTGTAAAGCCCCCGATGATTGTGGACAACATACAACCCCCTAACGTGACCCCATTTCAGACACTGTACCCATCAGGAAGTCATCTAAGGGTGTAATGGGCATTTTTATCTTACAGGCATCACTTATTTCTTTACCACTTGCTGTATAGATAATATTACATTTGTTATGAGGTGTAGCGCGGGGTTCAGCTCAGGGATATCTGAGTGGTCTCCTAACCAGGTGTTACTGTGGTCCCTCATATGCCCTGTCAGCGCCTCCCTACTCACTATGGTCACTGCAGCTTCTCAGCATGTTGCTTCCATTTAGCTTTGAGGGATTGGCCAGTCTCTACAGGAATTTATCCCTGCAGGGTCCTTCACAGATTAGGTTCCCCAGCCTATCCCGTGTTGGCAGGTCCTATATTAGGTAGCTCCACCATCCGCTTTCTGCTGGATATTGGTTCCTAGGCAGTTCACTTTGCCTGTTGTACCGCACACTTGTGTCTCTGACCCACCAATCAGCTGAGGTAGTCTTGGGGACTACCCTGGAGTAGTTCCTGGTGTCTACCGGCTGTCCAGCCTATCCTCTCCACCAGTAGCTCTAGTGAAGTCCTGGTGGACACCTACTTACACCTCTCTAGGGTAAGCCTGGCCGATCGTGTAGTGGGTCCACATCCACCAGTGTTACACCAAGTAACTGTACACACCTCACAACTTTTGAAGCACAGATAGAGGCACAGAGCATGTGGCGCACATAGCAGCAAATTTTGGCCTCACCCTAATGCACGGCCACTTACCTCTGCTTTCTCCCCCGGCAGGAGGAGTTGTCAGAGGGGCGCTGGTAGTGAGGGAAATTCAGCAGACGCCTGTGACTGCAGGGCGTAGACCTAAATCTGGGACTGTCCGCTGTATCTGGGACAGGTGGGACTAGAGATGAGCAGGTGGATTCATGGGTCTCTGGTCCAGCGTGCGTGGGACCTGGGGATTATTTTTTGTGCCGTCATTCACAGTCGGAGCCTCCAGAACGTTCTCCTCTTTATGTAGCGTCACTATACGACATCCGGCTTATTTGTGTCTGTAAGGCCGTGTTCACACATTGCAGAAAAACGGTGTTTTTTGTTTTCTGCAGGATCCGCACCATCTACAATAACGATCTTCTCCCCCTTATTTGATGTGTTCTTGGTGCAGATGTGAAGCCGCGTTTTTATTGCGCTTTTTAGAGGACAGAAAAGCTTTGATTCTGCACTTAATAAAGTTTCTGCAGTTTTTTACCTGCGATTTTATTAGAGAGAGAAAAGCCCCAAATCCGCACAGATCAGCCGCGTGCCTTGGGCGCACAGCAGGCGCCTTTTATGGTAAAGTAGTTTTTATTAAAGATTTATTTACATAAATGGGGTAAAGAAAAAGGGGAGACAGATTATAAATACCCAGTAATACAGACAAGAACCAAACAACAAACAGCAAAAAGCAGCCGACAGCACAACGGAGGATTGGATGCCAGTTCAAAGGTTCATGGATCCAAATGAACAATAGTCCAAAATAAGGAAGAGGAACAGCATCCGGTCTGGGTGAAAAATTGTATCAAAAATGTATTCTGCCAGTATAAAATACAACGTTTCGGCCATATTGTGGCCTTTTTCAAGTATAACATAACAGTACATATGGTGGCCTTTTATAGTGTGGCACAGCCAATCACCATCTAGGTAACACCCATCACAAAGAATCTATATATAAAATACATATAAATACATCCATCAGTTACATGTATATTCAATAACACAGCTTGTCCAATCGTTAACGATTGCACAGCGTTTTTTTCTTTTTTCATTGATTTTAATGCTACTGTACATCACAATGCAGATATGCAACGTTTCTGCGCAGAAAAATCCGCTGCGGATCTGCTAGATATCCGCAGCGTGTGCACACAGCCTTACAGTTTCAAAACACAAGTCATAAGTAGCAACATTGATACAATAATTAAAGCAGAATCAGCCGCCCCTGCTGGTGAGAGCTCACACTCTACAATGAGGAGGGGAGATACAGAGGACAGGGGTGTATTTACAATGAACGACATCATTGGTTTCACCATATCGTGTACTCAAAAATGGGGAAAAAAATTCCAAGTGCGATGAAATTGCAAAAAAAGTGCAACTCCACAACTTTTTTTGGCTTTTCTTTTTGCCATATTCCCCAAATGCTAAGACTGCCCTGCCATTATGATTCTCCAGGTCATTTCAGGTTCATAGACACCAAACCGGTCTCAGTTCTTTTTTATCTAAGTGGTGAAAAAAAATCCAAAATTTGTTGGGAAAAAAATATTGCGCCATTTTCTGAGGCCCGTAGCATCTCATGATCTTGGATTGGGTGAGGGCTTATTGTTTGCGCGCCGAGCTGATGTTTTTATTGATCCCATGTTGGTGCAGATACGATCTTTTGATGATCCGTTATTGCATTTTAATTCAATGTCGTGGCGACCAAAACACCTTAATTCTGGCATTTTGCCTTTTTTTCTCACTACACCGTCTAGTGATCGGTTTGTTCCTTTTTTTATTGATAGATCGGGCGATTCTGAACGCGGCGATACCAAATTTGTGTTTGTTTGGTTTTTCTATTGTTTTATTTTGAGTGGGGTGAAAGGGGGGGATTTAAACTTTTATATTTTTTATATATTTTTAAAAACTTTTTTTTTACTTTTGGCCTGCTTCAATAATTTCCATGGGAGACTAGAAGCTGCCATAACTCAATCGGCTCTGCTACATACAGGCAATGATCAGGTCTCCTGTATGTAGCAGAATACCTCACTTGTACTGGGAAAGATGCGGGCTCACCGCCGGAGACGACATCAAAGGGAGAGAAGCTACCTGCACCGTACTAGGACGGTCATGGAGGGGTTAAGGAAAATGGGGAAAAGGGAAAAATGAAAGGGATAGAAAGAAAATGAAAAAGATTGGTCTGCACCGGATAGGCCAGGAAAGGGGTTACAGGACACATGTAATACCTTATATATAGAACATTTAAGAGGCGGGAGGGGAAGAGAAGGAATGGGAAAGGCGAGGAAAGAAAAGGGGAGAAAGGAAGAACAGCTGTAACCAGGCAGAGAGACGAGAATCTAGAGGAATCCTGACTGTTACACCATGGAAGATAATGAGTGTTGGAGTCTGATAGCGCCACAGTTCTCATGAAATCTGCGCTCTCTGTGGTCTGAAGACCCTGCGGACCTCTTGGGCTTTGATGCGTTTTCCCTTTATAGGCTTCATCTGAGAAAAACGCGCAATAATCAGGGAAGATTGTCACTACGTCATCTGGATCAGACATTTACAGAAGAAAGAACGCAGCATTTACGCTACGTGTGAACACGTCCTCCGCATTACACATTTTGTTTCTCCCGTAATTTACCGATTCCTGTAAATAATCTGATCGCTGTGTTCTGCGGGTCATTACTGTTATATTGGCACAACAATGTCCGGGTTATTCACTGATTTGTGATGCTTATTATTTGAAAAACGCATTAAAATGACTTTTTTTTTCATTATTATTAGTAATTTTATAGGATGAAAAAATATCTTCTTCTCCTCTAGAATACAGAAACATCCATTGTACACAGCAGTGTATTTCTATCAGAATAATCTGCCTGTAGTCAGAGCCTGGAATATGGATCAAGTGCACACAATCCTGCAGTCACTTCACTGGAGCTTGTGGCTCAGCAGCTTACAGTGCCTGTCAGTAATGTTGAGGCTGTGGGTTTGGGATCTGTGAGTCTAACATTAAAAAATACATATTTGTAATTACTTATTATTTTAAATACTTTTATAAGAACAAAAATATATATTTTTCTTCCCCTCAGTATACAGGCACCATAAAAAGCATTCTTATACACAATGTATTGCTATGGATATGTATACTCTGCTTCTGAGTTCATTGCCAGCAATATAGAGGTCAATATGACCAAATTCTCCCATCTCCAGCATTGTGAGCTGTGGCTCACTGGTAAAGCAGCAGCCTGTGGATACTGAGATGGAAGCTCATAGTCCTGGGGAGACCAATCACTGAAGGGAGAGGAAGTGAATCTATAATCTAATTTATGCACTTAGCAGAGAAGCAGCCAATCCCTCCGAGCAGGAGGAGCTACAGGAGCAATGAAAATGTCGGAGAGAGGAATATAGAGGTTGGGAGAACAGCTGAGACGGGACATGACAGTCCAGCTGAATCTGAGATGGTTGGGAGCTAGATGGTTCACACTCGGAAATTCTACTAAGATGAGTGGCCAAAATTCCTCCAGAAACTCACTGCCAGTTATTGCAAGTGGTTGTTGCTGCTAAGAGTGGCCCAACCAGTTATAAGGTTTAGGGGCAATCACTTTTTCACACAGGGCCCTGAAGGTTTGGATTTCTTTTTCCCTATATAATAAACTTCTAATGGGCCTTGACATATGCTGGTGTGAGTAGCAGGACCTTACGGCCCTGGAAGATTTTAATCCATGATGGCATAGTGTGCTTGTAGCTCTATTACCGGCACCCCTGCATGGTGGGATGCCAGCTTACTGACTCAGACCCTTGGCACAATCCTCAGCGTTCTCCTGCTTCCTGGTTGGGTGAGAGCTGCAGCTCCAAGCGATGCACCTAGTACACACATGCGCGCACTCCCCCATTCTTAAAGGGGCAGAGCAAGTATATACTAAATGCCCTTAGCTTGTTGCTCAGAGATGTTTAGTATAATTACTACACCTGGAAGATGGCTTCCAGCTAATTGCTGGGAGTCATCCTATATAAAAGACTCCCTCTCCCTTAGGGATTCGCCATGCAACGTGTAGAATCATTAGTCAGTAAGGTGTACTACTAGTGAGTTATGAGGTCCCCTGGTCCTGGTTTGGCCAGTGTCCTAAACCTGTATTCCTTGCCCCAGTGTGGCCAGTCCTGAATCCGTCATCCCCTGGTCCCAGAGCAGCCAGTGTCTGAAACTCATTCCGGTGTGGCAAGTCCTGTATCCGTAGTCCCCTGGATCCAGAAAGGCCAGGGCCTTAACCTCATTCCCGGAGCGGCCAGTGCTTGAAGCTTGTCCATGAGTGGCCAGTGCCTGAACTTTGTCATCTGGTCTGTGTTCGGC
The DNA here is from genome assembly GCF_039654945.1 of Dendrobates tinctorius. Classification (NCBI taxonomy): domain Eukaryota; kingdom Metazoa; phylum Chordata; class Amphibia; order Anura; family Dendrobatidae; genus Dendrobates; species Dendrobates tinctorius. The sequence goes on along the minus strand of NW_027361787.1, from coordinate 2,576,864 downwards.
CAAACCCTGTTCCAGTATCATAGACCAGAGTGTCTTAACCTTGCCCTAATCAGTGTCAGTAACCATTCTATAGAGGTACCAGAACTTACTAGTCTGAACAGAGACTTATCCCTATTCAGTGTCAGCGAACCTGACCTCTGGGGTCTGCAGCTGCAATATTGGGTTCTGCCCAGGAGTGGTACCTGGTGGCTACCTGCAGGTCAGTCTGTATCCACCAGTGAACACTAGGTAGCTGATTAGCTATGCACAGGCCCGGTCCTGTGATCCCAGCTCTCTTCAGGTCATTGACCAAGTCTTACCATGTAGTTCTGGGCTTTCTGACCTTTCTCAGAATCTTCCTTACCCCACGAGACGAGATCTTGCATGTAGCCCCAGAGCGAAGAAGACTGACAGTCAACTTGTGTTTCTTCCATTTTGTAATAATTTTGTCAACAATTGTTGACTTTTCACCAAGCTGCTTGCCTATTGTGCTGCAGTCCACCCCAGCCTTGTGCAGGTCTACAATTTTGTCACTGGTGTCCTTAGACAGCTCTTTGGTCTTGGCCATGGTGGAGAGGTTGGCGTGTGACTGATTATCTGGAAAGGTGTCTTTTATACAGGCAACAAGTTCAAACCGGTTGCAGTTAATACAGGTGAGAGCAGAGTAGAAGGGCTTTTAAAGAAAAACTAACAGGTCTGTGAGAGTCTGAATTCTTGGTGGTTGGTCGGTGATCATATACTTATTTCATGCAATAAAATGCAATTTCATTATTTTAAAATCATACAATGTGATTTTCTGCTTTTTTTATTTTTGGATTTTCTGTCACCGTTGAATTGTACCTGTGATAAATATTACAGACTTCTCCATTCTTTGTAGGAGGGAAAACTTGTAAAATCGGCAGCGTATCAAATACTTATTTTCCGCACTGTGTCAGGATCTTGGCTGTACATGTCCTTAAAGATTCATTTCTTACATTCGCATCAAGACATTTTTCAACCAAACTGTGAAGTCGTGAGCGATGAGCACGGTGAGCGATTCCACCAAGATATTGCACCTATGGAAACAAGAGATCAAGGACAATGGAATCCATCAATGCTTGTAGATAACGTTGGGCCATTGTAGGAGATGACCAGATGCAGGAGTACAAGAGACAAGAAAAAGAGCTGTCACTGAATGAGGGCCACAGCTTATAATGCAATTTCTGTGACTGTGTGTAATCCGTAATAGTGTTTAGATATGTCTTAGATATTGGAATTGCTGCTAAGCTTCCTCTAAGTATCAGACAATTGGCCTAACAAAATATCACGCATCTTTATATTTGCAAAAATAATGTTTCCGAGTCCTGAAACTTTTATGTATCAATAACATGTAGCGGTAAAAGGAAAACTTGTAGATATCGTAGAGACAAGGGACAAGTAAAATTGTCATTGTCAGCTCTGAATTCAGAAGGGGAGAATCAAGAGGACACGGCTCGTTTCATAACTCAACCGGACAGCTTCTTTTTAACCAATGAATTATTAAATGTTAAACAGCTACAAGTCCTACAGTCAGCGCAGAGACCATAGAGTCGGTGATAGGGGCGTCACATATGGCTTGGCTCCTAGAGAAAAGGAAAAACCAAGGAAAACTGAAGCACAAAAAATAGGGATCATACGAACTAAGGGGGGGGGGGTAAGAGGGAAAGGTAGACATTGCTCCATGAAACTTTAAGCTGATTTTCATCATGCCGTAATTATTTAGTTTCTAATGCAGCGTAATACAATAAATAAGAGGGGTGGTATTGTGTTTAACCCCTTTCTGACATCAGACGTACTATTCCGTCCATGTGCCCTGAGCCAATTTGACCATTGACAGAATAGTACGTCTCGGCGATCGGCCGCGCACACAGGTGGTGTGCGGCCGATCGTGGCCGGGTGTCAGCTGATTCTCACAGCTGACACCCAGCACTAAGTGCCAGGAGCAGTCACAGACCACTCCCGGCATTTTAACCCCCAAAATACTGCAATCGAACACGATCACAGCATTCCTGGTGCAGTCAGAGGTCTGACAGTCCCTCTGCCTTTGGATCGGAGACCCCACAACGTGACGCGAGGTCGCGATCACTGCCATGGTAACCTGATGTTGTCACGACCAGAGCTAAGAAACTTCCTGGTCATGCGCAGTGCAAGTCAGGCGGTCTCTCAGTGTCAGGGCACTGAGTGCAGCGCTGACAGCTTCTATAGCAGGGGTGGGGAACCTCAGGCCCCAGGGCCATTTACGGCCCTCGATGACCTTTTGTCAGGCCTCCGAGCAGATTCTCAGGGACCGCATTCTTGGGCAGGGAGCTGTATTTTGATTGCCAGAAGCTCATTAATTTCTTCTTGCTCTGTTAGCACACACACGCAGTGTTCACTACTGAACATTGAAGGGCATACAATGAAAGATTAAGTCATGAAACCAGTGCCAGAGTCAGGATGTACTTTGTGGGCGGAGCTTGTACAGCCCCCGAAGGATGGTATAAATATCCAAATGGCCCTTGGAAGAAAGAAGGTTCCCCACCCCTGTTCTATAGCATGGGGATGTTGCTTCATCTGCCTGCCATAGAAGCGATCAGCCTGCAAAAAATGACTGTCCCATGGTGGGACAAAGTGTAAAAGATAGAATGAAATGAAAAAAACATGTAACTAATTGTAGAAATAAAAAAAATAAATAGAAAATAAAAAAGTCAATATTTATTCTAACATTAAATAAATATTTGAATTAAAAAAAATCTAAACAGTAAAAGTACACATATTTGGTATTGCCACGTCCATAACGACCCAACCTATAAAACTGTTCCACTAGGTAACCCCTTTAGTGAACACCATAAAAGCAAAGACAAGAAACAACGCTTTGTCTTCATACCGCCATGCAAAAAGTGGAAAAACACTTGATCAATAAATAAACATGGTACCGCTGAAAACGTCATCTTGTCCCGCAAAAAAAAGCCCCCATACAGTGTCATCAGCGGAAAAATAAAAAAGTTATAGCTCTCAGAAAAAAGCAATGAAAAAATAATTATTTTTTTATATAAAATAGTTTTTATTGTATAAACATAAAAAATGATATAAATGAGGTATTGCTGTAATCATAGTGACCCGAAGAATAAAACTGCTTTATCAATTTTACCACACCTGGAACGGTATAAACGCCCCCCCAAAAGAAACTCATGAATTGATGGTTTTTCTTCATTCTGCATCCAAAAATCAGAATAAAAAGCGATCAAAAAATATCAAAAAATTATAGCTCTCAAAATGTGGTGATGCAAAAACTATTTTTACAATGAAAAGCATCTTTTAGTGTGTGACAGCTGCCAAACGTAAAAACCCGCTATAGCACCTCATTCACATGTCCTGATATTTCTGGTACTGGTACTGTGCCGGAGATCGACACAAGCAGGGGAGAATGGTGAGTCGTGTTCAGCACCTGGCACTGGGGAACAGCGCTTACTGTAACGCTTCTTCCCCGGTGCCAATGCGTGTCATATGAATGATATCCATGTGATTTATGTGTGCACGTATGCTGTTTTGTGGCCCATGCTGACATTAAAAATGGACGTCAGCGTGGTTTGCTCATGGACACACGGTCCGTGGAAACACTCTGACATGTGCACAGACCCATTCACTTGAATAGGCAAATAGTGCTCCGGTCCTCCCGAGTCTCTCCGCATGGCTGCCCAATGGTATAAAATTCTGTGACACACCCATGGTGTCTATATGATCACTGCAAACCCTAGATGAATTCATTGAGGTGTAATTCATAAAATGGGGTCACTTATAGGGGGTTCTGCTGTTCTGGCACCTCATGGGCTCTCCCAGTGTGTCATGGCACCTGCAAACCATAACAGTAAAATGTGGCGCTCCTTCCATTCTGAGCTCTGCCATGCACCTAAACTGTGGTTTACCCCAACATATGGGGTATCAGCGTACTCAGGACAATTTGCACAATAACTCTTGGAGTCCAATTTCTTCTGCTACCCTTGAGAAAATATAAAAATTGGCCTAGAAAATATCATTTTTGTGGAAAAAAATATTTTTTACTTTTATGGCTCTACGTTATAAACTTCTGTGAAGCACTTGAGGTTCAAAGTGCTCACTACACATTTAGATAAGTTCCCAGGGGGGGTCTTATCTAAATAAGATAAGTTCCCTGGGGGGGTCTAGTTTCCAAAATGGGGTCACTTGTGGGGGATTTCCACTGTTTAGGCACATCAGGGGCTCTCCAAACGTGACATGACACCGCAGACCATTCCATCAAAGTCTGCATTCTAAAACGTCACTACTTCCCTTCCGAGCCCCAATGTGCACCCATACAGTAGTTTTCTGCCACATATGGTGCATCAGTGTACTCAGGACAAATTGGACAACAACTTTTGGGGTCCAATTTCTACTGTTACCCTGGGGAAAATAAAATATTGGGGACTAAAAATCATGTTTGTGGAAAAAATGATTTTCATATTTTCACACCCAGACGCTATAAACTTTAGTGAAACACCTGGGGGTTCAAAGTTCATATCACACATCTAGATAAGTTCCTTGGGGGGTGTATTTTCCAAAAAGGGGTCACTTGTGGGGGTTTCCACTGTTTAGGCACATCAGGGGCTATCCAAACGCAACATGGCGTCCAATCTCAATTCCAGCCAATTTTGTGTTGAAAAAGTCAAACGGCGCTCCTTCCCTTCCAAGCTCTACCATGCGCCCAAACAGTGGCTTACCCCCACATATCAGGTATCAGCGTACTCAGGACAAATTGCACAATAACTTTTGCAGTCCAAATTCTCCTGTTACCATTAGGGAAAAAAAATAATTGGATCTGAAGTAAAGTTTTTATAAAAAAAGTTAAATGTTCATTTCTTTTTTAAAACATTCCAAAAATTCCTGTGAAGCACCAGAAGGGTTAATAAACTTCTGACATGTGGTTTTGAGCACCTTGAGGGGTGCAGTTTTCAAAATGGTATCACTTTTGGGTATTTTCTATCATATAGACCCCTCAAAGTGACTTCAAATGTGATGTGGTCCCTAAAAAAAAAATGGTGTTGTAGAAATGAGAAATGGCTGGTCAACTTCTAACTCTTATAACTTCCTAACGAAAAAAATTTGGTTCCAAAATTGTGTTGATGTTAAGTAGACATGTGGGAAATGTTATTAAGTCTTTTGTGTGACATAACTCTGTGATTAATGGGCATGAAAATTCAAAATTGGAAAATTGCAACATTTTCCACCAAATTTCCATTTTTTTCACAAATAAACGCAAGTCATGTCAAAGAAATTTTACCACTAACATGAAGTACAATATGTCATGAGAAAACAATGTCAGAATCACCAGGATCCATGGAAGCGTTCCAGAGTTATGACCTCATAAAGGGACAGTGGTCAGAATTGTAAAAATTGGCCCGGGCATTAACGTGCAAACCACCCTTGGGAGTAAAGGGGTTAATGGCTAACTGAAAAGATGGTAACACATTGCAAGCTTTCCAGACTACTCAGGTCTCTTCAGGCATAGAGTAATACAAAATCTGAAGAATCACATAGCACAGACATAATGCAATAGGTAAGACAAATGACGTGAAGTAGAACTATCATTATGGGGGAGGGATAAACAGTGGTGGCCATAAATATTGGAACAGTTCATAGATTAGGAGTGTGAAAGTTTTATTGTCCCCTGATAGGGGTCTGGTTCTGTGTTGTGATGCCCCACAATGTCTGAGGAGAAAATTCCTTAATTGATATTAGACATGAATCCATGCGACACATTCATTCCTGCATTGAGAGTGTCAAAGACTGTCATGAGTTTATACTCCCAGATCCTTCTGTTTCTCTGAGATTTGAAGTTACCTTTTTCATACAAGTAATTTCATGTCCATGGTGCTGTGATCAGGGCTACAAAAATGTTTTGCCACAGGTAGATCTATTCTTTTTTCTCTTATTGTGTAGTTGTGAGAATTCATCCTTGTTCTAAGCTTTTGCCCTGTCTCTCCCACATACAGACCCCCCAGTTGGTACAAATAATTAAGTACACCACTTAATTCTTTGACGCCCCCGGAAGAAGCAGGTGGCGAAACGCGCGTCGGGGTGAGGGGACGCTGGATCACACTTGTAATTAGAGGTAATATTACTTTTTCATTCCTTGTGCTCTGTGCATATCGGCATATTTATGATCAGGATTCTTGACGTTCTCATTGTGTCCGTGTTATTTTACACGGTTATAGTATATATGCCTTTAGCCTCTGAGTGGTTTCCCTTATACCCTTAGGGGAGGGATATTTTGGATATCATTGATCTTGTTCAGACATTGTATATGGGTTCTGACTGTATGGAATAAATATTATAATTATTGATATAAGAATTGATATGTACTGTCATGTAATTGGTTCATACATGTCAGTCTTACATTGTCTCCTCATGATTACTTAAGTGTGTACGGTGTCCCCTATTACGGCATTATGCTTTTGTCATTTTTAGAATTTTTGAATAAAATGAATTTTTAATATTATTGGGATTTCTTCCTTGTTCCATGTTTATATTGATGGGATTTGTGATACGGATTTGCGTGATTTGCCCTTTTGGATTAGGTTTTGGGACATTGTAGTTATTCTATTTGTACACTTAACAAGTGTCCCTCATTTAGTATTTACATAAAGGGTAAGAATGGAGATGAGAACAAGTAGCATTACTTGATTAAACTATTTGCATAGTTTTTCTCTCTCTGCTTTAGAAGTCAACAAACTGGCTCCATAACACAATGCATAATTAGCATATCAGCAAACATCACTAGTGATCAAGGATAAGGGCACAATAAAAGTCAATATTACCGACTTACAAACAAAAGTCTGTTTTCTTGACCAACTAGAAATTAAACACTTAAAATTAAGGCCAACATACAGATAACATTCTATTATTCTTTATTGGCTAAAAATAGTTGTCTGGTTAATTAAGGAACACTGCTGTATGTCTTCACAATGGCAAAAGTAAAAAAAAAAAAAAGTTTATAAAAATATTAAAAAAGTAAAAAAAAATATGAAAGTTCAAATTCCCCTTTTGCCCCATTTAAAATAAAACAATAAAAAATACATATTTGGTATTGCTGCATTCAGAATCACCCGATCTATCAACATAAAAAAAGAATTAACCTGATCACTAAATGGCGTAATGAGATAAAACGTAAAAAATGCCAGAATTAAGTTTTTTTGGTCGCCACACTATTACATTAAAATACAATAACAGGCGATCAGAAGATTGTATCTGCACCAAAATGGTATCATTAAAAACGTCCGCTCGGTCCACAAAAAATAAGTCTTCACCTAACCCAAGATCATGAAAAATGAAGATGCGACGGGTATCGGAAAATGGCGCAATTCTTTCATACTTTACCTAATTAAGATGAGTTAATTTTACTGATAAATGTTTGTTTTTGGTCGTTTATTTTCTGTTGGTATTTGGTTTATTCTATAAAACTCCCATATAATATATCATTCTTGAACGCACGCCACGCGCATCATTTTTTTGTACAATCTGTGAATAATATATATAGGTTCTCCTCGTCTGAGTTATTTTTGATGGCCCACAAAATACGATTTTCCTGTAACTCATTTCTCACACTCTAGGTATAATAATGACTTTTCCCCGTGTGGGATTTTTGATGTTTGAAAACGTTGTCGGTACCTGCTTTCTGGGGTCTCTTGAGGTTTTTATGTCATGTGAGCCCTGTGCCCAATCAGCGCTGACATCACTGTCCCCACCTTCGGACAAATCAAGCATCATGAGGCCGTCAGAGAGCAGCCGCAGCCCTGGCTTCCTGCTGATGTTCAGACCAAAGGAAGGAGCAGTGAAGCTGCCGCTGATTGGGTGCAGGGCTCGTGTGATGTGAGAACCTCACATTAGCCCCGGGACCGTGAGTCTCAACACCACTGAAGTGGAGCCGGCCCGCCAGTGGAGTGTGTTTTTATTTTAATGAGGTCAAACGTGAGGAATGGTATACTGTATTTTTTGGACTATAAGACACACCTAGGTTTAGAGGAAATTAGGAAAAAAAATTGAAGCAAAAATTGTGGTTAATTCTGTACTTAATATCCCCTATCCTGGTATATATGGTCCCCTCATCCCTACCCTGGTATACATAGATCCCTCATCCCTATACTAGTATGCATGGCCCCATCCTTATCCTGGTTTGCAGGGCTCCCATCATGTCGTAGTATGCATGGCCCTCATCCTTATCCTGGTATGCAGCGTCCCCATTTTGTCCTAGTATGCAGGGTCCCATCCCTATTCTGGCATGATTGGCCCCATCCCGCTCCTGGTATGCATGGCCCCCATCCTTATCCTGGTATGCAGGGCACCATCACTATTCGGGTATGACTGGCCCCCCATTCCAGTCCTGGTATGCATAGCCCAATCCTTATAATTGGCCCCATCCTGGTATCCATGGCCCCATCACAAAACATTAAAAAAAAGCATTACACTTACCTACCCGGCGCTCCCTTGCTGAATCCTGCTCTGATACCAGCAACTGCTTTATGCTTGTAAGCAGCACATGGCAGGGACATAATGCGTTGCTCACAAGCAGAGCACAGCTGCCAGAGTACTCGCCTTTAAAACTATATCAACATTATGAACATAAAAAAGGCTTCTCCCCTATGTGATGTCTCTAATGTTTATTAACAGTTGATTTCCAAGTAAAATATTTCCCACATTAAGAAAATGAAAACGGCTTCTCCTCTGTGTGACTGCTCTGATGTCTAACAAGAAGCGCTTTCCGGTTAAAATATTTCCCACAATCTGAACAGGAAAAAGGCTTCTCCCCTGTGTGAGTTCTATGGTGTTCATTAAGATTCCCTTTCTGGTTAAAACATTTCCCACATTCTGAACAGGAAAAAGGCTTCTCTCCTGTGTGAGTTCTTTGGTGTATATCAAGATTACATTTCTGGTTAAAACATTTCCCACATTCTGAACATGAAAAAGGCTTCTCCCCTGTGTGAGTTCTCTGGTGACTAACAAGATGCCATTTCTGGTTAAAACATTTCCCACATTCTGAACAGGAAAAAGGCTTCTCCCCTGTGTGAGTTCTCTGGTGAATAAGAAAAAGTTTTTTTTGTGAAAACATTTCCCACATTCTGAACATGAAAAAGGCTTCTCCCCTGTGTGAGTTCTCTGGTGGGTAACAAAATCTGATTTATGTGTAAAACATTTCCCACATTCTGAACAGGAAAAAGGCTTCTCCCCTGTGTGAGTTCTATGGTGAGCAACAAGCAGTGATTTACGTGCAAAATATTTCCCACATTCTGAACATGAAAATGACTTCTTTGCTTTAGGAGCAGTTTGTTTTTTATTGCCTCTTTTGTGACTTTGATTTTTCTTAGTAGTCAGTAATGAATCAGAAGATGGGACCTGTTTCATAGGACCAGATGACAGATCTTTGCTGTGAATGGATGATGATATATCTGGAGTAATAGCAATCACTTCAGTTGTATCTTGTAGGATCTCAAGATCATCAGATTTCAAAATTGAAGATGTCAGCTCTCCCTCTGATCTCCTGGTACAGTCATCTGCTAAAATAAAAAAAACAATTATTTTTAATAAAATATCCATGAGTTTTATATTTTTGAACGTTTCTACTTAAACTGTCCATAAAAATGGCAAGCTATGTAAAAAACTTTAATTATTTACCAAGACAATGAGAGTTCACAGTCTAATAGAAAACCTTGTTGGATGAGCCAGTAGTGTGCGGTGTTCAACTGTTTGTTCATTCTGCCTCCCAAATATCGAATAAAAAGAAACCAATCAATGTTATGTAGGCGAAAATAATACCAATTCTCATCTCACAAAAACAAGTCCCCACTCAGGTCCATCATCTGTCAATGGAAAAACAGAGGTTCCCACACTATTAGTGGCTCAAAGGCTGCTGAAAACCAACAAGGTTTCTATAAACCAATCCAGCAAAATCCGCTCTCACTTCGGAGTCTTGTAGTGTGCGCAAACAACATTTAGGATCCCTGTATTTAGCAATATTATAGTGAGAAGAACCCACTTAATTTGTGGTGTGTGTCTCCTGGAGCACAATCTGGGCACTATGTGCTGGGTAATAAAATGGCAAATGTGTAATTTTCACTCCAACATCCACTGCGTGTTAATTTCCGGAAAGTGGCTGTGGAGTCAAAATATTCACTCCTCCTACACACGTGGTCAAAATTGTTGGTACCCCTCGTTTAATGACAGAAAAACCCACAATGGTCACAGAAATAACTTTAATCTGACAAAAGTAGAAATAAATCAAAAATCTATGAAAATGAGCAGATGAAAGTCTGACATTGCTTTTCAGCCAGGCTTCCACAGAATTTTTAAAAAATTAAAACTCATGAAATAGGCCTTAACGTAATCGGTTCATGACCGCCAATGGTAGATAAACGCCGGCGCAAGCAGGACTTTGTGCAGCGCAGTCGTTTGTCTACGGTCGGCAGTTTTGTGCTCATCGGGACCCCACGTACCTTATAACTAGGGGATTCCACCGCAAAATGCTTCCTGTGACCCCCTACCTCATTGAGACCTGATCGGTACAGGTCCTTATGACGTCAGCGTCACACCAGCCAATGAGACAAATCACTGGGAAAGTTTGTTGCAGCAATGAACTTTTCCTGGCGATCTGCCCCATAAAAACGCTGTTTCTCCTCAGATCTCCTGTCGGTAAGAGATTAGAGGAGAAAGTGTTACAAGTGCTGCTGGGAACAGCTGTGTCAGTCAGCGATTGTGCTATAAAGTAACAATACAGATAAGGCAGGTTAGGGTTAGTGCTATAGTTAGGGTTAGTGTTGGGACTAAAGTTAGTGTTTATTCTAAAGTTAGGGTTAGGCTAAAGAATTAGGTTTTTCTCAATTGTTTCCCCAATAATTTGGTCACGTCAGAGTTTTCTATTTCCGGGAAAAAAAAAAATAAATAAAATGGCCCGTCAGTATTATAGTGCAGAGGAGGCTTATGCACTTTTATGTTCGGACAGTGAAGAAAGTGCAGTGTCAGATGGCGATGTGGATTTCGAGGGCTTTAGTAGCAGCGACAGTGATAGCTCAGAAATGAGCAGTGATTCTGGTCCATCCTCACACACAAGGACCAGTACAACAAGGAGGACAAATAGCGCTTCTGGAGAAATGTCTCCAACTCCAATGCCCAGTACTAGCGCTGTCCCTAGTGCTCGTGAATTGGCGCACACCAATGTCCAAGGGGCTTTTCCTCTTGATGTAGCATTTCCCAGATGGGAGGCTTCGGATTCGGCTACTCCATTCATCCCTAATTTTAATGCCATTCCTGGTATAAATGTGGAGGTGGAAAATTTTGGAACAATTAATTTTTTAATTTGTTTCTGACAGATAGCTTGCTAGAGCATATTGTCCTACAAATTTATATGTGTCCCAATTCATCAGCCAGAATCCACCATCCTATTATGCTAGGTCAAATTTATGGACACCAACTAATGTCCTAGAAAGTAAAACATTTTTAGGACTTACATTCAATATGGAGCTTGTTAAAAAAATGAGCATTCAGTCCTATTGGTCCAACTGCCCTGTTCAAGCCACCCCTATGTTATTTCCATTGATGAGTCCATTATAAAATTCAAAGGAAGACTGCATCTTAAGCAATTTATTCCTTCTAAGAGGGCAAGGTTCGGCATAAAGCTCTATAAAATGTGTGAGAGTTCAACCGGATACACATCAGCTTTTCACAATTATGAGGGGAAAGACAGCAAACTGAACCCACCAGGAAGCCCTACTTATCTGGGGACTGTCAGGGTCCTGACAGCGCCAGCGTACAGCCTCCGCTAAGCAGGGACTCACCCGCACCGTAGGGACCCCTGGGGACAAGAATAGCCGGAAAATAAAGATGAACAGGACCTGAATGTAGAAGTTTAGCAAGCCGGCATAGGACCTATGGTCATGTGACTGCAAGGGGGCAGGGCTTAGTGTCCTGCTTTCAGGGGAGGTAGAAAACTCAGAGTCAGGCAAAGCGGGGGTCAAGCACAATACAGGCAAGTGAGGTACCTGAGGGATAAACAGACGGAAGGTCAGACAAAGCCAAAGGTCATACACAAGATATCAGTACAGTACCAGGGATGAGACAGAACGGACAGTCAGGGCCAAGCAGAGATCAAAACCAAACAGACGTAGAAGGTACCAGGCAGAATCCAACGCGATATCCAGAGAACAGGCCGAGTCGTACACAGAGAATCAAGCAACCAGAACACAGCACTAACACACTCAGGGGTCACCACACAATGCCAAGGGCGAAAGTATAACTGACGGGGGATGGGAGCTTCCTGAGGCTATAAGAAGCCTCCCCAGAACCATGAGAGGCCACCATAATAGGTCCCAGGTGTGCAGGTGAGAGTCTGCACTGAGATCAGAACATTAACCCCAGAAGTGCCGGTCATCCAGCACTGGTATCATGACATGGACATCTGGAAAAATGGTTTGGGAGATGATAACTCCATTTTTACAAAAAGGCTACAATCTGTATGTTGACTACTACTACACCAGCATACCCCTATTTAAAAGTCTGGTTGAACATAACATAGGGGCTTGTGGGACCATTCGCAAGAACCATTAGGGGTTTCCACAATCATTGGTCAAAGAAAAGTTCTGAAAGGGGCAGTCAGGGGCTTTACACAATGGAGAGCTGCTTGTCCTTAAGTATAAGGATAAAGATATTTTTATCCTGAGCTCGATCCACACAGATGCCACAAGGGCCACTGCAGACCAACAGGGATCCACTACTCCAAAACCTGTGTCTGTCACTGACTACAACAAATATATGGGGTGTGGACCTTGCAGATCAGGTTCTACAGCCATACCAGGTATCAAGAAAATCAAATACCTGGTATAAAAAGTTAGTCATGTATTTGTTTCAGGTGGCCACATAGAATTCTTTTGTGTTATACAAAAAAGCCGGAAATGCAGATACTTTCCTTGATTATCAGGAAAAGGTCACTGAAAATCTTGTTTTTGACAATTTTGTCCCCGCCAATCCTTTAGAATGTGAAGATGTCAGAAGACTCACTGAGCGACATTTTATTGCACTCATCCCAGTAGCTGAAACAAGAAAGAACCCCAGAGAAGATGTCGTGTATGTTCCTAGAGAGGAATGAGGCATGATCCCCGCTATTATTACCCACAATGCCCATCATTGCCAGCCTTATGCCTCCATGACGGCTTTACAATCTTCCACACAGAACCACGTTGTTGAACTGTTTTGACATTCAAGTATTTGGTTTATTTAGTGACAGACACATTTCAGTAGAGCTGACTTAACAATTTCCGGGGGTAGGTGGGGAGAGGTCTCCAGAGATACAAGCTGGGCACAATATATTGGGCACTACAATCACATTTTTGCAATTTTTGCTATAAAACTTCTACTACGAGTTTCTGGAAATCATCCATGTAGTGAAAATGGTCACTATATCCCTAGATGAAATCCCAGAGGGGTGTCATTTCCAAAATGGGGTCACTTCAGGGAGGATTCTCTTGTTCTGGCACTTAGCGGCTCTCCAAAGTGCCATAAAAGCAGAATCCCCCCTGAAGTGACCCCATTTTGGAAATGACACCCCTCTGGGAATTCATCTCTGGGTGTAGTGACCATTTACCTATCTACCTATTTTCCAATGTAATATCTGGGGTTAAAAAAACATTTTAGGCCGGTTTCACATTCGCGCTTTTGAGCGCAGCGACGGCCTGCGCACGGCCGCCGCTAAGCCCCGCCCCATGCCCCGCCTCCACCAGTATCTCCGCCTCCGGGCGCATGACGTTGCATGCGTCGTGCGTCCCCTATCTTCATCACAGAGGGCGCAGGCCGTGCGCAGTCTGCGCACAGTCTGCGTTTGGCGGCGCATGCGTCCTTTTGACGGTGCGCCGAGCAGCGCCAAACGCAACCTGTTGCATTTTGGTTGTGCTTCGGCGCACCGTCAAAAGGACGCATGCGCCGCCAAACGCAGACTGTGCGCAGACTGCGCACGGCCTGCGCCCTCTGTGATGAAGATAGGGGACGCACGACGCATGCAACGTCATGTGCCCGGAGGCGGAGATACCGGTGGAGGCGGGGCAGGGCTTAGCGGCGGCCGTGCGCAGGCCGTCGCTGCGCTCAAAAGCGCGAATGTGAAACCGGCCTTAGTCGTATAAATGTACCATATTATTCGGACTATAAGACGCACTTTTTCCCAAATATTTTTTGGGGGAAATGGGGGTGTGTCTTATAGTAGGAATATACTTACAAATGATGCAGCGGCGCTCTGTGCTGCGTGGAGGGCTCCGCCAGCATTTTGTCAAAGCCCGGAGACCCCTGCAGCTCCATTGCTGCGATGCGGTGGTCTCCAGAAAAATGGCCGCTGTGGGCGGCTCATGCTCAGATTCAGATCTCGCCCCAAGATCTCGTTGCCGAGATCTGAATCTGAGCATGCACCGCCCCCAGCTGCCATTTTCCCAGAAGCCACCGCATCGCAGCAATGGAGCTGCAGAGGCCTCTGGCTTTGACAAAATGGCGCCGCCGCCCCAGCACAGAGTGCTGCCACCGTCCCAGGTAGAGCGCTGCTGCACCAGCATAGAGCGCTGCCGCCACCCCAGCACAGAGCACCGCTGCCGCACCAGCCTGGGATGGGATTTTCCGGAGGCCACTGCACCAGCATAGACCTCCGAACAACCTCTGTGATCACTCTTGCACCTGTGCTGATCCCCCCCGGTAAGCTGAATTCAGACTGTAAGACGGACCCCCATTTAGCACTTTTTTCCCCTATTCTCGTTTTGAAAATTTGGGGTGCATCTTATGGTCCGAAAAATACAGTAATTTTTTCTTCACTGCCCAATGGTATAATTTTCTATGGAACAGCGGTGGTGTCAGTATGCTCACTGCACCACTAGAAGAATTCATTCAGGGAAGTATTTGGTAAAATGCGGTCACTTTTGGGGCTTATGCTGTTCTGGCACCTCAGGGGCTCTGACAATGTGACATGTCACCCACAAACAATTCCAGCAAAATCTGCTCTCCAATATGGCGCTCACTCCCTTCCGAGCTCTGCCATGCGCCAAAACAGTGGATTACCCCCACATATGGGGTGTCAGAATACTCAGGACAAATTGCAAAAAAACTTTTTGGGTGCAATTTCTCCTGTTACCCTTTGGAAAAAACATTTGAGGTCGAAAAGTTAATTTTTTGTTGAAAAAATATGATTTTTTATTTTCACAACTCTATGTAACTAACTTCTGTGAAGCACTTGGGGGTTCAAAGTGCCCATCACACATCTAGATAAGTTCCTTGGGGGGTTTAGTTTCCAAAATGGGGTCACTTCACTGTTTAGACACGTCATTGTCTCTGACAATGTGACATCACCCACAAACAATTCCAGCAAAATCTGGTCTCCAATATGGCGCTCCTTCCCTTTCAAGCTCTGCCATGCGCCCAAACAGTGGTTTAGCCTTTTTATTTCCACGGCTCTACATTATGAACTTCTGTAAAGCACCTGTGGGTTCAAGGTGCTCAATACACATCTGGATAAGTTCTCTAAGGGGTCTAGTTTCCAAAATGGGGTCACTTGTTGGTGGTTCCCACTGTTTAGGCACATCAGGGGCTCTGGAAATGCGACATGGCAACCGCTAATTATTCCAGCATATTTTGCAGTAAAAAAAAAAGAGAATTTGCAAAACAAAATGTATAGTCCATTTTCTCCTGTTACCCTTGTGAAAGTAAAAAAAAAATTAGGTGTAAAGGAAAATTTTTGTGAAAGAAAAGTAAATGTTTATTTTTTCCTTCCACATTCCATTCATTCCTGTGAAGCACCTGAAGGGTTAATAAACTTCTTGAATGTGGTTTTGAGCACCTTGAGGGGTGCAGTTTTTAGAATGGTGTCACTTTTGGGTATTTTCTGTCATATTTACCCCTCAAAGTGACTTCAAATGTGAGGTGGTCCCTAAAAAAATGGTTTTGTAAATTTTGCTATAAAAGTGAGAAATCGCTGTTTAACTTTTAACCCTTATAACTTCCTAACAATAAAATTTGATATAGTTGATATAGATGATACTGCGCAGGTGCCGCCATCACCGGTGACATTGTGCTGGATGTAATTTTTTTCTAAGCCTCACAATAGCCACAATATTATAGGCATTATCACCAATAATATCAATGCTATTATATGCATTATGTAATAATGGGGGCAGGTCAGTGAGGGGTCAGCGACCTGTCATAAGCCAATACAGATGAATATGTAATCAGAGCACCACATAAAGCTCCGCCCACAGCCCCACCCACAGCCCCGCCCCAGAGCACGAGAATCTCATTAACTGAAAGCTACAAATACAGATTACACCACAGTAAACCAGAGTTGCCCTCATTTATGGTGGACCATTGGAGCTACTATGGATCCTGAGCAGAAGATTAGAGAAAATAATATTGCTCCCCATTTCAGGAGAGATTGTGCAGTAATCTGAATTCCTTAGGATCAAAAACAATGTAATTTATGACGAGGAGTGACTCCATGACACCAGGGCTGGAGCCAACACATCTCCTGCAGGCGGGAATAAATGTATATTACAGCCCTCAGCCGCGCACAGCTTAGAGATCTATCATGGCACAGGCGGAATGTTTGTCCTGGAGATTATCACAATCCTCCTGGAAGTTAGTTGGTTTTAATACAAAGTGAAAAGTCAGGATAAAGGGAAACTCTGCTGTTATTGGACAGAAATTCACACTTGGCCTCACTGCACATTTACTGTTCTCCATCATAAAAGGGAAGTTTGGTCAGAAAGACTGGACCTGGTCTTGTAGGGACCATGAGACATTCAGCAGCACAGAAGGGAGAGAAGATTCATCCGATAAGATCTCAGGGATCTAGGAAGCCAACAGCATCATTACCCTCCGCTTTCTCTTACAGGCCCAGCATAAGATTTTTCTTCAAGTGATTTTCTATCTTCTCAGCACATTCTACGTACGCTGTCATTTGGCTTTATAGTTACAGATCTGGGCAGGTAACGGTCAGCGTCTCCTAATGTGAAGGAGAGAATGGCTATTTCCTTTCTTTTGAGAATAAACTTCAGTTGTGTGCAAGCCTTTACTGAGAAAGGAGTAGACATCTAAGGCCGGGATCACACTACTGTGTGTGATGTGAGAAACTCGCACGAGTCTCTCGCATCAACACCCGGCCGCCGACACTCAGGACCGGAGCTGTGGTTGCATGTATTTCTATGCATTTCTATGCAGCCGCAGCTCCGTTCCTGAGTACCAGCAGCGGTGCTGGATGTTGATTACGAGAGATTCGTGCGAGTTTCTCGTATCACACAAAGAAGTGTGATTCCGGCCTAACTGTGCGATCGGTGTGACTCTTTAAGCGTGCACTCAGCCTATATTGGGTCAGGCACATGCAATCATATAGGTATTGCTTTAAGGGATCACCCTCACACTAATACCAGGGGGTAGGTGGATCCTCCAGGTCGTAAGTTCTATAGAAAAGGGCTTTCAATGCCCAAAGTCATTTGAACAGTTTTAGGTGGAGGAGAATGTTGTGGTCTAGAGACAAAATGGTGATCATGGTAAAACGGCCGGACTACACCACCGATAAAGCAGCCACAGCCGGTGACTGAGAGGAATCTGTGACGTCTCTGCATTCAGTGGTCACTACTTACCTGGGTAGTCATATGTGGGAATCTCCTCTTTACACCACTCATCATCTCTCACATCTGTCTCTGTAGTATTAATATGGGTCAGATCTTCACCCTGAAACAAATATTGTAAAAGTCACAGACAGATGGAGAAGTCCCATCTATGATCAGCTCTAATCCTGCCATCTCCACCGCTCTCATTACACAAGTATAAAACATATAATACTGGTGGATAAAACAAGACTGAGCACAAGACCTTCACAGCCGTCTACACATCATAGGGGAGATCTCCTGACACCGTCTCTCCATCTACCTGATGATCCTGAGGAGCACTGGGATCTTCTTGGTTACAGTCCTGTGGAAGAAGAGGACGGGGACATCTCTCTGGTGTTGTCCTCTTACTGGACAGATCTGGAGGAAACACATACAGGGACTGAATTCATTCTCTACATACAGATAATTATAGGCCGTGTGTATTTAGTCCTGTCTATTACCTGGAGATGTGAGGGGCTGGGGAACCTCCATTATGACGTCCTTGTACAGATCTCTGTGTTCTTCTAAATACTCCCACTCCTCCATGGAGAAATAGACAGCGACATCCTGACACCTTATAGGAACCTGACACATACAATGATACCGTCATCCCCCGATCCCTTCATAGTGTTACTGTATAATGTCCCAGCATTCCCAGCAGTGTCACCTCTCCAGTCAGCAGCTCCATCATCTTGTAGATGAGTTCTAGGATCTTCTGGTCATTGATGTCCTCATGGATCAAGGGGTGAGGTGGAGGCCCCGTGATTGGGCTCAGGGGTCTTCCACATCCCTCAGACACAGGGTCCTGACAGCGATCACTAGAGGTCTTCTTCACCACTGTGTAATCCTGGTTATGGAGAGACACATTAATAAATCTCACTACAGACATTTCCAGAGTCCTCACCTCTCCAGTTCTGTCCATCTGTTATTCCCATAGATAAGAATGATGTAATGTGACGTCATCAGAATCTCTCACCTCTCCAGTGAGACGGAAGAGGATCTCTAGGGTGAGGTGTAACATCCTCTCCGCCATCTTGTCTCTGTCCATATCCATCCTTGATGGGTAAATCAGGAAAATTCTCTTCTGTAGAAGATCTTCACTGAGAGGATCCGATATTGTAGAGACCTGAATGAGAAGAAGATGATCCGATGTAACATCATAAGAATCCTGTGTAATAATACAATTACTGGAGATAATAAGGGAAACATATGAGGAGATTTATTATCTTACAGGGTTTAGTTTTCTCCCCTGACATCTACTAATAAAACCTATATATTTAGGCCACAGACAACAAGCAGTTTCCTCCTCGGAGTCGGCAGCTGAACACGTTCCTCATAGACTCATCTTCCATAACGCTAATTCTCGTCTCATTACCGACACTGGAATCGGCATTAGCAATACTGCAGGAGATATTCATTACACGCGACATGAGAAATAACTCCTTCATGATGAGGACGACATCTTCATCTTCTACTGCGGCTCTAGAGACAGATGTGGCCAGAGTCGGTCACTGCCTCCATCCCCACCGGCCGTCTATATGAAGGTTTCCCGTCTTCCCCGCACTGGAATCTTCTCTCCCGTTAGATCTCAGCTCTGAGTCACACACAGAAGTTTGAGGCTTTTCTGGAAGAACAGGACAGGAGAGATCTGAGGCCGATGTCTCCATGTACAGGGTTTCCCTCTGGATAAGAGGCTTTTCTATCACTTTCCCCCAATTAGAGGGGACACCTGTGGATATCGGGGTCTTTACCGGCTGCAGTCCTGGGGGGATTTACTCGGTAACGTGGACGTTGGACAAACGTCACCATCAATTCCCATCAGAGTGAAGGAACATCGCTCCTCTATTCAGCTCTATGGATCCAGGATGAAATCCACTGCGGCCCCTGCAAGAAAAGAGCGAAGTCTGGTGAGACCCCCGAGGCCGGAGATTTCTACAGCTGCTCTGTGCGCACAGGACCTGTGATGAGGTCACAGGAGGGGAGGAGTCAGGGGTCACATGATCAGGGGCCTCAGTGTGTGCAGGACTCTGCTGTGCTGATTGTCATGGTGCTGGATGAGGGGAAGTTTATGTGTGGGGTCAGGAGGAGTTACAGGGTGGATGTAGCAGAGCTGTGTGTGTACGAGATGTACGGACCGGAGCTGCGTGTGTACAAGGTGTACGGAGCGGAGCCGCTTGTATACGAGGTGTTCGGAGCGGAGCCATGTGTGTACGAGGTGTACGGAGCGGAGCCGCGTCTACGAGGTGTACGGAGCAGAACCGCATGTGTACGGAGCGGAACCGCATGTGTACGAGGTGTACGGAGCAGAGCCGTGTGTGTACGAGTTGTACGGAGCGGAGCTGCGTGTGTACAAGGTGTACGGAGCGGAGCCGCTTGTATACGAGGTGTTTGGAGCGGAGCCATGTGTGTACGAGGTGTACGGAGCGGAGCCGCGTGTACGAGGTGTACGGAGCGGAGCCGCGTGTGTACGAGGTGTACGGACGGGGCCGCGTGTGTGCGAGCTGTACGGAGCGGAGCCGTGTGTGTACGAGGTGTACGGAGCAGAGCCCTGTGTGTACGAGGTGTACGGAGCGGAGCCTCGTGTGTACGGAGCGGAGCCCTGTGTGTACGAGGTGTACGGTGCAGAGCCGCGTGTGTACGAGGTGTACGGTGCGGAGCCGCGTGTGTACGAGGTTTATGGTGCGGAGCCGCGTGTGTACGAGGTGTACGGTGCGGAGCCGCGTGTGTGTACAAGGTGTACGGCGTGGAGCTGTGTGTGTACGAGGTGTACGGAGAGGTGTACGGAGTGGAGCCGCGTGTGTGCGAGGTGTACGGAGAGGAGCCACGTGTGTACGAGGTGTACGGAGCGGAGCCACATGTGTGTACGAGGTGTACAGAGTGGAGCCGCGTGTGTACGAGGTGTACGGAGAGGAGCCGCGTGTGTACGAGGTGTACGGAGAGGAGCCACGTGTGTACGAGGTGTACGGAGAGGAGCCACGTGTGTACGAGGTGTACGGAGAGGAGCCGCGTGTGTACGAGGTGTACGGAGAGGATCCGCGTGTGTACGAGGTGTACAGAGTGGAGCCGCGTGTGTACGAGGTGTACGGAGCGGAGCCACATGTGTGTACGAGGTGTACGGAGCAGAGCCGCGTGTGTACGAGGTGTACGGTGCGGAGCCGCGTGTGTACGAGGTGTACGGTGCGGAGCCGCGTGTGTACGAGGTGTACGGTGCGGAGCCGCGTGTGTGTACAAGGTGTACGGTGCGGAGCCGCGTGTGTGTACGAGGTGTACGGTGCAGAGCCGCGTGTGTACGAGGTGTACAGTGCGGAGCCGCATGTGTGTACAAGGTGTACGGCGTGGAGCTGTGTGTGTACGAGGTGTACGGAGTAGAGCCGCGTGTGTACGAGGTGTACGGAGTGGAGCCGCGTGTGTGCGAGGTGTACGGAGAGGAGCCACGTGTGTACGAGGTGTACGGAGCGGACCCACATGTGTGTACGAGGTGTACAGAGTGGAGCCGCGTGTGTACGAGGTGTACGGAGAGGAGCCACGTGTGTACGAGGTGTACGGAGAGGAGCCACGTGTGTACGAGGTGTACGGAGAGGAGCCACGTGTGTACGAGGTGTACGGAGAGGATCCGCGTGTGTACGAGGTGTACAGAGTGGAGCCGCGTGTGTACGAGGTGTACGGAGCGGAGCCACATGTGTACGAGGTGTACGGAGCGGAGTTGCCTGTGTACGAGGTGTACGGAGAGGAGCCATGTGTACGAGGTGTACGGAGCGTAGCCGCCTGTGTACGAGGTGTACGGAGCGGAGCCGCCTGTGTACGAGGTGTACGGAGAGGAGCCATGTGTACGAGGTATACGTAGCGGAGCCGCGTGTGTACGAGGTGTATGGAGCGGAGCCACATGTGTGCGAGGTGTACGGAGCAGAGCCGCATGTGCACGGAGCAGAGCCGCGTGTTTACGAGGTGTATGGTGCAGAGCCGTGTGTGTACGAGGTGTACAGAGCAGAGCCGTGTGTGTACGGAGCGGAGCCGCGTTTGTTTGGACCCCTCTGTGTACTCTGTATACCCCCATCTTCAGTCACAGACCCCTCTGTGTACTCTGTATACCCCCATCTTCAGTCACAGACCCCTCTGTGTATTCTGTATACCCACATCTTCAGTCACAGACCCCTCTGTGTAAGCTGTATACCCCCAGCTTCAGTCGCAGACCCCTCAGTGTGTAGCACTCGCAGGCACGCGGGATGCAGTGACGAGGCGTGAGACGGCTTGGACTTTAAGATGTAACTTTTATATGTGAAGATGCCTATAGGGGCTATCTAGAGCAACCAAACTAGCTAACAGTAATTATCCTCGCAGGGATCAACACAAGAATACACTGATAATGCGAACACGACTAATCTGGCAAAGACCAGTGACTATAGGGCCGCCGTATTGCCGACTACGGGTCCTTGACTACAAGGTGTCACTTATCCTCTCTGTCGTCCGGCAGAGCGATGGTCGATGATGCTTCGGCGTTTCAGCCGCTGGGCCCAGCCGACGTAAATCTGGCATAGACTTCGGGCATTCCTACGCCCCGGCACGGGGGGGGCACAACAGGCCCCGGGAGGGTTCTCCGGCGTTATGCCCCCCGGCGGAGGCAGTATGGCGTTGTCTGGGGCCGGAAAGTGGAGGCCACAGCCTCGAGATGGGAACGTGCAGTGGCTGCCTCAAGTGACTGCAGGCCGGTCGCAGCTGCGGGCCGGAGTGAGGCGGCGGCTGCCACGGGCGGCAGCGGACAGGCCGCAGCCACGGGCTGGAGTGAAGCGGCGACAGCTGCGGGCGGCAGCGGACAGCAGCGGGTAGGCCGCAGCTGCTGGCAGGAGTGAAGTGGCGACGGCCGCAGGCTGCAGCGGACAGGCCGCAGCTGCGGGCTGGCGGTCGGTGTTCCTCGGCTGGACGGCTCGGTGCCACCTCCTTTCTGTGCACAGTAAGTCCCACTTCTGTCTCGCCTGTCGCTGCTCTTCCCTCTGGTCTCTGGTATAGACTATTGCTCTGGCTCTCTGGCACCCTCTAGCTTCCTCGCGTCTCTTCCCCTGCTGCGTCAACTGACTCCTGCTGGCGTCCTCAGCCCCTTTTATAGTAACTCCTCCCCCAGCCTTTCTAGAAGTCTCTGCGGTCCGTCTCCTAATTGTGTCCCCCTGAAAGTCTCCCTAGGAACCTTGGTGACGGCCCTCTTGGTTCTGGCCCGGACACACAGCGGGGACTCTTCCTCCTACAAGTGTACGCTGTATACACCCGTATACCCCAATCTTCGGGTGCAGACCCCTATGTACACTGTATACACCCATACATCCCCAGCTTCAGTCGCAGACCCCTGTGGTGTATACTGTATACACCCGTATACCCCCAGCTTCAGTCACAGACCCCGCATCTCTCACACTGTATACCACTGTATATCCCCAGCTTCAGTCTCAGACCCCTGTGTGTATGCTGTATACACCCGTATACACACAGCTTCGGTCACAGACCCCTCTGTGTACACTGTATACACCCGTATACCCCCAGCTTCGGTCGCAGATCACTCTGTGTTCGCTGTATAGACCCGTATGCCCACAGCTTCAGTCTCAGACCCCTGTGTGTAAGCTGTATACACCCGTATACCCCTAGCTTCTGTCACAGACCCCTCTGTGTACACTGTATACACCCGTATACCCCCAGCTTCGGTCGCAGACCCCTCTGTATGCACCCGTATACCCCCAGCTTCGGTCGCAGACCCCTCAGTGTACGCTGTATATACCCGTATACCCCCATCTTCGGGCACAGACCCCTGTGTATGCTGTATACACCTGTATTCCCCCAGCTTGGGTCGCAGACCCCTCAGTGTTCTTTATACACCCGTATACCCCCAGCTTCGGTCACAAATTCCTCTGTGTACGCTGTATACACCCAGCTTCGGTCGCAGACCCCTGTGTACACTGTATACACCCATATACCCTCAGCTTCAGTCGCAGACCCCTGTGTATATGCTGTATGCACCCGTATACCACCAGCTTCGATCACAGATCCCTCTGTGTAAGCTGTATACACCCGTATACCCCCAGCTTCGGTCACAGACCCTGCATCTCTCACACTGTAGAACTGACGCCGGACACACACGGTAAAACTGCGGTCGTCTGTCTCTCGTCTCTCGCACTTATACTGATAACATAAGATGGAGTCAGACAAACCCATCTACAAAACGTGAGAACAAAGTCATTACTACAGGACTGTGTGAGAAAGGGATTTATTCTACAAGAAACGCTGGGGCCACAAATGAGAGAATCCGGGCCTCGTGGCTGGATACTCCGGGCCCCCAGCGTGTTAGGACCAGATGGGGTCTTTGTCCCTGGAGCTTCTCTACTCGGGATAATGAGACTCTGATCTTGGTCATCCGTATGGATAATGGAAATGGAATTACAAAGCTTCTCATATACTTTCCATGTTAACCCCTTCACGACCAATGACGCCACATAGGCGTCATGAAACCTGGTTCAAATCTGACCAGTGACGCCTATGTGGCGTCATGACTTCAAAGCCCCCCTGCGGGTCGGGTGACCGGGGTCACTGAAAGGTCACCCGACCCGCAGATACAGGGGGCTTTGTAATTCACCACAGGGGGTGTGCCTTCGCCCCCATGTGGCTACGATCGCTCTGATTGGCTGTTAAAAGTGAAACAGCCAATCAGAGCGATAGTAATATTTCATCAATGAAAATTGATGAAATATTACAATCCAGCCATGTCCGATGCTGCTGTAGCATCGGACATGGCTGGAGACACCGATTCCACCCCCCCCACCGGCGATCGCCCCCCCGCAACTGAATGACAGCGGCGATCTGCCGCCGCTGTCATCATCTGCCCCCCTCCCATTCCCTCTGCTCCCCGCCAGCCTCCGATCCCCCCCTCACCCCCCCCGGTACCTCCGGTGTCCCCCCGTCCCTCCCGGTGTCCCTCGGGTCCGGATGATGGGCGCCGCCATCTTTGAAAATGGCGGGCGCATGCGCAGTGCGCCCGCCCGAATCTGCCGGCTGCAGATTCCATTCTTTCATTTTGATCACTCTCACAGTGATCAAAATGAAAGAAAAAGTAAATAAACCCCCCCGATTATCACCCCCATAGGTAGGCAGAACTAATAAAATAAAGATAATATATATATATTTTTTTTTCCATTAGGGTTAGGGTTAGGGTTGAAAAGAGGGTTAGGGTTAGGGTTGAAAAGAGGGTTAGGGTTAGGGTTGAAAAGAGGGTTAGGGTTGAAAAGAGGGTTAGGGTTAGGGTTGGAAAGAGGGTTAGGGTTGGAAAGAGGGTTAGGGTTAGGATTGGAAAGAGGGTTAGGGTTGGAAAGAGGGTTAGGGTTGGAAAGGGTTAGGGTTGGAAGGGGGGTTAGGGTTGGAAAGGGTTAGGGTTGAAAAGAGGGTTAGGGTTGGAAAGAGGGTTAGGGTTGGAAAGAGGGTTAGGGTTGGAAAGAGGGTTAGGGTTGGAATTAGGGTTAGGCTTGTGGTTAGGGTTATGGCTAGGGTTGGGATTAGGGTTCGGGGTCTGTTGGGGTTAGGGTTATGGTTAGGGTTGGAATTAGGGTTAGGGATGTGTTGGGGTTAGGGCTGTGGTTAGGGGTGTGTTGGGGTTAGGGCTGGAGTTAGAATTGAGGGGTTTCCACTGTTTAGGCACATCAGGGGGTCACCAAACGCGACATGGTGCAACCATTGATTCCAGCCAATTTTGCGTTCAAAAAGTTAAACGGTGCTTCCTCCCTTCCAAGCCCCGACGTGTGCCCAAACAGTGGTTTACCCCAACATATGGGGTATCAGCGTACTCAGGAAAAATTGCACAACAACTTTGGGGGTCTAAATTCTCCTGGTACCCTTGGGAAAATAAAAATTTGGGGGCTAAAAAAATATTTTTGTGGAAAAATTTTTTTTTATAATTTTCACGTCTCTGCGTTATAAACTTCTGTGAAGCACTTGGGGGTCCAAAGTGCTCACCAGGCATCTAGATAAGTTACTTGGGAGGTCTAGTTTCCAAAATGGGGTCACTTGTGGGGGGTTTCTATTGTTTAGGCACATCAGAGGCTCTGCAAACGTAATGACGACCGCAGACCATTCCATCAAAGTCTGCATTTCAAAACGCCACTACTTCCATTCCGAGCCCTTACGTGTGCCCAAACAATAGTTCCCCCCCATATATGGGGCACCAGCGTACTCAGGACAAACTGTACAACAACTTTTGGGGTCCAATTTATCCTGCTACCCTTGTGAAAAAAAAAATTGCTGGCTAAAAATCATTTTTTTTGAGGAAAAAAAAATATTTTTTATTTTCACGTCTCTGCGTTCTAAACTTCTGTGAAGCACTTGGGGGTTCAAGGTGCTTACCACACATCTAGATAAGTTCCTTAGGGGGTCTAGTTTCCAAAATGGGGTCACTTGTGGGGGGGTTCCACAGTTTAGGTACATCAGGGGTTCTGCAAATGTAACATGATGCCCGCAGACCATTCCATCAAAGTCAGCATTTCATAATGTCACTACTTCCCTTCCGAGCCCCGACGTGTACCCAAACAGTGGTCATCCCCCACATATGGGGTATCAGCGTACTCAGGACAAACTGGACAACAACTTTTGGGGTCCAATTTATCCTCCTACCCTTGTGAAAAAAAAAATTGCTAGCTAAAAATCATTTTTTTTGAGGAAAAAAAAATATTTTTTATTTTCACTGCTCTGCGTTATAAACTTCTGTGAAGCACTTGGGGGTTCAAGGTGCTCACCACACATCTAGATAAGTTCCTTGGGGGGTCTAGTTTCCAAAATGGGGTCACTTGTGGGGGGTTCCACAGTTTAGGTACATCAGGGTTCTGCAAATGTAACATGATGCCCGCAGACCATTCCATCAAAGTCAGCATTTCATAATGTCACTACTTCCCTTCCGAGCCCCGACGTGTACCCAAACAGTGGTCCCCACCCACATATGAGGTATCAGCGTACTCAGAACAAACTGGACAACAACTTTTGGGGCCAATTTATCCTGCTACCCCTGTGAAAAAAAAATTGCTGGCTAAAAATCTTTTTTTTTTTGTGGAAAAAAAAATATTTTTTATTTTCACGGCTCTGCGTTATAAACTTCTGTGAAGCGCTTGGGGGTTCAAGGTGCTCACCACACATCTAGATAAGTTCCTTGGGGGGTCTAGTCTCCAAAATTGGGTCACTTGTGGGGGGGTTCCACAGTTTAGGTACATCAGGGGCTCTGCAAATGTAACATGACACCCGCAGACCATTCCATCAAAGTCAGCATTTCAAAATGTCACTACTTCCCTTCCGAGCCCCAACGTGTGCCCAAACAGTGGTTCCCCCCCACATGTGGGGTACCAGCGTACTCAGGACAAACTGGACAACAAATTTTGGGGTCTAATTTATCCTGGTACCCTTGTGAAAATAAAAAATTGCGCACTAAAAAATAATTTTTTGAGGGAAAAAAATTTTTTTTTATTTTCACGGCTCTGCGTCATAAACTTTTGTGAAGCACTTGAGGGTTCAAGGTGCTCACTACACATCTAGATAAGTTCCTTAGGGGGTCTAGTTTCCAAAATGGGGTCATTTGTGGGGGAGCTCCAATGTTTAGGCACACAGTGGCTCTCCAAACACAACATGGTGTCCGCTAACGATTGGAAGTAATTTGCATTTTAAAAAGTCAAATGGCGCTCCTTCCCTTCTGAGCCCTGCCGTGTGCCCAAACAGTGGTTCCCCCCCACATATGGGGTACCAGCGTACTCAGGACAAACTGGACAACAAGATTTGTGGTCCAATTTCTCCTGTTAGCCTTGTGAAAATTAAAAATAGTGTGCTAAAAATCATTTTTGAGGAAAAAAAATTATTTTTTATTTTCACTGCTCTGTGTTATAAACTTTTGTGAAGCACTTGGGGGTTCAAAGTGCTCCTTACACATCTAGATAAGTTCCTTAGGGGGTCTAGTTTCCAAAATGGGGTCACTTGTGGGGGAGCTCCAATGTTTAGGTGCACAGGGGCTCTCCAAATGCGACATGGTGTCCGATAACGATTGGAGCTAATTTTCCATTCAAAAAGTCAAATGGTGCTCCTTGCCTTCCGGGCCATGCCGTGCACCAAAACAGTGGTTTATGACCACATATGAGGTATCGGTGTACTCAGGAGAAATTGCTCAACAAATTTTAGGATCCATTTTATCCTGTTGCCCATGTGAAAATGAAAAAACTGAGGCTAAAAGAACATTTTTGTGAAAAAAAAGTGTTTTTTTTTTTACAGATCAATTTGTGAAGTACCTGGGGGTTCAAAGTGATCACTATGCATCTAGATAAGTTCCTTGGGGGGTCTAGTTTCCAAAATGGGGTCACTTGTGGAGGAGCTCCAATGTTTATGCACACAGGGGCTCTCCAAACACGACATGGCAACTGCTAAATATTCCAGCATATTTTCCATTCAAAAAGTCAAATGGCGCTCCTTCCCTTCTGAGCCGTGCCGTGCACCCAAACAGTGGTTTATGACTACATATGAGGTATCGGTGTGCTCAGGAGAAATTGCCCAACAAATTTTAGCATCCATTTTATCCTGTTTCCCATGTGAAAATGAAAAAATTGATGCTAAAAGAAAATTTTTGTTGGAAAAATTAAAATGTCCATTTTTTCTTTCCACATTGCTTTAGTTCCTGTGAAACACCTGAAGGGTTAATAATCTTCTTGAATGTAGTTTTGAGTAGCTTGAGGGGTGCAGTTTTTAGAATGGTGTAACTTTTGGGTATTTTCTGCCATATAGACCCCTCAAAGTGACTTCAAATGTGAGGTGGTCCCTAAAAAAATGGTTTTGTAAATTTTATTGTAAAAATGAGAAATCGCTGGTCAACTTTTAACCCTTATAACTTCCTAACAAAAAAATATTTTGTTTCCAAAATTGTGCTGATGTAAAGTAGACATATGGGAAATGTTATTTATTAACTATTTTGTGTCACATAACTCTCTGGTTTAACAGAATAAAAATTCAAAATTTGAAAATTGCAAAATTTTCTAAATTTTCACCAAATTTCTGATTTTTTGACAAATAAACGCAAAAATTATCAACCTAAATTTACCACTAACATGAAGCCCAATATGTCACGAAAAAACAATCTCAGAATCGCTAGGATCCATTGAAGCGTTCCTGAGTTATTACCTCATAAAGGGACACTGGTCAGAATTGCAAAAAATGGCCTGGTCATTAAGGTCAAAATAGGCTTGGTCATGAAGGGGTTAAACACAGACGGCTCATGTATGGCACACGGACAGCACATGTACAGCACACAGACGGCACATGTACAGCACACGGACCGCACACGACGGCTCATGTACAGCACATTGACGGCAAACGGACGGCACGCGTACAGCATATGGATGGCACATGTACAGCACACGGGCGGCATATGTACGGCACACGGACGGCATGTTTACATGGACCCATAGACTTGTACTGGCTCTTTGTCACCTCTGTTGCTGGGAAAACATGGACATGAGAGCAGCACCATAAGTCAAATAGGGGACACATGGCATCGTTGAAAAACATGACAGGTCGTGTTAAGGGGCCGTACAGTCACATAATAGAAAACAGCAGAATTGCCGTCTTTTTCTACATCCTACCTCACAAACAGCAGAATACAAAGATAATAAAAACAAGTCCTTCATGTCCCCCAAACTACTAGGGTCATGGACAGGAAACCAGAAAGGTACCAGGGTCATGGACAGGAAACCAGAGAGGTACCAGGGTCATGGACAGGAAACTAGAAAGGTAATGTACCAGGGTCATGGACAGGAAACCAGAAAGGTACCAGGGTCATGGACAGGAAACTAGAAAGGTAATGTACCAAGGTCATGGACAGGAAACCAGAAAGGTACCAGGGTCATGGACAGGAAACTAAAAAGGTAATATATCAGGGTCATGGACAGGAAACCAGAGAGGTAAGATACCAGGGTCATGGACAGGAAACCAGAGAGGTAAGATACCAGGGTCATGGACAGGAAACCAGAGAGGTAAGATACCAGGGTCATGAACATGAAACCAGAGAGGTAAGATACCAGGGTCATGGACAGGAAACCAGAAGGGAAATATACCAGGGCCATGGACAGGAAACCAGAGAAGTAAGATTCCAGGATCATGGACAGGAAACCAGAAAGGTAATATGCCAGGGTTATGGACAGGAAACCAGAGAGATAATATACCAGGGTAATGGACAGGAAACTAGAGAGGTAAGATAACAGGGTCATGGACAAGAAACAAGAGAGGTAAGATACCAGGATCATAGACAGGAAACCAGAGAGGTAAGATACCATGGTCATGGACAAGAAATCAGAGAGGTAAGATAACAGGGTCATGGACAGGAAACCAGGGAGGTAATATACCAGGGTCATGGACAGGAAACCTGAAAGGTAAGCTACCAGGGTCATGGACAGGAAACCAGAGAGGTAAGATACCAGGATCATGGACAGGAAACCAGAGAGGTAATATACCAGGGTCATGGACAGGAAACCAGAAAGGTAAGATAACTGGATCATGGACAGGAAACCAGAGAGGTAATATACCAGGGTCATGGACAGGAAACCAGAAAGGTAATATACCAGGGTCATGGACAGGAAACCAGAGAGGTAAGATGCCAGGGTCAAAATTATGAGGTCCAGAATAAATGTTTGAATAATTTCTTATCTACTGATGTGTATTTTTGTGGCTATTTAAATGTATAAATATTTATAACAATGTTAATTTTATGTAGATTTTATTCTAATTGTTAAAATTAAAATAATTATAAGCTCAATTTTCACAAACTGAATGCTGCATCACTTCAGAAAGTGAGGTGAACGGAGTTCAATATTTTGTGAATCCGTTCTGCTCACTAATAGCAGTATGGACCGGAGACCAGAAGCACAGTGTACTAGGGCACAGAGAGAAACATGGGTTCTAGGACATATGGGCCCCCGATGTCCTGTTAAAAAAACTAAAAAGTAGGAATATCAAGGAATTTATGGAAAAAAGAAGAAAAGAGAAAATGCTGATGGGTAAGTTTTTCATATTAGGCTCAGTATATACCTGGCTTGGTTTTAATAAGGTGGAAATATAATTTTCCCACCAGGTTCTGGAATTGACAAGGAAGTTATCGATTGTAACCAGAACCTTTGAAATTTCGGGATATTACAGACCCGCTTTTTAATTTGACATATGTTAAATCTACTGATCTCAAAGAACAACTGCCCATAATAATATATGCTATTCACCATAAATACTGGACGTGAGGCACCATGTATCTTATCAATGGTATCTAGTGGAGCAGAAGCTATCCTCCAGGAACACAGACCGATATAGTATATCATTACTCTGCAGAGAGTTTATCACTATAGTTGGATGGTAGATATAGAAGGGGGAACTAAAATATATTTGGTCATATATATTATATTTATATCTAATTTATAACCCACTTGCTGATTGTCTCTCTTAGGCCAGACACATCCACAATCACAGGGAGTGAGTGTGAGGACAAAATAGTATTGTGACCCGGTCACTGCTTCACATAGAGTCTTCATTGCTAGTGCACAAATCAAGAAGCAGGAGAACGTGGCGAACCCCACAATGTCCACATACCAAAGAGGCAGACACTGACAAGACAGATCTATAGGGATGATTACATTACCCAGAGGCGCTCATTTAGGCTATGTGCACACGTAGCGATTTTTAAGCGTTTTTGCTGCGATTTTCGGTGCGAAAACGCTTAAAAATCATGTACAGAACGCCCCCCATGCATTCCTATGGAATTACGCACATGCTGTGCTAATGCTGCGCTTTTTTCGGCGGCGGCATCGCGGAAAAAATCGCAGCATGCTCATTCTTTTGTGCGGAATCGCAAAGAATTGCCGCGATTCCGCACCCATAGGAATGCATGAGAATCGATGACTTCCCGCATGTGGCTATGCCCACCATGCAGGAAGTTAAGCATCTCATGTGCGGTTGGTACCCACGGTGTGGAGGAGAGGAGACTGTCCTCCAGGCCCTGGGTACCATACCCCTGTAAAAAAAAAGAATAAAAAATAAAAAATCGGGGTATATTTACCTTCCGACGTCCCGCGCTGCATTCCCGGCCTCAGCGTTCCCAGTAATGCCTTGCAGCAAGGTCCTGTGATGACGTAGTCTCGCGAGATCGCTATAGCAACGAGAGACTACGTCATCACAGGTCTCGCAAGGCATTACTGGGAATGCTGAGGCTCGGGATGGCAGCGCGGGACGCCGGAAGGTAAATATACCCCGATTTTTTATTTTTTTTTTTTAGCATTTTAACATTCTATTTTTTACTATTGAGGCCGCATAGGCGGCCTCAATAGTAAAAACCTGGTCACACTTGTCAAACACTATGTTTGACGAGTGTGACCAACCTGTCAATCACTTTCCAAGTGATGCTTCAAATCGCTTAGAAAGTGCTTGAATAACGCACGCGAAAATCGTGGCAAAATCGCGGTCATAATCGCGGTAAAATCGCGGTGAAATCGCGCGGGAAAAAAAACGCGCGATTTCTGGGCAGGAGTCCGGTTTTTAGTGAGCGTTTTAAAATGCTACGTGTGCACATAGCCTTAAGCACGTTTCGCTTGTAATGCTTCCTCAGAAAGGGGTTTCTACAAGCGAAACGCGTGTAATGTGCAGTTTGCCCCGTTTTGCTGCTTCTGGATTTATGCACCAGCAATGAAGACTCCATGTGAAGCCGTGACCGTGTCATGCCCATAATGCCACACATGCCCTATGGAATCGGCTTTATATCATTCATTGTTTGTACTATTTTATGAATGTTTCCATGAGCACTGTCACTTTATGAGTCTACAATGTAATATTTATTCCTGTGTGGATTGTAAACCCGTTCTATATATTCTTTGTATCTGGGTTTATTGTGAATTGCTATTGACCATTCGGGGAGACCTTACACCTGAGATATGTAATGATATAGGGTGATAAGCGATATAATTGTTATACTTCTTCCATATGGACTTTCCACTTACAATTATATATATATATATGTAAAGGATTTTTCTAAACTATACTTTGGGGCAGATTTAGATTTGTTTTATATACATACCTGATAATTTTTCTCTGCATAATCTCTTCTTTTTATATTTTTTATGTGTTTTGTTGAAATACAGATATATTTCACACTGAAATGTTGTTTATGGGAGTAACGTTTGTAGGCCATGTTGTTGACTTCTACTTCTGAATATATGGAGGACCTCATTTGGGCTTTTTATATATATGGTTAGACAAACAAACTACATATAGTGATAAAAGGTGTATACATGATAACCTCATACTGCAGGGAGAGACATGTATTCTAGAATACTAAAGAAAGTGATAATACAAAATGACAATATTTAGTATTTCACCAAACTCCATTACAGTCCATAAATCCCCATGTCCCTTTTATCTAATGTCATTACTCACATAAGTTTACTGGCTGTGCTTGAATGGCAAGCCAGTGCGTGCCGCCCCTTTATGGCTGTCTGTCCTGGTTCTGTATGTCAGACAGCTGGGGATATCACAATACTTGTGAATCCCAATGTACTAGCACTTCACCTGACTCCTAATGTGATTGTTTTAATCCTGTGATTTAAATAAAGCTGTGGCCATTTTGACAACCAATATAATGTGTTGTGTATTTATTCTAGTGCCTAGGTTTACTGTAGTTATGGTGGTTTTAAGATGGAGTGGGGGTCCGTCCCATATCCATAAGTCAAGTCATCTCATTAGCTGCAAAGTTAGTTAGCGAAAGATTTTCCATGATGGCAGCTCAGCCCGACAAGGCTGTTCAATATATTTAGTACTGATCATTCTCGTACAATGAGTGTTTTTATTGTAACACTAGCTGAAGAGCCCGGCGCTGCCCGGGCATAGTAACTAACTGTGGTTAGTTATAGCAAATTATAATTATCCTCCATCCCATAGTCCCGTGCCCATATACCCATCATACATATCCACGATCCCATAGGCCCGTGCCCATATATCCATCATACATATCCTCCATCCTATAGTCGAGTGCCCATATACCCATCATACATCCTCCATCCCATAGTCCCATGCCCATATACCCATCACACATCCTTCATCTCATAATCCCATGCCCATACATATCCTCCATCCCATAGTCCCGTGCCCATATACCCATCATACATATCCTCCATCCCATAGTCCCATGCCCATATACCCACCATACATATCCGCCATCCCATAGTACCGTGCCCATATACCCGTCATACATATCCTCCATCCCATAGTCCAGTGCCCATATACCCATCACACATCCTCCATCCCATAGTCAACCATTATGACATCATAATGAGCGTCGGGGCTTGCAACCTATGACATCAGCGTCGCCATGGCAACCATTGTGACATCATAATGAGGGGCGGGGCTTGATATGCACACACTTTTTCCCCATTATGTAGCTAGGGGCAAAATTGGTGAATTGGAATGTGTAGAGTTAAAATTTCGCCTCACAACATAGCTTAGGACGCTCTCAGGGTCCAGACGTGTGACTGTGCCAAATTTTGTGGCTGTAGCTGCGACGGTGCGGATGCCTATCCTGGACATACATACATACACACATACATACATACACACACTTGAGCTTTATATATTAGATGGCCAAACATGAGGAATGACAAGGGGTTGTCCTAGTAGTGGTCAACACCTTTAAGAAGATACAATTTTGAGTTAAAATATTTCCAACATTTTGAACATGAAAAAAACTCCCCGTATGACTTCCCTGATGCTTATTAAGAGTTGATTTTGGTAGAAAACATTTCCCACATTAAGAACATGAAAAAGGTTTCTCCCCTGTGTGAGTTTTTTGGTGACTAAGAAGAGAAGATTTCTTCACAAAACATTTCCCACATTCTGAACAGTTAAAAGGCTTCTCCCCCATGTGAGTTCTTTGGTGCTTAAACAAATATGATTTACAGTTAAAACATTTCCCACATTCTGAGCAGGAAAAAGGCTTCTCCCCTGTGTGAGTTCCATGGTGTTTAACCAAGTGTGATTTCCAGTTAAAACATTTCCCACATTCTGAACAGCAAAAAGGCTTCTCCCCTGTGTGAGTTCTTTGATGATTAACCAAATCTGATTTCCAGTTAAAACATTTCCCACATTCTGAACAGCAAAAAGGCTTCTCCCCTGTGTGAGTTCTTTGATGATTAACCAAATCTGATTTCCAGTTAAAACATTTCCCACATTCTGAACAGCAAAAAGGCTTCTCCCCTGTGTAAATTCTTTGGTGACTAACAAAATGTGATTTCTTTGAAAAACATTTCCCACATTCTGAACAGGAAAAAGGTTTCTCCCCTGTGTGAGTTATACGGTGCATAATCAATTCTGATTTCCTTGTAAAACATTTCCCACATTCTGAACAGGAAAAAGGCTTCTCACCTGTGTGAGTTCTATGGTGATTAACCAAATGTGATTTCTGGATAAAACATTTCCCACATTCTGAACATGAAAAAGGCTTCTCCCCTGTGTGAGTTCTCTGGTGCTTAACACAATCTGATTTCTTTGTAAAACATTTCCCACATTCTAAACAGCAAAAAGGCTTCTCCCCTGTGTGAGTTCTTTGGTGCTTAACCAAATCTGATTTCTTTGTAAAACATTTCCCACATTCTGAACAGCAAAAAGTCTTGTCCCCTGTGTGAGTTCTATGGTGACTAACCAAATCTGATTTCTGGTTAAATCATTTCCCACATTCTGAACAGGAAAAAGGTTTCTCGCCTGTGTGAGTTTTATGGTGAGTAACAAAATGTGATTTATGTGCAAAACATTTCCCACATTCTGAACAGGAAAAAGGCTTCTCCCCTGTGTGAATTCTTTGGTGACTAACAAAATGTGATTTCTTTGAAAAACATTTCCCACATTCTGAACAGGAAAAAGGTTTCTCCCCTGTGTGAGTTATACGGTGCATAATCAATTCTGATTTCCTTGTAAAACATTTCCCACATTCTGAACAGGAAAAAGGCTTCTCACCTGTGTGAGTTCTATGGTGATTAACCAAATGTGATTTCTGGATAAAACATTTCCCACATTCTGAACATGAAAAAGGCTTCTCCCCTGTGTGGGTTCTCTGGTGCTTAACACAATCTGATTTCTTTGTAAAACATTTCCCACATTCTAAACAGCAAAAAGGCTTCTCCCCTGTGTGAGTTCTTTGGTGCTTAACCAAATCTGATTTCTTTGTAAAACATTTCCCACATTCTGAACAGCAAAAAGTCTTGTCCCCTGTGTGAGTTCTATGGTGACTAACCAAATCTGATTTCTGGTTAAAACATTTCCCACATTCTGAACAGGAAAAAGGTTTCTCGCCTGTGTGAGTTTTATGGTGAGTAACAAAATGTGATTTATGTGCAAAACATTTCCCACATTCTGAACAGGAAAAAGGCTTCTCCCTTGTGTGGTTTCTATGGTGATTAAACAAATCTGATTTCTGGCTAAAACATTTCCAACATTCTGAACAGGAAAAAGGTTTCTCCCCTGTGTGAGTTCTATGGTGACTAACCAAATCTAATTTCTTATTAAAACATTTCCCACATTCTGAACAGCAAAAAGGCTTCTCCACTGTATGATTCCTTTGGTGCTTAACCAAATCTGATTTCTTTGTACAACATTTCCCACATTGTGAACAGGAAAATCTATTCTCTGTTATGTGAATTTTTTCATGTTTAGGAAAAGTCTTTTCAAGAAAACTATTTCCATATTCTGAATCTGAAAATGGCTCCTTTCCTTTAGAATCAATTAATTTTTTAATGCTTATATTGTGACTTTGATTTTCCTTAGTAGTTGGTAATGAGCCAAAAGATGGCACCTGTTTCATAGGATCAGATGACAGATCTTTGCTGTGAATGGATGATGATATATCTGGAGTAATGGCATTCACTTCAGTTGATCTTGAGATCTCACAGGATACATCAGATTTAAAAACTGAAGATGTCAGCGTTACTAAAAATAAAACCAGTTAGTAATTTTGAATACAATATCTTCAAATGTTATACTTTTGAACATTTCTACTTAAGCTGTCCATAAAAGATTCAAGCTTTTTAAAACCATTGAATTATTCACCAAGACAATGAGAGTTCACAGTCTAATCGAAAGCCTCATAGCATGAACCAGTGCATCATGGTGTTCAATGGTTTGTTCATTCTGCCTCCCAAACATGGAATAAAAAGCCACAAAACAATGTTATATAGGCAAAAATTATACCAATAAAACTTCTACTCATCTCACGGAAACACAAGACACCACTAAGGTCCATCATCTGTCAGAAGAAAACCAAAAGGTTTCCACAATATTTGTGGCTCAAAAGCTCTTGAAAAGCAACATGGCTTCCATAAACCAATCCAGCAATATCCGCTCTCCCAAAGTCAAATATCCACTCTCTTCTGAGCCTTGTAGTGCGCCCAAACCATATTTAGCATCCATATATTTGGCATTACTATAGTGAGAAGAACCCACTTAATTTACGGTGTATGTTTCCTGGAGCACAATCTGGGCATTATGTGTTGGGTAATAAAATGGCAAATGTGCAATTTTCATGTTGCAACATCCAGTGCGAGCTAATTTCCGTAAAGTGTCACTACTCCCATAGAATAATTCACTGAGGGTTATAATTTCCATAATGGAGTCACTTTATGGGGATTTCTACTGCTTTAGTTTCCTGTAATTTTGTTATATTAGGGCATCTGCAGATGGTGTGTCCCCTCTCCACTGGAATCTGCTCCTGTGATGTTTGATTCCATCACCAAGCAGCGCCTTATTTATTGTGCAGGCGTTGCTGGTAATAGAAGAGACGTCGAAACCAGAAGCTCTGGGTGGCGCTGGCTCTGTCCAGCCGCTATGATTAGGGTGCCTGAGACCAGTAGTTTCATCCAGCCTGGCAGTATGGGTTTATGTGCTGTCCAGCAATCTGGTAGCAATCTACTACCTGCTTAAGCCAATTAGAAAGCACCAAACCCTACTAAAGCTTGAAGCCTATTCCCGGAATCTGCCAGATACAGCCTTGTTCTCCTCTGGTTCAGTCCTCTGTGCTCAGCTGGTGTATTTGTTTCCTGGTATAATCCCAGCCCGCTTACTGACTACACTTGTGTCTTCTGAATTTGTACTTTCTCTGCCCTCCTGGTTATGACCAACTACCTGACTATTCTTCTTGCCATCTCACTCCACAGAGTAGCAGGTAACACCATGGCCCAAGCCTAGGGGTCTCTGTGTAAGTCCAGATCCATGAAGAGGGGTTAAGGGATGATGAGCAAGGCAATCACTGGGATCTGGAAAATAGAGTAGATAGAGCCAAGCCTTCTCATGGTGGCCATCTTTGGATCTGCCAGGTGATCACTAACAGTGCTCCCAATACATCGTGTCTGCAAACTATTCCATCAAGATCTGTGTACGAATAGCTAAATGGCGCTCCTTCCTTTCTTAACCCTACCATGTGCCCAGAGAGTAGTGTACAACCATATATAGGGGATTATTGGATTGAAGAGACATTGGAGAATAATTTGTAAGGTCCATTTGTTTCCTATTATCCTGGTGAAAACTCTCTGGGTAATTATAGTTTGGGGCTCGGTGGCTCTTGGCAATCTAAACTATCGTAAGGGCCAATATTTTCCATCAGATGAGTTTCAAGAAGAAATATTAAATATTCATAGAGAACTTTTTATAATAGTGCAGAGCTGATGTGTCTTAAATTTGGATCTCAGCCATTTGGCAGAGGTAATGGAGACCTTATTTTAAAGGCTACCAGGTAGTTGCAGACTCACATAAGTGAGGCAGGCCGATCCCACAATCATCAGACTACCATACAAAATGAACCTGTACAAAAAGAACTAGAATAAAAAAACATGTTACCGTTTTTTTTGGATAATAAGACGCTCAGGATTATAAGACGCACCTCAAATTTTGAGGAGAAAAATAGGAATTTTTTTTTAATAACACGGTGGTGCTTCTTATAATCCATGCGTCTTATTGCTGTGGTGAAGCGGGGTCCCAGGGTCGCTGCTGGAGGAGGCAGGAGTGGGGTGATGCTGCAGGCCACAGGGTGGGATGAGGGGGTGTCCGATGTGCAGTGCGCAGCTGCGAGTGTTTGGAGCTGCTGGGGTGCCTGGTACTGCTGCCTGGGGTGTCCGCTGCTGCCCAAGGTGGCCGCCTCCGCTGCTGCTGCCGCTGCTCGGGGTGTCCACCGCTGCTGCTGCCTGAAGTGTCCGCCGCTGCGGGGGGGACTCTGCCGACTTTTCGTGATAGTCCAGAGCCCCTCGCATGTCCGTGGTTTCCTCCTGTGCGGTGGACTCCGTGAACATGGCTGCTGGGGGGCGGCGCATGCGCAGATGGAGATCTCGGTATCAAGATCTCAGGATATGAGATTTCAGCCCTGAAATTAGATCTCAGGATTCTAGGAAGCCAACAGCATCATTACCCTCCGCTTTCTATTACAGGCCCAGTATAATATTTTTCATCAAGTGATTTTCTAACTAGCCAGCACATTCTACGTACGCTGTCATTTGGCTTTATAGTTTACAGATCTGGGCAGGTAATGGTCAGCGTCTCCTAATCCCAGGGAGTAGGTGGATCCTCCAGGTTGTAAGTTCTATAGAAAAGGGCTTTCAATGCTCAAAGTCATTTGAACAGTTTTGGGTGGAGGAGAATGTTGTGGTCTAGAGGCAAAATGGTGATCATGGTAATACGGCCGGACTACACCACCGATAAAGCAGCCACATCCGGTGACTGAGAGGAATCTGTGACTTCTCTGCATTCAGTGGTTACTACTCACCTGGGTAGTCATATGTGGGAATCTCCTCTTTACACCACTCATCACCCCTCACATATGTCTCTGTAGTATTAATATGGGTCAGATCTTCACCCTGAAACAAATATTGTAAAAGTCACCGACAGATGGAGAAGTCCCATCTATGATCAGCTCTAATCCTGCCATCTCCACCGTTCTCATTACACAAGTATAAAACATATAATACTGGTGGATAAAACAAGACTGAGCACAAGACCTTCACAGCCGCCTGCACATCATAGGGGAGATCTCCTGACACCTTCTCTCCATCTACCTGATGATCCTGAGGAGCACTGGGATCGTCTTGGTTACAGTCCTGTGGAAGAAGAGGACGGGGACATCTCTCTGGTGTTGTCCTCTTACTGGATAGATCTGGAGGAAACACATACAGGGACTGAATTCATTCTCTACATACAGATAATTATAGGCCGTGTGTATTTAGTCCTGTCTATTACCTGGTGATGTGAGGGACTGGGGAACCTCCATTATGACGTCCTTGTACAGATCTCTGTGTCCTTCTAAATACTCCCACTCCTCCATGGAGAAATAGACAGCGACATCCTGACACCTTATAGGAACCTGACACATACAATGATACCGTCATCCCCCGATCCCTTCATAGTGTTACTGTATAATGTCCCAGCATTCCCAGCAGTGTCACCTCTCCAGTCAGCAGCTCAATCATCTTGTAGATGAGTTCTAGGATCTTCTGCTCATTGATGTCCTCATGGATCAGGGGGTGAGGTGGAGGCCCCGTGATTGGGCTCAGGGGTCTTCCCCATCCCTCAGACACAGGGTCCTGACAGCGGTCACTAGAGGTCTTCTTCACCACTGTGTAATCCTGGTTATGGAGAGACACATTAATAAATCTCACTATAGACATTTCCAGAGTCCTCACCTCTCCAGTTCTGTCCATCTGTTATTCCCATAGATAAGAATGATGTAATGTGACGTCATCAGAATCTCTCACCTCTCCAGTGAGACGGAAGAGGATCTCTAGGGTGAGGTGTAACATCCTCTCCGCCATCTTGTCTCTGTCCATATCCATCCTTGATGGGTAAATCAGGAAAATTCTCTTTTGTAGAAGATCTTCACTGAGAGGATCCGATATTGTAGAGACCTGAATGAGAAGAAGATGATCCGATGTAACATCATAAGAATCCTGTGTAATAATACAATTACTGGAGATAATAAGGGAAACATATGAGATTTATTATCTTACAGGGTTTAGTTTTCTCCCCTGACATCTACTAATAAAACCTATATATTTAGGCCACAGACAACAAGCAGTTTCCTCCTCGGAGTCGGCAGCTGAACACGTTCCTCATAGACTCATCTTCCATAACGCTAATTCTCGTCTCATTACCGACACTGGAATCGGCATTAGCAATACTGCAGGAGATATTCATTACACGCGACATGAGAAATAACTCCTTCATGATGAGGACGACATCTTCATCTTCTACTGCGGCTCTAGAGACAGATTTGGCCAGAGTCGGTCACTGCCTCCATCCCCACCGGCCGTCTATATGAAGGTTTCCCGTCTTCCCCGCACTGGAATCTTCTATCATGTTAGATCTCAGCTCTGAGTCACACCCAGAAGTTTGAGGCTTTAAAAAAGATCTTTTGCTTCCACAATCAACGTGGACAGAAATGATCTGATCCCAAAGTCTCCATGTACAGTGATTTATGGGGTTTATTTCTGGCCTTAGGCTTTCCTATATTACAAGAAAAACTCCAGAAAAAGCCGATATTAAAATGTTTCTAAAGAAAATTGGCTCCAACAAT
Source organism: Dendrobates tinctorius (assembly GCF_039654945.1). Classification (NCBI taxonomy): domain Eukaryota; kingdom Metazoa; phylum Chordata; class Amphibia; order Anura; family Dendrobatidae; genus Dendrobates; species Dendrobates tinctorius. The sequence goes on along the minus strand of NW_027361787.1, from coordinate 2,535,602 downwards.
TCTTGTAAGAAGAAAAAATCAGAAGACACATTTTATAATTTATCACATGTTAAACATTTATTAAAAAGAAATGAATATTTTGTGCCCCAGAACATAGATGTACACCGCAGGGACGGCACAGATGAGGCTTTAACAAAAACCCTGAAAAGCAAACATGACACCTAAGGTGTGACAGTGTTTGGCTGAATGCCCCCCGCCTCCAAGTACTCGATAGTATGGGGCGGCCTAGTTACTACGATACTTACATGGCTAATAATGGGGTCTGGGCTGCAATGTATGAAGGTCTATTAGGCCGGGCCAGAGGCAGCGTCCAATAAGTTACCTTATAACGCCCCCATACACATTAGACTAAAATTCCATGAAAGCACTGATTTCGGGGAGTTTGGCCGACCATATAATGTATTTGGGGGCCTCCCGACAGATGATGTCAGGGCAGAGAAGGATCTGACATCCTGAATTTCAGAGGATAATCTGTTTGCTCTTCCTGTAGATAATCCTCCTCTAGAGGAGTCTGGAGGCGACTCTCTCATACAGACCACAGGAAAGCTGGAATATTTGTGTGTATGGGGGAGTCGGGAGAGATCGCCGTCTGCCAAATGACCGTTCAGCCAACTCTGATCTCATGTGTATGGGGCCGTTAGTATTACACTGACAGGCAGTGATGATACACGGCACTACAGTAGTACAGGGCATCACCGGAGCCATCAGAGGCTTGTATGTTGTGTGATCGCACTGATCAGAGGGGTTTAAAAAAGGTTTAAAGTGGGAAAAAAAAAATCACAGTTTCAGCAACAAGAAATATCTGTCACTATATGGAAAGCAGAGTCACTGCACAATGTTAGTTACGTCACGTCCATAACTACTTTATTATACTCTATTATCCTGTACACAGTGGAGTAGATAGAAATCACAGATCCCACAGCAATAGCTGGAATTGGACCCTCCAACCTTAAGAAAAAAAAATATCTCTATCTATATACACTGTTCAAAAAAATAAAGGGAACACTTAAACAACAGACTATAACTCCAAGTAAATCAAACTTCTGTGAAATCAAACGGTCCACTTAGGAAGCAACACTGATTGACAATAAATTTCACATGCTGTTGTGCAAATGGAATAGACAACAGATGGAAATTATTGGCATTTATCAAGACACCCTCAATAAAGGAGTAGTTCTGCAGGTGGGGACCACATCTCAGTATCAATGCTTTCTGGCTGATGTTTTGGTCACTTTTGAATGTCGGTTGTGCTTTCACACTCGTGGTAGCATGAGACGGCCCCTACAACCCACACAAGTGGCTCAGGTAGTGCAGCTCATCCAGGATGGCACATCCATGCGAGCTGTGGCAAGAAGGTTTGCTGTGTCTGTCAGCGTAGTGTCCAGAGGCTGGAGACGCTACCAGGAGACAGGCCAGCACACCAGGAGACGTGGAGGGGGCAGTATGTGGGCAACAACCCAGCAGCATGACCACTGCCTCCACCTTTGTGCAAGGAGGAACAGGAGGAGCACTGCCAGAGCCCTGCAAAATGATCTTCAGCAGGCCACAAATGTTCATGTGTCTGCACAAAAGGTTAGAAAATGACTCCATTAGGATGGTCTGAGGGCGTGACATCCACAGATGGGGGTTGTGCTCACAGCCCAACACCGTACAGGACGCTTGGCATTTGCCACAGAACACCAAGATTGGCAAATTCACCACTGGCGCCCTGTGCTCTTCACAGATGAAAGCAGGTTCACACTGAGCACATGTGACAGACATGACAGAGTCTGGAGACGCTGTGGAGAGCGATCTTGTCATGCCTGCGCCGCCAGTACCGGCGCCGCCTGTCAGGTCAGGGCCGGTGTCACCTATCTCACCGGGTCCCGCTCTTCTTGCTGCTGCTGCTGCCAGGGTTCCCCCTCGGATCCCCGCTTACCGCTATGGCCGCCGCACGACACCCTCAGCCTCCCATCCTGCAGCCCGGGGGATTCAGCACGAGGGTTCCTCTTCCTGTCCTGCTCCAGGTATGCACCTTAGGCCGTGGGCGCGCGCCCTTCTCCTCACTTAACCCCTTCTGCACCACCCCATGTGGAGCAATCACCAATCAAGCTCCAGCACAGGGTATATCAGGCGGCTCCTCCCTCATGGAGGCGCTTGATTATCGTGTGCCTTCCGTACGGTATTCTGACCCCGTCTGGTCACTCCTGTCTACAGTCACTCCTGACTCCTGTCACTCCTGTCTCCAGTCGCTCCTGACTCCTGTCGCTCCTGACTTCGGTTACTCCTGACTCTGCTTACTCCTGATTCCTGTCGCTCCTGACCCCTGTTGCTCCTGGCTCCGGTCACTCCTGACTCCGGTCACTCCTGACTCCAGTCGCTCTGCCTTGTCTGTCTCACCCGCACCTGGGCCGCCCCTCTTGGTATCAGCTGTCACGGTATTCGACTCCTTCGGGCCTGCTCCTGATGGTCCCTGTATAGGGGTCGGCACCACCTGGCCAACTCACCCCAGGGATCCCGGTACCGTGACCCAGAGGGTACACTCTTGCTACACATAACAGTATAATCAGGCCATGGACCCCGCTGGTGCCTCGGCAGCCACCCAAAAGGAACTACTCTTTTTGCAGGAGAACCAAACCCGGATTATGGCTTTTATGAAGTCCATGGACACTCGGTTATCCGCCATTCAAACCTCCGATCCAGGGAGCGTCCCTCTGCTCGTGGGACTCCAGCAGGAGCTTGCGCAGCAGCGTGATACTCAGTCCCATATTCTAAATTACATTTCATCTGTTGATGACCGTTTGCAGTCCCTGCAGTCGTCCACAGCGGCCTCTGATCCCGCCCAGCGACCCTGCACCTCACCCACCGCCACGTTTGGGGATGCTTCCTAGGTATAGCGGGGATCCCAAATTATGCCGGGGGTTTCTTAACCAGTGCCACCTACATTTTGAGCTGCTGCCCCAGCAATACCCGTCTGATAGGGCTAAGGTGGCATTTATCGTGTCCCATCTCGAGGGGGAGGCCTTGGCATGGGTGAACCCCCTGTGGGAGCGAGATGATCCGGTGGTATCCAGCCTACATGACTTACTGGATACTTTCCGCCGGGTCTTTGACGAGCCCGGGCGTCTGGCCTCCACCACGGAGTCCCTTTTCAATCTCCGACAGGGAACTCTTACCGTGGGACAGTTCACTATCCGCTTCCGGACCCTGGCCTCAGAGCTCAGGTGGAATAATGAGGCATAGGTAGGGGCCTTTTGGAGGGGGCTTTCGGGGAAAATCAAGGACGAGCTTGCTGGTCGGGACACCCCCACCTCTTTAGAGGACCTTATATCCCTGGCTACTCATATTGACTTGCGGTTCCAGGAACGCTCCCGCGAGACAGTCAGGGAGAGAGGCCCGTCTAGGTTCAATCCTGCCCCCAGTCCTCGTTCGTTCAAGCCTGCCAGTAGTTCTGCCCCGGAGCCCATGCAGGTGGATCGCGTTAAGCTATCAGTGCTGCGGCGCAGGGAAAGGTTACGGCAAGGTTTATGCCTCTATTGTGGTGGAACCAACCACTTCCTGCGTTCCTGTCCTGAGAGGCCGGGAAACTCCTCTGCCTAGGCCAGGTAAGAGAGGCCTTCCTAGGTGACTCTGTTCCCTCTCTACCCCTTACCATCTCAGCTTTAATTCTCCTAGGTTGGGAGCGTAGATCTGTGGAGGCATATGTGGACTCGGGTGCGGCGGGCAACTTCATTCGGATGGAAAAGGTGGACAAGTTCCGGATTCCTGTCATCACCCTTGAAGAGCCGCGTGTGATCACCTCGGTGGATGGCAAGCCGTTACCTGTTCCCGTCACCACGGTCACTCTCGAGCTGGAAATGCATATCGGAGCTCTTCACCGGAAGAGAATTGCTTTTTATGTTTTGCCTAATTTGTCTCACGCTCTGCTCCTTGACCTGCCCTGGCTCAGGTCGCATGAGCCAGTCCTTGCTTGGCGCTCCGGGGAAGTCCTCCGCTGGGGTCACGCTTGCCAAGAACGTTGTCTGCTGCTTGTTACCCGTATCAGTCTGCACCAAGTGCCCGCAGACCTTCCGGGGCTTCCCGTGGCCTACCATTCATTTGCGGATGTCTTCAACAAGAAGGAAGCTGAGACCCTTCCTCCGCATCGGGCCTGCGATTGCTCAATTGAGCTAGTTCCTGGAACTTCTCCTCCCAGGGGAAGAATACACCCGTTGTCACCTGCAGAAACCTCAGCCATGTCGGAGTACATCCAGGAAAACTTGGCCAGGGGCTTTATCCGGAAGTCGTCATCTCCAGCAGGGGCCGAGTTTTTATTTGTTCGTAAGAAGGATGGATCCCTTCAACCTTGCATTGACTACCGAGGCTTAAATAACATCATGGTCAAGAATAGGTATCCTCTACCACTTATCCCCGAACTGATGACCGCCTGCCTGGTGCCCGGATCTTTACCAAACTGGATCTACGGGGGGCCTACAATTTGGTCCGAATACGTGCTGGAGATGAGTGGAAGACCGCCTTCAACACGCGGGATGGCCATTATGAATTTTTGGTCATGCCCTCTGGACTTTGTAACGCCCCAGCGGTCTTCCAAGAATTTGCTAACAACGTTTTCCGGGATCTTCTATACTACTCGTGCCTCGTGGTGTATTTAGATGACATCCTCATCTTTTCATCAGACCTACCCTCTCACAGGAGGAGTGTTCGCCTGGTCTTGCAACGCTTGCGGGAGAATCAACTTTATGCCAAGTTGGAGAAATGCCTGTTTGAGCAGACCTCCCTACCCTTCTTGGGGTATATCATCACGGACTCGGGGTTGCGAATGAACCCAGAGAAATTGTCCGCGGTGCTCAAATGGCCACGACCTGCCGGAGTGAAGGCCATTCAACGGTTTTTGGGCTTCGCAAATTACTATAGGCAATTCATCCCGCACTTCTCTGCTTTAACCAAGCCTATTGTTGCCCTTACCCGGAAGGGAGCAAGACCGAACATCTGGCCCTCGGAAGCTGAAGATGCATTTTTCACCCTGAAGCGGGCCTTTGCTACGGATCCGGTTTTGCATCGGCCAGAGGTCGGCAAGCCCTTTGTCTTCGAGGTAGATGCATCTTCTACTGGGGCAGGGGCGATTCTTTCCCAAAAGGGCGCTTGACTCCGTGCGGGTTCATCTCCAAGTCATTTTCACCCGCAGAGTGTAACTACATGATTGGGGATCGGGAGTTGCTGGCCATAAAGATGGCGCTGGAGGAGTGGCGTTATCTCCTGAAAGGGGTGGTCCATCCCTTCACCATATTCACTGACCACAAAAACTTGGCCTACCTCCAGTCGGCTCAAAGACTTAACTCCAGACAAGCCAGGTGGTCATTGTTTTTCTCTCACTTCGACTTTGAGCTCCACTTCCTACCCGGTGACAAAAATACCAAAACAGATGCTCTCTCCCGGTCCCTGCAGTCACCCGAAGTGGAGGAGGCTCCGTCGCATGTTATCGATCCTGCCCGAGTTATCACGGTAGCTCCTGTGAATCTTGATTCCGTGCCGCCTGGCAAGACCCTCATCCCGCAAGACAAAAGGGCAGAAGTACTACGCTGGGGCCACTCCTCCAAGATCGCTGGACATGTCGGCATCAAGAAGACCCTTGTGCTGGTTTCCCGTTATTACTGGTGGCCTTCTCTATGCCAAGATGTGTCAGACTTCATGGCCTCCTGCTCAATTTGCGCCAGGAACAAGGTACCTAGAAGCTTGTCCTCCGGCCTTCTTCTGCCGTTGCCTGTTCCCGAAGCTCCTTGGCAACATATCACCATGGATTTTGTAACCGACTTACCCCGCTCTTCTGGATGCACGACTGTTCTGGTGGTAGTCGATCGGTTTTCCAAGATGGCCCATTTTGTCCCGTTACCCGGCTTGCCCACAGCTTCTAAATTGGCTAAAATTTACATTCATCAGATTTTCAGATAACACGGATTTCCTCAGCGAATCTTGTCTGACCGCGGGGTACAGTTTACCTCCTGCTTCTGGAGAGCACTCTGTAAACTCTTGGGCATATCCCTGGATTTCTCTTCTGCTTAGCATCCACAGACCAACGGGCAAGTCGAACGGGTCAACCAAGTCTTGACCTCCTACCTGTGGAACTTCTCTAACGCTCATCGTGACAATTGGGTCGATCTTCTTCCATGGGCAGAGTTTGCCCATAACAATCACTCCAATGAATCCACCACCAGGTATCCATTTTTGTGGTCTCTGGTCAGAATCCAGGTGTGCCTCTTCCATTATCTTCATCCTCCGGCGTACCCGCCGCCGGTGCCCTCTCCCAAGAGTTTTCCCAGGTCTGGAGGAAGACCAAAGAGGCTCTTATACAAGCTGCGGCCGGGATGAAAAAACATGCCGACAAGAGGCGGAGGGATCTCCCACCATACCATCCAGGAGACAAGGTCTGGCTGTCGACCAAGCACATCCGCTTGAAAATCCCTTCGTATAAATTGGGCCCCCAGTACATCGGTCCCTTCGAGATTCTTGGACGCATCAACAATACGGCCTACAGATTGAGGCTGCCTGCTTCACTCCGGGTCCATAACGTCTTCCATATCTCGCTCCTGAAACCGGTCATCCTCAATCAGTTCTGTGTTATGAATGAGTCACCGGAGGAGGAAAAAACAAAAATACAAGCTAAGTCCAGAAAACCGGAGAGGTTGGTAGCTAGCGGATTGCAGACCCCTGATCCTATTCACAACAACTAACAGTAGCCGTGGGGAGTTCCTACGGTGGTCCTAGACCTCTCGTCACAGCCGGAGAACTAAATAAGCCTAAAAAAAGAAAGGGGAAATCTAAACTGCCCCAGAGCAGACCCCAAAGCAATAGACAGCCCCCAATGTTGTGATTGAGTCACCGTAGGAGGCAAAAACAGAAATGCTAGCTAAGTCCTGAAAAACAGAGAAGTTGGCAACTATCAGATTGCAGACCCCTGAACCTATCAACACAACTAGCAGTAGCCGTGGGGGGTTCCTACGATGACCTAGACCCCTCGATCACAGCCGGAGAGATACATAGGCCTAAAGAAGGAAAGGGGAAATCTAACTGCCCCAGAGCAGACCCCAAAGCAATAGGCAGCCCCCCACATATAATGACGGTGAAGCAAGATGAAAACACTTACACAGACAGAAAGACAGGCTGAGCAAAGACGGGGCCCAAAAACTACCTAGATAGGAACGGATAGGAAGGCTGCTGTCTGCAATCTGCCAAAACCCTATCAGAGACAAAAGCCAACAAGCTGATAAAAAATGGCCCTGAAGCAACTAAGCTTCAAAAACTAAATCAGCACTCAGGTACTTTCAGAAGACAGAGCTCACGGAACACTGCACACTCCAGCAGGGAGTGGCAGAATCCAAAAAGCAAGAAAAACAAAAACAAATCTTAGATGCAAAAAGGCAAAACAGAAAACTTAGCTTAAGGAGAGCAGGAATCAGACTGGTGTCCAAGAGTCCACAGAGAAATCACCCGCAGGGCAGAAAGGGCGTAGGCTGCCTTAAATCCAGTCAGTGACTCCACTCAGCCAATCGTCTTCATTAGTCCCAGGTGCCTGATAATCAGGCTCACTACCTTCCTTCACTAGAATAGGGAGTTCACCAGGCCTCAGTGACGGAGGGGAAAATGAACTCACAACACCCCAACAAGTATTGATGGTGAAAACAGATGAAAACACAAACACAGGCAGAAAGACAGGCTGAACAAACGATGGGGCCCAACTAACTAGATAGGATAGGACAGAAAAGATGCTGGCTGCAATCCACAAAAACCCTACCAAAAATGTCCCAACCGTCTGATAGGAAAAAAGGCCCTGAAGTCGCTAGACTTCAAAATCACTATATCAGCACTTAGGTATATTCTGAAAACAGAGCAAAGAGATCAACTGATCAGAGACAAAAATGGAGTTCAGCCAGTCCCAGCAAGGGCTGGCTGAACACAAACACTAAGTAAACCAGACAAAATCTCATGGAATAATTGCAGAGCAAAAGCTTAGCTTTAGTAGACAGGAACTAAACTGGATGCAAGAGCTCAGAGCAGAAAGGATCACCAGCAACCCTGCAGGGCATCGGCTGCCTTATATCCACTCAGAGATTCCAGATGTCCAATCACACTCCACCTGTTCAGATGACAGGTTCTTCCCATCCAAATCAATTTCACTACCTCCTTTCACCAGCAGAGGGAGTTCATCAGACATCAAAGGTGAAGGAGAAAATGAACTCATAACAGTTCTGTCCTGCGCCTCCCGTTGTTCCTCAGCCAGTAGGGGACGATGACGTCTTCGAAGTGATGGATATTTTGGCCATGAAAAAGGATAGGGGAAAGACTTTTTTTCTCATTGATTGGAGAGGGTTCGGGCCTGAGGAGAGGTCTTGGGAATCGCTTAAGAATGTTGATGCTCCTCGCATCATGGACAGATTCATGGCCAATCTCAGAAGGAGGAGACGTAAAGGGGGGGAACTGTCATGACTGCGCCGCCGTTGCCTATGACTGCTCTGTGCACACAGGACCTGTGATGAGGTCACAGGAGGGGAGGAGTCAGGGGTCACATGATCAGGGGCCTCAGAGTGTTCAGGACTCAGTGTGCTGGAGCGCTCCCGATAATCAGCTGAGTGTGTAGCGCTGTGTGATAGTCACAGCACCTGCATGGAGAGCGACACATGCAGCTGATTATCGGGAGCGCTCCAGGGATCCGGGGTCCCGATGCAGCTATTCGGTAAGTGATATTAGCAAATAACAACTTCTCCGACGATATTCACTCATCTCTAGTAATAACAGCTCAAAGAAATTCACCAAACTTTTCATTAAGTTTAATAGAAAGACCCTATTAAATATTGAGCACCAGCGGGACGAAGCATTGACAGTGGCATGTAAAAGTGTGGGCGCCCCGGGTCAAAATGACTGTTATTGTGAGCAGTAGTAAGATGAAGATGAAATGACCTCTAAATGGCCGAACCTCTAAGATGACACATGGCCTTTGTATTTCAGGCAAAAATAATAATTATAAAATATATATATAGAGAGAGAGACATTTTTTACAATTTCATAATTGCAAAAAGGAAAGAGGGGCGATGCTAAATTTTGGGCACCCTTGGAGATTTGTGTACTGAGATAATTTTGACCAAGATTTCACACCTGAATTAGCTTGTTAGGGTTATGGTGAGATCACATGGTGACCAGGAGCTACAGTCTGAGAAAAGGGCTAAAAAGCCTTCACTAGACCCCTGTACAGCTGTATAATGAGGCCCAGGCTTTATAGTGAGGGGTCAGGAGTGAGGGCCTGTGCCCAGGAGCTACAGTTTGAGGAAAGGACTAAAAAGCCTTCACTAGACCCCTGTATAGCTGTATAATGAGGCCCAGGCTTTATAGTGAAGGGACAGGAGTGAGGGCCTGTGCCCAGGAGCTTCAGTCTGAGGAAAGGGCTAAAAAGCCTTCACTAGACCCCTGTACAGCTGTATAATGAGGCCCAGGCTTTATAGTGAAGGGACAGGAGTGAGGGTCTGATCCCAAGAGCTACAGACTGAGGAAAGGGCTAAAAAGCCTTCACTAGACCCCTGTACAGCTGTATAATGAGGCCCAGGCTTTATAGTGAAGGGACAGGAGTGAGGGCCTGTTCCCAGGAGCTACAGTCTGAGGAAAGGACTAAAAAGCCTTCACTAGACCCCTGTACAGCTGTATAATGAGGCCCAGGCTTTATAGTGAAGGGACAGGAGTGAGGGCCTGTTCCCAGGAGCTACAGTCTGAGGAAAGGGCTAAAAAGCCTTCACTAGACCCCTGTACAGCTGTATAATGAGGCCCAGGCTGTATAGTGAAGGGACAGGAGTGAGGGCCTGTTCCCAGGAGCTACAGTCTGAGGAAAGTGCTAAAAAGCCTTCACTAGACCCCTGTACAGCTGTATAATGAGGCCCAGGCTTTATAGTGAAGGGACAGGAGTGAGGGCCTGTGCCCAGGAGCTAGAGACCGAGGAAAGGGCTAAAAAGCCTTCACTAGACCCCTGTACAGCTGTATAATGAGGTCCAGGCTTTATAGTGAAGGGACAGGAGTGAGGGCCTGATCCCAGGAGCTACAGTCTGAGGAAAGGGCTAAAAAGCCTTCACTAGACCCATGTACAGCTGTATAATGAGGCCCAGGCTTTATAGTGAAGGGACAGGAGTGAGGGCCTGGTCCCAGGAGCTACAGTCTGAGGAAAGGGCTAAAAAGCCTTCACTAGACCCATGTACAGCTGTATAATGAGGCCCAGGCTTTATAGTGAAGGGACAGGAGTGAGGGCCTGATCCCAGGAGCTACAGTCTGAGGAAAGGGCTAAAAAGCCTTCACTAGACCCATGTACAGCTGTATAATGAGGCCCAGGCTTTATAGTGAAGGGACAGGAGTGAGGGCCTGATCCCAGGAGCTACAGTCTGAGGAAAGGGCTAAAAAGCCTTCACTAGACCCCTGTACAGCCGTATAATGAGGCCCAGGCTTTATAGTGAAGGGACAGGAGTGAGGGCCTGATCCCAGGAGCTACAGTCTGAAGAAAGTGCTAAAAAGCCTTCACTAGACCCCTGTACAGCTGTATAATGAGGCCCAGGCTTTATAGTGAAGGGACAGGAGTGAGGGCCTGTGCCCAGGAGCTAGAGACCGAGGAAAGGGCTAAAAAGCCTTCACTAGACCCCTGTACAGCTGTATAATGAGGTCCAGGCTTTATAGTGAAGGGACAGGAGTGAGGGCCTGATCCCAGGAGCTACAGTCTGAGGAAAGGGCTAAAAAGCCTTCACTAGACCCCTGTACAGCTGTATAATGAGGCACAGGCTTTATAGTGAAGGGACAGGAGTGAGGGCCTGTTCCCAGGAGCTACAGATTGAGAAAGGGCTAAAAGCCTTCACTAGACCGCTGTACAGCCGTATAATGAGGCCCAGGCTTTATAGTGAAGGGACAGGAGTGAGGGCCTGATCCCAGGAGCTACAGTCTGAGGAAAGGGCTAAAAAGCCTTCACTAGATCCCTGTACAGCCGTATAATGAGGCCCAGGCTTTATAGTGAAGGGACAGGAGTGAGGGCCTGATCCCAGGAGCTACAGTCTGAGGAAAGGGCTAAAAAGCCTTCACTAGACCCATGTACAGCTGTATAATGAGGCCCAGGCTTTATAGTGAAGGGATAGGAGTGAGGGCCTGATCCCAGGAGCTACAGTCTGAGGAAAGGGCTAAAAAGCCTTCACTAGACCCATGTACAGCTGTATAATGAGGCCCAGGCTTTATAGTGAAGGGACAGGAGTGAGGGCCTGATCCCAGGAGCTACAGTCTGAGGAAAGGGCTAAAAAGCCTTCACTAGACCCCTGTACAGCTGTATAATGAGGCCCAGGCTTTATAGTGAAGGGACAGGAGTGAGGGCCTGATCCCAGGAGCTACAGTCTGAAGAAAGTGCTAAAAAGCCTTCACTAGACCTCTGTACAGCTGTATAATGAGGCCCAGGCTTTATAGTGAAGGGACAGGAGTGAGGGCCTGTGCCCAGGAGCTAGAGACCGAGGAAAGGGCTAAAAAGCCTTCACTAGACCCCTGTACAGCTGTATAATGAGGTCCAGGCTTTATAGTGAAGGGACAGGAGTGAGGGCCTGATCCCAGGAGCTACAGTCTGAGGAAAGGGCTAAAAAGCCTTCACTAGACCCCTGTACAGCTGTATAATGAGGCCCAGGCTTTATAGTGAAGGGACAGGAGTGAGGGCCTGTTCCCAGGAGCTACAGATTGAGAAAGGGCTAAAAGCCTTCACTAGACCCCTGTACAGCCGTATAATGAGGCCCAGGCTTTATAGTGAAGGAACAGGAGTGAGGGCCTGTTCCCAGGAGCTACAGTCTGAGGAAAGGGCTAAAAAGCCTTCAATAGATCCCTGTACAGCTGTATAATGAGGCCCAGGCTTTATGGTGAAGGGACAGGAGTGAGGGCCTGATCCCGGGAGCTACAGTCTGAGGAAAGGGCTAAAAAGCCTTCACTAGACCCATGTACAGCTGTATAATGAGGCCCAGGCTTTATAGTGAAGGGACAGGAGTGAGGGCCTGATCCCAGGAGCTACAGTCTGAGGAAAGGGCTAAAAAGCCTTCACTAGACCCATGTACAGCTGTATAATGAGGCCCAGGCTTTATAGTGAAGGGACAGGAGTGAGGGCCTGATCCCAGGAGCTACAGTCTGAGGAAAGGGCTAAAAAGCCTTCACTAGACCCCTGTACAGCCGTATAATGAGGCCCAGGCTTTATAGTGAAGGGACAGGAGTGAGGGCCTGTTCCCAGGAGCTACAGTCTGAGGAAAGGGCTAAAAAGCCTTCACTAGACTCCTGTACAGCTGTATAATGAGGCCCAGGCTTTATAGTGAAGGGACAGGAGAGAGGGCCTGTTCCCAGGAGCTACAGTCTGAGGAAAGGGCTAAAAAGCCTTCACTAGACCCCTGTACAGCTGTATAATGAGGCCCAGGCTTTATAGTGAAGGGACAGGAGTGAGGGCCTGTTCCCAGGAGCTACAGATTGAGGAAAGGGCTAAAAGCCTTCACTAGACCCCTGTACAGCCGTATAATGAGGCCCAGGCTTTATAGTGAAGGGACAGGAGTGAGGACCTGTTCCCAGGAGCTACAGTCTGAGGAAAGGGCTAAAAGGGTCTCTGCTGTTCTGGTGTCAGCGCTCTTCACAGGTCACACGGCGTCCGCCGTCTATCCCAGCCACAATGGCGCCCCTTCCCTCCCGAGCCTGTGGGGTATCGGCACTCAGGAGACACAGCGCACTGTGCGGCCTCAGCGCTCCTGTCACCTTTAGGACAATGATACATTGGGGGAAAGTCACATTTCTGTGAGAAAAACAGTAAAATTGTCATTTTCTCCTTCCACATTGCTGAAATTCCTGTCACACTGTCCGAATTCAGAGATTGTCCTGTCAGAAAGGAGAATACAGGGAGCGAAAGGGTTAATAGGACTCACAGGAGGAACCGGCCCAGAAAGCAGAAGGTCCAGGAGTGTCTGCCACATATATGACTGCTCTGTGCACAGGACCTGTGATGAGGTCACAGAAGGGGAGGAGTCAGGGGTCACATGATCAGGGGCCTCAGTGTGTGCAGGACTCTGCTGTGCTGGTTGTCATGGTGCTGGATGAGGGGAAGTTTCTGTGTGGGGTCAGGAGGGGTTTACAGGGTGGATGTAGCAGAGCTGTGTGTATACGAGGTGTACGGAGCGGAGCCGTGTGTGTACGAGGTATACGGAGCGGAGCCGTGTGTGTACGAGGTGTACGGAGCGGAGCCGTGTGTGTACGAGGTGTACGGAGCGGAGCCGTGTGTGTACAAGGTGTACGGAGCGGAGCCGTGTGTGTACGAGGTGTACGGAGCGGAGCCGTGTGTGTACGAGGTGTACGGAGCGGAGCCGTGTGTGTACGAGGTGTACGAAGCAGAGCCGTGTGTGTACGAGGTGTACGGAGCGGAGCCGTGTGTGTACGAGGTATACGGAGCGGAGCCGTATGTGTACAAGGTGTACGGAGCGGAGCCGCGTGTGTACGAGGTGTACGGAGCGGAGCCGCGTGTGTACGGGGTGTACGGAGCGGAGCCGTGTGTGTACGAGGTGTACGGAGCGGAGCCGTGTGTGTACGAGGTGTACGGAGCGGAGCCGTGTGTGTACGAGGTGTACGGAGCGGAGCCGTGTGTGTACGAGGTGTACGAAGCAGAGCCGTGTGTGTACGAGGTGTACGGAGCGGAGCCGTGTGTGTACGAGGTATACGGAGCGGAGCCGTATGTGTACGAGGTGTACGGAGCGGAGCCGTGTGTGTACGAGGTGTACGGAGCGGAGTTGGGTCTGTACGAGGTGTACGGAGCGGAGCCCTGTGTGTACGAGGTGTACAGAGCGGAGCCGTGTGTGTACGAGGTGTACGAAGCGGAGCCGTGTGTGTACGAGGTGTACGGAGCGGAGCCGTATGTGTACGAGGTGTACGGAGCGGAGCCGCGTGTGTACGGGGTGTACGGAGCGGAGCCGCGTGTGTACGGGGTGTACGGAGCGGAGCCGCGTGTGTACGGGGTGTACGGAGCGGAGCCGTGTGTGTACGAGGTGTACGGAGCGGAGCCGCGTGTGTACGGGGTGTACGGAGCGGAGCCGTGTGTGTACGAGGTGTACGGAGTGGAGCCGTGTGTGTACGAGGTGTACGGAGCGGAGTTGGGTGTGTACGAGGTGTACGGAGCGGAGCCCTGTGTGTACGAGGTGTACAGAGCGGAGCCGTGTGTGTACGAGGTGTACGAAGCGGAGCCGTGTGTGTACGAGGTGTAAGGAGCGGAGCCGTGTGTGTACGAGGTATACGGAGCGGAGCTGTATGTGTACGAGGTGTACGGAGCGGAGCCGTGTGTGTACGAGGTGTACGGAGCGGAGCCGCGTGTGTACGGGGTGTACGGAGCGGAGCCGTGTGTGTACGAGGTGTACGGAGCGGAGCCGTGTGTGTACGAGGTGTACGGAGCGGAGTTGGGTGTGTATGAGGTGTACGGAGCGGAGCCCTGTGTGTACGAGGTGTACAGAGCGGAGCCGTGTGTGTACGAGGTGTACGGAGCGGAGCCATGTGTGTACAAGGTGTACGGAGCGGAGCCGCGTGTGTACGGGGTGTACGGAGCGGAGCCATGTGTGTACGAGGTGTACGGAGCGGAGCCGTGTGTGTACGGGGTGTATGGAGCGGAGCCGCATGTGTGCGAGGTGTACGGAGTGGAGCCGTGTGTGTTCGAGGTGTACGGAGCGGAGCTGTGTGTGTACGAGGTGTACGGAGCGGAGCTGTGTGTGTACGAGGTGTACGGAGCGGAGCTGTGTGTGTACGAGGTGTACGGAACGGAGCTGTGTGTGTACGAGGTGTATGGAGCGGAGCTGCATGTGTATGAGGTGTACGTAGCGGAGCTGTGTGTGTACGAGGTGTACGGAGTGGAGCCCTGTGTGTACGAGGTGTACGGAGCGGAGCCGTGTGTGTACGAGGTGTACAGAGCGGAGCCGTGTGTGTACGAGGTGTACAGAGCGGAGCTGCATGTGTACGAGGTGTACGGAGCGGAGCTGACTGTGTACAAGGTGTACGGAGCGGAGCCGAGTGTGTACGAGGTGTACGGAGCGGAGCCGCGTGTGTGCGTAGCAGAGCCACGTGTATACGAGGTGTACGGAGCGGAGCCGTGTGTGTACGAGGTGTACGGAGCGGAGCCGTGTGTATACGAGGTGTACGGAGCAGAGCCGAGTGTGTACGAGGTGTATGGAGCGGAGCCAGGTGTGTACGTAGCAGAGGCACATGCATACGAGGTGTACGGAGCAGAGCCGTGAGTTTACAAGGTGTATGGAGCGGAGCCGTGTGTGTATGATGTGTACGGAGCGGAGCCGCGTGTGTACGGAGTGTATGGAGCGGAGCTGTGTGTGTACGAGGTGTAAGGAGCGGAGCCAGGTGTGTACATAGCAGAGCCACGTTTATATGAGGTGTATGGAGCAGAGCCGTGTGTGTACAAGGTGTATGAAGCAGAGCCGTGTGTGTACGGGGTGTACGGAGCGGAGCCGTGTGTGTACGAGGTGTACGAAGCAGAGCTGTGTGTGTTCGAGGTGTACAGAGCGGAGCCCTGTGTGTATGAGGTGTATGGAGTGGAGCCCTGTGTGTACGAGGTGTATGGAGCGGAGCCATGGGTGTACGGAGCAGAGCCGTGTGTGTACAAGGTGTACAGAGCGGAGCCCTGTGTGTACGAGGTGTACGGACCGGAGCCGTGTGTTCGAGGTGTAAAGAGCAGAGCCATGTGTGTACGTGGTGTACGGAGCGGAGCCGTGTGTGTAGGTAAGCCTGGCTGATGTTGCAGTGGGTGCACATCCACCAGTGTTACACCAAGTAACTGTGCACACCTCACAACTTTTGAAGCACAGATAGAGGCACAGAGCATGCGGTGCATAGCAGCAACTTTTGGCCTCAGGCTGGGGTCACACTAACCGACACAAAATACGGTCCGTAGTTTACAGGCGTAATACGGCTGAATGACCCCTAAACAGTGCTCCGTATGTCATCCGTAAGCAAGGTGAGGTCGCGTATTTTGCGCATGTAAGCATCTGTATGTAATCCATATGTAATCCGTATGCCGAGATTTTCTCGCCGGCTTGCAAAATGGACATATAATGGAGCCCTATGACAGGGTTTCTAACAGAAACCAAAGAATAGATATAGACACATAGAATACATATATATATACATACATGTCATTGAGACACATATATATATATATATTTATATTTCAGAGTTCTTCATAGCAGAATAGCCGCTAATTCAATTGCCGGCTTTTGTCATATCATTCCCCAACCCGACATGAAATGACACATGGTTACATACAGTAAACCATTTGATTTCATTTTTTTTATATGTCTTTCATTAGTAATTAGATGAGGGATGATGTGTAAAATTTGGGAGGTGTAGGTCTTAATTTAAGGGGTTAATTCGTTGTAAAAAAAAAATGCGTGGGTTCCCACATTGACAAATTACCGTGGGAGCCCACACATTTTTTTACAATGACTTGCATTGGCGTACTACGGGCGTAGTACGCTGATAATCGCAGCATGCTGTGATTGGCACGGACCGTAGAATACGGATGAGAAATATATGGCTGATGGGAGCTGCCCCATAGAGAATCATTTGTCCGTGTGTAATGCGTGATTTTAATGCCTCTCACTCGTCTGTATTCCTCTCTAGTGTGACCCCAGCCTCACCCTAATCCACGGCCTTTTACCACTGCTTTCTCCCCCGGCCGGAGGAGTTGTCAGAGGGGCGCTGGTAGTGAGGGAAATTCAGCAGACGCCTGAGACTGCAGGGCGTAGACCCAAATCCGGGACTGCCCGCTGTATCCGGGACAGTTGGGACTGGAGATGAGCAGGTGGATTCATGGGTCTCTGGTCCAGCGTGCGTGGGACCTGGGGATTATTTTTTGTGCCGTCATTCACAGTCGGAGCCTCCAGAACGTTCTCCTCTTTATGTAGCGTCACTATACGACATCCGGCTTATTTGTGTGTGTAAGGCCGTGTTCACACACTGCAGAAATACGGTGTTTTTTGTTTTCTGCAGGATCCGCACCATCTACAATAACAATCTTCTCCCCCTTATTTGATGCGTTCTTGGTGCAGAGGTGAAGCCGCGGTTTTATTGTGCTTTTTAGAGGACAGAAAAGCTTTGATTCTGCACTTAATAAAGTTTCTGCAGTTTTTTACCTGCAATTTTATTAGAGAGAAAAGCCCCAAATCGGCACAGATCAGCCGCGTGCCTTGGGCGCACAGCGGGCGCCTTTTATGGTAAAGTAGTTTTTATTAAGGATTTATTTACATAAATGGGGTAAAGAAAAAGGGGAGACAGATTATAAATACCCAGTAATACAGACAAGAACCAAACAACAGCAAAGAAGAGAAATGTAAAGTCATGAAAGAGAGAGGCAGAATAAAGGGGAGAAAGGGTTAAGGAGGAGACTGGGGAAGGAAAATAGGGTTTTTAACCCCTTAGAGACCTTGCCCTCTTTCGTTTTTGCGTTTCTGTTTTTCGCTCCCCTTCTTCCCACAGCCATAACTTTTTATGTTTCCGTCAGTATGGCCATGTTAGGGCTTGTTTGTTGCGGGACAAGTTGTGCTTTGGAACGACATCATTGGTTTTACCATATCGTGTACTCAAAAATGGGAAAAAAATTTTTGGGATTTACTTTCTACCATATTCCCCAAATGCTACACCTGCCCTGCCATTATGATTCTACAGGTCATTCCAGGTTCATAGACACCAAACAGGTCTCAGTTCTTCTTTTTTTAAGTGGTGAAAAAAAATCCAAAATTTGTTGGAAAAAAAATGCGCCATTTTCTGAGGCCCTTAGCGTCTCCATTTTTCATGAACTTGGATTGGGTGAGGGCTTATTGTTTGCGCGCCGAGCTGATGTTTTTATTGATACCATTTTGGTGCAGATACGATCTTTTGAACATCCGTTATTACATTTTAATTCAATGTCGCAGCGACCAAAAAACCTGAATTCTGGCATTTTGCCTTTTTTTCTCACTACACCGTCTAGTGATCAGTTTGTTCCTTTCTTTATTGATAGATCGGGCGATTCTGAATGCGGCGATACCTAATTTGTGTATGTTTGGTTTTTCTATTGTTTTATTTTGAGTGAGGTGAAAGGGGGGGATTTAAACTTTTATATTTTTTTATATTTTTAAAAACTTTTTTTTCACTTTTGGCCTGCTTCAATAGTTTCCATGGGAGACTAGAAGCTGCCATAACTCGGTCGGCTCTGCTACGTACAGGCGATGATCAGGTCTCCTGTATGTAGCAGAATACCTCACTTGAGCTGACGTGTGCTGGGAAAGATGCGGGCTCACCACCGGAGCCGACATCAAAGGGAGAGAAGCTACCTGCGCCGTACTAGTACGGTCATGAAGGGGTTAAGGAAAATGGGGAAAAGGGAAAAATGAAAGGGATAGAAAGAAAATGAAAAAGATTGGTCTGCACAGGATAGGTCGGGAAAGGGGTTACGGGACACATATAATACCTTATATATAAAACATTTAAGAGGCGGGAGGGGAAGAGAAGGAATGGGAAAGGCGAGGAAAGAAAAGGGGAGAAAGGAAGAACAGCTGTAACCAGGCGGAGAGACGAGAATCTAGAGGAATCCTGACTGTTACATCATGGAAGATACTGAGTGCTGGAGTCTGATAGCGCCACAGTTCTCATGAAATCTGCGCTCTCTGTGGTCTGAAGACCCTGCGGACCTCTGGGGCTTTGATGCATTTTCCCTTTATAGGCTTCTTCTGAAAAAAACATATTAAGAAAAAAAATGTATGAAGAGAAAACCGCCGTCACATTTATAAGCGCAGAATCAAAGCTTTTCTGTACTATTAAAGTGTTAAACGCGGCTTCATATCCGCCAAAAACATCAAATATGGAGGAAAATGCAAAAAAGAAGAAACGCAGCAAACGCGCAATAATCAGGGAAGATTGTCACTACGTCATCTGGGTCAGACATTTACAGAAGAAAGAACGCAGCATTTACGCTACGTGTGAACACGTCCTCCGCATTACACATTTTGTTTCTCCCGTAATTTACCGATTCCTGTAAATAATCTGATCACTGCGTTCTGCGGGTCATTACAGTTATATTAGCACAACTATGTCCGGGTTATTCACTGATTTGTGATGCTTATTATTTAAAAAACGCATTAAAATGACATTTTTTTTCATTATCGAGTGTTTTTCATTATTATTTATTAGTAATTTTATAGGATGAAAAAAATCTCTTATTCTCCTCTAGAATACAGAAACATCCATTGTACACAGCAGTGTATTTCTATCAGAATAATCTGCCTGTAGTCAGAGCCTGGAATATGGATCAAGTGCACACAATCCTGCAGTCACTTCACTGGAGCTTGTGGCTCAGCAGCTTACAGTGCCTGTCAGTAATGTTGAGGCTGTGGTTTCAGGATCTGGGAGTATAACATAGAAAAATACATTTTTGTAATTGCTTATTATTTTAAATACTTTTATAAGAATAAAAATATATATTTTTCTTCCCCTCAGTATACAGGCACCATAAAAAGCATTCTTATACACAATGTATTGCTATGGATATGTATACTCTGCTTCTGAGTTCATTGCCGGCAATATAGCGGTCAATATGACCAAATTCTCCCATCTCCAGCATTGTGAGCTGTGGCTCACTGGTAAAGCAGCAGCCTGTGGAGACTGAGATGGAAGCTGATACTCCTGGGGAGACCAATCACTGAAGGGAGAGGAAGTGAATATATAATCTAATTTATGCACTTAGCAGAGAAGCAGCCAATCCCTCCGAGCAGGAGGAGCTACAGGAGCAATGAAAATGTCGAAGAGAGGAATATAGAGGTTGGGAGAACAGCTGAGATGGGACATGACAGTCCAGCTGAATCTGGGATGGTTGGGAGCTATGCAATTGAGATGCTGTTGTGTCATTACCTTAACAAGGCGGTCCATGCTCAGAAATTCTACTAAGATGAGTAGTCAAAATTCCTCCAGAAACTCACTGCCAGTTATTGCAAGCAGTTGTTGCTGCTAAGAGTGGCCCAACCAGTTATAAGATTTAGGGGCAATCACTTTTTCACACAGGGCCCTGGAGGTTTGGATTTCTTTTTCCCTATATAATAAAGATCTTCATTAAAAAACTGCATTTTGTGTTAACTTTGGCTAATATTTACATTTGTTTGGTGATCTGATACATGTAAGTGTGACAAACATGACAAAGAATAGGAAATGTGTATGCATATGTCTATGTATACATATATACAGTATGTGTGTATATACATATGGTGATGGTGAGGAGGCAGGGAGGAGTTTGTGTGGAAAATGGAGAAGGCGTGCTAAGTGCTGGCTCACAGGCCACTGCAACGCATAACGGAGCTTGTAGTATTAGAGCGCAGTACGCCGGGGGACAAGAAGTGATTGATAAACATCAGAGTTACATCTGGCAGACACCAAGTGATGCTATCTGCCTTATAAAGGTATATATTACTATAATAAGTGTATGGATCCATTACTGGCACATAATAGTAAGATTAATGAATACAAAATTAAACGAATTAGGGTAGTGGATAACTGTTTTAATATTTGGTACAGAAACCTTTGTTTGTAATTACAGAGGTCAGATGTTTCGTGTAGTTCTTGACCAAGTTTGCACACACTGCAGCAGGGATTTTGGCCCATACTTCCATACAGATCTTCTCCTAATCCTTCAGGTTTCAGGGCTGTCGCTGGGCAACATTGATTTTAAGCTCCCTCCAAAGATTTTCTGTTGGGTTCAGGATTTGAGACTGGCTAGGCCACTCCAGGACCTTGAAATGCTTCTTAGTTCCTCTTGTGTGTTTTGGGTGATTGCCATGCTGGAAGACCCAGCCACGACCCATTTTCAATGTTCCAACTGAGGGAAGGAGGTGTTTGGCTAAAATCTCTCGATCCTTGACCCATCCATCCTCCCTTAAATACGGTGAAGTCATCTTGTCTGTTTTGCAGAAAGACACCCCTAAAGTATGATGTTTCCCCCCCACCGTGCTTCATGGTTGGAACGGTGTTCTTGGATTTGCACTCATCCTTCTTCTTCCTCCAAACATGGCGGGTGGTGATGATAGCAAAAATTTCTATTTTGGTCTTATCTGACCAAGTGACATTCTCCCTTGCCTCCTCTGGATCATCCAGATGGCCATTGGCAAACTTCTAATGGGCCTTGACATATGCTGGTGTGAGTAGCAGGACCTTGCGTGCCCGGAAAGATTTTAATCCATGATGGCATAGTGTGCCTGTAGCTCTATTACTGGCACCCCTGCATGGTGGGATGCCAGCTTACTCACTGCCTCAGACCCTCGGCACAATCCTCAGCGTTCTCCTGCTTCCTGGCTGTGTGAGCGCCGCAGCTCCAAGCGATGCACCTAGTACACACATGCGCGCACTCCCCCATTCTTAAAGGGGCAGAGCAAGTATATACTAAATACTCTTAGCTTGTTGCTCAGAGATGTTTAGTATAATTACTGCACCTGGAAGATGGCTTCCAGCTAATTGCTGGGAGTCATCCTATATAAAAGACTCCCTCTCCCTTAGGGATTCACCATGCAACATGTAGAATCATTAGTCAGTAAGGTGTACTACTAGTGAGTTATGAGGTTCCCTGGTCCTGGTTTGGCCAGTGTCCTAAACCTGTATTCCTTGCCTCAGTGTGGCCAGTCCTGAATCCGTCATCCCCTGGTCCCAGAGCAGCCAGTGTCTGAAACTCATTCTGGTGTAGCAAGTCCTGTATCCATAGTCCCCTGGATCCAGAAAGGCCAGGGCCTGAATCTCATTCCCGGAGTGACCAGTGCTTGAAGCTTGTCCATGAGTGGCCAGTGCCTGAACATTGTCATCTGGTCTATGTTCGGCCAAACCCTGTTCCAGTATCATAGACCAGAGTGTCTTAACCTTGCCCTAATCAGTGTCAGTAACCATTCTGTAGAGGTACCAGAACTTACTAGTCTGAAAAGAGACCTATCCCTATTCAGTGTCAGCGAACCTGACCCCTGGGGTCTGCAGCTGCAATATTGGGTTCTGCCCAGGAGTGGTACCTGGTGGCTACCTGCAGGTCAGTCTGTATCCACCAGTGAACACTAGGTAGCTGATTAGCTATGCACACTTCCTGAGCAGGCCCGGTCCTGTGATCCCAGCTTTCTTCAGGTCATTGACCCAGTCTTACCATGTTGTTCTGGGCTTTCTGACCTTTCTCAGAATCTTCCTTACCCCACGAGACGAGATTCTGCATGTAGCCCCAGAGCGAAGAAGACTGACAGTCAACTTGTGTTTCTTCCATTTTCCAATAATTTTGTAAACAATTGTTGCCTTTTCACCAAGCTGCTTGCCTATTGTGCTGCAGCCCACCCCAGCCTTGTGCAGGTCTGCAATTTTGTCCCTGGTGTCCTTAGACAGCTCTTTGGTCTTGGCCATGGTGGACAGATTGGCGTGTGACTGATTATCTGGAAAGGTGTCTTTTATGCAGATAACAAGTTCAAACTGGTTGCAATTAATACAGGTGAGAGCAGAGTAGCAGGGCTTTTTAAAGAAAAACTAACAGGGCTGTGAGAGTCTGAATTCTTGGTGGTTGGTCGGTGATCATATACTTATTTCATGCAATAAAATGCAATTTCATTATTTTAAAATCATACAATGTGATTTTCTGCTTTTTTTATTTTTGGATTTTCTCTCACCGTTGAATTGTACCTGTGATAAATATTACAGACTTCTCCATTCTTTGTAGGAGGGAAAACTTGTAAAATCGGCAGCGTATCAAATACTTATTTTCCGCACTGTGTCAGGATCTTGGCTGTACATGTCCTTAAAGATTCATTTCTTACATTCGCATCAAGACATTTTTCAACCAAACTGTGAAGTCGTGAGCGATGAGCACGGTGAGAGATTCCACCAAGATATTGCACCTATGGAAAAAAGAGATCAAGGACAATGGAATCCATCAATGCTTGTAGATAACGTTGGACCATTGTAAGAGATGACCCGGTGCAGGAGTACAAGAGACAAGAAAAAGAGCTGTCACTGAATGAGGGCCACAGCTTATAATGCAATTTCTGTGACTGTGTGTAATCCGTAATAGTGTTTAGATATGTCTTAGATATTGGAATTGCTGCTAAGCTTCCTCTAAGTATCAGACAATTGGCCTAACAAAATATCACGCATCTTTATATTTGCAGAAATAATGTTTCCGAGTCCTGAAACTTTTATGTATCAATAACATGTAGCGGTAAAAGGAAAACTTGTAGATATCGTAGAGACAAGGGACAAGTAAAATTGTCATTGTCAGCTCTGAATTCAGAAGGGGAGAATCAGAGGACACGGCTCATTTCATAACTCAACCGGACAGCTTCTTTATAACCAATGAATTTTTATTAAATGTTAAACAGCTACAAGTCCTACAGTCAGCGCAGAGACCATAGAGTCGGTGATAGGGGCGTCACATATGACTTGGCTCCTAGAGAAAAGGAAAAACAAGGAAAACTGAAGCACAAAAAATAGGGATCATACGACCTAAGGGGGGGTAAGAGGGAAAGGTAGACATTGCTCCATGAAACTTTAAGCTGATTTTCATCATGCCGTAATTATTTAGTTTCTAATGCAGCATAATACAATAAATAAGAGGGGTGGTATTGTGTTTAACCCCTTTCTGACATCAGACGTACTATTCCGTCCATGTGCCCTGAGCCAATTTGACCATTGACAGAATAGTACGTCTCGGCGATCGGCCGCGCACACAGGTGGTGTGCGGCCGATCGTGGCCGGGTGTCAGCTGATTCTCACAGCTGACACCCAGCACTAAGTGCCAGGAGCAGTCACAGACCACTCCCGGCATTTTAACCCCCAAAATACTGCAATCGAACACGATCACAGCATTCCTGGCGCAGTCAGAGGTCTGACAGTCCCTCTGCCTTTGGATCGGAGACCCCACAACGTGACGCGAGGTCGCGATCACTGCCATGGTAACCTGATGTTGTCACGACCAGAGCTAAGAAACTTCCTGGTCATGCGCAATGCAAGTCAGGCGGTCTCTCAGTGTCAGGGCACTGAGTGCAGCGCTGACAGCTTCTATAGCAGGGGTGGGGAACCTCAGGCCCCAGGGCCATTTACGGCCCTCGATGACCTTTTATCAGGCCTCCGAGCAGATTCTCAGGGACTGCATTCTTGGGCAGGGAGCTGTATTTTGATTGCTAGAAGCTCATTAATTTCTTCTTGCTCTGTTAGCACACACACGCAGTGTTCACTACTGAACATTGAAGGGCATGCAATGAAAGATTAAGTCATGAAACCAGTGGCAGAGTCAGGATGTACTTTGTGGGCGGAGCTTGTACAGCCCCCGAAGGATGGTATAAATATCCAAATGGCCCTTGGAAGAAAGAAGATTCCCACCCCTGTTCTATAGCATGGGGATGTTGCTTCATCTGCCTGCCATAGAAGCGATCAGCCTGCAAAAAATGACTGTCCCATGGTGGGACAAAGTGTAAAAGATAGAATGAAATGAAAAAAACATGTAACTAATTGTAGAAATAAAAAAAATAAATAGAAAATAAAAAAGTCAATATTTATTCTAACATCAAATAAATATTTGCATTAAAAAAAATCTAAACAGTACAAGTACACATATTAGGTATTGCCACGTTCATAACGACCCAACCTATAAAACTGTTCGACTAGGTAACCCCTTCAGTGAACACCATAAAAGCAAAGGCAAAAAAACAACGCTTTGTCATCATACCGCCAAGCAAAAAGTGGAAAAACACGTGATCAATAAATAAACATGGTACCGCTGAAAACGCCATCTTGTCCCGCAAAAAAAAGCCCCCATACAGTGTCATCAGCGGAAAAATAAAAAAGTTATAGCTCTCAGAAAAAAGCGATGAAAAAATATTTTTTTTTTATATAAAATAGTTTTTATTGTATAAACATAAAAAATGATATAAATGAGGTATTGCTGTAATCATAGTGATCCGAAGAATTAAACTGCTTTATCAATTTTACCACACCTGGAACGGTATAAACGCCCCCCCAAAAGAAACTCATGAATTGATGGTTTTTCTTCATTCTGCATCCAAAAATCAGAATAAAAAGCGATCAAAAAATATCAAAAAATTATAGCTCTCAAAATGTGGTGATGCAAAAACTATTTTTACAATGAAAAGCATCTTTTAGTGTGTGACAGCTGCCAAGCATAAAAACCCGCTATAGCACCTCATTCACATGTCCTGATATTTCTGGTACTGGTACTGTGGCGGCGATCGGCACAAGCAGGGGAGAATGGTGAGTCGTGTTCAGCACCTGGCACTGGGGAACAGCGCTTACTGTAACGCTTCTTCCCCGGTGTCAATGCGTGTCACATGAATGATATCCATGTGATTTATGTGTGCACGTATGCTGTTTTGTGGCCCATGCTGACATTAAAAATGGACGTCAGCGTGGTTTGCTCATGGACACACGGTCCGTGGAAACACTCTGACATGTGCACAGACCCATTCACTTGAATAGGCAAATAGTGCTCCGGTCCTCCCGAGTCTCTCCGCATGGCTGCCCAATGGTATAACATTCTGTGACACACCCATGGTGTCTATATGATCACTGCAAACCCTTGATGAATTCATTGAGGTGTAATTCATAAAATGGGGTCACTTATAGGGGGTTCTGCTGTTCTGGCACCTCATGGGCTCTCCCAGTGTGTCATGGCACCTGCAAACCTTAACAGTAAAATGTGGCGCTCCTTCCATTCTGAGCTCTGCCATGCACCTAAACTGTGGTTTACCCCAACATATGGGGTATCAGCGTACTCAGGACAATTTGCACAATAACTCTTGGGGTCCAATTTCTTCTGCTACCCTTGAGAAAATAAAAAATTGGCTTAGAAAATATCATTTTTGTGGAAAAAAATATTTTTTACTTTTATGGCTCTACGTTATAAACTTCTGTGAAGCACTTGAGGTTCAAAGTGCTCACTACACATTTAGATAAGTTCCCAGGGGGGTCTTATCTAAATAAGATAAGTTCCCTGGGGGGGGTCTAGTTTCCAAAATGGGGTCACTTGTGGGGGATTTCCACTGTTTAGGCACATCAGGGGCTCTCCAAACGTGACATGACACCGCAGACCATTCCATCAAAGTCTGCATTCTAAAACGTCACTACTTCCCTTCCGAGCCCCAATGTGCACCCATACAGTAGTTTTCTGCCACATATGGTGCATCAGTGTACTCAGGACAAATTGGACAACAACTTTTGGGGTCCAATTTCTACTGTTACCCTGGGGAAAATAAAATATTGGGGACTAAAAATCATGTTTGTGGAAAAAATGATTTTCATATTTTCACGCCCAGACGCTATAAACTTTAGTGAAACACCTGGGGGTTCAAAGTTCATATCACACATCTAGATAAGTTCCTTGGGGGGTGTATTTTCCAAAAAGGGGTCACTTGTGGGGGTTTCCACTGTTTAGGCACATCAGGGGCTATCCAAACGCAACATGGCGTCCAATCTCAATTCCAGCCAATTTTGTGTTGAAAAAGTAAAACGGCGCTCCTTCCCTTCCAAGCTCTACCATGCGCCCAAACAGTGGCTTACCCCCACATATCAGGTATCAGCGTACTCAGGACAAATTGCACAATAACTTTTGCAGTCCAAATTCTCCTGTTACCATTAGGGAAAAAAAATAATTGGATCTGAAGTAAAGTTTTTATAAAAAAAAGTTAAATGTTCATTTCTTTTTTAAAACATTCCAAAAATTCCTGTGAAGCACCAGAAGGGTTAATAAACTTCTGACATGTGGTTTTGAGCACCTTGAGGGGTGCAGTTTTCAAAATGGTATCACTTTTGGGTATTTTCTATCATATACACCCCTCAAAGTGACTTCAAATGTGATGTGGTCCCTAAAAAAAAAATGGTGTTGTAGAAATGAGAAATCACTGGTCAACTTCTAACTCTTATAACTTCCTAACGAAAAAAATTTGGTTCCAAAATTGTGTTGATGTTAAGTAGACATGTGGGAAATGTTATTAAGTCTTTTGTGTGACATAACTCTGTGATTAATGGGCATGAAAATTCAAAATTGGAAAATTGCAACATTTTCCACCAAATTTCCATTTTTTTCACAAATAAACGCAAGTCATGTCAAAGAAATTTTACCACTAACATGAAGTACAATATGTCATGAGAAAAGCCGGATTACTTACCGGTAATGCTCTTTTAATGAGTCCACGACAGCACCCACTGGAGGTATCGGATCCGCCCATTTGGAACAGGAAACCCTACAGGAAAGATAAAAGGGGCGGTCCGCCTTTCCTCCTCAGTTTTACGTTTCAGAGTACCAGAAGGACCGCCAAGGATTAGGCAATGTTCTCTTATTTTAACATCTTTCTTATCCATTATTTGGTAATACTTTAACTATTGATATCTTTAGGGGGGGAAGTGAACGGGTGCTGTCGTGGACTCATTAAAAGAGCATTACCGGTAAGTAATCCGGCTTTTTACTCTTCGCCACGACAGCACCCACTGGAGAGATTCCAGAGACCATCACCTGGGTGGGACCACCGTGCCAAGGATAGTCCTGCCAAAGCTTAAGTCAGAGGTTGATGACAGATCAAGTCTGTAGTGCTTATAGAAGGTAGAAGGGGATGACCAAACTGCCGCCTTACATATAGTTTCAATCGGAACATCTCCCTTTTCCGCCCAAGAGGTTGCCATTGCTCTGGTGGAATGCGCCCTGATGTTCCCTGGAGGATCTTCGTTTTTTGCGGAGTAGGCTAAACGAATGGCCTCTCTGATCCACCGGGAAATGGTGCTCTTCGTGACTCCATACCCCTTCTTACAGCCCTGAAATGAAACAAATAGGGCCCTGCTCTGCCTCCAACTGTTGGACCTCTCAATATATTTTAGGACAGCTCTTTTGACGTCCAGAGTATGGAACTTCTGCTCTTCCGGAGTAGAGGGATTTTTATAGAAGGTTGGGAGGAGTATCTCCTGAGATCTATGATATTTTGTTGCCACTTTTGGCAGGTAGGCAGGGTCAGGTTTTAATACTAATCTGTCTTGGTATTCTTGGAAAAAAGGTGGATCTATTGACAAGGCTTGAATATCACCCACTCTTCTAGCTGAGGTCAGTGATACTAAGAGGGCCATTTTAAGTGCTAAGTATTTAAAGGGTATTGTGTCGATCGGCTCAAAGGGGTCTACCGTTAGGGCGTCTAAGACCAGATTTAGATCCCATGTAGGGACGGAGGGTATGTGGATTGGGGCTATTCGTTCACATGCTGTAATGAAACGAGTTATCCACTTGTTGCCCGCTATATTATGGCCATATAGTGCTCCTAATGCCGATATTTGTACTCTCAGTGTATTTACTGCTAAGCCTAAGTGTTTCCCCTTCTGCAGAAATTCCAAGATTGGGATTATCGGAACTTCTGTTGTATGAGGTACTGTATGGAATTGAAGAAATTTTTTCCATATTCTAGTATAAATCTGGGTCGTGGACTGTTTTCTACTTTGTAGTAGTGTAGCAATTAAGGACTCCGAGAATCCTCTTGTCCTCAATAACTGCCTCTCAAATTCCACGCCGTCAAGTGCAAGCTGAGCACTTGAGGGTGGAAAAAGGGGCCCTGGGAGAGTAGATTGGCAGTCGGAAGGATCCAAGGATCTGTTATCGACATAATCTGCAGCCACGAAAACCACGGTCTTTTTGGCCAGAACGGTGCTATTAAGATTATTCTGGCTTTGTCATCTCTGATCTTCCGAATTACTTGAGGTAGGAGGATCAATGGAGGGAACGCATACGCTAGGTTGAAATTCCATGGAGCTAGAAAGGCGTCCAGTATGTTTGGGTGATCTGACGGAGATAGGGAGGCAAAGGTTTTTATCTGCCTGTTCTCCCTTGTGGCGAAAAGATCCACCTCGGGTTGTCCCCATGCGGCTACTATGTCCCTGAAGACCTTCCGATTGAGGCACCACTCTCCTTGTCGTAGAGTGTGACGGCTTAGGAAGTCTGCCTTTTGATTGCTCTCGCCTCTTATATGAAGGGCCGAGAGGGACAAAAATTAGTTTTCTGCTAAGTTTAAAATTTTTGCCGCTGAAGACATCAGAGTCTCTGATCGAGTTCCTCCTTGTCTGTTTATATATGCCACTGTGGTGGTATTGTCCGACAGGATCCTTACATGCTTCTGTTGGAGCTGCGGAAGGAAGTTGTATAGAGCATAGAACACTGCAGTCAGTTCTTTTAAATTAGATGAGTAATCACATTCCTCTTTACTCCACCTTCCCTGATAAAACCCATTCTCCATGTGGGCTCCCCAGCCCTGGGGACTGGCATCGGTGGTTACAATACAGGATGGAACTATAACCCATGGGACTCCTGAACATAAATGGTCATCGTCTAACCACCACTCTAGGGAAGTCAAGACTTCTTGTGACAGGGTTATTTTGCTCTGTAAATGACCACTATGTCGTTTATCCTCCTGGAGGATTTGGTGTTGTAGTGTACGGACATGGTACTGGGCCCACCGGACTGCCGGGGTGCAAGAATTTAGTGATCCTAATAGTGACATTGCTCCTCTTAAGGATACACGTGGTTTAACTATAGCTGCTTGTATTTTTTGTTTTATGAGGATGATTTTTACCTGGGGTAGTAGACATCTCTGGGTCAAGGAATCTAGTTGAAATCCTAGAAAAGTCTGGAGAGATTGCGGATCGAGTCTGGACTTTTGGATATTGATGATCCAGCCAAGGCTCTGAAAAGAGGAGACTGCGTCAGTCACGCGTTCAGTACATTGTTTGACTGAATTCCCAATTACTAGGAAGTCGTCTAGATATGGTACAATTAGTGTGTCCTTTTGGCGAAGGTAGGCCATCACTTCTGCCATCACCTTGGTAAATATTCTTGGTGCCGTGGAAAGCCCGAAGGGCATGGCCGCGTATTGGAAATGACGAATCCTGCCCTCGACTTCCACTGCGACTCTTAGGTATTTCTGGAATCTGTTGTGTATAGGGAGATGATAATAAGCATCTTTTAAATCAATCCCTGCCATTACGCAATTTGGAAAAAGAAGCTTTATAGTGGATCTAATCGATTCCATTTTGAACTTATACTTTTTTATAAATGAATTTAGCTTCTTTAAATTAATAATGGTTCTAAATGTACCGTCTGGTTTAGACACCAAAAACAAGGGAGAGTAAAAGCCTCTACCCTGTTGTTCCTCAGGGACGTCAACTAAAACTTTTTTAGCTAGCAGGACTCGAATCTCGTCTTCGAGAGCCTTTTGCTGAAGTGAGGAATTAAGGCGAGTTATAACAAAGAACTCATAGGGGATTCGAAGGAATTCAATCTTTATTCCTTCCTTGATTATATTCAAAATCCATGGGTTTGACGTAATTTGTTCCCATTTGGTAAAAAAAAATTTTAATCTGCCCCCAACCGGTGGGTCTAAACTTTTAATTTTTCTCTCTCCTATATGTTGGCCCTCTGAAGATGGTACCCTTCTGCTTTTCGTCTTTCGTGGCCCATCTCGTTCTGTCCGATTGTCTTCTTCTCCCGAATGGCCGTCTTTTAAAGGTTTTCCTATAAAACGGAATGGGAGAATCACTGAAGGCCTTTTTTCTTTCTTTTGCCTTGGCGAGAATTTCGTCTAAGGCTTTTCTGAAGAGGAACTCACCCTCGCATGGGGTTGCACTAATTTTGGATTTTGACTGTGCATCCCCTTTCCAGCTTTTTATCCAAAGCGCGCGTCTGGCGTTATTCACCAGGGCTGCCGACCTTGCTGCCAGTCTTAGGGTGTCCGCTGAAGCGTCTGCCATAAAGGCAGCTGCCCCTCTTATCAACGGGATGGCTGCACGCAGTTTCTCTCTTGACACTCTTTGCTCAATCTGCTGGTCTAATTGATCTAGCCATACCAGCATTGACCTAGCAGTACATGTGCTGGCTATTGCGGGTTTGAATACCCCGGTGGTGGACTCCCAGGACCTTTTGAGCGAAGATTCAGCCTTTCGGTCCAATGGGTCTGCTAACAATCCTGCGTCCTCGACCGGGATCGAGGTTTGTTTGGAAGTGGAGGATATGACAGCGTCCACTTTTGGTATTTTAGACCATTTTAATAGATCTTCATCAGTGAACGGGTACTTCCGTTTTGAAGCGGATGGGAGAAAACCCCTCTGGTCGTGTTTTTCCCATTCCCTTTTGATGAGATCTTTAATTGCCGGTATTACTGGAAATGGTCTCCTCTTTTTTTCTGCCAATCCCGCAAACATAATGTCCTGCGCGGTCTGGGCTCCCCTTTCCTCTTCACACCCCATAGTGTTTCTAACCGCTTTTACCAGGTTATCTACGCTGTCCAGAGGAAAACATGCGCGTCCTTCCGCCTCCGAGGATGATGATGAGGACGTGGATGCGGAGTCTGAGTTTAAATCCTGTTCTTCCTCTGACTCTGAACTAACAATAACCTGTTTTCTATGACTGGACTCTGCGGGAGTGCTGGCGCGGTTGATGGCTTGTATTTCCTCCCTAATTATGGCTCGGATATCCTGAGAAGATATCGTCGACCCCTGCCTGGTCTCTTTAATGCATTGTTTGCAGAGCTTTTTGGGGTAGGAGTCAGGGAGAGGCTCTGAACATAATGCGCATTCTTTATGTTTTGTTTTTCCTTTTTTCTTTGACTAAAACGGGAGGTCAAAGGTAAAGAGGGGGGGGGAGGGGGGGGGAGGAGAGGAGGTTAGCTTAATAGGTAGAGCATATGCTTTGCACACTCACCCAGTGAAGCTTAATACCGGTTCAGATGGCTGAGACGGTTTGGATCGGGTTTCTGCTGCCTCGCTCCTGCGGGCAGTCTCCGTCCTGGCGCTGCGGTCCCTGGTGGAGTTGCCCCCAGCTGAATCCCCTGCTGGGGTCTGCGACTCTGCGGGGGACGACATGTTCCAACGTTGCAGCGCTGTTTTATCTGTATCCATATCGTAGCCCCGGAAGTCGCCAGTCACAGGGCGCATGCGCCGCGTCATCGCCATCTTACCCCGGAAGTTCAACCATTACTTCCGGGGTATAGGAGCGTCGGGCGCCGGCCTGCTCCCGCGCCACCGCAATAAACACACGCGGCTCGCGCGCACATGGCCTCACCATCCACGCTATACCCCCACCGATGGGGATGGGGGGGAGGATCTCCCGGATGCCAGACCGGCGCGCTCCCTGGTAAGACCGGGCGGCCCTCCCCGGACCCGGCCATTACCATTATGCCACCAGACGAGGGGGGAGCCGTCAAACGGAGTCTCCCCCGACGCTGCCTCCGGACCGCAGCCCCTGCCGTTCCCGAAGAGACCGCACAGGCGGATGCATGGCCCAGGTAAGATCCTGCAGGATCCTGCTCCATTTGGAACAGGAAACCAAAAACTGAGGAGGAAAGGCGGACCGCCCCTTTTATCTTTCCTGTAGGGTTTCCTGTTCCAAATGGGCGGATCCGATACCTCCAGTGGGTGCTGTCGTGGCGAAGAGTAAAAACAATGTCAGAATCACCAGGATCCATGGAAGCGTTCCAGAGTTATGACCTCATAAAGGGACAGTGGTCAGAATTGTAAAAATTGGCCCGGGCATTAACGTGCAAACCACCCTTGGGAGTAAAGGGGTTAATGGCTAACTGAAAAGATGGTAACACATTGCAAGCTTTCCAGACTACTCAGGTCTCTTCAGGCATAGAATAATACAAAATCTGAAGAATCACATAGCACAGACATAATGCAATAGGTAAGACAAATGACGTGAAGTAGAACTATCATTATGGGGGAGGGATAAACAGTGGTGGCCATAAATATTGGAACAGTTCATAGATTAGGAGTGTGAAAGTTTTATTGTCCCCTGATAGGGGTCTGGTTCTGTGTTGTGATGCCCCACAATGTCTGAGGAGAAAATTCCTTAATTGATATTAGACATGAATCCATGCGACACATTCATTCCTGCATTGAGAGTGTCAAAGACTGTCATGAGTTTATACTCCCAGATCCTTCTGTTTCTCTGAGATTTGAAGTTACCTTTTTCATACAAGTAATTTCATGTCCATGGTGCTGTGATCAGGGCTACAAAAATGTTTTGCCACAGGTAGATCTATTCTTTTTTCTCTTATTGTGTAGTTGTGAGAATTCATCCTTGTTCTAAGCTTTTGCCCTGTCTCTCCCACATACAGACCCCCCAGTTGGACAGTTGGTACAAATAATTAAGTACACCACTCTTAATTCTTTGACGCCCCCGGAAGAAGCAGGCGGCGAAACACGCGTCGGGGTGAGGGGACGCTGGATCACACTTGTAATTAGAGGTAATATTACTTTTTCATTCCTTGTGCTCTGTGCATATCGGCATATTTATGATCAGGATTCTTGACGTTCTCATTGTGTCCATGTTATTTTACACGGTTATAGTATATATGCCTTTAGCCTCTGAGTGGTTTCCCTTATACCCTTAGGGGAGGGATATTTTGGATATCATTGATCTTGTTCAGACATTGTATATGGGTTCTGACTGTATGGAATAAATATTATAATTATTGATATAAGAATTGATATGTACTGTCATGTGATTGGTTCATACATGTCAGTCTTACATTGTCTCCTCATGATTACTTAAGTGTGTACGGTGTCCCCTATTACGGCATTATGCTTTTGTCACTTTTAGAATTTTTGAATAAAATGAATTTTTAATATTATTGGGATTTCTTCCTTGTTCCATGTTTATATTGATGGGATTTGTGATACGGATTTGCGTGATTTGCCCTTTTGGATTAGGTTTTGGGACATTGTAGTTATTCTATTTGTACACTTAACAAGTGTCCCTCATTTAGTATTTACATAAAGGGTAAGAATGGAGATGAGAACAAGTAGCATTACTTGATTAAACTATTTGCATAGTTTTTCCCTCTCTGCTTTAGAAGTCAACAAACTGGCTCCATAACACAATGCATAATTAGCATATCAGCAAACATCACTAGTGATCAAGGATAAGCGCACAATAAAAGTCAATATTACCGACTTACAAACAAAAGTCTGTTTTCTTGACCAACTAGAAATTAAACACTTAAAATTAAGGCCAACATACAGATAACATTCTATTATTCTTTATTTGCTATAAATAGTTGTCTGGTTAATTAAGGAACACTGCTGTATGTCTTCACAATGGCAAAAGTTAAAAAAAAAAAAAAAAAAGTTTATAAAAATATTAAAAAAGTAAAAAAAAATATGAAAGTTCAAATTCCCCTTTTGCCCCATTTAAAATAAAACAATAAAAAATACATATTTGGTATTGCTGCATTCAGAATCACCCGATCTATCAACATAAAAAAAGAATTAACCCGATCACTAAATGGCGTAATGAGATAAAACGTAAAAAATGCCAGAATTAAGTTTTTTTGGTCGCCACACTATTACATTAAAATACAATAACAGGCGATCAGAAGATTGTATCTGCACCAAAATGGTATCATTAAAAACGTCCGCTCGGGCCACAAAAAATAAGTCTTCACCCAACCCAAGATCATGAAAAATGAAGATGCGACGGGTATCGGAAAATGGCGCAATTCTTTCATACTTTACCTAATTAAGATGAGTTAATTTTACTGATAAATGTTTGTTTTTGGTCGTTTATTTTCTGTTGGTATTTGGTTTATTCTATAAAACTCCCATATAATATATCATTCTTGAACACACGCCACGCGCATCATGTTTTTGTACAATTTGTGAATAATATACACTCACTGGCCACTTTATTAGGTACACCATGCTAGTAAGGGGTTGGACCCCCTTTTGCCTTCAGAACTGCCTCAATTCTTCGTGGCAGAGATTCAACAAGGTGCTGGAAGCATTCCTCAGAGATTTTGGACCATATTGACATGATGGCATCACACAGTTGGCGCAGATTTGTCTGCTGCACATCCCTGATGCGAATCTCCCGTTCCACCACATCCCAAAGATGCTCTATTGGATTGAGATCTCGTGACTGAGGAGGCCATTTGAGTACAGTAAACTCATTGTCATGTTCAAGAAACCAATCTGAGATGATTCGAGCTTTATGACATGGCGCATTATCCTGCTGAAAGTAGCCATCAGATGTTGGGTACATTGTGGTCATAAAGGGATGGACATGGTCAGCAACAATACTCAGGTAGGCTGTGGCGTTGCAACGATGCTCAATTGGTACCAAGGGGCCCAAAGAGTGCCCAGAAAAAATTCCCCACACCATGACACCACCACCACCAGCCTGAACCGTTGATACAAGGCAGGATGGATCCATGCTTTCATGTTGTTTACGCCAAATTCTGACCCTACCATCCGAATGTCGCAGCAGAAATCGAGACTCATCAGACCAGGCAACGTTTTTCCAATCTTCTACTGTCCAATTTCGATGAGCTTGTGCAAATTGTAGCCTCAGTTTCCTGTTCTTAGCTGAGAGGAGTGGTACCCAGTGTGGTCTTCTGCTGCTGTAGCCCATCTGCCTCAAAGTTCGACGCACTGTGCGTTCAGAGATGCTCTTCTGCCTACCTTGGTTGTAATGGGTGGCAATTTGAGTCACTGTTGCCTTTCTATCAGCTCGAACCAGTCTGCCCATTCTCCTCTGACCTCTGGCATCAACATGGCATTTCCGGCCACAGAACTGCCGCTCACTGGATTTTTTTTCTTTTTCGGACCATTCTCTGTAAACCCTAGAGATGGTTGTGCGTGAAAATCCCAGTAGATCAGCAGTTTCTGAAATTCTCAGACCAGCCCTTCTGGCACCAACAATCATGCCACGTTCAAAGGCACTCAAATCACCTTTCTTCCCCATACTGATGCTCGGTTTGAACTGCAGGAGATTGTCTTGACCATGTCTACATGCCTAAATGCACTGAGTTGCCGCCATGTGATTGGCTGATTAGAAATTAAGTCTTAACACACAGTTGGACAGGTGTACCTAATAAAGTGGCCAGTGAGTGTATATAGGTTCTCCTCGTCTGAGTTATTTTTGATGGCCCACAAAATACGATTTTCCTGTCATTCATTTCTCACACTCTAGGTATAATAATGACTTTTCCCCGTGTGGGATTTTTGATGTTTGAAAACGTTGTCGGTACCTGCTTTCTGGGGTCTCTTGAGGTTTTTATGTCATGTGAGCCCTGTGCCCAATCAGCGCTGACATCACTGTCCCCACCTTCGGACAAATCAAGCATCATGAGGCCGTCAGAGAGCAGTCGCAGCCCTGGCTTCCTGCTGATGTTCAGACCAAAGGAA
Organism: Dendrobates tinctorius; assembly: GCF_039654945.1. NCBI lineage: Eukaryota > Metazoa > Chordata > Amphibia > Anura > Dendrobatidae > Dendrobates > Dendrobates tinctorius. The sequence goes on along the minus strand of NW_027361787.1, from coordinate 2,499,356 downwards.
GGAGCAGTGAAGCTGCCGCTGATTGGGTGCAGGGCTCGTGTGATGTGAGAACCTCACATTAGCCCCGGGACCGTGAGTCTCAACACCACTGAAGTGGAGCCGGCCCGCCAGTGGAGTGTGTTTTTATTTTAATGAGGTCAAACGTGAGGAATGAGTTCACTGAGAAAAAAAAAAAAGATATATATACTGTATTTTTTGGACTATAAAACACACCTAGGTTTAGAGGAAATTAGGAAAAAAAATTGAAGCAAAAATTGTGGTTAATTCTGTACTTAATATCCCCTATCCTGGTATATATGGTCCCCTCATCCCTACCCTGGTATACATAGATCCCTCATCCCTATACTAGTATGCATGGCCCCATCCTTATCCTGGTTTGCAGGGCTCCCATCATGTCGTAGTATGCATGGCCCTCATCCTTATCCTGGTATGCAGCGTCCCCATTTTGTCCTAGTATGCAGGGTCCCATCCCTATTCTGGCATGATTGGCCCCATCCCGCTCCTGGTATGCATGGCCCCCATCCTTATCCTGGTATGCAGGGCACCATCACTATTCGGGTATGACTGGCCCCCCATTCCAGTCCTGGTATGCATAGCCCAATCCTTATAATTGGCCCCATCACAAAACATTAAAAAAAAGCATTACACTTACCTACCCGGCGCTCCCTTGCTGAATCCTGCTCTGATACCAGCAACTGCTTTATGCTTGTAAGCAGCACATGGCAGGGACATAATGCGTTGCTCACAAGCAGAGCACAGCTGCCAGAGTACTCGCCTTTAAAACTATATCAACATTATGAACATAAAAAAGGCTTCTCCCCTATGTGATGTCTCTAATGTTTATTAACAGTTGATTTCCAAGTAAAATATTTCCCACATTAAGAAAATGAAAACGGCTTCTCCTCTGTGTGACTGCTCTGATGTCTAACAAGAAGCGCTTTCCGGTTAAAATATTTCCCACAATCTGAACAGGAAAAAGGCTTCTCCCCTGTGTGAGTTCTATGGTGTATATCAAGATTACATTTCTGGTTAAAACATTTCCCACATTCTGAACAGGAAAAAGGCTTCTCTCCTGTGTGAGTTCTTTGGTGTATATCAAGATTACATTTCTGGTTAAAACATTTCCCACATTCTGAACATGAAAAAGGCTTCTCCCCTGTGTGAGTTCTCTGGTGACTAACAAGATGCCATTTCTGGTTAAAACATTTCCCACATTCTGAACAGGAAAAAGGCTTCTCCCCTGTGTGAGTTCTCTGGTGAATAAGAAAAAGTTTTTTTTTGTGAAAACATTTCCCACATTCTGAACATGAAAAAGGCTTCTCCCCTGTGTGAGTTCTATGGTGAGCAACAAGCAGTGATTTACGTGCAAAATATTTCCCACATTCTGAACATGAAAATGACTTCTTTGCTTTAGGAGAAGTTTGTTTTTTATTGCCTCTTTTGTGACTTTGATTTTTCTTAGTAGTCAGTAATGAATCAGAAGATGGGACCTGTTTCATAGGACCAGATGACAGATCTTTGCTGTGAATGGATGATGATATATCTGGAGTAATAGCAATCACTTCAGTTGTATCTTGTAGGATCTCAAGATCATCAGATTTCAAAATTGAAGATGTCAGCTGTCCATCTGATCTCCTGGTACAGTCATCTGCTAAAATAAAAAAACAATTATTTTTAATAAAATATCCTTGAGTTTTATATCTTTGAACGTTTCTACTTGAACTGTCCATAAAAATGGCAAGCTATGTAAAAAACTTTAATTATTTACCAAGACAATGAGAGTTCACAGTCTAATAGAAAATCTTGTTGGATGAGCCAGTAGTGTGTGGTGTTCAACTGTTGGTTCATTCTGCCTCCCAAATATCGAATAAAAAGAAACCAATCAATGTTATGTAGGCGAAAATAATACCAATTCTCATCTCACAAAAACAAGTCCCCACTCAGGTCCATCATCTGTCAATGGAAAAACAGAGGTTCCCGCACTATTAGTGGCTCAAAGGCTGTTGAAAAGCAACAAGGTTTCCATAAGCCAATCCTGCAAAATCCGCTCTCACTTCGGAGTCTTGCAGTGTGCGCAAACAACATTTAGGATCCCTGTATTTAGCAATATTATAGTGAGAAGAATCCACTTAATTTGTGGTGTGTGTCTCCTGGAGCACAATCTGGGCACTATGTGCTGGGTAATAAAATGGCAAATGTGTAATTTTCACTCCAACATCCACTGCGTGTTAATTTCCGGAAAGGGGCTGTGGAGTCAAAATATTCACTCCTCCTACACACGTGGTCAAAATTGTTGGTACCCCTCGTTTAATGACAGAAAAACCCACAATGGTCACAGAAATAACTTTAATCTGACAAAAGTAGAAATAAATCAAAAATCTATGAAAATGAGCAGATGAAAGTCTGACATTGCTTTTCAGCCAGGCTTCCACAGAATTTTTTAAAAATTAAAACTCATGAAACCACCATGGTTACTTACCGGTAGCCGGTTTTTCCGGAACCCATGACAGCACCACATGAGAGAGGGATCCGCCCCGCCAGGACAGGAACCTACTGAAACATAAGGGGCGGCACCTCTCCCCCGCTTCAGTTGGATTACAGAGCACTTGAGAGGACTTCCCGGTTAGTTACATATTTATCCAACACCACATCACACAAATACACCCGACTATTGTGCACACCCAAACGGTGAAAAGGGGGGGGAATATACGGGTGCTGTCATGGGTTACGGAAAAACCGGCTACCGGTAAGTAACCATGGTGGTTTTCCCTTCACCCATGACAGCACCACATGAGAGATTCTGGAGACTTCGAACACCTTAGGGAGGGACCACCGCTTGCAGCACCCTTCTACCAAAGGTCAAGTCAGCCGAGGAGGATAGATTTAGTCTATAGTGTCTAAGGAAAGTTGAGGGTGAGGCCCAGGTAGCGGCCTTACAAATTTGATCTATTGACACCTCTGCTTTCTCAGCCCAGGAGGTCGCCACGGCTCTGGTGGAATGAGCCTTGATGCCGTCAGGAACCGGGACGCCACTAGCTGAATAGGCTACACTAATGGCCTCCCTAATCCATCGGGCAATAGTCCCTTTTGACACTCCATAACCTTTCCTAGCACCCTGGAAGGCTACAAATAGGGACTGGGACCTCCTCCACTGGCTGGTTATAGACATATACTCTACTAGGGTTCTTTTAACGTCTAGGCTATGAAATTTCTCCTCCCCTGGGTTTTTCGGATTCTCGCAAAAGGAAGGGAGGACAATTTCTTAGTTACTACTTTCGGCAAGTAAGCAGGGTCTGTTCTCATCACCACCCTATCCTGGTATATCTGGGTATATGGTGGGTTGACTGAAAGGGCCTGCAGGTCACTAACTCTACGTGCCGACGTTAGAGCTACCAAAATGATGGTTTTTAGGGTGAGATTTTTAGTTGAAATCTGCTGTATGGGTTTAAACGGCTCCTTCGTAAGGGATTCCAGTACCAGATTTAGATCCCATGGAGCTATTTTCGGTAAGGAAACTGGCCTAGATCTGTGGCAAGATTTTATGAACCTGGCTACCCATCTGTCTGCTGCTATGTTGCAATTGTATAATGCACCCAGCGCTGAAACCTGTACCTTTAGGGTATTAACCGCCAGGCCTAGCTGTAAGCCTGCCTGCATGAACTCCAAGATGGACTTGATTGGGGGTTCTTGACCTAACGGTTTTCCCAGGAATTGAAGGAATTTCTTCCACGTCCTGCCATATATGTTGGTTGTTATTGGTTTCCTACTTTTCATTAGAGTAGTCACCAACCCCGGGGAAAACCCTTTATCTCTCAAAAGCGCCCTCTCAAATTCCACACCGTCAGATGGAGCCCCTTGACTTGTTTGTGGAATATCGGCCCCTGAGCTAATAAATCTGGAATTTCTGGCAGTACCCACGGGTCCGAGAGAGACATCCTTTGTAGTAGTGAAAACCACGGTCTTTTTGGCCAGAACGGGGCTATGAGGATTACTCTGGCTTGCTCGTCTCTTATCTTTCTTACCACTGCCGGGATTAACGCTATCGGGGGAAAGGCGTAGCTTAGTTTGAACCGCCACGGGATTTGTAGAGCGTCTACTGCCCACGGGTTTTCCCTTGGGTTTAATGAGCAGAACCTTCTCACTTGCCGGTTGTTTTTGGTAGCAAAGAGGTCGATCACTGGTTGCCCCCATACCTGTACTATCCTCTGGAATATTATACGATTTAAGACCCACTCTCCCTGTTTTAATTTGTTGCGGCTTAGAAAGTCGGCTTGAACATTTTCTGTCCCTCTGATGTGTAGGGCTGTTAGGGAGGTTAGATGTTGTTCTGCTTTGAGGAAGATTCTTTTGGCTTCGTCCATTAGGGAGTTTGACCTTGTCCCTCCCTGGTGGTTGACATACGCCACTGCCACCCTGTTGTCTGACATAATCCGGACGTTTTGACCCTGAAACATGGGGATAAATGCCTCTAGGGCTTTGTTTATCGCTCTTAACTCTCTTAAGTTGGAGGAAGCCTTCTGCTCTATGTGACCCCAGGACCCTTGGGCCATATGTTCTCTCAGGTGTGCCCCCCATCCCGAGGAGCTTGCGTCCGTCAATATTACATCAGACACGGGCCTGTGCCACAACGTTCCTCCTGCTAAATTTGTGCCGTCTAGCCACCAAGTGAGAGAGTTTTCCCCCTTTCGGAAAGTTCCAGCTTCCCCTCTAAACGCCCTTTCAATCGTCTCTGGGCTGACAAGATTTCCGCCTGCAGTTGCCGGGTATGAAACTGTGCCCAGTTGACCGCCGGGATACAGGCTGTTAGCGTGCCCAACAGGGACATTGCCCTTCTTAGGGTCATGTGAGGATGCTGTATTGCCGTAAGGGTCATTTCTCTCACCTTCTCTAGTTTTTTCTCTGGCAAGAGACAAACTTGACGGTCGGAGTCCAAGACGAAACCTAGAAATGTTTGTTTCCTTAGGGGTTGGAGTTTTGATTTTTTTAAGTTTACCATCCAACCCAGTTTTTGCAGGGTCTCCGTTATTTTCTCTACCTGATGTGCGCAGTGATGTTCTGAATTGCCAATGACCAAAAAATCGTCCAAGTAAGGCACCATAATCACATTGTGGATTCGAAGGAAAGCTGTCATTTCCGCTATTACTTTTGTAAAAATCCTTGGCGCTATGGAGATGCCGAACGGAAGAGCTGTAAATTGAAAATGCCTGAGGTCGCCCTGGATGTATAGGGCTACCCTCAGGTATTTCTGGTATTCTTGGTGCATCGGGATATGGTAATAGGCATCCTTCAAATCTATTACGGCCATGAAGCAGTTGTGGTGTAACAGCTTTATGGCCGAAGTCACTGATTCCATTTTGAATGTTTGGTTCGTAATCCATTGATTGAGGCGCCTGAGATTTATTATCGTTCTGAAGGAAAGGTCGGGTTTTTTTATTAGGAAGAGGGGAGAATAGAACCCCCTTCTCTCTTGGTCTTTTGGGACCTCTATCAGAACTTGTTTCTCCAACAGTCCTAAGATTTCTGTTTCTAAGGCTGATTGCTCTTCTGGTTTCTTCCTGACGGGGGTCACCACAAATGAAGCTCTTGGATGCTGGAAGAAGGGGATTTTTAGGCCTTTCTTTATAATGTTCAAAATCCAATTGTTGGCCGATATTTTCTCCCATTCTTGGAAAAAGAGCCTCAATCTTCCCCCCACAGGAGGGCTGGTGTCATTGCGGGGATTTTTTGGCGGTTGAGGTAGTTCCCCCAAACATGAATCCTGGTTCTTTTTTCCTCTTGTCGTCCCACCTTTTCCGCTCTCCCGGGGGATGGCCTCGATTGAACCTTCCCCTCCGAAAGGGCGGTCTCCTTTGATCACCCATGTATCTGGGGAAGCCCTTCTTTTTATCACCGGCTTTTTCCAGGATGTCATCCAGGTTTTTTCCAAACAGGAACTGCCCATCACATGGTAACGAACATAATTTCGCCTTAGATTGAATGTCCCCAGGGCAGCCTTTGAGCCATAACGCCCGTCTTGCGGCGTTCGATAGCCCCGCTGCTCTTGCCGTTAACCTCATCGAGTCGGCGGAGGTGTCAGCCAAGAAGGCGGCAGCTCTGTGTAGCAGGTACATTTCTCCTAATATTTTCTCCCTTGGTACTTTGGAGACTAATTTCTCTTCGAGTTGTTGCAGCCAGACCATTAATGACCGGGCTGTGCAGGTGCCGGCTATTGCTGGTTTCAGACCCCCTGCCTCTGCCTCCCAAGTGTGCCTTAGGTATGAGTCCGCTTTTTTATCCAAGGGATCTCTCAAAACCACTGAATCCTCCAGGGGCAGGGCCGACTTCTTGGAAGACCTAGACACTGCTGCGTCAATCTTTGGGACCTTGTCCCAGACGTCCGTGTCTTTAGCCTCGAAGGGGTATCTGCGCTTTGAAGAGGAGGGAAGGCTACCTGACTTCTCCGGTTTCTTCCACTCTCTCTCGATTAGGGCTTGTACCATGTCATTGACCGGAAAGGTACGCTTTTTCCTTTCTTGCAGGCCGCCAAACATTACATCCTCCAGTGATCTCTCTACTTTCTCCTCTTGCAGGCCCATAGTGGACCTGATGGCTTTAAGGAGAGTGTCCGTATCTTCTACGGGAAAGCAAGGTCTGCCCCCCGTATCACTGTCTGAGGATGAAGATGACCCCTGCTCAACTTGATACTCCGAAGAGGAGGAGCCTGATGAGGAACTCGGGGAGGCTTTCCTACTCTTCTTTTTTAATAATTTTTTAAGTGAGCCCTGTACCTCAGATTTTATTATCGATCTGAGGTTTGTTGCCAGGTTCGGCACCTCTTCAGCCATAGTCCGCTGAATACAGCTGACACATAAGTCCTTTGGGTAGTCTTTTGCTAAAGGGCTGTGGCATATGGCACATTCTCTATTTTTCTTTTTACTTATGGCTTTTTTGGCTCCCTAAGAAAAACAAAAAAGACATAGGAAGGCCTATTATAATACTGCCTAACTTTCACGGAGATCACTCACCACCCAGGAAAGACTGATACCGGGCTCTGGGGCTGCGAAGGAGCGTGCGCCCTGCGCTCTTTTGACCTCGAGGAATCCCTCGATTGGTGACTTGGACGGCTGCTGCTTTTGCCGCTCGAGCGGCTCTTGCGACCAGAAGCTTGCGATGGGGGCAGGGACAATGGGGACGGTGAGCGATCCTCCTGAGACGCCATTGTCACCCCTGCAGCCGCTTCTGCTCCTTCTTTTAACAGTGAGTGAGCCCCACATTACCCCTCCCCCCCGCTACCGCCAGCCGCTCCTGGCCGGCGTCGCGCCCGGCGCCATGACTGTCGCGTCCTGATGACGTCAGCGGTCGCGCTCCCAGAATCCTCTGCGCCGCTGACGTCAGACGCCGGTCCCCGCCCCCGGCTTCCCCTGCATGCAGGCGAAGGACGGGCGCACGGAGGGGGAGGGCGGCACGAGGAGGACCTCCGAAGGGAGGACATCAGGACGTGCCCGCACGAACCCGGGGCCCGAATCAGGCAACACCCCGGGGACTGCGCTACCAGCTGCCGACGGCCGGCGTTGCAGGTAAGTCAGCCCTGCAATCCTTACACGCCGGGACGGCCCTGGGTCTTTCATTCTGACAGGCACCGCCGCTGTCAGAGGGATTCCTTTCCAGGACAGGAACCCAACTGAAGCGGGGGAGAGGTGCCGCCCCTTATGTTTCAGTAGGTTCCTGTCCTGGCGGGGCGGATCCCTCTCTCATGTGGTGCTGTCATGGGTGAAGGGAAAATAGGCCTTAACGTAATCGGTTCATGACCGCCAATGGTAGATAATCGCCAGCGCTAGCAGGGCTTTGTGCAGCGCAGTCGTTTGTCTACGGTCGGCAGTTTTGTGCTCATCGGGACCCCACGTACCTTATAACTAGGGGATTCCACCGCAAAATGCTTCCTGTGACCCCCTACCTCATTGAGACCTGATCGGTACAGGTCCTTATGACGTCAGTGTCACACCAGCCAATGAGACAAATCACTAGGAAAGTTTGTTGTAGCAGCGAACTTTTCCTGGCAATCTGCCCCATAAAAACGCTGTTTCTCCTCAGATCTCCTGTCAGTGAGAGATTAGAGGAGAAACAGTGTTACAAGTGCTGCTGCCAACAGCTGTGTCAGTCAGCGATTGTGCTATAAAGTAACAATACAGATAAGACAGGTTAGGGTTAGGCTAAAGAATTAGGTTTTTCTCAATTGTTTCCCCAATAATTTGGTCACGTCAGAGTTTTCTATTTCCGGGAAAAAAAATAAATAAATAAAATGGCCCGTCAGTATTATAGTGCAGAGGAGGCTTATGCACTTTTATGTTCTGACAGTGAAGAAAGTGCAGTGTCAGATGGCGATGTGGATTTCGAGGGCTTTAGTAGCAGCGACAGTGATAGTTCAGAAATGAGCAGTGATTCTGGTCCATCCTCACACACAAGGACCAGTACAACAAGAAGGACAAATAGCGCTTCTGGAGAAATGTCTCCAACTCAGGGAACAATGCCCAGTACTAGCGCTGTCCCTAGTGCTCGGGAATTGGCGCACACCAATGTCCAAGGGGCTTTGCTTCTTGATGAAATATTTCCAAGATGGGAGGCTTCAGATTCAGCTACTCCATTCATCCCTAATTTTAATGCCATTCCTGGTATAAATGTGGAGGTGGAAAATTTTGGAACAATTAATTTTTTAATTTGTTTCTGACAGATAGCTTGCTAGAGCATATTGTCCTACAAATTTATATGTGTCCCAATTCATCAGCCAGAATCCACGATCCTATTATGCTAGGTCAAATTTATGGACACCAACTAATGTCCTAGAAAGTAAAACATTTTTAGGACTTACATTCAATATGGAGCTTGTTAAAAAAATGAGCATTCAGTCCTATTGGTCCAACTGCCCTGTTCAAGCCACCCCTATGTTATTTCCATTGATGAGTCCATTATAAAATTCAAAAGGAAGACTGCATCTTAAGCAATTTATTCCTTCTAAGAGGGCAAGGTTCGGCATAAAGCTCTATAAAATGTGTGAGAGTTCAACCGGATACACATCAGCTTTTCACAATTATGACAGCAACCTGAACCCACCAGGATGCCCTACTTATCTGGGGACTGTCAGGGTCCTGACAGCGCCAGCGTACAGCCTCCACTAAGCAGGGACTCACCCGCACCGTAGGGACCCCTGGGGACAAGAACAGCCGGAAAATAAAGATGAACAGGACCTGAATGTAGAAGTTTAGCAAGCCGGCATAGGACCTATGGTCATGTGAACGGCCATGTGACTGCAAGGGGGCAGGGCTTAGTGTCCTGCTTTCAGAGGAGGTAGAAAACTCAGAGTCAGGCAAAGCGGGGGTCAAGCACAATACAGGCAAGCGAGGTACCTGAGGGATAAACAGACGGAAGGTCAGACAAAGCCAAAGGTCATACACAAGATATCAGTACAGTACCAGGGATGAGACAGAACGGACAGTCAGGGCCAAGCAGAGATCAAAACCAAACAGACGTAGAAGGTACCAGGCAGAATCCAAAGCGATATCCAGAGAACAGACCGAGTCATACACAGAGAATCAAGTAACCAGAACACAGCACTAACACACTCAGGGGTCACCACACAATGCCAAGGGCGAAAGTATAACTGACGGGGGATGGGAGCTTCCTGAGGCTATAAGAAGCCTCCCCAGAACCAATGAGAGGCCACCATAATAGGTCCCAGGTGTGCAGGTGAGAGTCTGCACTGCGATAAGAACATTAACCCCAGAAGTGCCGGTCACCCAGCACTGGTATCATGACAGTAACCCCCTCTCAACGGGGGGGCCTCTGGACCCCCAGGCTTGCCCGGGTACCTAGCATGGAAAGCCCGAACCAGACAATCCGCATGCATCAACCGGGCCGGCACCCAGGACCTGTCCTCCGGCCCATACCCCTTCCAATGAACTAGGTACTGTACTGACCGCCGTACCAATCTAGAATCTACGATGTGACCAATCTCATATTCCACATGTCCCTCAACCGAAACCGGAGGAGCAGCGGACTCGGATTCTCCCCGGACTGCTTCAAACGGCTTCAGTAGAGATCTATGGAAGACATTAGGGATCTTGAAAGAGGGTGGAAGGCACAGCCTGTACGCTACTGGGTTGATTTTTTCCACAATCTTGTACAGGCCAATGAATTTGGGGCCCAACTTGGCTGACGGAATCTTTAACTTAATGTTTCGCGTGGAGAACCAAACTTTCTCTCCCACCTGAACCATGGGACCAGGTGTTCGTTTCCTGTCCGTGAAAAACTTATACCTGCCTTGAGACCTAGATATACGCTGCTGGACTTCTGCCCATGTATCTTTTAACCGCTGAACAGAGTTCACAGCCCCGGGGCACCCCGAATCCAGACGAGAAAACTCACCAAAATGAGGACTGAACCCATAGTTGATCAAGAAACGGGACATACCAGTGGATTGACTCACCCGACTATTGAAGGCAAATTCAGCCAACGGCAGTATATCACACCAGTCATTCTGTCTAGCAGAAGTCAGACATCTGAGGATCTGTTCCAGAGACTGATTAGTGCGTTACGTCTGACCATTACTCTCAGGATGGTATGCAGACGAAAAGGACAGAGATATCCCTAATTTTTTGTAGAAAGCATGCCAAAACTTAGCCACAAACTGCACACCACGATCAGGCACCACATTCAGGGGTACCCCATGCAAGCGGACCACATGCTGCACAAACAATCTGGATAAGATCTCAGCAGAAGGTAATGCGGACAGGGGTATAAAATGAGCATGCTTTGAAAATCTGTCCACCACTACCCATACCACCGTATTACCCCTGGAAGAGGGAAGATTGGTAATAAAATCCATGGACAGATGGGTCCACGGTCTTTCGGGAGCTTCCAAGAGCATCAGCTCCCCCGCCGGCCGGCTATGGGAGCTTTTAGAACTAGCGCAGACCCCACAACCAGAAATGAATTTCTTTATATCAGAACCCAGAGTAGGCCACCAGAAGACCCTAGCCACCACCAGTCGTGTGGCTGATATACCAGGGTGAGCACACAACTTGGATTCGTGGAACTCTTGCAAGAGTTTAAGGCGAAGTTGCTCTAGGACAAACAACTTGCCCCCTGGCTTGGCCGCAGGAGCCAGCGACTGGGCCCCCTCAATTCCCCGTTCCAATTCAGAGAAGATCCCTGCTAACACCACCCCAGGGTGAAGAATGGAGGACGATGGCTCAGGGACAGACACAGGGTGAAAACTATGAGATAAGGCGTCAGCCTTGACATTCTTTAACCCTGGATGGAATGTAATAGTAAACTGGAAACGAGAAAAAAAAAGTGACCAACGGGCCTGTCTGGGCGTTAATCTTTTAGCAGACTCGATGTAAGACAAATTTTTGTTATCAGTGATCACAGTAACCGGGTGACTGGCCCCCTCCAAAAAGTGCCTCCATTCCTCAAACGCCAACTTAACCGCAAGAAGCTCTCTATTGCCTACATCATAATTTCTTTCAGCAGCAGAGAACTTCCTGGAAAAGAAGGCACATGGCCTGAGTTTGGTTAGAGTGGCAGGCCCTTGGGACAACACCGCTCCCACCCCCACCTCGGAGGCGTCTACCTCCACAAATGGCTTGGAAGGATCTGGCTGTACAAAGACAGGAGCAGACATAAAACATTTTTTCAGCGTCGCAAAGGCCTCTTTTGCGAGTGAGGACCAATTTCTCACATCCGCACCTTTGCATGTTAGATCTGTGAGAGGTTTGACCACTTGCGAAAACCCCCGGATAAATTTGCGGTAATAACTGGCAAACCCCAAGAAGCGCTGAAGACCCTTAAGATCTTGGGGTTGCACCCAATCCGCAATGGCCTGCACCTTCTTGGGGTCCATGCGAAAACCCTCACCGGATACAATTAATCCCAAAAAAGACAATTCTTGCACACAGAATACACATTTCTCCAATTTGGCATACAGATGATTTTCTCTCAGTCTTTGGAGAACAGATCGTACATGTTCCAAATGAGAATGCTTGTCGGAGGAGTATATCAAAATATCATCTAAGTAGATAACGACAAAACGACCAATGAGATCTAAGAATACCACGTTGATGAAATTCTGAAATATGGCGGGGGCGTTGGTAAGACCAAACGGCATGACTAAATCTTCAAATAGTCCCTCGGTCGTGAGGAACGCGGTTTTCCATTCATCCCCCTCTCGGACCCTTATCAAATTATATGCCCCCGAAGATCCAGTTTAGAAAACCACTTTTCCCCTGATAGTTGGTTACATAAGTCGGGAATCAACGGAAGGGGGTACGTATTCCATACAGTAATCTGATTAAGCTCCCGGAAGTCGAGACAGGGACGTAACCTGCCATCTTTTTTCTTTACAAAAAAGAAACCTGCCGCCACAGGTGAGACTGAAGGACGTATGTGTCCTTTGCGCAGACTTTCAGCAATGTACTCCTTTATAGCCAAGGCTCAGGACCGGACAAATTAAACAGACGGGCTTTAGGTAATTTAGCCCCCGGGACCAGCTCAATAGCGCAGTCAAAGGGTCTATGTGGCGGTAACGGCTCGGCCTCGCTTTCGGAGAATACATCTTCGAAGTCCTTCAGGCATCCCAGAATACCTTTCAGCTCGACAGATGATACAGACACAGATTTAACAGGTTCAACCAGCAGTGCGGATTTATCACATAACTTAAAATCATTAAACCCCCATTGAACAATCTCCCCCGTTTTCCAGTTAATAACTGGGTTATGGTGTTGTAACCAGGGCATGCCCAACACCAACCCTGCAGGTAGATTGTCCAGCACAAAACAACTTAGGTTTTCCACATGAGTAGCGCCCACTCTGAGCGAAAACAAGTCAGACATAAAGAGAATTCCCTCCTTAGTGAGGGGAGAGGAGTCAATGGCCATCACCTTGATCGGAACCTTGAGCCTAACTGTCCCTATCTTGCAGTGTGTGACCAATTGGGAGTCAATGAGATTAGTCGATGACCCGCAGTCCACGAAGGCTGTAGAGGAAAAAGAACTACCGTCCACAAACAGTTCCAGAGGCAGTAACACTTTAGAAAACGAGGAAAAGGGTACCTGAGGGTCTGAGTAGTCTCCCTGTTGACTACCTAGACCTAGTTGTTTCCCGCTGACCGGGTTGAAGATGGGCAATCAGGACACTCCCTTTTCCAATGTCCCGTTTTACCGCAGTAAAAGCATAACTGCTTGTCCTTCCGGCGTTTCCTCTCTGTATCCTTCAGGGAGAGGGCGCCTACATCCATGAGCTCAGGGGCAGTCTCTTTTCCACTGGGGAACAATGGAGTCTCCACCTGCATCACCCCTCTGGCCCACAGCCTGCGGTCCATCCAGACAGCCTGGGTCATGGCGTCCTCGAGAGAGTTAGGTGGGGGATGTAATGCCAAGGCATCCTGCAGCCGCTCGGACAAGCCTCTGCGAAAGAGTCCTCGGAGTGCGGCGTCGTTCCAAGAGACCTCTGCGGCCCAGCGGCAGAATTCAGTACAAAACCACTCAGCTGAGTGTTTCCCCTGACAGACACTCATCACCATGTCCTCTGCCAATCGCACTCGGTCAGGCTCAACATAAATGTGCCCGAGGGCCTCAAAAAATGCATTCACAGACACTCTCTCAGGGGCAGTGGGAGAAAGGGAGAAATCCCAAGCTTGTGGGGACCATTTTAACAGAGACATAACAACCCCAACCTTCTGACTTTCGTCCCCAGAGGAACGTGGTCTCAAACTAAAAAAAAGTTTGCACCCCTCCATGAAGACCCTGAACTCCTTTTTGTTTCCAGAAAAAAGTCAGGCAGTTTAACAGGTGGTTCTGGGGACACCAAAGCAACATCACTCGCTCCAGCCCCCAGAGACCCAGCAGCTAAAGCCCCCCGCACTGTCTCAGAAACCTGCTGCTGAGAACGAGCCAGAGCTTGCTGCTCCAGAGATAAACTCTGAAACATCTGACTCAGACTTTTCATCTTGTCATATGGGAGCCATAACTCTCTGCATAAAAAACCCCCCAAAAACTTAATGGTCAGTTATAATGTCAGGGTCCTGACAGCGCCGGCGTACAGCCTCCGCTAAGCAGGGACTCACCCACACCGTAGGGACCCCTGGGGATAAGAACAGCTGGAAAATAAAGATGCACAGGACCTGAATCTAGAAGTTTAGCAAGCCGGCATAGGACCTATGGTCATGTGACTGCAAGGGGGCAGGGCTTAGTGTCCTGCTTTCAGAGGAGGTAGAAAACTCAGAGTCAGGCAAAGCGGGGGTCAAGCACAATACAGGCAAGCGAGGTACCTGAGGGATAAACAGACGGAAAGTCAGACAAAGCCAAAGGTCATACACAAGATATCAGTACAGTACCAGGGATGAGACAGAACGGACAGTCAGAGCCAAGCAGAGATCAAAACCAAACAGACGTAGAAAGTACCAGGCAGAATCCAAAGCGATATCCAGAGAACAGACCGAGTCGTACACAGAGAATCAAGCAACCAGAACACAACACTAACACACTCAGGGGTCACCACACAATGCCAAGGGCGAAAGTATAACTGACGGGGGATGGGAGCTTCCTGAGGCTATAAGGAGCCTCGCCAGAACCAATGAGAGGCCACCATAATAGGTCCCAGGTGTGCAGGTGAAAGTCTGCACTGAGATCAGAACATTAACCCCAGAAGTGCCGGTCATCCAGCACTGGTATCATGACATGGACATCTGGAAAAATGGTTTGGGAGATGATAACTCCATTTTTACAAAAAGGCTACAATCTGTATGTTGACAACTACTACACCAGCATACCCCTATTTAAAAGTCTGGTTGAACATAACATAGGGGCTTGTGGGACCATTCGCAAGAACCATCAGGGGTTTCCACAATCATTGGTCAAAGAAAAGTTCTGAAAGGGGCAGTCAGGGGCTTTACACAATGGAGAGCTGCTTGTCCTTAAGTATAAGGATAAAGATATTTTTATCCTGAGCTCGATCCACACAGATGCCACAAGAGCCACTGCAGACCAACAGGGATCCACTACTCCAAAACCTGTGTCTGTCACTGACTACAACAAATATATGGGGTGTGGACCTTGCAGATCAGGTTCTACAGCCATACCAGGTATCAAGAAAATCATATATCTGGTATAAAAGTTAGTCATGTATTTGTTTCAGGTGGCCACATATAATTCTTTTGTGTTATACAAAAAGCCGGAAATGCAGATACTTTCCTTGATTATCAGGAAAAGGTCACTGAAAATCTTGTTTTTGACAATTTTGCCCCCACCAATCCTTTAGAATCTGAAGATGTGAGAAGACTCACTGAGTGACATTTTATTGCACTCATCCCAGTAACTGAAACAAGAAAGAACCCCCAGAGAAGATGTCGTGTATGTTCCTATAGGGGAATGAGGCATGATCCCCGCTATTATTACCCACAATGCCCATCATTGCCAGCCTTATGCCTCCATGACGGCTTTACAATCTTCCACACAGAACCACGTTGTTGAACTGTTTTGACATTCAAGTATTTGGTTTATTTAGTGACAGACACATTTGAGTAGAGCTGACTTAACAATTTCCGGGGGTAGGTGGGGGAGGTCTCCAGAGACACAAGCTGGGCACAATATATTGGGCACTACAATGACATTTTTGCAATTTTTGCTATAAAACTTCTACTACGAGTTTCTGGAAATCATCCATGTAGTGAAAATGGTCACTATACCCATAGATGAATTCCCAGAGGGGTGTCATTTCCAAAATGGGGTCACTTCAGGGAGGATTCTCTTGTTCTGGCACTTAGCGGCTCTCCAAAGTGCCATAAAAGCAGAATCCCCCCTGAAGTGACCCCATTTTGGAAATGACACCCTTCTGGGAATTCATCTCTGGGTGTAGTGACCATTTACCTATCTACCTATTTTCCAATGTAATATCTGGGGTTAAAAAAACATTTTAGTCGTATTATTGAAAAAATGACTAAGTATGGAATGGACAAGGCAACTGTTAGGTGGATTCATAACTGGCTTAGTGATCGGACCCAAAGAGTGGTCGTAAATGGCTGCACATCCAGTTGGAAGAATGTCTCAAGTGGGGTACCACAGGGCTCTGTCCTGGGCCCTGTATTGTTCAACATCTTTATCAACGATTTAGATGAAGGAATTGAGGGTAAACTGATTAAATTTGCTGATGACACAAAGCTAGGAGGGATAGCTAATACTAGAGAAGAGAGAGAGAGGATTCAAAAAGATTTAAATAAACTGGAGAAGTGGGCAGCAACTAACAGAATGGTTTTTAACAGGGAGAAATGCAAAGTACTACATCTGGGCAATAAAAATGAAAAAAGCATATATAGAATGGGAGGAATAGGGCTAAGTGACAGCACATGTGAAAAAGACTTGGGTATACTAATAGATCACAGACTGAATATGAGTCAACAGTGTGATGCAGCAGCAAAAAAGGCAAATGCAATTCTAGGATGTATTAACAGAAGCATACAGTCTAGATCACGTGAAGTCATTATTTCCCTCTACTCCTCTTTGGTCAGACCTCATCTGGAATATTGTGTCCAGTTTTGGGCACCACATTTTAAAAAAGACATCAACAAACTGGAGCAAGTTCAGAAAAGAGCGACCAGAATGGTGACCGGTCTGCAAACCCTGTCTTATGAGGAAAGGTTGCAGGATTTGGGAATGTTTAGTTTGCAAAAGAGAAGACTGAGAGGAGACTTAATAGCTGTCTACAAATATCTAAAGGGCTGTCACATTGTAGAAGGATCAACTTTATTCTCATTTGCACAAGGAAAGACTAGAAGCAATGGGATGAAACTGAATGGGAAGAGACACAGATTAGATATTAGAAAAAACTTTTTGACAGTTAGAGTGATCAATGAGTGGAACAGGCTGCCACGAGAAGTGGTGAGTTCTCCTTCAATGGAAGTCTTCAAACAGAGGCTGGACAGACATCTGACTGGGATGATTTAGCGAATCCTGCTTTGAGCAGGGGGTTGGACCAGATGGCCCAGGAGGTCCCTTCCAACTCTACGATTCTATGATTCTATGAAATGTACCATATTATTCGGACTATAAGACGCACTTTTTCCCAAATATTTTTTGGGGAAAATAGGGGTGTGTCTTATAGTAGGAATATACTTACAAATGATGCAGCGGCGCTCTGTGCTGCGTGGAGGGCTCCGCCAGCATTTTGTCAAAGCCCAGAGGCCCCTGCAGCTCCATTGCTGCGATGCGGTGGTCTCCAGAAAAATGGCCGCTGTGGGCGGCTCATGCTCAAATTCAGATCTCGCCCCAAGATCTCGTTGCCGAGATCTGAATCTGAGCATGCACCGCCCCCAGCTGCCATTTTCCCAGAAGCCACCGCATCGCAGCAATGGAGCTGCAGAGGCCTCCGCTTTGACAAAATGGCGCCGCCGCCCCAGCACAGAGTGCTGCCACTGTCGCAGGTAGAGCGCTGCCGCACCAGCATAGAGCGCTGCCGCCACCCCAGCACAGAGCACCGCTGCCGCACCAGCCTGGGATGGGATTTTCCGGAGGCCACTGCACCAGCATAGACCACCGAACAACCTCTGTGATCACTCTTGCACCTGTGCTGATCCCCCCCGGTAAGCTGAATTCAGACTGTAAGACGGACCCCCATTTGGCACTTTTTTCCCCTATTCTCGTTTTGAAAATTTGGGGTGCATCTTATGGTCCGAAAAATACAGTAATTTTTTCTTCACTGCCCAATGGTATAATTTTCTATGGAACAGCGGTGGGGTCAGTATGCTCACTGCACCACTAGAAGAATTCATTCAGGGAAGTATTTGGTAAAATGCAGTCACTTTTGGGGCTTATGCTGTTCTGGCACCTCAGGGGCTCTGACAATGTGACATGTCACCCACAAACACTTCCAGCAAAATCTGCTCTCTAATATGGCGCTCACTCCCTTCCGAGCTCTGCCATGCACCCAAACAGTGGATTACCCCCACATATGGGGTGTCAGAATACTCAGGACAAATTGCAAAACAACTTTTTGGGTGCAATTTCTCCTGTTACCCTTTGGAAAAAACATTTGAGGTTGAAAAGTTAATTTTTTGTCGAAAAAATATGATTTTTTATTTTCACAACTCTATGTAACTAACTTCTGTGAAGCACTTGGGGATTCAAAGTGCCCATCACACATCTAGATAAGTTCCTTGGGGGGTTTAGTTTCCAAAATGGGGTCACTTCACTGTTTAGACACGTCATTGTCTCTGACAATGTGACGTCACCCACAAACAATTCCAATATGGCGCTCCTTCCCTTTCAAGCTCTGCCATGCGACCAAACAGTGGTTTCCCTTTTTATTTCCACGGCTCTACATTATGAACTTCTGTGAAGCACCTGTGGGTTCAAGGTGCTCAATACACATCTGGATAAGTTCCCTAAGGGGTCTAGTTTCCAAAATGGGGTCACTTGTTGGCGGTTTCCACTGTTTAGGGACATCAGGGGCTCTGCAAATGCGACATGGCAACCGCTAATTATTCCAGCATATTTTACAGTAAAAAAAAATGAGAATTTGCAAAACAAAATGTATCGTCCATTTTCTCCTGTTACCCTTGTGAAAGTAAAAAAAAAATTAGGTGTAAAGGAAAATTTTTGTGAAAGAAAAGTAAATGTTTATTTTTTCCTTCCACATTCCATTCATTCCTGTGAAGCACCTGAAGGGTTAATAAACTTCTTGATTGTGGTTTTGAGCACCTGGAGGGGTGCAGTTTTTAGAATAGTGTCACTTTTGGGTATTTTCTGTCATATTTACCCCCCAAACTCACTTCAAATGTGAGGTGGTCCCTAAAAAAATGGTTTTGTAAATTTTGCTATAAAAGTGAGAAATCGCTGTTTAACTTTTAACCCTTATAACTTCCTAACAAAAAAAAATTTGATATAGTTGATATAGATGATACTGCGCAGGCGCCGCCATCACCGGTGACATTGTGCTGGATGTAATTTTTTTCTAAGCCTCACAATAGCCACAAAATTATAGGCATTATCACCAATAATATCAATGCTATTATATGCATTATGTAATAATGGGGGCAGGTCAGTGAGGGGTCAGCGACCTGTCATAAGCCAATACAGAGGAATATGTAATCAGTGCACCACATAAAGCCCCGCCCACAGCCCCACCCACAGCCCCGCCCCAGAGCACGAGAATCTCATTAACTGAAAACTACAAATACAGATTACACAACAGTAAACCAGAGATGCCCTCATTTATGGTGGAGCATTGGAGCTACTATGGATCCTGAGCAGAAGATTAGAGAAAATAATATTGCTCCCCATTTCAGGAGAGATTGTGCAGTAATCTGAATTCCTTAGGATCAGAAACAATGTAATGTATGACGTGGAGTGAATCCATGACACCAGGGCTGGAGCCAACACATCTCCTGCAGGCGGGAATAAATGTATATTACAGCCCTCAGCCACGCACAGCTTAGAGATATATCATGGCACAGGTGGAATGTTTATCCTGGAGATTATCACAATCCTCCTGGAAGTTAGTTGGTTTTAATACAAAGTGAAAAGTCAGGATAAAGGGAAACTCTGCTGTTATTGGACAGAAATTCACACTTGGCCTCACTGCACATTTACTGTTGTCGATCATAAAAGGGAAGTTTGGCCAGAAAGACTGGACCTGGTCTTGTAGGGACCATGAGACATTCAGCAGCACAGAAGGGAGAGAAGATTCATCCGATAAGATCTCAGTGATCTAGGAAGCCAACAGCATCATTACCCTCCGCTTTCTCTTACAGGCCCAGCATAAGATTTTTCTTCAAGTGATTTTCTATCTTGTCAGCACATTCTACGTACGCTGTCATTTGGCTTTATAGTTACAGATCTGGGCAGGTAACGGTCAGCGTCTCCTAATGTGAAGGAGAGAATGGCTATTTCGTTTCTTTTGAGAATAAACTTCAGTTGTGTGCAAGCCTTTACTGAGAAAGGAGTAGACATCTAAGGCCGGGATCACACTACTGTGTGTGATGTGAGAAACTCGCACGAGTCTCTCGCATCAACACCCGGCCGCCGACACTCAGGACCGGAGCTGTGGTTGCATGTATTTCTATGCATTTCTATGCAGCCGCAGCTCCGTTCCTGAGTACCAGCAGCGGTGCTGGATGTTGATTACGAGAGATTCGAGCGAGTTTCTCGTATCACACAAAGAAGTGTGATTCCGGCCTAACTGTGCGATCGGTGTGACTCTTTAAGCATGCACTCAGCCTATATTGGGTCAGGCACATGCAATCATATAGGTATTGCTTTAAGGGATAACTCTCACACTAATACCAGGGAGTAGGTGGATCCTCCAGGTCGTAAGTTCTATAGAAAAGGGCTTTCAATGCCCAAAGTCATTTGAACAGTTTTAGGTGGAGGAGAATGTTGTGGTCTAGAGACAAAATGGTGATCATGGTAATACGGCCGGACTACACCACCGATAAAGCAGCCACAGCCGGTGACTGAGAGGAATCTGTGACGTCTCTGCATTCAGTGGTCCCTACTCACCTGGGTAGTCATATGTGGGAATCTCCTCTTTACACCGCTCATCACCCCTCACATATGTCTCTGTAGTATTAATATGGGTCAGATCTTCACCCTGAAACAAATATTGTAAAAGTCACCGACAGATGGAGAAGTCCCATCTATGATCAGCTCTAATCCTGCCATCTCCACCGTTCTCATTACACAAGTATAAAACATATAATACTGGTGGATAAAACAAGACTGAGCACAAGACCTTCACAGCCGTCTACACATCATAGGGGAGATCTCCTGACACCTTCTCTCCATCTACCTGATGATCCTGAGGAGCACTGGGATCTTCTTGGTTACAGTCCTGTGGAAGAAGAGGACGGGGACATCTCTCTGGTGTTGTCCTCTTACTGGATAGATCTGGAGGAAACACATACAGGGACTGAATTCATTCTCTACATACAGATAATTATAGGCCGTGTGTATTTAGTCCTGTCTATTACCTGGTGATGTGAGGGGCTGGGGAACCTCCATTATGACGTTCTTGTTCAGATCTCTGTGTCCTTCTAAATACTCCCACTCCTCCATGGAGAAATAGACAGCGACATCCTGACACCTTATAGGAACCTGACACATACAATGATACCGTCATCCCCCCGATCCCTTCGTAGTGTTACTGTATAATGTCCCAGCATTCCCAGCAGTGTCACCTCTCCAGTCAGCAGCTCAATCATCTTGTAGGTGAGTTCTAGGATCTTCTGGTCATTGATGTCCTCATGGATCAGGGGGTGAGGTGGAGGCCCCGTGATTGGGCTCAGGGGTCTTCCCCATCCCTCAGACACAGGGTCCTGACAGCGATCACTAGAGGTCTTCTTCACCACTGTGTAATCCTGGTTATGGAGAGACACATTAATAAATCTCACTCCAGACATTCCCAGAGTCCTCACCTCTCCAGTTCTGTCCATCTGTTATTCCCATAGATAAGAATGATGTAATGTGACGTCATCAGAATCTCTCACCTCTCCAGTGAGATGGAAGAGGATCTCTAGGGTGAGGTGTAACATCCTCTCCGCCATCTTGTCTCTGTCCATATCCATCCTTGATGGGTAAATCAGGAAAATTCTCTTCTGTAGAAGATCTTCACTGAGAGGATCCGATATTGTAGAGACCTGAATGAGAAGAAGATGATCGGATGTAACATCATAAGAATCCTGTGTAATAATACACTTACTGGAGATAATAAGGGAAACATATGAGGAGATTTATTATCTTACAGGGTTTAGTTTTCTTCCCTGACATCTACTAATAAAACCTATATATTTAGGCCACAGACAACAAGCAGTTTCCTCTCGGAGTCGGCAGCTGAACACGTTCCTCATAGACTCATCAACGTCACCATCAATTCCCATCAGAGTGAAGGAACATCGCTCCTCTATTCAGCTCTATGGATCCAGGATGAAATCCACTGCGGCCCCTGCAAGAAAAGAGCGAAGTCTGGTGAGACCCCCGAGGCCGGAGATTTCTACAGCTGCTCTGTGCACAGGACCTGTGATGAGGTCACGGGAGGGGAGGAGTCAGGGGTCACATGATCAGGGGCCTCAGTGTGTGCAGGACTCTGCTGTGCTGGTTGTCATGGTGCTGGATGAGGGGAAGTTTCTGTGTGGGGTCAGGAGGGGTTTACAGGGTGGATGTAGCAGAGGCAGGTGTGTAGGACGTGTACGGAGCGGAGCCGTGTGTGTACGAGGTGTACGGAGCGGAGCCGTGTGTGTACGAGGTGTACGGAGCGGAGCCGTGTGTGTACGAGGTCTACGGAGCGGAGCCGTGTGTGTACGAGGTGTACGGAGCGGAGCCGTGTGTGTACGAGGTGTACGGAGCGGAGCCGCGTGTGTACGAGGTGTACGGAGCGGAGCCGAGTGTGTACGAGGTGTACGGAGCGGAGCCGTGTGTGTACGAGGTGTACGGAGCGGAGCCGTGTGTGTACGAGGTGTACGGAGCGGAGCCGTGTGTGTACGAGGTGTACGGAGCGGAGCCGTGTGTGTACGAGGTGTACGGAGCGGAGCCGTGTGTGTACGAGGTGTACGGAGCGGAGCCGTGTGTGTACGAGGTGTACGGAGCGGAGCCGTGTGTGTACGAGGTGTACGGAGCGGAGCCCTGTGTGTACGAGGTGTACGGAGCGGAGCCGTGTGTGTACGAGGTGTACGGAGCGGGCCGTGTGTATACAAGGTGTACGGAGCGGAGCCGTGTGTATACAAGGTGTACGGAGCGGAGCCGTGTGTGTACGAGGTGTACGGAGCGGAGCCCTGTGTGTACGAGGTGTACGGAGCGGAGCCGTGTGTGTACGATGTGTACGGAGCGGAGCCGTGTGTGTACGAGGTGTACGGAGCGGAGCCTCGTGTGTACGAGGTGTACGGAGCGGAGCCGTGTGTGTACGAGGTGTACGGAGCGGAGCCGTGTGTGTACGAGGTGTACGGAGCGGAGCCGTGTGTGTACGAGGTGTACGGAGCGGGCCGTGTGTGTACGATGTGTACGGAGCGGAGCCGTGTGTGTACGAGGTGTACGGAGAGGAGCCGTTTGTGTACGAGGTGTACGGAGCGGAGCCGTGTGTGTACGAGGTGTACGGAGCGGAGCCGTGTGTGTACGAGATGTACGGAGCGGAGCCGTTTGTGTACGAGGTGTACGGAGCGGAGCCGTGTGTGTACGAGGTGTACGGAGCGGAGCCGTGTGTGTACGAGGTGTACGGAGCGGAGCCCTGTGTGTACGAGGTGTACGGAGCGGAGCCGTGTGTGTACGAGGTGTACGGAGCGGAGCCGTGTGTGTACGATGTGTACGGAGCGGAGCCGTTTGTGTACGAGGTGTACGGAGCGGAGCCGTGTGTGTACGAGGTGTACGGAGCGGAGCCCTGTGTGTACGAGGTGTACGGAGCGGAGCCGTGTGTGTACGAGGTGTACGGAGCGGAGCCGTGTGTGTACGATGTGTACGGAGCGGAGCCGTTTGTGTACGAGGTGTACGGAGCGGAGCCGTGTGTGTACGAGGTGTACGGAGCGGAGCCGTGTGTGTACGAGGTGTACGGAGCGGAGCCCTGTGTGTACGATGTGTACGGAGCGGAGCCGTGTGTGTACGAGGTGTACGGAGCGGAGCCGTTTGTGTACGAGGTGTACGGAGCGGAGCCGTGTGTGTACGAGGTGTACGGAGCGGAGCCGTGTGTGTACGAGGTGTACGGAGCGGAGCCCTGTGTGTACGAGGTGTACGGAGCGGAGCCGTGTGTGTACGAGGTGTACGGAGCGGAGCCGTGTGTGTACGATGTGTACGGAGCGGAGCCGTTTGTGTACGAGGTGTACGGAGCGGAGCCGTGTGTGTACGAGGTGTACGGAGCGGAGCCCTGTGTGTACGAGGTGTACGGAGCGGAGCCGTGTGTGTACGAGGTGTACGGAGCGGAGCCGTGTGTGTACGATGTGTACGGAGCGGAGCCGTTTGTGTACGAGGTGTACGGAGCGGAGCCGTGTGTGTACGAGGTGTACGGAGCGGAGCCGTGTGTGTACGAGGTGTACGGAGCGGAGCCCTGTGTGTACGATGTGTACGGAGCGGAGCCGTGTGTGTACGAGGTGTACGGAGCGGAGCCGTGTGTGTACGATGTGTACGGAGCAGAGCCGTTTGTGTACGAGGTGTACGGAGCGGAGCCGTTTGTGTACGAGGTGTACGGAGCGGAGCCGTGTGTGTACGAGGTGTACGGAGCGGAGCCGTGTGTGTACGAGGTGTACGGAGCGGAGCCCTGTGTGTACGAGGTGTACGGAGCGGAGCCGTGTGTGTACGAGGTGTACGGAGCGGAGCCCTGTGTGTACGAGGTGTACGGAGCGGAGCCGTGTGTGTACGAGGTGTACGGAGCGGAGCCCTGTGTGTACGAGGTGTACGGAGCGGAGCCGTGTGTGTACGAGGTGTACGGAGCAGAGCTGCATGTACAAGGTGTAATGTTTTAGAATCCAATTTTTCAATTTCACAGAGTAAAATGGAGATGTACGGAGCGGAGCCGTGTGTGCACGAAGTGTACAGAGCGGAGCCGCGTGTGCACAAGATGTACGGAGAGGAGCTGCGTGTGTACGAGGTGTACGGAGCGGAGCCGTGTGTGTACTCTGTATACCACCATCTTCAGTCACAGACCCCTCCGTGTACACTGTATATAACCGTATACTCCCAGCTTTGGTTGCACACTCCTCTGTGTATGCTTTATACACCTGTATACCCCCAGCTTCGGTCATAGACCCCTCTATGTACTCTGTATACACCTGTATACTCCCAGCATCGGCTGCAGACTACTCTGTGTATGCTGTATACACCCGTATACCCCCAGCTTTGGTCGCAGACCCCTCAGTGTACGCTGTATACACCCGTATACCCCCAGCTTCGGTCACAGACCCCTCTGTGTACGCTGTATACACCCGTATACCCCCAGCTTCGGTCACAGACCCCTCTGTGTACGCTGTATACACCCGTATACCCCCAGCTTCGGTCACAGACCCCGCATCTCTCACACTGTAGAACTGACGCCGGACACACACGGTAAAACTGCGGTCGTCGGTCTCTTGTCTCTCGCACTTATACTGATAACATAAGATGGAGTCAGACGAACCCTCCTACAAACCGTGAGAACAAAGTCATTACTACAGCACTGTGTGAGAAAGGGATTTATTCTACAAGAAACGCTGGGGCCACAAATGAGAGAATCCGGGCCCCGTGGCTGGATACTCCGGGCCCCCAGCATGTTAGGACCAGACGGGGTCTTTGTCCCTGGAGCTTCTCTACTCGGGGTAATGAGACTCTGATCTTGGTCATCCGTATGGATAATGGAAATGGAATTACAAAGCTTCTCATATACTTTCCATGTTAGACATGGACGGCACATGTACAGCACACGGACGGCACATGTACAGCACACGGATGGCACATGTACAGCACACGGACGGCATATGTACAGCACACGGACGGCTCATGTACAGCACACGGACGGCATATGTACAGCACACGGACGGCACATGTACAGCACACGGACAGTACATGTACAGCACACGGACGGCACATGTACAGCACACGGACGGCACATGTACAGCACATGGACGGCACATGTACAGCACACAGACGGCACATGTACAGCACACAGACGGCACATGTACAGCACATGGACGGCACATGTACGGCACACAGACGGCATGTGTATGGCACACAGACAGCACATGGACAGCACATGTACAGCACACGGACGGCACATGTACAGCACACGGACGGCACATGGACGTCACATGTACGGCACACAGACAGCACACGGACGGCACATGTACGGCACACAGACAGCACATGGACGGCACATCTACAGCACATGGACAGCACATGTACAACACATGTACAGCACACAGACGGCACATGTACAGCACACGGACGGCACATGGACGTCACATGTACAGCACATGTACAGCACACAGAGGGCTCATGT
This sequence comes from Dendrobates tinctorius, assembly GCF_039654945.1. Classification (NCBI taxonomy): domain Eukaryota; kingdom Metazoa; phylum Chordata; class Amphibia; order Anura; family Dendrobatidae; genus Dendrobates; species Dendrobates tinctorius. The sequence goes on along the minus strand of NW_027361787.1, from coordinate 2,473,382 downwards.
ACAGCACACGGACGGCACGTTTACACGGACCCATAGACTTGTATTGGCCCTTTGTCATCTGTGCTGCTGGGAAAACACGGACATGAGAGCAGCACCGTAGGTCAAATAGTGGACACGTGGCATCTGTGAAAAACATGACAGGTCGTGTGAAGGGGCCGTACAGTCACATAATAGAAAACATTAGCAGAATTGCCGTCTTTTTCTACTTCCTACCTCACAAACAGCAGAATAAAAAACGATTAATAACAAGTCCTACATGTCCCCCAAACTACTCTGCTAAATCCCCTCTGGCTCCGTGGCCGATGGTTCGGGGGCCCTGATGGTTATTATTCACTTTGCTGCTATAATATAAGGTGAAGCCACAAGACCCCTGCAGACCAGTGCTGAGGCTGACGGAGACCCCCGGAGCCACAACACCCCTACAGCCCAGTGCTGAGACTGACGGAGACCACTGGAGCCACAAGACCACTGCAGCCCAGTGATAAGACTGACTGAAACCCCCGGAGCCACAACACCCCTACAGCCCAGTGCTGAGACTGTCGGAGACCACTGGAGCCACAAGACCACTGCAGCCCAGTGATAAGACTGGCAGAGACTCCTGGAGACACAAGACTCCTACAGCCTAGTGCTGAGACTGACGGAGACCCACCGAGCCACAAGACCACTGCAGCGCAGTGCTGAGACTGGCAGAGACCCCCGGAGCCAAAAGACCACTGCAGGCCAGTGCTGAGACTGACGGAGACCCCTTGAGCCGCAAGACCACTGCAGCCCAGCGCTGAGTCTGGCGGAGACCCGCAGAGCCACAAGACCATTGCAGCCCAGTGGTAAGACTGGCAGAGACCCCCCGGAGGCACAAGACCACTGCAGCCCAGTGCTAAGACTGGCAGAGACCCCCAGAGCCACAAGACCACTGGAGCCCAGTGCTGAGACTGACGGAAACCTCCGGAGCCACAAGACCATTGCAGCCCAGTGCTAAGACTGACGGAGACCCCAGGAGCCACAAGACCCCAGCAGCCTAGTGCTAAGACTGAAAGAGACCCCCCAGAGCCACAAGACCACTGCAGCCCAGTGATAAGACTGGCAGAGACCACCGGAGACACAAGACCTCTGCAGCCCAGTGCTGAGACTGACAGAGACCCCCCCGGAGCCACAAGACCACTGCAGCCCAGTGCTAAGACTGGCAGAGACTCCCAGAGCCACAAGACCACTGGAGCCCAGTGCTGAGACTGACGGAGACCCCGGGAGGCCTAAAACTATTGCAGTCTAGTGCTCAGACTGGCAGAGACCCCTGGAGCCACAAGACCACTGCAGCCCAGTGCTGAGACTGAGGGAGACCCCAGGAGCCACAAGACCCCTGCAGCCCAGTGCTGAGACTGGCAGAGACCCCCCGGACCCACAAGACCACTGCAGCCCAGTGCTGAGACTGGCAGAGACCCCCAGAGCCACAAGACCCCAACAGCCCAGTGCTGAGACTGGCAGAGACCCCCAGAGCCACAAGACCACTGCAGCCCAGTGCTGAGACTGGCAGAGACCCCCGGAGCCACAAGACCACTGGAGCCCAGTGCTGAGACTGACGGAAACCCCCGGAGCCACAAGACCATTGCAGCCCAGTGCTAAGACTGGCAGAGAACCCTGGGAGACATAAGACCATTGCAGTCTAGTGCTCAGACTGGCAGAAACCTCCGGAGCCACAAGTCCACTGCAGTCCAGTGCTGAGACTGAGAGAGACCCCAGGAGCCACAAGACCCCAGCAGCCTAGTGCTAAGACTGAAAGAGACCACCCGGAGCCACAAGACCACTGCAGCCCAATGATAAGACTCTCATAGACCACCGGAGACACAAGACCTCTGCAGCCCAGTGCTGAGACTGACAGAGACCCCCCCGGAGCCACAAGACCACTGCAGCCCAGTGCTAAGACTGGCAGAGACTCCCGGAGCCACAAGACCACTGGAGCCCAGTGCTGAGACTGACGGAGACCCCCGGGAGACATAAGACCATTGCAGTCTAGTGTCCAGACTGGCAGAATCCTCCGGAGCAACAAGACCACTGCAGTCCAGTGCTGAGAATAACAGAGACCCCAGGAGCCACAAGACCCTGGCAGCCTAGTGCTAAGCCTGACAGAGACCCCCCGGAGCCACAAGACCACTGCAGCCCAGTGATAAGACTGGCAGAGACCCCCGGAGACACAAGACCTCTGCAGCCCAGTGCTGAGACAGACGGAGATCCACCGAGCAACAAGAACACTGCAGCCCAGTGCTGAGACTGGAAGAGACCCCCGGAGCCAAAAGACCACTGCAGCCCAGTGCTGAGACTGACAGAGACCCCTTGAGCCACAAGACCACTGAAACCTAGCGCTGAGTCTGACAGAGAAGCCTGGAGCCACAAGACCATTGCAGTCCAGTGCAAAGACTGGCAGAGACCCCTGGAGCCAAAAGACCACTGCAGCCCAGTGCTGAGACTGAGGGAGACCCCAGGAGCCACAAGACCCCTGCAGCCCAGTGCTGAGACTGGCAGAGACCCCCCAGGACCCACAAGACCACTGCAGCCCAGTGCTGAGACTGGCAGAGACCCCCGGAGCCACAAGACCCCTACAGCCCAGTGCTGAGACTGGCAGAGACCCCCGGAGCCACAAGACCACTGCAGTCCAGTGCTGAGACTGGCAGAGACCCCCAGAGCCACAAGACCATTGCAGCCCAGTGCTGAGACTGGCAGAGACCCCCAGAGCCACAAGACCACTGCAGCCCAGTGCTGAGACTGGCAGAGACCCCCGGAGCCACAAGACCATTGCAGCCCAGTGCTGAGACTGGCAGAGACCCCTGGAGCCACAAGACCTCTGCAGCCCAGTGCTGAGACTGGCAGAGACCCCCAGGAGCCACAAGACCACTGAAGCCAAGTGCTGAGACAAGCAGAGACCCCCAGAGCCACAAGACCACTGGAGCCCAGTGCGGAGACTGCCGGAGACCCCCGGGAGACATAAGACCATTGCAGTCTAGTGCTCAGACTGGCAGAAACCTCCGGAGCCACAAGACCACTGCTGTCCAGTGCTGAGACTGAGAGAGACCCCAGGAGCCTAGTGCTAAGACTGAAAGAGACCCCCCCCCCGGAGCCACAAGACCTCTGCAGCCCAGTGATAAGACTGGCAGAGACCCCCGGAGACACAAGACCTATGCAGCCCAGTGCTGAGACAGATGGAGACCCACCGAGCCACAAGACCACTGCAGCCCAGTGCTGAGACTGGCAGAGACCCCCGGAGCCAAAAGACCACTGCAGCCCAGTGCTGAGACTGACGGAGACCCCTTGAGCCACAAGATCACTGCAACCTAGCGCTGAGACTGGCAGAGACCCCTGGAGCCACAAGACCACTGCAGCCCAGTGCTGAGACTGAGGGAGACCCCAGGAGCCACAAGACCCCTGCAGCCCAGTGCTGAGACTGGCAGAGACCCCCGGACCCACAAGACCACTGCAGCCCAGTGCTGAGACTGGCAGAGACCCCCGGAGCCACAAGACCCCTACAGCCCAGTGCTGAGACTGAAGGAGACCCCCGGAGCCACAAGACCACTGCAGCCCAGTGCTGAGACTGGCAGAGACCCCCAGAGTCACAAGACCACTGGAGCCCAGTGCTGAGACTGACGGAAACCCCTGGAGCCACAAGACCATTGCAGCCCAGTGCTAAGACTGACGGAGACCCCTGGGAGACATAAGACCATTGCAGTCTAGTGCTCAGACTGGCAGAAACCTCCGGAGCCACAAGACCACTGCAGTCCAGTGCTGAGACTGAGAGAGACCCCAGGAGCCACAAGACCCCAGCAGCCTAGTGCTACGACTGAAAGAGACCACCCGGAGCAACAAGACCACTGCAGCCCAGTGATAAGACTGACAGAGACCACCGGAGACACAAGACCTCTGCAGCCCAGTGCTGAGACTGACAGAGACCCCCCCGGAGCCACAAGACCACTGCAGCCCAGTGCTAAGACTGGCAGAGACTCCCGGAGCCACAAGACCACTGGCGCCCAGTACTGAGACTGACGGAGACCCCCGGGAGACATAAGACCATTGCAGTCTAGTGCTCAGACTGGCAGAAACCTCCGGAGCCACAAGACCACTGCAGTCCAGTGCTGAGAATAACAGAGACCCCAGGAGCCACAAGACCATGGCAGCCTAGTGATAAGACTGACAGAGACCCCCCAGAGCCACAAGACCACTGCAGCCCAGTGATAAGACTGGCAGAGACCCCCGGAGACACAAGACCTCTGCAGCCCAGTGCTGAGACAGACGGAGACCCACCGAGCCACAAGACCACTGCAGCCCAGTGATAAGACTGGCAGAGACCCCTGGAGACACAAGACCTCTGCAGCCCAGTGCCGAGACAGACGGAGACCCACCGAGCCACAAGACCACTGCAGCCCAGTGCTGAGACTGGCAGAGACCCCCGGAGCCAAAAGACGACTGCAGCCCAGTGCTGAGACTGACGGAGACCCCTTGAGCCACAAGACCACTGCAGCCCAGTGCTGAGACTGGCAGAGACCCCCCGGACCCACAAGACCACTGCAGCCCAGTGCTGAGACTGGCAGAGACCCCCGGAGCCACAAGACCCCTACAGCCCAGTGCTGAGACTGGCAGAGACCCCCGGAGACACAAGACCACTGCAGCCCAGTGCTGAGACTGGCAGAGACCCCCGGAGCCACAAGACCCCTGCAGCCTAGTGCTGAGACTGGCAGAGACCCCCGGAGCCACAAAACCACTGCAGCCCAGTGCTGAGACTGGCTGAGACCCCCAGAGCCACAAGAACACTGCAGCCCAGTGCTGCGACTGACGGAGACCCCCAGAGCCACAAGACCACTACAGCCCAGTGATGAGAGGAGCTGCAGAAATGCTGAATGATGATGTGCAACGGATTTATAAAATAAGTATCTTCTGGCCGGTGTCTGTGTCTGGCCGCTGTCCGTGTCTGCCCAGTGTCTGGGTCTGGCCGGTGTCCGTGTCTGCCCGCTGTCCGTGTCTGCCCACTGTCTGTGTCTGCCCGGTGTCCGTATCTGGCCGGTGTCCATGTCTGGATGCTGTCCATGTCTGGCCGGTGTCCGTGTTTGCCCGGGGTCCGTGTCTGGATGCTGTCCATGTCTGGCCGGTGTCCGTGTCTGCCCAGTGTCCGTGTCTGGATGCTGTCCGTGTCTGGATGCTGTCCATGTCTGGCCGGTGTTCGTGTCTGGATGTTGTCCATGTCTGGCCGGTGTCCGTGTTTGCACGGGGTCCGTGTCTGGATGCTGTCCATGTCTGGATGCTGTCCGTGTCCGTGTCTGGCCGCTGCACTGGGACAGGCCGGAATAGTATAGTAGACGGCATTATTCCACACAATAGGATATTAAGCCGTGTTCACACTGCGCTTCTGCAGTGCATCCGGGGGCTCTGCCTGAATCCATCTAAAATAGGATTCACATAAATCCCTGTTGGGGCCACAGACGGCACTGACACCAGCAGAGGTCAAAGGAATTTGCTTTTTATCTGAAATTGACTGATTTATTTCCTTAGGCCGGTGCACACGATCAGGAATTGGCAGCGCTTTAGACTCAGCACACGTCCGCTGCCGGCTACTGAACACAGGTGACTCCACATGTGATCCCTGAACCGTGTGGATTCTCCGCATACAATACATTGTACGGGTGAGGTTTATTGCGTCTCTGCAAGATAAATAGACATGTTGTGAACTGGAAAGACGCCGCCGCATGTCCGTTTCTAAGGATAGGGAATGTAGATTGTGAGCCTCATTGGGGACAATGCCACTAATGTCTGTAAAGCGCTGTGGAATTAATAGCGTTATATAAATGAGTAAATATAAATATATAAACTGCGGGGGTTCTGGCCTTTCACAAAATGTCAGCAGAGCCCCCGCAGCACTGTACACCTGCAGCGACACTACACCTATTATGGCGACACTACAATTACAGAACTATACAGTTGTGGCCAAAAGTATTAACACCCCTGCAATTCTGTCAGATAATACTCAGTTTCTTCCTGAAAATGATTGCAAACACAAATTCTTTGGTAATATTATCTTCATTTAATTTGTCTTAAATGAAAAAACACAAAAGAGAATGAAGCAAAAAGCAAAACATTGATCATTTCACACAAAACTCCAAAAATGGGCCAGACAAAAGTATTGGCACCCTCAGCCTAATACTTGGTTGCACAACCTTTAGCCAAAATAACTGCGACCAACCGCTTCCGATAACCTTCAATGAGTTTCTTACAATGCTCTGCTGAAATTTTAGACCATTCTTCTTTGGCAAACTGCTACAGGCAGCACGGTGGCTCAGTGGTTAGCGCTGCAGCCTTGCAGCGCTGGGGTCCTGGGTTCGAATCACACCAAGGACAACATCTGCAAGGAGTTTGTATGTTCTCCCCGTGTTTGCGTGGGTTTCCTCCGGGTACTCCGGTTTCCTCCCACACTTCAAAGACATACTGATAGGGAATTTAGATTGTGAGCCCCCATCGGGGACAGTGATGATAATGTGTGCAAACTGTAAAGCGCTGCGGAATATGTTAGCGCTATATAAAAATAAAGATTATTATTATTTATTTACAGGTCCCTGATATTAGAAGGGTGCCTTCTCCAAACTGTCATTTTTAGATCTCTCCACAGGTCTTATATGGGAATCAGGTCTGGACTCATTGCTGACCAACATAGAAGTCTCCAGTGCTTTCTCTCAAACCATTTTCTAGTGCTTTTTGAAGTGTGCTTTGGGTCATTGTCCTGCTGGAAGACCCATGACCTCTGAGGGAGACCCAGCTTTCTCACTCTGGGCCCTACATTATGCTGCAAAATTTGTTGGTAGTCTTCATACTTCATAATGCCATGCACATGGTCAAAGCAGTCCAGTGCCAGAGGCAGCAAAGCAACCCCAAAACATCAGGGAACCTCCGCCATGTTTGACTGTAGGAACCGTGTTTTTTTCTTTCAATGCCTCTTTTTTCTCCTGTAAACTCTATGTTGATGCCTTTGCCCAAAAAGCTCTACTTTTGTCTCATTTGACCAGAGAACATTCTTCCAAAACGTTTTAGGCTTTTTCAGGTAAGTTTTGGCAAACTCCAGCCTGGCTTTTTTATGTCTCGGGGTAAGACGTGGGGTCTTCCTGGGTCTCCTACCATACAGTCCCTTTTCATTCAGATGCCGACGGATAGTATGGCTTGACACTATTGTACCATCGGACTGCAGGGCAGCTTGAACTTGTTTGGATGTTAGTCGAGGTTCTTTATCCAACATCTGCACAATCTTGCGTTGAAATCTCTTGTCAATTTTTCTTTTCCGTCCACATCTAGGGAGGTTAGCCACAGTGCCATGGGCTTTAAACTTCTTGATGACACTGCACACGGTAGACACAGGAACATTCAAATTGCTTCCTCACAATCGTCACCTTCCCACTCACTCTCAACTTCTAACCTGACTGTAGGGAGAAAGAGAGAGAGAAGGGGGGCTGGAGGGGGGTTTGGGAGAGACGCTCCGGGACTACAGAGGATGCACAGCCTTATTCACTGCTGTACACCCTCTACTATAGAGCAAAATTGGGATTTATATCATTGTAACCGGTTGTTGTATTGTTTACTGGTTTTTATTTTTTATTGTTTTTCTCACAATGTTTGTACAAGAAAAACAAAATGTTAGTAATTCTTTGTTTTGTTCAATAAAAATGATCTGATTGAAAAAAGAAAGGCGATAAAGTTGCTAATAGATGAAATGTATAGAAAATACCAAGATCACATGAGAAGGTGCTCGTATGAATTCACTGATAAATATGGTCGCTCATTGGCAAGGAGGTTATATCCATGCATGCAAGGGACATACATATCCAAAATAGAAGGGGCACCCGGGCCAGAAAAGCATAACCCCTCTGACACAGCTGAGGCATGTTGTTGCTATTATAGCTCGCTCTATAATATCCATGGACAATACCACGACATGCCACCTAATATTCTGGAAAGACAAATTGACAAATATATTATGGACGCTGCTCTTCCTTCCTTACAGACCCCTGAGCAGGAGGAACTAGACAAAGCTGTCACTGAGGAAGAGATCGGAGAGGCCATTAAATCATTCCCTATCGGGAAGAGCCTTGGGCCGGATGGAGGCAATAATAGATTTTATAAGATGTTTGCACCCCAGTTATTACCATTTTAGGAGAAGTGTTCAGTAATATCTCAGAAGACTCCCTCTCTGCCCCTTAATTACTTGAGGCTGACATAACATTGTTACTGAAAGCCTGGAGAAGAAACAAATGTCTGCCCTAATTTTCATCCAATATCACTAATTACTGTAGATGTGAAAATATTCTCTAAAGTGATTACAGCCCGGCTCTCCCACTACCTGCCCCCAATTGTTACCAACCATCAGGTTGGCTTTATTAAGGACAGAGAAGCTCGTGAGAAAACATTGTTATTAATGTCACATGCGGAAACCCCGGGATCCCAATGTGCCTTGTTTCTGCCGACACTGAAGAAGCGTTGGACACAGAGCCCGGACTTTCTTGAAGGTCACCCTACGACATATTGATATCATCTATCATTCTCTCCTTATACACTGACCCTAAACTGATAATTAGGGGAGACGGCCTTCTATCTGACACATTTTCTATTAATAATGCGACGGGGCGAGGGCGCCCCTCATCACTTCTCCTATACACACCGGTGATGGAGCAGTTAGTGGTGGCATTACGTATAAATCCCGATATTAGTGGGTCACTATAGGCTCACAGCTCTATACACTCGCTCTATACACAGGTGACTTGTGGCTCTATGTTTCACCCCAATGATCTCATCTCCCTCTGTAATAAAGGAATTCGGAGAATTCGGCCATGGAAGGAATTTTATAGTCAACTCCTCTAAATCAGAAGCCATGAACATAACGCGGAACTGACACAACTAATTTCTAACTTTCCCTGTAAGTGGCAGAAAGGCGCAATTAACCCCTTCATGCTGCGGCCCATTTTCGTTTTTTTGTTTCTATTTTTTCCTTCCCTTCTTCCCAGAGCCATAACTCTTTATCTCTCTGTCCACATAGACATATGAGGCTTGATGTTTGCGGGGCGAGTTGTACTTTTCAATGACTCCCTTAATTTTACCACATAGTGTACTCGAAAATGAGGAAAAAATTCCAAGTGCGGTGAAATTGTGAAAAAAACAATTCTGACATTGTTTTTTGTGAATTGTTTTTGTACATTTTGTGGTATAATTGACCATGTAATATGATTCTCCTCATCACTATGATTACGGCGACACCGAACATGTCCAGTTTTTTATTATTCTTTTAATGGAGAAAAAAAATCTGAGGTTTGGAAAGAAACATTTTTGGAGCAGTTCCTCCATTTCCCGAGCCCCGTAACATTGTTATTTTCCTCCGGTGGAGCTGTATGATGGATTATTTTCTGCAGGACGAGATAACGTTTTTATTAGTACAATTGTGATCGCTCGTTACAGCATTTTTTGTGGAATTGTGCCATCCATAAATACGTAATTTTGGCAATTCTCACATTTTTTCTATTTCCGGTGTTTACTGATCGGGTTAATTGTTTTTATGTTTTTTTACAGAGGGGTAAAAGACACACAGGCAGTGCTGTACAAAAACAACAGATAATGTAACAAAAAAGAACAGCGAGCACTGAAGGAGATAAAAACTGCCAAGATCCTGTTATTAGAGAAGCCGATAAAGGCAATAATGTAGTGTTAGTAGTAATGGACAATATAGTAAGGAGCAGAAAGACAGCGATCAGAGAGCAGCACAGAGAAAAACAAGCGCTGATCCCACAAATAACGAGAAGGAACAACTAAGATCTTCTCTGAGATTTCACATAGAGAAGGGACGATTGTCTAAGGAATATCAGAGAAACTCTTCCCTGAATTTCCACACAAGCCGCATTGGTGTTATATTCCTAAAGTCCACAAAGACACAGCGCCCCCACCAGGCCGCCCGATAGTGTGCGGGGTCGGATCAGTAACAGAATCTTTCTCTACATTTATAGACCGGTGTCTGAGACCATTACTGAGAATAGCACCTGCTCACATCAAGGACACCGGAGATTTATAGAGAATTGTGTCCGATATAGATTGGCAGGAGGGTTATAAATTGGCTTTGATCGACGTCGGGAGCTTGTACGCACGAATTCCACAAATCACAGGACTGGAAGCAATAAAATATCTATGGAAAAAACTGCTGAAACAGATGAGTATATTGGATTCATCCTGGAAAGCCTGAATGTTATATTGTCCCATAAGGCCTTCTCTTTTGGGGGCAGCTGGTCCACCCAGATGACGGGGACAGCGATGGGGGCGCCGGATGCTGCAGTTTCACTAATTTGTTCTTGCCAGACTTTGAAAATACATATATTTATAGTGTAAAAGCCCCCCCTGACACCGCCGTGCGGACCACCGGTACATGGATGATGTGTTTCTGGTGTGGGCTGGGACAGAAAGGGGTTAATGATTTCATTACATATTTAACGAGGAGAATAAGGTTAATATGAGATTTATTCACAATTTGCACAGAATAACTTAGATTTCTCAGATGTGAATATTATCTGCCATGGTCTCTCTGAATTCACCCTTATTTCTACTGGTGAAATTTTCCCGATCAAAACTCCCATGTCATGTTCCACCAGTTATGTTACACACGTGATTATATGCTCATACCAGAAATTATATGTGGGAAGGACGACCCAACCCCTCCACAAAAGGCTGAACTCACACCGTTCCAATACTCCATAGGGTTTTCTCCAACATGGGCTTTCACGTCACTGCACCATCAAACACAAGAAAGATTCCACACAACTGAGAATATTCCCCACAGAGGAGATTCCCCCACAGGGTCAGAATCGCATTGGACAACTACATCGGGAAGAAATGTTCTGGATTTATAAACTAAACCCCCTTACTCCAAATGGCCTCAGTGAGATTACAGATGTTACAGAGGCTCCTGCTGCACCAGCCTGGGATAAGTCAGATCATTGCCGGATCACCGAACACCTCCTGTGACCCGGCTCCACCAGCGCTGCCGATCCCCGCCCCGGGTTTACTGAATTCAGACTGTGGGACAGACCCCCATTTGACACATTAACTTTTGCCCCATTATCCTTCTGAAAATTTGTGGTGCGTCTTATAGTCCAGTGCGGCTTATAGTCCAAACCAATGAAGGGACTGCTGGGACCGTAACGGGGTCCATCTGAGACCCCAATGCAGAAGCCTAATGTCCTGAGAACTGGACCTGCTGGACCACAAATTGTCATTTCTCCAGGTTACCAAATAAAAAGTTATCACGTAGAACCTGGAGAACCTGTCTGACATGCTCAGCATGCTCCTCCAGAGGACGGGAGTAACTCACTATATCATCCAGGAAAATTACCACAAATCTACCAATCAGTGAGAAAAAATATAATTACTGACATTGTCACAGACTGCCGGAGCATTGGTGACCCCGAATGGCGGCATCAGGTTGGGTTTTCTTACAGCAAATATTGGATTTATGTTGGGGCCCCCTGTCCCTGACAGCCGGTGTCGTTTCCCCTACAGAGGCTAATCCACAAGGGCACTGAGGAGCGAGACTCGGGCGAGTTTCTCCCAAGTGTGACCCCGGCCTCAGCCGGACTCTGGAAGGGGGGAAATAACCGGGATTTGGGCATTTCAGCTCCTGGTGTGGAGTCGATAGCACAATCATATGCCGCCATATAGTAGACAGCCGGTAACTGGGGAGAATTCCCTCATGTGTGGGGTCTATTTCCCTCCAGAGAAATCACACATTACATTCCACACATAACACTGTGTAGAGAAGGCGGCGCGGGGTAATTGTGCCAGTAGTGAGGGGCGAATAATGGCGGGAATGTCACTGACTGAGGAGAAGTCTCCATGGAGCCTCTTCACTCCGGAGATCATGTGACCCCTGACTCCTCCCCTACTGTGACCTCATCACAGGTCCTGTGCACAGAGCAGCCATATATGTGGAGTGCGGCTCTGCAGGTTAGTGATGGGCAGTCCGGCTCTTCTGGCTCCTTTCCCCACTTTTCTCCCTCCTGTCCCTTCACTATAAAGCCTGGGCCTCATTATACAGCTGTACAGGGGTCTAGTGAAGGCTTTTTAGCCCTTTCCTCAGACTGTAGCTCCTGGGCTCAGGCCCTCACTCCAGTCCCTTCACTATAAAGCCTGGGCCTCATTATACAGCTGTACAGGGGTCTAGTGAAGGCTTTTTAGCCCTTTCCTCAGACTGTAGCTCCTGGGAACAGGCCCTCACTCCAGTCCCTTCACTATAAAGCCTGGGCCTCATTATACAGCTGTACAGGGGTCTAGTGAAGGCTTTTTAGCCCTTTCCTCAGACTGTAGCTCCTGGGAACAGGCCCTCACTCCAGTCCCTTCACTATAAAGCCTGGGCCTCATTATACAGCTGTACAGGGGTCTAGTGAAGGCTTTTTAGCCCTTTCCTCAGACTGTAGCTCCTGGGAACAGGCCCTCACTCCAGTCCCTTCACTATAAAGCCTGGGCCTCATTATACAGCTGTACAGGGGTCTAGTGAAGGCTTTTTAGCCCTTTCCTCAGACTGTAGCTCCTGGGAACACGCCCTCACTCCTGTCCCTTCACTATAAAGCCTGAGCCTCATTATACAGCTGTACAGGGGTCTAGTGAAGGCTTTTTAGCCCTTTCCTCAGACTGTAGCTCCTGGGAACAGGCCCTCACTCCTGTCCCATCACTATAAAGCCTGGGCCTCATTATACAGCTGTACAGGGGTCTAGTGAAGGCTTTTTAGCCCTTTCCTCAGACTGTAGCTCCTGGGAACAGGCCCTCACTCCTGTCCCTTCACTATAAAGCTTGGGCCTCATTATACAGCTGTACAGGGGTCTAGTGAAGGCTTTTTAGCCCTTTCCTCAGACTGTAGCTCCTGGGAACAGGCCCTCACTCCTGTCCCCTCACTATAAAGCCTGGACCTCATTATACAGCTGTACAGGGATCTAGTGAAGGCTTTTTAGCCCTTTCCTCAGACTGTAGCTCCTGGGCACAGGCCCTCACTCCTGTCCCTTCACTATAAAGCCTGGGCCTCATTATACAGCTGTACAGGGGTCTAGTAAAGGCTTTTTAACCCTTTCCTCAGACTGTAGCTCCTGGGAACAGGCCCTCACTCCTGTCCCCTCACTATAAAGCCTGGACCTCATTATACAGCTGTACAGGGATCTAGTGAAGGCTTTTTAGCCCTTTCCTCAGACTGTAGCTCCTGGGCACAGGCCCTCACTCCTGTCCCTTCACTATAAAGCCTGGGCCTCATTATACAGCTGTACAGGGATCTAGTGAAGGCTTTTTAGCCCTTTCCTCAGACTGTAGCTCCTGGGAACAGGCCCTCACTCCTGTCCCCTCACTATAAAGCCTGGACCTCATTATACAGCTGTACAGGGATCTAGTGAAGGCTTTTTAGCCCTTTCCTCAGACTGTAGCTCCTGGGCACAGGCCCTCACTCCTGTCCCTTCACTATAAAGCCTGGGCCTCATTATACAGCTGTACAGGGGTCTAGTAAAGGCTTTTTAACCCTTTCCTCAGACTGTAGCTCCTGGGCACAGACCCTCACTCCTGTCCCTTCACTATAAAGCCTGGCCTCATTATACAGCTGTACAGGGGTCTAGTGAAGGCTTTTTAACCCTTTCCTCAGACTGTAGCTCCTGGGAACAGACCCTCACTCCTGTCCCTTCACTATAAAGCCTGGCCTCATTATACAGCTGTACAGGGGTCTAGTGAAGGCTTTTTAACCCTTTCCTCAGACTGTAGCTCCTGGGAACAGACCCTCACTCCTGTCCCTTCACTATAAAGCCTGGGCCTCATTATACAGCTGTACAGGGGTCTAGTGAAGGCTTTTTAGCCCTTTCCTCAGACTGTAGCTCCTGGTCACCATGTGATCTCACCATAACCCTAACAAGCTAATTAAGGTGTGAAATCTTGGTCAAAATTATCTCAGTACACAAATCTCCCAGGGTGCCCAAAGTTTTGCATCGCCCCTTTTTCCTTTTTGCATTTATGAAATTGTAAAAAAGTCTATATATATATATATATATATATTTTTTTTTTTTTTATTATTGTTGCCTAAAATACAAAGGCCATGTGTGATCTTAGAGGTTCGGCCTTTTAGAGATCATTTCATCTTCATCTTACTACTGATCACAATAACGGTCATTTTGACCCGGGGCGCCCACACTTTTACATGCCGCTGTCAGTGCTTCATCCCGCTGGTGCTCAATATTTAATAGGGTCTTACTATTAAACTTAATGAAAAGTTCGGTGAATGTTTTTGAGCTGTTATTACTAGAGATGAGCGAATATCGTCGGAGAAGTTGTTATTGGCTAATATCGCTTACCGAATAGCTGCATCGGGACCCCGGATCCCTGGAGCGCTCCCGATAATCAGCTGCATGTGTCGCCCTCCATGCAGGTGCTGTGACTATCACACAGCGCGACACACGCAGCTGATTATCGGGAGCGCTCCAGCACACTGAGTCCTGCACACACTGAGGCCCCTGATCATGTGACCCCTGACTCCTCCCCTCCTGTGACCTCATCACAGGTCCTGTGCACAGAGCAGTCATATATGTGGCGGACACTCCTGGATCTTCTGCTTTCTGGGCCGGTTCCTCCTGTGAGTCCTATTAACCCTTTCGCTCCCTGTATTCTCCTTTCTGACAGGACAATATCTGAATCCGGATAGTGTGACAGGAATTTAAGCAATGTGGAAGGAAAAAATGACAATTTTATTTTTTTTTCCTCACCAAAATGTGACTTTACCCCAAAATTGTCAGCGTAACAAATCCTTATTTCCCCACTGTAGTTTGTAGACTCCATATACAGATCCCTTAAGTGTGAAAAGAGCTGAATTCCCCACTTAAGTTATTGCATTTTGGAAATTGCCCCCACTGGGAATTTATCTCCAGGTAAAGGCACAATTGTGTCTCCATGGGGGTTGTGCTCACAGCCCAACATCGTGTGGCCTCCAAAGAAATGCCACCCCGCACCATTACTGACCACTGCCAAACCGGTCATGCTGAAGGGTGTTGCAGGCAGCAGATCGCTCTCCACGGCGTCTCCAGACTCTGTCACGTCTGTCATATGTGCTCAGTGTGAACCTGCTTCCATCTGTGAAGAGCACAGGGCGCCAGTGGTGAATTTGCCAATCCTGGTGTTTTGTGGCAAATGCCAAGCATCGTGTACGGTGTTGGGCTGTGAGCACAACCCCCATCTGTGGACGTCGGGCCCTCAGACCATCCTCATGGAGTCAGTTTCTAACCGTTTGTGCAGACACATGAACATTTGTGGCCTGCTGAAGATCATTTTGCAGGTCTCTGGCAGTGCTCCTCCTGTTCCTCCTTGCACAAAGGGGGAGGTAGTGGCCCTGCTGCTGGGTTGTTTCCCTTATACGGCCCCCTCCACATGTCCTGATGTACTGGCCTGTCTCCTGGTAGCACCACCAGCCTCTGGACACTACACTGTCAGACACAGTAAACCTTCTTGCTACAGCTCGCATTGATGTGCCATCCTGGATGAGCTGCACTACCTGAGCCACTTGTGTGGGTTGTAGAAGTCCGTCTCATGCTACCACGAGTGTGAAAGCACAACCAACATTCAAAAGTAACCAAAACATCAGCCAAAAGCATTGGTACTGAGATGTGGTCTGTGGTCCCCACCTGCAGAACCACTCCTTTATTGAGGGTGTCTTGATAATTGCCAATAATTTCCGTCTGTTGTCTATTCCATTTGCACAACAGCATGTGAAATTGATGGTCAGTCAGTGTTGCTTCCTAAGTGGACAGTTTGATTTCACAGAAGTTTGATTTACTTGGAGTTATATTCTGTTGTTTAAGTGTTCCCTTTATTTTTTTGAACAGTGTATATAGATAGATTTTTTTTTCTTTGCGTTGGAGGGTCCAATTCCAGCTATTGCTGTGGGATCTGTGATTTCTATCTACTCTACTGTGTACAGGACAATAGAGTATAATAAAGTAGTTATGGACGTAACTAACATTGTGCAGTGACTCTGCTTTCCATATAGTGATGGATATTTCTTGTTGCTGAAACTGTGACATTTTCCCCCCTTTAAACCTTTTTTAAACCCCTCTGATCAGTGCGATCATACAACATACAAGCCTCTGATGGCTCCGGTGATGCCCTGTACTACTGTAGTGCTGTGTATCATCACTGCCTGTCAGTGTAATACTAACGGCCCCATACACATGAGATCAGAGTTGGCTGAACGGTCATTTGGCAGACGGCGATCTCTCCCGACTCCCCCATACACACAAATATTCCAGCTTTCCTGTGGTCTGTATGAGAGAGTCGCCTCCAGACTCCTCTAGAGGAGGATTATCTACAGGAAGAACACACGGATTATCCTCTGAAATTCAGGATGCCAGATCCTTCTCTGCCCTGACATCATCTGTCGGGAGGCCCCCAAATACATTATATGGTCGGCCAAACCCCCCAAAATCAGTGCTTTCATGGAACTTTAGTCTACTGTGTATGGGGGAGTTATAAGGTAACTTATTGGACGTTGCCTCTGGCCCGGCCTAATAGACCTTCATACATTGCAGCCCAGACCCCATTATTAGGCATGTAAGTATCGTAGTAACTAGGCCGCCCCATACTATCGAGTACTTGGAGGCGGGGGGCATTCAGCCAAACTCTGTCACACCTTCTTAGATGCCATGTTTGCTTTTCACAGCAGCAAGTGGTTAAACTGTCAGGGTTTTTGTTGCAGCCTCATCTGTGCCGTCCCTGCGGTGTACATCTATGTTCTGGGGACCAAAAAGATTCATTTATTTTTAATAAATGTTTAACATGTTAAAAATTATAAAATGTGTCTTCTGCTTTTTTGTTATTTTTTTCTTCTTACAAGAATTGTTGGAGCCAATTTTCTTTAGAAACATTTTAATATCGGCTTTTTCTGGAGTTTTTCTCGTAATATAGGAAAGCCTAAGGCCAGAAATAATCCCCATAAATCACTGTACATGGGGACTTTGGCATCAGATCATTTCTGTCCGTTGTGTTTGTGGAAACAAAAAATCTTTTCTAAAAGCCTCAAACTTCTGTGTGTGACTCAGAGCTGAGATCTAACGTGAGAGAAGATTTCAGTGCGGGGAAGACGGGAAACCTTCATATAGACGGCCGGTGGGGATGGAGTCAGTGACCGACTCTGGCCAAATCTGTCTCTAGAGCCGCAGTAGAAGATGAAGATGTCGTCCTCATCATGAAGGAGTTATTTCTCATGTCGCGTGTAATGAATATCTCCTGCAGTATTGCTAATGCCGATTCCAGTGTCGGTAATGAGACGAGAATTAGCGTTATGGAAGTTGAGTCTATGAGGAACGTGTTCAGCTGCCGACTCCGAGGAGGAAACTGCTTGTTGTCTGTGGCCTAAATATATAGGTTTTATTAGTAGATGTCAGGGAAGAAAACTAAACCCTGTAAGATAATAAATCTCCTCATATGTTTCCCTTATTCTCTCCAGTAAGTGTATTATTACACAGGATTCTTATGATGTTACATCGGCTCATCTTCTTCTCATTCAGGTCTCTACAATATCGGATCCTCTCAGTGAAGATCTTCTACATAAGAACATTTTCCTGATTTACCCATCAAGGATGGATATGGACAGAGACAAGATGGCGGAGAGGATATTACACCTCACCCTAGAGATCCTCTTCCATCTCACTGGAGAGGTGAGAGATTCTGATGACGTCACATTACATCATTCTTATCTATGGGAATAACAGATGGACAGAACTGGAGAGGTGAGGACTCTGGAAATGTCTGTAGTGAGATTTATTAATGTGTCTCTCTATAACCAGGATTACACAGTGGTGAAGAAGACCTCTAGTGATCGCTGTCAGGACCCTGTGTCTGAGGGATGGGGAAGACCCCTGAGCCCAATCACGGGGCCTCCACCTCACCCCCTGATCCATGAGGACATCAATGACCAGAAGATCCTAGGACTCATCTACAAGATGATTGAGCTGCTGACTGGAGAGGTGACACTGCTGGGAATGCTGGGACATTATGCAGTAACATTATGAAGGGATCAGGGGATGACGGTATCATTGTATGTGTCAGGTTCCTATAAGGTGTCAGGATGTCGCTGTCTATTTCTCCATGGAGGAGTGGGAGTATTTAGAAGGACACAGAGATCTGTACAAGGACGTCATAATGGAGGTTCCCCAGCCCCTCACATCTCCAGGTAATAGACAGGACTAAATACACACGGCCTATAATTATCTGTATGTAGAGAATGAATTCAGTCCCTGTATGTGTTTCCTCCAGATCTATCCAGTAAGAGGACAACACCAGAGAGATGTCCCCGTCCTCTTCTTCCACAGGACTGTAACCAAGAAGATCCCAGTGCTCCTCAGGATCATCAGGTAGATGGAGAGAAGGTGTCAGGAGATCTCCCCTATGATGAGTAGACGGCTGTGAAGGTCTTGTGCTCAGTCTTCTTTTATCCACCAGTATTATGTGTTTTATACTTGTGTAATGAGAACGGTGGAGATGGCAGGATTAGAGCTGATCATAGATGGGACTTCTCCATCTGTCTGTGACTTTTACAATATTTGTTTCAGGGTGAAGATCTGACCCATATTAATACTACAGAGACATATGTGAGAGATGATGAGTGGTGTAAAGAGGAGATTCCCACATATGACTACCCAGGTGAGTAGTAACCACTGAATGCAGAGAAGTCACAGATTCCTCTCAGTCACCGGCTGTGGCTGCTTTATCGGTGGTGTAGTCCGGCCGTATTACCATGATCACCATTTTGCCTCTAGACCACAACATTCTCCTCCACCCAAAACTGTTCAAATGACTTTGGGCATTGCAAGCCCTTTTCTATAGAACTTACAACCTGGAGGATCCACCTACCCCCTGGGATTAATAACAAGAATCCCATGTGAAATTCTAAAATGCCTATGGATGATACCAAAACAATTTGTTCACCCTAGGCACAAGCCACATCAGCTCCTATAAACATGGAAACACCAGAGAAAAAAGGGAGCAAAACGACGACTGCAAAAATATTAATAATTTTTATTAACTATCGTACAAAGAAGTGCACAAAATCACGATGAGGTGCCAATATAAAGCAGATGAACACATACCCGACCATCCCCCCGTCCATCCAAGATGGAAATAATGTCCTCATATATGTATTTTAGACATCATGCCCAAGTGGAAGCCCAAAATATAATACCGCCCTACAAAAATCAATGGCCATATGGCCCAGATTACTTCAAGTAAATCCCCTGAGCAAAGCTCAAAAAGTAAGGAGGAGAGACATATAATGTCCTTAGGGTGCAATGAATCTGGACATAAACAAGGGCGACCACCAGTGAAAGACAGAAATAAATGTCAGATCAAAATCTTACCAGAGGATGCAGGAGGAAGAGGGGAAGTGTCTGGCAGTGACCCCTGACGCACGTTTCGTGGCGCAGAAAGGCCGCTTTATCAAGGAGATAGTAACCATATCTCCACAGGACCTTCATATACTCTGTGACCGCAGTCACGAGACCGAGATCAACCAATCATCGTGGCCTCATCGGCGCATGCGCTCTGAGGTCGGCAAGCACCGCTGCACAGAACAGGCGTCATGCTGAACACAGGACACAGGTCAAAAGACCAAGGCGCCCGTGTACAACATAAAGACGCCCATCTGTCAGCAGCACAATTACCACCGCAGAGAGATGCGCACAGCCGCCCATAATTGTATCCCATATATAGGGTAAATGGAAATTCCAAAAATCCATACCGGGAAGATGAATGATTTTTAAAGGGGTTATGACCATACAAAAGAATTATCACATACATACATGGATATGCATCACATATAGCCCAGGCGATAAAGAGTCTCATATATTAAATACATCAAATGCATAAAATGAATATATGGTCATGACACATACAACTATAAAGGCCACTAGATCCGATTCACATGTTTGATATAATATGCTCATAATTATATCCCATACATGGGAAGAACCGTAAGGTCCATGCAGACAATAATCCTAAGCGGGTCATGACCGTAAAAAAAGTCATCACATATATATAAATGTACATCGTATATGACATAAACGGTGAAAAAATCTCACATACTAAGTACATAAAATACATAGAATACAATATATGGTCATGATTCCCACAACTGTAGAGACTGCTGGATGCGGTTCACATAGATATGGTACAGGGTGAGGGTCGAAGGAGATATATGGTGTCCTCAAGGTCACTAGCTATAAATTATTGACATACAAGAAAAGATTAGTGAAAATAAAGAGTAAAAATTAAAAACAATATAAAAACAACACACTGCCAGAAAAAAGGAGGGAGTGTGATATAGACCTGTGGAGGAAAAAGGACAGGAGGAATTCTCATTACCTATATATTATATGCCTATAAATATACCCAGATATCCATATGGAATATACTATAAAGAGAATAATGCAAATCATCCCATTGGGAATCCATTAACAAAAAAGAAAATAATATCCGGGACCAATTGATGCATAATTGTTAAATCCCCAAAGACTATAGGAATGGGGCCAAGCTCAAAACTTCATTGAGTCCATTAGGGGTCATGGTGTCCAGTTGAATGAACCACCTGAGTTCCATCTGTGATAAAAAATGTTTGTTGTCACCACCCCTAATCCCCATATGAAACGCATCAATCCCTCTAGTTCTCTTCTCATCAGATGGGACAAGGGAATTCCAGATTAGACAGAGAATTTCCTGTGGAACTTCAAACGTGATTTACTATGCCACGTGCCCTTGTCCCAAAATATATGTGGGTCTGACAACAAGAGAACTCAGGATTCGAGTGCGGGAGCATGTGTGGGACATTGGCGCGGCCAAGACAGTGTCCGATATTGGGGATCTGAAAACCATTCCCCAACATTATAGATCATGTCATAATAGCGATGTGACCTTATTGAAGATTAGAGGGATTGATGCGTTTCATATGGTTTATGTGGCTTCATACTCTAATTACCCCAGAGAGGTTTCACCACTAGTTACTCATTATTACTGATGGAGACTGTGGAGTTTGATCATTTCAGTAGTTCCTAATCAGGCCCCATTATTAATATCTGACGTGTGTCGCTTTATGTGGTGGTAAGTTTGGAATTCTTCACAAAGGATAATAGAAAACAGATGGATCTTAGAAATTGCTTTCCAGCTTCACACTGTACCCTATATACACTACTGTCTGGGCACACGGCAGTGTTCAGAAGGGAAGGAGCGCCATTTAGCTATTTGAATGCAGATCTAGCTGAATAGTTTGCAGACACAATGTATTGGGAGCACTGTTCGTGGTCACCTGGCAGCTCAAAAGATGTCCACCATGAACATGCTTGGCTCTATCTTCTTTGCTTTCCCAAGGATTGCCTTGCTCATCGCCCTATAACACCCTCACATGGAATCTGGACTTACACTGGGACCCCTAGGCTTGGACCATGGTGTTACCTGCTACTCTGTGGTGTTAGATGGCAAGAAGAATAGTCAGGTAGCCGGGTCAGAACCAGAAGGAAAGAATCAGTAGACACAAGAGTAGTCAGTAAACGGGCCACGGTCACAGCAGGAAACAAATACACAAGCCACAAGCTGAGCACAGAGGACTGAACCAGAGGAGAACAGCGCTGTATCTGGCAGATTCCGGCCATGTGCCTTGCGCTTTAGTAGGGTGTGGTACTTTCCAATTGGCTGAAGTAGGGAGCAGATTACTCCAGCTGGACAGCAGGAACAGATCCCAGATGAGATTGGACACACCATATGCAGAAGCCATAATATAACTAAATGACAGAAAACCAGAATAGTAGAAATCCCCATAAAGTGATTCCATTTTATAAATTAATTCACTGAGGGTTATAATCCTTAGGAGGAGTGAATATTTTGACTCCACAGCCACTTTCTGGGAATTAACACGCAGTGGATGTTGGAGAGTGAAAATTACACATTTGCCATTTTATTACCCAGCACATAGTGCCCAGATTGTGCTCCAGGAGACACCGCAAATTAAGTGGGTTCTTCTCACTATAATATTGCTAAATACAGGGATCCTAAATGTTGTTTGCGCACACTGCAAGACTCCGAAGTGAGAGCGGATTTTGCTGGATTGGTTTATGGAAACCTTGTTGCTTTTCAGCAGCCTTTGAGCCACTAATAGTGTGGGAACCTCTGTTTTTCCATTGACAGATGATGGACCTGAGTGGGGAATTTTTTTTGTGAGATGAGAATTGGTATTATTTTCGCCTACATAACATTGATTGGTTTCTTTATATTTGATATTTGGGAGGCAGAATGAACAAACACTTGAACACCGCACACTACTGGCTCATCCAACAAGGTTTTCTATTATACTGTGAACTGTCATTGTCTTGGATAAATAATTAAAGATTTTTACATAAACTGTCCATAAAAATGGCAAGCTAAGTAGAAATGTTCAAAAATATAAAACTCAAGGATATTTTATTTAAAAAAGTTTTTTTATCTTAGCAGATGACTGTACCAGGAGATCAGAGGGACAGCTGACATCTTCAGTTTTTAAATCTGATGATCTTGAGATCTTACAAGACACAACTGAAGTGATTGCTGTTTCTCCAGATATATCATCTATTCACAGCAAAGATCTGTCATCTGATCTTATGAAACAGGTCCCATCTTCTGATTCATTACTGACTACCAAGGAAAATCAAAGTCACAAAAGAGGCATTAAAAAACAAACTGCTCCTAAAGCAAAGAAGTCATTTTCATGTTCAGAATGTGGGAAATATTTTGCATGGAAATCACATTTTGTTACTCACCAGAGAATTCACACAGGGGAGAAGCCTTTTTCCTGTTCAGAATGTGGGAGATATTTTGCACAGAAATCACATTTTGTTATCCACCAGAGAACTCACACAGGGGAGAAGCCTTTTTTCTGTTCAGAATGTGGGAAATATTTTGCACAGAAATCACATTTTGTTACTCACCATAGAACTCACACAGGGGAGAAGCCTTTTTCCTGTTCAGAATGTGGGAAATGTTTTAACCAGAAAATACATTTTGTTATCCACCAGAGAACTCACACAGGGGAGATGCCCTTTTCCTTTTCCTGTTCAGAATGTGGGAAATGTTTTGAACATAAATCAAATTTTGTTATCCACCAGAGAACTCACACAGGGGAGAAGCCTTTTTCCTGTTTAGAATGTGGGAAATGTTTTAGCACTAAATCCGATTGTGTTAATCATCAGAGAATCCACACAGGGGAGAAGCCTTTTTCCTGTTCAGAATGTGGGAAATGTTTTAACACTAAATCAGATTTTGTTAAGCACCAGAGAATCCACACAGGGGAGAAGCCTTTTTCATGTGTAGACAGTGGGAAATGTTTTAGACAGAAATCACATTTTCTTACCCACAAGAGAACTCACACAGGGGAGAAGCCTTTCTCATGTTCAGAATGTGGGAAATGTTTTGCACATAAATCACGTTTTGTTAGCCACCAAAGAACTCACACAGGGGAGAAGCCTTTTTCCTGTTCAGAATGTGGGAAATGTTTTAACACTAAATCAGAATGTGTTAAGCACCAGAGAATCCACACAGGAGAGAAGCCTTTTTTATGTTCATAATGTTATAATGTTGGAATAGTTTTAACCAAAATTGGATCTTCTTAAATGGGTTATCTCTTGTCATTCCACATGTTTGCTGACAAAAGGATAAAACTAAACTTTATTAATTCCAAATGTAAAACTATACCCATAATTCACCCCCTGAAGGTTAGTCAGAAAGTGACTAATAGAAAAAACATATACCCCACATCTCAGTATATAGGGTGAGGTGACATATACACACTCACTCTCATTTCTAGGGGTTTCATCGTCCTCACCAAAGGCAACTCATTAAGAGACTATTTAATATTGACCTATATTCAAGAGAGACTAAATGAGAAAAAAAAACCTAAAATCATGTATCATGTTATCCGAAACAGAAAACTAGCCACATATTCGCAGATCCCAAACACCAAATTATATACTTCGGAAGTTTATAAGCCCGTCCCGTGTCAAGAATAGATAGTATGAATTTGAATTTACCAAACGGTTGCAATGAAATAAAGAGTGAAAAATTTAAAGGGGTCTGAATACTTTCCGTACCCGCTGTATCAGTAAAAATAACTCCTCTTTATTAGGTAAAGTGTAAAAGAATTGCACCATTTTCCGATACCCGTTGTGTCTCCATTTTTCATGATCTCGGGTTGGGTGAAGGCTTTTTTTTGTGTACCGAGCTGATGTTATTAACCCCTTTCTGCCATCCGACGTACTATCCCGTCCACGGTACCCGGGCACGTGGTGAGCGCCGCTGATCGCGGCCAAGTGTCAGCTAATTATCAAAGCTGACACCCGGCACAATGTGTCGGGCGGTCACGGACCGCCCCCGACACGTTAACCCCTTGCACACAGCGATCAAACACGATCGCGGTGTACTGGGGGTTAAAGGGAAGCATCGGCAGGGAGGGGGCTCCCTCCGTGCTTCCCTGAGCCCCCCACGGCAGCGCAATGTGCAGCGCTGCTTCGGGGGACTCCCTTCCTCCAGGCCCCCGAATCCAAGATGGCGACGGGGGCCTTCGGGGGCCTGCGGAAGCTGGCTTCCTCAGTGCCTGCAAAGCGCAGGCATGAGGAAGCCTTCTGCACTGCCTGTGTCAGATCGCTGATCTGTCACAGTGATCTGTGATGTGACAGATCAGCGATCTGTCACAGGACAGTGATGTCCCACCTGGGACTATTTAATAAAGTAAAAAAAAAAATAAAAAAAAGTGTAAAAATAATTAAAAAAAAAATCGCCAAATAAATTAGAAAAAAAAAAAAATATTCCCCCAATAAATCCATTTTTTGGAAATAATAAAAAAAAAACAATAAAAGTACACATATTAGGTATCGCCGCGTCCGTAACGACCCGCCCTATAAAACTGTCCCATTAGTTAACCCCTTTAGCGAACCCCTTAAAAAATAAAAATAAAAAACGAAGCAAAAAATAATGATTTATTATCATACCGCCAAACAAAAAGTGTAATAACGCGCGATCAAAAAGACGCATATAAATATCCATGGTACCGCTGAAAACGTCATCTTGTCCCGCAAAAAACGAGCCACCACACAGCATCATCAGCGAAAAAATAAAAAAGTTAAAGCGATGCAAAAATAATTATTTTTTATATAAAATAGTTTTCATTGCATAAAACCGACAAAAACATAAAAAAACTACCTAAATGAGGTATCGCTGTAACCGTACTGACCCGAAGAATAAAACCGCTTTATCAATTTTACCGCACGCGGAACGGTGTAAACGCACCCCCCCAAAAGAAATTCATGAAACGCTGGTTTTTGTTCATTCTGCGTCCCAAAAATCGGAATAAAAAGCGATCAAAAAATTTCACGTGCCCGAAAATGGCACCAATAAAAACGTCAACTCGTCCCGCAAAAAATAAGACCTCACATGACTCGGTGGGTCAAAATACGGAAAAATTATAGCTCTCAATATGTGGTGATGCAAAAACTATTTTTACAATAAAAAGCGTCTTTTAGCGTGCGACAGCCGCCAAACATAAAAACCGCCATAAATAGTAAATCAAACCCCCCGTTATCACCCCCTTAGTTAGGGAAAAATAATAAAATAAAAAAAATGTATTTATTTCCATTTTTCCATTAGGGTTAGGGCTAGGGTTAGGGCTAGGGGTGTGTTGGGGTAGGGTTAGGGCTAGGGTAGGGTTAGGGCTAGGGTTAGGGTTAGGGCTAGGGTTAGGGCTAGGGTTAGGGTTAGGGGCGTGTTGGGGTTAGGGTTGGAGTTATAATTGGGGGTTTCCACTGTTTGGGCACATCAGGGGCTCTCCAAATGCAACATGGCGTCTGATCTCAATTCCAGCCAATTCTGAGTTGAAAAAGTCAAATGGTGCTCCTTCCCTTCCAAGCTCTGCCATGCGCCCAAACAGTGTTTTACCCCCACATGTAGGGTATCAGCCTACTCAGGACAAATTGCAAAACAATTTTTGGGGTCCAATTTCTCCTGTTACCCTTAGGAAAATAAAAAATTGGGGGCAAAAATATCATTTTTGTGGAAAAAAATGATTTTTTTATTTTCACGTCCGAGTGTTATAAACTTCTGTGAAGCACTTGGGGGTTCAAAGTGCTCACCACACATCTAGATAAGTTCCGTGGGGGGTCTAGTGTCCAAAATGGGGTCACTTGTGGGGAGTTTCAATAGTTTAGGTACATCAGGGGCTCTCCAAACGCACATGACACCCGCAGACCATTCCATCAAAGTCTGCATTCCAAAACGTCACTGCTTCCCTTCTGAGCCCCGACGTGTGTCCATACAGTAGTTTTCTCCCACATATGGGGTGTCAGCGTACTCAGGACAAATTGGACAACAACTTTTGGGGTCCAATTTCTCCTGTTACCCTTGGGAAAATGAAAAAATTGGGGACTAATTGATCATGTTTCTGGAAAAAATACGATTTTTTTATTTTCATGCCCGGGCATTATAAACTTCTGTGAAGCCCTTGGGGGTTCAAAGCGCTCACCACACATCTAGATAAGTCCCTTAGGGGGTCTCGTTTCCAAAATGGGGTCACTTGTGGGGGTTTCCACTGTTTAAGTACATTAGGGGCTCTCCAAAGGCAACATGACACCCGCAGACCATTCCATCAAAGTCTGCATTCCAAAACGTCACTACTTCCCTTCCGAGCCCTGACGTGTGCCCATACAGTAGTTTTATCCCACATATGGGGTGTCAGCGTACTCAGGACAAATTGGACAACAACTTTTGGGGTTCAATTTCTCCTGTTACCCTTGGGAAAAAAAAAAAATTGGGGACTAATTGATCATGTTTGTGGAAAAAATACGATTTTTTTATTTTCATGCCCTGGCATTATAAACTTCTGTGAAGCCCTTGGGGGTTCAAAGTGCTCACCTCACATCTAGATACGTTCCTTAGTGGGTCTAGTTTTCAAAATGGGGTCATTTGTGGGGGGTTTCCACTGTTTAGGTACATTAGGGGCTCTCCAAAGGCAACATGACACCTGCAGACCATTCCATCTAAGTCTGCATTCCAAAACGTCACTACTTCCCTTCCGAGCCCCGACGTGTGCCCATACAGTAGTTTTCTCCCACATATGGGGTATCAGCATACTCAGGACAAATTGGACAACAAATTTTGGGGTCCAATTTCTCCTGGTACCCTTGGGCAAATAAAAAAAATGGTGACTAAAAGATCATGTTTGTGGAAAAAATATGAATTTTTTATTTTCACGCCCGGGCGTTGTAAACTTCTGTGAAGCACTGGGGGGTTCAAAGTGCTCACCACACATCTAGATAAGTTCCTTGGGGGGTCTAGTATACAAAATGGTGTCATTTGTGGGGGGTTTCCACTGTTTAGGTACATTAGGGGCTCTCCAAAGGCAACATGACACCCGCAGACCATTCCATCAAAGTCTGCATTCCAAAACGTCACTACTTCCCTTCCGAGCCCCGACGTGTGCCCATACAGTAGTTTTCTCCCACATATGGGGTATCAGCATACTCAGGACAAATTGGACAACAACTTTTGGGGTCCAATTTCTCCTGGTACCCTTGGGAAAATAAAAAATGGTGACTAAAAGATCATGTTTGTGGAAAAAATACGAATTTTTTATTTTCACGCCCGGGTGTTATAAACTTCTGTGAAGCACTGGGGGGGTCAAAGTGCTCACCACACATCTAGATAAGTTCCTTAGGGGGTCTAGTTTCCAAAATGGTGTCATTTGTGGGGGGTTTCCACTGTTTTGGTACATCAGGGGTTTTCCAAACGCGACATCGTGTCCGATCTCAATTCCAGCCAAAAACGTCAAATGGCGCTGCTTCCCTTCCGAGCTCTGCCATGCGCCCAAATAGTGGTTTACCCCCACATGTGGGGTATCAGCGTACTCAGGACAAATTGCACAATAACTTTTAGGGTCCTGTTACCCTTGGAAAAATAAGAATTGAGGGTGAAAAGATCATTTTTGTGGAAAAAATATGATTTTTTAATTGTATGGCTTTATGTTATAAACTTCTGTGAAGCCCATGGGGGTTCAAAGTTCTCACCACACATCTAGATAAGTTCCTTAGGGGGTCTAGTTTCCAAAATGGTGTCATTTGTGGTGGGGTTCCACTGTTTTGGTACATCAGGAGTTTTCCAAACGCGACATGGTGTCCGATCTCAATTCCAGCCAAAAACGTCAAATGGCGCTGCTTCCCTTCCGAGCTCTGCCATGCGCCCAAATAGTGGTTTACCCCCACATATGGGGTATCAGCGTACTCAGGACAAATTGCACAATAACTTTTAGGGTCCTGTTACCCTTGGAAAAATAAGAATTGAGGGTGAAAAGATCATTTTTGTGGAAAAAATATGATTTTTTAATTGTATGGCTTTATGTTATAAACTTCTGTGAAGCCCATGGGGGTTCAAAGTTCTCACCACACATCTAGATAAGTTCCTTAGGGGGTCTGGTTTCCAAAATGGTGTCATTTGTGGGGGGTTTCCACTGTTTTGGTACATCAGGGGTTTTCCAAACGCGACATCGTGTCCGATCTCTATTCCAGCCAAAAACGTCAAATGGCGCTGCTTCCCTTCCGAGCTCTGCCATGCGCCCAAATAGTGGTTTACCCCCACATGTGGGGTATCAGCGTACTCAGGACAAATTGCACAATAACTTTTAGGGTCCTGTTACCCTTGGGAAAATAAAAATTGGGGTGAAAAGATCATTTTTGTTGAAAAAATATGATTTTTTAATTGTACCGCTGTACGTTATAAACTTCTGTAAAGCCCTTGTGGGTTCAACGTTCTCACCACATATCTAGATAAGTTCCTTGGGGGGTCTAGTTTCCAAAATGGGGTCACTTGTAGGGGGTTTCCACTGTTTAGGTACATCAGGGACTCTCCAAACGTGACATGGTGTCCAATCTGAATTCCAGCCAATTTTGCATTGAAAAAGTCAAACGGCGCTCCTTCCATTCTGAGCTCTGCCATGCGCCGAAACAGTCGTTCTCCCCCACATATCAGGTATCTGCGTACTCAGGACAAATTGCACAATAACTTTTGCAGTTCAATTTCTCCCGTTACCCTTGGTAAAATAAAAAAAATTGAACCTGAAGTATTTTTTTTATGAAAAAAAGTTAGATGTTCATTTTTTTTTAAATATTCAAAAAAATTCCTGTGACGCACCTAAAGGGTTAATAAACTTCTTGAATGTGGTTTTGAGCACCTTAAGGGGTGCAGTTTTTAGAATGGTGTCACTTTTGGGTATTTTCTATCATATAGACCCCTCAAAGTGGCTTCAAATGTGATGTGGTCCGTAAAAATAAAATGGTGTTGTAAAAATGAGAAATCGCTGGTCAACTTTTAACCCTTATAACTTCCTAACAAAAAAAAAATTTTGGTTCCAAAATTGTGCTGATGTAAAGTAAACATGTGGGATATGTTAGTTATCAAGTTTTTTGTGTGCCGTATCTCTGTGATTTAAGGGCATAAAAATTCAAAGTTGGAAAATTGCGAAATTTTCAAAATTTTCGCCAAATTTCCATTTTTCTCACAAATAAACGCAAGTTATTTGAATGAAATTTTACCACTAACATGAAATACAATATGTCAAGAGAAAAGTGTTCCAGAGTTATGACCTCATAAAGGTACAGTGGTCAGAATTGTAAAAATTAGCCCGGTCATGAACGTGCAAACCACCCTTGGGGGTGAAGGGGTTAATGGAGACCATTTTGGTGCAGATACGATCTTTTGGTCATCCTTTATTGCATTTTAATGCAATGTTGCAGCAACCAAAAAAAAGTGATTCTTGTGTTTTGACCATTTTCTCGTTACGCCATTTAGCGATCTGGTTAATTCTTTTTTTATATTGATAGATTGGGCGATTCTGAACGCGGCTATAACAAATATGTGTATGTTTGATTTTTTTATTGTTTTATTTTGAAAAGGAGCGAAAGGGGGGTGATCTGAACTTTTATATTGTTTTTTATATTTTTAAAAACATTTCTTTTTTTACTTTTGGCATTGTGAAGACATACAGCATTGTATCTTAAATAACCAGACAGCTATTTTTTCGCAAATGAAGAATAATAGAATGTTATCTGTATGTTGGCTTTAAATTTAAGTGTTGATTTCTAGTGGGTCAAGAAAACAGACTTGTTGGTGTAAGTCGGTAATATTGACTTTTATTGTGCGCTTATCCTTGATCCCTAGTGATGATTGATTGCTGATATGCTAATTATGCATTGTGTTATGGAGCCAGTTTGTTGACTTCTAAAGCAGAGAGGGAAAAACTATGCAAATAGTTTAAATAATCAAGTAATGCTATAATAATCTCATCTCCATTCTTACCCTTTATGTAAATACTGAATGAAATACAGTTAAGTGTACTTGGGTGTAAAAATGGGTTACATGCCTCGGTATAAAGAGACTGAGAGAGAGAAACAGCCAGAGAGATTCTGCCAAGACATCTATACATCCAAAGGACAAGAGACAGGACAGCAGCCACAACATCATCACAAGGGACACAGATCTATCATTCTATAGAAAACAACCTAGGGGGTTTCAGCCTCGGTTGGAAGAATACAGATCTGCTCCACTGACCATCACTGAATCATGGATACGTTTGGAGAAGCCAGATTGTGATCTTTGGAGCAACTGGCCTTGTATGGACTGTCATTGTCAAAGAAATGGTTAATCTTAGTTTCTAAAGTCCAGAAAAATAACTGAAAAATAACTTGCAACTCATGACACAATTTTAATTGTTATCATCTGTCTACGTGGTTAGGAGATTCTGCCAAGTGGTCAGTTCCAAAAATTCTCTCTTTTCTCAGAATAATGTCTAAAATGTCAAGGCTAAGTATTCTGGCCTATTAGTATTACCGGATGCAGTTCCACGAATTGTTAAATTGATATCAAGGAAGTGCCATACTCCCGTCATCCCCAATTAGACACATAATATATCATTTTGTCATATCTGTTATATAACTATTGTTTTTGCCAACTATCCACCATTTCGAAGTTGTTACACAACATTATGGAAGTATCCATATTTGTTCATTTCCTCTTTCTGATTCACTATAAAAGATCTACCCTGACCCTCCCAATAAAGGAGATTAACTTGAAAGACAAGCCACCTGTGTCTCTCTCTTTATTCTTCCACTTCTAGGATCCTAGGTAAGAGAAGCTCTAAATGAGCTTTATCCGAGGTTGGTGACCATAAGAAAAAATCCCGGCGCTGACAATTGGAGGCCCACAGGGAGATTGAATTCCCCTTTATCTATCAATTTGGACTGAAAAGGATTGCCTTGCTCTGTCGGGGGGAGAACAGAAAGGAGACCCGGGTACGTGAGCCATTTTGGCTCGCATCCTTTCTTGTCTCCCTAAGACAGGATAGGTAGGTCAGTCTGTCTGGATCTTTGAATGGGAATCCCCTCGGGTAACAAAAATTAAGGTTTGTTTTATTTTTTTATTTTTTTTATTTTATTTTTAAGTTTTTTTTAATTTTTTTTGTTTGTTTTGTTTCTTTTGTTTCTTGGCTTTAATGTAGTTTGTATTGTTTGTGGTTGCATATTTGTATTTGTTTATCTGACTAAAAATACTAACCATCCTAACATCCTAATTTTGTGTGCTTAATTGTTATTGCAAAGCAAGACCGGATAGACCAAAAGACTGCTGAAATTGTGTGTTTGGATTATGGGAACAATTGTGTGTGAGTTGTATGTTGCATGCAGAATGCAGTCCTGATATTTGCTATATCTGTGTTGTGGGACACTAAGCTGCGCTGTTGATGTATGGAGACTAAAGGACGTGTGCTCAGTGTATAAAATAGTTTTCTTACTCAAAGAAGTAAGATAAAACTCTCCAGTTAGTTGCTACTTGGAAAAATTTACAGGAAGGTCCCGGGTAGGAGTTTGTAGTAAAGAGGGAGAATCACGTGAAGACAATCTATGGGAATATAAATGTAAATGTTTTTTGTATGTAACCCGGTACTCAGATAGGACGCTAATTAGAGGATATAGTGGACCAAGCAAGAGTTTCTACAAATAGATGTGATTCATGTTTTCGTCCATTGGCACTAGAGCATTTTTGATAAGATGCGGGGAGCGGGAGAGTACAGAAGTACTGCGTGTATGGATGTGATTGAAGTGTCAGACAGATGCTTACCATGTGTGCACCATATGCTGTGTGATAAGGGTCTGTGTTCAGTCCACCAGTATAGGCGCAGAGTATATTCTTGTCATATGCATTGTCCAAAAGCTGGGTAGGTGTATTGGACTCTAGATGGAAGCGATTTAGCAGAGAACATGATAAATGGATTAAGAAACATGGTTATGAGGAGCAAGTGGCCGCATGGATGAGAACAGCTGAGCAGCATGATCCATATTTTAATACTGATGACGAGAGGGAGTTTGCCCAGAATAGGAGAGGGAGAAATCAAATAGCGCAGGGATGAGCAGCAGCCCCTCCTTTACAGCGACAGCCTGTGTCCGCAGCTCCCTCCGCCCCTTTGAGTGAGAGTAGGGAAATCTCTCTTAGTGACTCAAATGTTACCAGTAGTTGCAGTCCTACAAGGGACAGAATCCAGTTGGTAAGTAGTAAAAGGATAAGAATTGGTTGATTGGTTGGTGTGAATCTGAAAACCCCACGTTATTGGAAGTCTGAGGAAAAGATTACTGGAGGAGTTGGCTGGTGGGCAGGCATAACGTGGCTTGGACCTGTGAGAGTGTATATTTTGACTATAAATATTCATTTTAGAGTACCTCGAGATATCCCGGTCAATTGTGAGATAGCAAAGATTTGGAAGTGCAGGAGCCAGTTACTGCCCGGTGGCTTTGAGACACTTTGAGATGAATACTAGTCTGTGAAGTGTGCGTGTTACATGTCATGTGAAAATTGTTTGCATTCGGTTACTATAGTAAAGTGTGAGAAGATTAAGATCTGATTGGTTTCTGGAAAGAATACATTTGACGCCAGTTGTTCCCCATCAGTACAAGAGAGTAAATAAGTTGTATAGAGTATTCTCTTGTCATGTAAAAAGTTGGTCATACATCTTAGAGACTAGATGGTACATGCCAAGGTGGCAAGATATAGTTTCACATGATTATTATTTTGATTTCTCTAAGACAGACTCAGGAATAGATTTGGCATGCTCAGAGTCTAGCGAGAATCCAGGTTCTGATTCTGCTGTATGAGGAGTATACAGCGCTTGTGTTTGGAACTGTGTTGTTGACAGTAATCTGTCTAATTGTTTGGGAGAGTATGTATCAGCATCAGGACAGAACAGAGAGCTGCGGTTCAGGTTATTGCTTTGATAGTGGGATTGCTGGCTATTGTAGTAGACCAGTGGGATCCCACTATTACATAACAGGGCTGAAGACAGGGGTCGCTACCTTTGACAGCTGTTATGGTGCTGGGCACACCTGGTCAGGATAGACTATGGATCCGAGATATAAGATAAAGGACCTGCAGGATTATGAAGCAGTTAACGATACCGCTGATAATTTTTGAAAAGGCAGAAGTGCCAAGGAATGGATGTTTGGATGCTGAGAGATACGATGAGTGTTTAAGTAAGGAGCATGCTGTATGGCATTGGGAAATGTGATTATGGTGTGCAAGTTGCAGCGTGGATCAGAACCTCTGAATGATATGTTGTGTTTTAATACTAAGAATGATGACGTTATTACTAAGAAGTTATGATGAATGATGAAGTTAATACTAAATGTGATGACGTTAGAGAGAATGTATGTCAGGCAATCTGCAGCGTCTCCACACACAGGCTGCTCCCCCTTCACAAGATCAGTTTGTGCTACCGCAGCTCCCTGCGCCCCTGTAGTAGCGGAGGGGATGAGACCGGCTCCCCCCTTAAGCAGCCCAAAGAGCGAAGTTATGTGCTGACAGGAGATTTCTGCAGCCTTAACATCTGTATAATTCTATACGCCCCATCTCTGGTAGACCCTGGTGATATACCATCAGCCAGGGGTCCTATAGGTGCCAAACACGGGGGGAGGACTGATCCCCATGTCTCCGCAGATGCAAACTAGCTGACTTGTATATGATGCTTCTCCTCTATACTTGTTACCCTTGGGTTGCCACAGGGGTTCACAGACAGTCTCTCCACTCCGGTAAGAACAGCCCCAAGCAATTCCTACAGAGGGGAGAAATGAGGAAACATTTTACATTACACTTGCAGACAACCCCAGAGAAGCCAGATTTGTAAAAATATGTTACTGATAGGATTGAAGGAAGATCTGAGAACAGATCTGAGAACAGAAGTGATGAGAGTACGGCCAGAATGTATATACAATCCCTTCCCATGTTCAGGGGATAGAGGACCAGATTAACAATTGGAAAGTAAAGAAACAGCAGAAGGCGACTCCTGTTATGGTGAATATAACTCCGGATGCATTTAATAATGCAATAGTGAATGCTGTGAAAACTGTGGTCCAGGTGGCAGGTATAGGTATACATCACAGGGTAACAGTAGAGAGAGAAGAAAAGAAAAGATGGGATAACAAATCCAGAGAAGTGTAAACAAAAATAATGGTTCCCCCACGGGATGGTCCAATCACTATGACATAATTAAAATGTCCTCCTGGGAAACAAATGAAATATTTAATTGATACGGGGTGAGCCGTACTATAATATATAAGTAAAAGGATATGCCACAACAATTCAAACTCAGGATCTTTTGTTTACCACAATTCATGACAGGGAAAATGGTGCAGGGATTAGGAGCAGGTGGAATAGATCATCCCTTGTATGAAACAAAACCTATGAATGTGTGAATAGCACATACTACATACTTGTGTGCATAATTACTAGTCAAAGATAAATGTCCTATAATCTTGATAGGTGCTGATATCCTGAGTACTATGAATGCAGTTTTTTTTAATTAAGTTTGGAAGAAAGGCATTACTGTTACAGGCCCGTTGTCTGAAGCAACCCTCTCACAAGGATGTTGCCAATTTAGCTAGATGGCGAGAAAAACTGCAACTGACCAATGTGAGGAAATAATGCATATGCTCGAGCAGATACCAGCTGCGGTATGGGTAAAGGATAAGACAGGTGTTTTTTTTTTTAGGATAGTACCAGTATTCATTAGATTGAAGCCAGAAACTGTACCGGTGCGTATTAGACGATATCCCCTGAGCAGAGAGATCAAACGGGTACTGTGTGTTTAATGGAAAAGGCTTCCTTGTTAATATTTTTGTACCATGAAGTATGTAAGGTCTAAAGAGGTAACTGCTAATAGCAAAGGAAAAAGTTGTTTTCTTAGGTCATTGCATTTCACTTCAGCTGAAACACATAACACCAGAAGAAAAAGCCATAAGCCAAGCAATGGAGCTCACTTCCATCTGCCACTGAGTATATTCCTGGGGCTGATCAGCTACTGTAGAGAAGCCATGCCAACTGACCCCGGAAGCAAAAGAGGGGTTCAAGGACATGAAGGAAGCCATTCTCTCAGCCTCGGCTCTAGGAATCCCAAATTATGACCTCCACTTCCATTTGCACTGTCATGAATGGGGGGACATGCTAAGGGTATACTGTATTTTTAACATGGCTACTTGCCAATGTGCAAGAGACACCAATCCCTAATGTAGATCAAGAGTTTTATATAGATGTGTCACAGGTTTATCAAAATGAAGTACCTTATACAGGTTATTTATTCAATAGTTGATCAATATAAGGTGGTACAAAGTAAAGCTTTGCCTTCTAGGATGTCTACTTGAGAAGCTGAATTGAAAGCACTCGCTGACGTGTGTGTAATCGCTGAACATTTGACAGCAAATATCTTCACAGATAGCCGCTATGCATTTGGCATCTGCCATGATTATGGTCCCATATGGAAGAGCAGAAAGCTTGTTGGTTCCTCTGGTAAGCCCATTAAAAATGCAGATTTGGTGGCCCAGCTCCTTAGAGCATTGGAGCTGCCAAAAAAAGTTGCTATAGTGAAAGTGCAGGCTCACACTAAGGAGCGCACTAAGGAAGCCGAAGGCAACAACCGAGCTGATATTGCAGCCAAGGCTGCTGCTTTGTCCCCACAGGAACATACACTGTACAGGTGTCGGGGGGAGGTGGATCTTCAATTACTCCAGAGACTGCAAGAACAGGCCTCTGCACCAGAAAAGGAAGAATGGCAAAGGCACTCAGGTGCGAAGGAAGAAGATGGATTGTGGAGAGCGGATGATAGGTATTGCTTGCCCAGGGCATTGTTCCCTATGGTGTGCTCCCTCTCCCACGGACTAACCCATCAATCCAAGGATGGAATGGTAAGCCAGGTAAAAGCAAGTTGGGTCGCACCAGGGTTCCATTATGCTGCTGCAAAATTCGTACAGGGGTGTGTAATCTGCGCATGCCACAATGTGGGAAAAACAGTAAAGGTGCCACTAAAGTGCCCCCCGAGGCCATTGTACCCTTTTCAGCGACTGCAGATTGATTTCATTCAGCTTCCAAGGGAAGGCAACTATGAATACGTGCTGGTATGTGTGGATCTTTTCTCAAATTGGCCAGAAGCATGGCCCTGTGCTCATGCAAATGCACGTACTGTGGTTAAAAAGTTAATATCTGAAGTTGTTTGCAGATTTGGAGTACCAGAGCTAATCGAAAGTGACCGAGGTAGTCACTTTACGTCACAAGTGTGCCAAGGAATCACCCGAGCCTTAGGAATGGAGCATGGGATAGTGATGTGTCAAAATGATGGGCTAATAAATTTATCCAGTACCATAGCTATATTGCCCAGGTCAGAAATCTATCCAATTGCTGGATTTGTTCACATGCCCCAATTGCTGTAAAAACTATGCAATATTTTGTAACTCTATTGAGAGAGAGAGGCAGTTTACGTAGATGAAGAAACCAGAGAAGGTCAATATGGAGATGGAGCTGTTGAGATGTCTATAAGTATAAATACTGACCCAGAATGCTAGTCATTACGATATTATAGGGCAGTCACTACAGATTTAGATGACTCTTGGTGTCTTTACACTGCCACTACCAGGTTAGTTTCAATGACAATAGCTGTTCTTAATAAATTTCAGTTTATAAACATAGTATGTGGGAGTAATGCATATAGGTGGATTCCTAAAGGAGCTGAAGGTGCATGTACACTGGCTAGGTTAGAGCCGGCCACCTGGGTATGGGATGAGAATGATTTCCCTTATAAAAATGTCCCTGATCACATGATAGCAAAGCGTAGTGCACCCTCTCCCCAGCCACCCAAGCATTTAATGCACACTCCATGGTATCTTAAAAAACTGGGATGGTTCTCACTGGTCCTCTGGGAGTTATGTTCGGAACTCTAAGGAATGCTCAGATGATAGAGGAATTGGGTGATATCTTTGATAATGTGACTGAGTATTTATTTGACGCCATCAATGTAGGATCTGCTTATATGAGACAGCTCATTGTCATAACCAACCAACACTCTATGGTGCTCGACTATCTCACAGCATCTCAAGGGGGATTCTGTCAGGTAGTGGGACCCGCCTGCTGCCACTATATAGATCCGTCCGGACTGATGAGAGTCACTCATGACATAGAACAAGCTAGGCTGATAAAGGAAGGAATACGGAAGGTTAATTCCCTGGAAGACCTGCCCCTCCCTGAACGGCTCGCATGGTTAAAGCCTTTGAATTTGTTTAAAGGGATAGGGGATGGATATCAGGAATAATTCATTTTCTAATTCAAGCAGTCTTTGTGATATTGGTTATTGCAGTGATGATAAGATTATTTGTTTTACTCATAAAGAAAATTCTTGGTTCTAATTGTAAATATTTTCCAGGTAAACATAAAGCTAGAATCAATACTGACTCTGATATAAAGCAAACCCAAGTGCTGACGACCTTCATAACCACCGTTCAGCGTGAATGTATATTCTGCAACAAGCAAACGTCAGTAGACTTGGCTGATTGTCTGCATTGTGGAAAACCGCTGGTCTGAGCAAAGACAAAGGCTCTACAAAGAACTACAACGATGAAGATTACATGCATTATGGACTTTAAATGATTAAATGATTAACACTTACCAATGAATAAAGATATAAAAAATGTATATATACATACTAATATATCAAAATATATGTTATAATATATCTTATTAACATGTTACACACAAAACAGACATAAACTCCCCTCAATAAAATCTGTATTCCTCTGAGATAGGGCAATAAATGAAAGAGAAGTAGGGAAAGGAGGTCTGATTCCCAGGTATAATCTGAATGGATACACAGCAGGACTGGTGTCCCATGATATACATAGGACAAGCCGTGTATTTTGTGAAGTAGGGTTATCTTGCAGGCCTCGGATAAAGGCAAGGATAGATAGAGGTAGGTAGACAGAATGATAAAAAGAGGGGAGTTGTCAAAGAAATGGTTAATCTTAGTTTCTAAAGTCCAGAAAAATAACTGAAAAATAACTTGCAACTCATGACACAATTTTAATTGTTATCATCTGTCTACGTGGTTAGGAGATTCTGCCAAGTGGTCAGTTCCAAAAATTCTCTCTTTTCTCAGAATAATGTCTAAAATGTCAAGGCCAAGTATTCTGGCCTGTTAGTATTACCGGACGCAGTTCCACGAATTGTTAAATTGATATCAAGGAAGTGCCATACTCCCGTCATCCCCAATTAGACACATAATATATCATTTTGTCATATCTGTTATATAACTATTGTTTTTGCCAACTATCCACCATTTCGAAGTTGTTACACAACATTACGGAAGTATCCATATTTGTTCATTTCCTCTTTCTGATTCACTATAAAAGATCTACCCTGACCCTCCCAATAAAGGAGATTAACTTGAAAGACAAGCCACCTGTGTCTCTCTCTTTATTCTTCCACTTCTAGGATCCTAGGTAAGAGAAGCTCTAAATGAGCTTTACCCGAGGTTGGTGACCATAAGAAAAAATCCCGGCGCTGACACATCTTCCTATGTTTGTCGCTACCTCCTCTCTGTGTGTGCCACAGCTGGGTAGTGACCCTGGAAGATCTGAAGTCACAGCTGCTATTATCCCAGCGGGTCAGTGGAGGGTGAGACTCTGTAATGTGCCCCATCTTGGGTGCTGTGCGGGGACTGTTCTATGTGTTATCTGCCTGTTCTGTGGTAGAATAAAGCATCGCCCACACTGTGTTACCCTCACCCTGTGTTGTCTGAGTAGCGTTTTGCCC
This sequence comes from Dendrobates tinctorius, assembly GCF_039654945.1. NCBI lineage: Eukaryota > Metazoa > Chordata > Amphibia > Anura > Dendrobatidae > Dendrobates > Dendrobates tinctorius. Next base: position 2,434,157 of record NW_027361787.1, on the reverse strand, counting down.
ATGTTAAAAGGAGAGCGGGAGTTCGGCAGGACGATCCCTGGTTCATGTGGTTTTGTCTAGTGGGCGGCGCTCATAGCATTCCAGCAGTGACAAGCATAGAGGTCTGCTGGAGATCTCTGGTTCTCATGCCAACCCATCGGTGACCCATGATCTTGTGGTGGGGTCACCGATGGGTAGGATTTTTGATGCGCTTGCTGGAAGTGCGCATTAAATGTCGCTGTCAGAGGCTGTTAGGGGCAAATGGCAGCTGTTCAAAACAGCTGACATGTGCCAGAAAAGATGTGGGCTCACCGCCGGAGCCCAGATCAAAGAGAGGAAGTACATTTACACCTGATGTCGGAAAGGAGTTAAAGGGGATTGTTTTTACAGAGACAGAAGTGGTAATCAATCAGGCTGCCACGAGAAGTGGTGAGTTCTCCTTCAATGGAAGTCTTCAAACAGAGGCTGGACAGACATCTGACTGGGATGATTTAGCGAATCCTGCTTTGAGCAGGGGGTTGGACCAGATGGCCCAGGAGGTCCCTTCCAACTCTACGATTCTATGATTCTATGATTCTATGTATACATACAGATAATTACAGAAATACACAGCTTCTAATGGTAAATAGTATAGAGTTACCACAAGAAAATATAATTTGTGTAAACCATGTATAGATATAAAAATTCAGGCAAATGTCAAATGTAGCGCCATCTAGTGGCTATGTGCAAAAGTGCCATCATAGAGTAACATGTATCCTAAGAGAGTGTCACTATCAAGGTGGGGATGAGATAAGTGCACCGTATTTATTGAGTGTAAGATAAATCCATACATAGATATATGTAACCGGATTGTAGATCTATCACTGGATATCAGTGTATGAGGGGAATAGATCCTGTGCACTTATAGATGAATAGCTTATATAATGAGAGGACACAGAGCAAAGGGTATAAATAGTGAGAGAATAAAGAGCTGACAGCGCATTACATCCCTGGAGTACAGATAGGAGATATAAAGTGCAGCCAGTGCTATATGGGATATCCCAGGAATACAGCACAGCCCATATAGTGTAAAGGAGGAACCATCCTAACAAGAGATGGAGATTACAGATCCTACAGACGACATGCCGGGAGTGTACAGAGAAAGATGGCAGATTCACCACTGTTCCCTCTTACTGGTGTTTCGCCACGTCAGCTTCCTCAGAGGGTACGGATAAGTGTTTCCAACACACCAAGGTCCTGCACTAATCCAGGCAAGGGGGGTAACTCTGGGGTAAAGTGGGGGTGTTCCTAAAGGAATTGGGGCTGTTCCCCGGTCACATCTTCCCCAGTGAAGCAGGAGGATCAGGATGAAAACCTGTTGGTAAGACCAAGATGAATAATGCTGCATAGAGCCATCTGGTAGCGATCAGTCAGGTAAAGTGATAGTGAGGGGGGTCCGGAAACAAAACAATGCAGGTGAAAAGAGCCAAATGTGACCCCACCAAGTGACCAGTGAGAGTGCAACTGTGCAACGGGTAAGAAAAGAGAATAAACAGTGATATGGTAAAGATATAAAGAGAAAAGCAGCTTAATAACAGTGATGATAATAAAATCTATGGGAAGTGTTTGTGGTGAAGTGTATACACTCCTAGAAATGTTTCCTCTACAATATAGAGATATAAATGATCAGTATTAGGACGTGTAACAAAGAGGAATCTGTTATTTTATAGAGAGAATGTAATGAGCAATAAATGATGGGAATAATCGGGAAGGAAATTGTTATTAATAATATAATGAGATCCCAGCACCTGACACTTCCCGGGATATATGGGCTTATATTAGAATCCCAATTACCAACTGGAAAGATAACAACAAAGGGAAAAGGGCGGAACAAAAAACAAGCCCCAAACACCTCATAACCCACAATGTAAGGTCAGAAAAATACCGGAAATATAAGTTTCTATTCACACTGCAATATTAGTCACCTGTGATCTGTGTCTCTCCCAGAAGAGAAGTCATCACAGCGTCATTCCCCGTAATAACCGTATAGAGGAGGAAATGATCGCGGAGAGAGCGTCCATTGTTAGAATAGTGGGGAGACACAGATGGGATCCAATGCTCCTGACTGTCCGGATGTCTAGAGGATCGTCACCATCGGAGAGTAAAGTGCAGATCGGCGATCTTGTGACCGGTGTATTATGGGGAAATAAGAAACAAATAAGACACATTGAGTCAGAGAAACCTGTTTTTTGTAATAAAGAGTGTAGAGAACGAATTCCACCAAACCCCCTATAGGAAAGGGGAGAAGCTGAGAACGTCATCTACACCATTAGGATGTAAGGGATTTAATTGCCGGATCCATTTACTTTCTAATTGTGACCAGTAGTGATGGGCGTATCCCCCGATGACCGATATCGGTGGGTTCACCCGAGTTTTTTTGTAAAGTTTGATCTCAGGGCCGGAGATGACTCGAACTTGCGTCCGAACCCCGAGCTTGGACTTTACAGATATGGGACGGGGCAGGGGGCTGTAAAACAAAGCATACAATTAACAATAAACATTATAATTATACATACTGGTCCAGCGACGCGTCCTCCCGTCTCCCAACCGCATCTTGTTATGATGAGTCACCGAAGGAGGAAAAAACAAAATACTAGCTAAGTCCAGAAAAACCAGAGAGGTTGGAAGCTATCGGATTGCAGACCCCTGAACCTATCCACAACAACTAGCAGTAGCCGTGGGGGGTTCCTACGGTGCCCTAGACCCCTCGATCACAGCCAGAGAACTACATAGCCTAAAGACAGAAAGGGGAAAAACTAAACTGCCCCAGAGCAGACCCCAAAACAATAGGCAGCCCCCAACATATAATGACGGTGAAGCAAGATGAAAACACTAACACAGATAGAAAGATAGGTTGAGCAAATGATGGGGCCCAAGCTAACAAAATAGGACAGGATAGGAAAGCCGCTGTCTGCCATCCGCAAAAACCCTATCCAAAATGTGCCAACCGACTGATAGGAAAAAGAGGCCCTGAAGTCGCTAGGCTTCAAAAGACTATATCAGCACTCAGGTATATACTGAAGACAGAGCAAAAGATCAACAGATCAGAGACAAAAATGGAATTCAGCTCACCCCCGGCCGGGGATGGCAGAACTCCCAAAAAAACAAGGCAAAACAAAAACAAAACAGAAGTGTACAAAGCAGACCAGAAAAACTTAGCTTTGAGATGCAGGAATCAGACTGGTCTCCAAGAATCCAGCAGGATCACCAGCAAGGCAGAAGGGCGTCGGCTGCCTTATATCCAGTCCTCAATTCCAGCCACCCAGTCATCATCTAGCTGCCCAGGTGTTTGGTAATCAATCTCACTACCTTCCTTCACCAGAGGAGGGAGTTCATCAGACCTCAACGGTGAAGGGAAAAATGAACTCACAACAGTACCTCCCCCTTGAGGAGGGGTCACCGAACCCTCATCCATGCCACCAGGGCGATCTGGGTGAGCCCGATGATAGGCACGCACCAATCTTTCGGCATGAATATCAGAGGCAGAGACCCAGGAATTATCCTCCTGACCATAACCCTTCCACTTAACCAAATACTGGAGTCTCCGTCTAGCCAGACGGGAATCCAGTATCTTCTCTACCTCATATTCTATGTTACCTTCAACCAATACAGGGTTAGGAGGTGCCACCACAGGAACTACTGGTTCAACAAACCTCTTCAACAAGGACTTATGAAACACATTATGAATTTTAAATGTGACAGGAAGAGCCAACCGAAAGGAGACCGGATTAATAATCTCCAAAATCTCCAATAAATCTAGGCTTAAACTTAGGAGAAGCCACCTTCATAGCGATATTTTTTGATGACAACCAAACCATATCACCCACCTTAAACTGGGGACCAACGATCCTACGCAGGTTGGTAAACCGCTGGGCCTTTTCCTGGGAGAGAGACAACTTATCCACTACTTGGTCCCAGATCTGGTGCATTCTCTCCACCACAGTGTCAACACCTGGGCACGCAGAAGGCTCCACCTGCCCTGAAGAAAATTGAAGGTGAAACCCAAAGTTACAAAAAAAAGGTGATATCAAAGTGGCAGAACTAACTCTATTATTTAAAGCAAATTCGGCCAAGGGCAAAAATGAAACCCAATCATCCTGATCGGCAGAAATAAAACATCTCAAATACGACTCCAAAGTCTGGTTTGTTCTCTCCGTCTGCCCATTGGTCTGAGGGTGAAACGCAGAGGAGAAGGACAACTGAATTCCCAGCTTGGAACAGAAAGTCCTCCAAAATCTAGACACAAACTGAACTCCTCTGTCAGATACAATGTTCTCAGGAATCCCGTGCAAGCGAACCACCTGTTGCAAAAACAAGGGCACCAACTCAGAGGAAGATGGCAACTTAAGGAGTGGTACAAGATGGACCATCTTAGAGAATCTATCACAAATCACCCAAATAACAGTCATTCTCTGAGAGACAGGCATATCAGAGATAAAATCCATTGAAATATGGGTCCATGGCCTCCTGGGCACCGGCAAAGGCATCAACAAGCCACTAGAGCGAGAGCAAGGTTTAGACTGCACAAAATTCCTGACATCATGAGACAAGGCGGGCCACCAAAAAGACCAACTCACCAGATCTCTAGTACCAAAAATACCTGGATGACCAGCCAATGCAGAGCAATGAACTTCAGACATCACTCTCTTCCTCCACTGGTCAGGAACATACAACTTTCCACTGGGACAACGCTCAGGTTTGTCCTCCTGAAACTCTTCCAGAGCACATCTCAAATCGGGCGGGATGGCAGAAAGAACTACCCCCTCACCTAAGATGGTAGCAGGCTTAGTCACAACAGGAGAATCGGCAAGGAAACTCCTAGAGAGGGCGTCTGCCTTGACATTCTTAGTGCCCGGAAGAAAAGAGACCACAAAATCAAAACGTGTGAAAAACAAGGCCCACCTAGCCTTTCTAGGATTCAAGCGCTTGGCCGACTCCAGGTAAATCAAATTCTTGTGGTCAGTAAGGACCACGACTTGGTGTTTGGCTCCCTCCAACCAATGTCTCCACTCCTCAAATGCCCATTTCATGGCCAACAGTTCCCGATTCCCCACATCATAGTTACGTTCGGATGGGGAGAACTTTCGTGAAAAGAAAGCACAAGGATTCATTTTAGATGTCACAGGATCTTTTTGGGACAACACCGCTCCTGCACCAATCTCAGAACCGTCCACCTCCACCTGAAACGGGAGTGAGACATCAGGTTGCCGCAAAACCGGAGCAGAAGTGAATCTTCGCTTCAGCTCCTGAAAGGATGAAACAGCCTCCGGAGACCAATTCAGCACATCAGCACCCTTCCTAGTCAAATCAGTCAATGGCTTGGCAATACCAGAAAAATTAGCTATAAATTTCCGATAAAAATTAGCAAAACCCAAAAACTTCTGGAGGGCCTTCAAAGAGGTGGGCTGAACCCAATCATAAATGGCCTGTACCTTGGCCGGGTCCATTTCAATAGTTGACGGAGACAAAATAAATCCCAAAAATGAAATCCTCTGTACCCCAAAAATGCATTTCGAACCCTTGACATACAGGGAATTCTCCATCAAAATCCGGAACACAGTCCAAACATGTTCCACATGAGAGTCCCAATTCTTGGAGAAGATCAAAATATCATCCAGATAGATAATCAAAAATGTATCCACAAAGTCTCGGAATATATAGTTCATGAAGCACTGGAAGACAGAAGGGGCATTAGTGAGCCCAAAAGGCATCACCAGGTACTCAAAATGTCCCTCCGGAGTATTAAACGCCGTCTTCCATTCATTCCCATGCTTAATGCGAATAAGATTATACGCCCCCCTGAGGTCAAGCTTGGTAAACCAGCAAGCACCTTTAACTCTGGAGAATAGATCAGAAATCAGGGGTAACGGATACTGATAGAGTTGAGCGAAACGGGTCGAAAAATTTCAAAAGTCGCCGACTTTTGGCAAAGTCGGGTTTCATGAAACGAAACCTGACCCTAGGATGAGGTCGGCCACGAGGTCGGCGACTTACGCGCCAAAGTCGCGTTTCAAAAGTTTGTTTTGCGCTCTTTTTCAGCCAATCAGGATCCACGGACACTGTGGGCAACGTGATGACATAGGCAGGGGTCACCACCATCTTTCAGAAGGGCATGCAAGTGATTGGCTTGCTTTGGTGGGCGTCACAGGGGGTATAAAAGGGCGTGCACGCCGACCGCCATCTTACTTCTGCCGATCTCATTATAGGGAGAGGTTGCTGCTGATTCTGTAGGGAGAGCGTTAGGCAGGGAAGAAGACAAAAAAACTGCTTCTGCTGCTAGCGATTTGGCCTGCACAACACACCAGTCACTGTGTGTGCAGTGCAAGGGGAGGCTATATAGTGGTGTATCAGTGGTGTTGGTTGTTGGGCTGCCTTCTAAGGCTTCCTGACATTCCTGCATTGCTGTTTACCCACTGCTCCGCAAACTGCTTTTTTAAAAGCAATCCCAATTTTTTTTTTGTCCTGCTGAGAAGAAAAAAAAACTGCTTCTGCTGCTAGCAATTTGGCCTGCACAACACACCAGTCACTGTGTGTGCAGTGCAAGGGGAGGCTATATTGTGGTGTATCAGTGGTGTTGGTTGTTGGGCTGCCTTTTAAGGCTTCCTGACAGGCTGGCATTGCTGTTTACCCACTGCTCTGCAAACTGCTTTTTTAAAAGCAATCCAATCTCCCTTATCCTCTAGTCACTTTTGTCACAGCTGTGCCATCGAGCCTGTCACATAGCGCTCAGATATTCATTGGGCCTCACACAATCCAAAAGTGCCCAGTGTCCAAAAGTATGTGCAGAGATTCAAAATCTCCCTTATCCTCTAGTCACTTTTGTCACAGCTGTGCCATCGAGCCTGTCACATAGCGCTCAGATATTCATTGGGCCTCACACAATCCAAAAGTGTCCAGTGTCCAAAAGTGTGTGCAGAGATTCAAAATCTCCCTTATCCTCTAGTCACTTTTGTCACAGCTGTGCCATCGAGCCTGTCACATAGCGCTCAGATATTCATTGGGCCTCTCACAATCCAAAAGTGTCCAGTGTCCAAAAGTGTGTGCAGAGATTCAAAATCTCCCTTATCCTCTAGTCACTTTTGTCACAGCTGTGCCATCGAGCCTGTCACATAGCACTCAGATATTCATTGGGCCTCACACAATCCAAAAGTGTCCAGTGTCCAAAAGTGTGTGCAGAGATTCAAAATCTCCCTTATCCTCTAGTCACTTTTGTCACAGCTGTGCCATCGAGCCTGTCACATAGCGCTCAGATATTCATTGGGCCTCACACAATCCAAAAGTGTCCAGTGTCCAAAAGTGTGTGCAGAGATTCAAAATCTCCCTTATCCTCTAGTCACTTTTGTCACAGCTATGCCATCGAGCCTGTCACATAGCGCTCAGATATTCATTGGGCCTCACACAATCCAAAAGTGTCCAGTGTCCAAAAGTGTGTGCAGAGATTCAAAATCTCCCTTATCCTCTAGTCACTTTGGTCACAGCTGTGCCATCGAGCCTATCACATAGCGCTCAGATATTCATTGGGCCTCACACAATCCAAAAGTGTCCAGTGTCCAAAAGTGTGTGCAGAGATTCAAAATCTCCCTTATCCTCTAGTCACTTTTGTCACAGCTGTGCCATCGAGCCTGTCACATAGCGCTCAGATATTCATTGGGCCTCACACAATCCAAAAGTGTCCAGTGTCCAAAAGTGTGTGCAGAGATTCAAAATCTCCCTTATCCTCTAGTCACTTTGGTCACAGCTGTGCCATCGAGCCTGTCACATAGCGCTCAGATATTCATTGGGCCTCACACAATCCAAAAGTGTCCAGTGTCCAAAAGTGTGTGCAGAGATTCAAAATCTCCCTTATCCTCTAGTCACTTTGGTCACAGCTGTGCCATCGAGCCTGTCACATAGCGCTCAGATATCAGTGGGCCTCACACAATCCAAAAGTGTCCAGTGTCCACAAGTGTGTGCAGAAATTCAAAATCTCCCCTGTCCTATAGACACCTTGTACCTTGTTTTACATTACTATATAGTTTGTTGGATTTTGTCTACATTTCTACCAAAAATGAGGAAGGCTGGTGGAAGAGGCCGTGGAATTGGGCGGGGGTTGGCAGCTGGTAATGATGGTGTTGGTGGTGGATCTGATGGTAGTGGCAAGAGCAAAATAGGACCGAATGCAGGAGGTGTTGAGCCTGCGTCATCGTCTGGCTACATAAGGCCTCGAACGCTTAGTTTTCTAGGAGTTGGCAAACCGCTTTTAAAGCCAGAGCATCAGGAAAAAGTTTTGTCTTACATTGCTGACTCAGCCTCCAGCTCTATCGCCTCCTCTTCTTCAGTTGTAAAAAGTAAAAGCACTGAGTCGTCATTGGAGGCTCATGTTCATGAACCACACCTTTCCTTGTGTCCTTCACCCAAACCAAGATTGAAGGATGACGCAGGCCATACTTCTGATTACTCCATGGAGCTGTTTTCACATACCATGCCTGGATTATCAAGTGAAATGGTGAATTACCCAGGCCAAGATGAATCTGACATGGAGTGCACTGATGCACAGCCGCTGATGGATGATTCTGCTGGTACATTCACTCAGAGCACTACATTGTCCTCGCAGTGTACAGAGCCAGATTCTGACCATGATGAGACTCAGGTGCCCCTTCCCGCACACTATACCACCATACACGGTGACACAGAGGAAGGTGCACATGACATAGAAGAGGAGGTGATGGATGACCCAGTTGTTGACCCAGATTGGCATCCATTGGGGGAAGAGGGTGCTGCTTCCAATAGCTCAGATGAGGAGCATCCACAGCAGACATCGACATCGCAACAGCTATTATCTGGCAGGCCCGGAGCACTCCAAAGACAGGTTCCAAACATCAAAAGAGTTGCTGGACAGCTTGTCCAGAGGGTCAAAAGATCACAGCGTGCTAGGCCGCAAAATGTCTGCCAAAGTAGGAAGAGTGCAGTGTGGCACTTTTTTGAACAAAATCCTCATGATCAGGCCAAGGTTATCTGTAAGAAGTGCGCAAAGACCTTTAGCCGAGGGAAAAATCTGAAAAATTTGAATACCAGTTGCATGCTTAGACATTTAACCAGCATGCACTTGCAAGCGTGGACACAACACCAAACCTCAAGTGCCACATGTGCAACTGATCACAACGAAGGTAGTCAGCAACGCTACATTGTTTCCCCCACTGTAAGCCCACCGGTTAGCACAGCAGCAAATGTTGAGGTGTCGTTGCAAGGCCACAGCAGTCAGGGAATCCCACTGTTATATCAACGAAAGACTGATTCTAGGCCATCAGAAAGAACACCAACTCCATCACCATCATCAACCCTCTCTCAGTCCGCCCTGTCCACCGCTACTTCCACCATATGCAGCTCTCAAGTCCAGCTCACCCTCCCAGACACTATGAGTAGGTCAAGAAAGTACTCAGTCTCTCATCCGCGTACACTGGGTTTGAACGCCCACATTGCCAAACTAATCTCGTTTGAGATGATGCCCTTTCGGTTGGTGGAAAGCACAGCTTTCCGCGAACTCATGGCCTATGCAGTACCACGCTATGACCTACCCAGTCGCCACTTCTTCTCTCGCAAAGCCATCCCAGCCCTCCACCATCATGTGAAAGACCGCATTGTCCATGCACTCAAGCAGTCAGTGAGCGGAAAGGTGCACCTCACAACTGATGCATGGTCCAGTCGGCATGGCCAGGGCCGTTACGTGTCCATCACTGCGCACTGGGTTAATGTGGTGGATGCAGGGTCCACAGGGGACAGCGGTGGTGGGACAGTGCTGCCTAGCCCACGGTATAGGAAACAGTTGGCTGTATGCGTTCGACCCTCCTCCTCCTCCTCCTCCAGAAGCGAAAGCTCGTCCACAGAGCGCAGTCGTACGAGCACTCCATCTGCAGCTGCCACTGTTGCACACGATGTGTCCCCCTATCGAGCAGCTAGTGGAAAGCGTCAGCAGGCTGTGTTGCAGATGATGTGTTTGGGCAACAGACACACCGCCGAGGTGCTGGCCGAGTACTTGAAGCGACAAACTGAGTCATGGCTGGGCAGTGTACATCTTGAGGCAGGCAAGGTAGTTAGTGATAACGGCCGTAATTTTGTGGCAGCCATAGCCCTTTCAAAACTCAGCCATATACCTTGCTTGGTTCACACCTTGAACCTGGTGGTGCAGTGCTTCCTCAAAAATTATCCGGAGTTAACAGTCCTGCTCCAGAAATTGCGAAGACTGTGCGCGCACATCCGCCGGTCGCCTGTACACTCCGTTCGTATGCAGAAGCTGCAGCGATTGCTCCACCTTCCCAACCACCGCCTCATTATCGACATTGCAACAAGGTGGAACTCCACCCTGCACATGGTGGAGCGGCTGTGCGAGCAGAGGCAGGCCATAATGCATTTGTGGGAGGATACACGGCCAGGCACTTTGAGAGCAGACATGGAGTTGACAGGTGTGCAGTGGTCGAAGCTGAAAGACCTCTGTAAAGTCCTTCAGTGTTTTGAGGAATGCACATGGCTGGTAAGCGCAGACGATGCCATCCTAAGCATGAGCATCCCACTTATGCGTCTGCTCATGCAAACTTTGACGCACCTTAAGGAGCAGGCGTCTGCAGCCAATGTTGATGAGGAGGGAATCCTTGATGACATTCAGCCATTGTCTGCTCAGGGACCTCTCCTGGACGAGGTGGAGGAAGAAGAGGAGGAGGAGGAGGAAGATGGGGATGATTACTTAGGGGAGGAGGATGCATCTCGTGGGGCAAGTGAAAATGTTGGCGTGGCAAGGTATGGTACAGGGTTTGTGCGTGACTGGAGGGATGTGGATTTGCCAGAAAGTGCTCCTCCAACCAGCACTCGCAGTGCATCATTGACACCGGGAACATTGGCCCACATGTCAGATTATGCCTTGCAGATCCTAAAAAGGGACCCACGCATTGCCAAAATGATGAACGATGACGACTACTGGTTGGCCAGCATCCTGGATCCACGCTATAAAGGCAAATTACAAAACATCATGTCACAGGAGAACCTTGACCTAATATTGGCTAATAAACAAGCAACTCTGGTAAATCGGTTGCTTGAGGCATTCCCAGCACACAGCAGCGGTGATGGTTCTCACACGAGCCGTACGGGCCGGGGGCAGCTTGGCAGAGGTGTTCATGGTGCACACAGCAGAAGTGGCGTTGGAGACAGGGGTTTCATGACAATGTTGTGGACTGATTTTTCAAGTACCACTCACACAACTGGTCATACTGCATCGATGGAAAGTGACAGGAGACAGCAGTTGTCAACTATGGTTACAAACTACTTTTCCTCCCATATCGATGTTCTCCCACACAGGTCATTCCCCTTTGACTATTGGGCCGCTAAACTGGACACCTGGCCTGAATTGGCACAATATGCCTTACAGGAGCTCGCTTGTCCAGCTGCAAGTGTGCTATCGGAAAGAGTCTTCAGTGCAGCTGGATCAATCCTGACAGAAAAAAGGACCCGTCTGTCAACCCAAAATGTGGATGATCTAACCTTCATTAAAATGAACCACGCATGGGTTTCCAAGGATTTTGTCCCACCTTCCTCTGCTGACACATAGGGTGACAGAAAAATGGCTTGCTTTGGTCCACCTCTTCCTGGGACTTGACCTATTTCACCTTTTGCATCAGCTGAATGTCCAACATCAACATATGCCACTTTCTAAAACTCCCTAACTGTGCTGCCTCCCCCCCATGGCCGGAGTCACCACCTAGCGCACGACACCGTGCGAGTGCCGTTGCCCTGGACAGGTGGGTAGGCCGACTCTTGGGAGCGGGCACTGGTACAGGGTCCTTCATAGAGCAATCAAGTGTCTCTGACGGTGGTGGTGCACACCCGCCGTCAGACACACCGCTGTACTATGAGGGGCCCAGTGCCAGTACCGACGCCCACGAGTGGGCCCCCCTTGCTTGGGCAGGGCCCCAGCATTTGCAATCTTTACCTCTCCCTGCTCCTCTGCTGTGTAGTCTGGGCCGTCAAATCCATACTGTGCCTGACACCGTCTGAGCCTGCCTCCTGAGACATATATTTTGAATGTGTACGCTATCCATACATGTTATCCGGGTAAACGGTACCCTTTCTAACCTTTGTGCAATCACGTGCAATCCATACTGGGCCTAACACCGTCTGAGCCTGCCTCCTGAGACATATATTTTTAATGTGTACGCTATCCATACATGTTATCCGGGGATACGGTACCCTTTCTAACCTTTGTGCAATCACGTGCAATCCATACTGGGCCTAACACCGTCTGAGCCTGCCTCCTGAGACATATATTTTGAATGTGTACGCTATCCATACATGTTATCCGGGGATACGGTACCCTTTCTAACCTTTGTGCAATCACGTGCAATCCATACTGGGCCTAACACCGTCTGAGCCTGCCTCCTGAGACATATATTTTGAATGTGTACGCTATCCATACATGTTATCCGGGGATACGGTACCCTTTCTAACCTTTGTGCAATCACGTGCAATCCATACTGGGCCTAACACCGTCTGAGCCTGCCTCCTGAGACATATATTTTGAATGTGTACGCTATCCATACATGTTATCCGGGGATACGGTACCCTTTCTAACCTTTGTGCAATCACGTGCAATCCATACTGGGCCTAACACCATCTGAGCCTGCCTCCTGAGACATATATTTTGAATGTGTACGCTATCCATACATGTTATCCGGGGATACGGTACCCTTTCTAACCTTTGTGCAATCACGTGCAATCCATACTGGGCCTAACACCGTCTGAGTCTGCCTCCTGAGACATATATTTTGAATGTGTACGCTATCCATACATGTTATCCGGGGATACGGTACCCTTTCTAACCTTTGTGCAATCACGTGCAATCCATACTGGGCCTAACACCGTCTGAGCCTGCCTCCTGATGTATAGACATATATTTTGAATGTGTACGCTATCCATACATGTTATCCGGGGATACGGTACCCTTTCTAACCTTTGTGCAATCACGTGCAATCCATACTGGGCCTAACACCGTCTGAGCCTGCCTCCTGAGACATATATTTTGAATGTGTACGCTATCCATACATGTTATCCGGGGATACGGTACCCTTTCTAACCTTTGTGCAATCACGTGCAATCCATACTGGGCCTAACACCGTCTGAGCCTGCCTCCTGAGACATATATTTTGAATGTGTACGCTATCCATACATGTTATCTGGGGATACGGTACCCTTTCTCACCTTTGTGCAATCACGTGTAATCCATACTGGGCGTGAGAACGGCTGGCGAGCTGTTAAGCAAGCTACAGCACCTGTGGTTTGCACACGTAAGTTTTTCATTTTTTCAGGAATGACGGTTAGGCCTAATTCCGGAACTGCGGTTGACCTGCACTTACTGGGAAATCATTGTTCGCGGGTAATAATTGTAATCAGTGATCCCCATCACTAACGTTGTTCAGCGGGTTATCTGCACCTGTAAGCGACAAACGCTGGCCTTTTCAATGTAGCGCACATGCAGCCACGGACATGTAAGGGCATGACACACCAGTTATTGGCCAATCTCATGTGCCAGAGCCTCACGTGTCCCTCTAGTAAGCCGGACTCGGACCGCGGGGCATGACGGAGTCTCGTTCGTTAACGGAATTAAGCTTGCAATGTGTGCATCTGTTCTGTAGCTGGCATGGTTGAGGTTTCCCAGGTGGAGTCGAATTTAACCGTAGGCTCCACTCCTGGTGGTGCCCTTCTGGACATTCCTTTAAGGTTCAGCTTTGCAACCATACTGCCCACGTAAAACAAACACTTTGCCTTCATGAACGCTGTTTGGAGGGTCATGACTCGTGGGAATAAAGCCGCCCAATCAGTTAACCTGCTAGAGAGATCGTTCGTTGCTCCCAAGCATGACATCACACTCCCTAGGAGGAAGGTAATGCCACTGTGGCGACCGTACTCCTGGGGGCGACACAAGTGCACTGATGCCCAGCCACTGCTCGATGAATCTGCTGGTACATTGACCCAGACCACTACATTCCCCTCGCACGCTACACGACCTGAATCTGACCCTGATGAAACTCAGGTTACCCTTCCCATATACAGTTCCATCTTACACGGTGACAAAGAGGAAGCTGCAGATGAAAGTGCAGGTTCGGCCCACCCGCCATCAGACACACCACCGTACTATCAGGGGCCCTGTGCCAGTGCCGTCGCCAACGAGTGGGCCCCCCCCTGCTTGCTCAGGATCACAGCACTTGCAAAGTTGAAATACTGTGCAGTGAGATGGAAGATGGGGACGACGAGGAATCCAGACAAGTACAGGGATTCCCTAGCGAGGAGACTTATTTGATTGTTTTCAATGTTGGGACAGCAATTTTTGGGGAGCACTATACTCTGGAGAATGATAGATGGGGCCCATCATACACTGGAACATTCCAAAGGTGGACATCAGACACTGGAGCAGCATTTACAGGGCCCATTATACACTAGAGCATTAGAAATGGGGCCCATTATGTTTGGAGCATTATTTGGGCCCATAAGACAGTGGAGCTTCATCCATGGGGACCAACATATACTGTAGCATTATGTGGAGCTCATCATATACTGTTTCAAACATTATATGGGACCAATGATTCTGTATGGAGAAATAGATGGGCCTCGTCATGAGATGTAAAAAGTGAGGTATTTTTCATTGTACTATACCGCTATTTCTCTGCCGTATCGGAGCATGATGAGTTGTGGTATGTGTTAAAGGGGCGCTCTTTCGCCCAGGGCACATGAAAACCTGCAGCCAGCCCTCCCCCCCACAACTTTAGCCAAATAACCCCCATTTTTCAGTGCGTAACTTGTATTATGAAGTTAATTAAGGTTGACAAGCTTAAGTAAGAAGAATTGATGCTTTTGGCATTCAAATGGGCACTGTAGGTGTGTTTCCTGTCCTCCTCTCACTGCCGACTTTTATTCCCCATTGACTTACATTGGGTTTCGTGTTTCGGGACGACCCCGACTTTTCCCTATAATCGGACGATCTTGCTCGACCCGACTTTTGGAAAAGTCGGGTTTCACGAAACGAAACGCGACCCTAAAAAACCAAAAGTCGCTCAACTCTAGATACTGATATTTAACAGTAATTTTGTTGAGGGCACGATAGTCAATACAAGGCCTTACTGAACCATCCTTTTTAGCCACGAAAAAAAACCCAGCACCTAAGGGTGAAGAGGATGGTCTAATATGACCCTTCTCCAACGACTCCTTAATATAGGATCGCATAGCCTCGTGCTCGGGTGCAGATAAATTGAAAAGCCGACCCTTGGGGAATTTACACCCCGGGTTCAGCTCAATTGCACAGTCATAACTCCTATGAGGAGGCAAAGACGCAGACTCATTCTCACTAAATACATCATAAAAGTCAGCCAAATAGTCAGGAACATCAAGCGACTGGGGAGAGGTGGAGAAAACAGGAGCATCACTAAGGGCACACCGACAACCCCAACTCACCACAGACAAAGATTTCCAATCCAGAACAGGATTATGGATTTGCAACCAGGGAAACCCCAGAACAATGGTATCATGCAAATTATGCAACACCAAAAATCTGCAATTTTCTTGATGGTCTGGGGCGACCCGCATTACCACCTGGGTCCAAAACTGAGGTTTATTCTTTGCCAAAGGAGTAGCATCAATACCCCTCAAAGGTATAGGCGTCCACAGAGGTGTCATAGGAAATCCACAATGTTTAGCAAAATCCAAGTCCATCAGGTTCAGAGCTGCTCCTGAATCCACAAAAGCCTTGGCGGAAAATGTGGACAGGGAGCAGATCAGAGTAATTGCCAGAAGAAACTTAGGTTGAACACCACCCACAGAAAACGTGTGTGCACAACGTTTCTCTCGTTTAGGGCAGACAGAAATAATATGCGAGGCATCTCCACAAAAAAAACACAGCTTATTACGCCTTCTGAACTACTGACGTTGCGCCCTAGACAAAACTCTATCACATTGCATAGGTTCAGACATTTGTTCAACAGGTGGTAACATCTCTCGTGTAGTTTTGCGTTCACGTAAACGCCGATCCACCTGAATGGCTAATGATGTAGAATCGTCAAGACCTGAGGGAACAGGAAATCCCACCATAGTATCTTTTACAGTTTCTGACAAACCCTTCTGAAAGAGGGCTGCCAAGGCACAATCATTCCAGGTAGTAAGGACCGCCCACTTTCGGAATTTTTGACAGTACAACTCTGCCGAATCCTGACCCTGGCTTAATGCCAACAGGGTCTTTTCAGCCTGATCAATAGCATTAGGTTCATCATACAACAACCCCAAGGCTTGAAAAAATGCGTTCACATTATTCAGAATAGGATCATCAGGTTTCAAAGAAAACGCCCAATCCTGGGGATCGCCGCGCAGCAAAGAGATGACAATTTTAACCTGCTGCGCGGAGTTCCCCGACGAGTTAGGCTTCAAGGCAAAAAATAATTTACAATTATTCTTGAAATTCAAGAATTTAGACCGATCCCCAAAAAACACATCAGGGGCATGAATCTTTGGTTCAGCAGCATGTGAATGAGCAAGATAGGCGGAAATTCCCCGCACTTCAGCAGCGAGCTGCTCCACACGATCAGACAATTGCTTCATCTCCATTGAGAGAAAAATTCCCCCTATGGCCTCAGAGATATAGAGGAAAAAATATGCGCAAAAAAAAAAAATTCTGACCCCCTTTTTTTTTTTTTTACAATTCTCTCCTGCTATTGAGTACCCTAGGATCTGCGGTATGGCTGGTGATTCTGTTATGATGAGTCACCGAAGGAGGAAAAAACAAAATACTAGCTAAGTCCAGAAAAACCAGAGAGGTTGGCAGCTATCGGATTGCGGCCCCTGAACCTATCCACAACAACTAGCAGTAGCCATGGGGGGTTCCTACGGTGCCCTAGACCCCTCGATAACAGCCGGAGAACTACATAGCCTAAAGACAGAAAGGGGAAAAACTAAACTGCCCCAGAGCAGACCCCAAAACAATAGGCAGCCCCCAACATATAATGACGGTGAAGCAAGATGAAAACACTAACACAGATAGAAAGATAGGTTGAGCAAATGATGGGGCCCAAGCTAACTAAAAAGGACAGGATAGGAAAGCCACTGTCTGCCATCCGCAAAAACCCTATCCAAAATGTGCCAACCGACTGATAGGAAAAACAGGCCCTGAAGTCGCTAGGCTTCAAAAGACTATATCAGCACTCAGGTATATACTGAAGACAGAGCAAAAGATCAACAGATCAGAGACAAAAATGGAATTCAGCTCATCCCCGGCCGGGGATGGCAGAACTCCCAAAAAAACAAGGCAAAACAAAAACAAAACTGAAGTGTACAAAGCAGACCAGAAAAACTTAGCTTTGAGACACAGGAATCAGACTGGTCTCCAAGAATCCAGCAGGATCACCAGCAAGGCAGAAGGGCGTCGGCTGCCTTATATCCAGTCCTCAATTCCAGCCACCCAGTCATCATCTAGCTGCCCAGGTGTTTGGTAATCAGCCTCACTACCTTCCTTCACCAGAGGAGGGAGTTCATCAGACCTCAACGGTGAAGGGAAAAATGAACTCACAACAGCATCTACTTCCGGGGCCGCTCATTAACTTCCGGGTTATTCACTCCACTGCTTGGCAATTTTCGGCCAGAGTTGGTAGTGTTCGCGCGGTGATGTCAGGGTTCACCCCAGGCTGAGCCATGAACTGTGGTGAACCCTGACATCATCGCATGAACACTGCCTGAAAAAGCCGAAGACCGCTGAGTGCATTGGTACCCAGTTTAAGTGATCAAACAATAATTTATTGTCCACAATCGTAGTAAACAAAACGTTTTGTTCTTACATCAGTTACAGATTAAAGAACACTTATTAGGTCAGGTGGACTAATACATTTGGCTGAAGATCAGTAGATCTAATAATCTTCAACCAAATATATTGGTTTATTTACTCAAGCGAAATGTCAATCTCCTCTCCATATTTGGGCAAGCTATACAGTTACAACAAGGAAAAAAATCCCTTTTATTACCCTCCGTGCCAAAGTAGTTAGGTGTGTTGGCTAAGTTACTTGTGACACATAAGAAACGTCTGTGTGCTGAATGTATTACAAAGATCCCAAAGAAGGAGCAGACCTCATTCATGGCTGACATGAGGTCTATAATTGGGGAAGACGCGCTAAGCACAGTTTCCAGTCCAGTTCCCCCTCAGACAGTACAGGTCATGTCCCATCATAAGAGAGCCAGGTGGGAAACGGAAGCATCATCAGAGAAAGATGAAGGTTCTTATGATCGGTACCAATATCTGGAGGGTGGAGAGGAAATGCCTCAGGTTCTCCCAGAGGAAAGGAATAAAGATTATTTTTCATCCGACGATACAGAACAAGTACAATGAAAACTGAGGAAGCACAAATGGCTCACTCAATACAGGATGAAATGTTTAGGGGCTGTGAACCCAGAGAAACAGAGTCTTTCCAGCTAACAAACACATTAGAGCCATGATAATGGAAGAGTGGGAAGATGAAAAAATAGCTAAAAACGAGACCCTCCTACTACTTACAGCGATTCTAATAAATACTTTCCATTGAGTTCTCCTTCAATGGAAGTCTTCAAACAGAGGCTGGACAGACATCTGACTGGGATGATTTAGCGAATCCTGCTTTGAGCAGGGGGTTGGACCAGATGGCCCAGGAGGTCCCTTCCAACTCTATGATTCTAAGGTGGGCTTATCATATCAGAGGTACAGTGAGGAGACGTTATCTAGCCATATTACGGCCTATCACTCAGCCCGCCTTCCCGCCGAGGTTGGCACCCTAACATTGCGATATGGCGGCCACGCTCACTGCCGGCTTACACTCAATGACCTAAATACGCTCTACACATATATAGTGGTTATGGAAAGTATTCAGACCCCTTTACATTTTTCACTCTTTGTTTCATTGCAGCCATTTGGTAAATTCAGACAATTTCATTTTTTTCTCATTAATGTTCACGCTGCACCTCATCTTGACTGAAATGTAGACATTTTTGCTAATTTATTAAAAAAGAAAAACTGAACTATCACATGGTCATAAGTATTCAGACCCTTTGCTCAGACACTCATATGTAAGTCTCATGCTGTCCATTTCCCTGTGATCCTCCTTGAGATGGTTCTACTCCTTCATTGGGATCCAGCTGTGTCTTTTTTTTAATCGTTGTTTTTATTGAATGCAAAAAAATGTTCCTACATATATCCATGCAGATAATGTTTGAGGCATATGTAACATAAACCTCCTCATTAGAGATCGCATCGGTACACAGAACAATAGATCAAGACAAACCTGAAAAACCGGGGAAGGGAAAAAAGGAGAAGGAAGCGGGGGGCATGTCAAACACAAGCATAATGTTTACCCATCAGACATCCAGCACGTGTGTCCAACCTTAAGTTCAGGACCCACTGTCACCAAAGTACACCCCAAACACCCCGAAGTGTCTCTCCGCAGCGGTTCTCCCAGAGACATGATTGGACAGGTGTCTCCCCCAGTAGTAGCTGCTCCTGGTACCAGACTGTCGGCTGAGAACAGGTCTTAATATTGCTGTGGATGCGTTTTGGGAGCAGAGAGATGAAGCTTTCCCAAGTTTCGAAAAAGGCCTGCACCCTTCCCTCTTTATGTAAAGAGACCTCAACCCAGTCCATTTGAAGCAAGAACGACAGCTTCTCTAGAAAGATATTGAAAGGAGGGGCATGGTCGTGGATCCATGTCTGTAAAATGGCCTTAGTACTGGCAGCCGCCACCCAATGCAGTAGTTTACAGGCCCCTGGAGAACAGGTGAAATTATCTGGTTTTAGGTATCCAAATATGGCCCATAAGGGTTCACCAGGAACAAAGTTTGTCAGATGTGTGGCGGTGTATTGCCGTATTCTTTCCCAAAATAGTCTAATGACCGGGCATGCCCACAAGCAATGAAACAGGTTGGCTTCTAGGGAATGGCATGTAAAACATTTAGAAGTTGTGTACAACCCCATTCTATGACCTTTTGTGGAGTCAGGTAAGAGCCGTGACAGATTTTCTATCTCATTTCTGGGAAACGGGCTGAGGGGAGGAATTTGTAGGCTGGGTCTAGAGCTTTCAGAATAGTGTCACAGGACATGCTGGGGTCTTCAGTCTGCCATTTTGTTACTGGAAATTGGAATTGTTCATAATCCAGAGCTGCATGGATGAATTTGTAATTAGTGGCTATTTGGACAGATGGAGAATTAGATTTCGTGAGCCATCTAAGCACGGATGGTCTCCATTCATATTCAGAAAGATGTGCTAACACTTTTGTTCCATAGCTTTTACCTTGCAATATTAGAAGGGAGGGAATATGGCAGTGGGATATTTACATTTCAACTCCTCTATTGAGTAAATCCGTCGTTCCTCGGGGTGGACTAAGTGCTTAATAGATGTTATACCTTGGGAGTACCACTGGTAGAAGACAGGGTGAGAGTGCCCGTCCTGAAAGTGGGGGTTACCAATAAGTGGAAGAAGAAGAGACATCCAGGCAGAGAGCTGGAAATGTTAACGTAGTTTCCACCATACCCTCCATGTAGACATTAAAAGGGGGTTAGCTCTCATGAGTGTAAGGGGGTAAGATATGATGTCTTTCATGCTCCACTTCCCTCTGATTGTCTTCCAGTTCTAAATGTTTACAGACGTGTTTTATGATAATTGCCTGTGGTACTGCTACATGTATAACTATGTATTACTGCTCATTGCTTATGGTATTGCCACTTGAATGTGTTACCATTGTATAGAAAACTGTATATATTGACTTGTATTCCTGTATTATAATGCTTACATATTATGTGTTCTTTGTATATGTACAGTCAAGGAAAGGTAGTGTATCCTTCTTGGGATATTAGAGAAGGACACTCTTACTATATAGTTTCCCCTATACACCAGGTAGTTATAATTATGTAGTGGACCACTAGAGGGGGGTATACTAGTGGGGCCTGATAGGAGGTTCTTAGAGGGTTAATTGTAGGAGGGGCTGCTGAGAGTTAAGGTTAGTGATGAAGAGTGGTTTAGTCAGATGGGGCCAGGGTGCCCAAGTGTCCACATGGGCTATAGGGCCAGACAGCTCGGCAGTCACATAAAATTAAGTCGTTATTGTCCACGTTACCCACGGCCACTGCATGCCTAAGCAGTGGGTCAGAATCGGAAAAGGAAGATGTGGCATTTTACCGCCTGTGCCAATGCTTTTAGGGCAGAAGTTGGCTGGACTAAGGAGATGAAAGGAGTTGGAGCTTCGACAAGATCAGTACAGACAGGCCGGATGCTTCACTAGGGGTCACCAAACGTAGTGATTGATGAATTCATGTCTGGGGTGAAACAGGCTGAAAGAAATGTCATTATAGTGAGGTCAGGCCTGGAAGGAACTGGGAAGCAGTGAAGTACGGGCCGGGCGTTTACTGCACAGAAGTGACAACAAGCAAGGGAAAGATCAGGAAGCAAGAAAATGTTATGATGTACCAACTGTGAATGTAACGTGCAAAATTCTAAGTAGAGAAAGTGTTAAAGTTGTCTCGGACTGTGTCTCCATTGATGGGGGTCGCATTAGAAGAGAGACTGCTATGGCCTGGGAAGTGCCCGGGTGAAACTGAATCTGGAGATGCAGGTATGCCGAGAATAGTATTGTTTCATGTAGGGGAAGGACTGGACACAGCTGTCACCGGAATACAGGTCACGACTACAGTCCTGTCCCTCCCTTATACTTCAGTCAGCAATTCCGTATAAGGGAGATGTAGAAGGGTAGGGAGAGCCAGTGCCGGGGTAAGACAGCTCCAGGTCATATTGGGCATAATAAGACATTCCTCTCAGCCAGTCCACCACCACCCGGTACAGGGATGCTAAGGTATAGTGTCAAATGTCAGGGAAATTTATCCCCCCGTTTCGCCGCAATAATTGGAGTATTTTGAAGGCTATACAGGGCATTTTTCCCTCCCAGATGAATGAGTGATACAGATAGTTAATTGGGATAGTATGGAAGAGGTAGAGGAAACGTGGGAATTCCGTCATCTAAATTAAGTTGGCTCTGCCTAGATATGACAAGTTAAAATCTTTCCATTTCACTAAGGTAGATTCTACGTTTTTAAGATATGTATTAATATTAGTTTTCTATAATTTAGCTGGGTGTTTTGTCACCTGTATTCCCAAGTATTTTAGTGAGCCATTAGTAAATTGACACGGGAACCTTAATGCCCGCAAAGGTTTGAAAGGTTTGAAATGCGAATGTTTGCCACGCTGCTGCATCCCTGAGTAAATCCTGTCTTAGCCTCACATAGGCCATGTAGCAGCATCTGCAGTCAGTTCGCCAGGATCCTCACCAAGAGTTTATAGTCGTGGTTGAGGAGAGCTGCTCCATAAAGGCTGATGGCCCCATAAGATGCTCCATAGAATAATATGCCCCATATGCTGCTCCATAAAGGTTGATGGCCCCAATAGATGCTCCATAGAATAATATGCTGCCCCATAAAGGTTGATGGCCCATAAGATGCTCCATAGAATAATATGCCCCATATGCTGCTCCATAAAGGTTGATGGCCCCATAAGATGCTCTATAGATATATATGCCCCATATAATGTTGCATAAATGTTGATGGCCCCATAAGATGCCCTATAAGATGCTCCATAGATATATATGCACCATATGCTGCTGTGATTAAAAAAAATGACATACTCACCTCTCACCGCTGGGGGCCAGATGACGGTGTCATGAGCAGGTGCGGATACTGGCATGCTATGGGGGCCAGGTGCTAGTGTCGCCACTTGCTCAGGGCCCCGACACCTGTGATATTCACCTGCGGTACCACGTGATGGCTGAACACAGGAAGATCTGCGGCACCGGAAACCATCTGAGAAGCAGGTAAGTGCAGAGACCGGGCCAGGAGGGGGTGAGGATGATCTGACAGCCGCCGGCTCCTGTGCTCCCCCTCCCCCGCCTACCCCCTGAGACAATGACTCGAGAATAAGCTGAGAGGGGCACTTTCAGCCTAAAAAAAATGAGCTGAAAATTTCAGCTTATAAGCGAGTATATACGGTAAATAAATTTAACTCACTACCTGATTTGACATTTCCATGAAAAAAATCACTGATAATATAAAATCATTGGAAGACAATATATATTCAAGACTAAAGACACTACGGACTATAAAAACAATCAAGTATATAATTGGAATAAATCTTCTTTTCATGGTTCCTCTAAAAAATCCATCTTGAGAAATGATGTGAACGCTTCCAAGCCTGGTTATAAACGCAATAAAACCGTCTATTTTTCTTCATCTGAATACCGTAGCTCGGATTATGATACTGGCCATTCTTCACATAGTATGACTGTGGATACATGTGACCCTCGTAATTTTTCCACTGTTGCAACAAAAAACGCAATGTGTGTAGGAGAGAAGGACGGAGACAGAGAAAACCGTCCATGGAGACGCTATCCTACAAGGCACAGGAAAACAACTTAGTAAAAGCCATTGATAATTTTTCTAATGTCCTGATTCTGACCCTGTGGTTTTATCTAAAGCACAAATGGAAGTTTTACCAAAAGGACTGAATTCTGTACAGAGCAAAAAGTTCAACTTATTCCAGACCATCAAAGATGTTAATAAACTTACGAGGTTGTTAACCGTCAAAAGACACTTTTTCTCTGTGGATCAGCAATGTAATTGGCCAACATTTGAACCCGCTTCATCACCTATGACTACCGCATTATTTTCACTTGAGGAACAGAAAGCCATTTGTACATTATCATCTCTTCAGGATCCAAAATGCAATCCATGTTCTGTTCAAGACAATGACATTTTTGTTTCTTAGAATTCGACTTATTACCTTTTACAATCAAGGGTTCCTTCTCTTGATGTTTTCCAATCATTGGTTGAAAAAGAACTGAAAGCACTTGATGCCGAAATTGACATAAATCATGTTAATAATTTGTCTATTAATCTAATGCTGTCGAGGAATTGCAGTGCAACTCCAACATTGTGATGCGTCAATCTGACAAAGGGGGTTGTAGTGTGGAAAAGCCACACGTGGCGGCATCATAAATTCTAAAGTCAGCAAATGCCTATTACCAGATCATGAGATTATTCCTGGTTTTCATGGTTTACCCAAGACTCAAAAATGTCTTTCCACCACCTTTACGTCCTATCATTTCTAGAATTGGATCTTTACATGAGAATTTGAGTTCTTGGGTGGACGATCATTTAAGCCCTCTTGTGTCCAGAATCCCGGGGATTTCCAGGATACCTTGTTGATCTTGCGGGTTTCTGAGCATTTTCATTGGCAAGAGGATTTTCAATTTTTTACATGTGACGTTGTTATCCTATATTCTTCTGTTCCCCACAATTTGGCTGTACGTGCGATTATTCACCATTTAGATTGTTACAGCAATGATTCTGATCGTCTTAAGTCATTTATCATTGATTCTCTTACATATTTGTTAAAACATAATTTTTTCCTATTTAACAATGAATTTTTTTTGTTGCAGGTCCTTGGTGCCCGAATGGGCTCAAAGTTCTCCCCAACATTAGCTTTTCTCTATATGGCTTGGTGGGAGGAATTATATTTATTTTCTGATTCCAATCCTTTTTGTATAAATCTTGCTTTTTCTGGTAGGTATGTGGATGATTTACTGCTCATTTGGCGCGGTTCCCATCTGATTTGTCTTCCTAACATACGTATCTGAATTCTAATATTTTGAATCTTTCTTTTACTGTCAGTAATATAAATACCCAAATCCCCTTCTTGGACATTTTTCTTATGGGCGATCCCACCCTCCATTGTATTCACACCACTATCCTTAGGAAGGAGAATTCTGGTAATTCACTGGTACTTTCTTCATCTTCTCATCCCCATCATACAACTAAGGTGATCCCTTACGGTGAGTGTAACGGAGCGGAGCGTATATGCTGTGATCAGTGTTTGTTCTATAAGGAGAGTGAAATTATCAGTAAACGTCTACTTCACAGGGGTTATAGTAACCTGAACATCAAGCATGCATTTAATAATGCTTCCAATAAACCCAGCGCATTAGAACCGACTAAAACATCATCCGTTATTCATTTTAATTCCGACTCTATTATCACCTTTTCTGCACCTTACAGCCGCAATATAATCGAATAATATCTATAATTAAGAAATATTTACCAGTATCAGGAGGACAAATTGCGGCATATTATCAGTACAGGCTGCGGTCCGTGGCCAGACGGGGTTGCAGTTTAGCTAATGCTCTTTCCCCTAGACTATTAAAGCCAATGTCTACTCCTAAATCTTGGTCGTCCATTTCTGGTTTCTATAAGTGTGCCGGTAGTAGGTGTAATGTTTGCACGCATGCGATAGACAGAAAAAAGGTTTTTCAATCATCAGACGGCAAATCGTACGACATCACCTCATTTATCAATTGTGACCCCCAATCCGTACTTTATTGTATTTGCTGTACATTGTTTGGGATAAATTACATCGGATGTAACACACGGAAAATAAAAACAAACGTATTGCCGAGCACTTGACCAATCTTCCCAATAAGAATGTGGCTTATTCGGGGGCTGCCAAGCGCTTTGTTAATGTTCACAGAGGAGATGGTTCTAATTTTACCTTTTATGCGTTTGCGAAGGTTTATAATCCGACCAGAGGAGGCAATAAACACAAACTTCTGACTATACGTGAAGCATATTGGATCTTAAAGCTTGACACTAAACACCCCAGAGGCATGAATTTGAGAAACTATTTGTTTATATTAGTTTTCCTGCCTTATTATTTTATGTTTTCTTTTCATGGCTGTACAATTATCATGTTAATAATTTTTATATCATCAGTTTTTGTTATTTAAGACAGGATCAGTGTTGGGTCCATTGACTATTGTATTGTGTCTTTCCAATCCCAGGTTCATTCGCTCACAACTAGGGATGAGCGAGTATACTCCTTAGGATTCGGTACTCGGCAAGTAATGAGATACTCGTGGTACTCGAATCCTAGCAAGTAAGTTTCACTGCTCACCTCGCAATATTTGGATCTCCCACCTGGCATGCGTTAACCAATCACAGTAAAGCCGCCGCCTTCTTTATTGTGGCATTACTGTGATTGGCGGGCCGCGCAGCATCACTGTATCGCTGGAGCCCCTGGAGAGCGGTCATTATTAATGGGATTACAGCAGAAAGGTCAGTATACAGTAGGTTACTTTATTATTTTAATTTTTTTTACAGGTGATAATAATATAATAATAAATTTTATTTCTATAGCGCCAACATATTCCGCAGCACTTTACATTTCAGAGGGGACTTGTATAGACAATAGACATTACAGCATAACAATAATCACATAGATCATAACATACCAAGAGGAGTGAGGGCCCTGCTCGCAAGCTTACAGTCTATGAGGAAAGAGGGAGACACGAAAGGTGGGTGGTAACAGTTGCCCTGATTGTATGGAACAGCCATAATGTTAAGTGTGTAACAGTACAGACACAGAGGGCTAATGGATGCATAAAGCATGTGGGAACATGATGCGAGGAACCTGGCCATGGTAAAAACTTTTGACTGGGCCACACAGGGATAGATTAGGTTAATGCATTGAGGCGGTAGTCCAGTCTGAATAAATGCTTTTTCACAGCACACTTAAAATTGTAGGGATTGGGGACTAATCGTATTGACCTGGGAAGTGCATTCCAAAGAATTGGCGCAGCACGTGTATAGACTTGGAGACGGGAGTGGGAGGTTCTGATTATTGAGGATGCTAACCTCAGGTCATCAGCAGAACGGAGGGCGCGGGATGGGTGGTATACTGAAGCAAGGGAGGAGATGTAGGGTGGTGCTGAGCCATGGAGGGTTTTGTGGGTGAGGGTAATAAGTTTATACTGAATTCTGGACTGGATGGGTAGCCAGTGTAATGACTGGCACAAGGTAGAGGCATCGGTGTAATGATTGGCGAGGAATATGATCCTGGCTGCAGCATTCAGGACAGATTGGAGGGGGGAGAGTTTGGTAAGAGGAAGACAGATTAGAAGAGAGTTACAATAGTCGATACGAGAATGAATAATAGAAACAGTAAGAGTTTTTGCGGAATCAAAAGTAAGAAAAGGTCGAATTCTAGAAATATTTTTGAGGTACAGATAACAAGAGCGAGCCAGTGATCCTATGTGGGGGGCAAAGGAAAGCTCGGAGTCAAGTATGACCCCATGACAGCGGGCATGCTGCTGGGGAGTAATAGTGGAATCACACAGAAATGGCAATGTCAGGTATAGGTACATTAGTAGCGGGAGGAAACACAAGGAGTTCAGTCTTTGACAGGTTCAGGTGATCAATGGCTTTGGGGAATTAGGTGTGTGCACTGAGTATGTACTCTATGTTATGTGCTGTATGTTATGTGTATGTACTGTATGTTATGTGTTGTATGTTCTGTATGTCTTTTTCTTTTTACACATTCACCCCATTAGCCGGATGATGGGAATACTACTTTCCCATCATCCACTAATGCTGTCACTGTAGCGGGCATAGCCAGATGGGACAAGTAGTCCCATCGGACGATGCCTGCACAGCCCGCACAAGCCCCGCACACACACACACAGCCCCAAAAACCCGCGTACACATTCTCCACGCACACATAGTCTCCGCCCACACACATTCTCTGCCCATTACTCGCATTTCCAATAGACTTACATTGGAGTCGCTACTCGTTACGAGTACCCGAGTGCTAGGAGCTACTCGTAATGAGTACAGCGAGTCCGAGTATTTCACTACTCGCTCATCCCTATTCACAACTGGTGCATAATTAATGTCATTATTATTCACATGATTTTGATTGGTTTTCTGTTGTATATGATGCTTATGTCAGTTTGTTTTTCTATATCCTATGAGTAAGGGCTCTTGTAACGTGCCAGAAACGCCTTAGGTGTTTGAGGTTTTTAAACCGGTTTCACATGCTGCTATAAAGTTTTTCTTCTATTTTTACATAGGTGGTGTGCCGAATCCATTCCTCGTTTTTTTGTTACGAGGTATATAGTTTGAAGTCTGGGGTCTGCCAATATGTGGATAGTTTTCTCTTTCGGATAACATGATACATGATTTTAGTTTTTTTTTGTCTAGTTTCGCTTGAATATAGGACAATATTAACTAGTCTCCTGATGAGTCGCCTTCGGTGAGGACGATGAAACCCATAGAAATGAGAAGCTTGGAGAGTGAGTGTGTAAACGTCACCTCACTCTATATACTGAGATGTGGTGTACATTTTTTTTCTATTAGTCACCTACTGACTAACCTTCAGGGGGTGAATTATGGGTATAGTTTTATATCTGGAATTAATAAAGTTTAGTTTTATCATTTTGTCAGCAAACATGAGGAATGACAACAGACAACCCATTTAAGAAAATTCAGTTTTGGCTAAAATTATTCCAACATTATGAACATAAAAAAGACTTCTCCCCTATGTGATGTCTCTGATATTTATTAACAGTTGATTTCCAAGTAAAATATTTCCCACATTAAGAAAATGAAAAAGGCTTCTTCCCTGTGTGACTGCTCTGATGTCTAACAAGAAGCGCTTTCAGGTTAAAACATTCCCCACATTGTGAACAGGAAAATGGCTTCTCCCCTGTGTGTGTTCTCTGGTGACTAACAAAATTCCCTTTATGGTTAAAATATTTCCCACATTCTGAACAGTTAAAAAGCTCCCCTGTGTGGGTTTTTTGATGGCTACAAAGATCTATTTTCCATTTAAAACATTTCCCACATTCTGAACATGAAAAAGGCTTCTCCCCTGTGTGAGTTCTATGGTGATTAACCAAATGTGATTTATGGCTAAAACATTTCCCACATTCTGAACATGAAAAAGGCTTCTCCCCCGTGTGAGTTCTCTGGTGTTTAACAAAATGTGATTTCTGGATAAAACATTTCCCACATTCTGAACATGAAAAAGGCTTCTCCCCTGTGTGAGTTCTCTGGTGATTAACCAAATGTGAATTATGGCTAAAACATTTCCCACATTCTGAACATGAAAAAGGCTTCTCCCCTGTGTGAGTTCTCTGGTGTCTAACAAAATGTGATTTATTTGCAAAATATTTTCCACATTCTGAACAGGAAAAAGGCTTCACCCCTGTGTGAGTTCTCTGGTGTGTAACAAGATTCCCTTTATGGGTAAAACATGTCCCACATTCTGAACAGGCAAAAGGCTTCTCCCCTGTGTGAGTTCTATGGTGATTAACAAGATGTGATTTCTTGTTAAAACATTTCCCACATTCCGAACATGAAAATGGCTTATTTGCTTTAGGAGCAGTTTGTTTTTTAATGCCTCTTTTGTGACTTTGATTTTCCTTAGTAGTCAATAATGAATTAGAAGATGGGACCTGTTTCATAGGATCAGATGACAGATCTTTGCTGTGAATTGATGATGATATATCTTGAGTAATAGCATTCACTTCAGTTGTAACTTGTAGGATCTCAAGATCATCAGATTTAAAAACTGAAGATGTCAGCTGTCCCTCTGATCTCCTGGTACAGTCATCTGCTAAGATAAAAAACAATTATTTTTATAAAATATCATTGAGTTTTATAATTTTGAACGTTTCTACTTAAACTGTCCATAAAAATGGCAAGCTATGTAAAAAAAAAAATTAATTATTTGCCAAGACAATGACAGTTCACAGTCTAATAGAAAACCTTGTTGGATGAGCCAGTAGTGTGCGGTGTTCAACTGTTTGTTCATTCTGCCTCCCAAATATCAAATATAAAGAAACCAATCAATGTTATGTAGGCGAAAATAATACCAATTCTCATCTCACAGAAAACAAGTCCCCACTCAGGTCCATCATCTGTCAATGGAAAACAGAGGTTCCCACACTATTAGTGGCTCAATTGAAAACCAACAAGGTTTCTATAAACCAATCCAGCAAAATCCGCTCTCACTTCGGAGTCTTGCAGTGTGCGCAAACAACATTTAGGATCCCTGTATTTAGCAATATTATAGTGAGAAGAACCCACTTAATTTGCGGTGTGTGTCTCCTGGAGCACAATCTGGGCACTATGTGCTGGGTAAGAAAATAGCAAATGTGTAATTTTCAGTCTCCAACATCCACTGCGTGTTAATTTCTGGAAAGTGGCTGTGGAGTCAAAATATTCACTCCTCCTACACACGTGGTCAAAATTGTTGGTACCCCTCGTTTAATGACAGATAAACCCACAATGGTCACAGAAATAACTTGAATCTGACAAAAGTAATAATAAATCAAAACTCTATGAAAATGAACAAATGAAAGTCAGACATTGCTTTTCAACCATGATTCCATAGTATTTTTTGAAAATTAAACCTCATGAAATAGGCCTGGACAGAAATGATGGTACCCTTAACTTATGCGCTTCCAGACTGTCAAAGGTAGATAAACGCTGGCGCTAGCAGGGCTTTGTGCAGTACCGACATTTGTCTATGGTGGGCGGTTTTATGCTCATCGGGCCCCCATGTATCTTATAACAAGGAGATTCCACCGCACAATGCATCCTGTGACCCTTGACCTCACTGAGACCTGATTGGTTCAGGTCCTCATGACGTCAGCATCACACCAGCCAATGAGACAAATCACTAGGAAAGTTTGTTGTAGCAGCGAACTTTCCCGGACGATCTGCCTCATAAAAACACTGTTTCTCCTCAGATCTCCTGTCAGTGAAAGATTAGAGGAGAAACAGTGTTACAAGTGCTGCTGCCAACAGCTGTGTCAGTCAGCGATTGTGCTAGAAAGTAAAAAAAACAGATATGGCAGGTTAGGGTTAGTATTAGGGTTAGGGTTACTGTTAGGCTAAAGTTAGGGTTAGGGTTTATTCTAAAGTAAGGGGTAGGGTAAAGAATTAGGCTTTTCTCAATTGTCTCCCCAATAATTTGGTCATGTCAGAGATTTCTATTTACAGAAAAAAAAAATAAAACGAATAAAATGGCCCATCAGTATTATAGTGCAGAGGAGGCTTATGCACTTTTATGTTCTGACAGTGAAGAAAGTGCAGTGTCAGATGGCGATGTGGATTTTGAGGGCTTTAGTAGCAGCGAAGTGATAGCTCAGAAATGAGCAGTGATTCCGGTCCATCCTCACACACTGTCATGATCCCAGTGCAAGTTTTGACCTGCACAGTTAGGGGTTAATGTCTTGAGCCCAGTGCAAGCTTTGACCTGCACGCCTGGGGTTAATTATTGTGGACTCTCTTTGGTTCAGGGAGAGCTTCTTATAGCCCTGAGAAACTCCAATCAGTTATACTTTTGCCTTTGGCCGAGTGTGTTGACCCCTGTGTGCCTGTTCGTTGTCTTCTAGCTTGCTTATATGGTTCTGACCCGGTTCTGTCCCCCGTTGTGCATTTGCCTGTTGATTCTGTACTGCACTACCCTCTCTGTGTATGACTCCTTGCCTGTGACCTGACTATTCTTTGCTCGCCTCTCTTGTACTTTGCAGCTATCTCTGTGTATGACTCATTGGATACATCCTGACTCACCGTTCTGCCTATCCTCTGGTTTTGTAGTGCTATCTCGTGCTTTGACCCCAGCCTGTCTATGCCCCTTGGTAACTTTGTCCCGTAGTTACCCTGCTAGGAGTTTTCCTGCAGCTCCTAGCTCTCTGAGGTTTAGGCCATGCCCCCAGCAGTCACATGCTTTAGGTCCTGCTGGTCTGAAGCACGCACCTTCTCTGCTGCTGCCCGCTCCACAGGTATCGCTGAGCACAGTTTGTCTTACTCAGGACACGTGCACTGGTTCAGTGAGCAAGTGCAGTGCGGTGTTCCTGACACACACAAGGACCAGTACAACAAGAAGGACAAATAGCGCTTCTGGAGAAATGTCTCCAACTCAGAGAACAATGCCCAGTACTAGCACTGTCCCTAGTGCTCGTGAATTGGCGCACACCAATGTCCAAGGGGCTTTGCCTCTTGATGTAGCATTTCCCAGATGGGAGGCTTCGGATTCGGCTACTCCATTCATCCCTAATTTTAATGCCATTCCTGGTATAAATGTGGAGGTGGAAAATTTTGGACTAATTATATTTATTAATTTGTTTCTGACAGATAGCTTGCTAGAGCATATTATCCGACAAATTTATGTGTGTCCCAATTCATCAGCCAGAATCCACCATCCTATTATGCTAGGTCACATTTATGGGACCAACCAATATCCTAGAAATGAAAACATTTTTAGGACTTACATTCGCTATGGGGCTTGTTAAAAAAAATGAGCATTCTGTCCCATTGGTCCAACTGCCCTGTTCAAGCCACCCCTATGTTATTTCCAATGATGAGTCCCTTGTAAAATTCAAAGGAAGACTGCACCTCAAGCAATTTATTCCTTCTAAGAGGGCAAGGTTCGGAATAAAGCTCTATAAAATGTGCAAAAGTTCAACCGGATACACATCAGCTTTTCGCATTTATGAGGGGAAAGACAGCCAACTAAACCCACCAGGATGCCCTACTTATCTGGGGACATCTGGAAAAATGGTTTTGAGCCTTTTTTTTTTACATAAAGGCTACAATCTGTATGTTGACAACAACTACACCAGCATACCCCTATTTAAAAATCTAGTTGAACATAACATAGGGGCTTGTGGGACCATTCACTAAAACCGTCAGGGGTTTCCACAGTCATTGGTCAAAGAAAATTTCCAAAAGGGGCAGTCAGGGGCTTTACACAATGGAAAGCTGCTTGCCCTTAAGTATAAGGATAAAAAAGATATTTTTATCCTGAGCTCGATCCACACAGATGCCACAAGGGCCACTGCAGACCAACAGGGATCCACTACTCCAAAACCTGTGTCTGTCAGTGACTACAACAAATATATGGGGTGTGGACCTTGCAGATCAGGTTCTACAGCCATACCAGGTATCAAGAAAATCATAGATCTGGTATAAAAAGTTACTCATGTATTTGTTTCAGGTGGCCACATATAATTCTTTTGTGTTATACAAAAAAGCCGGAAATGCAGATACTTTCCTTGATTATCAGGAAAAGGTCACTGAAAATCTTGTTTTTGAAAATTTTGTCCCCACCAATCCTTTAGAATCTGAAGATGTCAGAAGACTCACTGAGCGACATTTTATTGCACTCATCCCAGTAACTGAGACAAGAAAGAACCCCCAGAGAAGATGTCGTGTATGTTCCTAGAGAGGAATGAGGCATGATCCCCGCTATTATTACCCACAATGCCCATCATTGCCAGCCTTATGCCTCCATGACGGCTTTACAATCTTCCACACAGAACCACGTTTTTGAACTGTTTTGACATTCAAGCATTTGGATTATTTAGTGACAGACAAATTTGAGTAGAGCTGACTTAACAATTTCCGGGGGGTAGGTGGGGGGAGGTCTCCAGAGACACAAGCTGGGCACAATATATTGGGCACTACAATGACATTTCTGCAATTTTTGCTATAAAACTTCTACTACAAGTTTCTGGAAATCATGCATGTAGTGAAAATGGTCACAATATACACAGATGAATTCCCAGAGGGGTGTCATTTCCAAAATGGGGTCACTTCAGGGGGGATTCTGTTGTTCTGTTACTTAGCGGCTCTCCAAAGTGCCATAACAGCAGAATCCCCCCTGAAGTGATCCCATTTTGGAAATGACACCCCTCTGGGAATTCATCTATGGGTGTAGTGACCATTTACCTATCTACCTATTTTCCAATGTAATATCTGGGGTTAAAAAACATTTTCGTCGTATAAATGTACCATATTATTCGGAATATCAGACGCACTTTTTCCCAAATATTTTTTTGGGGAAATGGGGGTGTGTCTTATAGTAGGAATATACTTACAAATGATGCAGTGGCGCTCTGTGCTGCGTGGAGGGCTCCGCCAGCATTTTGTCAAAGCCCAGAGGCCCCTGCAGCTCCATTGCTGCGATGTGGTGGTCTCCAGAAAAATGGCCGCTGTGGGTGGCTCATGCTCAGATTCAGATCTCGCCCCAAGATCTCGTTGCCGAGATCTGAATCTGAGC
Organism: Dendrobates tinctorius; assembly: GCF_039654945.1. NCBI lineage: Eukaryota > Metazoa > Chordata > Amphibia > Anura > Dendrobatidae > Dendrobates > Dendrobates tinctorius. The sequence goes on along the minus strand of NW_027361787.1, from coordinate 2,400,180 downwards.
ATGCACCGCCCCCAGTTGCCATTTTTCCAGAAGCCACCACATCGCAGCAATGGAGCTGCAGAGGCCTCCGGCTTTGACAAAATGGCGCCGCCGCCCCAGCACAGAGCGCTGCCACCATCCCAGGTAGAGCGCTGCTGCACCAGCATAGAGCGCTGCCGCCACCCCAGCACAGAGCACCGCTGCCGCACCAGCCTGGGATGGGATTTTCCGGAGGCTACTGCACCAGCATGGACCACCGAACAACCTCTGTGATCACTCTTGCACCTGTGCTGATCCCCCCGGTAAGCTGAATTCAGACTGTAAGACGGACCCCCATTTTGCACATTTTTCCCCCTATTTTCGTTTTGAAAATTTGGGGTGCATCTTATGGTCCGAAAACTACAGTAATTTTTTCTTCACTGCCCAATGGTATAATTTTCTATGGAACAGCTGTGGTGTCAGTATGCTCACTGCACCACTAGAAGAATTCATTCAGGGAAGTATTTGGTAAAATGCAGTCACTTTTGGGGCTTATGCTGTTCTGGCACCTCAGGGGCTCTGACAATGTGACATGTCACCCACAAACAATTCCAGCAAAATCTGCTCTCCAATATGGCGCTCTTTCCCTTCCGAGCTCTGCCATGCGCCAAAACAGTGGATTACCCCCACATATGAGGTGTCAGAATACTCAGGACAAATTGCAAAATAACTTTTTGGGTGCAATTTCTCCTGTTACCCTTTGGAAAAAACATTTGAGGTCGAAAAGTTCATTTTTTGTTGAAAAAATATGATTTTTTATTTTCACAACTGTATGTAACTAACTTCTGTGAAGCACTTGGGGGTTCAAAGTGCCCATCACACATCTAGATAAGTTCCTTGGGGGGTTTAGTTTCCAAAATGGGGTCGCTTCACTGTTTAGACACGTCATTGTCTCTGACAATGTGACATGTCACCCACAAATAATTCCAGCAAAATCTGCTCTCCAATATGGCGCTCCTTCCCTTTCAAGCTCTGCCATGCGCCCAAACAGTGGTTTAGCCTTTTTATTTCCACGGCTCTACATTATGAACTTCTGTAAAGCACCTGTGGGTTCAAGGTGCTCAATACACATCTGGATAAGTTCCCTAAGGGGTCTAGTTTCCAAAATAGGGTCACTTGTTGGGAGTTTCCACTGTCTAGACACATCAGGGGCTCTGCAAATGCGACATGGCAACCGCTAATTATTCCAGCATATTTTACACTAAAAAAAAATGAGAATTTGCAAAACAAAATGTATCGTCCATTTTCTCCTGTTACTCTTGTGAAAGTAAAAAAAAAATTAGGTGTAAAGGAAAATTTTTGTGAAAGAAAAGTAAATGTTTATTTTTTCCTTCCACATTCCATTCATTCCTGTGAAGCACCTGAAGGGTTAATAAACTTCTTGAATGTGGTTTTGAGCACCTTGAGGGGTGCAGTTTTTAGAATGGTGTCACTTTTGGGTATTTTCTGTGATATTGACCCCCCAAACTCACTTCAAATGTGAGGTCGTCCCTAAAAAAATGGTTTTGTAAATTTTGCTGTAAAAGTGAGAAATCGCTGTTTAACTTTTAACCCTTATAACTTCCTAACAAAAAAAATTTGATATAGTTGATATAGAGGCTACTGCGCAGGCGCCACCATCACCGGTGACATTTTACTGGATGTAATTTTTTTCTAAGCCTCACAATAGCCACAATATTATAGGCATTATCAGCAATAATATCAATGCTATTATATGCATTATGTAATAATGGGGGCAGGTCAGTGAGGGATCAGCAACCTGTCATAAGCCGATACAGATGAATATGTAATCAGAGCACCACATAAAGCTCCGCCCACAGCCCCGCCCACAGCCCCGCCCCAGAACACGAGAATCTCATTAACTGAAAACTACAAATACAGATTACACAACAGTAAACCAGAGTTGCCCTCATTTATGGTGGACCATTGGAGCTACTATGGATCCTGAGCAGAAGATTAGAGAAAATAATATTGCTCCCCATTTCAGGAGAGATTGTGCAGTAATCTGAATTCCTTAGGACCAAAAACAATGTAATTTATGATGTGGAGTGACTCCATGACACCAGGGCTGGAGCCAACACATCTCCTGCAGGCGAGAATAAATGTATATTACAGCCCTCAGCCACGCACAGCTTAGAGATCTATCAGGGCACAGGTGGAATGTTTGTCCTGGAGATTATCACAATCCTCCTGGAAGTTAGTTGGTTTTAATACAAATTGAAAAGTCAGGATAAAGGGAAACTCTGCTGTTATTGGACAGAAATTCACACTTGGCCTCACTGCACATTTACTGTTGTCGCTCATAAAAGGGAAGTTTGGCCAGAAAGACTGGACCTGGTCTTGTAGGGACCATGAGACATTCAGCAGCACAGAAGGGAGAGAAGATTCATCCGATAAGATCTCAGGGATCTAGGAAGCCAACAGCATCATTACCCTCCGCTTTCTCTTAATTTAATTAAAATTTTGCACCAATTAATTTTTTTAATTTGTTTATGACAGATAGCTTGCTAGAGCATATTGTCCTACAAATTTATATGCATCCCAATTCATCAGCCAGAATCCACGATCCTATGCTAGGTCAAATTTATGGACACCAACTAATGTCCTAGAAAGTAAAACATTTTTAGGACTTACATTCAATATGGGGCTTGTTAAAAAACGAGCATTCAGTCCTATTGGTCCAACCGCCCTGTTCAAGACACCCCTATGTTATTTCCATTGATGAGTCCATTATAAAATTCAAAGGAAGACTGCATCTTAAGCAATTTATTCCTTCTAAGAGGGCAAGATTCGGCATAAAGTTCTATAAAATGTGTGAGAGTTCAACCGGATACACATCAGCTTTTCACAATTATGAGGGGAAAGACAGCAAACTGAACCCACCAGGATGCCCTACTTATCTGGGGACTGTCAGGGTCCTGACAGCGCCGGCGTACAGCCTCCACTAAGCAGGGACTCACCCGCACCGTAGGGACCCCTGGGGACAAGAACAGCCGGAAAATAAAAATGCACAGGACCTGAATGTAGAAGTTTAGCAAGCCGGCATAGGACCTATGGTCATGTGAACGGTCATGTGACTGCAAGGGGGCGGGGCTTAGCGTCCTGCTTTCAGAGGAGGTAGAAAACTCAGAGTCAGGCAAAGCGGGGGTCAAGCACAATACAGGCAAGCGAGGTACAGGAGGGATAAACAGACGGAAGGTCAGACAAAGCCAAAGGTCATACACAAGATATCAGTACAGTACCAGGGATGAGACAGAACGGACAGTCAGGGCCAAGCATAGATCAAAACCAAACAGACGTAGAAGGTACCAGGCAGAATCCAAAGCGATATCCAGAGAACAGACCGAGTCGTACACAGAGAATCAAGCAACCAGAACACAGCACTAACACACTCAGGGGTCACCACACAATGCCAAGGGCGAAAGTATAACTGACGGGGGATGGGAGCTTCCTGAGGCTATAAGAAGCCTCCCCCGAACCAATGAGAGGCAACCACAATAGGTCCCAGGTGTGCAGGTGAGAGTCTGCACTGCGATCAGAACATTAACCCCAGAAGTGCCGGTCACCCAGCACTGGTATCATGACAGTAACCCCCTCTCAACGGGGGGCCTCTGGACCCCCAGGCTTGCCTAGGTACCTAGCATGGAAAGCCCGAACCAGACGATCCGCATGCATCAACCGGGCCGGCACCCAGGACCTGTCCTCCGGCCCATACCCCTTCCAATGAACTAGGTACTGTACTGACCGCCGTACCAACCTAGAATCTATGATGTGACCAATCTCATATTCCACATGTCCCTCAACCGAAACCGGAGGAGCAGCGGACTCGGATTCTCCCCGGACTGCTTCAAATGGCTTCAGTAGAGATCTATGGAAGACGTTAGGGATCTTGAAAGAGGGTGGAAGGCACAGCCTGTACGCTACTGGGTTGATTTTTTCCACAATCTTGTACAGGCCAATGAATTTGGGGCCCAACTTGGCTGACGGAATCTTTAACTTGATGTTTCGCGTGGAGAACCAAACTTTCTCTCCCACCTGAACCATGGGACCAGGTGTTCGTTTCCTGTCCGCGAAAAACTTATACCTGCCTTGAGACCTAGATATACGCTGCTGGACTTCTGCCCATGTATCTTTTAACCGCTGAACTGAGTCCTCAGCCCCGGGGCACCCCGAATCCAGATGAGAAAACTCACCAAAATGAGGACTGAACCCATAGTTGATCAAGAAATGGGACATACCAGTGGATTGACTCACCCGACTTTTGAAGGCAAATTCAGCCAACGGCAGTATATCACACCAGTCATTCTGTCTAGCAGAAGTCAGACATCTGAGGATCTGTTCCAGAGACTGATTAGTGCGTTCCGTCTGACCATTACTCTCAGGATGGTATGCAGACGATAAGGACAGAGATATCCCTATTTTTTTGCAGAAAACATGCCAAAACTTAGCCACAAACTGCACACCACGATCAGGCACCACATTCAGGGGGACCCCATGCAAGCGGACCACATGCTGCACAAACAATCTGGATAAGATCTCAGCAGAAGGTAATGTGGACAGGGGTACAAAATGAGCATGCTTTGAAAATCTGTCCACCACTACCCATACCACCGTATTACCCCATGAAGAGGGAAGATTGGTAATAAAATCCATGGACAGATGGGTCCACGGTCTTTCGGGAGCTTCCAAGGGCATCAGCTCCCCCGCCGGCCGGCTATGGGAGCTTTTAGAACTAGCGCAGACCCCACAACCTTTATATCAGAACCCAGAGTAGGCCACCAGAAGACCCTAGCCACCACCAGTCGTGTGGCTGATATACCAGAGTGAGCACACAACTTGGATTCGTGGAACTCTTGTAAGAGTTTAAGGCGAAGTTGCTCTAGGACAAACAACTTGCCCCCTGGCTTGGCCGCAGGAGCCAGCGACTGGGCCCCCTCAATTCCCCATTCCAATTCAGACGAGATCCCTGCTAACACCACCCCAGGGTGCAGAATGGAGGACGATGGCTCAGGGACAGACACAGGGTGAAAACTATGAGATAAGGCGTCAGCCTTGACATTCTTTAACCCTGGACGGAATGTAATAGTAAACTGGAAACGAGAAAAAAAAAGTGACCAACGGGCCTGTCTTGGCGTTAATCTTTTAGCAGACTCGATGTAAGACAAATTTTTGTTATCAATGATCACAGTAACCGGGTGACTGGCCCCCTCCAAAAAGTGCCTCCATTCCTCAAACGCCAACTTAACCGCAAGAAGCTCTCTATTGCCTACATCATAATTTCTTTCAGCAGCAGAGAACTTCCTGGAAAAGAAGGCACATGGCCTGAGTTTGGTTAGAGTGGCAGGCCCTTGGGACAACACCGCTCCCACCCCCACCTCGGAGGCGTCTACCTCCACCACAAATGGCTTGGAAGGATCTGGCTGTACAAAGACAGGAGCAGACATAAAACATTTTTTCAGCGTCGCAAAGGCCTCTTTTGCGAGTGAGGACCAATTTCTCACATCCGCACCTTTGCATGTTAGATCCGTGAGAGGTTTGACCACTTGCGAAAACCCCCGGATAAATTTGTGGTAATAACTGGCAAACCCCAAGAAGCACTGAAGACCCTTAAGATCTTGGGGTAGCACCCAATCCGCAATGGCCTGCACCTTCTTGGGGTCCATGCGAAAACCCTCACCGGATACAATTAATCCCAAAAAAGACAATTCTTGCACACAGAATACACATTTCTCCAATTTGGCATACAGATGATTTTCTCTCAGTCTTTGGAGAACAGATCGTACATGTTCCAAATGAGAATGCTTGTCGGAGGAGTATATCTAAATATCATCTAAGTAGATAACGGTAAAACGACCAATGAGATCTGAAAGTACTACGTTGATGAAATTCTGAAACATGGCGGGGGCGTTGGTAAGACCAAACGGCATGACTAAATTTTCAAATAGTCCCTCGGTCATGAGGAACGCGGTTTTCCATTCATCCCCCTCTCGAACCCTTATCAAATTATATGGCTCCCGAAGATCCAGTTTAGAAAACCACTTTTCCGCCGATAGTTGGTTACATAAATCGGGAATCAACGGAAGGGGGTGCGTATTCCATACAGTAATCTGATTAAGCTCCCGGAAGTCGAGACAGGGACGTAACCCGCCATCTTTTTTCTTTACAAAAAAGAAACCTGCCACCACAGGTGAGACTGAAGGACGTATGTGTCCTTTGCGCAGACTTTCAGCAATGTACTCCTTCATAGCCAAGCGCTCAGGACCGAACAAATTAAACAGACGGGCTTTAGGTAATTTAGCCCCTGGGACCAGCTCTGTTATGATTGAGTCACCGTAGGAGGCAAAAACAGAACTGCTAGCTAAGTCCAGAAAACCAGAGAGGTTGGCAGCTATCGGATTGCAGACCCCTGATCCTATCACAACAACTAACAGTAGCCGTGGGGGGCTCCTACGATGCCCTAGACCCCTCGATCACAGCCGGAGAAATAAATAGGCCTAAAGCCTTATATCCAGTCAGTGACTCCACTCAGCCAGTCATCCTCATTAGACTCAGGTGCCTGATAATCAAGCTCATTACCTTCCTTTACCAGAATAGGGAGTTCACCAGACCTCAGTGACGAAGGGGAAAATGAACTCACAATCACAACACAGCTCAATAGCGCAGTCAAAGGGTCTATGTGGCGGTAACGTCTCGGCCTCGCTTTCGGAGAATACATCTTCGAAGTCCTTCAGGCATTCCGGAATACCTTTCAGCTCGACAGATGATACAGACACAGATTTAACAGGTTCAACCAGCAGTGCGGATTTATCACATAACTTAAAATCATTAAACCCCCATTGAACAATCTCCCCCGTTTTCCAGTTAATAACTGGGTTATGGTGTTGTAACCAGGGCATGCCCAACACCAACCCTGCAGGTAGATTGTCCAGCACAAAACAACTTAGGTTTTCCACATGAGTAGCGCCCACTCTGAGCGAAAACAAGTCAGACATAAAGAGAATGCCCTCCTTAGTGAGGGGAGAGGAGTCAATGGCCATCACCTTGATCGGAACCTTGAGCCTAACTGTCCCTATCTTGCAGTGTGTGACCAATTGGGAGTCAATGAGATTAATCGATGACCCGCAGTCCACGAAGGCTGTAGAGGAAAAAGAACTACCGTCCACAAACAGTTCCAGAGGCAGTAACACTTTAGAAAACGAGGAAAAGGGTACCTGAGGGTCTGAGTAGTCTCCCCGTTGACTACCCAGACCTAGTCGTTTCCTGCTGACCGGGTTGAAGACGGGCAATCAGGACACTCCCTTTTCCAATGTCCCGTTTTACTGCAGTAAAAGCATAACTGCTTGTCCTTCTGGCGTTTCCTCTCCGTATCCTTCAGGGAAAGGGCGCCTACATCCATGAGCTCAGGGGCAGTCTCTTTTTCACTGGGGAACAATGGAGTCTCCACCTGCATCACCCCTCTGGCCCGCAGCCTGCGGTCCATCCGGACGGCCTGGGTCATGGCGTCCTCGAGAGAGTTAGGTGGGGGATGTAATGCCAAGGCATCCTGCAGCCCCTCGGACAAGCCTCTGCGAAAGAGTCCTCGGAGTGTGGCGTCGTTCCAAGAGACCTCTGCGGCCCAGCGGCGGAATTCAGTACAAAACCACTCAGCTGAGTGTTTCCCCTGACAGACACTCATCACCATGTCCTCTGCCAATCGCACTCGGTCAGGCTCATCATAAATGTGCCCGAGGGCCTCAAAAAATGCATTCACAGACACTCTCTCAGGGGCAGTGGGAGAAAGGGAGAAAGCCCAAGCTTGTGGGGACCCTCTTAACAGAGACATAACGACCCCAACCTTCTGACTTTCGTCCCCAGAGGAACGTGGTCTCAAACTAAAAAAAAGTTTGCACCCCTCCATGAAGACCCTGAACTCCTTTTTGTTTCCAGAAAAAAAGTCAGGCAGTTTAACAGGCGGTTCTGGGGACACCAAAGCAACATCACTCGCTCCAGCCCCCAGAGACCCAGCAGCTAAAGCAACCCGCACTGTCTCAGAAACCTGCTGCTGAGAACGAGCCAGAGCTTGCTGCTCCAGAGATAAACCCTGAAACATCTGACTCAGACTTTTCATCTTGTCATATGGGAGCCATAACTCTCTGCATAAAAAACCCCTCAAAAACTTAATGGTCAGTTATAATGTCAGGGACCTGACAGCGCCGGCGTACAGCCTCCGCTAAGCAGGGACTCACCCGCACCGTAGGGACCCCTGGGGACAAGAACAGCTGGAAAATAAAGATGCACAGGACCTTAATGTAGAAGTTTAGCAAGCCGGCATAGGACCTATGGTCATGTGACTGCAAGGGGGCGGGGCTTAGCGTCCTGCTATCAGAGGAGGTAGAAAACTCAGAGTCAGGCAAAGCGGGGGTCAAGCACAATACAGGCAAGCAAGGTACCTGAGGGATAAACAGACGGAAGGTCAGACAAAGCTAAAGGTCATACACAAGATATCAGTACAGTACCAGGGATGAGACAGAACGGACAGTCAGGGCCAAGCAGAGATCAAAACCAAACAGACGTAGAAGGTACCAGGCAGAATCCAAAGCGATATCCAGAGAACAGACCGAGTCGTACACAGAGAATCAAGCAACCAGAACACAGCACTAACACACTCAGGGGTCACCACACAATGAGAACAGCAGAAGAACAACAAGGTTTACCCGTACAGGCCTCCAAACAAATGCACTATCAGGATGCAGTGGACCCATATAATAAAGATGGCAACACAGGTGCAAAAATACCAATCAAGCAACTGCTCCAGCCTACCAATACATGGAGGGGGCGATTGCCTGGTATGTTGATGCACAAAACAACTTGTATGCGGCGCTGTTCACACTAAGGCCATGCACAGCATCCAGGCCAGCCTAGTACCAACACCCTTCTATTAGATCAGGCGGGCTGCCCAGCGCTAACAAAATGCATGCCGTGTGAACAGACACCGCAGTTTACAAGACCAAATGGGCCCAACTGCACCCCGAATAAAAAGTGCAAAAAACACATTTTAAAAAATGTGGAGTATTAGCTGATATTTTGGCCAAAATACGTGAGCCCGTAACCTACGTCAAAGATCTCCACGCTTACGGGTACCTAACACTAAATACTAATACAGCACAGTACAAAAAGAGGACTTGAAAATCCTCCAATAATGAGAACAGCAAAAGAACAACAAGGTTTACCCGTACAGGCCTCCAAACAAATGCACTATCAGGATGCAGTGGACCCATATAATAAAGATATCAGCTAATACTCCACATTTTTTAAAATACTTTTTATACTGATACCACTTTAGCAGCACATTTGCCACCACGACCTAGAATCATTCCTAGACGAAGCTGGAATTTAAAAGATCATCTAGTTAAAAGCCATTATGTACCAACAATACCAACAGTCCGTGGCCTTACTCGTATACAAGGATGTTTCCCTTGTGGGAGATGTGTTGCATGTCCGAATATTTGTAAATCTACATCTTTTAGTACATCTGACGGAAAAAAGACTTTCTCTATAAAGAGTTATATTACATGCAACACACCAAATGTGGTGTATTATGCCACTTGTCCTTGTAATAAAATTTATATTGGACTTACGTCACGAGAGTTTACAGTTCGGGTGCGTGAACATGTTAGGGACATAATGGCATCTAGAGATATTGAGGATATTTCCTGTCTAAAAACACTTCCGAAACACTTTAAATTGTTTCATAGTGCCAATCCCAAGGGTTTATTAGTCCGTGGGATTGATAGGATTGATTGTGGTATTCGTGGTGGCAATGTTAAAAAGATCCTTGCACAACACGAGTGCAGGTGGATTGTGACATTAGATACCTTAGCTCCTGCTGGCCTGAATGAAACTAATACCTTTGTTCCTTTCCTTAATTAGGGATTGGTCCCAATAGATCTTGAATTGGGTTCTGAAGCATTACGGTTCTTTAAGTTCCACTGGGATAATAACGATCCCGGCTATGACTCAGTCTATCTTTTTTACCGTTGTGGTCTGACTATTTATCCATTTTTGTTCTTGTTGTGCTTTTAATTTGGTTTTAATATTTTGTGTCTGTTTCTTCTAGTTTATTTCACAGCTGTACTATTTCTGGCATCCATGTCTGAATGCGGAAGAGTTGGTTCCACTATATTTTTCATAACTATTTGGACCAGTAGTCGCCTTCTCTGGGAAACTATACTGCCTGCTATTTTGTGAAACATGGCTGACTATGATATCCATCTCCTACGCTTCACTGAAGATACTGCCATTACTAGGTGGGGGTTCGTGGGTTGGGGGGGGTTGGTGTGGTTACTTTCTATATAATGTTGACCTTGTTATGTCCAGACATTAAAGAAGAATCCTCCATATTTTTGTATCATTTAATCAATGATGTTTGTATGATGCTTTGTAATATTATACATTATGAGATCTATTGTATTCTTATATAATATTTAATTGTATGTACCATAAGTGCCATTTATATGTATGATCTGGGGCATAGCTTGTTCCTTTTTTAGAACGTTTTTTCCTCCAGTAGATGGTATTTTATGATGGCGGGATTTCCTTATGATTTATACTTAATATTACCTTTTTTGCATATTTGCATTATTGTCTTCCTTTCTGTATGGTTTTATATTATATGCACTGCTCATGTCTTTGATTGGCTGTATATTATTACAACTACATAATGGGGATTCTCTTTGGACTCCTTTTTCTAGCAATCATGGATTCTTTTCTTATTATGATGTCCCCCTCCCTCCCTTTTGTATTTTGCCTGTGAGCAGCTTAACGACCTGTTCAGACCCCACCATCATGGCCGCTTGCAGTGTCTCCGAGAACATGGCGCTGATCCTGAGCGCATGCGCGGTGTGCCCGACATTGGTCGCGATGCTCCGGCCATCATATTGTGGGCCGCGCGCGTGTTGATGACGTCTAGCGGTGTTTTTCTCACCGCGCACGCGCGCTGCTCACTGATGGCGGCGGGCCATCGCGCGGTTACTATGCGGCTACACTGGGCATGCACCGTTATTGATTAGCTACACCTGGAACGCTGCATTTATATATGGGTGCTTGAGGATAGATAGGCACTTCCCCTTGAGAAAGCCGAGGCGAAACGCGCGTCGGGGTTGAGAGCGGTATCCTCCCTGCATTCATATTCCCCTATGGGTAAGTGGCATGAGCAATATGGATATTTGGTATGATCCCAGAATTGATCGATATATTCCTCTGAGCCAGCAATTGTTTATATAAATTTTAGCATCTTGCTATATACAGCACCCGGTCCTTTTTTAGGTATATAGAGACATTGTCTCTGGATAAGTTGCACAATACGTTTAGGTGCTTAGACTAAGCTTCATACTTGTAACATATGGTGCTCTGGCCTGCTGTCACTTTATATATAGGGATGCCTACCGTGCGCTACACTGGGATTATTCCTTGTATATCTACCTCTATTATGTGTTTATAAATGTCTGATTTTGTTTTAAGATGTGTTAATAAAGATTTATCATTTTTCTTATATTTCTATTGTGGTTTATGGCTACTCTATCTTTTTCTTTATTTGTATGCAATTGGGAGTACTCCACTATTACTTTATTAGTCCTTATTTTTGGTGGGGGAACTATGATTGTTTTCGAACTGGTTCCTGACCACGTTTTATAGTTATGAAGGTTTTGAATTTGTTTTCAATACTACACCAGCATACCTCTATTTAAAAGTCTGGTTGAACATAACATAGGGGCTTGTGGGACCATTCGCAAAAACCGTCAGGGGTTTCCACAATCATTGCTCAGCAAAAAGTTCTGAAAGGGGCAGTCAGGGGCTTTACACAATGGAGAGCTGCTTGTCCTAAAGTACAAGGATAAAGATATTTTTATCCTGAGCTCGATCCACACAGATGCCACAAGGGCCACTGCAGACCAACAGGGATCCACTACTCCAAAACCTGTGTCTGTCAGTGACTACAACAAATATATGGGGTGTGGACCTTGCAGATCAGGTTCTACAGCCATACCAGGTATCAAGAAAATCATAGATCTGGTATAAAAAGTTAGTCATGTATTTGTTTCAGGTGGCCACATATAATTCTTTTGTGTTATACAAAAAAGCCGGAAATGCAGATACTTTCCTTGATTATCAGGAAAAGGTCACTGAAAATCTTGTTTTTGAAAATTTTGTCCCCACCAATCCTTTAGAATGTGAAGATGTCAGAAGACTCACTGAGCGACATTTTATTGCACTCATCCCAGTAACTGAAACAAGAAAGAACCCCCAGAGAAGATGTCGTGTATGTTCCAAGAGAGGAATGAGGCATGATACCCGCTATTATTACCCACAATGCCCATCACTGCCAGCCTTATGCCTCCATGACGGCTTTACAATCTTCCACACAGAACCACGTTTTTGAACTGTTTTGACATTCAAGCATTTGGTTTATTTAGTGACAGACACATTTGAGTAGAGCTGACTTAATTTCTGGGGGTAGGTGGGGGAGGTCTCCAGAGACACAAGCTGGGCACAATATATTGGGCACTACAATGATACTTTTGCAATTTTTGCTCTGAAACTTCCACTACGAGTTTCTGGAAATCATCCATGTAGTGAAAATGGTCACTATATCCATAGATGAATTCCCAGAGGGGTGTCATTTCCAAAATGGGGTCACTTCAGGGGGGATTGTATTGCCCTGGCACTTAGCGTCTCTACAAAGTGCCACAACAGCAGAATCCCCCCTGAAGTGACCCCATTTGGGAAATGACACCCCTCTGGGAATTCATCTATGGGTGTATGGACCATTTATCTATCTACCTATTTTCCAATGTAAAATCTGGGGCTTATACAACATCTTAGTGGTAAAAATGTACCATATTTTTCTCACTATAAGACCCACTTAATCCCAAAAAATATTTGTGGGAAATAGGGGTGAGTCTTATAGTCAGAATATACTTACAAATGCTGTGGTGGCGGCGCTCTGTGCTGCGTGGAGGGCTCCGCCGGCATTTTGTCAAAACCCGGAGACCCCCGCAGTTCCATTACTGTGATTCAGTGGTCTCTGGAAAAATGGCCGCTGTGGGCGACGCATGCTCAGATTCAGATTTCGTTCCGAGATCTCGTTGCTGCTATCTCAATCTGAGCATGCGCCGCTCCCAGCTGCCGTTTTCCAGGAGGCCACCGCATCGCAGCAGTAGAGTTGCAGGGGCCTCTGGCTTTGACAAAATGGCGGTGGACACCCCCACGCAGCAGAGTGCTGCCGCCGCCCCAAGCACAGAGCGCTGCCGCCGCCCCAGCACGGAGTGTTGCCGCCACCTCAGCACAGAGCGCTGCCGCTGCCCCAGGTAGAGTGCTGCCGCCCCAGCACAGAGCACCACTGCCACACCAGCTTGGGATGGGATTTTCCAGAGGCCACCGCACCAGCCTGGACCACCAAACAATGTCTGTGACCACTCTTGCACCTGTGGTGATCCCCTCCGATAAGATGAATTCGGACTGTAAGTCGGACCCCCATTTGGCACATTTTTTCCCCTATTTTCCTTTTAAAAATTTCGGGTGCGTCTTATAGTCTGAAAAATACAGTAATTATTTTTTCTTCACTGCCCAATGGTATAATTTTCTATGGAACAGCAGTGGTGTCAGTATGCTCACTGCACCACTAGAAGAATTCATTCAGGGAAGTATTTGGTAAAATGCAGTCACTTTTGGGGCTTATGCTGTTCTGGCACCTCAGGGGCTCTGACAATGTGACATGTCACCCACAAACAATTCCAGCAAAATCTGCTCTCCAATATGACGCTCCTTCCCTTCCAAGCTCTGCCATGCTCCCAAACAGTAGTATTCTCCCACATATGGGGTATCGGCGTGCTCAGCAGAAATTGCACAACAAATTGTATGGAGCAATTTCTCCTGTTCCCCTTATGAAAATGCAAAATATGGAGCTAAAAAGATTTGAGAAAAATGTTATTTTTTTATTTCCACGGCTCTACGTTATAAACTTCTGTGAAGCACCTGTGGGTTCAAGGTGCTCAATACACATCTGGATAAGTTCCCTAAGGGATCTAGTTTCCAAAATGGTGACAATTGTTGGGGGTTTTCACTGTTTAGGCACATCAGGGGCTCTCCAAACGCGACATGGCAACCGCTAATTATTACAGTATATTTTACATTCAAAAAGTCAAATGGCGCGCCTTCCCTTCCGAGCCCTGCCGTGCGCCCAAACAGTAGATTTCCCCCACATATGGGGTATCGGAACGCTCAGGAGAAATTGCAAAACAAAATGTATCGTCCATTTTCTCCTGCTACCCTTGTGAAAGTAAAAAAAATTAGGTATAAAGGAAAATTTTGTGAAAGAAAAGTAAATATTTATTTTTTCCTTCCACATTCCATTCATTCCTGTGAAGCCCCTGAAGGGTTAATAAACTTCTTGAATGTGGTTTTGAGCTCCTTGAGGGGTGCAGTTTTTACAATGGTGTCACTTTTGGGTATTTTCTGTCATATTGACCCCTCAAACTCACTTCAAATATTAGGTGCTCCCTAAAAAAATGGTTTTGTAAATTTTGATGTAAAAATGAGAAATCGCTGGTCAACTTTTAACCCTTATAACTTCCTAATGAAAAAAAATTGATATAGTTGATATAGATGCTACTGCGCAGGCGCCGCCATCACCGGTGACATTGTGCTGGATGTAATTTTTTTCTAAGCCTCACAATAGCCACAATATTATAGGCATTATCACCAATAATATCAATGCTATTATATGCATTATGTAATAATGGGGGCAGGTCAGTGAGGGGTCAGCGACCTGTCATAAGCCAATACAGAGGAATATGTAATCAGTGCACCACATAAAGCCCCACCCACAGCCCACCCACAGCCCCGCCCCAGAGCACGAGAATCTCATTAACTGAAAACTACAAATACAGATTACACAACAGTAAACCAGAGTTGCCCTCATTTATGGTGGACCATTGGATCTACTATGGATCCTGCGCAGAAGATTAGAGAAAATAATATTGCTCCCCATATCAGGAGAGATTGTGCAGGAATCTGAATTCCTTAGGATCAAAATCAATGTAATTGGTTGTAAGTTCTATAGAAAAGGGCTTTCACTGCCCAACGTCATGTGAACAGTTTTGGGTGGAGGAGAATGTTGTGGTCTAGAGGCAAAATGGTGATCATGGTAATACGGCCGGACTACACCACCGATAAAGCAGCCACAGCCGGTGACTGAGAGGAATCTGTGACTTCTCTGCATTCAGTGGTTCCTACTCACCTGGGTAGTCATATGTGGGAATCTCCTCTTTACACCACTCATCATCTCTCACATATGTCTCTGTAGTATTAATATGGGTCAGATCTTCACCCTGAAACAAATATTGTAAGTCACTGACAGATGGAGAAGTCCCATCTATGATCAGCTCTAATCCTGCCATCTCCACCGTTCTCATTACACAAGTATAAAACATATAATACTGGTGGATAAAACAAGACTGAGCACAAGACCTTCACAGCCGTCTACACATCATAGGGGAGATCTCCTGACACCTTCTCTCCATCTACCTGATGATCCTGAGGAGCACTGGGATCTTCTTGGTTACAGTCCTGTGGAAGAAGAGGACGGGGACATCTCTCTGGTGTTGTCCTCTTACTGGATAGATCTGGAGGAAACACATACAGGGACTGAATTCATTCTCTACATACAGATAAATATAGGCCGTGTGTATTTAGTCCTGTCTATTACCTGGAGATGTGAGGGGCTGGGGAACCTCCATTATGATGTTCTTGTACAGATCTCTGTGTCCTTCCAAATACTCCCACTCCTCCATGGAGAAATAGACGGCAACATCCTGACACCTTATAGGAACCTGACACATACAATGATACCGTCATCCCCCGATCCCTTCATAGTGTTACTGTATAATGTCCCAGCATTCCCAGCAGTGTCACCTCTCCTGTCAGCAGCTCAGTCATGTTGTAGAGGAGTTCTAGGATCTTCTGGTCATTGATGTCATCATGGATCAGGGGGTGAGGTGGAGGCCCCGTGATTGGGCTCAGGGGTCTTCCCCATCCCTCAGACACAGGGTCCTGACAGCGATCACTAGAGGTCTTCTTCACCACTGTGTAATCCTGGTTATGGAGAGACACATTAATAAATCTCACTACAGACATTTCCAGAGTCCTCACCTCTCCAGTTCTGTCCATCTGTTATTCCCATAGATAAGAATGATGTAATGTGACGTCATCAGAATCTCTCACCTCTCCAGTGAGACGGAAGAGGATCTCTAGGGTGAGGTGTAACATCCTCTCCGCCATCTTGTCTCTGTCCATATCCATCCTTGATGGGTAAATCAGGAAAATTCTCTTCTGTAGAAGATCTTCACTGAGAGGATCCGATATTGTAGAGACCTGAATGAGAAGAAGATGATCCGATGTAACATCATAAGAATCCTGTGTAATAATACAATTACTGGAGATAATAAGGGAAACATATGAGGAGATTTATTATCTTACAGTGTTTAGTTTTCTTCCCTGACATCTACTAATAAAACCTATATATTTAGGCCACAGACAACAAGCAGTTTCCTCTTCGGAGTCGGCAACTGAACACGTTCCTCATAGACTCATCTTCCATAACGCTAATTCTCGTCTCATTACCGACACTGGAATCGGCATTAGCAATACTGCAGGAGAGATTCATTACACGCGACATGAGAAATAACTCCTTCATGATGAGGACGACATCTTCATCTTCTACTGCGGCTCTAGAGACAGATTTGGCCAGAGTCGGTCACTGCCTCCATCCCCACCGGCCGTCTATATGAAGGTTTCCCGTCTTCCCCGCACTGGAATCTTCTCTCCCGTTAGATCTCAGCTCTGAGTCACACACAGAAGTTTGAGGCTTTTCTGGAAGAACAGGACAGGAGAGATCTGAGGCCGATGTCTCCATGTACAGGGTTTCCCCTCGGGATAAGAGGCTTTTCTATCCCTTTCCCCCAATTAGAGGGGACACCTGTGGATATTGGGGTCTTTACCGGCTGCAGTCCTGGGGGGATTTACTCGGTAACGTGGACGTTGGACAAACGTCACCATCAATTCCCATCAGAGTGAAGGAACATCGCTCCTCTATTCAGCTCTATGGATCCAGGATGAAACCCACTGATGGGTTGATGGCCTTGTTGAGGATCAGAGGTCTCGTTCTTTTTCCGTACCTCGACGATATTCTGAAAAAAGCTCCCTCTTTTCACCAGGCGCGCCTAAGTTTGAAGATCGTCCTAGACACTCTTTCCAATTTCGGGTGGATCGTCAACAGGAAAAAGTCCTGTCTGGTTCCTTCTCAACGCCTTGTGTTTCTGGGCCTACTGTTCGACACTCGTCGGTCAAGGGTCTTTCTCCCACGAGAGAAGATTCTCTCCCTGCAGCAGGATGTACGATCGCTGCAGACCACACGATATCCGTCCCTCCGAACAACCATGAGGGTCCTGGGAAAGATGGTGGCGGCGATAGAGGCAGTTCCCTTTGCCCAATTTCACGCCAGACCTCTCCAACACGCCATTCTGTCAAGGAGGAACAGGTCTGCTCTGTCCCTGGATCACCCTGTTCGTCTTTCATGCCGGATCAAGCGGTCTCTCAACTGGTGGTTGACGTCATCTCTCATCCTCTTGGGGCGGTCTTTTCTTCCCATTCACTGGCAGATTGTAACAACGGATGCCAGCCTCCTCGGATGGGGGGCAGTGTTCCGCAATCACACTGTTCAGGGTCGTTGGTCGACTCGGGAATCAGCCCTGCCGATCAACGTCCTAGAGATACGAGCAATTTATCTGGCTCTCGTCCACTGGGAGAGGCTCCTCAGGGGCCTGCCTATCCGCATTCAGACAGACAATGCCACAGCGGTGGCATATGTCAACCGCCAAGGAGGAACACGGAGTGCCTCAGCCCTGGCAGAAGTGTCCAAGATCCTTCAGTGGGCAGAGATTTCGGTACCGACAATCTCCGCGGTACACATTCCCTGCGTGGACAACTGGGCCGCCGATTTTCTCAGCCGCGAGGGTCTCGCGGCAGGAGAGTGGTCCCTACATCCGGAAGTGTTTCTTCAGCTTTGCCGTCGTTGGGGGACCCCGGATGTAGATCTGCTAGCCTCTCACCTCAGCAGGAAAGTCCCACAGTTTGTATCCAGGGCTCGAGATCCTCTCGCAGTGGGCACCGACGCTCTGGCCATTCCTTGGTCGCAGTTCGAGCTCCCCTACCTGTTCCCTCCCCTGCCCCTTCTTCCCAAGCTGTTGAAGAAGATCAAAGCAGAAGGAATTCCAGTCATTCTCATCGCCCCGAATCGCCCCAGAAGGTCTTGGTTCGCGGACATTGTCAACCTTCTCGCGGACGCCCCCTGGAAGCTTCCAGACAGGGCAGATCTGCTGTCTCAAGGCCCGTTTTGCCACCCCAATTCTCGGCCGCTCAATTTAACGGCGTGGCTGTTGAGACCGAGGTTTTGAAACGAGCAGGATTCTCCGGTCGAGTAATTCATACCATGATCCGAGCCAGGAAGCCATCGTCTTCCAAGATTTACTACCGTACTTGGGAGGCCTATTTCACTTGGTGTGAGGCCAATAACATCGCGCCCATGTGCTTTTCGCTCCCTTCCGTTCTGGCGTTTCTTCAGGCAGGGCTGGATGCGGGGCTTGCTCTCAGTTCCTTGAAGGGTCAAGTTTCGGTGCTGTCCATTTTATTTCAGAAGACGTTGGCCTCCCGCCCTCAGGTCAAAACCTTTCTTCAGGGCGTGGCTCACACGGCTCCTCCGTACCAAGCGCCCGTGGATCCATGGGATCTTAATTTGGTTCTTGAGGTTCTGCAAGGTTCTCCTTTTGAATCTCTCAGGGATGTTTCCCTTTCTCTCTTTTCTTGGAAGGTAGCTTTCCGGGTGGCCATCACTTCCATCCGGCGCGTGTCGGAATTAGCGGCTCTTTCTTGCCGCTCTCCTTTCTTGGTACTTCACCAGGACAAGGTAGTTCTACGGCCTCCGCCCTCTTTTCTTCCGAAGGTGGTGTCCTCCTTTCACCTCAATGAGGATATTGTTCTGCCGTCCTTCTGTCCAAGTCCTACTCACCCTCGGGAGCGGTCCCTGAACAAGCTGGATCTGGTCAGGGCGATGAGAATCTATCTGTCTAGGACGACTTCCTTGCGGAAGACAGACTCTCTTTTCATCATTCCAGATGGGGCGCAGAAAGGTCACCCGGCCTCCAAGGCTACTATTGCTCCCTGGATCAGATCGGCAATTTTGGAGGCCTACTGGGTTAAGCATCGAGTGGCCCCTCCGGGGATCAGAGCGCACTCTACCCGGGCAGTTGGTGCTTCCTGGGTGGTACGACACAGAGCCTCCACGCTGCAGCTTTGCAGCGTGGAGTCCACCGGCCTGATGGAAGTTTGTTTCCCACCCCAGGGACTGCTTTGGGACGTCCCATGGTCTCTGTGTCCCCCAATAAGGCGAACGAGAAAACAGGATTTTTGGGTTGCTTACCGTAAAATCTGTTTCTCGGAGCCTTTATTGGCGGACACAGCACCCTCCCATGTTCTACAACTCCTGTTCTTACTTTGGTTGATTGGTTACAGTTGAGTTGTTTGTTCTGTTCTCAATCTGTTCTGTTACTTCTCCTACTGCTTTCTCACTAACTGAGGAAATTCCCTGCCGGTCGGTGGGGTGTACACTGCGGAGGAGGAGCTAACCTTTTTTTGCATTGTGTCAGCCTCCTAGTGGCAGCAGCATACACCCATGGTCTCTGTGTCCCCCAATGAAGGCTCCGAGAAACAGATTTTACGGTAAGCAACCCAAAAATCCTGTTTTTTTTCGACAAAAATGATCTTTTTACCCCCAATTGTTATTTTCCCAAGAGCAACAGGACCCCAATAGTTATTGTGCAATTCGTCTTGAGTACGATACGTGGGGGTAAACCACTATTTGGGCGCATGGCAGAGCTCGGAAGGGAAGCAGCGCCATTTGACCTTTTTGGCTGGAATTGAGATCGGACGCCATGTCGCGTTTGGAAAGCCCCTGATGTGCCAAAACAGTGGAAACCCCCCAATTCTAACTCTAACCCTAGCCCTAATGGGAAAATGGAAATATTTTTATTTTTTATTTTATTATTTTTCCCTAACTAAGGGGGTGATAACGGGGGGTTTGATTTACTATTTATGGCAGGTTTTTATGTTTGGCGACTGTCGCATGCTAAAAGATGCTTTTTATTGTAAAAATAGTTTTTGCATCACCACATATTGAGAGCTATAATTTTTCCATATTTTGACCCACAGAGTCATGTGAGATCTTATTTTTTGCGGGACGAGTTGACGTTTTTATTGGTACCATTTTCGGGCTTGTGACATTTTTTGATCGCTTTTTATTCTGATTTGTGGGACGCAGAATGAACAAAAACCAGCGTTTCATGAATTTCTTTTGGGGGGTGCGTTTACACTGTTCTGCGTGCGGTAAAATTGATAAAGCAGTTTTATTCTTCGTGTCAGTACGGTTACAGCGATTCCTCATTTATGTCTTTTTTTATGTTTTGGCGCTTTTATGCACTGAAAACAATTTTATATAAAAAATAATTATTCTGTGAGCTATAACTTTTTTATTTTTTCGCTGATGATGCTGTATGGTGGCTCATTTTTTGCGGGACAAGATGACGTTTTCAGCGGTACCATGGTTATTTATATCCGTCTTTTTGATCGCGCGTTATTTCACTTTTTGTTCGGCAGTATGATGATAAAGCATTATTTTTTGCTTCGTTTTTTATTTTTTAAGAGGTTCAATAAAGGGGTTAATTAGTGGGACAGTTTTATAGGGCGGATCGTTACGGATGCAGCGATACCAAATATGTGTACTTTTATTTATTTTTTTTTTTAAAAAATGAATTTATTAGGGAATATATATATATATTTTTTAAATTTATTTAGCGATTTTTTTTTTTTTTTTTTTTTTATAAATTATTTTTACACTTTTTTTAAACTTTATTACATTGTCCCAGGGGGGACATAACTGTCATGTGACAGATCGCTGATCTGTCACATCACAGATCGCTGTGAGAGATCAGCGATCTGTCACAGGCAGTGCTGCAGGCTTCCTCATGCTGGCGCTTTGCAGCCATGAGGAAGCCGCCTCCCTGCAGGCCCCCGAAGGTCCCCGCCACCAATTTGGATTCGGGGACCTGCAGGGAAGGAGACCCCCGCAGCAGTGCTGCACATCGCGCTGCTGTGGGGGTCTCAGGGAAGCACGGAGGGAGCCTCTTTGCCGATGCTTCCCTAAACCCCCGGTACACTGCGATCGTGTTTGATCGCAGTGTGCCAGGAGTTAACGTGTCGGGGGCGGTCCGTGACCGCCCCTGACACATAGTGTCGGGTGTCAGCTGTGATAATCAGCTGACACCCGGCCACGATCAGCTGCATTCCCCCCGTGAGCGCAGCTGATCGTGCTAGACGTACTATTCCGTCCTTGGGACTTAGGTCCCAGGTCACATGGACGGAATAGTACATCTAATGTAGGAAAGGTGTTAATATCGGCTTTTTCTGGAGTTTTTCCTGTAATATAGAATCATAGAATCGTAGAGTTGGAAGGGACCTCGTGGGCCATCTGGTCCAACCCCCTGCTCAAAGCAGGATTCGCTAAATCATCCCAGTCAGATGTCTGTCCAGCCTCTGTTTGAAGACTTCCATTGAAGGAGAACTCACCACTTCTCGTGGCAGCCTGTTCCACTCATTGATCACTCTAACTGTCAAAAAGTTTTTTCTAATATCTAATCTGTGTCTCCTCCCATTCAGTTTCATCCCATTGCTTCTAGTCTTTCCTTGTGCAAATGAGAATAAAGTTGATCCTTCTACAATGTGACAGCCCTTTAGATATTTGTAGACAGCTATTAAGTCTCCTCTCAGTCTTCTCTTTTGCAAACTAAACATTCCCAAATCCTGCAACCTTTCCTCATAAGACAGGGTTTGCAGACCGGTCACCATTCTGGTCGCTCTTTTCTGAACTTGCTCCAGTTTGTTGATGTCTTTTTTAAAATGTGGTGCCCAAAACTGGACACAATATTCCAGATGAGGTCTGACCAAAGAGGAGTAGAGGGAAATAATGACTTCACGTGATCTAGACTGTATGCTTCTGTTAATACATCCTAGAATTGCATTTGCCTTTTTTGCTGCTGCATCACACTGTTGACTCATATTCAGTCTGTGATCTATTAGTATACCCAAGTCTTTTTCACATGTGCTGTCACTTAGCCCTATTCCTCCCATTCTATATATGTTTTTTCCATTTTTATTGCCCAGATGTAGTACTTTGCATTTCTCCCTGTTAAAAACCATTCTGTTAGTTGCTGCCCACTTCTCCAGTTTATTTAAATCTTTTTGAATCCTCTCTCTCTCTTCTCTAGTATTAGCTATCCCTCCTAGCTTTGTGTCATCAGCAAATTTAATCAGTTTACCCTCAATTCCTTCATCTAAATCGTTGATAAAGATGTTGAACAATACAGGGCCCAGGACAGAGCCCTGTGGTACCCCACTTGAGACATTCTTCCAACTGGATGTGCAGCCATTTACGACCACTCTTTGGGTCCGATCACTAAGCCAGTTATGAATCCACCTAACAGTTGCCTTGTCCATTCCATACTTAATCATTTTTTCAATAAGGATTGTATGAGAGACTTTGTCAAATGCTTTGCTGAAGTCAAGATATACTATATCTACAGCATTTCCTTGATCCACCCAATCAGTGATACCGTCATAGAAGGAAATTAAGTTAGTCTGACATGACTTATTAGTTACAAACCCATGCTGACTCTGTTTAATCACTTCATTCTTATCCAGGTATTGAGATACATGTTGTTTAATAATTTGTTCAAAGATCTTTCCTGGTATAGAAGGCAGACTCACCGGCCTATAGTTACCTGGGTCCACCTTCTTCCCCTTTTTGAAGATAGGAACAACATTTGCTCTTCTCCAGTCTTCTGGCACTTCTCCTGTTCTCCAAGAATTTTCAAAGATTATAGAGAGGGGTTCAAAAATTTCTTCTGCTATCTCCTTCAGTACTCTGGGGTGTAATTCATCTGGACCTGGAGACTTGAATTCATTTAGGCTAGCTAAGTGTTTCCTCACTATCTTTCTGTTTATAGATATCCTGGATTCTTCTATTCCCTTAATAGGACAGTGAATAACAGTTGATGTTACATTTCCTTTCTGAGAGAAAACACATGCAAAATAGGAATTTAAAAGTTCAGCCTTCTCAACATCCTGTCTTACCATTTCATCATTTTCATCCTGTAAAAATCCTATAGCATCTTTGACTTTTCTTTTACTTTTGACATATCCCCAAAATCCTTTATTATTGCTTTTGACATCTCTTGCAAGCCTCAATTCATTTTCAGCTTTAGATAATCTGATTTGTGCCCTGCAGGTTCTGCAGACAGCATTATATTCTTCTTTAGATATGCCTCCCTCTTTCCATTTTATAAACATTTTTTTCTTCCTTTTTAGCATGTGCTTAAGTTCTGTGTTCATCCATCCTGGTTTCCTTAACTGCTTCCTATTCTTCCCTCTTTTCGGAATTGTTAACAACTGTGCTTTGAGAATTTCATTTTTCAAGATTTCCCATCCTTCCTGGACATTTTTGTCTTTAAGGATATCCAGCCATTGGATCCCTCCAATTCTCTTTCTGAATCCCTTAAAATCTGCCTTTCTGAAATCTAACCTTGATGTCTGAGTCTTCACAGGTCTTCCGCCTCTAGTTATCCAAAATTCTAAAATAGCATGGTCGCTACCTCCTAGGGTCCCAGCCACTTTTACCTCCTCAACCATTTCCTCCCTGTTTATAAGGATTAGATCCAAGGTAGCAGTTCCCCTTGTTTTCTCCCTTACCTTTTGGAAGATAAAGTTGTCAGCAAGAGAGGATAAGAATTTCCTTGACCTGTTAGTTTTGCCTGAGAGAGATTCCCAACAAATGTCTGGATAGTTGAAATCTCCCATGACAACTATGTCATATTTTTTGGAGAACTTGGCCATTTGATGCATAAAGAGTTCATCCATAGCTTCAGCTTGCACAGGCGGCCTGTAGTAAATGCCTACAATGGTGTCCTTTCCATTGTTCTGTCCTTGTATTCTTACCCAAACAGTTTCCACAGAACTCCCAGTCTCTGAAGCTTCAATCTCTGTGCAGATATACGCGTTTCTAACATACAATGCGACACCCCCTCCTCGTTTATCAAGTCTGTTTCTTGCAAATAAGTTGTATCCTTCTAGTCTTGTATTCCAATCATGTGTATTGTCCCACCAAGTTTCAGTGATTCCAATGACATCATATTTCTTTTCCTGTGTTAGTAGTTCCAATTCTCCTTGTTTGTTGCCCATGCTTTGTGCATTAGTATAGAAACATTTTAGTTTGTGATTGGTTTCTCTTTCTCCAATATTTTTATTAATTAGATTCTTTCGTCTTTGTTCTTCCTTTCCACTTCTAATAGCAGAGTTCTCAATAGCATTTGTCAGGTGTATGGCTTTTTCTGGTCTTTTGCTTCCCTTCCCATGTTTTTCTAGTTTAAAGCTCTCCTTACAAGTGTAGCAAGGCGACTTCCAAATACATGTTTTCCAGTCTTCGTAAGGTGCACCCCATCTCTAGCAAGTAGTCAATCGTATAAGTAGTTCACTCCGTGATCCAGAAATCCAAATCGTTGCTGACGGCACCATCGACGTAGCCAGTTATTCACCTGCAGAATCTTATTCCACCTCCTTGTTCCATGGCCATCCACTGGGAGGATGGAAGAGAAGACCACCTGCGCTCCCAGTTCTTTCACTTTCTTGCCTAAGTCTTCAAAGTCTCTGCAGATGGTTTCCAGGTCGTTTCTTGCAGTGTCATTTGTCCCCACATGTAGAAGCAGGAATGGGTAGTCATCTGTAGGTCTGAAGAGTCCTGATATCCTGTCAGACACATCTTTAATTTTTGCACCTGGAAGACAACACATTTCTCTTGAAGTTATATCCGGTCTGCAGATAGCGGCCTCAGTTCCTCTCAACAGGGAATCCCCCATGACCACCACTCTCCGTTTCTTCTTCACAACATTTTTCTTTCTCCATCCAGGAGGACTCTGAAGGCGTACAAGGTTGCTGCTTGTTGGCAAAGTCTTATCCTGATGTATTTCTTCATTGTTTTCCTGCGTGAGAGCCTGGTACTGGTTTCTGAGCAGTATGGGTGCTGACTGCCTCCTGATCCTCCTGCTTCTCTGGGTCACATGTCTCCATTCCTCTGTTTCTTCAGGTGCACTTCGAATTTCTTCTCTTTCTGTAACATGAAGAGATAATTCTGCTCTGTCCAAGAACTCTTCACCTTCCTTAATGATCTTCAACGTAGCTAACCTCTCTTCGAGATTTTCCAACTTTTCCTCCAACAGGGACACAAGCTTGCATTTGTGGCATGTGAAGTTTGGCTTTTCCACTGGTAAGTCTGTGAACATGTGACAAATGACACTTGGACAGAGCAGAATTATCTCTTCATGTTACAGAAAGAGAAGAAATTCGAAGTGCACCTGAAGAAACAGAGGAATGGAGACATGTGACCCAGAGAAGCAGGAGGATCAGGAGGCAGTCAGCACCCATACTGCTCAGAAACCAGTACCAGGCTCTCACGCAGGAAAACATTGAAGAAATACATCAGGATAAGACTTTGCCAACAAGCAGCAACCTTGTACGCCTTCAGAGTCCTCCTGGATGGAGAAAGAAAAATGTTGTGAAGAAGAAACGGAGAGTGGTGGTCATGGGGGATTCCCTGTTGAGAGGAACTGAGGCCGCTATCTGCAGACCGGATATAACTTCAAGAGAAATGTGTTGTCTTCCAGGTGCAAAAATTAAAGATGTGTCTGACAGGATAT
Source organism: Dendrobates tinctorius (assembly GCF_039654945.1). Classification (NCBI taxonomy): domain Eukaryota; kingdom Metazoa; phylum Chordata; class Amphibia; order Anura; family Dendrobatidae; genus Dendrobates; species Dendrobates tinctorius. The sequence continues at coordinate 2,374,270 of NW_027361787.1, read as the reverse complement.
CAGGACTCTTCAGACCTACAGATGACTACCCATTCCTGCTACTACATGTGGGGACAAATGACACTGCAAGAAACGACCTGGAAACCATCTGCAGAGACTTTGAAGACTTAGGCAAGAAAGTGAAAGAACTGGGAGCGCAGGTGGTCTTCTCTTCCATCCTCCCAGTGGATGGCCATGGAACAAGGAGGTGGAATAAGATTCTGCAGGTGAACAACTGGCTACGTCGATGGTGCCGTCAGCAACGATTTGGATTTCTGGATCACGGAGTGAACTACTTATACGATGGACTACTTGCTAGAGATGGGGTGCACCTTACGAAGACTTGTAAGCATGTATTTGGAAGTCGCCTTGCTACACTTGTAAGGAGAGCTTTAAACTAGAACAACATGGGAAGGGAAGCAAAAGACCAGAAAAAGCCATACACCTGACAAATGCTATTGAGAACTCTGCTATTAGAAGTGGAAAGGAAGAACAAAGACGAAAGAATCTAATTAATAAAAATATTGGAGAAAGAGAAACCAATCACAAACTAAAATGTTTCTATACTAATGCACAAAGCATGGGCAACAAACAAGGAGAATTGGAACTACTAACACAGGAAAAGAAATATGATGTCATTGGAATCACTGAAACTTGGTGGGACAATGCACATGATTGGAATACAAGACTAGAAGGATACAACTTATTTGCAAGAAACAGACTTGATAAACGAGGAGGGGGTGTCGCATTGTATGTTAGAAACGCGTATATCTGCACAGAGATTGAAGCTTCAGAGACTGGGAGTTCTGTGGAAACTGTTTGGGTAAGAATACAAGGACAGAACAATGGAAAGGACACCATTGTAGGCATTTACTACAGGCCGCCTGTGCAAGCTGAAGCTATGGATGAACTCTTTATGCATCAAATGGCCAAGTTCTCCAAAAAATATGACATAGTTGTCATGGGAGATTTCAACTATCCAGACATTTGTTGGGAATCTCTCTCAGGCAAAACTAACAGGTCAAGGAAATTCTTATCCTCTCTTGCTGACAACTTTATCTTCCAAAAGGTAAGGGAGAAAACAAGGGGAACTGCTACCTTGGATCTAATCCTTATAAACAGGGAGGAAATGGTTGAGGAGGTAAAAGTGGCTGGGACCCTAGGAGGTAGCGACCATGCTATTTTAGAATTTTGGATAACTAGAGGCGGAAGACCTGTGAAGACTCAGACGTCAAGGTTAGATTTCAGAAAGGCAGATTTTAAGGGATTCAGAAAGAGAATTGGAGGGATCCAATGGCTGGATATCCTTAAAGACAAAAATGTCCAGGAAGGATGGGAAATCTTGAAAAATGAAATTCTCAAAGCACAGTTGTTAACAATTCCGAAAAGAGGGAAGAATAGGAAGCAGTTAAGGAAACCAGGATGGATGAACACAGAACTTAAGCACATGCTAAAAAGGAAGAAAAAAATGTTTATAAAATGGAAAGAGGGAGACATATCTAAAGAAGAATATAATGCTGTCTGCAGAACCTGCAGGGCACAAATCAGATTATCTAAAGCTGAAAATGAATTGAGGCTTGCAAGAGATGTCAAAAGCAATAATAAAGGATTTTGGGGATATGTCAAAAGTAAAAGAAAAGTCAAAGATGCTATAGGATTTTTACAGGATGAAAATGATGAATTGGTAAGACAGGATGTTGAGAAGGCTGAACTTTTAAATTCCTATTTTGCATCTGTTTTCTCTCAGAAAGGAAATGTAACATCAACTGTTATTCACTGTCCTATTAAGGGAATAGAAGAATCCAGGATATCTATAAACAGAAAGATAGTGAGGAAACACTTAGCTAGCCTAAATGAATTCAAGTCTCCAGGTCCAGATGAATTACACCCCAGAGTACTGAAGGAGATAGCAGAAGAAATTTTTGAACCCCTCTCTATAATCTTTGAAAATTCTTGGAGAACAGGAGAAGTGCCAGAAGACTGGAGAAGAGCAAATGTTGTTCCTATCTTCAAAAAGGGGAAGAAGGTGGACCCAGGTAACTATAGGCCGGTGAGTCTGACTTCTATACCAGGAAAGATCTTTGAACAAATTATTAAACAACATGTATGTCAATACCTGGATAAGAATGAAGTGATTAAACAGAGTCAGCATGGGTTTGTAACTAATAAGTCATGTCAGACTAACTTAATTTCCTTCTATGACGGTATCACTGATTGGGTGGATCAAGGAAATGCTGTAGATATAGTATATCTTGACTTCAGCAAAGCATTTGACAAAGTCTCTCATACAATCCTTATTGAAAAAATGATTAAGTATGGAATGGACAAGGCAACTGTTAGGTGGATTCATAACTGGCTTAGTGATCGGACCCAAAGAGTGGTCGTAAATGGCTGCACATCCAGTTGGAAGAATGTCTCAAGTGGGGTACCACAGGGCTCTGTCCTGGGCCCTGTATTGTTCAACATCTTTATCAACGATTTAGATGAAGGAATTGAGGGTAAACTGATTAAATTTGCTGATGACACAAAGCTAGGAGGGATAGCTAATACTAGAGAAGAGAGAGAGAGGATTCAAAAAGATTTAAATAAACTGGAGAAGTGGGCAGCAACTAACAGAATGGTTTTTAACAGGGAGAAATGCAAAGTACTACATCTGGGCAATAAAAATGGAAAAAACATATATAGAATGGGAGGAATAGGGCTAAGTGACAGCACATGTGAAAAAGACTTGGGTATACTAATAGATCACAGACTGAATATGAGTCAACAGTGTGATGCAGCAGCAAAAAAGGCAAATGCAATTCTAGGATGTATTAACAGAAGCATACAGTCTAGATCACGTGAAGTCATTATTTCCCTCTACTCCTCTTTGGTCAGACCTCATCTGGAATATTGTGTCCAGTTTTGGGCACCACATTTTAAAAAAGACATCAACAAACTGGAGCAAGTTCAGAAAAGAGCGACCAGAATGGTGACCGGTCTGCAAACCCTGTCTTATGAGGAAAGGTTGCAGGATTTGGGAATGTTTAGTTTGCAAAAGAGAAGACTGAGAGGAGACTTAATAGCTGTCTACAAATATCTAAAGGGCTGTCACATTGTAGAAGGATCAACTTTATTCTCATTTGCACAAGGAAAGACTAGAAGCAATGGGATGAAACTGAATGGGAGGAGACACAGATTAGATATTAGAAAAAACTTTTTGACAGTTAGAGTGATCAATGAGTGGAACAGGCTGCCACGAGAAGTGGTGAGTTCTCCTTCAATGGAAGTCTTCAAACAGAGGCTGGACAGACATCTGACTGGGATGATTTAGCGAATCCTGCTTTGAGCAGGGGGTTGGACCAGATGGCCCAGGAGGTCCCTTCCAACTCTACGATTCTATGATTCTATGTAGCAAGAAATGCAGCTCACCAAATGGCTCCTGGCCTCTTCCATCTTGAGATTTCTTAAAAACGATGAAAGATGAGCCCAAATTCCGATTTCCTCTTTTCAGCTGCAACGGCCAAAACCCAGTGATCGTTGAGCTCGCGGAGACTCTTCACTTATCCCAGAAGGCACTGGGAATATGCAAATGATCTCCTCAAGACTCTTCCCCTGGTTTTCCGATTTCCTCTTTTCAGCTGCAACGGCCAAAACCCAGTGATCGTTGAGCTCGCGGAGACTCTTCACTTATCCCAGAAGGCACTGGGAATATGCAAATGATCTCCTCAAGACTCTTCCCCTGGTTTTCCGATTTCCTCTTTTCAGCTGCAACGGCCAAAACCCAGTGATCGGTGAGCTCGCGGAGACTCTTCACTTATCCCAGAAGGCACTGGGAATATGCAAATGATCTCCTCAAGACTCTTCCCCTGGTTTTCCGATTTCCTCTTTTCAGCTGCAACGGCCAAAACCCAGTGATCGGTGAGCTCGCGGAGACTCTTCACTTATCCCAGAAGGCACTGGGAATATGCAAATGATCTCCTCCAGACTCTTCCCCTGGTTTTCCGATTTCCTCTTTTCAGCTGCAACGGCCAAAACCCAGTGATCGGTGAGCTCGCGGAGACTCTTCACTTATCCCAGAAGGCACTGGGAATATGCAAATGATCTCCTCAAGACTCTTCCCCTGGTTTTCCGATTTCCTCTTTTCAGCTGCAACGGCCAAAACCCAGTGATCGGTGAGCTCGCGGAGACTCTTCACTTATCCCAGAAGGCACTGGGAATATGCAAATGATCTCCTCAAGACTCTTCCCCTGGTTTTCCGATTTCCTCTTTTCAGCTGCAACGGCCAAAACCCAGTGATCGGTGAGCTCGCGGAGACTCTTCACTTATCCCAGAAGGCACTGGGAATATGCAAATGATCTCCTCAAGACTCTTCCCCTGGTTTTCCGATTTCCTCTTTTCAGCTGCAACGGCCAAAACCCAGTGATCGTTGAGCTCGCGGAGACTCTTCACTTATCCCAGAAGGCACTGGGAATATGCAAATGATCTCCTCAAGACTCTTCCCCTGGTTTTCCGATTTCCTCTTTTCAGCTGCAACGGCCAAAACCCAGTGATCGTTGAGCTCGCGGAGACTCTTCACTTATCCCAGAAGGCACTGGGAATATGCAAATGATCTCCTCAAGACTCTTCCCCTGGTTTTCCGATTTCCTCTTTTCAGCTGCAACGGCCAAAACCCAGTGATCGTTGAGCTCGCGGAGACTCTTCACTTATCCCAGAAGGCACTGGGAATATGCAAATGAGCTCCTCAAGACTCTTCCCCTGGTTTTCCGATTTCCTCTTTTCAGCTGCAACGGCCAAAACCCAGTGATCGTTGAGCTCGCGGAGACTCTTCACTTTTCCCAGAAGGCACTGGGAATATGCAAATGATCTCCTCAAGACTCTTCCCCTGGTTTTCCGATTTCCTCTTTTCAGCTGCAACGGCCAAAACCCAGTGATCGGTGAGCTCGCGGAGACTCTTCACTTATCCCAGAAGGCACTGGGAATATGCAAATGATCTCCTCAAGACTCTTCCCCTGGTTTTCCGATTTCCTCTTTTCAGCTGCAACGGCCAAAACCCAGTGATCGTTGAGCTCGCGGAGACTCTTCACTTATCCCAGAAGGCACTGGGAATATGCAAATGATCTCCTCAAGACTCTTCCCCTGGTTTTCCGATTTCCTCTTTTCAGCTGCAACGGCCAAAACCCAGTGATCGGTGAGCTCGCGGAGACTCTTCACTTATCCCAGAAGGCACTGGGAATATGCAAATGATCTCCTCCAGACTCTTCCCCTGGTTTTCCGATTTCCTCTTTTCAGCTGCAACGGCCAAAACCCAGTGATCGGTGAACTCGAGGAGACTCTTCACTTATCCCAGAAGGCACTGGGAATATGCAAATGATCTCCTCAAGACTCTTCACCTGGTTTTCCGATTTCCTCTTTTCAGCTGCAACGGCCAAAACCCAGTGATCGTTGAGCTCGCGGAGACTCTTCACTTATCCCAGAAGGCACTGGGAATATGCAAATGATCTCCTCAAGACTCTTCCCCTGGTTTTCCGATTTCCTCTTTTCAGCTGCAACGGCCAAAACCCAGTGATCGGTGAGCTCGCGGAGACTCTTCACTTATCCCAGAAGGCACTGGGAATATGCAAATGATCTCCTCAAGACTCTTCCCCTGGTTTTCTGATTTCCTCTTTTCAGCTGCAACGGCCAAAACCCAGTGATCGTTGAGCTCGCGGAGACTCTTCACTTATCCCAGAAGGCACTGGGAATATGCAAATGATCTCCTCAAGACTCTTCCCCTGGTTTTCCGATTTCCTCTTTTCAGCTGCAACGGCCAAAACCCAGTGATCGTTGAGCTCGCGGAGACTCTTCACTTATCCCAGAAGGCACTGGGAATATGCAAATGATCTCCTCAAGACTCTTCCCCTGGTTTTTAATATGGGAAAGCCTAAGGCCAGAAATAAACCCCATAAATCACTGTACATGGAGACTTTGGGATCAGATCATTTCTGTCCGCATTGTGGAAACTAAAAATCTTCTCTAAAAGCCTCAAACTTCTGTGTGTGACTCAGAGCTAAGATCTAACGTGATAGAAGATTCCAGTGCGGGGAAGACGGGAAACCTTCATATAGACGGCCGGTGGGGATGGAGGCAGTGACCGACTCTGGCCAAATCTATTTCTAGAGCCGCACTAGAAGATGAAGATGTCGTCCTCATCATGAAGGAGTTATTTCTCATGTCGTGTGTAATGAATATCTCCTGCAGTATTGCTGATGCCGATTCCAGTGTCGGTAATGAGACGAGAATTAGCGTTATGGAAGATGAGTCTATGAGGAACGTGTTCAGCTGCCCACTCCGAGGAGGAAACTGCTTGTTGTCTGTGGCCTAAATATATAGGTTTTATTAGTAGATGTCAGGGAAGAAAACTAAACCCTGTAAGATAATAAATCTCCTCATATGTTTCCCTTATTATCTCCAGTAATTGTATTATTACACAGGACTCTTATGATGTTACATCGGATCATCTTCTTCTCATTCAGGTCTCTACAATATTGGATCCTCTCAGTGAAGATCTTCTACAAAAGAGAGTTTTCCTGATTTACCCATCAAGGATGGATATGGACAGAGACAAGATGATGGAGAGGATGTTACACCTCACCCTAGAGATCCTCTTCCGGCTCACTGGAGAGGTGAGAGATTCTGATGACGTCACATTACATCATTCTTATCTATGGGAATAACAGATGGACAGAACTGGAGAGGTGAGGACTCTGGAAATGTCTGTAGTGAGATTTATTAATGTGTCTCTCCATAACCAGGATTACACAGTGGTGAGGAAGACCTCTAGTGATCGCTGTCAGGACCCTGTGTCTGAGGGATGGGGAAGACCACTGAGCCCAATCACGGGGCCTCCACCTCACCCCCTGACCCATGAGGACATCAATGACCAGAAGATCCTAGAACTCCTCTACAAGATGATTGAGCTGCTGACTGGAGAGGTGACACTGCTGGGAATGCTGGGACATTACACAGTAACACTATGAAGGGATCGGGGGGATGACGGTATCATTGTATGTGTCAGGTTCCTATAAGGTGTCAGGATGTCGCTGTCTATTTCTCCATGGAGGAGTGGGAGTATTTAGAAGGACACAGAGATCTGTACAAGAATGTCATAATGGAGGTTCGCCAGCCCCTCACATCTCCAGGTAATAGACAGGACTAAATACACATGGCCTATAATTATCTGTATGTAGAGAATGAATTCAGTCCCTGTATGTGTTTCCTCCAGATCTATCCAGTAAGAGGACAACACCAGAGAGATGTCCCCGTCCTCTTCTTCCACAGGACTGTAAGCAAGAAGATCCCAGTGCTCCTCAGGAACATCAGGTAGATGGAGAGAAGGTGTCAGGAGATCTCCCCTATGATGTGTAGACGGCTGTGAAGGTCTTGTGCTCAGTCTTGTTTTATCCACCAGTATTATATGTTTTATACTTGTGTAATGAGAACGGTGGAGATGGCAGGATTAGAGCTGATCATAGATGGGACTTCTCCATCTGTCGGTGACTTTTACAATATTTGTTTCAGGGTGAAGATCTGACCCATATTAATACTACAGAGACCTATGTGAGAGATGATGAGTGGTGTAAAGAGGAAATTCCCACATATGACTACCCAGGTGAGTAGTAACCACTGAATGCAGAGAAGTCACAGATTCCTCTCAGTCACCGGCTGTGGCTGCTTTATCGGTGGTGTAGTCCGGCCGTATTACCATGATCACCATTTTGCCTCTAGACCACAACATTCTCCGCCATCCAAAACTGTTCAAATGAAATAAACTGGGAAACTGAAACCTGCGTATCTCAGAAAGGAAACCAATTTCTGTCAGTGTCCAAGGATAATTATCTGTCACCACTTGTGCAGGGCCCAACTAGAGGGACGGCCCTTCTGGACTTAATTTTAAGCAACAGGCCAGATAGAATAACAGAAGTACGAGTCGATGGATGTGATGAACAGCGGTAGTTATCCCACCGCTGCCACCAATATGTGACGAACAGCCCACCGTTGGGCAGAGATGCAGTAACTGGTCTTTGATCATCAGGTCCCGTAGCTGCTCAAAGGATTCAAACCGACAGTCCGTGGATCCACTGGTCAAAGTGGGTCCTGAGTCCTTGCACTACATCACTGTAGCTATCATGTGGGCCACGTTGGAGGTGTCGGAACTTCTTTCGGTATACCTCAGGTGTCAGCCGATATTTGGCGATCAGCGCCTCCTTTATGGCGCGATAGTCATCATCATGCGCTTGCGGAAGAGAAGCAAACGCCTCCAGAGCTTTGCCTTTTAGCCCTGGGGTCAAGTACCTGGCCCATTGGTCTTCGGGCAGTCAGTACTGTCTGCAGGCTTTCTCAAAGGCTCGCAGAAACGTGTCCAAGTCCCCGTCCTTTTCCATCACGGGAAAATGCTCTGGCTGGGGTTTAGGAGTCTGGACGCTGCTGGGCTCACCGCTTCGGGCTGTGGGGGTATGCCCCCCTTGTCGGAGCATCTCCAGCTCATGGGCTCTCTGAGCCTCAGCTTGGCGCTCAGCTCTCTCCGCCTCTCGCTCGGCTCTCTAAGCCTGGGCCTGGCGCTCGGCTTGGGCCTCCTGCCGATATTGCTGGATCAGCCTCCCCCATGCCTCACTGTCTTCGGCAGGGAGTGCGTCCAAGGCCTCTTGCAGGTAGGGGTCCAGCGTGCTCTGATTGAATGTGGGGCCAGCGTTCATGAGTGGAGCTGCTGCAGCCCCATTGCCACTTGGGCCAACGTCTGCGCCCGCTGGATTCTGGTCGTTGTCCAGCTGCACTAGACCCACGATCATTTGATCTTTGGTTCCGCCTGCGGCGTCTATGCCTCAGTACGTGCATAACCCAGTAAGGGTGTCCTTTTTCTGCTGCTGATACCACTCCACTCTCATCTGCGCCATGGTTGCCAAATGAAAGATAGAAAAGAAAAACGAAGAAACGGGAGGGGATACTTGCAAGTACACACTAATGTCTCAGGACTAGTAACCACTGAGTCTGTTCTCCAAAACCTATGATGCAGGATTCCCGCAGGGACCGTGTAGGTTTTTAGTGAGAGGAATGATTGCTCAAACCAAATCACTAATGCTCTAGGATTATCCCACCGCTCTGCCACCAATATGTGATAAACAGCGGTAGTTATCCCACCGCTGCCACCAATATGTGACAAACAGCCCACCGCTGCTCGTCCGATACGGCGACTGACGGGGGTCCCGCTGCCACCAAAATGCGACGGACAGCGGACCCTGTGTCACCACTATGTCACAGTCCCACCACTGACATGGGTGTATCAGCGGACGGAGGGACGAGACACACTGCCGGCACACGGCTATCACAGGCACAGTGGGGGGGCTTATCTTAGTTATCCCACCACTGGCACCATGTGACCAAAAATATCCAGCAAGCTAATCTCGCTCTACAATTTGCCGCAGGGGAGTATTTTGGGTGCCCCACCACTGCTATCAATCTTCTAAGTACTGCGGGGATTTATGTACATCCCACTTCCTCAGTTCCACTTCGGAACTCGCAGCTCTCCGGCGCCCCCCTTACCCTCAGGTCAGTCAGGGAACTGCACCTAGGATAATTGGTTGACGGACATGCTGCCTGTTGTGAACCGGAAATTAGGCTTCTGCAGTAAGGGAATTATCAATGCTGTGGCAGCAGCCCCTCATTCAGCAATATAAGACCCTTCTGTACTGCCAGCAAGCCGCAATAGCCATACACAACGCGCTGCCACCAGTCACAGTTACTTAATTCACAGTGTTAAATTAAGAGGGTCCGTGGCAAACCCCTTGAATTAGTAGCGATTATCTATCAAAGGCGTATAGTTCGATTCTTAGAGCATGGAGGCAGACTAAATATCAAATCATTTATTTTCCGAAAGAGGACAGTGATTACAGATAAGTTGCTATAAAGTTGAGACATTAATTATGTACAGTTACAAATATAAAATAAAAGATGGATGAACATAGAAAGTACACTCACGGTTGTTCATGGCTCTTTAGGCAAAACCATGCGGCGGAGAAAGAAGGCGGAGCCACACATCTCCACTCATCTGGAGTTCTTGTCAGCACGAGGATTGGAGCCCTCCTCTGCTGGTTTTGCCAAGGGAATGCCTTATAGACTCTGCAATGTGACATCACGGAGAGGTGCATTCTGGGTTAATCCCACCTCTCTCATCCAAGTTATAATTTGGCTACAAAACTTAGATTAGCTATAACTTTATGGGAGAAGCTGGTATGGACTCATCAGTGGTATCATGTTTCCCAGCATAATGAGCCCATCAAGAAAACATCAAACATCTATGCGATATGACCGTCCATTTGGGAGCAAATCATATCTCAGGGTCTGGACATGTTAGAACTGCGGAAGTGACACTGTAGCGGAGCTGGGACCGCTCAGATTACCAAAAGATGATTTTCATATCTCTACTTTGTACGGTTTTCGCAGGGCAGGCTCTTAAAGGTTTACTTCTAACCTTGATTTCAGACAAAGACCCTTTTCCCGAACTTTTTTTTTTTTCTTTCAGTTGAGGCTGAGAGAAGCCAAATGGTGTGACAGGAAGTGTCCTGGTTTATAGCACTTGGGGGGAAGGGAAACTACTACAGTGTACCATGTAACTCAGAAGGGGAAGAGAGGGGGCTGCAGCCCCACTGTCATAGAATGCCGGATTTTTCTGGAAAGTTCCAACCGAAAACATCATATCTTGTAGACATTGTACATCACAATGGGCACCTAGGGAACAGTGAGCACAATATAATACAATTCCACTTGTCCTTCAGTAAGGTGCCCTGGAAGGGGGTTACAAAAGCGCTGGATTTCAGGAAAGCAAAGTTTGATGAGCTTAGATAGGACCTTCGCCGAATTGATTGGGACAATGTCCTCAAAAATAGGAGCACAGAAAATAAATGGGAAATATTTAAATCAGTTTTACACACCCACTGCGAGCTAGCCATACCGTACAGAAATAAAAGGGCTAGGAACAGGAGAACACCAATGTGGCTAAATAAGGATGTAAAAAGGGCAATAAATAACAAGAACAAGGCATTTAGGAAGCTAAAACAAGAAGGCCATGAAGAAGCATTAAAAAGTTATAGAGAAAAAAATAAAATGTGTAAAAAACAAATACATTTAGCAAAAGTGGAAACTGAGAGACTCATTGCTAAGGAAAGTAAAACAAACCCCAAACTATTCTTTAATTATATAGACAGTAAAATGATTAAAATTGATGGTGTCGGCCCTTTAAAGAACAATGAGGGTGAAATCATAGAGAGCGATATGGGAAAAGCAAATGTTTTAAATACTTTTTTCTCAACAGTGTTCACACAGGAAAAGGATTTGCCAGAGGAAATGCAGAGTAATAATGTAAACTCCCCATAAAGTATTACCTGCCTAACTCAGGAAGAAGTGCAGAACCGCCTTAGTAAGATTAAAATTGTCAAATCACCAGGCCCTGATGGCATTCACCCTCGGGGATTAAGGGAGTTAAGTAATGTGATAGACAGGCCTCTATTCCTTATATTTAAAGACTCTATAGAAACAGGGTCTGTTCCTTTTGATTGGCGGCAAGCAAATGTGGTACCAATATTCAAAAAGGGGTGTAAAAGGGAACCTGAAAACTATAGGTCGGTAAGCTTAACATCTGTTGTGGGTAAAATTTTTGAAGGGTTTCTAAGGGATACCATTATGGAATATCTCAATGTTAATAAATGTTTAACTCCATATCAGCATGGATTTATGAAGGATCGCTCCTGTCAGACTAACCTGATCAGCTTCTATGAGGATGTAAGCTCTCAAATGGACCAAGCAGAATCATTGGATGTCATTTATCTTGACTTCTCTAAAGCATTTGACACTGTCCCACATAAAAGATTGGTAAGTAAGATGAGAAATCTTGGGCTAGGGGAAAATGTGTGTAGATGTGGGTAGGTTGCTGGCTTAGTGATAGAAAACAAAGAGTGGTTATTAATGGGGCACACTCAGATTGGGCCAGGGTCACTAGTGGGGTACCACAGGGGTCTGTATTGGGCCCCCTACTATTTAATATATTTATTAATGATCTAGTGGATGGCTTACACTGTAAAATATCAGTATTTGCAGATGATACAAAACTATGTAAGGTAGTTAACACAAAGGAGGACAGTTTGCAACTACAGACAGATTTGAGTAAATTGGAGAATTGGGCTGAAAAATGGCAAATGAGGTTTAACACAGATAAGTGTAAGGTTATGCACATGGGAAGGAGAAACAGATGCTACAATTACTTACTAAATGGGAAACTGCTGGGGAAATCAGACATGGAAAAAATAGGGTCATGGGATGCATTAGAAGAGGTCTGGGGGGGCGTGGCCTGAGCGGCATGTGAGGAAGACGTGTGCCCGCTGAGCTCCCGCATATACCTGCTTAATTCAGCCGTTCTGTCCCCACAGCACGGCTAGTATAACCCCTGGAGGCTGCACCGGAGACGGTAGACACCGCGGGGCACCGGAGATCGCTGCTTCACCCCAGGATATGGGGAAAAGAGGTCAGAGAAGGGTGGCAGGAGAGGCCGGAGCGGGGAGCCAAGATGGCGCCGCCGCCGCAGCGCGTGCCATAGAGGAGGCCGCAGAAGACAGCGCAGCTAGGAACAGGGCAGTGGCGGCCAGGCTGCAGCGCTTTGCCCGCACGGCCGAGGCAGAGCAGGAGTCTCTCCAGGATTCTGATATGGACCAGGAGACTGTGGCAGAGGACATGAGCCCGGGAATGGGGGAGGAGGAGGAGGCTGCCCATGCCAGAGTGCAGGGGGGGAAGGAGCTGAGCCTAGCTGGAGTGATCTGGTGGAAAGAAATAAACAGCACCTCACAGCCTTGCAACTACAAGTTCCAGACGAGCCCACCAACAAAGATGTAATGCTGGCAGTGGTGCACTGTGGGACTGCGATCTCACATGTCCTGACACAACTGGGCTTTCTGCAGGAGTCCATGCAGACTGTGCGACATGAACTGCACAGTGTTAGAGACAGAACAAGCCAGCTGGAAAAACGTATGGGTGCTGTGGAGAATTCGGCCTCTGACTCAGGACAGCATTGTACAGAGCTCAAGAAGGACATGGCAGCTGTCTGGGCTAAAACTGACGACCTTGAAAATAGATCCAGAAGGAATAATGTTCGTATTGTGGGCATGCCAGAGCGCTGTGAGGGAAAGAATCCTACTGCCTTCATTGAAACATGGCTTAAGGAAAAAGTAGGTGAGGACAATCTAACACACCTATATGCAGTGGAAAGAGCACAGAGTCCCGACTCGGGCCCCCCCCCCTGGTCATCCACCAAGACCTGTGCTGGCTAAAATCCTCCATTATAGAGATAGAGACGTTATCCTTAGATACTCAAGAGAACACCCTGACCTTACAATAGAAGGATCCAGAGTCTCCTTTTACCCGGACTTTTCGCCGGAAGTTCAGAAGATGAGAGCGAAGTTCACAGACATCAAGAAGCGTCTGAGAGCCTGTGGCGTCAAGTACTCCATGTTTTTCCCGGCTAAACTGCGTGTTGAGGCCTGGAATAAAACCCACTTTTTTCTGGACCCCAGGGAAGCCGTGGACTGGTTGGACCTTAACGAGTGACAGTTGAGGAAGGAGGGGAAGGAGCAGGAATGTGGCTGATGGTATCTTGGCTCGCTCAGTTATTATGGAGCCTTGCGGTTGAAGTCTGCGGTCCTGAGGCAATGGACTGCCTAAGAAGTTATATTTTTGTTTATTCTTATATTACTCTGTTATATGCTGTTTTTTAAGAATTTGTGGTCCTTATGGGGCCTTGGTCTGAATACGGATAAGGAAAAATGCAAAGTGCTGTGGGGTTATATCCTGTCAAATGCGGGTAGTGAAAAGGAACTGAAGCACCTGCTGAATGGGGTGGAAGGGGTCGACAGCACCCTTACTTGTTGCACCCTTGGTTCAGCCCAAGGAATTGTTGGAGGGTGTTCTTTGGGGGGAGGGGGGAGGGATTAGGTTCAAAATGTCCTTTGGCATACTTGTACATTTCAATATTGGCTATGGTACGGCCGGGGGGGAGATGGTAGGCAATATGCTATGGTACGATAATGGCTGACTTTAAGATACTTAGTTGGAATATCAGGGGGTTAAAGTCGCCGGTAAAACGACAGGCCATATTCTCCTTCATAACGGACCAGAAGCCGGTGGTTGTTTGTTTGCAGGAGACGCATCTCACACAGGAGACGCTGGGAATCCTGGATAAGAGATGGGTACAGGCGGGCTTTCACTCTACTCATTCCCAATACTCTAGGGGGGTTAGTATATTGATTCACTCCAGGACTCAATTTAAGTGTCACCGGGTGGTGGTGGACACAGAGGGGCAATTTGTTCTTCTATCTTGTACAATCTTTTCTACCTCACTGGTGTTGATATCTATATATATATACCTCCGCCATATAGCAGTAGAGTTATCTATGAAGTTCTTGCCATTCTGAGAGATTTTCCGGGGGTTCCGCATATGGTGGTGGGAGATTTTAATAATATTCTGGATTCACACTGGGACAGGGGTAGCCATGAACCTTTGAGGCTGGGAGGTAATCTTACGCCATTTGGGGTGCTCGTGCGGGAGATAGCTTTGACCGACTTGTGGAGATGCCGTAACCCTGGTGTCCGTCAATTCTCGTGCTTCTCCTCTACTCACTCCTCCCTGTCTCGCATTGATCTGGCCCTGGGTGATGATCTTATGCTGGGAAAAACTTTAGAGGTTAAATATCTGGCGCGAACGGTATCTGATCATTCGCCTGTTTCAGTCATGCTTGGGGGGGGCGGGAACAGGAGCAGTGATAGACCTCTCTGGCGCCTCAACCCGTTTTGGCTGCAGCTAATCGATAAGAATAACGGCTTTATCCCTGAGTTGCAGGAATATCTTAGTTTTAATAGAGGCTCGACTTCTAGTGGGATCGTCTGGGAGGCCTTAAAGGCGTACTTAAGGGGAATGTACATACGAGAGATTTCTAAAATAAAGACCGCCTCCAGGGCAAAATCACAACTTGTATTCAAGGAACTGGAAGATGCGGAAAGGGCCCTTGCAACACAGAGCACACCTGCCACTCGGAAGCGATTGGGGGAGGCGCAGTCAAAGGTGACCAAACAGACATTAGAGGCGGCGGCGCAAAAACGGCTGTTTCAGTCTACTCAATATTTTGAGAGTGGGGAAAGTGTGGGGCATTTGCTTTCTGTCGTGACATCGGCACAGAGAGGGTCTGCGACTATAGCGGGTCTTCAGGATGTGAATGGGCGACTACTCACTGACGCACCGGGGATTTTAAAAATTCTGGAGACTTTTTATGCTGACTTATATTCCTCACATGCTAGAGCCCCGACAGAGGATGTTGTTGCCTTTTTGGAGGCTGCCAATCTCCCAAGGCTGACTCCTGAGGACAGACACTTTCTAGATAGACCTCTAAGTCTGGACGAGTTGGAGGAGGCTCTGGGAACCATGTCCAATGGTAAGGCACCTGGGGTAGATGGGTTGCCAGCTGAGGTGTACAAACGGTATAGAACGGTGTTGCTCCCTGCTCTATTGACAGTGTTTAATGATAGTTTGGAACGGGGTGTTCTCCCACCGTCTATGCGAGAAGCTGTCATTGCCGTGCTGTTGAAGAAGGAAAAGGATCCAACTCTGCCCGTGTCGTATAGGCCCATCTCCCTCTTGACGCTAGACATTAAACTTTTAGCGAAGGTCCTGGCCATTCGACTCTCAAAAGTAGTAGCTGTGTTGATACACCCCGATCAGACGGGGTTTATGCCCAACAAATCGACGGCTATGAATATTAGGAGATTATACCTGAATATGCAGGTGAGGGCTGATAATGCCGGGAAGAGGGTGGTTCTGTCCCTAGACGCCGCTAAGGCATTTGATAGTGTGGAGTGGGACTATTTATGGGCGACGCTTCACTGTATGGGCTTTGGCCCGGGCTTTATTGGCTGGGTCAAGCTCTTGTACTCGGAGCCGAGTGCTCGGCTGAGGGCTAATGGTCAGTTGTCTGACCCTTTTTCACTTCATAGAGGAACAAGGCAGGGATGCCCTTTATCCCCGCTGCTGTTTGCTCTCGCGGTGGAGCCATTGGCCTCGAGGATAAGATCGGATGCTGGCATAGAGGGATTCCGGTATGGGGAGCATGAGGAGAAGGTAGCATTATATGCGGATGACCTGTTGTTATTTTTAGCGGACGCGGACAGATCATTACAAAACACGATGACACTTCTTGGGGCGTTTGGGGAGGTCTCGGGTCTGGTTATTAACTGGGAGAAGTCTGCGCTCCTCCCACTGGACTCATGCTCCTGCAGTGTGGTAGGTGTGCCGGTTGCAACGTCCCTCCAATATTTGGGCATAAGAATATCCAATAAGCTGACAGACTATGAGAGCCTAAATCTTGTTCCGCTGTTGGACAGGATCAAACAGAAGGTTAAGGCCTGGGCAAAGTTACACCTCTCTGTTGTGGGAAGAGTGAATCTTTTGAAGATGGTAGTTATGCCGCAACTATTATATGTCCTTCATAACTCCCCTGTCTGGCTTCCCCAGAACAGGTTTCATAAAATTAATATGATTTTTAGAGAGCTCATCTGGCTGAAACAAGGTGCGAGAATTAAACTTGAACACTTGCAAAAACCTAAAGAAGAGGGGGGACTTGCGTTGCCCAACCCATGGCTTTATTTTCTGTATTCCCAATGCCAGCATGTAGCGGGAGGAATGGAGGGCGAGTTGGTGGATCTGGTGGGAGGTCAGAAGATCCTTCAATTTCTAGTGGGGCGGGGATCACTGGTGTCGAGTCTGGAGTCGGGTAGATTTCGATCCCTTGCACTCAGGTTCCCTACGGTGCTTCTAATGGTTAGGGTATGGGATAAGCTGGGGCAGCTGAGAGGAATACGCGGTCTTACAAAGTACTCCCCCATATGGGACAATCAGCATTTGCCATGCATGAAAACGCTCAGAGGCTTTGCTCACTGGAGGCGGATTGGCATATGGTGGGTGTCGCAGCTGGTGGAGGGAGGGGTCTTTAAAACTTTTGAGCAATTGGGACGGGAATTTCCCCTCCAACGCTCTATGTTTTATCAATATTTGCAGCTGCGTCACGCGTATATGGTGCAGAGCAAAAAAGTTGACCTAACCGTACACCGTGACGTCATCTTCCATAGGCTTGGTATGCAGGGGTCCACCAGGGGACTGATTTCGATGGTGTATGGTGGCTTACTTGGACAGGTCCTGTCAAGGCATCCTATTGGTGCACTGACAAAGTGGGAACAACAGCTGGGTACGATATCAGCGGAACAGTGGGACTCGATTCTACAGATGATTCCCAGATTATCTCTTAATGAGCCTGGCCGCCTGTCTCAGCTATATATCCTCTATAGGACATACAGGTCTCCCGAATGGTTGTTCAGTAGAGGGTTATGGTTGGATTCGAGGTGCCCCAGGTGCACGATGGATAATGCGGACATTTTACATACGATGTGGACATGCTCTTGCCTGCAAATATTCTGGATCGTGGTCCTCAGCCTTATACACTTGGTCACGGGACAGGATATTCCCAGGGACCCCACGGTTTGTGTTTTGGGCTATGTTGATGAGGTGGGAGGGGATCAATACCTTAAAATTGCTGTGGCCAGAATGCTATTTGTGGCCCGAAAGCTGATAGCTTATCACTGGATTTCTGCCAAAATCCCCTCAAGAAAAGAATACATTAATAGGTTGAACCAAATATTATATAGGGAAAAATTTGTGTACCTCAGGAAGGGTGTGCCGCATATTTTTGGGAAAATTTGGGAGGGATGGTTGAAGGTTCCCGGCCTGGCTGCCTCAAATCTCCTAGATTAATGGGTGGGCCATGGAGGTGGTCTCCTGTCGGTTGCTAATCGTCATCTCTCCTATGATATGGTTGTATGATGGAATTGGGTTTATTCGCTATGCACCAGTATATATGCCATCGGACAAAGGGAGGGGGGTGTTATGGGGGAAGGGAATGTTTGACAACATGTTGTAAGTTGTACATGCCTGTCATTTCTAAAACTTTTAATAAAAACTATCTGATTAAAAAAAAAAAAAGAAGAGGTCTGGGGACACGAGATGAAAACGTAATTCTCCCTCTGTACAAATCACTCGTCAGACCACACTTGGAGTATTGTGTGCAATTTTGGATGCCGGTGCTCAAGAAAGACATTACTGAACTTGAAAGGGTTCAAAGGCGGGCTACTAAAATGATAAATGGAGTTGGTTCATTACAATACCCAGAAAGGTTATCAAAATTAGGTCTGTTTGGATCGCCCCCTGTTGTTGGCAGGGCAGGGCCGTAGGGTACTCGGTACCGGGCCCGTTGATCTCAATGGGAGTTGTCACGGCAGCTGTGACCCGGTCCATGGCCCTGGGCGTCCATTGTAAAAGGAAGATTGCAAGTGCGTTCGGATAATGTTTAAAGTTTATGAGTGGATGATTCGTGACGCCACCTGTGGTGCTCAGCAATGGAGATGTTAAGCCGACGCTGCAGACAGATCCTCTGGGACAGATGGTGTGGTGCAGCAATGATGTTGTGGCCCTCCACAGGTAGGGCTGTAGTCCCAGGGCACAGTAGATGAAGAGATAGGGAAGAGACGTAGATGGTGCAGTGTTAAGCACAGAGATGTAGCAGTGCTGAGTTTGTTTGCGCAGTAATAAGCGGAGGACACCAGGGCATGTAGTTCCAAAGCTTTATTCACAGTCTGTTGTGCGTACAGGTGCCCGCATCCGTGCCATTTCCTCCAGGTCAGGAGCTCAGCCAACTTCCAGGCAAGATGAAGCACTCCGTTCCAACACTCCGCCAACATATGCCTTTCCTGAACGTCGCCCTTCTAGCACCTATTTGAAGTACTCACAGTACTGAGTTACACTGGAGTTCCTCCTTTTAGATGTTCTTTGAACTCAACTTGTACGGCAGACAGCTGTAGCCTGCTTCGGGGACTCCTTGCTACTAAGTCCCAGCTCACTCAAGTTGCTGTTGTGCCCCCAAGTCTTGTGTGGGAATAAAGTGGTGACAACTTCTATTCCTCCGGTGTCTGCTGCAGGACCATTAGTATTCATACAACCTCGGGGACCTTACCCCGGCCTTGCGCTTAGAACTTGAGGAAGGGCTCTGCTCTAACCCTAGTCCTTAGTTCTCTTCTCCTTACGCTCCATACAAAACAATCTTTCTTATGGAGAATTAGGCTTTCTGAATATCTCTTTCCTGTGCCAGCAGACCCAGGTCACTGAGGTCTGCTGCAGCACTTCCTTCAATCCATGCCACTCAGGGGATCTCCTCTCACCAACTGCTCCTGAATCCTATCTTCCCCGCTCTTTGGTGCAGACTAAACTCCACCCACCTCCCAGCACTCTTCGTGTTCCAAGCAGGGAGCCACCAAAGGTGCTTTGCTACACTACTATGTTGTGTGGGATGCAGGTGTTGGAGTGTGGTCAGGTGTCTCCACCTTTTCTGGATGGTGGGGTACCACACCTCAGGAGGAGGTGCAGTACCTCTGTGGCGACTGAACCCTCAGGGGCGCCACATATTTACTCTAGAAAAGAGAAGACTTAGGCGAGACCTAATACATATGTACAAGTATATCAGAGGGCAATACAGAGATCTCTCCAATGAACTGTTTGTACCAAGGACTGTGACAAGAGCAAGGGGGCATTCTGTTCGTTTGGAGGAAAGACAATTTCTGCACCAGCACAGAAGAGGGTTCTTCACGGTAAGAGCAGTGAGGCTCTGGAATTCTCTTCCTGAGGAAGTGGTGATGGCCAACTCACTGAATGAATTTAAGAAAGGAATGGATGCTTTTCTTGTGAGTAACAGTATAGAAGGTTACGAATAACAGAATATTATAGGTAGATGGTTGACCCAGCTTAGGGGAAGGAATTTTTTTTCCCTATGGAGAAAATTGGCTTCTACTCTGTGGGGTTTTTGCCTTCCCCAGGATCAACAATGCAGAACAGCTGCACTAAAAATAGGCTGAACTAGATGGACATAAGGTCTTCCTTCAGCCTTCAAAACTATGTTACTAGCTTACTTTGGGCATTGAAAGCCCTTTTCTATTGAACTTACAACGTGGAGGTTCCACTTGGTATTAGAAGATGCTGACCGTTACCTGCCCAGATCTGTAACTATAAAGCCAAATGACAGCGTACGTAGAATGTGCTGAGAATATAGAAAATCACTTGAAGAAAGGTATTATGCTGGGCCTGTAAGAGAAAGCGGAGGGTAATGATGCTGTTGGCTTCCTAGATCCCTGAGATCTTATCGGATGACTCTTCTCTCCCTTCTGTACTGCTGAATGTCTCATGGTCCCTACAAGACCAGGTCCAGTCTTTCTGGCCAAACTTCCCTTTTATGATTGATATAAAGAAAATTCTCCAAAGAAGCATTTTTAGTCCATTACTGTAAGTACAAGAATTGTGCCTCATGTAGTCTCAATCAGCAGAGATGACTCCCACTAAATTGGAAAGAAACAAGAGAATGCTGGAGTCCAGATCTAAAGCAGTGCAAACTTTTATTGACAAAAAACAGGCACATATAGAGTAACAGAACAATCATGATAGGATAATAAGAAGGCAATAAATGAAGGCCCGGAGCCCACTGAGACAGACAAATCAGCAACAAATAAATTTGTTATCATGTGAAAAGCACTCAGGCCCTTTGTAAGGGAAATGGATTAGTGCAGGTAAAAAGTGCTGGGGAGTCTGCACTGAAAAGAGTTAATCCACAGAAGTCTATGGCACTAGACCCTGGCAGTATGAATCTCTAGTGCTGTGGCAATGAGTATGACCCCCACTGATATCTAATTCGCTGTGGGCAATATAATCTGAAAATGCAGCATATCATAAGGGGGGCAGTAAGACATCACCACCGCACCAGTGTCCCCGCAGTAGCGAGTGCAGTACAATCCAGGCAGAAAAACGACCAGCACTGTGTATTATATCTATTGCACAGATGCCCAAACGAAGGGGAAGAGAAATATCATTGTATGGACATACCCATCATGTCCTGGTGCAAAGAGAGCGCTGATCTGTGCACCCCAACACGTGTTTCGCGGTGAAAATACCGCTTCCTCGGGGGGGCATATAATATTGTGGCTATTGTGAGGTTAGAAAAAAAATTACATCCAGCAAAATGTCACCAGCGGCCCCTGTCCAGTAGCCTTTATCTCTTACTTATAGATGCTACTGTGCAGGCGCCGCCATCGACGGTGACATTTTGCTGGATGTAATTTTTTTCTAAGCCTCACAATAGCCACAATATTATAGGCATTATCAACAATAATATCAATGCTATTATATGCATTATGTAATAATGGGGGCAGGTCAGTGAGAAGTCAGCAACCTGTCATAAGCCAATACAGATGAATATGGAATCAGAGCACCACATAAAGCCCCGCCCACAGCCCCACCCACAGCCCCGCCCCAGAGCACGAGAATCTCATTAACTGAAAACTACAAATACAGATTACACAACAACCACAAGACGGATTTCATCACCAGGTATCACTGTAATCAGTATAACGGCGCTGACCTGACAGTGTCTGTAGGTTACTGAGCACAATCCTGCTGACAGGTTCCCTTTAAGACATCTCAGCTCTGCACTATTATACACAGTTCTCTATAAATGTGTAATATTTCTTCATGAAACTCATCTGACAGAAAATATTGGATCTTACGATAGTTTAGATTGTGACGTCACCGAGCCCCATACTCTAATTACCCCAGAGAGGTTTCACCACTAGCTGCTCATTTATTACTGATGGAGACTGTGGAGTTTGATCATTTCAGTAGATGTTATTGTCTATAGTCACAGTGTTTGACTACAGTAGTGTCCAAAATCCTCTGATTTAACCTCTTCCTGCAGCCAGTTTTGTGTTCTTAATCAGGCCCCATTATTAATATCTGACGTGTGTCACTTTATGTGGTGATAAATTATTCACAAAGTATAATTGGAAACAAATGGATCTTACAAATTATTTTCCAGCTTCACACTATACCCTACATACAATTGTACACTACTGTCTGGGCACATGGCAGTGTTCAGAAGGGAAGGAGCGCCATTTAGCGTTTTGAATGCAGATCTAGCTGGAATAGTTTGCAGACACAATGTATTGGGAGCACTGTTCATGGTCACCTGGCAGCTCAAAAGATGTCCACCATGAACATGCTTGGCTCTATCTTCTCTGCTTTCCATATCCCAAGGATTGCCTTGCTCATCGCCCTATAACACCCTTACATGGATCTGGACTTACACTGGGACCCCTAGGCTTGGACCATGGTGTTACCTGCTATTCTGTGGAGTTAGATGGCAAGAAGAATAGTCAGGTAGCTGGGTCAGAACCAGAAGGACAGAATACAGAATCAGAAGACACAAGAGTAGTCAGTAAACGGGCCACGGTCACAGCAGGAAACAAATACACAAGCCGCAAGCTGAGCACAGAGGACTGAACCAGAGGAGAACAGCGCTGTATTAGTGGACACATCGCGATTTAACATGTCCCTTTTGTCACATTATTTTCAGGGTACCATCATTTCTGTCCAGGCCTATTTCATGTGTGGAAGCCTGGTTGAAAGCAATGTCTGACTTTCATTTATTAATTTTCATAGATTTTTTATTTATTGTTACTTTTGTCAGATTCAAGTTATTTCTGTCACCATTGTGGGTTTTTCTGTCATCAAATGAAGGGTAACATCAATTTTAACCACGTGTGTAGGAGGAGTGAATATTGTGACTCCACAGCCACTTTCCAGAAATTAACACACAGTGGATGTTGGAGAGTGAAAATTACACATTTGCCATGTTATTACCCAGCACATAGTGCCCAGATTGTGCTCCAGGAGACACACACCGCAAATTAAGTGGATTCTTCTCACTATAATATTGCTGAATACAGGGATCCTAAATGTTGTTTGCGCACACTGCAAGACTCCGAAGTGAGAGCGGATTTTGCTGGATTGGTTTATAGAAACCTTGTTGCTTTTCAACAGCATTTGAGCCACTAATAGTGTGGGAACCTCTGTTTTTCCACTGACAGATGATGGACCTGAGTGGGGACTTGTTTTTTGTGAGATGAGAATTGGTATTATTTTCACCTACATAACATTGATTGGTTTCTTTTTATTTGATATTTGGGAGGCAGAATGAACCAACAGTTGAACACCGCACACTACTGATCATCCAACAAGGTTTTCTATTAGACTGTGAACAGTCTTTGTCTTGGTAAAAATTAAAGTTTTTTTACATAGCTTGCCATTTTTATGGACAGTTTAAATAGAAATGTTCAAAAATATAAAACTCAAGGATATTTTATTAATAAATAATAATTGTTTTCTATCTTAGCAGATGACTGTACCAGGAGATCAGAGGGACAGCTGACATCTTCAATTTTTAAATCTGATGATCTTGAGATCCTACAAGACACAACTGAAGTGATTGTTATTACTCCAGATATATCATCATCCATTCACAGCAAAGATCTGTCATCTGATCCTATGAAACAGGTCCCATCTTCTGATTCTTTACTGACTACTAAGGAAAATCAAAGACACAAAAGAGGCAATAAAAAACAAACTGCTCCTAAAGTAAAGAAGTCATTTTCATGTTCAGAATGTGGGAAATGTTTTAATGAGAAATCATATTTTGTTAGACACCAAAGAGCTCACACAAGGGAGAAGCCCTTTTCCTGTTCAGAATGTGGGAAATGTTTTAACTGGAAATCAAAATTTGCTACTCACCAGAGAACTCACACAGGGGAGAAGCCTTTTTCCTGTTCAGAATGTGGGAAATGTTTTAACAATAAATCAGATTGTGTTAAGCACCAGAGAATCCACACAGGCGAGAAGCCTTTTTCATGTTCAGAATGTGGAAAATGTTTTAACAATAAATCAGATTGTGTTAAGCATCAGAGAACTCACACAGGGGAGAAGCCTTTTTCCTGTTCAGAATGTGGGAAATGTTTTGCACATAAATCACATTTTGTTACCCACCAAAGAACTCACACAGGGGAGAAGCCTTTTTCCTGTTCAGAATGTGGGAAATGCTTTAACCAGAAATCACATTTTGTTACTCACCATAGAACTCACACAGGAGAGAAGCCTTTTTCTTGTTCAGAATGTGGGAAATGTTTTAGCGAGAAATCATATTTGGTTAAACATAATAGAACTCACACAGGGGAGAAGCCTTTTTCCTGTTCAGAATGTGGGAAATGTTTTGCACATAAATCACATTTTGTTACCCACAAGAGAACTCACACAGGGGAAAAGCCTTTTTCCTGTTCAGCATGTGGGAAATGTTTTGCACATAAATCACATTTTGTTATCCACAAGAGAACTCACACAGGGGAGAAGCCTTTTTCCTGTTCAGCATGTGGGAAATGTTTTACACAGACTCTTCACTTATCCCAGTGCCTTCTGGGATAAGTGAAGAGTCTCCGCGAGCTCAACGATCACTGGGTTTTGGCCGTTGCAGCTGAAAAGAGGAAATCGGAAAACCAGGGGAAGAGTCTTGAGGAGATCATTTGCATATTCCCAGTGCCTTCTGGGATAAGTGAAGAGTCTCCGCGAGCTCAACGATCACTGGGTTGCAGCTGAAAAGAGGAAATCGGAAAAACCGCGCGCCGATAGGCGCGCGAATTTGGGCTCATCTTTCAGCGTTTTTAAGAAATCTCAAGATGGAAGAGGCCAGGAGCCATTTGGTGAGCTGCATTTCTTGCTACATGTTCACAGACTTACCAGTGGAAAAGCCAAACTTCACATGCCACAAATGCAAGCTTGTGTCCCTGTTGGAGGAAAAGTTGCAAAATCTCGAAGAGAGGTTAGCTACGTTGAAGATCATTAAGGAAGGTGAAGAGTTCTTGGACAGAGCAGAATTATCTCTTCATGTTACAGAAAGAGAAGAAATTCGAAGTGCACCTGAAGAAACAGAGGAATGGAGACATGTGACCCAGAGAAGCAGGAGGATCAGGAGGCAGTCAGCACCCATACTGCTCAGAAACCAGTACCAGGCTCTCACGCAGGAGAACGATGAAGAAATACATAAGGATAAGACTTTGCCAACAAGCAGCAACCTTGTACGCCTTCAGAGTCCTCCTGGATGGAGAAAGAAAAATGTTGTGAAGAAGAAACGGAGAGTGGTGGTCATGGGGGATTCCCTGTTGAGAGGAACAGAGGCCGCTATCTGCAGACCGGATATAACTTCAAGAGAAATGTGTTGTCTTCCAGGTGCAAAAATTAAAGATGTGTCTGACAGGATATCAGGACTCTTCAGACCTACAGATGACTACCCATTCCTGCTACTACATGTGGGGACAAATGACACCGCAAGAAACGACCTGGAAACCATCTGCAGAGACTTTGAAGACTTAGGCAAGAAAGTGAAAGAACTGGGAGCGCAGGTGGTCTTCTCTTCCATCCTCCCAGTGGATGGCCATGGAACAAGGAGGTGGAATAAGATTCTGCAGGTGAACAACTGGCTACGTCGATGGTGCCGTCAGCAGCGATTTGGATTTCTGGATCACGGAGTGAACTACTTATACGATGGACTACTTGCTAGAGATGGGGTGCACCTTACGAAGACTGGTAAGCATGTATTTGGAAGTCGCCTTGCTACACTCATCAGGAGAGCTTTAAACTAGAACAATGTGGGAAGGGAAGCAAAAGACCAGAAAAAGCCATACACCTGACAAATGCTATTGAGAACTCTGCTATTAGAAGTGGAAAGGAAGAACAAAGACGAAAGAATCTAATTAATAAAAATATTGGAGAAAGAGAAACCAATCACAAACTAAAATGTTTCTATACTAATGCACAAAGCATGGGCAACAAACAAGGAGAATTGGAACTACTAACACAGGAAAAGAAATATGATGTCATTGGAATCACTGAAACTTGGTGGGACAATACACATGATTGGAATACAAGACTAGAAGGATACAACTTATTTGCAAGAAACAGACTTGATAAACGAGGAGGGGGTGTCGCATTGTATGTTAGAAACGCGTATATCTGCACAGAGATTGAAGCTTCAGAGACTGGGAGTTCTGTGGAAACTGTTTGGGTAAGAATACAAGGACAGAACAATGGAAAGGACACCATTGTAGGCATTTACTACAGGCCGCCTGTGCAAGCTGAAGCTATGGATGAACTCTTTATGCATCAAATGGCCAAGTTCTCCAAAAAATATGACATAGTTGTCATGGGAGATTTCAACTATCCAGACATTTGTTGGGAATCTCTCTCAGGCAAAACTAACAGGTCAAGGAAATTCTTATCCTCTCTTGCTGACAACTTTATCTTCCAAAAGGTAAGGGAGAAAACAAGGGGAACTGCTACCTTGGATCTAATCCTTATAAACAGGGAGGAAATGGTTGAGGAAGTAAAAGTGGCTGGGACCCTAGGAGGTAGCGACCATGCTATTTTAGAATTTTGGATAACTAGAGGCGGAAGACCTGTGAAGACTCAGACGTCAAGGTTAGATTTCAGAAAGGCAGATTTTAAGGGATTCAGAAAGAGAATTGGAGGGATCCAATGGCTGGATATCCTTAAAGACAAAAATGTCCAGGAAGGATGGGAAAACTTGAAAAATGAAATTCTCAAAGCACAGTTGTTAACAATTCCGAAAAGAGGGAAGAATAGGAAGCAGTTAAGGAAACCAGGATGGATGAACACAGAACTTAAGCACATGCTAAAAAGGAAGAAAAAAATGTTTATAAAATGGAAAGAGGGAGGCATATCTAAAGAAGAATATAATGCTGTCTGCAGAACCTGCAGGGCACAAATCAGATTATCTAAAGCTGAAAATGAATTGAGGCTTGCAAGAGATGTCAAAAGCAATAATAAAGGATTTTGGGGATATGTCAAAAGTAAAAGAAAAGTCAAAGATGCTATAGGATTTTTACAGGATGAAAATGATGAAATGGTAAGACAGGATGTTGAGAAGGCTGAACTTTTAAATTCCTATTTTGCATCTGTTTTCTCTCAGAAAGGAAATGTAACATCAACTGTTATTCACTGTCCTATTAAGGGAATAGAAGAATCCAGGATATCTATAAACAGAAAGATAGTGAGGAAACACTTATCTAGCCTAAATGAATTCAAGTCTCCAGGTCCAGATGAATTACACCCCAGAGTACTGAAGGAGATAGCAGAAGAAATTTTTGAACCCCTCTCTATAATCTTTGAAAATTCTTGGAGAACAGGAGAAGTGCCAGAAGACTGGAGAAGAGCAAATGTTGTTCCTATCTTCAAAAAGGGGAAGAAGGTGGACCCAGGTAACTATAGGCCGGTGAGTCTGACTTCTATACCAGGAAAGATCTTTGAACAAATTATTAAACAACATGTATGTCAATACCTGGATAAGAATGAAGTGATTAAACAGAGTCAGCATGGGTTTGTAACTAATAAGTCATGTCAGACTAACTTAATTTCCTTCTATGACGGTATCACTGATTGGGTGGATCAAGGAAATGCTGTAGATATAGTATATCTTGACTTCAGCAAAGCATTTGACAAAGTCTCTCATACAATCCTTATTGAAAAAATGATTAAGTATGGAATGGACAAGGCAACTGTTAGGTGGATTCATAACTGGCTTAGTGATCGGACCCAAAGAGTGGTCGTAAATGGCTGCACATCCAGTTGGAAGAATGTCTCAAGTGGGGTACCACAGGGCTCTGTCCTGGGCCCTGTATTGTTCAACATCTTTATCAACGATTTAGATGAAGGAATTGAGGGTAAACTGATTAAATTTGCTGATGACACAAAGCTAGGAGGGATAGCTAATACTAGAGAAGAGAGAGAGAGGATTCAAAAAGATTTAAATAAACTGGAGAAGTGGGCAGCAACTAACAGAATGGTTTTTAACAGGGAGAAATGCAAAGTACTACATCTGGGCAATAAAAATGGAAAAAGCATATATAGAATGGGAGGAATAGGGCTAAGTGACAGCACATGTGAAAAAGACTTGGGTATACTAATAGATCACAGACTGAATATGAGTCAACAGTGTGATGCAGCAGCAAAAAAGGCAAATGCAATTCTAGGATGTATTAACAGAAGCATACAGTCTAGATCACGTGAAGTCATTATTTCCCTCTACTCCTCTTTGGTCAGACCTCATCTGGAATATTGTGTCCAGTTTTGGGCACCACATTTTAAAAAAGACATCAACAAACTGGAGCAAGTTCAGAAAAGAGCGACCAGAATGGTGACCGGTCTGCAAACCCTGTCTTATGAGGAAAGGTTGCAGGATTTGGGAATGTTTAGTTTGCAAAAGAGAAGACTGAGAGGAGACTTAATAGCTGTCTACAAATATCTAAAGGGCTGTCACATTGTAGAAGGATCAACTTTATTCTCATTTGCACAAGGAAAGACTAGAAGCAATGGGATGAAACTGAATGGGAGGAGACACAGATTAGATATTAGAAAAAACTTTTTGACAGTTAGAGTGATCAATGAGTGGAACAGGCTGCCACGAGAAGTGGTGAGTTCTCCTTCAATGGAAGTCTTCAAACAGAGGCTGGACAGACATCTGACTGGGATGATTTAGCGAATCCTGCTTTGAGCAGGGGGTTGGACCAGATGGCCCAGGAGGTCCCTTCCAACTCTACGATTCTATGATTCTATGATTCTATGATTCTATGATTCTATGATTCATATATTGTTAATCACCAGAGAACTCACACAGGGGAGAAGCCTTTTTCCTGTTCAGAATGTGGGAAATGTTTTAAACAGAAATCAGTGCTTCTTACTCACCAGAGAACACACACAGGGGATAAGCCTTTTTCATGTTCAGAATGTGGGAAATGTTTTGCACTGAAAAAAAATGTTGTTACCCACCAGAGAACTCACACAGGGGAGAAGCCTTTTTCCTGTTCAGAATGTGGGAAATGTTTTGCATATAAATCAGATTGTGTTAGGCACCAGAGAACTCATACAGGGGAGAAGCCTTTTTCCTGTTTAGAATGTGGGAAACGTTTTGCATATAAATCAGATTGTGTTATCCACCAGAGAACCCACACAGGGGAGAAGCCTTTTTCATGTTCAGAATGTGGAAAGTGTTTTAACCACAAAGGGAGTCTTGTTCCACACCAAATAAGTCACAGAGGGGAGAAACCTCTTAAATGTTAAATAAATCTTGATCACCATCAGAGATCCCACACAGGGGAGAAGCCTTTTTGCTGTTCATAATATGGGAAATATTTTAACCAGAAATGGAATCTAACTAATAATATTTATTTTTATATAGGGCTAACATATACCGCAGCCCTTTACAGTTTGCACACATTATCATCACTGTTCCCAATAGGGCTTACAATGTAAATTACCTATCTAGTCTTTGGAATGTGTGAGGAAACCCACGTAAACATGAGGAGAACATAAAAACTCCTTGCAGATGTTGTCCTTGGTGGGAGTTGAACCCAGGACTACAGCGCTGCAAGGCTGCAGTGCTAACCACTGAGCCATCTCACCATAGAACTCACACAGGGGAGAAGCCTTTTTGCTGTTTAGAATGTGTGAAATATTTTAACCGGAAAGCGCTTCTTGTTAGACATCAGAGCAGTCAAACATGAAAGAAGCCTTTTTCATCTTCTTAATGTGGGAAATATTTTACTTGGAAATCAGCTGTTAATAAACATCAGAAACGTCACATAGGGGAGAAGCCTTTTTCTATTTTCATAGTGTTGGAATAGTTTTAACCAAAATTGAATCTTCTTAAATGGGTTGTCTCTTGTCATTCCTCATGTTTGCTGACAAAAGGATAAAACTAAACTTTATTAATTCCAAATGTAAAACTATACCCATAGTTCACCCCCTGAATGTTAGTCAGTAGGTGACTAATAGAAAAAAACATATACCTCGCATCTCAGTATATAGGGTGAGGTGACATATACACTCACTCTCCAAGCCTCTTATTTCTACGTGTTTCATTGTGATCACCAAAGGCGTCATCAGGTGACTATTTAATATTGATCTATATTCAAGCGAGACTAGACAAAAAAAACTTAAACTCATGTATCATGTTATCCAAAACAGAAAACTAGCCACATATAGGCAGATCCCAGACTTCAAACTATATACTTCATATAGTTTTTACATCATGAGGGACACGGATCTATCATTCTACAGGAAACAACCTAGGGGTTTTCAGCCTCGGTTGGAAGAATACAGATCTGCTCCATTGACCATCGCTGAACCATGGATATGTTTGGAGAAGCCAGGTTGTGATCCTCGGATCAACTGGCCTTTTACCTTGTATGGACTGTATGGATTGTCATCTTCCTACACTTGTCGTTACCTCCTCTCTGTGCGTGCCACAGGTGGGGTAGCGACAATGGGAGTGAATCATCGGAAGGGTGAGACTCTGTAATGTGCACTCTGTTGGGTATTTTGCTGTGACTGTTCTATGTGTTATCTGCCTGTTTTGTGGTAAAGCCTTCAATAAAGCATTGCCACACTGTTTTACCCTCACTGTGTGTTGTCTGAGTAGCGTTATGCCCATGTTAAAGGGAGAGCCGGCGTTCGGTGGGATGATCCCTGATCCATGTGGTTTCGGCCAGCGGATCGGGGTACGCGCTGACCACCCAATGTCTCCACAGGCATGCTTCAATAGTTTCAATGGGAGGCTAGAAGCTGCTATAACCCGATCGGCTCTGCTACATACAGGCAATGCTCAGATCACCTGCATGTAGCAGAGTTGCTCACTTGCTATGAGCGCCAACCACTGGGCAGCACTCATAGGATCCAGCAGTGACAACCATAGAGGTCTGCTGGAGCCCTCTGGTTGTCATGTCAACCCATCGGTGACCCGCGATCACGTGACGGTCACTGAAGTGCGGGGTTTATGACCTATCATGTGCGAGAAAAGATGTGGGCTCAGCGCCGGGGCCCACATCAAAAGGAGGGAGTCCAACATCAGCGTACATTTACACCCGATGTCAGAAAGGGGTTAAAGGGGATTGTTTTTACAGAGACAGATGTAATTAATCATGTATACGTACAAATAATTACAAAAATACACAGCTTCTAGTGTTAAATAGTATAGAGTTAAGACAAGAAAATATAATTTGTGTAAATCGTGTAGATATAAAAATTCAGGCAAATGTCAAATGTTCAAAAACACAGCAAAGAGGCAGAGATGCTTACCTGCCCAGACCTCCAAACAAATGCACTCAGGGTGAGTGGGCCCATATAGTTAGGATGGGGGCAACACAGGTGCAAGAATACCGATGAGACAACCACTCACAACCTACCAATGTGTGGAGGGGGCGGTTGCTTGGTATATTAATGCACAATGAAGACTTGTATGCTCCGCTGCTCACACAATGGGAATGCACATCATCCAGGCTAACAGCCTATTAGTTACGCCCATACTATTAGATTAGGCGGGCTGCCTAGCGCCATCCAAATGCATCCAATGTGAACAGACACCACAGTTTACAAGACTGAATGGGCCCAACTGCACCCTAAAAAATAAAGTGCAAAAACATATAAAAAATATGAGAGGTATTAGTTAATATTTTGGGTAAAATACGTAAGCAAGTAACCCACGTCATGCGTTGGCCTAAAAAAGTGTCAAAGGACTCACAGAAATTGCTTCTTCTACTTCCACCACTGCTGCTGCTGCTAATGTTTTGGCGTTGAAGAATTGATGGTCCGGAGGTTGGAAGTCTACAGCTGCGATGTGAACGGTGTGCTTCACTGCTGTCTTGGGGAAAAGCTCTCTTAAGGTTGTGTAAAAGCTTGTTTTGATACTCCAGCATTCACTGTTCCCTTTCTAGGGCAGGGATCATCTGGCAAAATTTGTTTTTATAATGTGGATCTAATAAAGTGGCAACCCAGCAGTCAGCATTATTCCTAATCATAACTATACGGGGATCATGTTGCAGATAATACTGCAAGAAGGCGCTCATATGTCGGGCTCTACCATGAGGTCCAAGCCCATGCTGTGTTGGTGGCTGGGTAACAATGAGGCTCGTTTCCTCCATCACATCCCGCCAACCACAAACAACAGAGAAGGGAGGATTATCCTCTTCATCTGACAGTTACTCGCCCATCACCTCTTTCTCCTCCATTTGTTCCTTGGATCTTGCCCCTTCAATAACAACTTGTCTGTTATCACCAGCCTTCGTCGATCACACTACTCCACCCTCCCTTGGCACCCACCTGTGTGGCGACAGTCTTGAACTTAAAGACAATATTATCCCTTCTGCATCCTCCACTGCTTCCTCCTCTTCTGGGACCACCATCTCTTCCCGCTGGCTATTCAAAGTCTTCTCCAGCATATAGATGACCAGAATAGTGATGCTGATGATGGTGGCATCAGTGATAACCATCTCAGTAGCCATTTCAAAACTGTGCAGAAGGGTGCAGAGGTCCTTAATCTGTGTGCACCCTGTAAATGTGACATGCGCCATGTCCATACTGTGTTGGCCCAGGCTATACGACATGACATACTGCATCAGGGCTTGTTGCTGCTGCCACAGTCGCCGCAACATGTGCAGGGTGGAATTCCACCGTGTATCAATGCAAGTCGATGAGGAGAGCGGTGCAAATGGCGGAAATGAGCACACAACTTGCGTGCTTTCTGGAGCAGCTCACCCAGGCCAGGATAGTGGCTGAGAAAACACTGTACCACCAGGTTGAGGACATGAGCCATGCAAGGCACATGTGTGGACTTGCCTTGCCATAGGGCCACCACCAGGTTTGCACCGTTATCACCTTCCCGGCATGCAGGGTCAGCGGAGACAGCAATTGATCAAACTGAGCCTGGAGAACTGTCCACAACTCTTCAGCTGTATGACTGCGAACTCCAAGACATCCATTTTAAGACTGCCTGATTGCAGAGAGCCCTGGCTGAGCTGTACAGAGGTGGTGGGGGTTTTCACCGCATTTGGAATGCGTGTCTCGTTAAGGCAGAGGTTGAGGGCACAGGTGGAGGCCCTAGAGGAGATAGAGGAGGCAGAAGCAGTGGAGGAAGTGTTAAATGTAGAGGTTTGTCCTGCAAGCCTTGGGGATTCCAAGACTTGTGGAGCAGCACCTGTTCCCACAGCCACCAGAGTCACCCAGTGCCCAGTCAGCGAGATGTAATGCCCTTGGCCATGCTTACTCGTCCAAGTGTCTGTGGTGAAATGCATTCTGGCAGGCAGCGATTTTGTCAAGGAACGGGTGATGTCTGAGATATGCTGGTGTAGCACAGGCACAGCTTTCTTAGAAAAGTAATAGCAACTGGGTAATTGGTACTGGGGGACTGTGACGACTATCAGCTTTCAGAAAATGTCTGTATCTATTAGGCAGAAAGGTAGCATTTCCGTGGCCAACAAATTGGAGATGGTGGGGTTCAACCTCTTTGTTTCCTCCTATGCATGACAAAGCTATCTTTTACGTGACCACAACTGCGGAACCATGGGCTGCCTGCACTGCTGAGAGAGGGTGAAGTACGTTGAACCGGACAAACTGCTGGACCATGAGAGAGTTGCAGGCAGAGATGTTAATGTGGATTGAGAAACTTGTGGTGTGATCGTTCTCTCTGATCAGTCAAAAAAAGCAGGCTTGTCCGGTTCCTTTACAGCTGAAGACAGCATCTCGGTCACCTTGACTGGAGCAGGCAAAGTATGCAAAGAAAGGTTGCACTCTATCATGCTAAAGCATGTCAATGTGGAATATGTCAAATTTCACATATTCCACATTGACATGCTTTAGCATGCTAGAGTGCAACCTTTCTTTGTATATTGTATATGAGGGTAGCTCCTCTTGGTATACACCTATTCACACTAGTCTGGATGTGCCAGTCAGTTTTTTTGTCTTTTGTATGTTGGCTTACTGACCGAGCACTCCGCCCTCCACCAGGTGGTGATTTTAATTACAGCAGCTCCCTACTTACCCATAAATGCAGGCATTGCTGACAGAGGTGTCCACATTCACCCAGGAATTCAGACATCAGCCTTAGAGAGGTATTCACACAGATCAGGGATAGGGATTAGTGAGTAGCTCCTAATACTCGGGTACTCATAGTGTCCAATGTAAGTCTAATGGGCAGAGAATGTGTGTGACGGAGGTGGTCTGTGGGGCTGTATCTGTGTGCAGTGGTCTGTGGGGCTGTATCTGTGTGCAGTGGTCTGTGGGGCTGTATCTGTGTGCAGTGGTCTGTGGGGCTGTATCTGTGTGCAGTGGTCTGTGGGGCTGTATCTGTGTGCAGTGGTCTGTGGGGATGTATCTCTGTGCAGTGGTCTGTGGGGCTGTATCTGTGTGCAGTGGTCTGTGGGGCTGTATCTGTGTGCAGTGGTCTGTGGGGCTGTGTGTATGTGTGCAGTGGTCTGTGGGGCTGTATCTGTGTGCAGTGGTCTGTGGGGCTGTATCTGTGTGCAGTGGTCTGTGGGGCTGTATCTGTGTGCAGTGGTCTGTGGGGCTGTGTGTATGTGTGCAGTGGTCTGTGGGGCTGTGTGTATGTGTGCAGTGGTCTGTGGGGCTGTATCTGTGTGCGGCGGTCTGTGGGGCTGTATCTGTGTGCAGTGGTCTGTGGGGCTGTATCTGTGTGCAGTGGTCTGTGGGGCTGTATCTGTGTGCAGTGGTCTGTGGGGCTGTGTGTATGTGTGCAGTGGTCTGTGGGGCTGTGTCTGTGTGCAGTGGTCTGTGGGGCTGTATCTGTGTGCGGCGGTCTGTGGGGCTGTATCTGTGTGCAGTGGTCTGTGGGGCTGTATCTGTGTGCAGTGGTCTGTGGGGCTGTATCTGTGTGCAGTGGTCTGTGGGGCTGTATCTGTGTGCAGTGGTCTGTGGGGCTGTGTGTATGTGTGCGGGGCTGTCAAACTTTTTGCAATTAAATTTCTTTTTTTATATGTGCCTTAGGTTTTTTATCACCACAGCACTGAATGACAAGGTGGGATACAGCAGGCTGTTTAATATTTTGTCACTAGCTACATGTGAATTAGAATACAATACTCGTGCATGGAGCACAATAGAAGCCGTGCACAACACGTGATCGGCTGGATTTGTTTGTGGACCTCTGTAATGTCCAAAAAAGAAAAAGAAATGCGAGAAGGTAAATGTAACAGCCGCACTGGACAGTAGCTACCTGCAGTATCTGACTGATATACAACCACCTCGCTAACTAGCTACAATGTGGATACGGCAGGCTTTATCACATTTACCTACTGATATAATCTTATTTAGAATGCTATAGTCGTGCATGGAGCACTATAGAAGCAGTGCACAACACACTTGTAGGACATGTGCTCCTGGCTTTGTCTGTGGACCCTAGTAATGGCCCCCAAAAAATAAAATATTCCGGAATGTAAATTTTACAGCCGCACTGGACACTATCTAGCTACACGATTTCAATATGGAAGAGGCCAGGAGCCATTTGGTGAGCTGCATTTCTTGCTACATGTTCACAGACTTACAAGTGGAAAAGTCAAACTTCACATGCCAAAAATGCAAGCTTGTGTCCCTGTTGGAGGAAAAGTTGCAAAATCTCGAAGAGAGGTTAGCTATGTTGAAGATCATTAAGGAAGGTGAAGAGTTCTTGGACAGAGCAGAATTATCTCTTCATGTTACAGAAAGAGAAGAAATTCGAAGTGCACCTGAAGAAACAGAGGAATGGAGACATGTGACCCAAAGAAGCAGGAGGATCAGGAGGCAGTCAGCACCCATACTTCTCAGGAACCAGTACCAGGCTCTCACGCAGGAGAACGATGAAGAAATACATCAGGATAAGACTTTGCCCACAAACAGCAACCTTGTACGCCTTCAGAGTCCTCCTGGATGGAGAAAGAAAAATGTTGTGAAGAAGAAACGGAGAGTGGTGGTCATGGGGGATTCCCTATTGAGAGGAACAGAGGCCGCTATCTGCCGACCGGATATAACTTCAAGAGAAATGTGCTGTCTTCCAGGTGGAAAAATTAAAGATGTGACTGACAGGATATCAGGACTCTTCAGACCTACAGATGACTACCCATTCCTGCTACTACATGTGGGGACAAATGACACCGCAAGAAATGACCTGGAAACCATCTGCAGAGACTTTGAAGACTTAGGCAAGAAAGTGAAAGAACTGGGAGCGCAGGTGGTCTTCTCTTCCATCCTCCCAGTGGATGGCCATGGAACAAGAAGGTGGAATAAGATTCTGCAGGTGAACAACTGGCTACGTCGATGGTGCCGTCAGCAACGATTTGGATTTATGGATCACGGAGTGAATTACTTTTACGATGGACTACTTGCCTGAGATGGGGTGCACCTTACGAAGACTGGAAAACATATTTGGAAGTCGCCTTGCTACACTTGTAAGGAGAGCTTTAAACTAAAACAACATGGGAAGGGAAGCAAAAGACCAGAAAAAGCCATACATCTGACAAATGCTATTGAGAACTCTGCTATTAGAAGTGGAAAGGAAGAACAAAGACAAAAGAATCTAATTAATAAAAATATTGGAGAAGGAGAAACCAATCACAAACTAAAATGTTTCTATACTAATGCACAAAGCATGGGCAACAAACAAGGAGAATTGGAACTACTAACACAGGAAAAGAAATATGATGTCATTGGAATCACTGAAACTTGGTGGGACAATACACATGATTGGAATACAAGACTAGAAGGATACAACTTATTTGCAAGAAACAGACTTGATAAACGAGGAGGAGGTGTCGCATTGTATGTTAGAAACGCGTATATCTGCACAGAGATTGAAGCTTCAGAGACTGGGAGTTCTGTGGAAACTGTTTGGGTAAGAATACAAGGACAGAACAATGGAAAGGACACCATTGTAGGCATTTACTACAGGCCGCCTGTGCAAGCTGAAGATATGGATGAACTCTTTATGCATCAAATGGCCAAGTTCTCCAAAAAATATGACATAGTTGTCATGGGAGATTTCAACTATCCAGACATTTTTTGGGAATCTCTCTCAGGCAAAACTAACAGGTCAAGGAAATTCTTATCCTCTCTTGCTGACAACTTTATCTTCCAAAAGGTAGGGGAGAAAACAAGGGGAACTGCTACCTTGGATCTAATCCTTATAAACAGGGAGGAAATGGTTGAGGAGGTAAAAGTGGCTGGGACCCTAGGAGGTAGCGACCATGCTATTTTAGAATTTTGGATAACTAGAGGAGGAAGACCTGTGAAGACTCAGACATCAAGGTTAGATTTCAGAAAGGCAGATTTTAAGGGATTCAGAAAGAGAATTGGAGAGATCCAATGGCTGGATATCCTTAAAAACAAAAATGTCCAGGAAGGATGGGAAATCTTGAAAAATGAAATTCTCAAAGCACAATTGTTAACAATTCCGAAAAGAGGGAAGAATAGGAAGCATTTAAGGAAACCAGGATGGATGAACACAGAACTTAAGCACATGCTAAAAAGGAAGAAAAAAATGTTTATAAAATGGAAAGAGGGAGGCATATCTAAAGAAGAATATAATGCTGTCTGCAGAACCTGCAGGGCACAAATCAGATTAGCTAAAGCTGAAAATGAATTGAGGCTTGCAAGAGATGTCAAAAGCAATAATAAAGGATTTTGGGGATATGTCAAAAGTAAAAGAAAAGTCAAAGATGCTATAGGATTTTTACAGGATGAAAATGATGAAATGGTAAGACAGGATGTTGAGAAGGCCGAACTTTTAAATTCCTATTTTGCATCTGTTTTCTCTCAGAAAGGAAATGTAACATCAACTGTTCTTCACTGTCCTATTAAGGGAATAGAAGAATCCAGGATATCTATAAACAGAAAGATAGTGAGGAAACACTTAGCTAACCTAAATGAATTCAGCAAAGCATTTAACAAAGTATCTCATACAATCCTTATTGAAAAAATGACTAATTATGGAATGGACAAGGCAACTGTTAGGTGGATTCATAACTGGCTTAGTGATCGGACCCAAAGAGTGGTCGTAAATGGCTGCACATCCAGTTGGAAGAATGTCTCAAGTGGAGTACCACAGGGCTCTGTCCTGGGCGCTGTATTGTTCAACATCAATATCAACGATTTAGATGAAGGAATTGAGGGTAAACTGATTAAATTTGCTGATGACACAAAGCTAGGAGGGATAGCTAATACTAGAGAAGAGAGAGAGAGGATTCAAAAAGATATAAATAAACTGGAGAAGTGGGCAGCAACTAACAGAATGGTTTTTAACAGGGAAAAATGCAAAGTACTACATCTGGGCAATAAAAATGAAAAAAGCATATACAGAATGGGAGGAATAGGGCTAAGCAACAGCACATGTGAAAAAGACTTGGGTATACTAATAGATCACAGACTGAATATGAGTCAACAGTGTGATGCAGCAGCAAAAAAGGCAAATGCAATTCTAGGATGTATTAACAGAAGCATACAGTCTAGATCACGTGAAGTCATTATTGCCCTGTACTCCTCTTTGGTCAGACCTCATCTGGAATATTGTGTCCAGTTTTGGGCACCACATTTTAAAAAAGACATCAACAAACTGGAGCAAGTTCAGAAAAGAGCGACCAGAATGGTGACCGGTCTGCAAACCCTGTCTTATGAGGAAAGGTTGCAGGATTTGGGAATGTTTAGTTTGCAAAAGAGAAGACTGAGAGGAGACTTAATAGCTGTCTACAAATATCTAAAGGGCTGTCACATTGTAGAAGGATCAACTTTATTCTCATTTGCACAAGGAAAGACTAGAAGCAATGGGATGAAACTGAATGGGAGGAGACACAGATTAGATATTAGAAAAAACTTTTTGACAGTTAGAGTGATCAATGAGTGGAACAAGCTGCCACGAGAAGTGGTGAGTTCTCCTTCAATGGAAGTCTTCAAACAGAGGCTGGACAGACATCTGACTGGGATGATTTAGCGAATCCTGCTTTGAGCAGGGGGTTGGACCAGATGGCCCAGGAGGTCCCTTCCAACTCTACGATTCTATGATTCTATGACTGATATACAACCGCCTAACTAAATAGCTGAAATCTTGCTGTAAACAGTGGCAGCGTCTGGAACAGCCTCTCTGCGCTGTTACAATGTACAAATGGCGCTAAAACAAGATGTCCGCTATTTATATGGAGAGCGACATGTGATTTCAGCAGCCAATGACACAAGCCGTAGTGTCAGGACGTTGTGTTTCCTGCACCCTGATTGGCTGACTGTTGTGCTTACAAGAACGCCGCGCCTCTGAGCTCTGCACACCCCTCCCCTCATCAAACATCTGCCAAACGCTCATGATACACAACCATTATCGTTACTAAAGTGCTGAAAATATTTTTGTGGCAACGCAAATATTTTCCTGCACTTTGTACCGAATGTTACCGATTTCTCTTGATTTTTTTTTTTAATTTTTCTTGGGTTTCCGATCACAGATCCGAATGCACCATATTTGTGCCGAATTTCTGTTTGGCAATCATTTTTCAGACAAATTTACTCATCACTAGCTGTTACCCACAGATTTTTAGACCGGCTTCACATCTATGTTGCATAGAGTAAACCAACTTCTGGCCCCTGTCAGCTGTTATTCCAGCCCAGGATGCTCGGACTACATCCCACACAATTTTTTGGCATTTGTTGGCTTTGCCTCAGAAACGGCATTTTTGATGTCGCCCCACAAGTGTTTTATCGGACTGAGGTCCGGGATTAGGGCTGGCCTCTCCATAACCTCAATTTTGTTGGATGGGATCCAAGATTTTGCTCGTTTACTGGTGTGTTTAGGGTCGTTGTCTTGGTGAAACTCATTTTAAGGACATATCCTCTTCAGCGTTAGGCAACGTGACCTCTTCAAGTATTGTAATATATACAAACTGGTCCATGATCCCTGGTGAGCGGTAAATAGGTCCGGCACCATAGTAAGAGACACATGCCCATATCATGATGCCGGCACCACCATGCGTCACTGTCTTCAGAGTGTGCCGAGGCTAGAATGCAGAGTTTGGAGATGTCTGATGAACTGTCTGCGGCCCTTGGATCCAAAAAGAACAATTCCACTTTCATCAGTCCATGAAATGTTTCTCCATTTCTCTTTAGGCCAGTTGATGTGTTCTTTGGCAAATTGTATCCGCTTCCGTACATGTGTTTTATTAACAGTGGAATTTTGCGGGGACTTCTTGCTAAGAGATTAGCTTCACACAGGCGTCTTCTGTCACAGTCCTCACAGGTAGCGTGAGACTGTCTGTGATCATCCTGGAGCTGATCATTGGCGGAGCCTTTGCCATTCTGGCTATTCTTCCATCCATTTGAATGGTCGTCTTCCAATTTCTTCCATGTCTCTCTGGTTTGGCTTTCCATGGTAAAGCATTGGAGATCATTTTAGCTGAACAGCCAATCATTGTCTCCTCTTCTTTATAAGTTTTATCTTCTGCAATCAACTTTTTAATCAAAGTACTCTGTTCTTCTGAACAATGTCTTGAATGACCCATATTTCTCAGGGTTTCAAGGAGAAATGCATGTACGTGTCCTGGCCTCACCCTTAGATAAGGGCCACCGGATTCCCACCTGTCTCTTCACAGAATGATTGCCCTCACTGAGTGATCTCCACACAGCTATTATTGTGATCACCGCCTTTCAATTATTCTAATACACAGACTCAAAAACCCGCAGATCACGAATGCGGAGGCTGGGGGTTTTCTTAGAATCTACTGCACCAACTGGTAAATTGTGTGACACGTAATTTAATTTACACCAAAAACAGGGATTAATCGGGTTAGTCATACTGGACTGCTGTTATATTGGACACTACTGTAGCTAGTGTAACACAAGAGAAGGTCGCCAGCGTCTGAGCAAACTGAACAGTGGCAAATCCCCCGGCCCAGATGGCATTCACCCATGGATATTGAGGGAATTGAGCTCAGTAACTGACAGACCTACTGTATCTCATCTTCTTACACTCACTTGTACTTGTATTTTCACTTTTTATTTTATTCTTATTTTTCATTCATTTTCGCTTTTTCACATACTTTAATTTTTTCTTCTCATTATTTCTCCCTTTGTCCTGACCCTTTCACACAGTGTCGGTATTTGTTCATTTAGATATTATTTGCAAATATTTCCACAAGTCCTTACCATAATGTATGTGCACATTAATAACTTTTATTCACCGACTCTGGCACTCAGCACTTTGTACAATTTTTGTTACATATAATCCTATTGTTGGCGCCTGATAACAGCTTTCTTTCTGTTCCCTCCCCATTCCTTCAAGTCTGGTTTTTTCTTACGATGTGATTCCATGCCTTTTATACCAGAACATTGTCCTTATACATGGCTGTTACCAGCTGAATTCTTAAAAATGACCGAAATGTGTGCATGCGTGCTGCGCTCCTGTGTCTTTCTGCACTGTCAGGTCATCTGTTATGTGACTCATGCGTGTCTATGGTGTCACTGGGTTTGATTTACCCGACACGCACACCACTATGATGGTGGTGGGTAGAAGCAAATCATAATGACGCGGGAAACAGTAACCATGCTCCACTGTAATTGGCAGAGGAGATTATCATATAAATAGCTAATGGGACAGGACTCCAATGGCAATTCCTCTTGAGAAAGCTGATACGCTAAACGTGCGTCGGGGGAGCGTGGTAGGTTCATCCTATCCTCCCTTACTATGGGTAAGCATTGCAACATTATTGAACTGGACATGTCCACATTGGTTATGGCTAGTGATGGGCGAGCACTAAAATGCTCGGGAGCTCGTTGCTCAGGTCGAGCAAATTGGAATACTCGGGTACTCGGACAGAACAACGAGCCCAATGTAAGTCTATGGGAGACCCGAGCATTTTTACCACGATCCCCCCGGGGGTCTTTTTAAGGTCTAAAAACATCTGAAAATGATAGAAACACTGCTCAAATGACACGGGAACATCATGGGGAAGACCCCTGGAAGCATTTGTCACTCCTAGGTCACAGTTGTAAACAATGTTGTCAGAGTTTCTTGCCATTTTTACCGGTGCAACAAAAAACAATACAAAAACGAATTCAAAGTGGATTTTGCTGGGAAATATGTTAAGGTACATCCTTTCCAGGTTAATGACTTTTATATAAGGCAAAATAATTAACCCCAGACCAAAATCTTCCTCCGCCACTTGGGCTATGTTCAGACGCAGCGTTTTTGATGCGTTTTTCAACTTTAACATTGCTTTCAACCAATACAAATGCATTCACTGGGAAATGTCATTGTAACATTTACCAACCCTAGCTGGCCATGGGGGGGTAGTACCGGATGTATTATTAGGAATGTTACTGGCCCGGCCCATCTCCCTACAATGGCATACAGTAGATTCCAACGCCATGGAGACGTCACAGTGGGATGATGTATGAAACCTGCTCTATATGTTATTTCTCACTCTAGGAGGACTGTTGTTTCTGTTGTAGAGTGTTCTCTTTGGTGGTGGCACGGCTCTCCTGGTATATTCCCGGCGAGCTCCCACCACCGATTTGTAAAGTTAACTATGTTTATTTTTTTATTGTTCTCTGTTACCTCCTTTAATACCTGTTCATGCCTGCGGCTTCTTGGGACCGAAAGGGATGGACACACCGTACTACTACACACCGCGCTGACCTCACCCTAGGACCCAGGATAAGTATACCCCACACATCAGATTCTGACACCATTTACACCTCACCACACTTATGATTCTTGCCGTGGAACGTTGCAGGCCTTAACACCACCCTTAAATGCAGTTCTAATACATATAAAATGATTCCGACCAGATGTGATTTTTCTTCAGGAGACGCACTATTGCCACAATCTTATCGCCAACTCTCACTCCTCAACCACGACTATAAACTCTTGGTGAGGATCCTGGTGAAATGACTGCAGATGCTGCTACCTGGCCTCCTATGTGAGGCTCAAACAGGATTTAGCCAGGGACAGAGCAGTGTGGCAAATATTCGCATGGCGGTCGCAGCCACGGTCCTGGCTCAAGATGAATTGAGGCCACCTGCAATGCTGATGAGTCTCGATGCCAAAAAGGCCTTTGACAAAGTGTCATGGCCTCTTCTATACAGAGTCCTGGATAGGGAAAATCTCAGCCCGATGTTCTTACAATATAATCTTTAATAAATAATCTTTATTTTTATATAGCGCTAACATATTCCGCAGCACTTTACAGTATGCACACATTTTCATCACTGTCCCCGATGAGGCTCACAATCTAAATTCCCTATCAGTATGTCTTTAGAGTGTGGGAGGAAACCGGAGTACCCGGAGGAAACCCACGCAAACACGGGGAGAACATACAAACTCCTTGCAGATGTTGTCCTTGGTGGGATTCGAACCCAGGACCCCAGCTAACCACTGAGCCACCGTGCTGCCCTATGCACAATATGTTCACTACCTCCATGCAAACCTTATACTCAGGTGTCAGTCAATGGATACGATGCGCCATCAATTGATCTTTTTCGGGCAGTTAAACAGGAATAAAATTTTGGAAAATTGATGTCATATCTTGGAATATTTTGAAGTACTCGCTCGTTAGAC
Organism: Dendrobates tinctorius; assembly: GCF_039654945.1. Lineage (NCBI taxonomy): Eukaryota > Metazoa > Chordata > Amphibia > Anura > Dendrobatidae > Dendrobates > Dendrobates tinctorius. Next base: position 2,330,852 of record NW_027361787.1, on the reverse strand, counting down.
CGTCGGGCCGGGGGACTTATTATTTTTCATTCCTCTAATGGTTTGCTGTATTTCTGTTTGGGATATTGGTTGATTCAACATGTGTAATTCGTCTTCCGGTATTTTAGGAAGTTTTACGCTCTTTAAGAACTGATTTATTAGTTGGGGGTGAGTTGTGGTATTGCGGTATTTTCCTGCAGATTATAGAGGGAGGAATAGTATTCTGAGAAGGTGTTCGCAATTTCCTTAGGGTTATATATTATATTTTTTGGTCGCCCTGTACGTGGGACAATCTTTGGTTATTTTGGCTCTGATTTTATTGGCTAAAATTTTGCCCGCTTTGTTTCCCTGCCAGTAATATTTGGCTTTACTTTTCCGTAGATTGTGCTCGTATTTGGGTTGGAGCAGTTGGTGTAGTTCATACCTTAGTTTCTGTAATGTTTGGAGGATTGTTTGAGGGGCTACGTTTGTGTGCCTCTTCTAGTGCGGCTATGTTTTGATTAATTTCCTCTATTTGGTGTAGTGTTGCTTTTTTATTCTGGAACGCTATTTTACCCCAGATGTCGGCCTTGTGGGCGCACCATACTGTAGATACGGACACATCAGGTGTGTTATTAATTGTGAAATATTATGATAATGCTTTCTGCAATTGGGGACTAATTTTATGGGATGTGATAAGGTAGTTATTCACTCTCCATAGAGAATATGTTGGATAGTTGTGTCCCTCTGTAATTTGACCAGAGACCGGGGCGTGGTCCGACCAGGTTATGTTCCCTATCGCGGCCTTTTAGACGTCCTGTAATAACCATTTATCTGTGACCATTAGGTCAATTCTGGAGTCACCTCTATGGGAGTGTGAGTAGAAGGTGTAATCCCGCTCGGAAACATCATAGAGTTCTTCCGCTAGGAGGGTCTGAGAGAGTGATCGGGTATTTTCTTTCTTTTGAGGGGGCACGAATTTATCAATATTAGGACAGGGGGTGATGTTAAAGTCCCCGCAGACTAACAGGGCGCCTTTTTAACCTTTGCTACTACCGCCAGGGTGTCTTTAAGAAATGAAATCTGCCTGGAGTTAGGGGCGTACATAGAGACAATTGTGTAGGTCTTGTTATTTATGGTGCAGACTAGGATGACGTATCTGCCCTCGTCGTCCACTACGCTGGTGATTACCCGAAAGCTGACGGTGTTCTTTATCGCGATTACTACTCCTTTTTTTTGTCAATTGCTTGGGAATGAAAGACATTTGGGAAGTTCCCATTCTGAAGTCTATGGGCATCAGTGCTATATAGGCGGGTGTCCTGAACGCACCATACATCTGCTTTTAGGGATTGGGCCTCTTTCCATAGAAGGATCTTTTGAATGGACCTTTTACAATAATGCTGGAAATGTGAAGAGCCATGTACAGATTAGATAAAATCTATGTGTCACCACTAGACAATTAGGAAAAATGGGGGAATAACAAAAACAAATTTTAATTTTGTGAAAAAAACTAACTGTAACTCCTCTTGTGCCTCCGCAGACCATGGTGAAAAATAGTCTTGTATTCTCTTCTCTTGTCCATGTCCACTCCTTCATCAGGGTGGGTGGCATCTTCTTCTGCGGGGAGCTGGTATCCTCATCCATAGTGTGCTGTTCCATGTAAAGTTATGATTATATGCTTATATAGATTGTGTTATGTTACCATTCTTTGTGTTCAGTTTTGCATTTGGTCTGCTGCCACCTTCTGTCATTTTTCAGTATAGCAGACTGCAGCTAATTAATTCTAGTACATGCCTTCCACTTCCAGGTCAGTCATTCCTTCTCTTCCTGCCGGTGGCCATTATTAGTTTCATTTTCTCCTGGGAAAGACACGCTTAGCAGGCTGTGAAAGGCATCAGTTTTTTTACCACAATTTGCTCAATCATCTTGCTACCAACTTGCTGCACACACATCGCTGTATCACTTTGGTCGCTACATCTGCACTTCTGGAGAACCTACTGCATTATCAATCATATGCTGTATGTCCAGATTCCCAAATAAACAAGTCTGGACTTCACAATATCTGGTTTGTATCATCTCTCCGGACGCATGAACAGCAAAACAGCAACAATGGTCCTGTCTGCTCTGCATTGAGGAAACGGAAGGTAGGAATCTCTCCCAGCCCCAATCAACTACACCTCCATTCACCTCATGTGGGGACAGAACACATAGTCCCCACCGACCACTTCTGCAGAAGAGACATGGCCTCTCGGGGGAAGTCAGGACCTGTGTGGCTGCATTCTTGGAGACGATCAGCTTAACAGGGTAGCCCCGCTTGTACATGATCCCGTTGTCCTGTAGGATATTGGTGGCTGTGGAGATCTCCCGCCTTCTGTTCAGGGTGACGGTGGATAGGTCAGTGAACACCATGATGCTCTTGAACCTCTCTGGGAGCTCCGGTCCGCCCTCTGCAGCTTTTATAATGGCTTCTTTAAAATGATAAAAATAAAGCCTTAAAGTTTTAGGTTGGTGGTCTCCTCATCTGCCTCATAATGAGAGTCCAAGAAGTCATTGTGGGCTGTGGAGAATTCCTCCAGCTTCTCCTCAGTATGGCTGTTCTGTCCCCTATGTGCCCAATGTCTTTCTGTAGTGCAGTGAGGGCTGAGGTAATGTCACTGTGTACAGCCTGCTTTAGATCTCCTAGCAGGGACTTCAGTGTGTCCTCAATGATGGGGTGGAGGGGTGCCCTGTGTCAGGTGCATATACTTGCGCTTTGTTGCTCTGCTTCTCCAGGCTCTTGGGTGAAGAGCTGCCCGATCTCTCCTGTGCCTGCTCCGCTGCACTCATGCCCCTCTGGTGTGAGGTCTGACCCGATGTCAGGAGACCAGACCCCCCAGAGCGCTCCACTCCGCCGCTGGCTGCATGGTGGGTGCTGCGGCGGCCATCTTGGATTTTCCCAGGCGCCGGCACAAAGTCTGTTATCCTGCCCGGCGCTGCTCCCCTGCTCCTCGGGATGTGCCCCATCAGTGCCTGGACTTCGTCTGAGGTCGTGATAAGTGGAATTGCTGGTTTCCCCCACCGTTAGCTGCTGCTGGGGCACGGAGTTAGCGTTCCCTGCGCCCACTCAGCTCCTCATCCAGACACGTCCCCGTGTCCTCTCATTATATAAGCTATTCATCTATAAGTGCACAGGATCTATTCCCCTTATACACTGATATCCAGTGATAGATCTACAATCCGTTTACATATATCTATGTATGGATTTATCTTATACTCAATAAATACGGTGCACTTATCTCATCTCCATCTTGATAGTGACGCTCTCTTAGGATACATGTTACTCTATGATGGCACTTCTGCACATGGCCACTAGGTGGCGCTACATTTGACATTTGCCTGAATTTTTATATCTACACATGGTTTACACAAATTATATTTTCTTGTGGTAACTATATACAATTTAACATTAGAAGCTGTGTATTCTTGTAATTATTTGTACGTATACATGATTGACTACCACTTCTGTCTCTGTAAAAACAATCCCCTTTAACCCCTTTCCGACATCAGGCATAAATGTACTTCCTCCCTTTGATGTGTGTGCCGGCAGTGAGACCACATCTTTTCCGGCACATGTCAGCTGTACTGAACACCTGTCATTTTCCCCTAACAGCCTCTGACAGCGGCATTTAATGTGCACTTCCAGCAAGCGCCGGAAATCCCGCCCATCGGTGACCCCGTCACATGATCATGGGTCACCGATGGGTTGGCATGACAACCAGAGGTCTCCAGCAGACCTCTATGCTTGTCTCTGCCAGAATGCTATGAGCGCCGCCCACTAGCCAAAACCACATGGATCAGGGATTGTCCCACCAAACTCCCGCTCTCCTTTTTATGGGCAAAACGCTACTCAGACAACACAGGGTGAGGGTAAGACAGTGTGGGCAATGCTTTATTGTACCACAAAACAGGCAGATAACACATAGAACAGTCCCAGGAAAATACCCAAGATGGGGCACATTACAGAGTCTCACCCTCCACTGACCCGCTGGGAAAATAGCTGCTGTGACTTCAGATCTTCCAGGGTCACTACCCAGCTGTGGCACACACAGAGAGGAGGTAACGACAAGCGTAGGAAGATGACAGTCCATACAAGGACAGTTGATCCGAGGATCACAACCTGGCTTCATATTTCAGGGTCGACTACTCTACCTGTGGCACGCACACAGAGAGGAGGTAACAATAAGTGTAGGAAGATGACAGTCCATTGAGTCCATAAAAGGTACAAGGCCAGTTGATCCGAGGATCACAACCTGGCTTCTCCAAATGTATCCATGGTTCAGTGATGGTCAATGGAGCAGATCTGTATTCTTCCAACCGAGGCTGAAAACCCCTAGGTTGTTTCCTATTGAATGATCGATCCGTGTCCCTTGTGATGATGTTGTGGCTGCTGTCCTGTCTCTTGTCCTTTGGATGTATGGATGTCTTGGCAGAATCTCTCTGGCTGTTTCTCTCTCTCAGTCTCTTTATACAGATGCATGTAACCTATTTTTAGACTTAACAAATGTCCCTCATTCAGTATTTACATAAAGGGTAAGAATGGAGATGAGATCAAGTAGCATTACTTGATTATTTAACCCCTTCCTGACATCCGACGTACTATACCGTCCACGGTACCCGGGCCCGTATGACCGTGGACGGGATAGTACGTCTACCGCGATCAGCGGCGCCCACGTGGTGAGCGCCGCTGATCGCGGCCGGGTGTCAGCTGATTATCACAACTGACACCCGGCACTATGTGTCAGGGGCGGACACGGACCGCCCCCGACACGTTAACCCCTTGCACACCGCGATCAAACATGATCACGGTGTACCGGGAGTTAAAGGGAAGCATCGGGAGGGAGGGGGCTCCCTCCGTGCTTCCCTGAGCCCCCCACGGCAGCGCAATGTGCAGCGCTGCTGCCGGGGGCTCCTATCCTCCAGGCCCCCGGATCCAAGATGGCGACGGGGGCCTTCGGGGACCTGAGGAAGCTGGCTTCCTCAGTGCCTGCAAAGCGCAGGCAAGAGGAAGTCTTCTTCAATGCCTGTGACAGATTGCTGATCTGTCACAGTGATCTGTGATGTGACAGATCAGCGATCTGTCACAGGACAGTGATGTCCCACCTGGGACTATGTAATAAAGTTAAAAAAAATTAAAAAAAATGTAAAAATAAATTAAAAAAATTCGCCAAATAAATTAGAAAAAAAAAAAAAAAATATTCCCTCAATAAATCCATTTTTTGGAAATAATAAAAAAAAAACAATAAAAGTATACATATTAGGTATCGCCGCGTCCGTAATGACCCGCCCTATAAAACTGTCCCATTAGTTAACCCTTTTAGCGAACCCCTTAAAAAATAAAAATAAAAAACGAAGCAAAAAATAATGATTTATTATCATACCACCAAACAAAAAGTGTAATAACGCGCGATCAAAAAGACGCATATAAATATCCATGGCACCGCTGAAAACGTCATCTTGTCCCGCAAAAAACGAGCCACCACACAGCATCATCAGCGAAAAAATAAAAAAGTTATAGCTCGCAGAATAAAGCGATGCAAAAATAATTATTTTTTATATAAAATAGTTTTCATTGCATAAAACCGACAAAAACATAAAAAAACGACCTAAATGAGGTATCGCTGTAACCGTACTGACCCGAAGAATAAAACTGCTTTATCAATTTTACCGCACGCGGAACGGTGTAAACGCACCCCCCCAAAAGAAATTCATGAAACGCTGGTTTTTCTTCATTCTGCGTCCCAAAAATCGGAATAAAAAGCGATCAAAAATTTTCACGTGCCCAAAAATGGTACCAATAAAAACGTCAACTCGTCCCGCAAAAAATAAGACCTCACATGACTCAGTGGGTCAAAAGACGGAAAAATTATAGCTCTCAAAATGTGGTGATGCAAAAACTATTTTACAATAAAAAGCGTCTTTTAGCGTGTGACAGCCGCCAAACATAAAAACCGCCATAAATAGTAAATCAAACCCCCGTTATCACCCCCTTAGTTAGGGAAAAATAATAAGGGTAAGGCTGTGTGCACACGCTGCGGATTAGGTGCGGATTCATCCGTGCGGATTTTGTAAAATCCGCAGGTGAAACCGCAGGTCAAAAGACCTGCGGTTTTACCTGCGGATTGCTCTGCGGTTTTGTCCTGCGGTTTTTCATCTCCTCAATAGAGGAGATGGCAAACCGCAGGAGAATCCGCAGAAAGAATTGACATGTCAATTCTTTCTGCGGATTGAAAACCGCGGAAAATTCCGCACCGTCTGCACTGCGGTTTTTGATTCCCATTGATTCCCATTCCCAAAACCGCTGCGGAACCGCAGCAAAATCCGCAGCGTGTGCACACAGCCTTAGGGTTAGGGCTAGGGTTAGGGCTAGGGTTAGGGCTAGGGCTAGGGCTAGGGTTAGGGCTAGGGTTAGGGCTAGGGTTAGGGCTCAGATTAGGGTTAGGGGTGTGTTGGGGTTAGGGTTGGAGTTATAATTGGGGGTTTCCACTGTTTGGGCACATCAGGGGCTCTCCAAATGCAACATGGCGTCTGATCTCAATTCCAGCCAATTCTGAGTTGAAAAAGTCAAATGGTGCTCCTTCCCTTCCAAGCTCTGCCATGCGCCCAAACAGTGTTTTACCCCCACATGTAGGGTATCAGCCTACTCAGGACAAATTGCAAAACAATTTTTGGGGTCCAATTTCTCCTGTTACCCTTAGGAAAATAAAAAATTGGGGGCAAAAATATCATTTTTGTGGAAAAAAATGATTTTTTTATTTTCACGTCCGAGTGTTATAAACTTCTGTGAAGCACTTGGGGGTTCAAAGTGCTCACCACACATCTAGATAAGTTCCGTGGGGGGTCTAGTGTCCAAAATGGGGTCACTTGTGGGGAGTTTCAATAGTTTAGGTATATCAGGGGATCTCCAAATGCACATGACACCCGCAGACCATTCCATCAAAGTCTACATTCCAAAACGTCACTGCTTCCCTTCCGAGCCCCGACGTGTGCCCATACAGTAGTTTTCTCCCACATATGGGGTATCAGCATACTCAGGACAAATTGGACAACAACTTTTGGGGTCCAATTTCTCCTGGTACCCTTGGGAAAATAAAAAAATGGTGACTAAAAGATCATGCTTGTGGAAAAAATACGAATTTTTTATTTTCACGCCCGGGCATTATAAACTTCTGTGAAGCACTGGGGGGTTCTGAGTGCTCACCACACATCTAGATAAGTTCCTTGGGGGGTCTAGTTTACAAAATGGTGTCATTTGTGGGGGGTTTCCACTGTTTAGGTACATTAGGGGCTCTCAAAAGGCAACATGACACCCGCAGACCATTCCATCAAAGTCTGCATTCCAAAACGTCACTACTTCCCTTCCGAGCCCCGACGTGTGCCCATACAGTAGTTTTCTCCCACATATGGGGTATCAGCATACTCAGGACAAATTGGACAACAACTTTTGGGGTCCAATTTCTCCTGGTACCCTTGGGAAAATAAAAAAATGGTGACTAAAAGATCATGTTTGTGGAAAAAATACGAATTATTTATTTTCACGCCCGGGCATTATAAACTTCTGTGAAGCACTGGGGGGGTCAAAGTGCTCACCACACATCTAGATAAGTTCCTTAGGGGGTCTAGTTTCCAAAATGGTGTCATTTGTGGGGGGTTTCCACTGTTTTGGTACATCAGGAGTTTTCCAAACGCGACATGGTGTCCGATCTCAATTCCAGCCAAAAAGTCAAATGGCGCTGCTTCCCTTCCGAGCTCTGCCATGCGCCCAAATAGTGGTTTACCCCCACATGTGGGGTATCAGCGTACTCAGGACAAATTGCACAATAACTTTTATGGTCCTATTACCCTTGGAAAAATAAGAATTGAGGGTGAAAAGATCATTTTTGTGGAAAAAATATGATTTTTTAATTGTATGGCTTTATGTTATAAACTTCTGTGAAGCCCATGGGGGTTCAAAGTTCTCACCACACATCTAGATAAGTTCCTTAGGGGGTCTAGTTTCCAAAATGGTGTCATTTGTGGGGGATTTCCACTGTTTTGGTACATCAGGGGTTTTCCAAACGCGACATGGTGTCCGATCTCAATTCCAGCCAAAAACGTCAAATGGCGCTGCTTCCCTTCCGAGCTCTGCCATGCGCCCAAATAGTGGTTTACCCCCACATGTGGGGTATCAGCGTACTCAGGACAAATTGCACAATAACTTTTAGGGTCCTGTTACCCTTGGGAAAATAAAAATTGGGGTGAAAAGATCATTTTTGTGGAAAAAATATGATTTTTTAATTGTACCGCTGCACGTTATAAACTTCTGTAAAGCCCTTGTGGGTTCAAAGTTCTCACCACATATCTAGATAAGTTCCTTGGGGGGTCTAGTTTCCAAAATGGGGTCACTTGTAGGGGGTTTCCACTGTTTAGGTACATCAGGGACTCTCCAAACGTGACATGGCGTCCGATCTGAATTCCAGCCAATTTTGCATTGAAAAAGTCAAACAGCGCTCCTTCCATTCTGAGCTCTGCCATGCGCCGAAACAGTCGTTCCCCCCCACAAATCAGGTATCAGCGTACTCAGGACAAATTGCACAATAACTTTTGCAGTCCAATTTCTCCTGTTACCCTTGGTAAAATAAAAAAAATTGAACCTGAAGTATTTTTTTTGTGAAAAAAAGTTAATGTTCATTTCTTTTTAAATATTCAAAAAAATTCCTGTGACGCACCTAATGGGTTAATAAACTTCTTGAATGTGGTTTTGAGCACCTTAAGGGGTTCAGTTTTTAGAATGGTGTCACTTTTGGGTATTTTCTATCATATAGACCCCTCAAAGTGGCTTCAAATGTGATGTGGTCCTAAAAATAAAATGGTGTTGTAAAAATGAGAAATCGCTGGTCAACTTTTAACCCTTATAACTTCCTAACAAAAAAAATTTTTTTTCCAAAATTGTGCTGATGTAAAGTAAACATGTGGGAAATGTTACTTATCAAGTTTTTTGTGTGCCGTATCTCTGTGATTTAAGGGCATAAAAATTCAAAGTTGGAAAATTGCGAAATTTTCAAAATTTTTGCCAAATTTCCATTTTTTTCACAAATAAACGCAAGTTATTTGAATGAAATTTTACCACTAACATGAAGTAAAATATGTCACGAGAAAACAATGTCAGAATCACCGGGATCCATGGAAGCGTTCCAGAGTTATGACCTCATAAAGGTACAGTGGTCAGAATTGTAAAAATTGGCCCGGTCATGAACGTGCAAACCACCCTTGGGGGTGAAGGGGTTAAACTACTTGCATAGTTTTTCCCTCTCTGCTTTAGAAGTCAACAAACTGGCTCCATAACCCAATGCATAATTAACATATCGGCAAAGATCACTAGTGATCAAGGATAAGCGCACAAAAAAGTCAATATTCCAGGCTTACACAAGCAAAAGTGTTTTCTTGACCAACCAGAAATCAATATTTAAATTTAAAGCCAACATACAGATAACATTCTATTATTCTTTGTTTGCTAAAAAAATAGTCATCTGGTTAATTAAGATACAATGCTGTATGTCTTCACAATGCCAAAAGTAGAAAAAAAAATGTTTTTAAAAATATTTTAAAAAATATGAAATTTCAAATTACCCCCCCTTTTGCCAATTTCAAAATAAAGCAATAAAAAAAATCACACATACACACATTTGTTGTAGCCGCGTTCAGAATCGCCTGATCTATCACTATAAAAAAAGAATTAACCCGATCGCTAAATGGTGTAACGAGAAAAATGTCAAAATGCCAGGATTACTTTTTTTGGTTGCCGCAACATTGCATTAAAATGCAAAAAATGACGACCAAAAGATCGTATCTGCACCAAAATGGTATCCATTAATAACGTCAGCTCGGCACACAAAAAATAGACTTTCACCCAACCCGAGATCATGAAAAATGGAGACGCGACGGGTATCGGAAAATGGTGCAATTCTTTTATACTTTACCTAATAAAGAGGAGTTATTTTTACTGATACAGTGGGTATGGAAAGTATTCACACCCCTTTAAATGTTTAAATTGTTTCATTGCAGCCATTTGGTAAATTCAAATTCATACTATCTATTCCTGACACTGGAGTGGATTATAAACTTCCGAAGTATATAGTTTGAGGTCTGGGATCTGCCAATATGTGGCTAGTGTTCTGACTGTTTCGAATAACATGATACATGATTTAAGTTTTTTTCGTTTAGTCTCGCTTGAATATAGGTCAATATTAAATAGTCTCTTGATGAGTCGTCTTTGGCGAGGACGATGAAACCCGTAGAAATGAGAGGCTTGGAGAGTGAGTGTGTAAACGTCACCTCACCCTATATACTGAGATGTGGAATATATGTTTTTTATATCAGTCACTTTCCAACGAATCTTCAGGGGGTGAATTATGGGTATAGTTTTAAATTTGGAATTAATAAGGTTGAGTTTTATTCTTTTGTCAGCAAACATTAGGAATGACAAGAGACAAACCATTTAAGAAGATTCAATTTTGGTTAAAACTATTCCAACATTATGAACATGAAAAAGTCGTCTTCCCATTGTGACGTCTCTGATGTTTTTTAACAGTTGATTTCCAAGTAAAATATTTCCCACATTAAGAAAATGAAAATGGCCTCTCCTCTGCGGAACTGCTCTGATGGCGATCAAGAAGCACTTTCTGGTTAAAATATTTCCCACATTCTGAAGAGGAAGAAGGCTTCTCCCCTGTGTGACTTCTCTGGTGCTTATCACAATCTGATTTATTGCTTAAACATTTTCCACATTCTGAACATGAAAAAGGTTTCTCCCTTGTGTGAGTTCTCTGGTGGGAAACAAAATTTGATTTCTGCGCAAAACATTTCCCACATTCTAAACATGAAAAAGGCTTCTCTCCTGTGTGGATTCTCTGGTGCTGAACACAATATGATTTATTGTTAAAACATTTCCCACATTCTGAACAGGAAAAAGGCTTCTCCCCTGTGTGAGTTCTCTGGTGGGTAACAAAATTTGATTTCTGTGCAAAACATTTCCCACATTCTAAACATGAAAAAGGCTTCTCTCCTGTGTGGATTCTCTGGTGCTTAACAAAATCTGATTTCTTGTTAAAACATTTCCCACATTCTGAACAGGAAAAAGGCTTCTCCCCTGTGTGAGTTCGCTGGTGGATAACAAAACTTGATTTCTGCGCAAAAAATTTCCCACATTCTAAACAAGAAAAAGCCTTCTCTCCTGTGTGAGTTCTCTGGTGCTGAACACAATATGATTTATTATTAAAACATTTCCCACATTCTGAACAGGAAAAAGGCTTCTCCCCGGTGTGAGTTCTCTGGTGGGTAACAAGCTGTAATTTCTGTGCAAAACATTTCCCACATTCTGAACAGGAAAAAGGCTTCTCCCCTGTGTGAGTTCTCTGGTGGGTAACAAACTGTGATTTCTGTGCAAAATATTTCCCACATTCTAAACAGGAAAAGAGTTTCTCCCCTGTGTGAGTTCTTTGGTGGGTAACAAAATATGATTTATGTGCAAAACATCTCCCACATTCTGAACATGAAAAAGGTTTCTCCCCAGTGTGAGTTCTCTGGTGCATAACACAATCTGATTTATTCCTAAAACATTTCCCACATTCTGAACAGGAAAAAGGCTTCTCCCCTGTGTGAGCTCTCTGGTGTCTAACAAAATTTGATTTACGTTCAAAACATTTCCCACATTCTGAACAGGAAAAAGGCTTCTCCCCTGTGTGAGTTCTCTGGTGTCTAACAAAATATGATTTCTGTGCAAAATTTTTGCCACATTCTGAACATGAAAAAGGCTTCTCCCCTGTGTGAATTCTCAGGTGAGTAACAAAACGTGATTTCCATGTAAAATATTTCCCACATTCTGAACATGAAAATGACTTCTTTACTTTAGGAGCAGTTTGTTTTTTAATGTCTCTTTTGTGACTTTGATTTTCTTTAGTAGTCGGTATTGAATCAGAAGATGTGACCTGTTTCATAGGATCAGATGACAGATCTTTGCAGTGAATGGATGATGCTATATCTGGAGTAACAGCAATCAATTCAGTTGTATCTTGTAGGATCTCAAGATCATCAGATTTAAAAGTTGAAGATGTCAGCTGTCCCTCTGATCTCCTGGTACAGTCATCTGCTAAGATAAAAAACAATTATTATTTATTAATAAAATATCCTTGAGTTTTATAATTTTGAACATTTCTACTTAGCTTGCCATTTTTATGGACAGTTTATGTAAAAGCTTTAATTATTTACCAAGACAATGACAGTTCACAGTCTAATAGAAAACCTTGTTGGATGAACCAGTAGTGTGCGGTGTTCAACTGTTTGTTTATTCCGCCTCCCAAATATCAAATTAAAAAAAAAATCAATGTTATGTAGGTGAAAATAATACCAATTCTCATCTCACAAAAAACAAGTCCCCACTCAGGTCCATCATCTGTCAATGGAAAAACAGAGGTTCCCACACTATTAGTGGCTCAAAGGCTGTTGAAAAGCAACAAGGTTTCTATAAACCAATCCAGCAAAATCCGCTCTCACTTCGGAGTCTTGCAGTGTGCGCAAACAATATTTAGGATCCCTGTATTTAGCAATACTATAGTGAGAAGAACCCACTTAATTTGCGGTGTGTGTCTCCTGGAGAACAATCTGGGCACTATGTGCTGGGTAAGAAAATGACAAATGTGTAATTTTCACTCTCCAACATCCACTGCGTGTTAATTTCCAGAAAGTGGCTGTGGAGTCAAATTATTCACTCCTCCTAAGGATTATAACCCTCAGTGAATTAATTTATAAAATGGAATCACTTTATGGGGATTTCTACTATTCTGGTTTTCTGTCATTTAGTTACATTAGGGTTTCTGCATATGGTGTGTCCAATCTCATCTGGGATCTGTTCCTGCTGTCCAGCTGGAGTAATCTGCTCCCTACTTCAGCCAATTGGAAAGTACCACACCCTACTAAAGCGCAAAGCACATGGCCGGAATCTGCCAGATACAGCGCTGTTCTCCTCTGGTTCAGTCCTCTGTGCTCAGCTTGCGTATTTGTTTCCTGCTGTGACCGTGGCCCGTTTACTGACTACTCTTGTGTCTTCTGATTCTGTATTCTGTCCTTCTGGTTCTGACCCAGCTATCTGACACCACAGAATAGCAGGTAACACCATGGTCCAAGCCTTGGGGTCCCAGTGTATGTCCAGATTCCATGTAAGGGTGTTATAGGGCGGTGAGCAAGGCAATCCTTGGGATATGGAAAGCAGAGAAGATAGTGCCAAGCATGTTCATGGGTGACATCTTTTGAGCTGCCAGGTGACCATGAACAGTGCTCCCAATACATTGTGTCTGCAAACTATTCCAGCAAGATCTGCATTCAAATAGCTAAATGGCGCTCCTTCCCTTCTGAACACTGCCATGTGCCCAGACAGTAGTGTACAACCGTATGTACGGTATAGTGCGAAGCTGGAAAATAATTTGTAAGATCCATTTGTTTCCTATTATCCTTTGTGAATAATTCCAAACTTACCACCACATAAAGTGACACACGTCAGATATTAATAATGGAGCCTGATTAGGAACTACTGAGATGATCAAACTCCACAGTCTCCATCAGTAATAAATGAGTAACTAGTGGTGAAACCTCTCTGGTGTAATTAGAGTATGGGTCTCGGAGATTTCACAATCTATACTATCCTAAGCTCCAATAATATTTTCTGTCAGATGAGTTTCAAGAAGAAATATTAGGCATTTATAGAGAACTGTGTATAAGGCCAATTTCAAATGTCCTGATATTTCCGGTACCGGAGATGTCCATGTGTGTAATACTTGTGGCACATGTGTGACAACCGTGTGCCACCCGTGTACAGCATCAGTACCACATGGATGGCCGGCAGGGAAGAAGCGGTACAGTAAGTGCTGTTCCCCGGTGGCGGGTGCTGAAGACGCTCTCATCATTCTCCTCTGCTCTGCCGGCAGGTAGAATGATGAGAGTTATATTAAAGTGAGAATGATGATAGTAGGTGCGGGCTTTTGGGACTATTACTCCCATCAACCTACACCTGCTGCTAAATAAATAAATAATTTAAAAAACGGTGTGGCGTTCCCCTCCATTTTTGACAACCAGCCTTGCTAAAGCTGACAACTGGGAGGCTGGTATTCTCAGGCTTGTAAGGGGCCATGGATATTGACCCCCCCAGCCTAAAAATAGCAGCCTGCAGCTGCCCAGAAAAGGCATCTATTAGATGCGCCAATTCTGGAGCTTTGCCCGACTCTTCCCACTTAGGTGTTGGTGAGTATAACTGTGTTTGTTATTTTTGAAAAAGGAAAACTGTTTTGTTTTATTTCTAATAAAAGACTTTATTCTGGCTGTGTCTTTATTTAACATGTAACTTTGGGGTTCGTAATGGATAGACACCTTTCCATTACTAAGTCGTGGGCTTGATGTCACCTGACAATAAAAGGGTGACATCAACCACACAAATATACAAATATGAACCCCACTTGCCACCGCTACAGGACAAGTGGGAAGACCCAGGAAAAGCGTCGGAATTGGCGCATCTAATAGACGTGTCTTTTCTGGGCAGCTGCGGGCAGGTTACTGTTGAATCTATATTTGTAGTTTTCAGTTAATGAGATTCTCGTGCATCAGGGTGGGGTTGTGGGAGTGGCTGTGGGTTGGGCTGTGGGCGGGGCTTTGTGGTGCTCTGTGTACATATTCATCTGTATTGGCTTATGACACTAATTCCTTCAGTGACCTGCCCCCTATTTTACATAAAAAATTACATCCAGAAAAATGGCAGCACCTGCGCAGTACCATCTATAAGTAAGAGATAGATGCTACTGGACAAGTGCCGCCAGTGTCATTTGTAAATTTTTATTTTCTAAGCCTCACAATAGCCACAATATTATAGGCATTATCACTAATAATATCAACATTATTATATGCATTATGTAATAATGGGGGCAGGTCAGTGAGGGGTCAGTAACCTGTCATAAGCCAATACAGATGCATATGTAATCAGCACACCTCATAAAGCCCCGCCCACAGCCCCACCCACAGCCCCACCCCAGAACACGAGAATTTCATTAACTGAAAACTACTAATACAGATTAAACAACAACCACAAGACGGATTTCATCACCAGGTATCATTGTAATCGGTATAACGGCGCTGACCTGACAGTGTCTGGAGGTTACTGAGCACAATCCTGCTGACAGGTTCCCTTTAAATTTAGATCTTAGACATTTGGAAGAGGCAATGGAGAGATTTTTTTCAAGACTATCAGGGAGTTACAGACTCACATTAGGCAGGAAGGCCGATCCGACCACAATCAAACTATCATACAAAATGAACAGGTTAAAAAAAGACGTAGAATAAAAAATTATGTTATATCTCCAACAGCAACGTATGTACGAGGGGAGAACACTAAACCGGAGCTGCCCTCATTTATGGTGGACCATTGGAGCCACTATGAGTCCTGACCGGAAGAGTAGAGAAAGTATTAGCGCCCCCATTTCAGGAGAGATTGTGCAGTAATCTGAATTCCTTAGGATGGAAAACATAATGGAATTCATGACGTTTAGTAAATCTATGAAACCAGGGCTGGAGCCAACACATCTCCTGCAGGCGGGAATAAATGTATATTACAGCCATCAGCCACGCACAGCTTAGAGATCTATCAGGGCACAGGTGGAATGTTTGTCCTGTAGTTTATCACAATCCTCCTTGAAGTTAGTTGCTTTTAAAAGAAATTGAAATTTCAGGCTAAAGGGAAACTCTGTTATTGTACAGAAAATTCACACTTGCCATATTTTTTGGACCATAAGACGCACCTAGGTTTTAGAGGAGAAAATTAGGAAAAACAAATTGAAGCAAAAAATGTGGTCAATTCTGTACTTAATATCCCCTATCCTGGTATATATGGTCCCCTCATAACCATTCTGATACACATGGCCCCCTCATCCCTACCCTGGTATGCAAGGCCACCTCATCCCTATCCTGGCATGCATGGATCCCTCATCCCTATCCTGGTATGACTGGCCCCATCCCCATCCTGGTATGCATGTATCCCTCATCCCTATCCTGGTATGCATGGTCCTATCCCCATCCTGGTATGCAGGGCCCCCCATCTAATCCTAGTATGCATGCCACCTCATCTCTATCCTGGTATGCATGGCCCCATCATCCCTATCCTGGTATGCAGGGCCCCCATCTCATCCTGGTATGCAGGGCCCCCATCTTGTCCTAGTATACATGGTCCCATCCCTATCCTGGTATGCAGCGTCCCCTATCTCGTCCTGGTATGCATGGTCCCATCAGCCCTATCCTGGTATGCATGGCCCCATCCTTATCCTGGTATGCATGGTCCCATCAGCCCTATCCTGGTATGCATGGCCCTGTAGGAGGAAGGACCAGAACATTAAAGGCAACAGTGTCTGTGGGCCGTAACCATTGGGACTGCCACTAGTGTGGCAGGGGGACAGAGAACCTGACGGGGACAGACCTGTGACCTCTGCTGCAAAGGGCGGGTCTGATATAAAAAGGGGGGTGCGCCGGAACCTGGGGTTTCTGGCGGAAAGACAGGAGGTGCAGCAGAGGAAAGTTTGCTCCCTCCCAGTGGGTAACACTACTGACGACAGACTGCGCTAGAGTGCGCACCCCCCAACATCCAGCAACAGCACCAGTGACCGCTTCCCGCTGCCGGACGCCGACCCTACGTGACCGCAGGCAGGAAGCGCTGACCGTACTGTGCAACGCTTGACAGCAGACAGTGTAGAGCCCACGGCTCCCGTCGGAGACTTTGACTTTACATCCGCGGCTGCGGCCTTGATACCAGAACCCTCCGCCTCATCCGCTGAAACAACAGCCACCGGTACCTGGACACACAGCAGCCCACCAAAAGGTCCCGGACTCTTCTTCACCGCTAAGAGAGAGTGCCTCCGGTTCATCCAGGACCGCTTCCTCAATGTGACGCGCCGTCTGCGGCGCCATCGTGGAATCTTTCAACCACCTCCCTTCGGACGACAGAGTCTGATAAGTTGAACCCTACCGTTTTTTCCTCTCCTGTCGTTAGCAATTCTTTTTTCGTTGTTACCATTGTTGACAGGTGAAGTCAAGCTGTCACTGCATAATACTGAACTTCCACATATTTGTCCGCGCAATACTTCTGTGCATCTTGTATATATTAACTCCCTGCGTGGAGAAAGCGTTGTTATCTTTTTCTCTGGTTATAAAAAGACACCCGTTAACACTTGCTCTGCCCCCTGCTCGTCACAGCATCCAACACACCTGCTGGTAACCTACAGCCCCATCTCGTCCTGGTATGCAGGGTCCCATACTTATAAGTGGCCCCCACCCCCATTCCTATCCTGGTATGCATGGCCCTATCAGAAAACATTAAAAAAACAAACCATTACACTTTTCTACCCGGTGCTCCCTTGCAGCCTCTTGCTACGGTGCCAGCAACTGCTTTATGCTTGTAAGCAGCGCTGGGAACAGTGCGTATTCATGAATATTCATTTCTCTTAAGTAGCGGCACATGTGACCACCGGTAGCAGCAGGAAGCTAGTTGCTGACACTGCGCGCTACTGAAGAGCAATGAATACTCACTGCCCTTTGAGTGCACAGTCCTGGCATCTGTGCTCTGCTTGTGAGCAGCGCATGATGTCTCTGCCAAGTGCTGCTTACAAGCATATAGCAGTTGCTATCATCGAAGCAGGACGCTGTGAGGAAGCGCGGGGTAGGTAAGTGTAATGGTTTGCATTTTTAATGTTTTCTAATGGGGCCATGTGTTATGATTAGGTAACTGAGCAGGATAGCTGGGGAATAGGCTAGGCAACCAGATAACCAGAAAGGTTGGTAACTAAGCAGATTGCAGACCCCTAAACTGACAACACAACTAGAATTAGCCATGGGATGTACCTACGATGCCTCGGCACAGTCAAAGAATTAACTAAGCCTAAAGCAAGAAAGGGGAAAGCTAAACTGCCCCAGAGTAGAACCCCAAAGGAATAGATAGCCCCTGAACATATATTGCAGATGAGACAAGATGAGGCACAAAACACAGGTAGAAAATAGAGTAAGCAAATGATGGGGCCCAAACTGTCTAGATAGAACAGGACAGGAAAGATACTGTCTGCAATCATGCAAAAACCCTAAGAAAAATCCAACACGTATGATATGCAAAAATACTGAGGCCACACGACTTGTCCCCCACTAGATCAGAATTCTGGTGTGAACTGGAAGCAAAACAAAAGATACTGACATAGCAGGGGATTAGCAATACTGAACACACTGATATGAGCTGTGGCATATGGAACAGGGTCCTGTTATGAATGGGTCACCGAGGAGGAAAACTAAACAAGCTAAGTCACAGAAAGCCAGAGAGGTTGGTAACAATGCAGATTGCAGACCCCTGATCCT
Organism: Dendrobates tinctorius; assembly: GCF_039654945.1. NCBI lineage: Eukaryota > Metazoa > Chordata > Amphibia > Anura > Dendrobatidae > Dendrobates > Dendrobates tinctorius. Next base: position 2,312,453 of record NW_027361787.1, on the reverse strand, counting down.
AACCACACAACTAGCAGCAGCCGTGGAGTGTTCCTACGATGAATCTAGATGCCTCGTCACAGCCGGAGGACTAAATAAGCCTAAAGCAAGAAAAGGGGAAAACTAACTGACCCAGAGCAGACCCCAAAGGAATAGACAGCCCCCATGTCATGGTCACGTGTCTCTGGGCACACAGCGGTTACCGCAAGGTGAACCCATAACACACGTGACCCTGGATACACCGCCTCCAGTGGGGCGCATTTAAATAATAAAACGAGCAGGTGGATACGCCGCCTCCACCTGGCGAATTTTGGTATTACACGTTATACAATAATCAAATAATAAAGGGGGAACCTGGGTAACTTTAACAATGGTGGGCCCTGCGATAGGGAATGGGGACGTGGAGACCTCCTAAGCTCCCCTGAGCCAGTGTCCCTGCACTCCTTACGTTCCCTATACAGGCTCCGCACCTGTCGCCGTACGCGAACCTTAACCCCTTGCTCGCCCTGAACCTAAACCCTCACTAGGGAATAGGTCGGTGCGGAGACTAATCCCACCAATGCACTAATAACACACATGAGGAAAGAGACAATACAGGGGAAACACCACTTAGCTTTGCTCTGTTGCGTACGCTTCTAGCAACAGAACCCACCACCTGTGTGCATCTTCTCCTCCACCTGGATCCATCACCATAACAGGATCCTTCACCTTAGTGCAGCCTTGGAGCAGAGTCCACCACCAGTTGCTGCTGCTTAGTAACAGAGTCCCAAAGATGAGTTCAGCTTCTGACACGAAGTCAAGCATGGTTGAGTCCAGCTCAGCAGCCAAGTCCCACATGGTGAGTGCCACTCTCCATAGTCGCCACTCCACCAGTCCATGCAGACACTTCCCGCTGACACCATCACTGCGACCCCACCACGCCATGCCAGCCCTTCGTCCAGACACCATAGCTGACACGCTTCCCCCTGGCTAAGCTGCACAGGACTCCTCCTCAGCTCCATCCTTCCACCAGGCTCTCACCAACTCAGAATCCATGAATGAATATCACCAGCAGTGATTGCACACCCTGAGACTCATTTATAGAGCCCCACACCTGAACCATAATTATGTGCACATTAAACCCAAAGTGCAATACCACTAACCACCACCGGGGACAGTCAAGTCACTTGGCACTTGCCAAAGTAAAAAAAGTTCACCCTGTGCAATTTAAAACTGTCAGATCAAATTCAGATCATGACACCCCACACATGTATTGACAGTGAAACAAGATGAAAACACAAACACAGGCAGGAAAATAGGCTGAGCAAACGATGGGGCCCAAACTAACTAGAAAGGACAGGAAAGGAAAGACACTGTCTGCAATCTGCCCAAAAAACCCTACAAAAATAATGTCCAACACTTCTGATAACAAAATTAACCCTGAAGTCACTAGACTTCTCCCACTATATCAGCACTCTGAAATATTCTGAGACAGAGCAAAAAAGAGGCCAATCTAATAAGGGACAAAAAGCAAATTGGCAAACACAGATAAATAAGAGTGGAAATTCAGCACAGCCCCAGCTGGGGCTGGCTGACCACACAAGAAACTGAATAGACCAACAAAATCAAGTGTGAACATTAGCAGAAACACTTAGCTTGAGATGACTGGAACAGAGCTGAAAACCAAGACCTGAAAAGCCAGAAGGAATCACCAGCACCAGAATAGGGCGTCGGCTGTCTTAAATCCAGTCTGAGATTCCAGAGATCCAATCGTTATCCTCATCATCAGGTGGCAGATCTCTACTAATTAAATCAACCTCACTATCTCCTGTTACCACCAGAGGGAGCCCGGAAGGAGAACTCACAACTGGTAGACCAGAAAATGAGTTCACAACAGGGTCCAGCACAGGTCCCCGCAGGGAACAAGGCTGAACTAACACCCGCAAAGCAGAAATCAGAGAAAGGCAAAAACTGGATCAAATGCAAAAAGATTCCAGCAAACAAATGACTTATCTGAATGATGCAGGAGCAAGCAGGGGGCAGGCAGACTTCCAAATGCACAGGAAGAAGCCAAATCACCAGCAACAATTGAGGGAAGGTTGCTCACTTAAATCTTCCCAGTCTGTAAAACCTGACCTCCAATCATCATCTTCAGGTGATTGACTTTTGTCAACCCGACCAGCTCCATTACCTGCAGCAACCACCAGAGGGAGCCCAAACTCAGAAGCCAGGTCACAAGTGTTCACAACAGCCATGCATACCAGGATGGGGATGGGGGTGTGGGCCAATTATAAGGATGGGGACATGCATACCAGGACCGGGTTTGGGGGGGTAATCAGATCAAGACACTATTAGTAAAGAGAAATGAATATTCATTGTCCTCCAAGCCCATGGGCGTGGAATGCAGTGAATATTAATTTCTCTTTAGCAGCGGGAACACGAGTTAGCCGCAGCCATCGGCTCCAGCCTCCTGTGACCATCTGCCGTTCAACCACCTTCCCACCACATCCAGAGCCGGTACATCAGACTATAAGATGCACCCCCCCATTTTCCTCAAGCGTCTTATAGTCCTAAAACTACGGTAGTTTTAACACAAATTGAAAAGTGGGGATAAAGTGAAATTAGTTATTGTACAAAAATTCACACTTGGCCTCACTGCACATCATAAAAGCAAAGTTTGACCAGAAAGACTGGACCTGGTCATGAGACATTCAGCAGCACAGAAGGGAGAGAAAATTCATCCAATAAGATCTCAGGGATCTAGGAAGCCAACAGCATCATTACCCTCCGCTTTCTCTTTCAGGCCCAGCATAATATTTTTCTTCAAGTGATTTTCTAACCTTTCAGCGCATTCTGCATAGGCTGTCATTTGACTTCCAGGGGGTAGGTGGAATCTCCAGGTTGTAAGTTCTATAGAAAAGGGCTTTCAATGCCCAAAGTCATTTGAACAGTTTTGGGTGGAGGAGAATGTTGTGGTCTAGAGGCAAAATGGTGATCATGGTAATACGGCCGGACTACACCCCCGATAAAGCAGCCACAGCCGGTGACTGAGAAGAATCTGTGACGTCTCTGCATTCAGTGGTTACTACTCACCTGGGTAGTCATATGTGGGAATCTCCTCTTTACACCACTCATCACCCCTCACATATGTCTCTGTAGTATTAATATGGGTCAGATCTTCACCCTGAAACAAATATTGTAAAAGTCACCGACAGATGGAGAAGTTCCATCTATGATCAGCTCTAATCCTGCCATCTCCACCGTTCTCATTACACAAGTATAAAACATATAATACTGGGGGATAAAACAAGACTGAGCACAAGACCTTCACAGCCGTCTACACATCATAGGGGAGATCTCCTGACACCTTCTCTCCATCTACCTGATGATCCTGGGGAGCACTGGGATCTTCTTGGTTACAGTCCTGTGGAAGAAGAGGACGGGGACATCTCTCTGGTGTTGTCCTCTTACTGGATAGATCTGGAGGAAACACATACAGGGACTGAATTCATTCTCTACATACAGATAATTATAGGCCGTGTGTATTTAGTCCTGTCTATTACCTGGTGATGTGAGGGGCTGGGGAACCTCCATTATGATGTCCTTGTACAGATCTCTGTGTCCTTCTAAATACTCCCACTCCTCCATGGAGAAATAGACAGCGACATCCTGACACTTTATAGGAACCTGACACATACAATGATACAGTCATCCCCCGATCCCTTCATAGTGTTACTGTATAATGTCCCAGCATTCCCAGCAGTGTCACCTCTCCAGTCAGCAGCTCAATCATCTTGTAGGTGAGTTCTAGGATCTTCTGGTCATTGATGTCCTCATGGATCAGGGGGTGAGGTGGAGGCCCCGTGATTGGGCTCAGGGGTCTTCCCCATCCCTCAGACACAGGGTCCTGACAGCGATCACTAGAGATCTTCTTCACCACTGTGTAATCCTGGTAATGGAGAGACACATTAATAAATCTCACTACAGACATTTCCAGAGTCCTCACCTCTCCAGTTCTGTCCATCTGTTATTCCCAAAGATAAGAATGATGTAATGTGACGTCATCAGAATCTCTCACCTCTCCAGTGAGACGGAAGAGGATCTCTAGGGTGAGGTGTAATATCCTCTCCGCCATCTTGTCTCTGTCCATATCCATCCTTGATGGGTAAATCAGGAAAATTCTCTTCTGTAGAAGATCTTCACTGAGAGGATCCGATATTGTAGAGACCTGAATGAGAAGAAGATGATCCGATGTAACATCATAAGAATCCGGTGTAATAATACAATTACTGGAGATAATAAGGGAAACATATGAGGAGATTTATTATCTTACAGGGTTTAGTTTTCTCCCCTGACATCTACTAATAAAACCTATATATTTAGGCCACAGACAACAAGCAGTTTCCTCCTCGGAGTCGGCAGCTGAACACGTTCCTCATAGACTCATCTTCCATAACGCTAATTGTCCTCTCATTACCGACACTGGAATCGGCATTAGCAATACTGCAGGAGAGATTCATTACACGCGACATGAGAAATAACTCCTTCATGATGAGGACGACATCTTCATCTCCTACTGCGGCTCTAGAGACAGATGTGGCCAGAGTCGGTCACTGCCTCCATCCCCACCGGCCGTCTATATGAAGGTTTCCCGTCTTCCCCGCACTGGAATCTTCTATCACGTTAGATCTCAGCTCTGAGTCACACACAGAAGTTTGAGGCTTTTAGAAAAGATTTTTTGTTTCCACAATCACAATGGACAGAAATGATCTGATCCCAAAGTCTCCATGTACAGTGATTTATGGGGATTATTTCTGGCCTTAGACTTTCCTATATTACAAGATGGATGTGAAGACTTTTCTGCCCAATGATGATATAACTATTCTAGGAGTGACGCCTTTATAACCAGATAATAGTATGTTTGCAGCTTGCAGAGCACAGCGGCTCCTTCTTCAGGCAGCTGTAACAATCCAGTCTCTCTCTCAGCACTGACAGCTTCTATGGCTGCTCTGGGGAGAAAACTGCCTTTTGTGGTAAAATGTAATTATTTTTTCCTCATCGCCCAATGGTGTAAAATTCTGGGAGAAAGATGAGTAATTGAGAGGTGGCGGGTGTAACATGGCGCCTCTTATTGGGGGCTCTGATAATGTGACCCCCTAACACCATAAGAGCAGACTCTGCCCGGTCAGACGGCGCTCCTTCCCTCCTGAGGAGTGTCCGGCCCCTTATGGGGTATCGGCGCTCAGGGGAAATTGTGGAACAAGTGGTTTCTGTTTTCTCCTCTTCTCCCGTGTGATAATTACAGACTCGGGGACAGAGCGACATTTTAGTGGGAACATTTCATTCCTCCGCTCAATGTTACACAATTCTGTGACCCCCTGAGGGTTAATAATCCTCCCTGCCCCCTAGATGAGCCCTCCAGAGGTGGAGGGGGTAACATGGGGCCACTTGTGGGGTCTCTGCTGTTCTGGTGTCAGCGCTCTTCACACGTCACACGGCGTCCGCCGTCTATCCCAGCCACAATGGCGCCCCTTCCCTCCCGAGCCTGTGGGGTATCGGCACTCAGGAGACACGGCGCACTGTGCGGCCTCAGCGCTCCTGTCACCTTTAGGACAATGATACATTGGGGGGAAAGTCACATTTCTGTGAGGAAAACACTAAAATTGTCATTTTTTCCTTCCACATTGCTGAAATTCCTGTCACACTGTCCGAATTCAGAGATTGTCCTGTCAGAAAGGAGAAGACAGGGAGCGAAAGGGTTAATAGGACTCACAGGAGGAATCGGCCCAGAAAGCAGAAGGTCCAGGAGTGTCCGCCACGTATATGACCGCTCTGTGCACAGGACCTGTGATGAGGTCACAGGAGGGGAGGAGTCAGGGGGTCACATGATCAGGGGCCTCAGTGTGTGCAGGACTCAGTGTGCTGGTTGTCATGGTGCTGGATGAGGGGAAGTTTATGTGTGGGGTCAGGAGGGGTTTACAGGGTGGATGTAGCAGAGCCGCGTGTGTACGAGGTGTACGGAGCGGAGCCGTGTGTGTACGAGGTGTACGGAGCAGAGCCGTGTGTGTACGAGGTGTACGGAGCAGAGCCGTGTGTGTACGAGGTGTACGGAGCAGAGCCGTGTGTGTACGAGGTGTACGGAGCAGAGCCGTGTGTGTACGAGGTGTACGGAGCAGAGCCGTGTGTGTACGAGGTGTACGGAGCAGAGCCGTGTGTGTACGAGGTGTACGGAGCAGAGCCGTGTGTGTACGGGGTGGAGCCGCGTGTGTACGAGGTGTACGGAGCGGAGCCGCGTGTGTACGAGGTGTACGGAGCGGAGCCGCGTGTGTACGAGGTGTACGGAGCGGAGCCGCGTGTGTACGAGGTGTACGGAGCGGAGCCGCGTGTGTACGAGGTGTACGGAGCGGAGCCGCGTGTGTACGAGGTGTACGGAGCGGAGCCGCGTGTGTACGAGGTGTACGGAGCGAAGCCGTGTGTGTACGAGGTGTACGGAGCGGAGCTGTGTGTGTAGGTAAGCCTGGCTGATGGTGCAGTGGGTCCACATCCACCAATGTTACACCAAGTAACTGTACACACCTCACAACTTTTGAAGCACAGATAGAGGCACAGAGCATGCGGCGCGCATAGCAGCAAATTTTGGCCTCACCCTAATCCGCGGCCATTTACCACTGCTTTCTCCCCCAGCAGGAGGAGTTGTCAGAGGGGCGCTGGTAGTGAGGGAAATTCAGCAGACGCCTGAGACTGCAGGGCGTAGACCCAAATCCGGGACACACTAGCGTTTATGAGCGCAGCGACGGCCTGCGCACGGCCGCCTCTAAGCCCCGCCCCTGCCACGCCCCCGTCGGTAGCTCCGCCCACCGGCGCATGACGCTGCACGCGCCCTGCGTCCCCCATCTTTATCACAGGGGGCGCAGGCCGTGCGCAGTATGCGTTTGGCGGCACATGCGTCCTTTTGACGGTGCGCCAACCTGCGCCAAATGCAACCTGCTGCAGTTTGCTTGCGTCGGCGCACCGTCAAAAAGGCGCATGCTTTTTGACGGTGCGCCGACGCAAGCAAACTGCAGCAGGTTGCATTTGGCGCAGGTTGGCGCACCGTCAAAAGGACGCATGTGCCGCCAAACGCATACTGCGCACGGCCTGCGCCCCCTGTGATAAAGATAGGGGACGCAGGGCGCATGCAGCGTCATGCGCCGGTGGGCGGAGCTACCAGCGGGGGCGTGTCAGGGCCGGGGCTTAGCGGCGGCCGTGCGCAGGCCGTCGCTGCGCTCATAAACGCTAGTGTGAAACTAGCCTAAGGCCGTGTTCACACATTGTAGAAATACGGTGTTTGTTTTCTGCAGGATCCGCACCGTCTACAATAACGATCTTCTCCCCCTTATTTGATGCGTTCTTGGTGCAGAGGTGAAGCCGCGTTTTTATTGCGCTTTTTAGAGGACAGAAAAGCTTTGATTCTGCACTTAATAAAGTTTCTGCAGTTTTTTACCTGCAATTTTATTAGAGAGAAAAAATCCCCAAATCGGCACAGATCAGCCGTGTGCCTTGGGCGCTCAGCGGGCGCCTTTTATGGGAAAGTAGCTTTTATTAAGGATTTATTTACATAAATGGGGTAAAGAAAAAGGGAAGAGACCGATTATAAATACCCAGTAATACAGACAAGAACCAAACAACAGCAAAAAAGAGAAATGTAAAGTCATGAACGAGAGAGGCAGAATAAAGGGGAGAAAGGGTTAAGGAGGAGAATGGGGAAGGAAAAATAGGGTTTGTTAACCCCTTAGAGACCTTGCCCTCTTTCGTTTTTGCGTTTCTGTTTTTCGCTCCCCTTCTTCCCACAGCCATAACTTTTTATGTTTCCGTCAGTATGGCCATGTTAGGGCTTGTTTTTTGCGGGACAAGTTGTGCTTTGGAACGACATCATTGGTTTTACCATATCGTGTACTCAAAAATGGGAAAAAATTCCAAGTGCGGTGAAATTGCAAAAAAAAGTGTAACGCAACAACTTTTTTTGGATTTTCTTTTTACCATTTTCACCAAATGCTAAGACTGCCCTGCCATTATGATTCTCCAGGTCATTACAAGGTCATAGACACCAAACATGTCTCAGTTCTTTTGTATTTAAGTGGTGAAAAAAAAATCCAAAATTTGTTGGGAAAAAACATTGCTCCATTTTCATGATCTCGGGTTGGGTGAGGGCTTATTATTGCCGAGCTGATGTTTTTATTGATCCCATGTTGGTGCAGATACGATCTTTTCATCATCCGTTATTGCATTTTAATTCAATGTCGTGGTGACCAAAAAACCTTAATTCTGGCATTTTGCCTTTTTTTCTCACTACACCGTCTAGTGATCGGGTTGTTCCTTTTTTTATTGATAGATCGGGCGATTCTGAACTCAGCAATACCAAATTTAAGTATGTTTGATTTTTCTATTGTTCTATTTTGAATAGGGCGAAAGGGGGGGGGGGGATTTGAACTTTTTAAAAACTTTTTTTACTTTTGGCCTGCTTCAATAGTTTCCATGGGAGACTAGAAGCGGCCATAACTCGGTCGGCACTGCTACATGCAGGCGATGATCAGATCTCCTGTATGTAGCAGAATACCTCACTTGAGTTGACGTGTGCTGGGAAAGATGCAAATTAAAATTACACACAAGGGGGCACCACTGACATATAAAAGGGGATCCAACCAGACCTATACAAGATTGATGCCAATGTACAAAGAAGAGAGAAGATATAGGCCACACACTGGGGATCACCCAACATAGGATTTAGCAAAAATTGTAACAATCTTTATTTAGACACACAAACCAAAACACCCAATCATTAAAAACATTAAAATTGGTCACACATGTGACATGAAAATCTAGGCTCAAAATAGAGCCAGACCCTCATGGCTCCACATTCAGTAACTCAATAGAGAACCAAGTGTGTATATAGACAGCAGACCACAATATAAAGGCTATGCATAGAGACTAGTTCATAAGAACGAATGAATGCACATACCATAAATACAAGTGGTCACAAAGGAGTTAAACAGCAGTAAGACAGCATGTATTGTGCATACAGATAAAGATGATTTGAACCAGGTAGCAGAGAATATAATACGCCTGTAAAAAACGTGCTAACAAGCCCAAAAACACTATCCGGCTTGAGTAGCCCCCTAATACAATGATATTAGCAACATCCTAAGAGGTATGCATACTTCCCTAAGATAACTCAAATTGTCACGATTCATCAGGCATGCTGAAATTAGATAGCACAGGCTAACAATAGCCGCCTGCAAACAATACTGAGCTCAGCTTTAAATTAATCATATAAAAATTACGAGTCAGAGGTGGCGTGGAGCCTGAGCGTCCTGAGCCCCGCCGCGTGTCGCCACCAGTTGTGGCTTCATCAGGGGTACTGACTGTTAGTTGTGTCTTTTATACATCAATTAGATTAGTAATCGAGCGCAGCTGCGCTAACACCTACCAAAGAGGCTGTAGGACACATAGGCGGCCAATGATTGCATTGTATAACCCCTGTCAGGGCTGAATTCCATCCAGAGCGCAGGTGCCAGCGTACGTACCCCGAAAGTGACTGGCACGGTATAAGATCTAAGACTGTCTGACTGATTGCGCTTGCGCAGGATAACCGCTATTCACAGCTCATTCCAGAGACTTAGAGATCTCTCTGCTGCGTCTGCATTTACGACACAGCTACACATCTAATGACCACAAAGAAAAAAAAAAAGGTGTCAATATACCGGTGTTGAAATAGTGGAACGATAAGGCCGGGGTCACACTGGCGAGGAATACGGGCGAGTGAGAGGCGCTAAAAGCACGCATTAGACACGGACCAATAATTCTCTATGGGGTCCCTCGCACCAGCCGTATATTTCTCATCCATATTCTACGCTCCGTGCCACTTGCAGCATGCTGGGACTGTCAGCGTACTACGGCCGTAATACGCCAATGCAAGTCTATGGGCGCGCAAAAAATACGGATTACACACGGACCACACGTGTGACTTGCGAGAAATACGCACCCGGTGTCTTTTAGAAAAGCCGGCAATTCAGTGCGCTATACAGTAAACTCACACTGACAGGTTTAATAAAGAAAGAAAAGAATAGATATATACACATAGAATACATATATATATACATGTATATGCACTCTGTGTGTCTATATCTATTCTTTGGTTTCTGTTAGAAACCCTGTCATAGGGCTCCATTATATGTCCATTTTGCAAGCCTGCGAGAAAATCTCGCCATACGGATTACATACGGATGCTTACATGCGCAAAATACGCGACCACGCCTTGCTTACGGATGACATACGGAGCACTGTTTAGGGGTCATTCATCCGTATTACGCATGTAAAATACTGACCGTATTTTGCGTCGGTTAGTGTGACCCCGGCCTAACACACAAAACCCAGATGTCATAAAAAGGTTAAACATTGCATAGCCAATGTCAATAAAATTGTACCGATGTTTTGGTCCAATGTGAACAGGCACTCATGAACCCAGATTTTATATATCTAATCCACAAGATTTCAAATTATACCGATATTTTGGTCCAATGTGAACAGGCACTGGTATACACAGGTTTTATATCTAATCAACGGTCAAAACCTATGGACCCTATTATATCGGTATTATGGACCAATGTGAACAGGCACTAATATGCACAGGTTTTGTATATAGTTGAAAGGTCAAAACCTATAGACCATATTATACCAATATGAGCAAGCACTAGTATACATAGATTTTATATATAGTCAAAAGATTAGAGCCTTTAGTCCCTGTTTCATCGGTACTTTGGTCCAATGTGAACAGACACTGGTATACACAGGTTTTATATCTAATCAACGGTCAAAACCTATGGACCCTATTATATCGGTATTATGGACCAATGTGAACAGGCACTAATATGCACAGGTTTTGTATATAGTTGAAAGGTCAAAAGCTATAGACCCTATTATACCAATATGAACAAGCACTAGTATACATAGATTTTATATATAGTCAAAAGATTAGAGCCTTTAGTCCCTGTTTCATCGGTACTTTGGTCCAATGTGAACAGACACTGGTATACACAGATTTTATTAATAGTCAGAAAGTCAAAACCTGGGAAAGATGCGGGCTCACCACTTGAGCCGACATCAAAGGGAGAGAAGCTACCTGCACCGTACTAGTCGTGAAGGGGTTAAGGAAAATGGGGAAAAGGGAAAAATTAAAGGGATAGAAAGAAAATGAAAAAGATTGGTCTGCACCGGATAGGCCGGGATAGGGGTTACGGGACACATGTAATACCTTATATATAAAACATTTAAGAGGCGGGAGGGGAAGAGAAGGAATGGGAAAGGCGAGGATAGAAAAGGGGAGAAAGGAAGAACAGCTGTAACCAGGAGGAGAGACGAGAATCTAGAGGAATCCTGACTGTTACACCATGGAGGATACTGACTGTTGGAGTCTGATAGCGCCGCAGTTCTCATGAAATCTGTGCTCTCTGTGGTCTGAAGACCCTGCGGACCTCTGGGGTTTTGATGCGTTTTCCCATTATAGGCTTCTTCTGAAAAAAACGTATTAAGATAAAAAATGTATGAAGAGAAAACCGCCGTCACATTTATAAGCGCAGAATCAAAGCTTTTCTGTACTATTAAACAAGTGTTAAACGCGGCTTCATATCTGCTAAAAACATCAAATATGGAGAAAAATGCAAAAAAGAAATGCAGCAAATGCGCAATAATCAGGGAAGATTGTCACTACGTCGTCTGGGTCAGACATTTACAGAAGAAAGAACGCAGCATTTACGCTACGTGTGAACACGTCCTCCGCATCACAGCTTTATCACATTATTTTATGGGTTTTATAGAGAAAAATATCAATTACGCCATTTTGTTTCTCCCGTAATTTACCGATTCCTGTAAATAATCTGATCGCTGTGTTCTGCGGGTCATTACAGTTATATTGGCACAACTATCTCCGGGTTATTCACTGATTTGTGATGCTTATTATTTTAAAAAAAACACATTAAAAATGACATTTTTTTCATTATCAGGTGTTTTTCATTATTATTAGTAATTTTAAAGGATGAAAAAATCTCTTATTCTCTTCTAGAATTCAGAAACATCCATTGTACACAGCAGTGTATTTCTATCAGAATAATCTGCCTGTAGTCAGAGCCTGGAATATGGATCAAGTGCACACAATCCTGCAGCCACTTCATTGGAGCTTGTGGCTCAGCAGCTTACAGTGCCTGTCGGTAATGTTGAGGCTGTGGGTTCAGGATCTGGGAGTCTAACATTAAAAAATACATTTTTGTAATTGCTTATTATTTTAAATACTTTTATAGGAACAAAAATATATATTTTTCTTCCCCTCAGTATACAGGCACCATAAAAAAAGCATTCTTATACACAATGTATTGCTATGGATATGTATACTCTGCTTCTGAGTTCACTGCCAGCAATATAGAGGTCAATATGACCAAATTCTCCCATCTCCAGCATTGTGAGCTGTGGCTCACTGGTAAAGCAGCAGCTTGTGGAGACTGAGATGGAAGCTCATAGTCCTGGGGAGACCAATCACTGAAGGGAGAGGAAGTGAATATATAATTTAATATATGCACTTAGCAGAGAGAAGCGACTCCTTCCTCCAAGCAGGAGGAGCTACAGGAGCGTTGGAGAGTGGAATATAGAGGTTGGGAGAACAGCTGAGATGTGACATGACAGTCCAGCTGAATCTGGGATGGTTGGGAGCTATGCAATTGAGACGCTGTTGTGTCATTACCTTAAAAAGGCGGTCCATGCTCGGAAATTCTACTAAGATGAGTAGTCAAAATTCCTCCAGAAACTCACTGCCAGTTATTGCAAGCGCTTGATTGCAGTTGTTGCTGCTAAGAGTCGCCCAACCAGTTATAAGGTTTAGAGGCAATCACTTTTTCACACAGGGCCCTGGAGGTTTGGATTTCTTTTTCCTTATATAATAAAGATCTTCGTTAAAAAACTGCATTTTGTGTTATCTTTGGCTAATATTTACATTTGTTTGGTGATCTGATACATGTGTGACAAACATGCCAAAGAATAGGAAATGTGTATGCATATGTCTATGTATACATATATACAGTGTGTGTGTATATATATGGTGATGGTGAGGAGGCAGGGAGGAGTTTGTGTGGAAAATGGAGAAGGCGTGCTAAGTGCTGGCTCACAGGCCACTGCAACGCATAGCGGAGCTTGTAGTATTAGAGCGCAGTACGGGGACAAGAAGTGATTGATAAACATCAGAGCTGCATCTGGCAGACACCAAGTGATGCTATCTGCCTTATAAAGGTATATATTACTATAATAAGAGTATGGATCCATTACTGGCACATAATAGTAAGATTAATGAATACAAAATTAAACGAATTAGGGTAGTGGATAACTGTTTTAATATTTGGTACAGAAACCTTTGTTTGTAATTGCAGAGGTCAGACGTTTCCTGTAGTTCTTGACCAAGTTTGCACACACTGCAGCAGGGATTTTGGCCCATTCTTCCATACAGATCTTCTCCTAATCCTTCAGGTTTCAGAGCTGTCGCTGGGCAACATTGATTTTAAGCTCCCGCCAAAGATTTTCTATTGGGTTCAGGTTTTGAGACTGGCTAGGCCATTCCAGGACCTTGAAATGCTTCTTAGTTCCTCTTGCTGTGTGTTTTGGGTCTTGGGTGATTGCCATGCTGGAGGACCCAGCCACGACCCATTTTCTATGTTCCAACTGAGGGAAGGAGGTTTTTGGCTAAAATCTCGCGATCCTTGACCCATCCATCCTCCCTTAAATATGGTGAAGTCATCTTGTCTGTTTTGCAGAAAGACACCCCTAAAGTATGATGTTTCCGCCCACCGTGCTTCATGGTTGGGATTGTGTTCTTGGATTTGCACTCATCTTTCTTCTTCCTCCAAACATGGCAGGTGGTGATGATAGCAAAAAGTTCTATTTTGGTCTTATCTGACCAAGTGACATTCTCCCTTGCCTCCTCTGGATCATCCATTGTTATGAGTGAAGGAAGACACTAAATAAAAAATAAATAAATTGCCTTCGTCACTCAGGGTCCACCGTGCGGTGGATGGAATAACCGCTGCTAAAAGAGGCAGAGCACTAAGGCGGTAATGTGCACTGGGTTTTAACGGTACCCAGTGCACTGAAGCAGACTGTTATATGCACAGAGCTGCAAACAAAAGCATAAATAACGCTGAGTCTGTACAGGGTCACAGACTTCCAGTGATGCAGATACGGTATTAAAGGTCACGGAAGTATTCTTAAACACCAGGACTACTCCTTCTAGACCTACCGTAAAAATAGGATGCGGAACGTCGCAACTGCGAACGCCCGACAGGCTGCAACCGCAGCGCGGCGTGAACTGAGCCGCAGAGAAAGCACCGCTATGCTGCAAGCGTGATGCAGGACGCTAGCTGCTGGCAAAGATGAAGCTGGAGTGCGCTGGTGCTGGCGCTAATACTGACTGATGCCCAAACACTCACACAGACGTATTATCAGAGGGAAGGGGTTCTTAATAAGTCAGTCACCAATCCAAGCATCCATCACCATACATACAGCAGCCGTATGAAAATACTAGCGCATGGCGGAACGGCCATGCGCACTTTTTATAGCGTACGGAACCTGCCAGAAATCTCCAGGTCTCCAAAAGGAGCCAATAGGATCCGGAGCAGGACCTGAGCACCTGACTCCTGAACTCCAGTGGGAGCTCGTCTCGTGAGCATGCTCAGAAGATGGCACAAAGGACTTAGCCTCTGGAGATAAATGTGAGAATCTGGATTCCTGCATAGTCATGGTAGAAACCAGATTCCTAACATCCAGATGACTATTGGCAAACTTCTAATGGGCCTTGACATATGCTGGTGTGAGTAGCAGGACCTTGCGTGCCCTGGAAGATGTTAATCCATGATGGCATAGTGTGCTTGTAGCTCTATTACCGGCACCTCTGCATGGTGGGACACCAGCTTACTCACTGCCTCAGACCCTCGGCACAATCCTCAGCGCTCTCCTGCTTCCTGGTTGTGTGAGCCCCGCAGCTCCCAGCGGTGCACCTAGTACACACATGCGCGCACTAAAGGGGCAGAGCAAGTATATACTAAATACCCTTAGCTTGTTACTCAGAGATATTTAGTATAATTACTACGCCTGGAAGATGGCTTCCAGCTAATTGCTGGGAGTCATCCTATATAAAAGACTCCCTCTCCCTTAGGGATTCGCCATGCGACGTGTAGAATCATTAGTCAGTAAGGTGTACTTCTAGTGAGTTATGAGGTCCCCTGGTCCTGGTTTGGCCAGTGTCCTAAACCTGTATTCCTTGCCCCAGTGTGGCCAGTCCTGAATCCGTCATCCCCTGGTCCCAGAGCAGCCAGTGTCTGAAACTCATTCCGGTGTGGCAAGTCCTGTATCCATAGTCCCCTGGATCCAGAAAGGCCAGGGCCTTAACCTCATTCCCAGAGCGGCCAGTGCTTGAAGCTTGTCCATGAGTGGCCAGTGCCTGAACATTGTCATCTGGTCTGTTTGGCCAAACCCTGTTCCAGTATCATAGACCAGAGTGTCTTAACCTTGCCCTAATCAGTGTCAGTAACCATTCTGTAGAGGTACCAGAACTTACTAGTCTGAACAGAAACCTATCCCTATTCAGCGTCAGCGAACCTGACCCCTGGGGTCTGCAGCTGCAATATTGGGTTCTGCCCAGGAGTGGTACCTGGCAGCTACCTGCAGGTCAGTCTGTATCCACCAGTGAACGCTAGGTAGCTGATTAGCTATGCACACTTCCTGAGCAGGCCCAGTCCTGTGATCCCAGCTCTCTTCAGGTCATTGACCCAGTCTTACCATGTAGTTCTGGGCTTTCTGACCTTTCTCAGAATCTTCCTTACCCCACGAGACGAGATCTTGCATGTAGCCCCAGACCGAAGAAGACTGACAGTCAACTTGTTTTTCTTCCATTTTCTAATAATTTTGTCAACAATTGTTGCCTTTTCACCAAGCTACTTGCCTATTGTGCTGCAGCCCACCCCAGCCTTGTGCAGGTCTACAATTTTGTCCCTGGTGTCCTTAGACAGCTCTTTGGTCTTGGCCATGGTGGAGAGGTTGGCGTGTGACTGATTATCTTGAAAGGTGTCTTTTATATAGGCAACAATTTCAAACCGGTTGCAATTAATACAGGTGAGAGCAGAGTAGAAGGGCTTTTTAAAGAAAAACTAACAGGTCTGTGAGAGTCTGAATTCTTGGTGGTTGGTCGGTGATCATACACTTATTTCATGCAATAACATGCAATTTCATTATTTTAAAATCATACAGTGTGATTTTCTGTTTTTTATTTTTAGATTTTCTGTCACCGTTGAAGTGTACCTGTGATAAATATTACAGACTTCTCCATTCTTTGTAGGAGGGAAAACTTGCAAAATCGGCAGCGTATCAAATACTTATTTTCCGCACTGTGTCAGGACCTTGGCTGTACATGTCCTTAAAGATTCATTTCTTACATTCGCATCGACATTTTTCAACCAAACTGTGAAGTCGTGAGCGATGAGCACGGTGAGAGATTTCACCAAGATGTTGCATCTATGGAAAAAAGAGATCAAGGACAATGGAATCCATCAATGCTTGTAGATAACGTTGGACCATTGTAGGAGATGACCCGGTGCAGGAGTACAAGAGACAAGAAAAAGAGCTGTCACTGAATGAGGGCCACAGCTTATAATGCAATTTCTGAGACTGTAATCCGTAATAGTGTTTAGATATGTCTTAGATATTGGAATTGCTGCTAAGCTTCCTCTAAGTATCAGACAATTGGCCTAACAAAATATCACGCATCTTTATATTTGCAGAAATAATGTTTCCGAGTCCTGAAACTTTTATGTATCAATAACATGTAGCGGTAAAAGGAAAACTTGTAGATATCGTAGAAACAAGGGACAAGTAAAATTGTCATTGTCAGATCTGAATTCAGAAGGAGAGAATCATGAGGACACGGCTCGTTTCATAACTCAACCGGACAGCTTCTTTATAACCAATGAATTTTTATTAAATGTTAAACAGCTACAAGTCCTACAGTCAGCGCAGAGACAATAGAGTTGGTGATAGGGGCATCACATATGACTTGGCTCCTAGAGAAAAGGAAAAACCAAGGAAAACTGAAGCACAAAAAATAGGGATCATACGAACTAAGGGGGGTAAGAGGGAAAGGTAGACATTGCTCCATGAAACTTTAAGCTGATTTTCATCATGCCGTAATTATTTAGTTTCAAAGGCAGCGTAATACAATAAATAAGAGGGGTGGTGTTGTGAGTTCATTCTCTGGTTCACCAGTTGTGAGTTCTCCTTCCAGACTCCCTCTGGTGGTAACAGGAGGTAGTGAGGATGATTTGATCGCTGGAGATCTGCCACCTGAGAATGAGGATGACGATTGGATCTCAGGAGTCTCAGATTGGATTTAAGACAGCCGATGCCCTATTCAGTTGCTGGTGATTCCTTCTGGCTTGTCAGGTCTTGGTTTTCAGCTCTGTTCCAGTCATCTAAAGCTGTTTTTCTGCTAATGTTCACACTTGATTTTGTTGGTCTATTCAGTTTTTTTGTGTGGTCAGCCAGCCCCTGCTGGGGGCTGTGCTTAATTTCCACTCTTATTTATCAGTATTTTGCCAATTTGCTTTTTGACCCTTACTAGTTTGGTCTCTTTTTGCTCTGTCTCAGAATATTTCAGAGTGCTGATATAGTGGGAGAAGTCTAGTGACTTCATGGTTAATTTTGCTATCAGAAGTGTTGGACATTATTTTTGTAGGGTTTTTTGCAGGTTGCAGACAGTGTCTTTCCTTTCCTCTCTAGTTAGTTTGGGTCCCATCGTTTGCTCAACCTATTTTCCTGCCTGTGTTTGTGCCTTCATCTTTTTTCACCGTCAATACATGTGTGGGGGCTATCTATTCCTTTGGGGTCTGCTCTGGGGCAGTTAGTTTTCCCCTTTTCATGCTTCAGGCTTATTTAGTCCTCCGGCCGTGACGGGCGTCTAGGAACATCGTAGGTACACTCCACGGCTGCTGCTAGTTGTGTGGTAGGATCAGGGATCTGCAATCTGCATAGTTACCAACCTCTCTGGTTTTCTGTGACTTACCTTGTTTTGCTTTTTTCTCGTCGGTGACCCATTCATAACAGGGTGGTATAGTGTTTAAGCCCTTTCTGACATCAGACGTACTATTCCGTCCATGTTACCTGGGCCAATTTGACCATTGACGGAATAGTATGTCTCGGCGATCGCCCGCACACACGAGTGGTGTGCGGCCGATCGCGGCCAGGTGTCAGCTGATTCTCACAGCTGACACCCAGCACTAAGTGCCAGGAGCAGTCACAGACCGCTCCCGGCATTTTAACCCCTGAAATACTGCAATCGAACACGACCACAGCATTCCAGGAGCAGGCAGAGGGCTGACAGTCCCTCTGCCTTTGGATCGGAGACCCCACAACATGACGCAAGGTCGTGATCACTGCCATGGTAACCCGATGTTGTCACGATCCGGGGTTAAGAAACTTCCTGGTCTTGCGCAGTGCAAGTCAGGCGGTCTCTCAGTGTCACGGCACTAAGTGTAGCGCTGACAGCTTCTATAGCAGGGGTGGGTAACCTCAAGCTCCAGGGCCATTTACGGCCCTCAATGACCTTTTCTCAGGCCCCCGAGCAGATTCTCAGGGACTGCATTCTTGGGCAGGGAGTTGTATTTTGATTGCCAGAAGCTCATTAATTTCTTGCTCTGTTAGCACACACACGCAGTGTTCACTACTGAACATTGAAGGGCATACAATAAAAGATTGAGTCATGAAACCAGTGCCAGAGTCAGGATGTACTTTGTGGGCGGAGTTTGTACGGCCCCCGAAGGATGGTATAAATATCCAAATGGCCATTGGAAGAAAGAAGATTCCCCACCCCTGTTCTATAACATGGGGATGCTGCTTCATCTGCCTGCCATAAAAGCGATCAGCCTGCAAAAAATGACTGTCCAATAGTGGGACAAAGTGTAAAAGATAGAATGAAATAAAAAAACATGTAACTAATTGTAAAAATATAAAAAAAAATAAATAAAAAATAATAGAATAAATATTGACTTTTTTATTAACATTAAATATTTGAATTAAAAAAATCTAAACAGTAAAAGTACACATATTTGGTATTGCCACGTCCATAACGACCTGCCCTATAAAACTGTTCCACTAGGTAACCCCTTTAGTGAACACCATAAAAGCAAAGGCAAAAAACAACGCTTTGTCATCATACCGCCAAGCAAAAAGTGGAAGAACACGTGATCAATAAATAAACATGGTACCGCTGAAAACATCTTGTCCCGCAAAAAAAAAAGCCCCCATACAGTGTCATCAGCGGAAAAATAAAAAAGTTATAGCTCTAAGAAAAAGCGATGAAAAAATAATAATTTTTTATATAAAATAGTTTTTATTGTATAAACATTAAAAAATGATATAAATGAGGTATTGCTGTAATCGTACTGACCCGAAGAATAAAACTGCTTTATCAATATTACCACCCCTGGAGCGGTATAAACGCCCCCCCAAAAGAAATTCATGAATTGATGGTTTTTGTTCATTCTGCGTCCAAAAATCAGAATACAAAGCGATCAAAAAATGTCAAAAAATTATAGCTCTCAAAATGTGGTGATGCAAAAACTATTTTTACAATGAAAAGCATCTTTTAGTGTGTGACAGCTGCCAAGCATAAAAACCCGCTATAACACCTCATTCACATGTCCTGATATTTCTGGTACTGGTACTGTGGCGGCGATCGGCACAAGCAGGGGAGAATGATGAGAGTCGTGTTCAGCACCTGGAGCTGGGGAACAGCGCTTACTGTAACGCTTCTTCCCCGGTGCCGATGCGTGTCACATGAATGACATCCATGTGTTTTATGTGTGCACGTATGCTGGCTGTTTTGTGGCCCACGCTGACATTAAAAATCGACATCAGCGTGTTTTGCTCATGGACAAACGGTCCGTGGAAACACACTGACATGTGCACAGACCCATTCACTTGAATAGGCAAATAGTGCTCCGTTCCTCCCGAGTCTCTCCGCATGGCTGCCCAATGGTATAAAATTCTGTGACACACCTATGATGTCTATATGATCACTGCAAACCCTAGATGAATTCATTGAGAGGTGTAATTCATAAAATGGGGTCACTTATAGGGGGTTCTACTGTTCTGGCACTTCATGGGCTCTCCCAGTGTGTCATGGCACCTTCAAACCATAACAGTAAAATGTGGCGCTCCTTCAATTTTGAGCTCTGCCATGCACCTAAACAGTGGCTTACCCCAACATATGGGGTATCAGCGCACTCAGGACAATTAGCACAATAACTCTTGGGGTCCAATTTCTTCTGTTTCCCTTGAGAAAATAAAAAATTGGCTTAGAAAATATCATTTTTGTGGAAAAAAATATTTTTTACTTTTATGGCTCTACGTTATAAACTTCTGTGAAGCACTTGAGGTTCAAAGTGCACACCACACATTTAGATAAGTTCCCTGGGGGGGGTCTAGTTTCCAAAATGGGGTCACTTGTGGGAGGTTTCCACTGTTTAGGCACATCAGGGGCTCTCCAAATGCGACATGACACCGGCAGACCATTCCATCAAAGTCTGCATTCTAAAACGTCACTACTTCCCTTCCGAGCCCCAATGTGCACCCATACAGTAGTTTTCTGCCACATATGGTGCATCAGTGTACTCAGGACAAATTGGACAACAACTTTTGAGGTCCAATTTCTACTGTTACCCTTGGGAAAATAAAATATTGGGGACTAAAAATCATGTTTGTGGAAAAAATGATTTTCATATTTTTACGCCCAGACGCTATAAACTTTAGTGAAATACCTGGGGGTTCAAAGTTCATATCACACATCTAGATAAGTTCCTTGGGGTGTGTATTTTCCAAAAAGGGGTCACTTGTGGGGGTTTCCACTGTTTATGCACATCAGGGGCTATCCAAACGCAACATGGCGTCCAATCTCAATTCCAGCCAATTTTGTGTTGAAAAAGTCAAACGGCGCTCCTTCCCTTCCAAGCTCTACCATGCGCCCAAACAGTGGTTTACCCCCACATATCAGGTATCAGCGTACTCAGAACAAATTGCACAATAACTTTTGCAGTCCAAAATCTCCTGTTAGCCTTGGGGAAAAAAATAATTGGATCTGAAGCAATGTTTTTATAAAAAAAAAGTTAAATGTTCATTTTTTTTTTTTAAAACATTCCAAAAATTCCTGTGAAGCACCAGACGGGTTAATAAACTTCTGACATGTGGTTTTGAGCACCTTGAGGGATGCAGCTCTCAAAATGGTATCACTTTTGGGTATTTTCTATCATATAGACCCCTCAAAGTGACTTCAAATTTGATGTGGTCCCTAAAAAAAAAAATGGTGTTGTAGAAATGAGAAATGGCTGGTCAACTTCTAACTTTTATAACTTCCTAACAAAAAAATTTTGGTTCCAAAATTGTGTTGATGTAAAGTAGACATGTGGGAAATGTTATTAAGTCTTTTGTGTGACATATCTGTGTGATTAAAGGGCATGAAAATTCAAAATTGGAAAATTGCAAAATTTTCCACCAAATTTCCATTTTTTTTACAAATAAATGCAAGTCATGTCAAAGAAATTTTACCACTAACATGAAGTAAAATATGTCATGAGAAAACAATGTCAGAATCACCAGGATCCATGGAAGCGTTCCAGAGTTATTATCTCATAAAGGGACAGTGGTCAGAATTGTAAAAATTGGCCCGGGCATTAACGTGCAAACCACCCTTGGGGTAAAGGGGTTAATGGCTAACTGAAAAGATGGTAACACATTGCAAGCTTTCCAGACAATTCAGGTCTCTTCAGGCATAGAATAATACAAAATCTGAAGAATCACATAGCACAGACATAATGCAATAGGTAAGACAAATGACGTGAAGTAGAACTATCATTATGGGAGAGGGATAAACAGTGGTGGCCACAAATATTGGAACAGTTCATATATTAGGAGTGTGAAAGTTTTATTGTCCCCTGATAGGGGTCTGGTTCTGTGTTGTGATGCCCAACAAGGTCTGAGGAGAAAATTCCTTAATTGATATAAAAAGACATGAATCCATGCGACACATTCATTCCTGCATTGAGTGTCAAAGGCTGTCATGAGTTTATACTCCCAGATCCTTCTGTTTCTCTGAGATTTGAAGTTACCTTTTTAATACAAGTAATTTCATGTCCATGGTGCTGTGATCAGGGCTACAAAAATGTTTTGCCACACGTAGATCTATTCTTTTTTCTCTTATTGTGTAGTTGTGAGAATTCATCCTTGTTCTAAGTTTTTGCTATGTCTCTCCCACATACAGACCCCCAGTTGGTACAAATAATTAAGTACACCACACTTTCATACCTTACACCACTCTTAATTATTTGTGGAGTTACAACATTTGACATTTGCCTGCATTTTTATAGCTACACATGGTTTACACAAATTATATTTTTTTGTCTTAACTCTATACTATTTACCATTAGAAGCTGTGTATTTTTGTAATTATCTGTATGTATACATGATTGATTACCACTTCTGTCTCTGTAAAAACAATCCCCTTTAATCCCTTTCCGACATTTGGCATAAATGTATTCCAATGTCGGACTCCCTTCCTTTGATGTGGGCTCCATCACTGAGCCCACATCTTTTCCGGCACATGTCAGCTGTCAACTACTCCACCTGTGGCACGCACACAGAGATGGGGTAACAACAAGTGTAGGAAGATGACAGTCCATTGAGTCCATACAAGGTGCAAAGCCACTTGATCCGAGAATCACAACCTGGCTTCCCCAAACGTATCCATGGTTCAGCGATGGTCAATGGAGCAGATCTGTATTCTTCCAACCAAGGCTGAAAACCCCTAGGTTGTTTCCTATAGAATGAAAGATCCGTGACCTTCGTGATGGAGCCATGATGTAAATGGCTGCCGTCCTGTCTCTGGTCCTTTTGGGATGTATAGATGTCTTGGCAGAATCTCTCTAGCTGTTTCTCTCTCTGTCTCTTTATACAGAGGCCTGTAACCTATTTGTACACTTAACAAGTGTCCCTCATTCAGTATTTACATTAAGGGTAAGAATGGAGATGAGAACAAGTAGCATTACTTGATTATTTAAACTATTTGCATAGTTTTTCCCTCTCTGCTTTAGAAGTCAACAAACTGGCTCCATAACATAACGCATAATTAGCATATCAGCAAACATCACTAGTGATCAAGGATAAGCGCACAATAAAAGTCACTATCACCGGCTGACACAAACAAAAGTCTGTTTTCTTGACCAACTAGAGATCAACACTTAAATTTAAAGCCAACATACAGATAACATTCTATTATTCTTCGTTTGCTAAAAAATAGTCGTCTGGTTAATTAAGGAACAATGCTGTATGTCTTCACAATGCCAAAAGTAAAAAAAAAGTTTTTAAAAATATTAAAAAAATTAAAAAAAATATAAAAGTTCAAATTCCCCCTTTTGCCCCATTTAAAATAAAACAATAAAAAAATATATATTTGGTATTGCTGCATTCAGAATCACCCGATCTATCAACATAAAAAAAGAATTAACGCGATCACTAAACGGCGTAATGAGAAAAAACGTAAAACAATGCCAGAATTAAGTTTTTTGGTCGCCACACTATTGCATTAAAATACAATAACAGGCGATCAGAAGATCATATCTGCACCAAAATGGTATCATTAAAAACGTCAGCTCGGCCCACAAAATATAAGCCTTCACCCAACCCAAGATCATGAAAAATGAAGATGCGACGGGTATCGGAATATGGAGCAATTCTTTCATACTTTACCTAATGAAGAGGAGTTATTTTTAATGATAAATGTTTGTTTTGGGTCGTTTATTTTCTGTTGGTATTTGGTTTATTCTATAAAACTCCCATATAATATTCTCACCTTGAATTTATCCTATAAAACTCCCAAATAATATTCTCACCTTGAATTTATCCTATAAAACTCCCATATAATATTCTCGCCTTGAATTTATCCTATAAAACTCCCATATAATATTCTCACCTTGAATTTATCCTATAAAACTCCCATATAATATTCTCACCTTGAATTTATCCTATAAAACTCCCATATAATATTCTCACCTTGAATTTATCTTATAAAACTCCCATATAATATTCCATCCTTGAACACACGCCACGTGCATCATGCTTTTGTACAATTTGTGAATAATATATATAGGTTCTCCTCGTCTGAGTTATTTTTGAAGGTCAACAAAATACGATTTTCGTGTCATTCATTTCTCACACTCTAGGTATAATAATGACTTTTCCCTGTGTGGGATTTTTGATGTTTAAAAAGGTTTTCGGTACCTGCTTTCTTGGGTGTCTTGAGGTAGTTATGTGATGTGAGCCCTGTGCCCAATCAGCGCTGACGTCACTGTCCCCACCTTCGGACAAATCAAGCATCATGAGGCCGTCAGAGAGCAGCCGCAGCCCTGGCCTCCTGTTCATGTTCAATATGTCTGAAGGAAGGAGCAGTGAAGCTGCCGCTGATTGGGTGCAGGGCTCGTGTGATGTGAGAACCTCACATAAGCCCCGGGACAGTGAGTCTCAACACCACTGAATTGGAGCCGGCACGCCAGCGGAGTATGAGTGTTTTTATTTTAATGAGGCCAAACATAAGGAATGAGTTCACTGAGAAAAAAATATATATAAACCGTGTTTTTTGGACTATAAGACACACCTAGGTTTAGAGGAAATTAGGAAAAAAAAATTTGAAGCAAAAAATGTGGTTAATTCTGTACTTAATATCCCTTATCCTGGTATATATGGTCCCCTCATCCCTATTCTGATACACATGGCCCCCTCATCCCTACCCTGGTATACATAGATCCCTCATCCCTATCCTAGAATGCATGGCCCCATCCTTATCCTAGTATGCAGGGTCCCATCCTATTGTGGCATGATTGGCCCCATCCCACTCATGGTATGCCGTGCCCCATCTCATCGTAGTATGCATGGCCCCATCCTTATCCTAGTATGCAGGGTCCCATCCTATTGTGGCATGATTGGCCCCATCCCGCTCCTGGTATGCAGTGCCCCATCTCATCGTAGTATGCATGGCCCCCATCCTTATCCTGGTATGCAGGGCCCCCATCTCTTCCTAGTATGCAGGGCACCATCACTATTCGGGTATGACTGGCCCCCCATTCCAGTCCTGGTATGCATAGCCCAATCCTTATAATTGGCCCCCATCCTGGTATCCATGGCCCCATCACAAAACATTAAAAAAAAAAAGCATTACACTTACCTACCCGGCGCTCCCTTGCTGAATCCTGCTCTGATACCAGCAACTGGTTCATGCTTGTAAGCAGCACATGGCAGGGACATAATGCATTGCTCACAAGCAGAGCACAGCTGCCGGAGTACTCGCCGTTAAAACTATATCAACATTATGAACATAAAAAAGGCTTCTCCCCTATGTGACATCTCTGATGTTTATTAACAGTTGATTTCCAAGTAAAATATTTCCCACATTAAGAAAATGAAAAAGGCTTCTCCTCTGTGTGACTGCTCTGATGTCTAACAAGATTCCCTTTCCGGTTAAAATATTTCCCACAATCTGAACAGGAAAAAGGCTTCTCCCCTGTGTGAGTTCTATGGTGAGTAACAAGCAGTGATTTACGTGCAAAACATTTCCCACATTCTGAACAGGAAAAAGGCTTCTCCCCTGTGTGACTGCTCTGATGTCTAACAAGATTCTCTTTCCGGATAAAATATTTCCCACAATCTGAACAGGAAAAAGGCTTCTCCCCTGTGTGAGTTCTATGGTGAGTAACAAGCAGTGATTTACGTGCAAAACATTTCCCACATTCTGAACAGGAAAAAGGCTTCTCCCCTGTGTGACTGCTCTGATGTCTAACAAGATTCTCTTTCCGGATAAAATATTTCCCACAATCTGAACAGGAAAAAGGCTTCTCTCCTGTGTGAGTTCTATGGTGAGTAACAAGCAGTGATTTATGTGCAAAACATTTCCCACATTTTGAACAGGAAAAAGGCTTCTCCCCTGTGTGAGTTCTTTGGTGTATATCAAGATTCCCTTTCTGGTTAAAACATTTCCCACATTTTGAACAGGAAAATGGCTTCTCCCCCGTGTGAGTTCTCTGGTGACTAAGAAGATGCCATTTCTGGTTAAAACATTTCCCACATTCTGAACATGAAAAAGGCTTCTCTCCTGTGTGAGTTCTTTGGTGAATAAGAAAAAGTGATTTTTTGTGAAAACATTTCCCACATTCTGAACATGAAAAAGGCTTCTCTCCTGTGTGCGTTCTATGGTGTGTAACAAAATCTGATTTATGTGTAAAACATTTCCCACATTCTGAACAGGAAAAAGGCTTCTCTCCTGTGTGCGTTCTATGGTGTGTAACAAAATCTGATTTATGTGTAAAACATTTCCCACATTCTGAACAGGAAAAAGGCTTCTCTCCTGTGTGAATTCTCTGGTGTCTATCAAGAACCGATTTCTGATTAAAACATTTCCCACATTCTGAACAGGAAAAAGGCTTCTCTCCTGTGTGAGCTCTCTGGTGTCTATCAAGAACCGATTTCTGATTAAAACATTTCCCACATTCTGAACAGGAAAAAAGCTTCTTTGCTAAAGGAGCAGTTTGTTTTGTAATGCCTCTTTTGTGACTTTGATTTTCCTTATTAGTCAGTAATGAATCAGAAGATGGGACCTGTTTCATAGGATCAGATGACAGGTCTTTGCTGTGAATGGATGATGGTATATCTGGAGTAATAGCAATCACTTCAGTTGTATCTTGTAGGATCTCAAGATCATCAGATTTAAAACTTGAAGATGTCAGCTGTCCCTCTGATCTCCTGGTACATTCATCTGCTAAGATAAAAAAAACAATTATTTTTAATAAAATATCCTTGAGTTTTATATTTTTGAACATTTCTACTTAAACTGTCCATAAAAATGGCAAGTTATGTAAAAAACTTTAATTATTTACCAAGACAATGACAGTTCACAGTCTAATAGAAAACCTTGTTGGATGAACGAGTAGTGTGCGGTGTTCAACTGTTTGGTTTCTTTTTATTCAATATTTGGGAGGCAGAATGAACAATCAATGTTATGTAGGTGAAAATAATACCAATTCTCATCCCACAAAAACAAGTCCCCACTCAGGTCCATCATCTGTCAGTGGAAAAACAGAGGTTCCCGCACTATTAGTGGCTCAAAGGCTGCTGAAAAGTAACAGAGTTTCTATAAACCAATCCAGCAAAATCCGCTCTCACTTCGGAGTCTTGCAGTGTGCGCAAACAACATCTAGGATCCCTGTATTTAGCAATATTATAGTGAGAAGAATCCACTTAATTTGTGGTGTGTGTCTCCTGGAGCACAATCTGGACACTATGTGCTGGGTAAGAAAATGGCAAATGTGTAATTTTCACTCTCCAACATCCACTAAGTGTTAATTTCCGGGAAGTGGC
Organism: Dendrobates tinctorius; assembly: GCF_039654945.1. Classification (NCBI taxonomy): domain Eukaryota; kingdom Metazoa; phylum Chordata; class Amphibia; order Anura; family Dendrobatidae; genus Dendrobates; species Dendrobates tinctorius. The sequence continues at coordinate 2,284,979 of NW_027361787.1, read as the reverse complement.
CGTGGCATCAAAATATTCACTCCTCCTACACACGTGGTCAAAATTGTTGATACCCCTCGTTTAATGACAGAAAAACCCACAATGGTCACAGAAATAAGAATCTGACAAAAGCAATAATAAATAAAAAAATCTATGAAAATGAGCAAATAAAAGTCAGACATTGCTTTTCAACCAGGTTTCCACAGAATTAAAAAAAAATAAAACTCATGAAATAGGCCTGGATAGAAATGATTGTACCCTTAACTTAACCGCTTCGTGACCACCAACGTTAGATAAACGTCGGCGCTAGCAGGACTTTGTGCAGCGTGGACGTTTGTCTACGGTCGGCAGTTTTGTGCTCATCGGGACCCCACGTACCTTATAACTAGGGGATTCCACCGCACAACGCTTCCTGTGACCCTTGACCTCATTGAGATCTGATTTGTTCAGGTCCTGATGACATCAGCGTCACACCAGCCAATGAAACAAATCACTAGGAAAGTTTGCTGCGGCAATCAACTTTCCCGGGCGATCTGCCCCATAAAAACGCTGTTTCTCCTCAGATCTCCTGTCAGTGAGAGATTAGAGGAGAAACAGTGTTACAAGAGCTGCTGGGAACAGCTGTGTCAGTCAGCGATTGTGCTATAAAGTAAAAAAATACAAATAAGGCAGGTTAGGGTTAGTGCTATAGATAGGGTTAGTGTTGGGGCTAAAGTTAGGGTTTATCCTAAAGTTAGGATTAGGCTAAAGAATTAGGCTTTACTCAAATGTTTCCCCAATTATTTGGGCACGTCGTAGTTTTCAATTTCCGGTAAAAAAATAAAAATGAATAAAATGTCCCGTCAGTACTATAGTGCAGAGGAGGCTTATACACTTTTATGTTCTGACAGCAAAGAAAGTGCAGTGTCAGATGGCGATGTGGATTTCGAGGGCTTTAGTAGCAGCGACAGTGATAGCTCAGAAATGAGCAGTGATTCTGGTCCATCCTCACACAAGGACCAGTACAACAAGAAGGACAAATAGCGCTTCTGGAGAAATGTCTCCAACTCAGGGAACAATGCCCAGTACTAGCGCTGTCCCTAGTGCTCGAGAATTGGCGCACACCAATGTCCAAGGGGCTTTGCCTCTTGATGTAGCATTTCCCAGATGGGAGGCTTTGGATTCGGCTACTCCATTCATCCCTAATTTTAATGCCATTCCTGGTATAAATGTGGAGGTGGAAAATTTGGGACCAATTATTTTTTTTAATTTGTTTCTGACAGATAGCTTGCTAGAGCATATTGTCCTACAAATTTATATGTGTCCCAATTCATCAGCCAGAATCCACCATCCTATTATGCTAGGTCAAATTTATGGACACCAACTAATGTCCTAGAATTGAAAAAATTTTTAGGACTTACAGTCGCTATGGGGCTTGTTAAAAAAATGAGCATTCAGTCCTATTGGTCCAACCGCCCTGTTCAAGCAACCGCTATGTTTTCTGCCGTTCTTCCTAGGACCCGTTATCAAATGCTCATGAGATTTTGGCATTTTAATGACAATAGTCAATGCCTGCCCAGAAATGTCCCAGAACATGACAGACTATTCAAAATCAGACCGATCATCGAAGACTTTACAGAAAAGTTCTTGTTCTTAAAGCTCTACACCCCAACAGAAAACATTTCCATTGATGAGTCCCTTGTAAAATTGAAAGGAAGACTGCACCTCAAGCAATTTATTCCTTCTAAGAGGGCAAGGTTCGGAATAAAGCTCTATAAAATGTGCGAGAGTTCAACCGGATACACATCAGCTTTTCACATTTATGAGGGGAAAGACAGCCAACTAAACCCACCAGGATGCCCCTCTTATCTGGGGACATCTGGAAAAATGGTTTGGGAGCTGATAACTCCAATTTTACAAAAAGGCTACAATCTGTATGTTGACAACTACTACACCAGCATACCTCTATTTAAAAGTCTGGTTGAACATAACATAGGGGCTTGTGGGACCATTCACAAAAACCGTCAGAGGTCTCCACAATCATTGGTCAGCAAAAAGTTCTGAAAGGTGCAGTCAGGGGCTTTACACAATGGAGAGCTGCTTGTCCTTAAGTATAAGGATAAAAAAGATATGTTTATCCTGGGCTCGATCCACACAGATGCCACAAGGGCCACTGCAGACCAACAGGGATCCACTACTCCAAAACCTGTGTCTGACATTGACTACAACAAATATATGGGGTGTGGACCTTGCAGATCAGGTTCTACAGCCATACCAGGTATCAAGAAAATCATATATCTGGTATAAAAATTTAGTCATGTATTTGTTTCAGGTGGCCACATATAATTCTTTTGTGTTATACAAAAAAGCCGGAAATGCAGATACTTTCCTTGATTATCAGGAAAAGGTCACTGAAAATCTTGTTTTTGAAAATTTTGTCCCCACCAATCCTTTAGAATCTGAAGATGTCAGAAGACTCACTGAGCGACATTTTATTGCACTCATCCCAGTAACTGAACCAAGAAAGAACCCCCAGAGAAGATGTCGTGTATGTTCCTAGAGAGGAATGAGGCATGATCCCCGCTATTATTACCCACAATGCCCATCACTGCCAGCCTTATGCCTCCATGACGGCTTTACAATCTTCCACACAGAACCACGTTTTTGAACTGTCTTGACATTCAAGCATTTGGTTTATTTAGTGACAGACACATTTGAGTAGAGCTGACTTAACAATTTCCGGGGGTAGGTGGGGGGAGGTCTCCAGAGACACTGTCACGCTTACCGCTCCCGCTGGTCCCACGCTCGCCGCCTCCACCGCGCGCTCGGCTCCTGCTGCGTCCTCCTCTGGCTCCACGCTGCCCGTGGCCTCCGAGCGCGCCCGCCGTTCCAGCGCGCCCCTGCAGCGGGCGCGCACCCGCCGGCACTCCAGCCTCTTGCCCCGCAGTCAGCCTGACTGCTCTGCTCGGGGCGCACGCGCAGCTCACACCCCGGGTCTCAGCACTGGCTAGCCGGTTCTCTCTCCTCCCCCATGACCCTGCTGATCCGACTCGGAACTCATATCCCTATAAAAGGCAGCCTCTCCTCTGGATCGCTGCCTGATGGTATTCCATGACAGACTCTCGGGTCCACCTAAATCCTGCCTAGCACCCAGCCTTGCTTTAGCATACCGCCTTGCTTCACTAGCTGAACTCTCACCGCCTTTGCATTTTCTTCCAGAGCCGGCCGGTCCAGTCCGTTCCTGCCTCCTCCCGTGTGTGCCTCTTCTGTCTGTCCCTGCCTGCTCCTGTGCCCCGGTCATCCTCTCCATTTAGCCCTGCAGCCGTTCTTCCTGTGTCCTTCGGACGGTCCTGTCTGCATTTCATCCCGGTGACTGACGGTCTACTCCTCCAGTTGTCCCCCAGGTATCAGCTTCCGCGGCGATAGTCTCCTCCGGGCCTGCCCCAAACGCTCCCTGTATAGGGGTGGTACACCTGGCCCGCTCGCCCGGGGGTAGGTTCGTCGTCGCGGTCCTGTGGGTTCACCCTTGGAGTCCTTCCAGCCTCACAGAACGATCAGGCCATGGACCCCGCTGGTACCCCGACCCAGAAGGAACTTTTGTTCCTACGGGAGGATCATGCCCTTCCTCAAGACAATGGAGTCCCGCCTCTCGTCGTTGCAGGCCTCGGATCCAGGGAGTGCCAGCCAGATCGCTGGTCTCCAACAGGAGCTTGCCCAGCAGCGTGACACTCAGGCTCACATCCTGAATTACATGGCCTCGGTGGATAACTGCCTGCTTGCAAAAATAACAGTCAAATATAAAGGGTCTCAGAACAAGAAATCATATGAAAAAACCTTAACAACGATACTTTATTATTAAAAGACCAAAGGTCACACCACAGAGTGAACAGAACAAAAAACAACAAAAAAACGTGTCCAATCAGTACCCAAATAAAAACATGTAATGGGGGTTACCTAGGAGTCCCTATTATCGTCTAAGGCTCAATCCTTCCTTGCTGCGGAGGTTGGCACCCTAGGGGGAGCGTTGTGGCGCCCCCGCTCAACGATGGCTGTCCCTGTGGACCCTGATGTACCCTACAGCCCCTGGGGATCCCTTCCCCGATGCTAAGGGGGCCCCTATCAATAGACAGAGATCAACTGTGTTAAAGAGGACCCTAATCCCCAAATACAATTAAAAATCAAAAGGAACACATTTGTGTACTGGCATTAAGGTGATGGCATATCAGTGACACGAGTCAAGTAGATATAACAGATACAATAGATAAAGTCCACAGCATATAGATTATCATTAACCTGAGGTTAGATCAAAATGGCACAAAGATGCAACCTCCACAGATGATAAATCACTCAGTAGCCAAGAATTAGATGTATAGTGACCAATGCATGCCACCTGACTGGAGAAACAGTGCCAATAAATAAATAATTCAAACCCTCAGTGATCAAATGCTGCAGATACTCATCGTGTCAAACGCCTTCTGCCATATACATGAAGCGCCTCGACGCGTTTCGCCCCATCTGGGCTCATCAGGAGGGCCGGTCTCAGTAAAAATAGTGTCCTGATGTGGTATAGTCGATGTGCTGGCCTGATATCCCTTATTTTATAGTTACCGCCACAGCGTTCGCCAGCTCCGGACGCTATGAAGGGACACACCCCCTTAACACCACTGCGCATGTCACGACTCAAGGAGACTCACCCATTGGTTGTAAAGTGTCTCATTCACTTCCTCACATCAAGTACGCCTATCATGATTTCGGTAACGCCCCTTTCACGGATGTAAACAAAATCCTCGTATTATATTACGTTTACTGAGAGACGTGCAAGACACCGGGGGGTGGGCATGTGTCAACAGGAGAATGCCCTGACATTAAACATAACCCAGTCTCCAACACGCATATCGCCCATCAATACACCTCAGCACGAGACCTGCATGTATACAGCCCGGAACTGACTGCACTATCTCCGGATAGGTCAAAAGTGGAACTCATCGTGCAGAGACACAGTCCCTCAAAAGGGCACCCAGTGCATCTATAGCCCACAAGGGTCTGAAGGCACCATCATGAATCATTTTTTCTGCGCATGTCCCCCATCGGCCGTTCAAAGCCCGCATGCGCAGTGGGTACATAGCGCTAAATGGAAGGCAGCACAAATCGACCCGAACATAGGCACAATGAGGACAGAAGAAACCAATCCTCCAATACAGGAGAATAGAGGCAATATTTAACGCTGGCACCATAACCGACAGCCCATGTTCATATCTTTGATTAAATTGCGACATGAAACGCGATCAATGTTGATCTATGTTGGAAATTATCATATTAGTAGATGTATTCCATCCTCAATTCGTGTATTTATAAATATATATTTGGCCAGTATGTATAATTAGACACAATAATTGTTCATGGCAAAGCAGAGGCAATACACACTAATATCCTCATAGGAAAGCATGCATTTTAATGCCCATGTTCATCTCTTATGAATGGTGCCAAATACCGCACCCTGTTAATAACGTCTATTACGCCAATACATACATCTGTGATTGGCCAGTAATATGCCTCAAAATACCTTAATAATCTGGGTAGTCTCAAAAGCGGGGTGTCAATTCCCCAGTAGTGTAAGAGGGAATTTTTGGTCATCAAAATAATTTGTCATGGTAAATCCATGTAGGTCTCAAACCTAGACCTAAACAAGAATATGGAAAACAGTCCAGTCTTACAGTTGGTCCTCATTAAAATTATATCTGTGTTGATTCAAAATTTGATATGTATCAAACCCATGAAGAAGGATGAAGGATCACAGAAAAAAAAAGGAAGAAGAATCACAGAAAAAATTCACAAAAAACAGGCAAAAGATAATTGTTCATTTAATCCCCTTGGTTCACGACTCTCCATCCTAAATATCCATTCACACTCTCTTTTTAGGATGGTTTTATCTGTGTTGCCTCCTCTAGGGTTAATGTTCACTACCTCAATAATCATGAACCTGACCTCCGCAAGGGAATTATTGTGGACTAATAGCATGTGCTTAGCCAAGGGGGTGTCTCTCCCATTCCTGATATCTCCCATGTGCTCACCTACTCTGCGTCTGAATTCCCTCTTGGTTTTCCCTATATAATCCTTAGGGCAGGAGCAAGTGGCTAGATAGATCACTCCAGTGGTCTTACAGTTTGAGAAATTACGTTGATAGAAGGTTTTTCCCGTGGCCGCACTACAAAAGGATTTGTTGGGTTTCATCCACCTACATAGGCTACAGTCCCCACACTTAAAGAAACCAATAGGTTTCCTCTCAAGCCAAGTACCCTTCGGTTCAGGCCTCTTATATTGACTATGTATTAACATGTCTCTAATGGACTTCCCTTTCCTGAATGTGATATTAGGGCGTTCGCCTATCAGACTTCCAATGTCTGGATCTAATTTAAGAATATCCCAGTGTCTTGTAATAATTCTCCTGACTTCTTGATGTTTATCATCAAATGTACCAATAATTCTGACTATTTCAGATGTATCCCTTTCCGTACGTTTCTGTAGGAGTTTCTGCCTATCCGCTCTTTCAGCAAAATTTAATGCTGCATCCAAGACATGTGTCGGATATCCCTTTTCCCTGAATCTATTAAACATGTCACCAGCCTGACCATAAAAAATATCTTTTCTCGAACAATTTCTCCTCAGTCTCAGGAACTGGCTTTTAGGGATTCCTCTCTTTAGAGGGACAGGATGATGACTCTGCCAATGAAGCAAACTATTGGTACTAGTGGGTTTACGATGGATACTTGTTGAGATATTCCCAAAAGATTCTCTCCTGATTTTAATATCCAGGAAGGCCAGTTCTTGCTTCTCAATTTCAAAGGTGAATCTGAGATTAATATCATTATGGTTAAGCTCGTTGACAAACATCTCAAATTGTTGTTTCGATCCCGACCATACAACAAAAACATCATCTATATAGCGATACCACATAGAGATGTATTGCTGCCACCATTTTGTGTCACCTCCGAACACAATAGTCTCCTCCCACCAGCCCAGGAACAAATTTGCATACGACGGGGCACAGGAGCTCCCCATCGCAGTGCCCCTGAGCTGGTGGAAAAACCTACCGTCGAAGGTGAAAACATTACGTGTGAGAGTGAAATGGAGAAGAGATGATAAAAAGCTATTGTGCTTTCTGCAGGCAATTGACCTTTGTTGTAGATAGTATTCGACACTGCTAATCCCTTCCTGGTGTGGGATACTACTGTATAATGCTTCTACATCAATAGAACCCAGCCAGGTACCTTCCTCAAGATGGATACCTTCAAGTTTTAATAATAGGTCTGATGTATCCCTCAAATATGAGGGAAGTGAGGTCACAAATGGACGCAGAATTTGATCTACATATATCCCACAGTTTTGTATCAGGGAGTCCACCCCTGAGACTATTGGGCGTCCTTTCAAAGGGTCTATACCCTTATGCACTTTGGGAAGTGCATAAAAGGTCGCTATCATTGGAAACTTGGGTACAAGGAAGTCAGATTCAGTTTTGGAAATTAATTTATTCAAGAGAGCCTCATTAACTAGGGATCTAAGTTCTGCCTTATAGTCCAATAGAGGACTTACCTTCAGGACCTCATATGTAGAAGCGTCCTGCAGAATATTTAGACACATCTTGCGATATTCTGGATGATTCATAATCACAAGATTACCACCTTTATCGGATGATTTAATAATCAGATGGTCATTTCTCTTTAAACCCATGAGGGCATTCCGTTCCCCTATTGTCAGATTCTCCTCGTCATCCCAGTTAGTTCTTTTCATGATCTTTTTAAGATCCCTCTCAACTAATGATGCAAAAATGTCAATGTTCTTAGTATCACCTTGAGGTGGCATCTTTTCACTCTTGTTTTTGAGTTTAGTAAAGGGACCTTTTCCATCCACTGGGAGATTCTCATTCTCTCTGAGGAGACCCAAGAGTGCTTGATAACTCTCAATGTCCTCATCACTGAGACCTTGTCTATAGCACTCCTCTCGGTCATTATGTCTAAAAAATTTTTTCCATTTTAGTTTTCTGCAGAACAGGTTTAGGTCCTTCACCCACTCAAAACAATTATAGCTATTCGTGGGGACAAAATTCAGTCCTCTTGACAGTACAATAGATTCTTCTTTACTAAGGGTGTGCGAGGATAGATTTATAATTTGACCCTTAGTTAGTTGAACCGGGTTCTTAGATGATAGCCTGCCCTCGCACCCCGCTCCAAAAAAGAGGACGAGGAGGATAAGGGTGTAATAGGTGAGGGGGTATTTAGGGAAGACGGTCCCGCAGGTACCGATGACATATTTACTTTTGAGTAAGATACTTCTTGTCTCATACTGCCCCTGTATGACCCTCTTCCCCTTCTTCTCCCCCTTCCACCCTGCCATCTTTGTTTCGAAAAAGAACCTCTGAATAATGGTACACTATCTGCTCTTTCTGTATCTGAGGCTTCTAAGTCAGACGACGATGCCTCTGACTGTCTTTCTGTTTGGAAATTAAAAACTTGGTTCTCACTGAAGTCCCTCAGATCCCTTTGAAACTGAAGGTGTTTTCTTTCCTTCAGGAGAGCCTGATATCTTTCTACAGAGGTTTGTAACAGACCTTCCCTTCTGGCAAAATCAGAGTCCGTTTTATGCTTGAGAGTTTGCTCAATTAATATATTGAGTTGGCTATTATACCTCTCAAATATTTTCTTCTCTTCTGCTAATAGAATTTGCATGAACCTTAATGATGCCTCAATGGATTCCTTTGTCCAGATATTCAAGAACTCAGGTGAGGTAACTCTTAGGGAAGGATAAATGTTGATTCTAAGCCCTCTTGGTACAATACGATTTTTCAAATAATTTTCCAATGTCCTGATCTCCCACCAGGATTTAAGATAGTTTTTATAACCAACGTATGTTTCATTAAACAGATTCTTTAGAGCCTGCGGACCAGTATTATTATCTATAGTACCACCAATGTTGAACGCCTGATTTGCATCCTCCATCCATATATCTGAATTAACCGGACCTGTCAAAAAACTGGCCATTCCAATTCCGAATTGCTAGCAAAAATAACAGTCAAATATAAAGGGTCTCAGAACAAGAAATCATATGAAAAAACCTTAACAACGATACTTTATTATTAAAAGACCAAAGGTCACACCACAGAGTGAACAGAACAAAAAACAACAAAAAAACGTGTCCAATCAGTACCCAAATAAAAACATGTAATGGGGGTTACCTAGGAGTCCCTATTATCGTCTAAGGCTCAATCCTTCCTTGCTGCGGAGGTTGGCACCCTAGGGGGAGCGTTGTGGCGCCCCCGCTCAACGATGGCTGTCCCTGTGGACCCTGATGTACCCTACAGCCCCTGGGGATCCCTTCCCCGATGCTAAGGGGGCCCCTATCAATAGACAGAGATCAACTGTGTTAAAGAGGACCCTAATCCCCAAATACAATTAAAAATCAAAAGGAACACATTTGTGTACTGGCATTAAGGTGATGGCATATCAGTGACACGAGTCAAGTAGATATAACAGATACAATAGATAAAGTCCACAGCATATAGATTATCATTAACCTGAGGTTAGATCAAAATGGCACAAAGATGCAACCTCCACAGATGATAAATCACTCAGTAGCCAAGAATTAGATGTATAGTGACCAATGCATGCCACCTGACTGGAGAAACAGTGCCAATAAATAAATAATTCAAACCCTCAGTGATCAAATGCTGCAGATACTCATCGTGTCAAACGCCTTCTGCCATATACATGAAGCGCCTCGACGCGTTTCGCCCCATCTGGGCTCATCAGGAGGGCCGGTCTCAGTAAAAATAGTGTCCTGATGTGGTATAGTCGATGTGCTGGCCTGATATCCCTTATTTTATAGTTACCGCCACAGCGTTCGCCAGCTCCGGACGCTATGAAGGGACACACCCCCTTAACACCACTGCGCATGTCACGACTCAAGGAGACTCACCCATTGGTTGTAAAGTGTCTCATTCACTTCCTCACATCAAGTACGCCTATCATGATTTCGGTAACGCCCCTTTCACGGATGTAAACAAAATCCTCGTATTATATTACGTTTACTGAGAGACGTGCAAGACACCGGGGGGTGGGCATGTGTCAACAGGAGAATGCCCTGACATTAAACATAACCCAGTCTCCAACACGCATATCGCCCATCAATACACCTCAGCACGAGACCTGCATGTATACAGCCCGGAACTGACTGCACTATCTCCGGATAGGTCAAAAGTGGAACTCATCGTGCAGAGACACAGTCCCTCAAAAGGGCACCCAGTGCATCTATAGCCCACAAGGGTCTGAAGGCACCATCATGAATCATTTTTTCTGCGCATGTCCCCCATCGGCCGTTCAAAGCCCGCATGCGCAGTGGGTACATAGCGCTAAATGGAAGGCAGCACAAATCGACCCGAACATAGGCACAATGAGGACAGAAGAAACCAATCCTCCAATACAGGAGAATAGAGGCAATATTTAACGCTGGCACCATAACCGACAGCCCATGTTCATATCTTTGATTAAATTGCGACATGAAACGCGATCAATGTTGATCTATGTTGGAAATTATCATATTAGTAGATGTATTCCATCCTCAATTCGTGTATTTATAAATATATATTTGGCCAGTATGTATAATTAGACACAATAATTGTTCATGGCAAAGCAGAGGCAATACACACTAATATCCTCATAGGAAAGCATGCATTTTAATGCCCATGTTCATCTCTTATGAATGGTGCCAAATACCGCACCCTGTTAATAACGTCTATTACGCCAATACATACATCTGTGATTGGCCAGTAATATGCCTCAAAATACCTTAATAATCTGGGTAGTCTCAAAAGCGGGGTGTCAATTCCCCAGTAGTGTAAGAGGGAATTTTTGGTCATCAAAATAATTTGTCATGGTAAATCCATGTAGGTCTCAAACCTAGACCTAAACAAGAATATGGAAAACAGTCCAGTCTTACAGTTGGTCCTCATTAAAATTATATCTGTGTTGATTCAAAATTTGATATGTATCAAACCCATGAAGAAGGATGAAGGATCACAGAAAAAAAAGGAAGAAGAATCACAGAAAAAATTCACAAAAAACAGGCAAAAGATAATTGTTCATTTAATCCCCTTGGTTCACGACTCTCCATCCTAAATATCCATTCACACTCTCTTTTTAGGATGGTTTTATCTGTGTTGCCTCCTCTAGGGTTAATGTTCACTACCTCAATAATCATGAACCTGACCTCCGCAAGGGAATTATTGTGGACTAATAGCATGTGCTTAGCCAAGGGGGTGTCTCTCCCATTCCTGATATCTCCCATGTGCTCACCTACTCTGCGTCTGAATTCCCTCTTGGTTTTCCCTATATAATCCTTAGGGCAGGAGCAAGTGGCTAGATAGATCACTCCAGTGGTCTTACAGTTTGAGAAATTACGTTGATAGAAGGTTTTTCCCGTGGCCGCACTACAAAAGGATTTGTTGGGTTTCATCCACCTACATAGGCTACAGTCCCCACACTTAAAGAAACCAATAGGTTTCCTCTCAAGCCAAGTACCCTTCGGTTCAGGCCTCTTATATTGACTATGTATTAACATGTCTCTAATGGACTTCCCTTTCCTGAATGTGATATTAGGGCGTTCGCCTATCAGACTTCCAATGTCTGGATCTAATTTAAGAATATCCCAGTGTCTTGTAATAATTCTCCTGACTTCTTGATGTTTATCATCAAATGTACCAATAATTCTGACTATTTCAGATGTATCCCTTTCCGTACGTTTCTGTAGGAGTTTCTGCCTATCCGCTCTTTCAGCAAAATTTTTTGCTGCATCCAAGACATGTGTCGGATATCCCTTTTCCCTGAATCTATTAAACATGTCACCAGCCTGACCATAAAAAATATCTTTTCTCGAACAATTTCTCCTCAGTCTCAGGAACTGGCTTTTAGGGATTCCTCTCTTTAGAGGGACAGGATGATGACTCTGCCAATGAAGCAAACTATTGGTACTAGTGGGTTTACGATGGATACTTGTTGAGATATTCCCAAAAGATTCTCTCCTGATTTTAATATCCAGGAAGGCCAGTTCTTGCTTCTCAATTTCAAAGGTGAATCTGAGATTAATATCATTATGGTTAAGCTCGTTGACAAACATCTCAAATTGTTGTTTCGATCCCGACCATACAACAAAAACATCATCTATATAGCGATACCACATAGAGATGTATTGCTGCCACCATTTTGTGTCACCTCCGAACACAATAGTCTCCTCCCACCAGCCCAGGAACAAATTTGCATACGACGGGGCACAGGAGCTCCCCATCGCAGTGCCCCTGAGCTGGTGGAAAAACCTACCGTCGAAGGTGAAAACATTACGTGTGAGAGTGAAATGGAGAAGAGATGATAAAAAGCTATTGTGCTTTCTGCAGGCAATTGACCTTTGTTGTAGATAGTATTCGACACTGCTAATCCCTTCCTGGTGTGGGATACTACTGTATAATGCTTCTACATCAATAGAACCCAGCCAGGTACCTTCCTCAAGATGGATACCTTCAAGTTTTAATAATAGGTCTGATGTATCCCTCAAATATGAGGGAAGTGAGGTCACAAATGGACGCAGAATTTGATCTACATATATCCCACAGTTTTGTATCAGGGAGTCCACCCCTGAGACTATTGGGCGTCCTTTCAAAGGGTCTATACCCTTATGCACTTTGGGAAGTGCATAAAAGGTCGCTATCATTGGAAACTTGGGTACAAGGAAGTCAGATTCAGTTTTGGAAATTAATTTATTCAAGAGAGCCTCATTAACTAGGGATCTAAGTTCTGCCTTATAGTCCAATAGAGGACTTACCTTCAGGACCTCATATGTAGAAGCGTCCTGCAGAATATTTAGACACATCTTGCGATATTCTGGATGATTCATAATCACAAGATTACCACCTTTATCGGATGATTTAATAATCAGATGGTCATTTCTCTTTAAACCCATGAGGGCATTCCGTTCCCCTATTGTCAGATTCTCCTCGTCATCCCAGTTAGTTCTTTTCATGATCTTTTTAAGATCCCTCTCAACTAATGATGCAAAAATGTCAATGTTCTTAGTATCACCTTGAGGTGGCATCTTTTCACTCTTGTTTTTGAGTTTAGTAAAGGGACCTTTTCCATCCACTGGGAGATTCTCATTCTCTCTGAGGAGACCCAAGAGTGCTTGATAACTCTCAATGTCCTCATCACTGAGACCTTGTCTATAGCACTCCTCTCGGTCATTATGTCTAAAAAATTTTTTCCATTTTAGTTTTCTGCAGAACAGGTTTAGGTCCTTCACCCACTCAAAACAATTATAGCTATTCGTGGGGACAAAATTCAGTCCTCTTGACAGTACAATAGATTCTTCTTTACTAAGGGTGTGCGAGGATAGATTTATAATTTGACCCTTAGTTAGTTGAACCGGGTTCTTAGATGATAGCCTGCCCTCGCACCCCGCTCCAAAAAAGAGGACGAGGAGGATAAGGGTGTAATAGGTGAGGGGGTATTTAGGGAAGACGGTCCCGCAGGTACCGATGACATATTTACTTTTGAGTAAGATACTTCTTGTCTCATACTGCCCCTGTATGACCCTCTTCCCCTTCTTCTCCCCCTTCCACCCTGCCATCTTTGTTTCGAAAAAGAACCTCTGAATAATGGTACACTATCTGCTCTTTCTGTATCTGAGGCTTCTAAGTCAGACGACGATGCCTCTGACTGTCTTTCTGTTTGGAAATTAAAAACTTGGTTCTCACTGAAGTCCCTCAGATCCCTTTGAAACTGAAGGTGTTTTCTTTCCTTCAGGAGAGCCTGATATCTTTCTACAGAGGTTTGTAACAGACCTTCCCTTCTGGCAAAATCAGAGTCCGTTTTATGCTTGAGAGTTTGCTCAATTAATATATTGAGTTGGCTATTATACCTCTCAAATATTTTCTTCTCTTCTGCTAATAGAATTTGCATGAACCTTAATGATGCCTCAATGGATTCCTTTGTCCAGATATTCAAGAACTCAGGTGAGGTAACTCTTAGGGAAGGATAAATGTTGATTCTAAGCCCTCTTGGTACAATACGATTTTTCAAATAATTTTCCAATGTCCTGATCTCCCACCAGGATTTAAGATAGTTTTTATAACCAACGTATGTTTCATTAAACAGATTCTTTAGAGCCTGCGGACCAGTATTATTATCTATAGTACCACCAATGTTGAACGCCTGATTTGCATCCTCCATCCATATATCTGAATTAACCGGACCTGTCAAAAAACTGGCCATTCCAATTCCGAATTGCTAGCAAAAATAACAGTCAAATATAAAGGGTCTCAGAACAAGAAATCATATGAAAAAACCTTAACAACGATACTTTATTATTAAAAGACCAAAGGTCACACCACAGAGTGAACAGAACAAAAAACAACAAAAAAACGTGTCCAATCAGTACCCAAATAAAAACATGTAATGGGGGTTACCTAGGAGTCCCTATTATCGGCATTAAGGTGATGGCATATCACCTTACGTGTGCCAACAGTGCCAATAAATAAATAATTCAAACCCTCAGTGATCAAATGCTGCAGATACTCATCGTGTCAAACGCCTTCTGCCATATACATGAAGCGCCTCGACGCGTTTCGCCCCATCTGGGCTCATCAGGAGGGCCGGTCTCAGTAAAAATAGTGTCCTGATGTGGTATAGTCGATGTGCTGGCCTGATATCCCTTATTTTATAGTTCCTTTTGATTTTTAATTGTATTTGGGGATTAGGGTCCTCTTTAACACAGTTGATCTCTGTCTATTGATAGGGGCCCCCTTAGCATCGGGGAAGGGATCCCCAGGGGCTGTAGGGTACATCAGGGTCCACAGGGACAGCCATCGTTGAGCGGGGGCGCCACAACGCTCCCCCTAGGGTGCCAACCTCCGCAGCAAGGAAGGATTGAGCCTTAGACGATAATAGGGACTCCTAGGTAACCCCCATTACATGTTTTTATTTGGGTACTGATTGGACACGTTTTTTTGTTGTTTTTTGTTCTGTTCACTCTGTGGTGTGACCTTTGGTCTTTTAATAATAAAGTATCGTTGTTAAGGTTTTTTCATATGATTTCTTGTTCTGAGACCCTTTATATTTGACTGTTATTTTTGCTAGCAATTCGGAATTGGAATGGCCAGTTTTTTGACAGGTCCGGTTAATTCAGATATATGGATGGAGGATGCAAATCAGGCGTTCAACATTGGTGGTACTATAGATAATAATACTGGTCCGCAGGCTCTAAAGAATCTGTTTAATGAAACATACGTTGGTTATAAAAACTATCTTAAATCCTGGTGGGAGATCAGGACATTGGAAAATTATTTGAAAAATCGTATTGTACCAAGAGGGCTTAGAATCAACATTTATCCTTCCCTAAGAGTTACCTCACCTGAGTTCTTGAATATCTGGACAAAGGAATCCATTGAGGCATCATTAAGGTTCATGCAAATTCTATTAGCAGAAGAGAAGAAAATATTTGAGAGGTATAATAGCCAACTCAATATATTAATTGAGCAAACTCTCAAGCATAAAACGGACTCTGATTTTGCCAGAAGGGAAGGTCTGTTACAAACCTCTGTAGAAAGATATCAGGCTCTCCTGAAGGAAAGAAAACACCTTCAGTTTCAAAGGGATCTGAGGGACTTCAGTGAGAACCAAGTTTTTAATTTCCAAACAGAAAGACAGTCAGAGGCATCGTCGTCTGACTTAGAAGCCTCAGATACAGAAAGAGCAGATAGTGTACCATTATTCAGAGGTTCTTTTTCGAAACAAAGATGGCAGGGTGGAAGGGGGAGAAGAAGGGGAAGAGGGTCATACAGGGGCAGTATGAGACAAGAAGTATCTTACTCAAAAGTAAATATGTCATCGGTACCTGCGGGACCGTCTTCCCTAAATACCCCCTCACCTATTACACCCTTATCCTCCTCGTCCTCTTTTTTGGAGCGGGGTGCGAGGGCAGGCTATCATCTAAGAACCCGGTTCAACTAACTAAGGGTCAAATTATAAATCTATCCTCGCACACCCTTAGTAAAGAAGAATCTATTGTACTGTCAAGAGGACTGAATTTTGTCCCCACGAATAGCTATAATTGTTTTGAGTGGGTGAAGGACCTAAACCTGTTCTGCAGAAAACTAAAATGGAAAAATTTTTTTAGACATAATGACCGAGAGGAGTGCTATAGACAAGGTCTCAGTGATGAGGACATTGAGAGTTATCAAGCACTCTTGGGTCTCCTCAGAGAGAATGAGAATCTCCCAGTGGATGGAAAAGGTCCCTTTACTAAACTCAAAAACAAGAGTGAAAAGATGCCACCTCAAGGTGATACTAAGAACATTGACATTTTTGCATCATTAGTTGAGAGGGATCTTAAAAAGATCATGAAAAGAACTAACTGGGATGACGAGGAGAATCTGACAATAGGGGAACGGAATGCCCTCATGGGTTTAAAGAGAAATGACCATCTGATTATTAAATCATCCGATAAAGGTGGTAATCTTGTGATTATGAATCATCCAGAATATCGCAAGATGTGTCTAAATATTCTGCAGGACGCTTCTACATATGAGGTCCTGAAGGTAAGTCCTCCATTGGACTATAAGGCAGAACTTAGATCCCTAGTTAATGAGGCTCTCTTGAATAAATTAATTTCCAAAACTGAATCTGACTTCCTTGTACCCAAGTTTCCAATGATAGCGACCTTTTATGCACTTCCCAAAGTGCATAAGGGTATAGACCCTTTGAAAGGACGCCCAATAGTCTCAGGGGTGGACTCCCTGATACAAAACTGTGGGATATATGTAGATCAAATTCTGCGTCCATTTGTGACCTCACTTCCCTCATATTTGAGGGATACATCAGACCTATTATTAAAACTTGAAGGTATCCATCTTGAGGAAGGTACCTGGCTGGGTTCTATTGATGTAGAAGCATTATACAGTAGTATCCCACACCAGGAAGGGATTAGCAGTGTCGAATACTATCTACAACAAAGGTCAATTGCCTGCAGAAAGCACAATAGCTTTTTATCATCTCTTCTCCATTTCACTCTCACACGTAATGTTTTCACCTTCGACGGTAGGTTTTTCCACCAGCTCAGGGGCACTGCGATGGGGAGCTCCTGTGCCCCGTCGTATGCAAATTTGTTCCTGGGCTGGTGGGAGGAGACTATTGTGTTCGGAGGTGACACAAAATGGTGGCAGCAATACATCTCTATGTGGTATCGCTATATAGATGATGTTTTTGTTGTATGGTCGGGATCGAAACAACAATTTGAGATGTTTGTCAACGAGCTTAACCATAATGATATTAATCTCAGATTCACCTTTGAAATTGAGAAGCAAGAACTGGCCTTCCTGGATATTAAAATCAGGAGAGAATCTTTTGGGAATATCTCAACAAGTATCCATCGTAAACCCACTAGTACCAATAGTTTGCTTCATTGGCAGAGTCATCATCCTGTCCCTCTAAAGAGAGGAATCCCTAAAAGCCAGTTCCTGAGACTGAGGAGAAATTGTTCGAGAAAAGATATTTTTTATGGTCAGGCTGGTGACATGTTTAATAGATTCAGGGAAAAGGGATATCCGACACATGTCTTGGATGCAGCATTAAATTTTGCTGAAAGAGCGGATAGGCAGAAACTCCTACAGAAACGTACGGAAAGGGATACATCTGAAATAGTCAGAATTATTGGTACATTTGATGATAAACATCAAGAAGTCAGGAGAATTATTACAAGACACTGGGATATTCTTAAATTAGATCCAGACATTGGAAGTCTGATAGGCGAACGCCCTAATATCACATTCAGGAAAGGGAAGTCCATTAGAGACATGTTAATACATAGTCAATATAAGAGGCCTGAACCGAAGGGTACTTGGCTTGAGAGGAAACCTATTGGTTTCTTTAAGTGTGGGGACTGTAGCCTATGTAGGTGGATGAAACCCAACAAATCCTTTTGTAGTGCGGCCACGGGAAAAACCTTCTATCAACGTAATTTCTCAAACTGTAAGACCACTGGAGTGATCTATCTAGCCACTTGCTCCTGCCCTAAGGATTATATAGGGAAAACCAAGAGGGAATTCAGACGCAGAGTAGGTGAGCACATGGGAGATATCAGGAATGGGAGAGACACCCCCTTGGCTAAGCACATGCTATTAGTCCACAATAATTCCCTTGCGGAGGTCAGGTTCATGATTATTGAGGTAGTGAACATTAACCCTAGAGGAGGCAACACAGATAAAACCATCCTAAAAAGAGAGTGTGAATGGATATTTAGGATGGAGAGTCGTGAACCAAGGGGATTAAATGAACAATTATCTTTTGCCTGTTTTTTGTGAATTTTTTCTGTGATTCTTCTTCCTTTTTTTTCTGTGATCCTTCATCCTTCTTCATGGGTTTGATACATATCAAATTTTGAATCAACACAGATATAATTTTAATGAGGACCAACTGTAAGACTGGACTGTTTTCCATATTCTTGTTTAGGTCTAGGTTTGAGACCTACATGGATTTACCATGACAAATTATTTTGATGACCAAAAATTCCCTCTTACACTACTGGGGAATTGACACCCCGCTTTTGAGACTACCCAGATTATTAAGGTATTTTGAGGCATATTACTGGCCAATCACAGATGTATGTATTGGCGTAATAGACGTTATTAACAGGGTGCGGTATTTGGCACCATTCATAAGAGATGAACATGGGCATTAAAATGCATGCTTTCCTATGAGGATATTAGTGTGTATTGCCTCTGCTTTGCCATGAACAATTATTGTGTCTAATTATACATACTGGCCAAATATATATTTATAAATACACGAATTGAGGATGGAATACATCTACTAATATGATAATTTCCAACATAGATCAACATTGATCGCGTTTCATGTCGCAATTTAATCAAAGATATGAACATGGGCTGTCGGTTATGGTGCCAGCGTTAAATATTGCCTCTATTCTCCTGTATTGGAGGATTGGTTTCTTCTGTCCTCATTGTGCCTATGTTCGGGTCGATTTGTGCTGCCTTCCATTTAGCGCTATGTACCCACTGCGCATGCGGGCTTTGAACGGCCGATGGGGGACATGCGCAGAAAAAATGATTCATGATGGTGCCTTCAGACCCTTGTGGGCTATAGATGCACTGGGTGCCCTTTTGAGGGACTGTGTCTCTGCACGATGAGTTCCACTTTTGACCTATCCGGAGATAGTGCAGTCAGTTCCGGGCTGTATACATGCAGGTCTCGTGCTGAGGTGTATTGATGGGCGATATGCGTGTTGGAGACTGGGTTATGTTTAATGTCAGGGCATTCTCCTGTTGACACATGCCCACCCCCCGGTGTCTTGCACGTCTCTCAGTAAACGTAATATAATACGAGGATTTTGTTTACATCCGTGAAAGGGGCGTTACCGAAATCATGATAGGCGTACTTGATGTGAGGAAGTGAATGAGACACTTTACAACCAATGGGTGAGTCTCCTTGAGTCGTGACATGCGCAGTGGTGTTAAGGGGGTGTGTCCCTTCATAGCGTCCGGAGCTGGCGAACGCTGTGGCGGTAACTATAAAATAAGGGATATCAGGCCAGCACATCGACTATACCACATCAGGACACTATTTTTACTGAGACCGGCCCTCCTGATGAGCCCAGATGGGGCGAAACGCGTCGAGGCGCTTCATGTATATGGCAGAAGGCGTTTGACACGATGAGTATCTGCAGCATTTGATCACTGAGGGTTTGAATTATTTATTTATTGGCACTGTTTCTCCAGTCAGGTGGCATGCATTGGTCACTATACATCTAATTCTTGGCTACTGAGTGATTTATCATCTGTGGAGGTTGCATCTTTGTGCCATTTTGATCTAACCTCAGGTTAATGATAATCTATATGCTGTGGACTTTATCTATTGTATCTGTTATATCTACTTGACTCGTGTCACTGATATGCCATCACCTTAATGCCAGTACACAAATGTGTTCCTTTTGATTTTTAATTGTATTTGGGGATTAGGGTCCTCTTTAACACAGTTGATCTCTGTCTATTGATAGGGGCCCCCTTAGCATCGGGGAAGGGATCCCCAGGGGCTGTAGGGTACATCAGGGTCCACAGGGACAGCCATCGTTGAGCGGGGGCGCCACAACGCTCCCCCTAGGGTGCCAACCTCCGCAGCAAGGAAGGATTGAGCCTTAGACGATAATAGGGACTCCTAGGTAACCCCCATTACATGTTTTTATTTGGGTACTGATTGGACACGTTTTTTTGTTGTTTTTTGTTCTGTTCACTCTGTGGTGTGACCTTTGGTCTTTTAATAATAAAGTATCGTTGTTAAGGTTTTTTCATATGATTTCTTGTTCTGAGACCCTTTATATTTGACTGTTATTTTTGCTAGCAATTCGGAATTGGAATGGCCAGTTTTTTGACAGGTCCGGTTAATTCAGATATATGGATGGAGGATGCAAATCAGGCGTTCAACATTGGTGGTACTATAGATAATAATACTGGTCCGCAGGCTCTAAAGAATCTGTTTAATGAAACATACGTTGGTTATAAAAACTATCTTAAATCCTGGTGGGAGATCAGGACATTGGAAAATTATTTGAAAAATCGTATTGTACCAAGAGGGCTTAGAATCAACATTTATCCTTCCCTAAGAGTTACCTCACCTGAGTTCTTGAATATCTGGACAAAGGAATCCATTGAGGCATCATTAAGGTTCATGCAAATTCTATTAGCAGAAGAGAAGAAAATATTTGAGAGGTATAATAGCCAACTCAATATATTAATTGAGCAAACTCTCAAGCATAAAACGGACTCTGATTTTGCCAGAAGGGAAGGTCTGTTACAAACCTCTGTAGAAAGATATCAGGCTCTCCTGAAGGAAAGAAAACACCTTCAGTTTCAAAGGGATCTGAGGGACTTCAGTGAGAACCAAGTTTTTAATTTCCAAACAGAAAGACAGTCAGAGGCATCGTCGTCTGACTTAGAAGCCTCAGATACAGAAAGAGCAGATAGTGTACCATTATTCAGAGGTTCTTTTTCGAAACAAAGATGGCAGGGTGGAAGGGGGAGAAGAAGGGGAAGAGGGTCATACAGGGGCAGTATGAGACAAGAAGTATCTTACTCAAAAGTAAATATGTCATCGGTACCTGCGGGACCGTCTTCCCTAAATACCCCCTCACCTATTACACCCTTATCCTCCTCGTCCTCTTTTTTGGAGCGGGGTGCGAGGGCAGGCTATCATCTAAGAACCCGGTTCAACTAACTAAGGGTCAAATTATAAATCTATCCTCGCACACCCTTAGTAAAGAAGAATCTATTGTACTGTCAAGAGGACTGAATTTTGTCCCCACGAATAGCTATAATTGTTTTGAGTGGGTGAAGGACCTAAACCTGTTCTGCAGAAAACTAAAATGGAAAAAATTTTTTAGACATAATGACCGAGAGGAGTGCTATAGACAAGGTCTCAGTGATGAGGACATTGAGAGTTATCAAGCACTCTTGGGTCTCCTCAGAGAGAATGAGAATCTCCCAGTGGATGGAAAAGGTCCCTTTACTAAACTCAAAAACAAGAGTGAAAAGATGCCACCTCAAGGTGATACTAAGAACATTGACATTTTTGCATCATTAGTTGAGAGGGATCTTAAAAAGATCATGAAAAGAACTAACTGGGATGACGAGGAGAATCTGACAATAGGGGAACGGAATGCCCTCATGGGTTTAAAGAGAAATGACCATCTGATTATTAAATCATCCGATAAAGGTGGTAATCTTGTGATTATGAATCATCCAGAATATCGCAAGATGTGTCTAAATATTCTGCAGGACGCTTCTACATATGAGGTCCTGAAGGTAAGTCCTCTATTGGACTATAAGGCAGAACTTAGATCCCTAGTTAATGAGGCTCTCTTGAATAAATTAATTTCCAAAACTGAATCTGACTTCCTTGTACCCAAGTTTCCAATGATAGCGACCTTTTATGCACTTCCCAAAGTGCATAAGGGTATAGACCCTTTGAAAGGACGCCCAATAGTCTCAGGGGTGGACTCCCTGATACAAAACTGTGGGATATATGTAGATCAAATTCTGCGTCCATTTGTGACCTCACTTCCCTCATATTTGAGGGATACATCAGACCTATTATTAAAACTTGAAGGTATCCATCTTGAGGAAGGTACCTGGCTGGGTTCTATTGATGTAGAAGCATTATACAGTAGTATCCCACACCAGGAAGGGATTAGCAGTGTCGAATACTATCTACAACAAAGGTCAATTGCCTGCAGAAAGCACAATAGCTTTTTATCATCTCTTCTCCATTTCACTCTCACACGTAATGTTTTCACCTTCGACGGTAGGTTTTTCCACCAGCTCAGGGGCACTGCGATGGGGAGCTCCTGTGCCCCGTCGTATGCAAATTTGTTCCTGGGCTGGTGGGAGGAGACTATTGTGTTCGGAGGTGACACAAAATGGTGGCAGCAATACATCTCTATGTGGTATCGCTATATAGATGATGTTTTTGTTGTATGGTCGGGATCGAAACAACAATTTGAGATGTTTGTCAACGAGCTTAACCATAATGATATTAATCTCAGATTCACCTTTGAAATTGAGAAGCAAGAACTGGCCTTCCTGGATATTAAAATCAGGAGAGAATCTTTTGGGAATATCTCAACAAGTATCCATCGTAAACCCACTAGTACCAATAGTTTGCTTCATTGGCAGAGTCATCATCCTGTCCCTCTAAAGAGAGGAATCCCTAAAAGCCAGTTCCTGAGACTGAGGAGAAATTGTTCGAGAAAAGATATTTTTTATGGTCAGGCTGGTGACATGTTTAATAGATTCAGGGAAAAGGGATATCCGACACATGTCTTGGATGCAGCATTAAATTTTGCTGAAAGAGCGGATAGGCAGAAACTCCTACAGAAACGTACGGAAAGGGATACATCTGAAATAGTCAGAATTATTGGTACATTTGATGATAAACATCAAGAAGTCAGGAGAATTATTACAAGACACTGGGATATTCTTAAATTAGATCCAGACATTGGAAGTCTGATAGGCGAACGCCCTAATATCACATTCAGGAAAGGGAAGTCCATTAGAGACATGTTAATACATAGTCAATATAAGAGGCCTGAACCGAAGGGTACTTGGCTTGAGAGGAAACCTATTGGTTTCTTTAAGTGTGGGGACTGTAGCCTATGTAGGTGGATGAAACCCAACAAATCCTTTTGTAGTGCGGCCACGGGAAAAACCTTCTATCAACGTAATTTCTCAAACTGTAAGACCACTGGAGTGATCTATCTAGCCACTTGCTCCTGCCCTAAGGATTATATAGGGAAAACCAAGAGGGAATTCAGACGCAGAGTAGGTGAGCACATGGGAGATATCAGGAATGGGAGAGACACCCCCTTGGCTAAGCACATGCTATTAGTCCACAATAATTCCCTTGCGGAGGTCAGGTTCATGATTATTGAGGTAGTGAACATTAACCCTAGAGGAGGCAACACAGATAAAACCATCCTAAAAAGAGAGTGTGAATGGATATTTAGGATGGAGAGTCGTGAACCAAGGGGATTAAATGAACAATTATCTTTTGCCTGTTTTTTGTGAATTTTTTCTGTGATTCTTCTTCCTTTTTTTTCTGTGATCCTTCATCCTTCTTCATGGGTTTGATACATATCAAATTTTGAATCAACACAGATATAATTTTAATGAGGACCAACTGTAAGACTGGACTGTTTTCCATATTCTTGTTTAGGTCTAGGTTTGAGACCTACATGGATTTACCATGACAAATTATTTTGATGACCAAAAATTCCCTCTTACACTACTGGGGAATTGACACCCCGCTTTTGAGACTACCCAGATTATTAAGGTATTTTGAGGCATATTACTGGCCAATCACAGATGTATGTATTGGCGTAATAGACGTTATTAACAGGGTGCGGTATTTGGCACCATTCATAAGAGATGAACATGGGCATTAAAATGCATGCTTTCCTATGAGGATATTAGTGTGTATTGCCTCTGCTTTGCCATGAACAATTATTGTGTCTAATTATACATACTGGCCAAATATATATTTATAAATACACGAATTGAGGATGGAATACATCTACTAATATGATAATTTCCAACATAGATCAACATTGATCGCGTTTCATGTCGCAATTTAATCAAAGATATGAACATGGGCTGTCGGTTATGGTGCCAGCGTTAAATATTGCCTCTATTCTCCTGTATTGGAGGATTGGTTTCTTCTGTCCTCATTGTGCCTATGTTCGGGTCGATTTGTGCTGCCTTCCATTTAGCGCTATGTACCCACTGCGCATGCGGGCTTTGAACGGCCGATGGGGGACATGCGCAGAAAAAATGATTCATGATGGTGCCTTCAGACCCTTGTGGGCTATAGATGCACTGGGTGCCCTTTTGAGGGACTGTGTCTCTGCACGATGAGTTCCACTTTTGACCTATCCGGAGATAGTGCAGTCAGTTCCGGGCTGTATACATGCAGGTCTCGTGCTGAGGTGTATTGATGGGCGATATGCGTGTTGGAGACTGGGTTATGTTTAATGTCAGGGCATTCTCCTGTTGACACATGCCCACCCCCCGGTGTCTTGCACGTCTCTCAGTAAACGTAATATAATACGAGGATTTTGTTTACATCCGTGAAAGGGGCGTTACCGAAATCATGATAGGCGTACTTGATGTGAGGAAGTGAATGAGACACTTTACAACCAATGGGTGAGTCTCCTTGAGTCGTGACATGCGCAGTGGTGTTAAGGGGGTGTGTCCCTTCATAGCGTCCGGAGCTGGCGAACGCTGTGGCGGTAACTATAAAATAAGGGATATCAGGCCAGCACATCGACTATACCACATCAGGACACTATTTTTACTGAGACCGGCCCTCCTGATGAGCCCAGATGGGGCGAAACGCGTCGAGGCGCTTCATGTATATGGCAGAAGGCGTTTGACACGATGAGTATCTGCAGCATTTGATCACTGAGGGTTTGAATTATTTATTTATTGGCACTGTTTCTCCAGTCAGGTGGCATGCATTGGTCACTATACATCTAATTCTTGGCTACTGAGTGATTTATCATCTGTGGAGGTTGCATCTTTGTGCCATTTTGATCTAACCTCAGGTTAATGATAATCTATATGCTGTGGACTTTATCTATTGTATCTGTTATATCTACTTGACTCGTGTCACTGATATGCCATCACCTTAATGCCAGTACACAAATGTGTTCCTTTTGATTTTTAATTGTATTTGGGGATTAGGGTCCTCTTTAACACAGTTGATCTCTGTCTATTGATAGGGGCCCCCTTAGCATCGGGGAAGGGATCCCCAGGGGCTGTAGGGTACATCAGGGTCCACAGGGACAGCCATCGTTGAGCGGGGGCGCCACAACGCTCCCCCTAGGGTGCCAACCTCCGCAGCAAGGAAGGATTGAGCCTTAGACGATAATAGGGACTCCTAGGTAACCCCCATTACATGTTTTTATTTGGGTACTGATTGGACACGTTTTTTTGTTGTTTTTTGTTCTGTTCACTCTGTGGTGTGACCTTTGGTCTTTTAATAATAAAGTATCGTTGTTAAGGTTTTTTCATATGATTTAACTGCCTGCTTGCCCTCCAGACCGCGGCTGCAGCCCCGGCACAGCCTGCGGTTCCGCTCCCATCTCCTCGTTTGGCTAAACCCCCGCGATACAGTGGCGACCCCAAAATGTGTAGAGGGTTTTTAAATCAGTGCCAGCTACACTTTGAATTGCTGCCACACCAGTATCCCACCGATCGAGCCAAGGTGGCGTTTATTGTGTCCCATTTAGAAGGAGAGGCCCTAGCTTGGGTTAACCCCCTCTGGGAACGAGATGACCCATTAGTTGCTCAACTCTCCTCTTTCCTGGACACCTTTCGTAAGGTGTTTGATGAGCCGGGCCGCCTGGCCTCTTCCACAGAATCTCTGTTCAATCTGCACCAGGGCGCGCTCTCGGTAGGTCAGTACGCCATTCGGTTTCGCACCCTGTCCTCAGAGTTGGGCTGGAACAATGAGGCCTTGGTGGGAGCCTTTTGGCGGGGTCTCTCAGATCGAATCAAGGATGAGTTGGCGGGTCGTGATACTCCCACCTCTCTGGAGGACCTGATCTCTTTGGCCACCCGCATCGACCTACGCTTTCAGGAACGATCTCGAGAGCTCGCCAGAGAGAGAAGGCCTTCTCGCGCTCCACCGGCTGCCCATAGTCCACCCCGTTCCCGCCCAATGTCAGCTTCCTCGGTCCCGGTACCGGAACCCATGCAAGTGGATTGCCTCAAACCGGTAGAGGAGCGTCGGAGAGAAAGGGTCGAACAGAGGCTCTGTTTCTATTGTGGGAGTGCGTCTCACTTTCTTCGTTCTTGCCCCATTCGTCTGGGAAACGCCTCCACCTAGGACAGGTAAGAGAGGCCTCCCTAGGTAATTGTGACTCCTCTCTACCCTTGACTCTTTCTGTCCTTTTGCATCTAGGTACTAAGCGTTTTTCTGAATGGGCCTATATTGATTCTGGGGCAGCCGGTAACTTCATCCAACTTGAGGCGCTTAGGAGACTTCGGATTCCTGTCAGATCCCTGGAGACCCCTCGGCAGATTGCGTCGGTCGACGGCCAACCCCTCTGGGAGTCCGTTACTCAGGTCACTGAAGAAGAAGTGGAACTTCAGGTCGGAGCCTTGCACCGGGAGAAGATTGTATTTTACGTGCTGCCTTCTTTATCCCATACCATTCTTTTGGGCCTTCCCTGGCTAAGAACACACAAACCTATCCTGGACTGGCGTTCTGGAGACATCCTGCGGTGGGGCCAACCTTGCCAAAATAAGTGTCTGCTCACCGTACAGCCGCAAGATTCCTCACGTTCTAGGTTGACGTCTACCGAGCTACCTTCCGCCTATTGGGCCTTTTTGGACGTCTTTGACAAGAAGGAAGCAGAGACCCTGCCTCAACATCGTCCATATGACTGCCCCATCGACCTTGTCTCCGGTTCCATGCCGCCTCGTGGTCGAATCTACCCGCTGTCCCCTTCCGAGACTCAGGCTATGTCTGAATACGTCCAGGAAAATCTGGCCAAAGGCTTTATTCGCAAGTCGCCCTCACCCGCGGGAGCCGGATTCTTTTTTGTCAAGAAGAAGGATGGGTCCTTTCGTCCCTGTATAGACTATAGATGTCTCAATGATATCACCATTAAGAACAAATACCCCCTTCCTCTTATTCCGGAGCTATTTGACCGTCTACGGGGTGCAAGGATCTTCACGAAATTAGATCTTCGGGGGCCTTCAATCTGGTCCGGATCCGCTCTGGCGATGAATGGAAGACCGCCTTCAACACCCGAGACGGCCACTATGAGTACCTGGTTATGCCCTTCGGCTTGTGCAATGCCCCCGCAGTGTTCCAATAATTTGTTAATGACATATTCCGAGACCTTCTCTATGTCTGCGTGGTGGTTTACTTGGACGACATCCTGGTGTTTTCCCCGGATCTGTCTACGCACAGAAAAGATGTACGCCAAGTCCTACTTCGTCTGAGAAAACATCATCTCTATGCCAAGCTTGAAAAATGCGCCTTCGAACAGTCGTCACTGCTGTTCTTGGGTTACATCATTTCCAACTCTGGCTTGTGCATGGACCCTGGAAAAGTGACCGCCGTACTCAATTGGCCGCGTCCCCAGGGAATCAAGGCAATCCAGCGGTTCCTGGGATTTGCCAACTATTACCGGCAGTTTATTCCACACTTTTCCGCTCTGACCGCTCCAATCTCCGCTTTGATCCATAAGGGAGCCGATCCTCACCACTGGTCTACCGAAGCCGAGAACGGCTTCCGAACCTTGAGGCAAGCCTTTGCCACAGCTCCCGTGCTACACCGTCCAGAGGCTAACAAGTCATTCACACTCGAGGTGGATGCCTCTGCCACCGGAGCCGGTGCGGTTCTCTCTCAGAGATCTCCTTCCGGACGGTTGGTCACCTGCGGCTTTTTCTAAAAGACGTTCTCCCCTCCAGAGAGAAACTATACCATCGGAGACAGAGAACTGCTCGCCATTAAGCTAGCCTTGGAGGAGTGGCGATATCTTCTGGAAGGAGCCGTACACCCACTCCAGATCTTCACTGACCACAAGAATCTAGCATATATTCAGTCTGCACATAGGCTTAACCCTCGGCAGGCCAGATGGGCGCTATTCTTTACCCGGTTCGATTTTGAGCTCCATTTTCGTCCTGGTGATAAGAACCTCAAAGCGGATGCCTTATCCCGATCCTTTCTGGTCTCTGATAAAGAGGAGGAGCCTTCACACATAGTGGAGCCTAGCAAGGTTATCGTAGTCGCTCCTGTTAACCTGACTTCCTTACCTCCCGGCAAGACTTTTGTCCAAGACAACGACAGGAGGCGAGTTCTACATTGGGGTCATGCCACCAAGTTAGCCGGCCACGTCGGTCTCAAGAAAATGCTCTCCCTCATCTCTCGCTTTTATTGGTGGCCCTCCCTGCCTCAAGATGTCCGAAGTTTCATCGCCTCTTGCCTGTCTTGTGCCAAGAACAAGGTTCCCCGGCAGCGACCCTCTGGTCTCTTGCACCCACTTCCGGTTCCCTCGGCCCCGTGGCAACACATTGCGATGGATTTTATTACGGATCTGCCTCAGTCCTCGGGCCACACCGTCATTTTTGTGGTCGTGGACCGCTTCTCTAAGATGGCCCACTTCACCCCTCTACCAGGATTACCTTCCGCTCTTGAACTGGCGAGAATTTTCATATCTCATATCTTCCGGATCCATGGCTTCCCCAAGCACATTGTCTCGGACAGAGGGGTTTAGTTTACCTCGCGATTCTGGAGGGCCCTATGCAAGATGATGGAAGTAACGCTGGACTTTTCCTCCGCTTACCATCCTCAATCTAATGGTCAAACGGAGCGTACGAACCAAACTCTCGTGACGTATCTCCGACATTTTTCCAACGCCCACCAGAACGATTGGTCCAGCTTGCTCCCTTGGGCTGAGTTCGCTTACAACAACCATCCCAGCGAATCCTCCACCAAATCACCCTTCTTTATTGTCTACGGGCAACATCCTGGTGTACCTCTGCCGGTACTCCCGGCCTCGGGTGTGCCGGCGGCCGATCTTCTGACCGAGGAGTTCTCCAGGGTCTGGCAGGAGACCAAAACCGCACTTGAACGAGCACGTGACAGATTCAAGAGACATGCCGACAAAAGACGCCTAGATTCTCCGTTGTACCATCCTGGGGATAAAGTTTGGCTATCCTCAAAATTTGTCCGTCTCAAAATTCCCTCTTATAAACTGGGCCCGCGGTACATCGGTCCTTTTGAGATTTTAGCCCGTATCAATGATGTTGCCTACAAGTTAAGACTCCCCGCTTCGCTACGGATTCCTAACTCGTTCCATGTGTCCCTCTTGAAACCGGTCGTACTCAATCAGTTCCATGCTTCTGCTGGCCGTGCCCCCGTGCCCGTCTCCACTCAGGATATTTTTGAGGTTAAGGAAATTCTTGCCATGAAAAGGTCTAGAGGTAAAACCCTTTTCTTAATTGACTGGAAGGGTTTTGGTCCAGAGGAAAGATCTTGGGAGCCCCGGGAGAACATTCAAGCCCCTCAAATTTTAGCTAAGTTCCTTTCCGACCTTAAGAGGAGGGGGCGTAAGAGGGGGGTACTGTCACGCTTACCGCTCCCGCTCCCGCTGGTCCCACGCTCGCAGCCTCCACCGCGCGCTCGGCTCCTGCCGCGTCCTCCTCTGGCTCCACGCTGCCCGTGGCCTCCGGGCGCGCCCGCCGTTCCAGCACGCCCCTGCAGCGGGCGCGCGCCCGCCGGCACTCCAGCCTCTTGCGCCGCAGTCAGCCTGACTGCTCTGCCCGGGGCGCACGTGCAGCTCACACCCCGGGTCTCAGCACTGGCTAGCCGGTTCTCTCTCCGCCCCCATGACCCTGCTGATCCGACCCGGAACTCATGTCCCTATAAAAGGCAGCCTCTCCTCTGGATCGCTGCCTGATCGTCTATGGTATTCCATGACAGACTCTCGGGTCCACCTAAATCCTGCCTAGCACCCAGCCTTGCCTTAGCATATCGCCTTGCTTCACTAGCTGAACTCTCACCGCCTTTGCATTTTCTTCCAGAGCCGGCCGGTCCAGTCCGTTCCTGCCTCCTCCCGTGTGTGCCTCTTCTGTCTGTCCCTGCCTGCTCCTGTGCCCCGGTCATCCTCTCTATTTAGCCCTGCAGCCGTTCTTCCTGTGTCCTTCGGACGGTCCTGTCTGCATTTCATCCCGGTGACTGACGGTCTACTCCTCCAGTTGTCCCCAAGGTATCAGCTTCCGCGGCGATAGTCTCCTCCAGGCCTGCCCCAAACGCTCCCTGTATAGGGGGTGGTACACCTGGCCTGCTCACCCAGGGGTAGGTTCGTCGTCGCGGTCCTGTGGGTTCACCCTTGGAGTCCTTCCAGCCTCACAGACACAAGCCGGGCACGATATATTGGGCACTACAATGACATTTTTGCAATTTTTTCTCTGAAACTTCTACGAGTTTCTGGAAATCATCCATGTAGTGACAATGGTCACTATATCCATAGATGAATTCCCAGAGGGGTGTCATTTCCAAAATTGCGTCACTTCAGGAGGGAATTCATCTCTGGGTGTAGTGACCATTTACCTATCTACCTATTTTCCAATGTAAAATCTGGGGTTAAAACAACATTTTAATTGTAAAAATGTAATTATTTCTTCTTCACTGCCTAATGGTATAATTGTCTATGGAACAGCTGTGGTGTCAGTATGCTCACTACACCACTAGAAGAATTCATTCAGGGAAGTATTTGGTAAAATGCAGTCACTTTTGGGGCTTATGCTGTTCTGGCACCTCAGGGGCTCTGACAATGTGACATGTCACCCACAAACAATTCCAGCAAAATCTGCTCTCCAATATGGCGCTCCTTCCCTTCCAAGTTCTGCCATGCGCCCAAGCAGTAGTATTCTCCCACATATGGGGTATCGGCGAGCTTAGGAGAAATTGCACAACAAATTGTATGGAGCAATTTCTCCTGTTCCCCTTATGAAAATGCAAAATATGGAGCTAAAAAGATTTGTGAAAAATCTTATTTTTTTTTTTATTTGCATGGCGTCATGTTATAAACGTCTGTGAAGCACCTGTGGGTTCAAGGTGCTCAATATACATCTGGATAAGTTCCCTAAGGGGTCTAGTTTAAAAAATGGGGTCCCTTTTTGGGAGTTTCTACTGTTTAGGCACATCAGGGGCTCGACAAACACGACATGGCAACCGCTAATTATTCCAGCATATTTTACATTCAAAAAGTCAAATGGCGCTCCTTCCCTTCCAAGCCCTGCCGTGCCCTAACAACAGATTTCCCCCACATATGGGGTATCAGCATGCTCAGGAGAAATTGCAAAACAAAATGTATCGTCCATTTTCTCCTGTTACCCTGGCGAAAGTAAAAAATAATTAGGTCTAAGTGAAAATTTTTGTGAAAGAAAAGTAAATGTTTATTTTTTCCTTCCACATTCCATTCATTCCTGTGAAGCACCTGAAGGGTTAATAAACTTCTTGAATGTGGTTTTGAGCTCCTTGACGGGTGCACTCTTTAGAATGGTGTCACTTTTGTGTATTTTCTGTCATATTGACCCCCAAACTCACTTCAAATGTGATGTGGTCTCTAAAAAATGGTTTTGTAAATTTTGTTGTAAAAATGAGAAATCGCTGGTCAACTTTTAACCCTTATAACTTCCTAACAATAAAATTTGATATAGTTGATATAGATGCTGCTGCGCAGGCGCCGCCATCACCGGTGACATTGTGCTGGATGTAATTTTTTTCTAAGCCTCACAATAGCCACAATATTATAGGCATTATCAACAATAATATCAATGCTATTATATGCATTATGTAATAATGGGGGCAGGTCAGTGAGGGATCAGCGACCTGTCATGAGCCAATACAGAGGAATATGTAATCAGAGCACCACATAAAGCCCCGCCCACAGCCCCGCCCCAGAGCACGAGAATCTCATTAACTGAAAACTACAAATACAGATTACACAACAGTAAACCAGAGTTGCCCTCATTTATGGTGGACCCTTGGAGCTACTATGGATCCTGAGCAGAAGATTAGAGAAAATAATATTGCTCCCCATTTCAGGAGAGACTGTGCAGTAATCTGAATTCCTTAGGATCAAAAACAATGTAATTGGCTGTAAGTTCTATAGAAAAGGGCTTTCAATGCCCAAAGTCATTTGAACAGTTTTGGTTGGAGGAGAAGGTTGTGGTCTAGAGGCAAAATGGTGATCATGGTAATATGGCCGGACTACACCACCGATAAAGCAGCCACAGCCGGTGACTGAGAGGAATCTGTGACTTCTCTGCATTCAGTGGTTACCACTCACCTGGGTAGTCATATGTGGGAATCTCCTCTTTACACCACTCATCACCCCTCACATATGTCTCTGTAGTATTAATATGGGTCAGATCTTCACCCTGAAACAAATATTGTAAAAGTCACAGACAGATGGAGAAGTCCCATCTATGATCAGCTCTAATCCTGCCATCTCCACCGTTCTCATTACACAAGTATAAAACATATAATACTGGTGGATAAAACAAGACTGAGCACAAGACCTTCACAGCCGTCTACACATCATAGGGGAGATCTCCTGACACCTTCTCTACATCTACCTGATGATCCTGAGGAGCACTGGGATCTTCTTGGTTACAGTCCTGTGGAAGAAGAGGACGGGGACATCTCTCTGGTGTTGTCCTCTTACTGGATAGATCTGGAGGAAACACATACAGGGACTGAATTCATTCTCTACATACAGATAATTATAGGCCGTGTGTATTTAGTCCTGTCTATTACCTGGAGATGTGAAGGGCTGGGGAATCTCCATTATGATGTCCTTGTACAGATCTCTGTGTCCTGCTAAATACTCCCACTGCTCCATGGAGAAATAGACAGCGACATCCTGACACCTTATAGAAACCTGACACATACAATGATACCGTCATCCCCCCGATCCCTTCATAGTGTTACTGTATAATGTCCCAGCATTCTCAGCAGTGTCACCTCTCCAGTCAGCAGCTCAATCATCTTGTAGATGAGTTCTAGGATCTTCTGGTCATTGATGTCCTCATGGATCAGGGGGTGAGGTGGAGGCCCCGTGATTGGGCTCAGGGGTCTTCCACATCCCTCAGACACAGGGTCCTGACAGCGATCACTAGAGGTCTTCTTCACCACTGTGTAATCCTAGTTATGGAGAGACATTAATAAATCTCACTACAGACATTTCCAGAGTCCTCACCTCTCCAGTTCTGTCCATCTATTATTCCCATAGATAAGAATGATGTAATGTGACGTCATCAGAATCTCTCACCTCTCCAGTGAGATGGAAGAGGATCTCTAGGGTGAGGTGTAACATCCTCTCCGCCATCTTGTCTCTGTCCATATCCATCCTTGATGGGTAAATCAGGAAAATTCTCTTCTGTAGAAGATCTTCACTGAGAGGATCCGATATTGTAGAGACCTGAATGAGAAGATGATCCGATGTAACATCATAAGAATCCTGTGTAATAATACAATTACTGGAGATAATAAGGGAAACATATGAGGAGATTTATTATCTTACAGGGTTTAGTTTTCTTCCCTGACATCTACTAATAAAACCTATATATTTAGGCCACAGACAACAAGCAGTTTCCTCCTCGGAGTCGGCAGCTGAACACGTTCCTCATAGACTCATCTTCCATAACGCTAATTCTCGTCTCATTACCGACACTGGAATCGGCATTAGCAATACTGCAGGAGATATTCATTACACGCGACATGAGAAATAACTCCTTCATGGTGAGGATGACATCTTCATCTTCTACTACGGCTCTAGAGACAGATTTGGCCAGAGTCGGTCACTGCCTCCATCCCCACCGGCCGTCTATATGAAGGCTTCCCGTCTTCCCCGCACTGGAATCTTCTCTCACGTTAGATCTCAGCTCTGAGTCACACACAGAAGTTTGAGGCTTTTAGAAAAAAATTTTAGTTTCCACAAACACAACGGACAGAAATGATCTGATCCCAAAGTCTCCATGTACAGTGATTTATGGGGTTTATTTCTGCCTTAGGCTTTCCCATATTACAAGAAAAACTCCAGAAAAAGCCGATATTAACACCTTTCCTACATTAGACGTACTATTCCGTCCATGTGACCTGGGACCTAAGTCCCAAGGACGGGATAGTACGTCTAGCGCGATCAGCTGCACTCACGGGGGGAACGCAGCTGATCGAGGCCGGGTGTCAGCTGATTATCACAGCTGACACCCAACACTATGTGTCAGGGGCGGTCACGAACTGCCCCGACACGTTAACTCCTGGCACACTGCGATCAAACACGATCGCAGTGTATCGGGGGTTTAGGGAAGCATCGGCAGGGAGGAGGCTCCCTCCGTGCTTCCCTGAGACCCCCACAGCAGCGCGATGTGCAGCACTGCTGCGTGGGGCTCCTTCCCTGCAGGTCCCCGAATCCAAAATGGCAGCGGGGACCTTCGGGGGCCTGCAGGGAGGCGGCTTCCTCATGCCTGCAAAGCACCAGCATGAGGAAGACTGCAGCACTGCCTGTGACAGATCGCTGATCTCTCACAACGATCTGTGATGTGACAGATCAGCGATCTGTCACATGACATTTATGTCCCCCCTGGGACAAAGTAATAAAGTAAAAAAAAAAAAAAAAGTTTAAAAATAATTTATAAAAAAATCACTAAATAAATTTAAAAAATATATATACATATATTCCCTAATAAATTCATTTTTTGAAAAAAAATAAATAAAAGTACACATATTTGGTAACGCTGCATCCGTAACGATCCGCCCTATAAAACTGTCCCACTAATTAACCTCTTTGTTGAACCTCTTAAATAAAAATAACAAATGAAGCAAAAAATAATGCTTTATCATCATACCGCCGAACAAAAAGTGCAATAACGCGCGATCAAAAAGACGGATATAAATATCCATGGTACCGCTGAAAACGTCATCTTGTCCCGCAAAAAACGAGCTGCCATACAGCATCATCCGCAAAAAAATTAAAAAGTTATAGCTCACAGAATAATTATTTTTTATATAAAATTGTTTTCAGTGCATAAAAGCGCCAAAACATAAAAAAAGAGATAAATGAGGTATCGCTGTAACCGTACTGACCCGAAGAATAAAACCGCTTTATCAATTTTACAGCACGCGGAACGGTGCAAACGCACCCCCCAAAAAAAATACATGAAATGCTGGTTTTTGTTAATTCTGTGTCCCAAAAATCGGAATAAAAAGCGATCAAAAAATGTCACGTGCCCGAAAATGGTACCAATAAAAACGTCAACTTGTCCCGCAAAACATAAGACCTCACATGACTCGGTGTGTCAAAATATGGAAAAATTATAACTCTCAATATGTGGTGATTCATAAACAATTTTTACAATAAAAAGCGTCTTTAAGCGTGTGACAGCTGCCAAATATAAAAACCTGCCATAAATAGTAAATCAAACCCCCCGTTATCACCCCCTTAGTAAGGGAAAAATAATAAAATAAAAGAAAAATATTTCCATTTTCCCATTAGGGCTAGGGTTAGGGCTGAGATTAGGGTTAGGGGTGTGTTGGGGTTAGGATTGGAGTTAGAATAGGGGGGTTTCCACTGTTTTGGTACATCAGGTGCTCTCCAAATGCAACATGGCGTCCGATCTCAATTCTAGCCAAAAAGGTCAAATGGCGCTGCTTCCCTTCCGAGCTCTGCCATGCGCCCAAATAGTGGTTTACCCCCACATATGGGGTATCAGCGTACTCAAGACAAATTGCACAATAACTTTTAGGGTCCTGTTGCTCTTGGGAAAATAAAAATTGGGGTAAAAAGATCATTTTTGTGGAAAAAATATGATTAATTGTACGGCTGTACTTTATAAACTTCAGTGAAGCCCTTGGGGGTTCAAAGTGCTCACCACATAGATACGCTTCTTGGCGGGTGTAGTTTCCAAAATGGGGTCACTTGTGGGGGGTTTCCTCTGTTTAGGTACATCAGGGGCTCTCCAAACGTGACATGACGTCCGATCTCAATTCCAGCCAATTTTGCACTGTAAAAGTCAAATGGCGCTCCTTCCCTTCTGAGCTCTGCCATGCGTCGAAACACTGGTTCCTTCCCACATATCAGGTATCAGCGTACTCAGGACAAATTGCACAATAACTTTTGCAGTCCAATTTCTCCTGTTACCTTTGGTAAAATAAAAAAAATGGACCTGAAGTATTTTTTTTGTGAAAAAAAGTTAAATGTTCTTTTTTTTTTTAAATATTCAATAAATTCCTGTGACGCACCTGAAGGGTTAATAAACTTCTTGAATGTGGTTTTGAGCACCTTGAGGGGTGCAGTTTTTAGAATGGTGTCACTTTTGGGTATTTTCTATCATATAGACCCCTCAGAGTGGCTTCAAATGTGATGTGGGCCGTAAAATTAAAATGGTGTTGTAAAAATGAGAAATCGCTGGTCAACTTTTAACCCTTATAATTTCCTAACTAAAAAAAATTTTGATTCCCAAATTGTGCTGTATAATGAGGCCCAGGCTTTATAGAGAAGGGACAGGAGTGAGGGCCTGTGCCCAGGAGCTACAGTCTGAGGAAAGGGCTAAAAAGCCTTCACTAGACCCCTGTACAGCTGTATAATGAGGCCCAGGCTTTATAGTGAAGGGACAGGAGTGAGGGCCTGTTCCCAGGAGCTACAGTCTGAGGAAAGGGCTAAAAAGCCTTCACTAGACCCCTGTACAGCTGTATAATGAGGCCCAGGCTTTATAGTGAAGGGACAGGAGTGAGGGCCTGTTCCCAGGAGCTACAGTCTGAGGAAAGGGCTAAAAAGCCTTCACTAGACCCCTGTACAGCTGTATAATGAGGCCCAGGCTTTATAGTGAAGGGACAGGAGTGAGGGCCTGTTCCCAGGAGCTACAGTCTGAGGAAAGGGCTAAAAAGCCTTCACTAGACCCCTGTACAGCTGTATAATGAGGCCCAGGCTTTATAGTGAAGGGACAGGAGTGAGGGCCTGTGTCCAGGAGCTACAGTCTGAGGAAAGGGCTAAAAAGCCTTCACTAGACCCCTGTACAGCTGTATAATGAGGCCCGGGCTTTATAGTGAAGGGACAGGAGTGAGGGCCTGTGCTCAGGGGCTACAGTCTGAGAAAAGAGCTAAAAAGCCTTCACTAGACCCCTGTACAGCTGTATAATGAGGCCCAGGCTTCATAGTGAAGGGACAGGAGTGAGGGCCTGTGCCCAGGAGCTACAGTCTGAGGAAAGGGCTAAAAAGCCTTCACTAGACCCCTGTACAGCTGTATAATGAGGCCCAGGCTTTATAGTGAAGGGACAGGAGGGAGAAAAGTGGGAAAAGGAGCCAGAAGAGCCGGACTGCCCATCACTAACCTGCAGAGCCGCACTCCACATATATGGCTGCTCTGTGCACAGGACCTGTGATGAGGTCACAGGAGGGGAGGAGTCAGGGGTCACATGATCTCCGGAGTGCAGACCTCCATGGAGACTTCTCCTCAGTCAGTGACATTCCCGCCATTATTTGCCCCTCACTACTGGCACAATTACCCCGCGCCGCCTTCTCTACACAGTGTTATGTGTGGAATGTAACGTGTGATATCTCTGGAGGGAAATAGACCCCACACATGAGGGAATTCTCACCAGTTACCGGCCGTCTACTATATGGCGGCATATGATTGTGCTATCGACTCCACACCAGGAGCTAAAATGCCCAAATCTCTAATGTAACCGCTATAAGAGAAGATATAACAAATTTCCCCTAAACTCACACAGCGGAGGAGGCCTCACTTGGAGCAATGTGACTCGCGCACAGAAAATCTATTCCCGGTTCTGTGATTAAGTTATCGGCCGACAGGAAGAAGAAAGGTCTGAATTACAGCCCAGACTGGAGGAGAAACTGCAGGAGTGAGAATTGGCCAATCAGCGCTCTTCACCCCTATACTTATCTACACAAATACAAGATATGAAATGACAATTAGACGCCATTCTCACCACCAGAACGGAGAGGCGCTAACTTGGAGTAAAGCCGCGTTTTATCACCATGCCAATAAGCCTAATAAGATGCCGCTCGTAAGCTCAGAATGAGAGAGTCACTGCATATAATCTCCTCTATAAAAGACCCTAAGGGTCAGACCTCAGCCCACCCCGATGTCATGTATAGCACTTATAATGAATACTCCCAGAGTTTGTATTCGCCCCCACAATCACCCCCCCTCACTACTGGAGTCATTCCTTCACACACTACATCTACCTAACCTGACTGAGTCCGCGGCACAACAACTCCATTTACACATCTCTGAGGAGGAAATAGTTTCAACAATCAAAAAACTAAAAAGAGGAAAGGCCCCGGGGCCGGATGGTCTTACAGCAATATATTATAAAAAATGCAGCGATGTGCTGACACCACATATAAAAACCTCTGTAATTCACTACTAAATGGCTCACAGCTGCCCCCTGAGCTCTACGTGGCGCATGTAACCGTAATCCCTAATCCTAAGAAAGATCATCTCACCACAAATTATAGACCTATATCCCTCTTATACATTGACTTCAAAATCTTTACATCCATTGTGACTAACAGGACCAATAAAATCCTCCCTCACCTCATCCATCGGGATCAGGTTGGTTTTATACCAGCGCGACAGGCCCCAGATAATATTAGGAGAGCGTTAAATATTATTCATACAACTAACCTACAGCGAAAGCGACTTCTCCTGCTTGCATTAGATACTGAGAGGGCTTTCGATTCGGCGTCCTGGACATATCTCTTTACGGTTCTATCGGAAGTCGGATTCTCCCCTAAACTTATAAAGTGCCTCCAATTGTTACATGATAGCCCTATCGCTTATGTAAAACTCCCGTCACCACACCCCCCTCCAATTAATATTCAGAGGGTACCAGGCAGGGCTGTCCTCTATCTCCGGATCTTTTTGCACTTGTAATGGAACCCATTGTGGAATCAATAAGGAGAGATCAGAATATCCTGGGCCCTGAGAATATGGGAGACCAATATAAAGTCAGCCTCTTTGCGGATGATCTCCTGCTAACATTAATAAGTCCCCACACTACACTCCCTCACTTGTTTTCCCTCCTTCACAAATTTGAGAAGATCTCAGGGTTGAAGATTAACATTGATAAATCCAAAGCATTATTTGTAAATTTTCCTAAGAGCAAACTAATATAGCCTCCCATTTTGGGTTTATACACAAAGAACATTATCTAACATATCTGGGTATCAACTTAACAGCCAACAGGTCACCTCTGTTTAGGTGGAATTACACTCCACTGATCCAAAACTTCCAGAGGGACCTGGATAGATGGGCTTCCTCAAAGTTACCCTGGCTCGGCAGAATACATGCATTAAAAATGGTGTCACTGCCTCGCTTCTTATATCTATTTAGGTCCCTCCCAATTATGGTACCAGCCAGAACGATCACTCATTTACACTCTATGATGTCTAAGTTTCTCTGGCCAGGAAAGCAACCCAGAATTGTGCAAAAACGTATGTTCCGTCACAGAAAAGAAGGGGGTTTATCCCTCCCTAATTTTACACTTTATTACAAGTCGGCACAGATTGCTCCATTAATAAGTGCGTGTTCATATCCCAATAGTCCGAGATGGGTTATTCTGGAATCATTTCTCTCCAAACCATTCTCTTTATCAGGCCTAATGTGGACCACAGACCGACTTTCATGGGGGTTAATGAATGTGGCTCCTTTTACAGTCCACTCGTTGCTTCTTTGGAGGAAAGTCCGGTTTAAATATAACTTACAATCAAGCCCTTCTCCCCTGACAGCTATATTACAAAACCCCATGTTCCCGCCAGGCCTTGAGCCACAAATGTTTTCTTGGTGGAAGCTGAAAGGTATTCATATACTTAAACATTTGTGTTCCCCATTTAATATCTTACTTGACAAACAGGAATTTGTTCAAACATTTGACCCTCTAGTTAGGGAGGTAATGCGATTGAACCAGATCTCCCACTTTGCAAAGCAGATCCTCCCGAGCGGTACTACTCTCAGGGCAACCAGTTTTGAAAATAAATGTCTAAATGACCCTTTGGGCAGGGGAACAATCTCATTGATCTACTGTGCTAGAAACTCCCCACAAGATGATAAAAAATTGAAGTATATGTTACAGTGGGAGGAGGATCTGGGGTTTGAACAGTCAATTGATGAATGGTATCGTAGCTGTGACACCCTATCAAGAGGTAGTCACCAGACTTCCCTTGTGGAGACCTCCTTAAAACTATTGTACAGAGTTTATTATGTACCGGAAAAAACTCACAGCATTTTTCCTAAAATCTCGGGAGACTGTTTTAGGGGCTGTGGAATATCTGGTGACATGAGACATATTTGGTGGTCTTGTATGGTGGTTTCTGGGCTTTGGGAGAAGGTGAAGCATCTGATAGCACAAATGAATGGTGGATCGGTTGATCTGGAACCTTCTACCCTTTTACTGGGAACCAGGCCTTCCCGGCTTCCACAAAGCTTTCAGAAGCTAGTAAACTACTTATGTACGGCCACTAAAATCCACATTGCAGCAAAGTGGAAGTCGCCCTCACTGCCAATATCTATGGTGAAAGAGAAGATGAACGACATTATGTTATTCTCATTTGTGGCCCCAGCGTTTCTTGTAGAATAAATCCCTTTCTCACACAGTCCTGTAGTAATGACTTTGTTCTCACGTTTTGTAGGAGGGTTCGTCTGACTCCATCTTATGTTATCAGTATAAGTGCGAGAGATGAGAGACCGACGACCGCAGTTTTACCGTGTGTGTCCGGCGTCAGTTCTACAGTGTGAGAGATGCGGGGTCTGTGACCGAAGCTGGGGGTATACGAGTGTATACAGCATACACAGAGGGGTCTGTGACCGAAGCTGGGGGTATACAGGTGTATAGAGCATACACAGGGGTCTGTGACCGAAGCTGGGGGTATACAGGTGTATACAGTATACACAGAGGGGTCTGCGACCAAAGCTCCGTACACCTCGTACACACACGGCTCCGCTCCGTACACCTCGTACACACACGGCTCCGCTCCGTACACCTCGTACACACGCGGCTCCGCTCCGTACACCTCGTACACACGCGGCTCCGCTCCGTACACCTCGCAGACACACGGCTCCGGTCCGTACACCTTGTACACACACGGCTCCGCTCCGTACACCTCGTACACATTCGGCTCCGCTCCGTACACCTCGTACACACGCAACTCCGCTCCGTACACCTCGTACACACACGGCTCCGCTCCGTACACCTCGTACACACATGGCTCCGCTCCGTACACCTCGTACACACGCAGCTCCGCTCCGTACACCTCGTACACACACGGCTCCGCTCCGTACACCTCGTACACACATGGCTCTGCTCCGTACACCTCGTACACACACGGCTCCGCTCCGTACACCTCGTACACACACGGCTCCGCTCCGTACACCTCGCACACACGCGGCTCCGCTCCGTACACCTCGCAGACACACGGCTCCGGTCCGTACACCTTGTACACACATGGCTCCGCTCCGTACACCTCGTACACATTCGGCTCCGCTCCGTACACCTCGTACACACACGGCTCCGCTCCGTACACCTCGTACACACATGGCTCTGCTCCGTACACCTCGTACACACACGGCTCCGCTCCGTACACCTCGTACACACACGGCTCCGCTCCGTACACCTCGCACACACGCGGCTCCGCTCCGTACACCTCGCAGACACACGGCTCCGGTCCGTACACCTTGTACACACACGGCTCCGCTCCGTACACCTCGTACACATTCGGCTCCGCTCCGTACACCTCGTACACACGCAGCTCCGCTCCGTACACCTCGTACACACGCAGCTCCGCTCCGTACACCTCGTACACACACGGCTCTGCTACATCTACCCTGTAAACCCCTCCTGACCCCACACAGAAACTTCCCCTCATCCAGCACCATGACAACCAGCACAGCAGAGTCCTGCCCACACTGAGGCCCCTGATCATGTGACCCCTGACTCCTCCCCTCCTGTGACCTCATCACAGGTCCTTTGTGCACAGAGCAGTCATATATGTGGCGGACACTCCTGGACCTTCTGCTGTCTGGGCCGGTTCCTCCTGTGAGTCCTATTAACCCTTTCGGTCCCTGTGTTATTCTTTCTTTAGTTTCCCAGTTGGGACTGTGTTCTTGAGGTTGTACCCATATATTACATATAGATAGAAGATTCCAGTGCGGGGAAGACGGGAAACCTTCATATAGACGGCCGGTGGGGATGGAGGCAGTGACCGACTCTGGCCACATCTGTTTCTAGAGCCGCAGTAGGAGATGAAGATGTCGTCCTCATCATGAAGGAGTTATTTCTCATGTCGCGTGTAATGAATATCTCCTGCAGTATTGCTAATGCCGATTCCAGTGTCGGTAATGAGACGAGAATTAGCGTTATGGAAGATGAGTCTATGAGGAACGTGTTCAGCTGCCGACTCCGAGGAGGAAACTGCTTGTTGTCTGTGGCCTAAATATATAGGTTTTATTAGTAGATGTCAGGGAAGAAAACTAAACCCTGTAAGATAATAAATCTCCTCATATGTTTCCCTTATTATCTCCAGTAATTGTATTATTACACAGGATTCTTATGATGTTACATCGGATCATCTTCTTCTCATTCAGGTCTCTACAATATCGGATCCTCTCAGTGAAGATCTTCTACAGAAGAGAATTTTCCTGATTTACCCATCAAGGATGGATATGGACAGAGACAAGATGGCGGAGAGGATATTACACCTCACCCTAGAGATCCTCTTCCGTCTTTAGATTACCGTAATTATAAATATGCTTGAAGGGTTACTGTGTGTATACTATAAAACAACTTATTACACTCTATATTTTATATCCTCCGGACTGAATACAGATAATGTAGCGGGATTGTTAAACACTTTGCATTCAGGAAATGCAGCTGAAATAGCAGTCTAACCAGTATGGCAGTATATTCAATATGAGAGCTGCGGACAGGCATGTCTCAACAATGCATCAATACTTCAAAACATAAAAAAAAACTATTATGAATGTATTCCTTATCCCTTTCACTGTTCTTTTGTTACCAAGGCAACTAGGGCTGGGCTTTTTGTCACTTTAGGTATAGTAAATAGTGGTAATCACCTCTAGATAGGTGGTTGATATTTCAGCAGAGGGGGGAAAAATTAGTAATCACCTCTTTCCTTAAAAATATGTATATGCCGTGTCATTCACGTCACCGGGCCCAGTTTATACTGTGGGCGTATGGCCGGACGTGAGCACCTATATGTGTATATATATAATATATACATAACTTCTTCGACCGTCTAAGGTCGGAACCAGGGTGATAACCCAGTGGAAACATCCCCTTTGTACTCTGCTCTGTATGCTTCTAGTAGCCCTAGTGCAGTATGAAATAGTTTTTATCAGATACTAGACAGATTCTAGACACACCCTCCGAATTGGTTAGACCGGATAATACACACAGACAATTAAGGAATTATATACCTGACCGGGTCCGTAGGCTCAGGACTTTCAAACGTGGTCAGTTTAAGGGTTCAGAGAAGACAGCCAACTATCTCCTCCCAGCCGGACGTGAATACAGAAGGGTAGGTAAGATGATATATTTTCTCACCAGGTCTCGAGCTGCAGTCTCGTCCCGCTGGAAAGACGTCCGTCCTGGGGGGAGATTTTGTTGCGGCTGTGATCATCTGGTATCGTCCTGAGCCCCACTGTTTGAGCGCCAACTGATGATTCTGTCACACTAAGGTGCGACCCGTCTTAATTGTCTGTGGCCGAATTGTAGCTTTGGCACAAGGTATACGTATACTCGAGAAAAGAATACACAAGACAAGAGGGTATCGTGTCAGTATGATTCTTCTCTGTCTTTAATCAAACGTGTACAGCTTTTATAACAGAATTTGAGCTACATCATCAGTTACATCATGGGCATGCTTCCAGTTACTATTTGCTTTTCCCAGGTCGCTACACAATTATTATGTACATTTCTGGGTTACCGTTTACTGCTCCCATATTGCTAAACAATACTTATATACACAAATATTGTCTTCTAGCTTGACTCACCCTGGTCCACCCAGTTTATTCAATATTTGATGAAGCTTAGGTGAGTGATACCATACAGAAACAACTCTAAGAAAATATAAGAAAATATAAGAAAATCAGAAGTATCTTAAAGCAACATGATCCCAATATCCAGCAAAGCGTCCATATAGTGATACAGTTTTGATTCTTGTATATACTCATATGCCATATATTCTTCCCTTAACAACTGGAGAGGTGAGAGATTCTGATGACGTCACATTACATCATTCTTATCTATGGGAATAACAGATGGACAGAACTGGAGAGGTGAGGACTCTGGAGATGTCTGGAGTG
This sequence comes from Dendrobates tinctorius, assembly GCF_039654945.1. Classification (NCBI taxonomy): domain Eukaryota; kingdom Metazoa; phylum Chordata; class Amphibia; order Anura; family Dendrobatidae; genus Dendrobates; species Dendrobates tinctorius. Next base: position 2,240,495 of record NW_027361787.1, on the reverse strand, counting down.
AGATTTATTAATGTGTCTCTCCATAACCAGGATTACACAGTGGTGAAGAAGACCTCTAGTGATCGCTGTCAGGACCCTGTGTCTGACGGATGGGGAAGACCCCTGAGCCCAATCACGGGGCCTCCACCTCACCCCCTGACCCATGAGGACATCAATGACCAGAAGATCCTAGAACTCCTCTACAAGATGATTGAGCTGCTGACTGGAGAGGTGACACTGCTGGGAATGCTGGGACATTATACAGTAACACTATGAAGGGATTGGGGGGATGACGGTATCATTGTATGTGTCAGGTTCCTATAAGGTGTCAGGATGTCGCTGTCTATTTCTCCATGGAGGAGTGGGAGTATTTAGAAGGACACAGAGACCTGTACAAGAACGTCATAATGGAGGTTCCCCAGCCCCTCACATCTCCAGGTAGTAGACAGGACTAAATACACACGGCCTATAATTATCTGTATGTAGAGAATGAATTCAGTCCCTGTATGTGTTTCCTCCAGCTCTATCCAGTAAGAGGACAACACCAGAGAGATGTCCCCGTCCTCTTCTTCCACAGGACTGTAAACAAGAAGATCCCAGTGCTCCTCAGGATCATCAGGTAGATGGAGAGAAGGTGTCAGGAGATCTCCCCTATGATGTGTAGACGGCTGTGAAGGTCTTGTGCTCAGTCTTGTTTTATCCACCAGTATTATATGTTTTATACTTGTGTAATGAGAACGGTGGAGATGGCAGGATTAGAGCTGATCATAGATGGGACTTCTCCATCTGTCGGTGACTTTTACAATATTTGTTTCAGGGTGAAGATCTGACCCATATTAACACTACAGAGACATATGTGAGGGGTGATGAGTGGTGTAAAGAGGAGATTCCCACATATGACTACCCAGGTGAGTAGTAACTACTGAATGCAGAGAAGTCACAGATTCCTCTCAGTCACCGGCTGTGGTTGCTTTATCGGTGGTGTAGTCCGGCCGTATTACCATGATCACCATTTTGCCTCTAGATCACAACATTCTCCTCCTCCCAAAACTGTTCAATGACTTTGGGCAGTGAAAGCCCTTTTCTATAGAACTTACAACCAATTACATTGTTTTTGATCCTAAGGAATTCAGATTACTGCACAATCTCTCCTGATATGGGGAGCAATATTATTCTCTCTAATCTTCTGCTCAGGATCCATAGTAGCTCCAATGGTCCACCATAAGTGAGGGCAACTCTGGTTTACTGTTGTGGAATCTGTATTTGTAGTTTTCAGTTAATGAGATTCTCGTGCTCTGGGGCGGGGCTGTGGGTGGGGCTGTGGGTGGGGCTTTATGTGGTGCTCTGATTACATATTCATCTGTGTTGGCTTATGACAGGTCGCTGACCCCTCACTGACCTGCCCCCATTATTACATAATGCATATAATAGCATTGATATTATTGTTGATAATGCCTATAATATTGTGGCTATTGTGAGGCTTAGAAAGAAATTACATCCAGCAAAATGTCACCGGTGATGGTGGCGCCTGCACAGTAGCATCTATATTAACTATACCAATTTTTTTTGTTAGGAAGTTTAAGGGTTAAAAGTTGACCAGCGATTTCTCATTTTTACAACAAAATTTACAAAACCATTTTTTTAGGGACCACCTCACATTTGAAGTGAGTTTGTGGGGTCAATATGACTGAAAATACCCAAAAGTGACCCCATTGTAACAACTGCGCCCCTCAAGGGGCTCAAAACCACATTCAAGAAGATTATTAACCCTTCAGGTGCTTCACAGGAATGAATGGAATATGGAAGGAAAAAATAAATATTTACTTTTCTTTCACAAAAATTTTCCATTAGACCTATTTTTTTTTTTCACTTTCGCCAGGGTAACAGGAGAAAATGGACTATACATTTTGTTTTGCAATTTCTCCTGAGCGTTCCGATACCCCATATGTGGGGGAAATCTACTGTTTGGGCGCACGGCAGGGCTCGGAAGGGAAAGGGCGACATTTGACTTTTTGAATGTAAAATATGCTGGAATAATTAGCGGTTGCCATGTCACGTTTGGAGAGCCCCTGATGTGCCTAAACAGTGGAAACCCCCAACAAGTGACACCATTTTGGAAACTAGACCCCTTAGGGAACTTATGCAGATGTGTATTGAGCACCTTGAACCCACAGGTGCTTCACAGAAGTTTATAACATGGCGCCATGCAAATAAAAAAAAAAAAAGATTTTTCACAAATCTTTTTAGCTCCATATTTTGCATTTTCATAAGGGGAACGAGAGAAATTGCTCCATACAGTTTGTTGTGCAATTTCTCCTGAGCACGCCGATACCCCATATGTGGGGGTAAACCACTGTTTGGGCGCATGGCAGAGCTTGGAAGGGAAGGAGCGCCGTATTGGAGAGCAGATTCTGCTGGAATTGTTTGTGGGTGACATGTCACATTGTCAGAGCCCCTGAGGTGCCAGAACAGCATAAGCCCCAAAAGTGACTGCATTTTACCAAATATTCCCTGAATGAATTCTTCTAGTGGTGCAGTGAGCATACTGACACCACAGCTGTTCCATAGAAAATTATACCATTGGGCAGTGAAGAAAAAAAAAATACTGTATTTTTTGGACTATAAGACGCACCCCAAATTTTCAAAAGGAAAATAGGGGCGGAAAAATGTGCAAAATGGGGGTCCGTCTTACAGTCCAAATTCAGCTTACCGGTGGTCCAGGCTGGTGCGGTGGCCTCCGGAAACTCCCATTCCAGGCTGGTGTGGCAGTGGTGCTCTGTGCTTGGGTGGAAGTGCTCTGCGCTGGGTCGGCAGCACTGCACCTGTGGCGGCGGCAGCGCTCTGTGCTGGGGCAGCGGCACTCTGTGCTGCGTGGGGGGCTTTGCAGCCATTTTGTCAAAACCTTAGGCCCCTGCAGCTCCATTGATGTGATGGCCTCCGGGAGAATGGCAGCTGGGGGCGGCACATGCTCAGATTTAGATCTCGGCAACGAGATCTCGGGGCGAGATCTGAATCTGAGCATGTGCCGTTCACAGCGGCCATTTTTCTGGAGACCACCGCATCACAGCAATGGAACTGCGTGGGTCTCTGGACTTTGACAAAATTCTGGTGGAGCCCTCCACGCAGCACAGAGCGCCGCTCCACAACATTTGTAAGTATATTCCTACTATAAGACGCATCCCCATTTCCCCACAAAATTTTTTGGCAAAAAGTGTGTCTTATAGTCCGAAAAATATGGTACATTTTTATCACTAAAATGTTGTTTTAACCCCAGATATTACATTGGAAATAGGTAGATAGGTAAAAGGTCACTACACCCATAGATGAATTCACAGAGGGGAGTCATTTCCAAAATGGGGTCACTTCAGGGGGAATTCTGCTGTTGTGGCACTTTGGAGAGCCACTAAGTGCCAGAACAACAGAATCCCCCCTGAAGTGACCCCATTTTGGAAATGACACCCCTCTGGGAATTCATCTATGGATATAGTGACCATTTTCACTACATGGATGATTTCCAGAAACACGTAGTGGAAGTTTCAGCGCAAAAATTGCAAAAATGTCATTGTAGTGTCCAATATATTGTGCCCAGCTTGTATCTCTGGAGACCTCCCCCCACCTACCCCCGGAAATTGTTAAGTCAGCTCTACTCAAATGTGTCTGTCACTAAATAATCCAAATGCTTGAATGTCAAAACAGTTCAAAAACGTGGTTCTGTGTGGAAGATTGTAAAGCCGTCATGGAGGCATAAGGCTGGCAGTGATGGGCATTGTGGGTAATAATAGCGGGGATCATGCCTCATTCCTCTCTAGGAACATACACGACATCTTCTCTGGGGGTTCTTTCTTGTTTCAGTTACTGGGATGAGTGCAATAAAATGTCGCTCAGTGAGTCTTCTGACATCTTCACATTCTAAAGGATTGGCGGGGACAAAATTATCAAAAATAAGATTTTCAGTGACCTTTTCCTGATAATGAAGGAAAGTACCGTATATACTCGAATATAAGCCGAGATTTTCAGCCCGTTTTTTTGGGCTGAAAGTCCCCCTCTCGGCTTTTATTCGAGTCATATACACCGGGGGGTCAGAGGGGGAGGGGGGGGGCGGGGGTGTCAGGTCATACTTACCCATCCTGACGCTGTGTCTTGAGCCCCCAGCTTCTCCCCGTGCTCTCTCTTCCTGCCTTCAGCGGTCACGTGGTGCCACTCATTAAAACTCATGAATATGCGCATATCATGAGTTTTAATGAGCGGCACCACGTGACCGCTGAAGGCAGGAAGAAAGAGCGCGGAGAAGCTGGGGGCTCAAGACACAGCGTCAGGACGGGTAAGTATAGCGATACTCACCTGTCCTGCGTCCATGGCTGCTTGCTGCTGTCTGTCATCGGTCAGTGACTTCAGACAGCAGAGGGCACGGTGACGTGGTTAGTGTGCGCCGCGCCCCCTGCAGTCTGAACGTCACTGACTGATGACGTGGCAGATAGTGGTGAGCAGCCATGGACGCAGGACAGGTGGAGTATCTGACACCCAGCGACGGAGAGGTGAGTATGTCATTTTTTTATTATTACATGCTGCAGCAGCGGCAGCACATGGGGAAATAATCTTAAGGAGCTTCTAATGGGGGCAGCATATGGGGGAATAATCTATGGAGCTTCTAATGGGGGCAGTATATGGGGGAATAATCTATGGAGCTTCTAATGGGGGCAGTATATGGGGGAACAATATGGAGCTTCTAATGGGGGCAGTATATGGGGGAACAATATGGAGCTTCTAATGGGGGCAGCATATGGGGGAACAATATGGAGCTTCTAATGGGGGCAGTATATGGGGGAATAATCTATGGAGCATTTCCCACCCTAGGCTTATACTCGAGTCAATAAGTTTTCCCAGTTTTTTGTGGCAAAATTAGGGGGGTCGGCTTATACTCGGGTCGGCTTATACTCGAGTATATACGGTATCTGCATTTCCGGCTTTTTTGTATAACACAAAAGAATTATATGTGGCCACCTGAAACAAATACATGACTAACTTTTTATACCAGATATATGATTTTCTTGATACCTGGTATGGCTGCAGAACCTGATCTGAAAGGTCCACACCCCCATATATTTGCTGTAGTCAATGACAGACACAGGTTTTGGAGTAGTGGATCCCTGTTGGTCTGCAGTGGCCCTTGTGGCCTCTGTGTGGATCGAGCTCAGGATAAAAATATCTTTTTTATCCTTATACTTAAGGACAAGCAGCTCTCCATTGTGTAAAGCCCCTGACTGCCCCTTTTGGAAATTTTCTTTGACCAATGATTGTGGAAACCCCTGATGGTTTTTGTGAATGGTCCCACAAGCCCCTATGTTATGTTCAACCAGAGTTTTAAATAGGGGTATGCTGGTGTAGTAGTTGTCAACATACAGATTGTAGCCGTTTTGTAAAAAAAAGGCTCAAAACCATTTTCCAGATGTCCCCAGATAAGTAGCACATCCTGGTGGGTTCAGTTTGCGGTCTTTCCCCTCATAAATGTGAAAAGCTGATGTGTTTCCAGTTGAACTCTCACACATTTTATAGAGCTTTATTCCGAACCTTGCCCTCTTAGAAGGAATAAATTGCTTGAGGTGCAGTCTTCCCTTGAATTTTACAAGGGACTCATCAATGGAAATGTTTTCTGTTGGGGTGTAAAGGTTTAAGAACTTTTCTGTCAAGTCTTCGATGATGGGTCTGATTTTGAATAGTCTGTCATGTTCTGGGGCAGTTCTGGGCAGGCATTGACTATTGTCGTTAAAATGCCAAAATCTCATGAGCATTTCATAACGGGTCCTAGGAAGAACGGCAGAAAACATAGGGGTGGCTTGAACAGGCCGGTTGGACAAATAGGACCGAATGCTCGTTTTTTAACAAGCCCCATAGAGAATGTAAGTCCTAAAAATGTTTTCATTTCTAGGACATTAGTTGGTTCCATAAATTTGACCTAGCATAATAGGATCGTGGATTCTGGCTGATGAATTGGGACGCATATAAATTTGTAGGACAATATGCTCTAGCAAGCTATCTGTCATAAGCAAATTAAAAAAAATAATTGGTCCCAAATTTTCCACCTCCACATTTATACCAGGAATGGCAATAAAATTAGGGATGAATGGAGTAGCCGAATCCGAAGCCTCCCATCTGGGAAATGCTACAGCAAGAGGCAAAGCCCCTTGGACATTGGTGTGCGCCAATTCACGAGCACTAAGGACAGCGCTAGTACTGGGCATTGTTCCCTGAGTTGGAGACATTTCTCCAGAAGCGCTATTTGTCCTTCTTGTTGTACTGGTCCTTGTGTGTGAGGATGGACCAGAATCACTGCTCATTTCTGAGCTATCACTGTCGCTGCTACTAAAGCCCTTTCTTCACTGTCAGAACATAAAAGTGCATAAGCCTCCTCTGCACTATAATACTGACGGGCCATTTCATTCATTTTTATTTTTTCCCGTAAATAGAAAACTACGTGTCTGACGTGACCAAATTATCGGGGAGACCATTGAGAAAAGCCTAATTCTTTAGCCTAACCCTAACTTAAGAATAAACATTAACTTTAACCTAACACTAACCCTAACTATAGCACTAACCCTAACCTGCCTTATTTTTTTTTTTACTTTATAGCACAATCGCTGACTGACACAGCTGTTGGCAGCAGCTCTTGTAACACTGTTTCTCCTCTAATATCTCACTGACAGGAGATCTGAGGAGAAGCAGCGGTTTTATGAGACAGATCACCCGCGAAAGTTCGCTGCTACAACAAACTTTCCTAGTGATTTGTCTCATTGGCTGGTGTCATGCTGATGTCATAAGGACCTGTACCGATCAGGTCTCAATGAAGTAGGGGGTCACAGGAAGCATTTTGGGGTGGAATCCCCTAGTTATAAGGTATGTGGGGTCCCGATGAGCACAAAACTGCCGACCGTAGACAAACGACTGCGCTGCACAAAGCCCTGCTAGCGCCGGCGTTTATCTACCATTGGCGGTCATGAACCGATTAAGTTAAGGCCTATTTCATGAGTTTTAATTGTTTAAAAATTCTGTGGAAGCCTGGCTGAAAAGCAATGTCAGACTTTCATTTGCTCATTTCCATAGATTTTTGATTTATTTCTACTTTTGTCAGATTAAAGTTATTTCTGTGACCATTGTGGGTTTTTCTGTCATTAAACAAGGGGTACCAACAATTTAGACCACGTGTGTAGGAGGAGTGAATATTTTGACTCCACAGACACTTTCCGGAAATTAACACGCAGTGGATGTTGGAGAGTGAAAATTACACATTTGCCATTTTATTACCCAGCACATAGTGCCCAGATTGTGCTCCAGGAGACACCGCAAATTAAGTGGTTTCTTCTCACTATAATATTGCTAAATACAGGGATCCTAAATGTTGTTTGCGCACACTGCAAGACTCCGAAGTGAGAGCGGATTTTGCCGGATTGGTTTATGGAAAACTTGTTGCTTTTCAACAGCCTTTGAGCCACTAATAGTGTGGGAACCTCTGTTTTTCCACTGACAGATGATGGACCTGAGTGGGGACTTGTTTTTTGTGAGATGAGAATTGGTATTATTTTCGCCTACATAACATTGATTGGTTTCTTTTTATTTGATATTTGGGAGGCAGAATGAACAAACAGTTGAACACCTCACACTACTGGCTCATCCAACAAGGTTTTCTATTAGACTGTGAACTGTCATTGTCTTGGTAATTAATTAAAGGTTTTTACATAGCTTGCCATTTTTATGGACAGTTTAAGTAGAAACGTTCAAAGATATAAAACTCAAGGGTATTTTATTAAAAATAATTGTTTTTTATCTTAGCAGATGACTGTACCAGGAGATCAGAGGGACAGCTGACATCTTCAACTTTTAAATCTGATGATCTTGAGATCCTACAAGATACAACTGAAGTGATTGCCATTACTCCAGATATACCATCATCCATTCACAGCAAAGATCTGTCATCTGATCCTATGAAACAGGTCCCATCTTCTGATTCTTTACCGACTACTAAGGAAAATCAAAGTCACAAAACAGGCAATAAAAAACAAACTGCTCCTAAAGCAAAGAAGTCTTTTTCCTGTTCAGAATGTGGGAAATGTTTTAAACAGAAATGGAATCTTGATATACACCAAAGAACTCACACAGGAGAGAAGCCTTTTTCCTGTTCAGAATGTGGGAAATGTTTTAACCGGAAAGGGAATCTTAATGAACACCAAAGAACTCACACAGGAGAGAAGCCTTTTTCCTGTTCTAAATGTGGGAAAGGTTTTGCACATAAATCACTGCTTGTTACTCACCATAGAACTCACACAAGGGAGAAGCCTTTTTCCTGTTCAGATTGTGGGAAATATCTTAACCGGAAAGCGCTTCTTGTTAGACATCAGAGCAGTCACACAGAGGAGAAGCCTTTTTCATTTTCTTAATGTGGGAAATATTTTACTTGGAAATCAACTGTTAATAAACATTAGAGACGTCACATAGGGGAGAAGCCTTTTTTATGTTCATAATGTTGATATAGTTTTAACGGCGAGTACTCTGGCAGCTGTGCTCTGCTTGTGAGCACGCATTATGTCCCTGCCATGTGCTGCTTACAAGCATAAAGCAGTTGCTGGTATCAGAGCAGGAATCAGCAAGGGAGTGCCGGGTAGGTAAGTGTAATGCTTTTTTTTAATGTTTTGTGATGGGGCCATGGATACCAGGATGGGGGCCAATTATAAGGATTGAGCTATGCATTCCAGGACTGGAATGGGGGGCCAGTCATACCCGAATAGTGATGGTGCCCTGCATACCAGGATAAGGATGGGGGCCATGCATACTACGATGAGATGGGGCACTGCATACCAGGAGCGGGATGGGGCCAATCATGCCAGAATAGGGATGGGACCCTGCATACTAGGACAAGATGGGGGCCCTGCATACCAGGATAAGGATGAGGACCATGCATACTATGACAAAATGGGAGCTCTGCATACCAGGATAAGGATGGGGCCATGCATACTAGGATAGGGATGAGGGATCTATGTATACCAAGGTAGGGATGAGGGGGCCATGTGTTATGAATGAGTCACCGGAGGAGGAAATAACAAAACTGCAAGCTAAGTCCAGAAAACCGGAGAGGTTGGTAGCTAGCGGATTGCAGACCCCTGAGCCTATTCACAACAACTAACAGTAGCCGTGGAGCGTTCCTACGGTGGTCCTAGACGCCTCTTCATAGCTGGAGAACTAAATAAGCCTAAAGAAAGAAAGGGGAAATCTAAACTGCCCCAGAGCAGACCCCAAAGCAATAGACAGCCCCCAACATGTATTGTCAGTGAAAACAGATGAAAACACAGACAGAAAGACAGGCAGAGCAAATGATGGGGCCCAACTAACTAGATAGGAAAGGACAGAAAAGATGCTGGCTGCAATCTGCAAAAACGCTACCAAAAATGTCTCAACATGTCTGATAGGAAAAACGGCCCTGAAGTCACTAGACTTCAAAATCCCTATATCAGCACTCCGATATATTCTGAAGACAGAGCAAAAGAGATTTAACGGATCAGGGACAAAAATGGAAATTCAGCAGAGCCCCAGCCGGGGCTGGCAGAACACAAAACTAAGCAAATCAGACAAAATCTCATGGAACAATAACAGAGCAAAACTTAGCTTTAGAAGACAGGAACTGAACTGGAGGCCAGAGCTCAGAGCAGAGAAATCACCAGCACCCTACAGGGCGTCGGCTGCCTTATATCCACTCAGAGATTCCGGATGTCCAATCGCAATCCACCTGTTCAGGTGACAGGTTTCTCCCATCCAAATCAGTTTCACCACCTCCTTTCACCAGCAGAGGGAGTTCATCGGACATCAAAGGTGAACGAGAAAATGAGCTCACAACAGCCATGTGTATCAGAATAGGGATGAGGAGACCATATATACCAGGATAGGGGATATTAAGTACAGAATTAGCCACATTTTTTGCTTCAATTTTTTTTCCCTAATTTCCTGTAAAACCTAGGTGTGTCTTATAGTCCAAAAAATACGATATATATATTTTTTTTTTCTCAGTGAGCTCATTCCTCATGTTTGGCCTCATTAAAATAAAACCACTCATACTCCGCTGGCGTGCCGTCTCCACTTCAGTGGTCTTGAGACTCACTGTCCCGAGGCTTATGTGATGTCACATCACACGAGCCCTGCACCCAATCAGCGGCAGCTTCACTGCTCCTTCGGACATATTGAACATGAACAGGAAGCCAGGGCTGCGGCTGTTCTCTGACGGCCTCATGATGCTTGATTTGTCCGAAGGTGGGGACAGTGACGTCAGCGCTGATTGGTCACAGGGCTCACATGAAGTAGAAACCTCAAGAGACCCCAAAAAGCAAGTACCGACAATCTTTTTTAACATCAAAAATCCCACACAAGGAAAAGTCATCATTATACCTAGAGTGTGAGAAATGAATTACAGGAAAATCGTATTTTGTTGACCTTCAAAAATAACTCAGACGAGGAAAACCTATATATATTATTCACAAATTGTACAAAAACATGATGTGCGTGGCGTGCGTTCAAGGATGGAATATTATATGGGAGTTTTATAGAATAAACCAAATACCATAGAATGAACAAAAACCATCAATTCATGAATTTCTTTTTTGGGGTGGAGGAGTTTATACCGTTCCAGGTGTGGTAAAATTGATAAAGCAGTTTTATTCTTCGGGTCAGTACGATTACAGCAATACCTCATTTATATCATTTTTTATGTTTATACAATAAAAACTTTTATATAAAAATAATTATTTCTTCATCGCTTTTTTCTGAGAGCTATAACTTTTTTATTTTTCCGCTGATGACACTGTATGGGGGCTTTTTTTTGTGGGTCAAGATGACGTTTTCAGCGGTACCATGTTTATTTATTGATCACGTGTTTTTCCACTTTTTGTTTGGCGGTATGATGACAAAGCGTTGTTTTTTGTCTTTGCTTTTATGGTGTTCACTAAAGGGGTTACCTAGTGGAACAGTTTTATAGGTTGGGTCGTTATGAACGTGGCAATACCTAATATGTGTACTTTTACTGTTTAGATTTTTTTTAATTCAAATATTTATTTAATGTTAATAAAAAAGTCAATATTTATTCTATTATTTTTTATTTTTTTTATATTTTTACAATTAGTTACATGTTTTTTTTATATTTCATTCTATCTTTTACACTTTGTCCGAGTCATTTTTTGCAGGCTGATCGCTTCTATGGCAGGCAGACGAAGCAGCTTCCCCATGCTATAGAACAGGGGTGGGGAATCTTCTTTCTTCCAAGGGCCATTTGGATATTTATACCATCCTTCGGGGGCCATACAAGCTCCTCCCACAAAGTACATCCTGACTCTGGCACTGGTTTCATGACTTAATCTTTCATTGTATGCCCTTCAATGTTCAGTAGTGAACACTGCGTGTGTGTGCTAACAGAGCAAGGAGAAATTAATGAGCTTCTGGCAATCAAAATACAGCTCCCTGCCCAAGAATGCAGTCCCTGAGAATCTGCTCGGAGGCCTGATAAAAGGTCATCGAGGGCCGTAAATGGCCCTGGGGCCTGAGGTTCCCCACCCCTGCTATTGAAGCTGTCAGCGCTGCACTCAGTGCCCTGACACTGAGAGACTGCCTGACTTGCACTGCGCATGACCAGGAAGTTTTTTAGCTCTGGTCATGGCAACATCAGGTTACCATGGCAGTGATCGCGACCTCGCGTCACGTTGTAGGGTCTCCAATCCAAAGGCAGAGGGACTGTCAGACCTCTGCCTTATCCTGGAATGCTGTGATCGTGTTCGATTGCAGTATTTCGGGGGTTAAAATGCCGGGAGCGGTCTGTAACTGCTCCTGGCAGTTAGTGCTGGGTGTCAGCTGTGAGAATCAGCTGACACCTGGCCGCGATCGGCCGAACACCCTAACCCTAACCCTTTCCCTCTTACCCCCCCTTAGTTCGTATGATCCCTATTTTTGTGCTTCAGTTTTCCTTGGTTTTTCTTTTTCTCTAGGAGCCAAGTCATATGTGACGCCCCTATCACCGACTCTATGGTCTCTGCGCTGACTGTAGGACTTGTAGCTGTTTAACATTTAATAACAATTCATTGGTTATAAAGAAGCTGTCCGGTTGAGTTATGAAACGAGCCGTGTCCTCATGATTCTCCCCTTCTGAGTTCAGATCTGACAATGACAATTTTACTTGTCCTTTGTTTCTACGATATCTACAAGTTTTCCTTTTACCGCTACATGTTATTGATACATAAAAGTTTCAGGACTCGGAAACATTATTTCTGCAAATATAAAGATGCGTGATATTTTGTTAGGCCAATTGTCTGATACTTAGAGGAAGCTTAGCAGCAATTCCAATATCTAAGACATATCTAAACACTATTACGGATTACACACAGTCACAGAAATTGCATTATAAGCTGTGGCCCTCATTCAGTGACAGCTCTTTTTGCTTGTCTCTTGTACTCCTGCATCGGGTCATCTCTTACAATGGTCCAACGTTATCTACAAGCATTGATGGATTCCATTGTCCCTGATCTCTTTTTTCCATAGGTGCAATATCTTGGTGAAATCTCTCACCGTGCTCATCGCTCACGACTTCACAGTTTGGTTGAAAAATGTCTTGATGCGAATGTAAGAAATGAATCTTTAAGGACATGTACAGCCAAGATCCTGACACAGTGCGGAAAATAAGTATTTGATACGCTGCCGATTTTGCAAGTTTTCCCTCCTACAAGGAATGGAGAAGTCTGTAATATTTATCACAGGTACACTTCAACGGTGACAGAAAATCTAAAAATAAAAAAAAAACAGAAAATCACATTGTATGATTTTAAAATAATGAAATTGCATGTTATTGCATGAAATAAGTATATGATCTCCGACCAACCACCAAGAATTCAGACTCTCACAGACCTGTTAGTTTTTCTTTAAAAAGCCCTTCTACTCTGCTGTGGCCTGTATTAATTGCAACCGGTTTGAACTTGTTGCCTGTATAAAAGACACCTTTCCAGATAATCAGTCACACGCCAACCTCTCCACCATGGCCAAGACCAAAGAGCTGTCTAAGGACACCAGGGACAATATTGTAGACCTACACAAGGCTGGGGTGGGCTGCAGCACAATAGGCAAGCAGCTTGGTGAGAAGGTAACAATTGTTGACAAAATTATTAGAAAATGGAAGAAACACAAGTTGACTGTCAGTCTTCTTCGGTCTGGGGCTACATGCAAGATCTCGTCTTGTGGAGTAAGGAAGATTCTGAGAAAGGTCAGAAATCCCAGAACTACATGGTAAGACTGGGTCAATGACCTGAAGAGAGCTGGGATCACAGGACCGGGCCTGCTCAGGGAGTGTGCATAGCTAATCAGCTACCTAGTGTTCACTGGTGGATACAGACTGACCTGCAGGTAGCAGCCAGGTACCACTCCTGGGCAGAACCCAATATTGCAGCTGCAGACCCCAGGGTTCAGGTTCGCTGACACTGAATAGGGATAGGTCTCTGTTCAGACTAGTAAGTTCTGGTACCTCTACAGAATGGTTACTGACACCGATTAGGGCAAGGTTAAGACACTCTGGTCTATGATACTGGAACAGGGTTTGGCCGAACACAAACCAGATGACAATGTTCAGGCACTGGCCACTCATGGACAAGCTTCAAGCACTGGCCGCTCCGGGAATGAGATTCAGGCCATGGCCTTTCTGGATCCAGGGGACTATGGATACAGGACTTGCTACACCGGAATGAGTTTCAGACACTGGCTCCTCTGGGACGAGGGGATGACGGATTCAGGACTGGCCACACTGAGGCAAGGAATACAGGTTTAGGACACTAGCCAAACCAGGACCAGGGGACCTCATAACTCACTAGTAGTACACCTTACTAACTAATGATTCTACACGTCGCATGGCGAATCCCTAAGGGAGAGGGAGTCTTTTATATAGGATGACTCCCAGCAATTAGCTGGAAGCCATCTTCCAGGTGTAGTAATTATACTAAACATCTCTGAGCAACAAGCTAAGAGTATTTAGTATATACTTGCTCTGCCCCTTTAAGAATGGGGGAGTGCGCGCATGTGTGTATTAGGTGCATCGCTTGGAGCTGCGGCGCTCACACAACCAGGAAGCAGGAGAACGCTGGGGATTGTGCCGAGGGTCTGAGGCAGTGAGTAAGCTGGCGTCCCACCATGCAGCGGTGCCGGTAATAGAGCTACAAGCACACAATGCCATCATGGATTAAAATCTTTCCGGGCACACAAGGTTCTGCTACTCACACCAGCCCATTAGAAGTTTGCCAATAGCCATCTGGATGATCCAGAGGAGGCAAGGGAGAATGTCACTTGGTCAGATAAGACCAAAATAGAACTTTTTGCTATCATCACCACCCGCCATGTTTGGAGGAAGAAGAAGGATGAGTGCAAATCAAAGAACACTGTCCCAACCATGAAGCACGGTGGGGGGAAACATCATACTTTAGGGGAGTCTTTCTGCAAAACAGACAAGATGACTTCACCGTATTTAAGGGAGGATGGATGGGTCAAGGATCGTGAGATTTTAGCCAAAAACCTCCTTCCCTCAGTTGGAACATAGAAAATGGGTCGTGACTGGGTCTTCCAGCATGGCAATCACCCAAAACACACAGCAAGAGGAACTAAGAAGCATTTCAAGGTCCTGGAATGGCCTAGCCAGTCGCTAATCCTGAACCCAATAGAAAATCTTTGGAGGGAGCTTAAAATCAATGTTGCCCAGCGACAGCCCTGAAACCTGAAGGATTAGGAGAAGATCTGTATGGAAGTATGGGCCAAAATCCCTGCTGCAGTGTGTGCAAACTTGGTCAAGAACTACAGGAAACGTCTGACCTCTGTAATTACAAACAAAGGTTTCTGTACCAAATATTAAAACAGTTATCCACTACCCTAATTTCATTTTGTATTCATTAATCTTACTATTATGTGCCAGTAATGGATCCATACTCTTATTATAGTAATATATACCTTTATAAGGCAGATAGCCTCACTTGGTGTCTGCCAGATGCAGCTCTAATGTTTATCAATCACTTCTTGTCCCCCGGCGTACTGCGCTCTAATACTACAAGCTCCATTATGCGTTGCAGTGGCCTGTGAGCCAGCACTTAGCACGCCTTCTCCATTTTCCACACAAACTCCTCCCTGCCTCCTCACCATCACCATATATATACACACACTGTATATATGTATACATAGACATATGCATACACATTTCCTATTCTTTGGCATGTTTGTCACACATGTATCAGATCACCAAACAAATGTAAATATTAGCCAAAGATAACACAAAATGCAGTTTTTTAATGAAGATCTTTATTATATGGGGAAAAAGAAATCCAAACCTCCAGGGCCCTGTGTGAAAAAGTGATTGCCCCTAAACCTTATAACTGGTTGGGCCACTCTTAGCAGCAACAACTGCAATCAAGCGCTTGCAATAACTGGCAGTGAGTTTCTGGAGGAATTTTGGCCACTCATCTTAGTAGAATTTCCGAGCATGGACCGCCTTTTTAAGGTAATGACACAACAGCATCTCAATTGCATAGCTCCCAACCATCCCAGATTCAGCTGGACTGTCATGTCCCGTCTCAGCTGTTCTCCCAACCTCTATATTCCTCTCTCCGACATTTTCATTGCTCCTGTAGCTCCTCCTGCTTGGAGGGATTGGCTGCTTCTCTCTGCTAAGTGCATAAATTAGATTATATATTCACTTCCTCTCCCTTCAGTGATTGGTCTCCCCAGGAGTATGAGCTTCCATCTCAGTCTCCACAGGCTGCTGCTTTACCAGTGAGCCACAGCTCACAATGCTGGAGATGGGAGAATTTGGTCATATTGACCTCTATATTGCCGGCAATGAACTCAGAAGCAGAGTATACATATCCATAGCAATACATTGTGTATAAGAATGCTTTTTTATGGTGCCTGTATACTGAGGGGAAGAAAAATATATTTTTTTGTTCCTATAAAAGTATTAAAAATAATAAGCAATTACAAAAATGTATTTTTTAGCATTACACTCCCAGATCCCAAACCCACAGCCTCAACATTACTGACAGGCACTGTAAGCTGCTGAGCCACAAGCTCCAGTGAAGTGACGGCAGGATTGTGTGCACTTGATCCATATTCCAGGCTCTGACTACAGGCAGATTATTCAGATAGAAATACACTGCTGTGTACAATGGATGTTTCTGTATTCTAGAGGAGAATAAGAGATTTTTTCATCCTATAAAATTACTAATAATAATGAAAAACACTTGATAATGAAAAAAAATGTAATTGTTAGTTTTATTTAAAATAATAAGCATCACAGATCAGTGAATAACCCGGACATAGTTGTGCCAATATAACTGTAATGACCCGCAGAACACAGCGATCAGATTATTTACAGGAATCGGTAAATTACGGGAGAAACAAAATGGCGTAATTGATATTTTTCTCTATAAAACCCATAAAATAATGTGATAAAGCTGTGATGCGGAGGACGTGTTCACACGTAGCGTAAATGCTGCGTTCTTTCTTCTGTAAATGTCTGACCCAGATGACGTAGTGACAATCCTCCCTGATTATAGCGCGTTTGCTGCGCTTCTTTTTTGCATTTTCCCCCATATTTGATGCTTTTTTGGCAGATATGAAGCCGCGTTTAACACTTTTTTATTAGTACAGAAAAGCTTTGATTCTGCACTTATAAATGTGACGGCGGTTTTCTCTTCATACATTTTTTATCTTAATACGTTTTTTTCAGAAGAAGCCTATAATGGGAAAACGCATCAAAGCCCCAGAGGTCCGCAGGGTCTTCAGACCACAGAGAGCGCAGATTTCATGAGAACTGCGGCGCTATCAGACTCCAGCAATCAGTATCCTCCATGGTGTAACAGTCAGGATTCCTCTAGATTCTCGTCTCTCCGCCTGGTTACAGCTGTTCTTCCTTTCTCCCCTTTTCTTTCCTCGCCTTTCCCATTCCTTCTCTTCCCATCCCGCCTCTTAAATGTTCTATATATAAGGTATTACATGTGTCCCGTAACCCCTTTCCCGACCTATCCTGTGCAGACCAATCTTTTTCATTTTCTTTCTATCCCTTTCATTTTTCCCTTTTCCCCATTTTCCTTAACCCCTTCATGACTGTACTAGTACGGCGCAGGTAGCTTCTCTCCCTTTAATGTCGGCTCCGGCGGTGAGCCCGCATCTTTCCCAGCACACGTCAGCTCAAGTGAGGTATTCTGCTACATACAGGAGATCTGGTCATCGCCTGTACGTAGCAGAGCCGACCGAGTTATGGCAACTTCTAGTCTGCCATGGAAACTATTGAAGCAGGCCAAAAGTAAAAAAAAGTTTTTAAAAATATATAAAAAATATAAAAGTTCAAATCCCCCCCTTTCACCCCACTCAAAATAAAACAATAGAAAAATCAAGCATACACAAATTTGGTATCGCCGCGTTCAGAATCGCCCGATCTATCAATAAAAAAAAGGAACAAACCGATCACTAGACGGCGTAGTGAGAAAAAAAGTAAAAATGCCGCGACATTGAATTAAAATGCAATAACGGATGATGAAAAGATCGTATCTGCACCAAAATGGGATCAATAAAAACATCAGCTCGGCGCGCAAACAATAAGCCCTCACCCAACCCAAAATCATGAAAAATGGAGACGCTACAGGCCTCAGAAAATGGCGCAATATTTTTTTCCCAACAAATTTTGGATTTTTTTTCACCACTTAAATACAAAACAACTGAGACCTGTTTGGTGTCTATGAACCTGAAATGACCTGGAGAATCATAATGGCAGGGCAGTCTTAGCATTTGGGGAACATGGCAAAAAGAAAATCCAAAAAAAGTTGTGGAGCTGCACTGTTTTTGCAATTTCATCACACTTGGAATTTTTTTTCCCATTTTTGAGTACACGATATGGTAAAACCAATGATGTCGTTCATTGTAAATACACCCCTGTCCTCTGTATCTCCCCCTCCTCATTGTAGAGTGTGAGCTCTCACCAGCAGGGGCGGCTGATTCTGCTTTATTATTGTATCAATGTTGCTACTTATGACTTGTGTTTTGAAACTGTTAGGCTGTGTGCACACGCTGCGGATATCTAGCGGATCCGCAGCGGATTTTTCCACGCAGAAACGCTGCATATCCGCATTGTGATGTACAGTAGCATTAAAATCAATGAAAAAAAAAACCGCTGTGCAGACGGTGCGGATTTTTCCACGCGGTTTTCCTGCGGTACAAAATCCACAGCATGTTACTTCTTTTGTGCGGTTTTCCACCTCCCCAGTCTCCAAATCCGCAGGGGGTAAACCACAGTGGAAAACCGCACAAAAACCGCATTAAAAATGGAAGAAATCTGCAGGAAAAATGCAGGTCATTTGTCCTGCGGATTTCTTCCATTCTGTGCGGAAAAATCTGCAGGGCCAAAATGTACGTGTGCACTCAGCCTTAGGCTGTGTGCACACGCTGTGGATTCTACTGCGGTGTACAGTAACATTATTCCCTATGGAAAATGGAAACCGCAGTGCAGACGCTGCGGAATTTTCCGCGTGGATTATCTGCGGTTTCTAAACCGCAGAAGTCAATTCTTTCTGCGGATTCCTATCTCCTCCATTGTGGAGATGGTAAAACCGCAGGGCAAAACTGCAGGATAATCCGCAGCAGATTCCGCAGCGTGTGCATGTACCCTTAAACTGTAAAGCGCTGCTGAATATGTTGGCGCTATATAAATAAAGATTATTATTATTCCAAAGCACAACTTGTCCTGCAACAAACAAGCCCTCACATGGCCATACTGACGGAAACATAAAAAGTTATGGCTGTGGGAAGAAGGGGGGCGAAAAACAGAAACGCAAAAACGAAAGAGGGCAAGGTCTCCAAGGGGTTAACAAACCCTATTTTTCCTTCCCCATTCTCCTCCTTAACCCTTTCTCCCCTTTATTCTGCCTCTCACTTTCATGACTTTATATTTCTCTTTTTTGCTGTTGTTTGGTTCTTGTCTGTATTACTGGGTATTTATAATCTGTCGCCCCTTTTTCTTTACCCCATTTATGTAAATAAATCCTTAATAAAAGCTACTTTACCATAAAAGGCGCCCGCTGTGCGCCCAAGGCACGCGGCTGATCTGTGCCGATTTGGGGCTTTTCTCTCTCTAATAAAATCGCAGGTAAAAAACTGCAGAAACTTTATTAAGTGCAGAATCAAAGCTTTTCTGTCCTCTAAAAAGCGCATTAAAACCGCGGCTTCACATCTGCACCAAGAACGCATCAAAAAAGGGGGAGAAGATCGTTATTGGAGATGGTGCGGATCCTGCAGAAAACAAAAAACACCGTATTTCTACAATGTGTGAACACGGCCTTACAGACACAAATAAGCCGGGTGTCGTATAGTGACGCTACATAAAGAGGAGAACGTTCTGGAGGCTCCGACTGTGAATGACGGCACAAAAAAATAATCCCCAGGTCCCACGCACGCTGGACCAGAGACCCATGAATCCACCTGCTCATCTCCAGTCCCAACTGTCCCGGATACAGCGGACAGTCCCAGATTTGGGTCTACACCCTGCAGTCTCAGGCATCTGCTGAATTTCCCTCACTACCAGCGTCCCTCTGACAACTCCTCCTGCCGGGGGAGAAAGCAGTGGTAAATGGCCGTGGATTAGGGTGAGGCCAAAGTTTGCTGCTATGTGCGCCGCATGCTCTGTGCCTCTATCTGTGCTTCAAAAGTTGTGAGGTGTGCACAGTTACTTGGTGTAACATTGGTGGATGTGGACCCACTGCACCATCGGCCAGGCTTACCCTAAAGAGGTGTAACTGGGTGTCCACCAGGTCTTCACTAGAGCTACTGGTGGAGAGGATAGGCCGGACAGCTGGTAGACACCAGGAACTACTCCAGGGTAGTCCCAAAGACTACCTCAGCTGATAGGTGGGTCAGAGACACAAGTGTGAGGTACAACAGGCAAAGTGAACTGCCTAGGAACCAACATCCAGCAGAGAGCGGACGGTGGAGCTGCCTAATATAGGACCTGCCTGCACGGGATAGGCTGGGGAACCTAATCTGTGAAGGACACAGCAGGGTTACATTCCTGCAGAGACTGGCCAATCCCCCCAAGACTAAATGGAAGCAACATGCTGAGAAGCTGCAGTGACCATAGTGAGTAGGGAGGCGCTGAGAGGGCATGTGAGAGATCACTATAACACCTGGTTAGGAGCCCACTCAGATGTCCCTGAGCTGAACCCCGCACTGCACCTCGGAACACATGTAATATTATCTTCACACCAAGTGGTAAAGAAATCAGTGACACCTGTAAGATAAAAATGCCCATTACACCCTTAGATGACTTCCCTGATGGGTACAGTGTCTGAAATGGGGTCACGTTAGGGGGTCGTATGTTGTCCACAAACATCAGGGGCTTTACAATTGGCCCCACAAGGGAGGACTGCCAAATTACTGCTCCAAAAGCAAAACAGTGACTCTCCCCATTGGAGCCCGGCCGTGTGCAGTCATTCCTGACCTCAGGTTTGGGAGACATTTCTGTGTAAATTGTGGCTCCATTTTACTCTGTGAAATAGAAAAATTTGATTCTAAAACATTTCACCTCGTACACACAGTGTTCCGCTCCATACACCTCATACACACACGGCTCCGCTCCGTACACCTCTTACACACGCGGCTCCGCTCCGTACACCTCGTACACACGCGGCTCTGCTCCGTACACCTCGTACACACACGGCTCCGCTCCGTACACCTCGTACACACAGGGCTCCGCTCTGTACAGCTCATACACACGGCTCCGCTCCGTACACCTCGTACACACAGGGCTCCGCTCCGTACACCTCGTACACACACGGCTCCGCTCCGTACACCTCGTACACACGCGGCTCCGCTCCGTACACCTCGTACACACGCGGCTCCGCTCCGTACACCTCGTACACACGCGGCTCCGCTCCGTACACCTCGTACACACGCGGCTCCGCTCCGTACACCTCGTACACACGCGGCTCCGCTCCGTACACCTCGTACACACGTGGCTCCGCTCCGTACACCTCGTACACACGCGGCTCCGCTCCGTTCACCTCGTACACACGCGGCTCCGCTCCGTACACCTCGTACACACGCGGCTCCGCTCCGTACACCTCGTACACACACGCGGCTCCGCTCCGTACACCTCGTACACACACGCGGCTCCGCTCCGTACACCTCGTACACGCGGCTCCGCTCCTTACACCTCGTACGCACGCGGCTCCGCTCCTTACACCTTGTACGCACGCGGCTCCGCTCCGTACACCTCGTACGCACGCGGCTCAGCTCCGTACACCTCGTACGCACGCGGCTCAGCTCCGTACACCTCGTACGCACGCGGCTCAGCTCCGTACACCTCGTACGCACGCGGCTCCGCTCCGTACACCTCGTACGCACGCGGCTCCGCTCCGTACACCTCGTACGCACGCGGCTCCGCTCCGTACACCTCGTACGCACGCGGCTCCGCTCCGTACACCTCGTACTCAAGCGGCTCCGCTCCGTACACCTCGTACGCACGCGGCTCCGCTCCGTACACCTCGTACACACGCGGCTATGCTCCGTACACCCCGTACACACGCGGCTCCGCTCCGTACACCTCGTACACACGCGGCTCCGCTCCGTACACCCCGTACACACGCGGCTCCGCACCGCACACCTCGTACACACGCGGCTCCGCTCCGTACACCTCGTACACACGCGGCTCCGCTCCGTACACCTCGTACACACGCGGCTCCGCTCCGTACACCTCGTACACACGCGGCTCCGCTCCGTACACCTCGTACACACACGCGGCTCCGCTACGTACACCTCGTACACGCGGCTCCGCTCCTTACACCTCGTACGCACGCGGCTCCGCTCCGTACACCTCGTACGCACGCGGCTCCGCTCCGTACACCTCGCACGCACGCGGCTCCGCTCCGTACACCTCGCACGCACGCGGCTCCGCTCCGTACACCCCGCACGCACGCGGCTCCGCTCCGTACACCCCGCACGCACGCGGCTCCGCTCCGTACACCCCGCACGCACGCGGCTCCGCTCCGTACACCTCGCACGCACACGCGGCTCCGCTACGTACACCTCGTACACGCGGCTCCGCTTCGTACACCTCGTACGCACGCGGCTCCGCTCCGTACACCTCGTACGCACGCGGCTCCGCTCCGTACACCCCGCACGCACGCGGCTCCGCTCCGTACACCCCGCACGCACGCGGCTCCGCTCCGTACACCCCGCACGCACGCGGCTCCGCTCCGTACACCCCGCACGCACGCGGCTCCGCTCCGTACACCCCGCACGCACACGGCTCCGCTCCGTACACCTCGTACACACACGCGGCTCCGCTACGTACACCTCGTACACGCGGCTCCGCTCCGTACACCTCGTACGCACGCGGCTCCGCTCCGTACACCTCGTACGCACGCGGCTCCGCTCCGTACACCCCGTACGCACGCGGCTCCGCTCCGTACACCCCGCACGCACGCGGCTCCGCTCCGTACACCCCGCACGCACGCGGCTCCGCTCCGTACACCCCGCACGCACGCGGCTCCGCTCCGTACACCCCGCACGCACGCGGCTCCGCTCCGTACACCTCGTACGCACGCGGCTCCGCTCCGTACACCTCGTACGCACGCGGCTCCTCTCCGCACACCTCGTACACACGGCTCTGCTACATCCACCCTGTAAACCCCTCCTGACCCCACACATAAACTTCCCCTCATCCAGCACCATGACAACCAGCACAGCAGAGTCCTGCACACACTGAGGCCCCTGATCATGTGACCCCTGACTCCTCCCCTCCTGTGACCTCATCACAGGTCCTGTGCACAGAGCAGCCATATATGTGGAGTGCGGCTCTGCAGGTTAGTGATGGGCAGTCCGGCTCTTCTGGCTCCTTTCCCCACTTTTCTCCCTCCTGTCCCTTCACTATAAAGCCTGGGCCTCATTATACAGCTGTACAGGGGTCTAGTGAAGGCTTTTTAGCCCTTTCCTCAGACTGTAGCTCCTGGGAACAGGCCCTCACTCCTGTCCCTTCACTATAAAGCCTGGGCCTCATTATACAGCTGTACAGGAGTCTAGTGAAGGCTTTTTAGCCCTTTCCTCAGACTGAAGCTCCTGGGAACAGGCCCTCACTCCATTCCCTTCACTATAAAGCCTGGGCCTCATTATACAGCTGTACAGGGGTCTAGTGAAGGCTTTTTAGCCCTTTCCTCAGACTGAAGCTCCTGGGAACAGGCCCTCACTCCTTTCCCTTCACTATAAAGCCTGGGCCTCATTATACAGCTGTACAGGGGTCTAGTGAAGGCTTTTTAGCCCTTTCCTCAGACTGTAGTTCCTGGGAACAGGCCCTCACTCCTTCACTTCACTATAAAGCCTGGGCCTCATTATACAGCTGTACAGGGGTCTAGTGAAGGCTTTTTAGCCCTTTCCTCAGACTGTAGCTCCTGGGCACAGGCCCTCACTCCTGTCCCTTCACTATAAAGCCTGGGCCTCATTATACAGCTGTACAGGGGTCTAGTGAAGGCTTTTTAGCCCTTTCCTCAAACTGTAGATCCTGGGCACAGGCCCTCACTCCTTCCCTTCACTATAAAGCCTGGGCCTCATTATACAGCTGTACAGGGGTCTAGTGAAGGCTTTTTAGCCCTTTACTCAGACTGTAGATCCTGGGCACAGGCCCTCACTCCTGTCCCTTCACTATAAAGCCTGGGCCTCATTATACAGCTGTACAGGGGTCTAGTGAAGGCTTTTTAGCCCTTTCCTCATACTGTAGCTCCTGGGAACAGGCCCTCACTCCTGTCCCTTCACTATAAAGCCTGGGCCTCATTATACAGCTGTACAGGGGTCTAGTGAAGGCTTTATAGCCCTTTCCTCAGACTGTAGCTCCTGGGCACAGGCCCTCACTCCTGTCCCTTCACTATAAAGCCTGAGCCTCATTATACAGCTGTACAGGAGACTAGTGAAGGCTTTATAGCCCTTTCCTCAGACTGTAGCTCCTGGGCACAGGCCCTCCTGTCCCTTCACTATAAAGCCTGGGCCTCATTATACAGCTGTACAGGGGTCTAGTGAAGGCTTTTTAGCCCTTTCCTCAGACTGTAGATCCTAGGCACAGGCCCTCACTCCTTCCCTTCACTATAAAGCCTGGGCCTCATTATACAGCTGTACGGGGTCTAGTGAAGGCTTTTTAGCCCTTTCCTCAGACTGTAGCTCCTGGGAACAGGCCCTCACTCCTGTCCCTTCACTATAAAGCCTGGGCCTCATTATACAGCTGTACAGGGGTCTAGTGAAGGCTTTTTAGCCCTTTCCTCAGACTGTAGCTCCTGGGAACAGGCCCTCACTCCTGTCCTTTCACTATAAAGCCTGGGCCTCATTATACAGCTGTACAGGGGTCTAGTGAAGGCTTTTTAGCCCTTTCCTCAGACTGTAGATCCTTGGCACAAGCCCTCACTCCTTCCCTTCACTATAAAGCCTGGGCCTCATTATACAGATGTACAGGGGTCTAGTGAAGGCTTTTTAGCCCTTTCCTCAGACTGTAGCTCCTGGGCACAGGCCCTCACTCCTGTCCCTTCACTATAAAGCCTGGGCCTCATTATACAGCTGTACAGGGGTCTAGTGAAGGCTCTTTAGCCCATTCCTCACACTGTAGCTCCTGGGCACAGGCCCTCACTCCTGTCCCTTCACTATAAAGCCTGGGCCTCATTATACAGCTGTACAGGGGTCTAGTGAAGGTTTTTTAGCCCTTTACTCAGACTGTAGATCCTGGGCACAGGCCCTCACTCCTTCCCTTCACTATAAAGCCTTGGCCTCATTATACAACTGTAGAGGGGTCTAGTGAAGGCTTTTTAGCCATTTCCTCAGACTGTAGCTCCTGGGCACAGGCCCTCACTCCTGTCCCTTCACTATAAAGCCTGGGCCTCATTATACAGCTGTACAGGGGTCTAGTGAAGGCTTTTTAGCCCTTTCCTCAGACTGTAGCTCCTGGGCACAGGCCCTCACTCCTGTCCCTTCACTATAAAGCCTGGGCCTCATTATACAGCTATGCAGGGGTCTAGTGAAGGCTTTTTAGCCATTTCCTCAGACTGTAGCTCCTGGGAACAGGCCCTCACTCCTGTCCCTTCACTATAAAGCCTTGGCCTCATTATACAGCTGTACAGGGGTCTAGTGAAGGCTTTTTAGCCCTTTCCTCAGACTGTAGCTCCTGGGAACAGGCCCTCACTCCTGTCCCCTCACTGTAAAGCCTGAGCCTCATTATACAGCTGTACAGGGGTCTAGTGAAGGCTTTTTAGCCCTTTCCTCAGACTGTAGCTCCTGGGAACAGGCCCTCACTCCTTTCCCTTCACTATAAAGCCTGGGCCTCATTATACAGCTGTACAGGGGTCTAGTGAAGGCTTTTTAGCCCTTTCCTCAGACTGTAGCTCCTGGGAACAGGCCCTCACTCCTGTCCCTTCACTATAAAGCCTGGGCCTCATTATACAGCTGTACAGGGGTCTAGTGAAGGCTTTTTAGCCCTTTCCTCAGACTGTAGATCCTGGGCACAGGCCCTCACTCCTGTCCCTTCACTATAAAGCCTGGGCCTCATTATACAGCTGTACAGGGGTCTAGTGAAGGCTTTTTAGCCCTTTCCTCAGACTGTAGCTCCTGGGAACAGGCCCTCACTCCTTTCCCTTCACTATAAAGCCTGGGCCTCATTATACAGCTGTACAGGGGTTTAGTGAAGGCTTTTTAGCCCATTCCTCAGACTGTAGCTCCTGGGAACAGGCCCTCACTCCTGTCCCTTCACTATAAAGCCTGGGCCTCATTATACAGCTGTACAGGGGTCTTGTGAAGGCTTTTTAGCCCTTACCTCAGACTGTAGATCCTGGGCACAGGCCCTCACTCCTTCCCTTCACTATAAAGCCTGGGCCTCATTATACAGCTGTACAGGGGTCTAGTGAAGGCTTTTTAGCCCTTTCCTCAGATTGTAGCTCCTGGGCACAGGCCCTCACTCCTGTCCCTTCACTATAAAGCCTGGGCCTCATTATACAGCTGTACAGGGGTCTAGTGAAGGCTCTTTAGCCCTTTCCTCACACTGTAGCTCCTGGGCACAGGCCCTCACTCTTGTCCCTTCACTATAAAGCCTGGGCCTCATTATACAGCTGTACAGGGGTCTAGTGAAGGCTTTATAGCCCTTTCCTCAGACTGTAGCTCCTGGGCACAGGCCCTCACTCCTGTCCCTTCACTATAAAGCCTGAGCCTCATTATACAGCTGTACAGGGGTCTAGTGAAGGCTTTATAGCCCTTTCCTCAGACTGTAGCTCCTGGGCACAGGCCCTCCTGTCCCTTCACTATAAAGCCTGGGCCTCATTATACAGCTGTACAGGGGTCTAGTGAAGGCTTTTTAGCCCTTTCCTCAGACTGTAGATCCTAGGCACAGGCCCTCACTCCTTCCCTTCACTATAAAGCCTGGGCCTCATTATACAGCTGTACGGGGTCTAGTGAAGGCTTTTTAGCCCTTTCCTCAGACTGTAGCTCCTGGGAACAGGCCTTCACTCCTGTCCCTTCACTCTAAAGCCTGGGCCTCATTATACAGCTGTACAGGGGTCTAGTGAAGGCTTTTTAGCCCTTTCCTCAGACTGTAGCTCCTGGGAACAGGTCCTCACTCCTGTCCCTTCACTATAAAGCCTGGGCCTCATTATACAGCTGTACAGGGGTCTAGTGAAGGCTTTTTAGCCCCTTCCTCAGACTGTAGATCCTTGGCACAGGCCCTCACTCCTTCCCTTCACTATAAAGCCTGTGCCTCATTATACAGCTGTACAGGGGTCTAGTGAAGGCTTTTTAGCCCTTTCCTCAGACTGTAGCTCCTGGGCACAGGCCCTCACTCCTGTCCCTTCACTATAAAGCCTGGGCCTCATTATACAGCTGTACAGGGGTCTAGTGAAGGCTCTTTAGCCCTTTCCTCACACTGTAGCTCCTGGGCACAGGCCCTCACTCCTGTCCCTTCACTATAAAGCCTGGGCCTCATTATACAGCTGTACAGGGGTCTAGTGAATGCTTTTTAGCCCTTTACTCAGACTGTAGATCCTGGGCACAGGCCCTCACTCCTTCCCTTCACTATAAAGCCTTAGCCTCATTATACAGCTGTAGAGGGGTCTAGTGAAGGCTTTTTAGCCATTTCCTCAGACTGTAGCTCCTGGGCACAGGCCCTCACTCCTGTCCCTTCACTATAAAGCCTGGGCCTCATTATACAGCTGTACAGGGGTCTAATGAAGGCTTTTTAGCCCTTTCCTCAGACTGTAGCTCCTGGGCACAGGCCCTCACTCCTGTCCCTTCACTATAAAGCCTGGTCCTCATTATACAGCTATGCAGGGGTCTAGTGAAGGCTTTTTAGCCCTTTCCTCAGGCTGTAGCTCCTGGGAACAGGCCCTCACTCCTGTCCCTTCACTATAAAGCCTTGGCCTCATTATACAGCTGTACAGGGGTCTAGTGAAGGCTTTTTAGCCCTTTCCTCAGACTGTAGCTCCTGGGAACAGGCCCTCACTCCTGTCCCTTCACTATAAAGCCTTGGCCTCATTATAAAGCTGTACTGGGGTCTAGTGAAGGCTTTTTAGCCCTTTCCTCACACTGTAGCTCCTGGGCACAGGCCCTCACTCCTGTCCTTTCACTATAAAGCCTGGGCCTCATTATACAGCTGTACAGGGGTCTAGTGAAGGCTTTTTAGCCCTTTCCTCAGACTGTAGATCCTGGGCACAGGCCCTCACTCCTGTCCCTTCACTATAAAGACTTGGCCTCATTATACAGCTGTACAGGGTTCTAGTGAAGGCTTTTTAGCCCTTTCCTCAGAATGTAGCTCCTGGGAACAGGCCCTCACTCCTGTCCCTTCACTATAAAGCCTTGGCCTCATTATACAGCTGTACAGGGATCTAGTGAAAGCTTTTTAGCCCTTTCCTCACACTGTAGCTCCTGGGCACAGGCCCTCACTCCTGTCCCTTCACTATAAAGCCTGGGCCTCATTATACAGCTGTACAGGGGTCTAGTGAAGGCTTTTTAGCCATTTCCTCAGACTGTAGCTCCTGGGCACAGGCCCTCACTCCTGTCCCTTCACTATAAAGCCTGGGCCTCATTATACAGCTGTACAGGGGTCTAATGAAGGCTTTTTAGCCCTTTCCTCAGACTGTAGCTCCTGGGCACAGGCCCTCACTCCTGTCCCTTCACTATAAAGCCTGGTCCTCATTATACAGCTATGCAGGGGTCTAGTGAAGGCTTTTTAGCCCATTCCTCAGGCTGTAGCTCCTGGGAACAGGCCCTCACTCCTGTCCCTTCACTATAAAGCCTTGGCCTCATTATACAGCTGTACAGGGGTCTAGTGAAGGCTTTTTAGCCCTTTCCTCAGACTGTAGCTCCTGGGAACAGGCCCTCACTCCTGTCCCTTCACTATAAAGCCTTGGCCTCATTATACAGCTGTACTGGGGTCTAGTGAAGGCTTTTTAGCCCTTTCCTCACACTGTAGCTCCTGGGCACAGGCCCTCACTCCTGTCCTTTCACTATAAAGCCTGGGCCTCATTATACAGCTGTACAGGGGTCTAGTGAAGGCTTTTTAGCCCTTTCCTCAGACTGTAGATCCTGGGCACAGGCCCTCACTCCTGTCCCTTCACTATAAAGACTTGGCCTCATTATACAGCTGTACAGGGTTCTAGTGAAGGCTTTTTAGCCCTTTCCTCAGAATGTAGCTCCTGGGAACAGGCCCTCACTCCTGTCCCTTCACTATAAAGCTTGGGTCTCATTATACAGCTGTAGAGGGGTCTAGTGAAGGCTTTTTAGCCCTTTCCTCAGACTGTAGCTCCTGGGAACAGGCCCTCACTCCTTTCCCTTCACTATAAAGCCTTGGCCTCATTATACAGCTGTACAGGGGTCTAGTGAAGGCTTTTTAGCTCTTTCCTCAGAATGTAGCTCCTGGGCACAAGCCCTCACTCCTGTCCCTTCACTATAAAGCCTGGGCCTCATTATACAGCTGTACAGGGGTCTAGTGAAGGCTTTTTAGCCCTTTCCTCAGAATGTAGCTCCTGGGCACAGGCCCTCACTCCTGTCCCTTCACTATAAAGCCTGGGCCTCATTATACAGCTGTACAGGGGTCTAGTGAAGGCTTTTTAACCCTTTCCTCAGACTGTAGATCCTGGGCACAGGCCCTCACTCCTGTCCCTTCACTATAAAGCCTTGGCCTCATTATACAGCTGTACAGGGGTCTAGTGAAGGCTTTTTAGCCCTTTCCTCAGAATGTAGCTCCTGGGCACATGCCCTCACTCCTGTCCCTTCACTTTAAAGCCTGGGCCTCATTATACAGCTGTACAGGGATCTAGTGAAGGCTTTTTAGCCCTTTCCTCAGACTGTAGCTCCTGGGAACAGGCCCTCACTCCTGTCCCTTCACTATAAAGCCTGGGCCTCATTATATAGCTGTACAGGGATCTAGTGAAGGCTTTTTAGACCTTTCATCAGACTGTAGCTCCTGGGCACAGGCCCTCACTCCTGTCCCTTCACTATAAAGCCTGGGCCTCATTATACAGCTGTACAGGGATCTAGTGAAGGCTTTTTAGCCCTTTCCTCAGACTGTAGCTCCTGGGAACAGGCCCTCACTCCTGTCCCTTCACTATAAAGCCCTGGGCCTCATTATACAGCTGTACAGGGATCTAGTGAAGGCTTTTTAGACCTTTCATCAGACTGTAGCTCCTGGGCACAGGCCCTCACTCCTGTCCCCTCACTATAAAGCCTGGGCCTCATTATACAGCTGTACAGGGGTCTAGTGAAGGCTTTTTAGCCCTTTCCTCAGACTGTAGCTCCTGGGCACAGGCCCTCACTCCTGTCCCTTCACTATAAAGCCTGGGCCTCATTATAAAGCTGTACAGGGGCCTAGTGAAGGCTTTTTAGCCCTTTCCTCAGACTGTAGCTCCTGGGAACAGGCCCTCACTCCTGTCCCCTCACTGTAAAGCCTGAGCCTCATTATACAGCTGTACAGGGGTCTAGTGAAGGCTTTTTAGCCCTTTCCTCAGACTGTAGTTCCTGGGAACAGGCCCTCACTCCTGTCCCTTCACTATAAAGCCTGGGCCTCATTATACAGCTGTACAGGGGTCTAGTGAAGGCTTTTTAGCCCTTTCCTCAGACTGTAGATCCTTGGCACAGGCCCTCACTCCTTCCCTTCACTATAAAGCCTGGGCCTCATTATACAGCTGTACAGGGGTCTAGTGAAGGCTTTTTAGCCCTTTCCTCAGACTGTAGCTCCTGGGCACAGGCCCTCACTCCTGTCCCTTCACTATAAAGCCTTGGCCTCATTATACAGCTGTACAGGGGTCTAGTGAAGGCTTTTTAGCCCTTTCCTCAAACTGTAGATCCTGGGCACAGGCCCTCACTCCTGTCCTTTCACTATAAAGCCTTGGCCTCATTATACAGCTGTACAGGGGTCTAGTGAAGGCTTTTTAGCCCTTTCCTCAGACTGTAGATCCTGGGCACAGGCCCTCACTCCTGTCCCTTCACTATAAAGCCTGGGCCTCATTATACAGCTGTACAGGGGTCTAGTGAAGGCTTTTTAGCCCTTTCCTCAGACTGTAGCTCCTGGGAACAGGCCCTCACTCCTTTCCCTTCACTATAAAGCCTGGGCCTCATTATACAGCTGTACAGGGGTTTAGTGAAGGCTTTTTAGCCCATTCCTTAGACTGTAGCTCCTGGGAACAGGCCCTCACTCCTGTCCCTTCACTATAAAGCCTGGGCCTCATTATACAGCTGTACAGGGGTCTAGTGAAGGCTTTTTAGCCCTTACTTCAGACTGTAGATCCTGGGCAGAGTCCCTCACTCCTTCCCTTCACTATAAAGCCTGGGCCTCATTATACAGCTGTACAGGGGTCTAGTGAAGGCTCTTTAGCCCTTTCCTCACACTGTAGCTCCTGGGCACAGGCCCTCACTCCTGTCCCTTCACTATAAAGCCTGGGCCTCATTATACAGCTGTACAGGGGTCTAGTGAAGGCTTTTTAGCCCTTTACTCAGACTGTAGATCCTGGGCACAGGCCCTCACTCCTGTCCCTTCACTATAAAGCCTGGGCCTCATTATACAGCTGTACAGGGGTCTAGTGAAGGCTTTATTGCCCTTTCCTCAGACTGTAGCTCCTGGGCACAGGCCCTCACTCCTGTCCCTTCACTATAAAGCCTGAGCCTCATTATACAGCTGTACAGGGGTCTAGTGAAGGCTTTATAGCCCTTTCCTCAGACTGTAGCTCCTGGGCACAGGCCCTCCTGTCCCTTCACTATAAAGCCTGGGCCTCATTATACAGCTGTACAGGGGTCTAGTGAAGGCTTTTTAGCCCTTTCCTCAGACTGTAGATCCTAATCACAGGCCCTCACTCCTTCCCTTCACTATAAAGCCTGGGCCTCATTATACAGCTGTACGGGGTCTAGTGAAGGCTTTTTAGCCCTTTCCTCAGACTGTAGCTCCTGGGAACAGGCCCTCACTCCTGTCCCTTCACTATAAAGCCTGGGCCTCATTATACAGCTGTACAGGGGTCTAGTGAAGGCTTTTTAGCCCTTTCCTCAGACTGTAGCTCCTGGGCACAGGCCCTCACTCCTGTCCCTTCACTATAAAGCCTGGGCCTCATTATACAGCTGTACAGGGGTCTAGTGAAGGCTCTTTAGCCCTTTCCTCACACTGTAGCTCCTGGGCACAGGCCCTCACTCCTGTCCCTTCACTATAAAGCCTGGGCCTCATTATACAGCTGTACAGGGGTCTAGTGAATGCTTTTTAGCCCTTTACTCAGACTGTAGATCCTGGGCACAGGCCCTCACTCCTTCCCTTCACTATAAAGCCTTAGCCTCATTATACAGCTGTAGAGGGGTCTAGTGAAGGCTTTTTAGCCATTTCCTCAGACTGTAGCTCCTGGGCACAGGCCCTCACTCCTGTCCCTTCACTATAAAGCCTGGGCCTCATTATACAGCTGTACAGGGGTCTAATGAAGGCTTTTTAGCCCTTTCCTCAGACTGTAGCTCCTGGGCACAGGCCCTCACTCCTGTCCCTTCACTATAAAGCCTGGTCCTCATTATACAGCTATGCAGGGGTCTAGTGAAGGCTTTTTAGCCCTTTCCTCAGGCTGTAGCTCCTGGGAACAGGCCCTCACTCCTGTCCCTTCACTATAAAGCCTTGGCCTCATTATACAGCTGTACAGGGGTCTAGTGAAGGCTTTTTAGCCCTTTCCTCAGACTGTAGCTCCTGGGAACAGGCCCTCACTCCTGTCCCTTCACTATAAAGCCTTGGCCTCATTATACAGCTGTACTGGGGTCTAGTGAAGGCTTTTTAGCCCTTTCCTCACACTGTAGCTCCTGGGCACAGGCCCTCACTCCTGTCCTTTCACTATAAAGCCTGGGCCTCATTATACAGCTGTACAGGGGTCTAGTGAAGGCTTTTTAGCCCTTTCCTCAGACTGTAGATCCTGGGCACAGGCCCTCACTCCTGTCCCTTCACTATAAAGACTTGGCCTCATTATACAGCTGTACAGGGTTCTAGTGAAGGCTTTTTAGCCCTTTCCTCAGAATGTAGCTCTTGGGAACAGGCCCTCACTCCTGTCCCTTCACTATAAAGCCTTGGCCTCATTATACAGCTGTACAGGGATCTAGTGAAAGCTTTTTAGCCCTTTCCTCACACTGTAGCTCCTGGGCACAGGCCCTCACTCCTGTCCCTTCACTATAAAGCCTGGGCCTCATTATACAGCTGTACAGGGGTCTAGTGAAGGCTTTTTAGCCATTTCCTCAGACTGTAGCTCCTGGGCACAGGCCCTCACTCCTGTCCCTTCACTATAAAGCCTGGGCCTCATTATACAGCTGTACAGGGGTCTAATGAAGGCTTTTTAGCCCTTTCCTCAGACTGTAGCTCCTGGGCACAGGCCCTCACTCCTGTCCCTTCACTATAAAGCCTGGTCCTCATTATACAGCTATGCAGGGGTCTAGTGAAGGCTTTTTAGCCCTTTCCTCAGGCTGTAGCTCCTGGGAACAGGCCCTCACTCCTGTCCCTTCACTATAAAGCCTTGGCCTCATTATACAGCTGTACAGGGGTCTAGTGAAGGCTTTTTAGCCCTTTCCTCAGACTGTAGCTCCTGGGAACAGGCCCTCACTCCTGTCCCTTCACTATAAAGCCTTGGCCTCATTATACAGCTGTACTGGGGTCTAGTGAAGGCTTTTTAGCCCTTTCCTCACACTGTAGCTCCTGGGCACAGGCCCTCACTCCTGTCCTTTCACTATAAAGCCTGGGCCTCATTATACAGCTGTACAGGGGTCTAGTGAAGGCTTTTTAGCCCTTTCCTCAGACTGTAGATCCTGGGCACAGGCCCTCACTCCTGTCCCTTCACTATAAAGACTTGGCCTCATTATACAGCTGTACAGGGTTCTAGTGAAGGCTTTTTAGCCCTTTCCTCAGAATGTAGCTCCTGGGAACAGGCCCTCACTCCTGTCCCTTCACTATAAAGCTTGGGTCTCATTATACAGCTGTAGAGGGGTCTAGTGAAGGCTTTTTAGCCCTTTCCTCAGACTGTAGCTCCTGGGAACAGGCCCTCACTCCTTTCCCTTCACTATAAAGCCTTGGCCTCATTATACAGCTGTACAGGGGTCTAGTGAAGGCTTTTTAGCTCTTTCCTCAGAATGTAGCTCCTGGGCACAAGCCCTCACTCCTGTCCC
Organism: Dendrobates tinctorius; assembly: GCF_039654945.1. Lineage (NCBI taxonomy): Eukaryota > Metazoa > Chordata > Amphibia > Anura > Dendrobatidae > Dendrobates > Dendrobates tinctorius. Next base: position 2,206,808 of record NW_027361787.1, on the reverse strand, counting down.
TTCACTATAAAGCCTGGGCCTCATTATACAGCTGTACAGGGGTCTAGTGAAGGCTTTTTAGCCCTTTCCTCAGAATGTAGCTCCTGGGCACAGGCCCTCACTCCTGTCCCTTCACTATAAAGCCTGGGCCTCATTATACAGCTGTACAGGGGTCTAGTGAAGGCTTTTTAACCCTTTCCTCAGACTGTAGATCCTGGGCACAGGCCCTCACTCCTGTCCCTTCACTATAAAGCCTTGGCCTCATTATACAGCTGTACAGGGGTCTAGTGAAGGCTTTTTAGCCCTTTCCTCAGAATGTAGCTCCTGGGCACATGCCCTCACTCCTGTCCCTTCACTTTAAAGCCTGGGCCTCATTATACAGCTGTACAGGGATCTAGTGAAGGCTTTTTAGCCCTTTCCTCAGACTGTAGCTCCTGGGAACAGGCCCTCACTCCTGTCCCTTCACTATAAAGCCTGGGCCTCATTATATAGCTGTACAGGGATCTAGTGAAGGCTTTTTAGACCTTTCATCAGACTGTAGCTCCTGGGCACAGGCCCTCACTCCTGTCCCTTCACTATAAAGCCTGGGCCTCATTATACAGCTGTACAGGGATCTAGTGAAGGCTTTTTAGCCCTTTCCTCAGACTGTAGCTCCTGGGAACAGGCCCTCACTCCTGTCCCTTCACTATAAAGCCCTGGGCCTCATTATACAGCTGTACAGGGATCTAGTGAAGGCTTTTTAGACCTTTCATCAGACTGTAGCTCCTGGGCACAGGCCCTCACTCCTGTCCCCTCACTATAAAGCCTGGGCCTCATTATACAGCTGTACAGGGGTCTAGTGAAGGCTTTTTAGCCCTTTCCTCAGACTGTAGCTCCTGGGCACAGGCCCTCACTCCTGTCCCTTCACTATAAAGCCTGGGCCTCATTATAAAGCTGTACAGGGGCCTAGTGAAGGCTTTTTAGCCCTTTCCTCAGACTGTAGCTCCTGGGAACAGGCCCTCACTCCTGTCCCCTCACTGTAAAGCCTGAGCCTCATTATACAGCTGTACAGGGGTCTAGTGAAGGCTTTTTAGCCCTTTCCTCAGACTGTAGCTCCTGGGAACAGGCCCTCACTCCTTTCCCTTCACTACAAAGCCTGGGCCTCATTATACAGCTGTACAGGGGTCTAGTGAAGGCTTTTTAGCCCTTTCCTCAGACTGTAGTTCCTGGGAACAGGCCCTCACTCCTGTCCCTTCACTATAAAGCCTGGGCCTTATTATACAGCTGTACAGGGGTCTAGTGAAGGCTTTTTAGCCCTTTCCTCAGACTGTAGATCCTTGGCACAGGCCCTCACTCCTTCCCTTCACTATAAAGCCTGGGCCTCATTATACAGCTGTACAGGGGTCTAGTGAAGGCTTTTTAGCCCTTTCCTCAGACTGTAGCTCCTGGGCACAGGCCCTCACTCCTGTCCCTTCACTATAAAGCCTTGGCCTCATTATACAGCTGTACAGGGGTCTAGTGAAGGCTTTTTAGCCCTTTCCTCAAACTGTAGATCCTGGGCACAGGCCCTCACTCCTGTCCTTTCACTATAAAGCCTTGGCCTCATTATACAGCTGTACAGGGGTCTAGTGAAGGCTTTTTAGCCCTTTCCTCAGACTGTAGATCCTGGGCACAGGCCCTCACTCCTGTCCCTTCACTATAAAGCCTGGGCCTCATTATACAGCTGTACAGGGGTCTAGTGAAGGCTTTTTAGCCCTTTCCTCAGACTGTAGCTCCTGGGAACAGGCCCTCACTCCTTTCCCTTCACTATAAAGCCTGGGCCTCATTATACAGCTGTACAGGGGTTTAGTGAAGGCTTTTTAGCCCATTCCTTAGACTGTAGCTCCTGGGAACAGGCCCTCACTCCTGTCCCTTCACTATAAAGCCTGGGCCTCATTATACAGCTGTACAGGGGTCTAGTGAAGGCTTTTTAGCCCTTACTTCAGACTGTAGATCCTGGGCAGAGTCCCTCACTCCTTCCCTTCACTATAAAGCCTGGGCCTCATTATACAGCTGTACAGGGGTCTAGTGAAGGCTCTTTAGCCCTTTCCTCACACTGTAGCTCCTGGGCACAGGCCCTCACTCCTGTCCCTTCACTATAAAGCCTGGGCCTCATTATACAGCTGTACAGGGGTCTAGTGAAGGCTTTTTAGCCCTTTACTCAGACTGTAGATCCTGGGCACAGGCCCTCACTCCTGTCCCTTCACTATAAAGCCTGGGCCTCATTATACAGCTGTACAGGGGTCTAGTGAAGGCTTTATTGCCCTTTCCTCAGACTGTAGCTCCTGGGCACAGGCCCTCACTCCTGTCCCTTCACTATAAAGCCTGAGCCTCATTATACAGCTGTACAGGGGTCTAGTGAAGGCTTTATAGCCCTTTCCTCAGACTGTAGCTCCTGGGCACAGGCCCTCCTGTCCCTTCACTATAAAGCCTGGGCCTCATTATACAGCTGTACAGGGGTCTAGTGAAGGCTTTTTAGCCCTTTCCTCAGACTGTAGATCCTAATCACAGGCCCTCACTCCTTCCCTTCACTATAAAGCCTGGGCCTCATTATACAGCTGTACGGGGTCTAGTGAAGGCTTTTTAGCCCTTTCCTCAGACTGTAGCTCCTGGGAACAGGCCCTCACTCCTGTCCCTTCACTATAAAGCCTGGGCCTCATTATACAGCTGTACAGGGGTCTAGTGAAGGCTTTTTAGCCCTTTCCTCAGACTGTAGCTCCTGGGAACAGGCCCTCACTCCTGTCCTTTCACTATAAAGCCTGGGCCTCATTATACAGCTGTACAGGGGTCTAGTGAAGGCTTTTTAGCCCTTTCCTCAGGCTGTAGCTCCTGGGAACAGGCCCTCTCTCCTGTCCCTTCACTATAAAGCCTGGGCCTCATTATACAGCTGTACAGGGGTCTAGTGAAGGCTTTTTAGCCCTTTCCTCAGACTGTAGCTCCTGGGAACAGGCCCTCACTCCTGTCCTTTCACTATAAAGCCTGGGCCTCATTATACAGCTGTACAGGGGTCTAGTGAAGGCTTTTTAGCCCTTTCCTCAGACTGTAGATCCTTGGCACAGGCCCTCACTCCTTCCCTTCACTATAAAGCCTGGGCCTCATTACACAGCTGTACAGGGGTCTAGTGAAGGCTTTTTAGCCCTTTCCTCAGACTGTAGCTCCTGGGCACAGGCCCTCACTCCTGTCCCTTCACTATAAAGCCTGGGCCTCATTATACAGCTGTACAGGGTTCTAGTGAAGGCTCTTTAGCCCTTTCCTCACGCTGTAGCTCCTGGGCACAGGCCCTCACTCCTGTCCCTTCACTATAAAGCCTGGGCCTCATTATACAGCTGTACAGGGGTCTAGTGAAGGCTTTTTAGCCCTTTACTCAGACTGTAGATCCTGGGCACAGGCCCTCACTCCTTCCCTTCACTATAAAGCCTTGGCCTCATTATACAGCTGTAGAGGTGTCTAGTGAAGGCTTTTTAGCCATTTCCTCAGACTGTAGCTCCTGGGCACAGGCCCTCACTCCTGTCCCTTCACTATAAAGCCTGGGCCTCATTATACAGCTGTACAGGGGTCTAGTGAAGGCTTTTTTAGACCTTTCCTCAGACTGTAGCTCCTGGGCACAGGCCCTCACTCCTGTCCCTTCACTATAAAGCCTGGGCCTCATTATACAGCTATGCAGGGGTCTAGTGAAGGCTTTTTAGCCCTTTCCTCAGACTGTAGCTCCTGGGAACAGACCCTCACTCCTGTCCCTTCACTATAAAGCCTTGGCCTCATTATACAGCTGTACAGGGATCTAGTGAAAGCTTTTTAGCCCTTTCCTCACACTGTAGCTCCTGGGCACAGGCCCTCACTCCTGTCCCTTCACTATAAAGCCTGGGCCTCATTATACAGCTGTACAGGGGTCTAGTGAAGGCTTTTTAGCCCTTTCCTCAGACTGTAGCTCCTGGGCACAGGCCCTCACTCCTGTCCCTTCACTATAAAGCCTGGGCCTCATTATACAGCTGTACAGGGGTCTAGTGAAGGCTTTTTAGCCCTTTCCTCAGACTGTAGCTCCTGGGAACAGGCCCTCACTCCTGTCCCCTCACTGTAAAGCCTGAGCCTCATTATACAGCTGTACAGGGGTCTAGTGAAGGCTTTTTAGCCCTTTCCTCAGACTGTAGCTCCTGGGCACAGGCCCTCACTCCTGTCCCTTCACTATAAAGCCTGGGCCTCATTATACAGCTGTACAGGGGTCTAGTGAAGGCTTTTTAGCCCTTTCCTCAGACTGTAGCTCCTGGGAACAGGCCCTCACTCCTTTCCCTTCACAATAAAGCCTGGGCCTCATTATACAGCTGTACAGGGGTCTAGTGAAGGCTTTTTAGCCCTTTCCTCAGACTGTAGCTCCTGGGAACAGGCCCTCACTCCTTTCCCTTCACTATAAAGCCTGGGCCTCATTATACAGCTGTACAGGGGTCTAGTGAAGGCTTTTTAGCCCTTTCCTCAGACTGTAGATCCTTGGCACAGGCCCTCACTCCTTCCCTTCACTATAAAGCCTGGGCCTCATTATACAGCTGTACAGGGGTCTAGTGAAGGCTTTTTAGCCCTTTGCTCAGACTGTAGCTCCTGGGCACAGGCCCTCACTCCTGTCCCTTCACTATAAAGCCTTGGCCTCATTATACAGCTGTACAGGGGTCTAGTGAAGGCTTTTTAGCCCTTTCCTCAAACTGTAGATCCTGGGCACAGGCCCTCACTCCTGTCCCTTCACTATAAAGCCTTGGCCTCATTATACAGCTGTACAGGGGTCTAGTGAAGGCTTTTTAGCCCTTTCCTCAGACTGTAGATCCTGGGCACAGGCCCTCACTCCTGTCCCTTCACTATAAAGCCTGGGCCTCATTATACAGCTGTACAGGGGTCTAGTGAAGGCTTTTTAGCCCTTTCCTCAGACTGTAGCTCCTGGGAACAGGCCCTCACTCCTTTCCCTTCACTATAAAGCCTGGGCCTCATTATACAGCTGTTCAGGGGTTTAGTGAAGGCTTTTTAGCCCATTCCTCAGACTGTAGCTCCTGGGAACAGGCCCTCACTCCTGTCCCTTCACTATAAAGCCTGGGCCTCATTATACAGCTGTACAGGGGTCTTGTGAAGGCTTTTTAGCCCTTACCTCAGACTGTAGATCCTGGGCACAGGCCCTCACTCCTGTCCCTTCACTATAAAGCCTGGGCCTCATTATACAGCTGTACAGGGGTCTAGTGAAGGCTCTTTACCCCTTTCCTCACACTGTAGCTCCTGGGCACAGGCCCTCACTCTTGTCCCTTCACTATAAAGCCTGGGCCTCATTATACAGCTGTACAGGGGTCTAGTGAAGGCTTTATAGCCCTTTCCTCAGACTGTAGCTCCTGGGCACAGGCCCTCACTCCTGTCCCTTCACTATAAAGCCTGAGCCTCATTATACAGCTGTACAGGGGTCTAGTGAAGGCTTTATAGCCCTTTCCTCAGACTGTAGCTCCTGGGCACAGGCCCTCCTGTCCCTTCACTATAAAGCCTGGGCCTCATTATACAGCTGTACAGGGGTCTAGTGAAGGCTTTTTAGCCCTTTCCTCAGACTGTAGATCCTAGGCACAGGCCCTCACTCCTTCCCTTCACTATAAAGCCTGGGCCTCATTATACAGCTGTACGGGGTCTAGTGAAGGCTTTTTAGCCCTTTCCTCAGACTGTAGCTCCTGGGAACAGGCCCTTACTCCTCTCCCTTCACTCTAAAGCCTGGGCCTCATTATACAGCTGTACAGGGGTCTAGTGAAGGCTTTTTAGCCCCTTCCTCAGACTGTAGATCCTTGGCACAGGCCCTCACTCCTTCCCTTCACTATAAAGCCGGGGCCTCATTATACAGTTGTACAGGGGTCTAGTGAAGGCTCTTTAGCCCTTTCCTCACACTGTAGCTCCTGGGCACAGGCCCTCACTCCTGTCCCTTCACTATAAAGCCTGTGCCTCATTATACAGCTGTACAGGGGTCTAGTGAAGGCTTTTTAGCCCTTTACTCAGACTGTAGATCCTGGGCACAGGCCCTCACTCCTTCCCTTCACTATAAAGCCTTAGCCTCATTATACAGCTGTAGAGGGGTCTAGTGAAGGCTTTTTAGCCATTTCCTCAGACTGTAGCTCCTGGGCGCAGGCCCTCACTCCTGTCCCTTCACTATAAAGCCTGGGCCTCATTATACAGCTGTACAGGGGTCTAATGAAGGCTTTTTAGCCCTTTCCTCAGGCTGTAGCTCCTGGGCACAGGCCCTCACTCCTGTCCCTTCACTATAAAGCCTGGGCCTCATTATACAGCTATGCAGGGGTCTAGTGAAGGCTTTTTAGCCCTTTCCTCAGACTGTAGCTCCTGGGAACAGGCCCTCACTCCTGTCCCTTCACTATAAAGCCTTGGCCTCATTATAGAGCTGTACAGGGGTCTAGTGAAGGCTTTTTAGCCCTTTCCTCAGACTGTAGCTCCTGGGAACAGGCCCTCACTCCTGTCCCTTCACTATAAAGCCTTGGCCTCATTATACAGCTGTACAGGGGTCTAGTGAAGGCTTTTTAGCCCTTTCCTCACACTGTAGCTCCTGGGCACAGGCCCTCACTCCTGTCCTTTCACTATAAAGCCTGGGCCTCATTATACAGCTGTACAGGGGTCTAGTGAAGGCTTTTTAGCCCTTTCCTCAGACTGTAGCTCCTGGGAACAGGCCCTCACTCCTGTCCCTTCACTATAAAGCCTTGGCCTCATTATAGAGCTGTACAGGGGTCTAGTGAAGGCTTTTTAGCCCTTTCCTCAGACTGTAGCTCCTGGGAACAGGCCCTCACTCCTGTCCCTTCACTATAAAGCTTGGGTCTCATTATACAGCTGTAGAGGGGTCTAGTGAAGGCTTTTTAGCCCTTTCCTCAGACTGTAGCTCCTGGGAACAGGCCCTCACTCCTGTCCCTTCCCTATAAAGCCTTGGCCTCATTATACAGCTGTACAGGGGTCTAGTGAAGGCTTTTTAGCTCTTTCCTCAGAATGTAGCTCCTGGGCACAAGCCCTCACTCCTGTCCCTTCACTATAAAACCTGGGCCTCATTATACAGCTGTACAGGGGTCTAGTGAAGGCTTTTTAGCCCTTTCCTCAGAATGTAGCTCCTGGGCACATGCCCTCACTCCTGTTCCTTCACTATAAAGCCTGGGCCTCATTATACAGCTGTACAGGGGTCTAGTTAAGGCTTTTTAGCCCTTTCCTCAGACTGTAGCTCCTGGGCACAGGCCCTCACTCCTGTCCCTTCACTATAAAGCCTGGGCCTCATTATACAGCTGTACAGGGGTCTAGTGAAGGCTTTTTAACCCTTTCCTCAGACTGTAGATCCTGGGCACAGGCCCTCACTCCTGTCCCTTCACTATAAAGCCTTGGCCTCATTATACAGCTGTACAGGGGTCTAGTGAAGGCTTTTTAGCCCTTTCCTCAGAATGTAGCTCCTGGGCACATGCCCTCACTCCTGTCCCTTCACTTTAAAGCCTGGGCCTCATTATACAGCTGTACAGGGATCTAGTGAAGGCTTTTTAGGCCTTTCCTCAGACTGTAGCTCCTGGGAACAGGCCCTCACTCCTGTCCCTTCACTTTAAAGCCTGGGCCTCATTATACAGCTGTACAGGGATCTAGTGAAGGCTTTTTAGACCTTTCATCAGACTGTAGCTCCTGGGCACAGGCCCTCACTCCTGTCCCTTCACTATAAAGCCTGGGCCTCATTATACAGCTGTACAGGGATCTAGTGAAGGCTTTTTAGCCCTTTCCTCAGACTGTAGCTCCTGGGAACAGGCCCTCACTCCTGTCCCTTCGCTATAAAGCCTGGGCCTCATTATACATCTGTACAGGGATCTAGTGAAGGCTTTTTAGACCTTTCATCAGAATGTAGCTCCTGGGCACAGGCCCTCACTCCTGTCCCTTCACTATAAAGCCTTGGCCTCATTATACAGCTGTATAGGGGTCTAGTGAATGCTTTTTAGCCCTTTTCTCAGACTGTAGCTCCTGGGCACAGGCCCTCACTCCTGTCCCTTCACTATAAAGCCTGGGCCTCATTATACAGCTGTACAGGGGTCTAGTGAAGGCTTTTTAGCCCTTTCCTCAGAGTGGAGCTCCTGGGAACAGGCCCTCACTCCTGTCCCTTCACTATAAAGCCTAGGCCTCATTATACATCTGTACAGGGGTTTAGTGAAGACTTTTTAGCCCTTTCCTCAGATTGTAGCTCCTGTGAACAGGCCCTCACTCCTGTCCCTTCACTATAAAGCCTGGGCCTCATTATACAGCTATACAGGGGTCTAGTGAAGGCTTTTTAGCCCTTTTCTCAGACTGTAGCTCGTGTGAACAGGCCCTCACTCCTGTCCCTTCACTATAAAGCCTGGGCCTCATTATACAGCTGTACAGGGGTCTAGTGAAGGCTTTTTATCCCTTTCCTCAGACTGTAGCTCCTGGTAACAGGCTCTAACTCCTGTCCGTTCACTATGGGTCGCCCTCCACCCAGGGCTGTGGGGTACTCGGTACCTGGCCGGTGTCAGAGGGATGTGTCACAGCGGCGGTGACCTGGTCCGTGGCCCTGGGTGCCCAAATAAATGGTAGTCTGTAATGTAGTTTAAATAGAATAGTTTGTGACGCCGCCTGTGGTGTTCGGCAAGTGAGATGTTAGGCCGACGCTGCATGCAGATCCTCTTGGGCTGGTGATGTGTTGCAGCTTAGATGGTATAGCTCCCCACAGGTGAAGCTGTAGCCCCAGGGCAGTGTAGATGTGATGACAGTTAGATGGTGTAGTGTCTGGCGCAGGGGATGTAGCAGTGCCAGGCAGGCGGACGCAGGAAGGAATGGAGGACACCAGGGAATGTAGTTCCAAAGCTTTTCTCACAGTCTGTAGTGCCTGCTTCCGTACCATGTCCTCCGGGTCAGAGACTCAATCAACCCCCCCCCCCCCGGGCAAGTTAGGACTCTCGTCTCTAGCACTCCGCCAACATGTACCTTCCTGAACGACTCCTCTATAGCGCCTTAAAGTGTGAAGATCTCCTAGTACCGTGTTACACCGGAGTTCTTCCTGACTGATGTTCCCAAGAACTCTACTTGTACGGCAGACAGCTGTAGCCTGCTTCGCCGACTCCCTTCTCCTGTATCCCGGCTCTCTATACAGTCGCTGTTGTGCCCCAAGTCTTAGATAGGAGTAGTGCATTTACAGCCAACTACTCCACCGGTGTCTGCTGCAGTACCATTAGTATCCATACAACCTCGGGGACCGTGCCCCGGCCTTGCGCTGAGAACCTGTAGGCAGGGTTCCTCTTCCAACCCACTTCTCCTCTCTGTTCTCTATACTCCTTTGTTCTGTACTAATCTCTCTCTTATGGAAGTTTTGGGTTTAGTTCACGTCTTTCTCCTCCTTTCCTTTCCCGTGCCAGCTGGCTCAGGTCACTGAGGCAGCTGCAGCACTCCTTCCTCCATCCCTTCTTCCAGGGTTCCTCACTCCTCTCAGAGTGACCTCCTACTCCGCCGAACTTCTGTCTGACTGACCTCGGACTGCTCTGTAATCCTACACTTTCCCACTCTTTTTATGTATCTTAACTCCACCCACCTCCCAGCACGTCCAGTGTTCCAAGCAGGGAACCACCAAAGGTGCTCTGCTACTCTCTAAGTACAAAGCCGCTTGTGGTTGTGCAGAACTACCCTGTTGTGTGGGGTGCAGGTGTTGGAGTATGGAAAGGAGTTCCCACCTTACCTGGGTGGTGGGGCACCACACCTCATGAAGAGAGAGAGGAGGTGCAGTACCTCTGTGGCGACTGAGCCTCAGGGGCGCCACAACTATAAAGCCTGGGAATCATTATACAGCTGTACAGGGGACTAGTGAAGGCTTTTTAGCCCTTTCCTCAGACTGTAGCTCCTGGGCACAGGCCCTCACTCCTATACCTTCACTATAAAGCCTGGGCCTCATTATACAGCTGTACAGGGGTCTAGTGAAGGCTTTTTAGCCCTTTCCTCAGAGTGGAGGTCCTGGGAACAGGCCCTCACTCCAGTCCCTTCACTATAAAGCCTAGGCCTCATTATACAGCTGTACAGGGGTTTAGTGAAGACTTTTTAGCCCTTTCCTCAGATTGTAGCTCCTGGGAACAGGCCCTCACTCCTGTCCCTTCACTATAAAGCCTGGGCCTCATTATACAGCTGTACAGGGTTTTAGTGAAGGCTTTTTAGCCCTTTTCTCAGACTGTAGCTCCTGTGAACAGGCCCTCGCTCCTGTCCCTTCACTATATAGCCTTGGCCTCATTATACAGCTGTACAGGGGTGTAGTGAAAGCTTTTTAGCCCTTTCCTCAGACTGTAGCTCCTGGGCACAGGCCCTCACTCCTGTCCCTTCACTGTAAAGCCTGGGCCTCATTATACAGCTGTACAGGGGTCTAGAGAAGGCTTTTTAGCCCTTTCCTCAGACTGTAGCTCCTGGGCACAGGCCCTCACTCCTGTCCCTTCACTGTAAAGCCTGGGCCTCATTATAGAGCTGTACAGGGGTCTAGTGAAGGCTTTTTAGCCCTTTCTTCAGACTGTAGCTCCTGGGATCAGGCACTCACTCCTGTCCCTTCACTATAAAGCCTGGGCCTCATTATACAGCTGTACAGGGGACTAGTGAAGGCTTTGTAGCCCTTTCCTCAGACTGTAGCTCCTGGGCACAGGCCCTCACTCCTGTCCTTTCACTATAAAGCCTTGGCCTCATTATACAGCTGTACAGGGGTCTAGTGAAGGCTTTTTAGCCCTTTCCTCAGACTGTAGATCCTGGGCACAGGCCCTCACTCCTGTCCCTTCACTATAAAGCCTGGGCCTCATTATACAGCTGTACAGGGGTCTAGTGAAGGCTTTTTAGCCCTTTCCTCAGACTGTAGCTCCTGGGAACAGGCCCTCACTCCTTTCCCTTCACTATAAAGCCTGGGCCTCATTATACAGCTGTACAGGGGTTTAGTGAAGGCTTTTTAGCCCATTCCTTAGACTGTAGCTCCTGGGAACAGGCCCTCACTCCTGTCCCTTCACTATAAAGCCTGGGCCTCATTATACAGCTGTACAGGGGTCTAGTGAAGGCTTTTTAGCCCTTACTTCAGACTGTAGATCCTGGGCAGAGTCCCTCACTCCTTCCCTTCACTATAAAGCCTGGGCCTCATTATACAGCTGTACAGGGGTCTAGTGAAGGCTCTTTAGCCCTTTCCTCACACTGTAGCTCCTGGGCACAGGCCCTCACTCCTGTCCCTTCACTATAAAGCCTGGGCCTCATTATACAGCTGTACAGGGGTCTAGTGAAGGCTTTTTAGCCCTTTTCTCAGACTGTAGCTCCTGGGCACAGGCCCTCACTCCTGTCCCTTCACTATAAAGCCTGGGCCTCATTATACAGCTGTACAGGGGTCTAGTGAAGGCTTTTTAGCCCTTTCCTCAGAGTGGAGCTCCTGGGAACAGGCCCTCACTCCTGTCCCTTCACTATAAAGCCTAGGCCTCATTATACATCTGTACAGGGGTTTAGTGAAGACTTTTTAGCCCTTTCCTCAGATTGTAGCTCCTGTGAACAGGCCCTCACTCCTGTCCCTTCACTATAAAGCCTGGGCCTCATTATACAGCTATACAGGGGTCTAGTGAAGGCTTTTTAGCCCTTTTCTCAGACTGTAGCTCGTGTGAACAGGCCCTCACTCCTGTCCCTTCACTATAAAGCCTGGGCCTCATTATACAGCTGTACAGGGGTCTAGTGAAGGCTTTTTATCCCTTTCCTCAGACTGTAGCTCCTGGTAACAGGCTCTAACTCCTGTCCGTTCACTATGGGTCGCCCTCCACCCAGGGCTGTGGGGTACTCGGTACCGGGCCGGTGTCAGAGGGATGTGTCACAGCGGCGGTGACCTGGTCCGTGGCCCTGGGTGCCCAAATAAATGGTAGTCTGTAATGTAGTTTAAATAGAATAGTTTGTGACGCCGCCTGTGGTGTTCGGCAAGTGAGATGTTAGGCCGACGCTGCATGCAGATCCTCTTGGGCTGGTGATGTGTTGCAGCTTAGATGGTATAGCTCCCCACAGGTGAAGCTGTAGCCCCAGGGCAGTGTAGATGTGATGACAGTTAGATGGTGTAGTGTCTGGCGCAGGGGATGTAGCAGTGCCAGGCAGGCGGACGCAGGAAGGAATGGAGGACACCAGGGAATGTAGTTCCAAAGCTTTTCTCACAGTCTGTAGTGCCTGCTTCCGTACCATGTCCTCCGGGTCAGAGACTCAATCAACCCCCCCCCCCCCGGGCAAGTTAGGACTCTCGTCTCTAGCACTCCGCCAACATGTACCTTCCTGAACGACTCCTCTATAGCGCCTTAAAGTGTGAAGATCTCCTAGTACCGTGTTACACCGGAGTTCTTCCTGACTGATGTTCCCAAGAACTCTACTTGTACGGCAGACAGCTGTAGCCTGCTTCGCCGACTCCCTTCTCCTGTGTCCCGGCTCTCTATACAGTCGCTGTTGTGCCCCAAGTCTTAGATAGGAGTAGTGCATTTACAGCCAACTACTCCACCGGTGTCTGCTGCAGTACCATTAGTATCCATACAACCTCGGGGACCGTGCCCCGGCCTTGCGCTGAGAACCTGTAGGCAGGGTTCCTCTTCCAACCCACTTCTCCTCTCTGTTCTCTATACTCCTTTGTTCTGTACTAATCTCTCTCTTATGGAAGTTTTGGGTTTAGTTCACGTCTTTCTCCTCCTTTCCTTTCCCGTGCCAGCTGGCTCAGGTCACTGAGGCAGCTGCAGCACTCCTTCCTCCATCCCTTCTTCCAGGGTTCCTCACTCCTCTCAGAGTGACCTCCTACTCCGCCGAACTTCTGTCTGACTGACCTCGGACTGCTCTGTAATCCTACACTTTCCCACTCTTTTTATGTATCTTAACTCCACCCACCTCCCAGCACGTCCAGTGTTCCAAGCAGGGAACCACCAAAGGTGCTCTGCTACTCTCTAAGTACAAAGCCGCTTGTGGTTGTGCAGAACTACCCTGTTGTGTGGGGTGCAGGTGTTGGAGTATGGAAAGGAGTTCCCACCTTACCTGGGTGGTGGGGCACCACACCTCATGAAGAGAGAGAGGAGGTGCAGTACCTCTGTGGCGACTGAGCCTCAGGGGCGCCACAACTATAAAGCCTGGGAATCATTATACAGCTGTACAGGGGACTAGTGAAGGCTTTTTAGCCCTTTCCTCAGACTGTAGCTCCTGGGCACAGGCCCTCACTCCTATACCTTCACTATAAAGCCTGGGCCTCATTATACAGCTGTACAGGGGTCTAGTGAAGGCTTTTTAGCCCTTTCCTCAGAGTGGAGGTCCTGGGAACAGGCCCTCACTCCAGTCCCTTCACTATAAAGCCTAGGCCTCATTATACAGCTGTACAGGGGTTTAGTGAAGACTTTTTAGCCCTTTCCTCAGATTGTAGCTCCTGGGAACAGGCCCTCACTCCTGTCCCTTCACTATAAAGCCTGGGCCTCATTATACAGCTGTACAGGGTTTTAGTGAAGGCTTTTTAGCCCTTTTCTCAGACTGTAGCTCCTGTGAACAGGCCCTCGCTCCTGTCCCTTCACTATATAGCCTTGGCCTCATTATACAGCTGTACAGGGGTGTAGTGAAAGCTTTTTAGCCCTTTCCTCAGACTGTAGCTCCTGGGCACAGGCCCTCACTCCTGTCCCTTCACTGTAAAGCCTGGGCCTCATTATACAGCTGTACAGGGGTCTAGAGAAGGCTTTTTAGCCCTTTCCTCAGACTGTAGCTCCTGGGCACAGGCCCTCACTCCTGTCCCTTCACTGTAAAGCCTGGGCCTCATTATAGAGCTGTAAAGGGGTCTAGTGAAGGCTTTTTAGCCCTTTCTTCAGACTGTAGCTCCTGGGATCAGGCACTCACTCCTGTCCCTTCACTATAAAGCCTGGGCCTCATTATACAGCTGTACAGGGGACTAGTGAAGGCTTTGTAGCCCTTTCCTCAGACTGTAGCTCCTGGGCACAGGCCCTCACTCCTGTCCTTTCACTATAAAGCCTTGGCCTCATTATACAGCTGTACAGGGGTCTAGTGAAGGCTTTTTAGCCCTTTCCTCAGACTGTAGATCCTGGGCACAGGCCCTCACTCCTGTCCCTTCACTATAAAGCCTGGGCCTCATTATACAGCTGTACAGGGGTCTAGTGAAGGCTTTTTAGCCCTTTCCTCAGACTGTAGCTCCTGGGAACAGGCCCTCACTCCTTTCCCTTCACTATAAAGCCTGGGCCTCATTATACAGCTGTACAGGGGTTTAGTGAAGGCTTTTTAGCCCATTCCTTAGACTGTAGCTCCTGGGAACAGGCCCTCACTCCTGTCCCTTCACTATAAAGCCTGGGCCTCATTATACAGCTGTACAGGGGTCTAGTGAAGGCTTTTTAGCCCTTACTTCAGACTGTAGATCCTGGGCAGAGTCCCTCACTCCTTCCCTTCACTATAAAGCCTGGGCCTCATTATACAGCTGTACAGGGGTCTAGTGAAGGCTCTTTAGCCCTTTCCTCACACTGTAGCTCCTGGGCACAGGCCCTCACTCCTGTCCCTTCACTATAAAGCCTGGGCCTCATTATACAGCTGTACAGGGGTCTAGTGAAGGCTTTTTAGCCCTTTACTCAGACTGTAGATCCTGGGCACAGGCCCTCACTCCTGTCCCTTCACTATAAAGCCTGGGCCTCATTATACAGCTGTACAGGGGTCTAGTGAAGGCTTTATTGCCCTTTCCTCAGACTGTAGCTCCTGGGCACAGGCCCTCACTCCTGTCCCTTCACTATAAAGCCTGAGCCTCATTATACAGCTGTACAGGGGTCTAGTGAAGGCTTTATAGCCCTTTCCTCAGACTGTAGCTCCTGGGCACAGGCCCTCCTGTCCCTTCACTATAAAGCCTGGGCCTCATTATACAGCTGTACAGGGGTCTAGTGAAGGCTTTTTAGCCCTTTCCTCAGACTGTAGATCCTAATCACAGGCCCTCACTCCTTCCCTTCACTATAAAGCCTGGGCCTCATTATACAGCTGTACGGGGTCTAGTGAAGGCTTTTTAGCCCTTTCCTCAGACTGTAGCTCCTGGGAACAGGCCCTCACTCCTGTCCCTTCACTATAAAGCCTGGGCCTCATTATACAGCTGTACAGGGGTCTAGTGAAGGCTTTTTAGCCCTTTCCTCAGACTGTAGCTCCTGGGAACAGGCCCTCACTCCTGTCCTTTCACTATAAAGCCTGGGCCTCATTATACAGCTGTACAGGGGTCTAGTGAAGGCTTTTTAGCCCTTTCCTCAGGCTGTAGCTCCTGGGAACAGGCCCTCTCTCCTGTCCCTTCACTATAAAGCCTGGGCCTCATTATACAGCTGTACAGGGGTCTAGTGAAGGCTTTTTAGCCCTTTCCTCAGACTGTAGCTCCTGGGAACAGGCCCTCACTCCTGTCCTTTCACTATAAAGCCTGGGCCTCATTATACAGCTGTACAGGGGTCTAGTGAAGGCTTTTTAGCCCTTTCCTCAGACTGTAGATCCTTGGCACAGGCCCTCACTCCTTCCCTTCACTATAAAGCCTGGGCCTCATTACACAGCTGTACAGGGGTCTAGTGAAGGCTTTTTAGCCCTTTCCTCAGACTGTAGCTCCTGGGCACAGGCCCTCACTCCTGTCCCTTCACTATAAAGCCTGGGCCTCATTATACAGCTGTACAGGGGTCTAGTGAAGGCTCTTTAGCCCTTTCCTCACGCTGTAGCTCCTGGGCACAGGCCCTCACTCCTGTCCCTTCACTATAAAGCCTGGGCCTCATTATACAGCTGTACAGGGGTCTAGTGAAGGCTTTTTAGCCCTTTACTCAGACTGTAGATCCTGGGCACAGGCCCTCACTCCTTCCCTTCACTATAAAGCCTTGGCCTCATTATACAGCTGTAGAGGTGTCTAGTGAAGGCTTTTTAGCCATTTCCTCAGACTGTAGCTCCTGGGCACAGGCCCTCACTCCTGTCCCTTCACTATAAAGCCTGGGCCTCATTATACAGCTGTACAGGGGTCTAGTGAAGGCTTTTTTAGACCTTTCCTCAGACTGTAGCTCCTGGGCACAGGCCCTCACTCCTGTCCCTTCACTATAAAGCCTGGGCCTCATTATACAGCTATGCAGGGGTCTAGTGAAGGCTTTTTAGCCCTTTCCTCAGACTGTAGCTCCTGGGAACAGACCCTCACTCCTGTCCCTTCACTATAAAGCCTTGGCCTCATTATACAGCTGTACAGGGATCTAGTGAAAGCTTTTTAGCCCTTTCCTCACACTGTAGCTCCTGGGCACAGGCCCTCACTCCTGTCCCTTCACTATAAAGCCTGGGCCTCATTATACAGCTGTACAGGGGTCTAGTGAAGGCTTTTTAGCCCTTTCCTCAGACTGTAGCTCCTGGGCACAGGCCCTCACTCCTGTCCCTTCACTATAAAGCCTGGGCCTCATTATACAGCTGTACAGGGGTCTAGTGAAGGCTTTTTAGCCCTTTCCTCAGACTGTAGCTCCTGGGAACAGGCCCTCACTCCTGTCCCCTCACTGTAAAGCCTGAGCCTCATTATACAGCTGTACAGGGGTCTAGTGAAGGCTTTTTAGCCCTTTCCTCAGACTGTAGCTCCTGGGCACAGGCCCTCACTCCTGTCCCTTCACTATAAAGCCTGGGCCTCATTATACAGCTGTACAGGGGTCTAGTGAAGGCTTTTTAGCCCTTTCCTCAGACTGTAGCTCCTGGGAACAGGCCCTCACTCCTTTCCCTTCACAATAAAGCCTGTGCCTCATTATACAGCTGTACAGGGGTCTAGTGAAGGCTTTTTAGCCCTTTCCTCAGACTGTAGCTCCTGGGAACAGGCCCTCACTCCTTTCCCTTCACTATAAAGCCTGGGCCTCATTATACAGCTGTACAGGGGTCTAGTGAAGGCTTTTTAGCCCTTTCCTCAGACTGTAGATCCTTGGCACAGGCCCTCACTCCTTCCCTTCACTATAAAGCCTGGGCCTCATTATACAGCTGTACAGGGGTCTAGTGAAGGCTTTTTAGCCCTTTGCTCAGACTGTAGCTCCTGGGCACAGGCCCTCACTCCTGTCCCTTCACTATAAAGCCTTGGCCTCATTATACAGCTGTACAGGGGTCTAGTGAAGGCTTTTTAGCCCTTTCCTCAAACTGTAGATCCTGGGCACAGGCCCTCACTCCTGTCCCTTCACTATAAAGCCTTGGCCTCATTATACAGCTGTACAGGGGTCTAGTGAAGGCTTTTTAGCCCTTTCCTCAGACTGTAGATCCTGGGCACAGGCCCTCACTCCTGTCCCTTCACTATAAAGCCTGGGCCTCATTATACAGCTGTACAGGGGTCTAGTGAAGGCTTTTTAGCCCTTTCCTCAGACTGTAGCTCCTGGGAACAGGCCCTCACTCCTTTCCCTTCACTATAAAGCCTGGGCCTCATTATACAGCTGTTCAGGGGTTTAGTGAAGGCTTTTTAGCCCATTCCTCAGACTGTAGCTCCTGGGAACAGGCCCTCACTCCTGTCCCTTCACTATAAAGCCTGGGCCTCATTATACAGCTGTACAGGGGTCTTGTGAAGGCTTTTTAGCCCTTACCTCAGACTGTAGATCCTGGGCACAGGCCCTCACTCCTGTCCCTTCACTATAAAGCCTGGGCCTCATTATACAGCTGTACAGGGGTCTAGTGAAGGCTCTTTACCCCTTTCCTCACACTGTAGCTCCTGGGCACAGGCCCTCACTCTTGTCCCTTCACTATAAAGCCTGTGCCTCATTATACAGCTGTACAGGGGTCTAGTGAAGGCTTTATAGCCCTTTCCTCAGACTGTAGCTCCTGGGCACAGGCCCTCACTCCTGTCCCTTCACTATAAAGCCTGAGCCTCATTATACAGCTGTACAGGGGTCTAGTGAAGGCTTTATAGCCCTTTCCTCAGACTGTAGCTCCTGGGCACAGGCCCTCCTGTCCCTTCACTATAAAGCCTGGGCCTCATTATACAGCTGTACAGGGGTCTAGTGAAGGCTTTTTAGCCCTTTCCTCAGACTGTAGATCCTAGGCACAGGCCCTCACTCCTTCCCTTCACTATAAAGCCTGGGCCTCATTATACAGCTGTACGGGGTCTAGTGAAGGCTTTTTAGCCCTTTCCTCAGACTGTAGCTCCTGGGAACAGGCCCTTACTCCTCTCCCTTCACTCTAAAGCCTGGGCCTCATTATACAGCTGTACAGGGGTCTAGTGAAGGCTTTTTAGCCCCTTCCTCAGACTGTAGATCCTTGGCACAGGCCCTCACTCCTTCCCTTCACTATAAAGCCGGGGCCTCATTATACAGTTGTACAGGGGTCTAGTGAAGGCTCTTTAGCCCTTTCCTCACACTGTAGCTCCTGGGCACAGGCCCTCACTCCTGTCCCTTCACTATAAAGCCTGTGCCTCATTATACAGCTGTACAGGGGTCTAGTGAAGGCTTTTTAGCCCTTTACTCAGACTGTAGATCCTGGGCACAGGCCCTCACTCCTTCCCTTCACTATAAAGCCTTAGCCTCATTATACAGCTGTAGAGGGGTCTAGTGAAGGCTTTTTAGCCATTTCCTCAGACTGTAGCTCCTGGGCGCAGGCCCTCACTCCTGTCCCTTCACTATAAAGCCTGGGCCTCATTATACAGCTGTACAGGGGTCTAATGAAGGCTTTTTAGCCCTTTCCTCAGGCTGTAGCTCCTGGGCACAGGCCCTCACTCCTGTCCCTTCACTATAAAGCCTGGGCCTCATTATACAGCTATGCAGGGGTCTAGTGAAGGCTTTTTAGCCCTTTCCTCAGACTGTAGCTCCTGGGAACAGGCCCTCACTCCTGTCCCTTCACTATAAAGCCTTGGCCTCATTATAGAGCTGTACAGGGGTCTAGTGAAGGCTTTTTAGCCCTTTCCTCAGACTGTAGCTCCTGGGAACAGGCCCTCACTCCTGTCCCTTCACTATAAAGCCTTGGCCTCATTATACAGCTGTACAGGGGTCTAGTGAAGGCTTTTTAGCCCTTTCCTCACACTGTAGCTCCTGGGCACAGGCCCTCACTCCTGTCCTTTCACTATAAAGCCTGGGCCTCATTATACAGCTGTACAGGGGTCTAGTGAAGGCTTTTTAGCCCTTTCCTCAGACTGTAGCTCCTGGGAACAGGCCCTCACTCCTGTCCCTTCACTATAAAGCCTTGGCCTCATTATAGAGCTGTACAGGGGTCTAGTGAAGGCTTTTTAGCCCTTTCCTCAGACTGTAGCTCCTGGGAACAGGCCCTCACTCCTGTCCCTTCACTATAAAGCTTGGGTCTCATTATACAGCTGTAGAGGGGTCTAGTGAAGGCTTTTTAGCCCTTTCCTCAGACTGTAGCTCCTGGGAACAGGCCCTCACTCCTGTCCCTTCCCTATAAAGCCTTGGCCTCATTATACAGCTGTACAGGGGTCTAGTGAAGGCTTTTTAGCTCTTTCCTCAGAATGTAGCTCCTGGGCACAAGCCCTCACTCCTGTCCCTTCACTATAAAACCTGGGCCTCATTATACAGCTGTACAGGGGTCTAGTGAAGGCTTTTTAGCCCTTTCCTCAGAATGTAGCTCCTGGGCACATGCCCTCACTCCTGTTCCTTCACTATAAAGCCTGGGCCTCATTATACAGCTGTACAGGGGTCTAGTTAAGGCTTTTTAGCCCTTTCCTCAGACTGTAGCTCCTGGGCACAGGCCCTCACTCCTGTCCCTTCACTATAAAGCCTGGGCCTCATTATACAGCTGTACAGGGGTCTAGTGAAGGCTTTTTAACCCTTTCCTCAGACTGTAGATCCTGGGCACAGGCCCTCACTCCTGTCCCTTCACTATAAAGCCTTGGCCTCATTATACAGCTGTACAGGGGTCTAGTGAAGGCTTTTTAGCCCTTTCCTCAGAATGTAGCTCCTGGGCACATGCCCTCACTCCTGTCCCTTCACTTTAAAGCCTGGGCCTCATTATACAGCTGTACAGGGATCTAGTGAAGGCTTTTTAGGCCTTTCCTCAGACTGTAGCTCCTGGGAACAGGCCCTCACTCCTGTCCCTTCACTTTAAAGCCTGGGCCTCATTATACAGCTGTACAGGGATCTAGTGAAGGCTTTTTAGACCTTTCATCAGACTGTAGCTCCTGGGCACAGGCCCTCACTCCTGTCCCTTCACTATAAAGCCTGGGCCTCATTATACAGCTGTACAGGGATCTAGTGAAGGCTTTTTAGCCCTTTCCTCAGACTGTAGCTCCTGGGAACAGGCCCTCACTCCTGTCCCTTCGCTATAAAGCCTGGGCCTCATTATACATCTGTACAGGGATCTAGTGAAGGCTTTTTAGACCTTTCATCAGAATGTAGCTCCTGGGCACAGGCCCTCACTCCTGTCCCTTCACTATAAAGCCTTGGCCTCATTATACAGCTGTATAGGGGTCTAGTGAATGCTTTTTAGCCCTTTTCTCAGACTGTAGCTCCTGGGCACAGGCCCTCACTCCTGTCCCTTCACTATAAAGCCTGGGCCTCATTATACAGCTGTACAGGGGTCTAGTGAAGGCTTTTTAGCCCTTTCCTCAGAGTGGAGCTCCTGGGAACAGGCCCTCACTCCTGTCCCTTCACTATAAAGCCTAGGCCTCATTATACATCTGTACAGGGGTTTAGTGAAGACTTTTTAGCCCTTTCCTCAGATTGTAGCTCCTGTGAACAGGCCCTCACTCCTGTCCCTTCACTATAAAGCCTGGGCCTCATTATACAGCTATACAGGGGTCTAGTGAAGGCTTTTTAGCCCTTTTCTCAGACTGTAGCTCGTGTGAACAGGCCCTCACTCCTGTCCCTTCACTATAAAGCCTGGGCCTCATTATACAGCTGTACAGGGGTCTAGTGAAGGCTTTTTATCCCTTTCCTCAGACTGTAGCTCCTGGTAACAGGCTCTAACTCCTGTCCGTTCACTATGGGTCGCCCTCCACCCAGGGCTGTGGGGTACTCGGTACCGGGCCGGTGTCAGAGGGATGTGTCACAGCGGCGGTGACCTGGTCCGTGGCCCTGGGTGCCCAAATAAATGGTAGTCTGTAATGTAGTTTAAATAGAATAGTTTGTGACGCCGCCTGTGGTGTTCGGCAAGTGAGATGTTAGGCCGACGCTGCATGCAGATCCTCTTGGGCTGGTGATGTGTTGCAGCTTAGATGGTATAGCTCCCCACAGGTGAAGCTGTAGCCCCAGGGCAGTGTAGATGTGATGACAGTTAGATGGTGTAGTGTCTGGCGCAGGGGATGTAGCAGTGCCAGGCAGGCGGACGCAGGAAGGAATGGAGGACACCAGGGAATGTAGTTCCAAAGCTTTTCTCACAGTCTGTAGTGCCTGCTTCCGTACCATGTCCTCCGGGTCAGAGACTCAATCAACCCCCCCCCCCCGGGCAAGTTAGGACTCTCGTCTCTAGCACTCCGCCAACATGTACCTTCCTGAACGACTCCTCTATAGCGCCTTAAAGTGTGAAGATCTCCTAGTACCGTGTTACACCGGAGTTCTTCCTGACTGATGTTCCCAAGAACTCTACTTGTACGGCAGACAGCTGTAGCCTGCTTCGCCGACTCCCTTCTCCTGTGTCCCGGCTCTCTATACAGTCGCTGTTGTGCCCCAAGTCTTAGATAGGAGTAGTGCATTTACAGCCAACTACTCCACCGGTGTCTGCTGCAGTACCATTAGTATCCATACAACCTCGGGGACCGTGCCCCGGCCTTGCGCTGAGAACCTGTAGGCAGGGTTCCTCTTCCAACCCACTTCTCCTCTCTGTTCTCTATACTCCTTTGTTCTGTACTAATCTCTCTCTTATGGAAGTTTTGGGTTTAGTTCACGTCTTTCTCCTCCTTTCCTTTCCCGTGCCAGCTGGCTCAGGTCACTGAGGCAGCTGCAGCACTCCTTCCTCCATCCCTTCTTCCAGGGTTCCTCACTCCTCTCAGAGTGACCTCCTACTCCGCCGAACTTCTGTCTGACTGACCTCGGACTGCTCTGTAATCCTACACTTTCCCACTCTTTTTATGTATCTTAACTCCACCCACCTCCCAGCACGTCCAGTGTTCCAAGCAGGGAACCACCAAAGGTGCTCTGCTACTCTCTAAGTACAAAGCCGCTTGTGGTTGTGCAGAACTACCCTGTTGTGTGGGGTGCAGGTGTTGGAGTATGGAAAGGAGTTCCCACCTTACCTGGGTGGTGGGGCACCACACCTCATGAAGAGAGAGAGGAGGTGCAGTACCTCTGTGGCGACTGAGCCTCAGGGGCGCCACAACTATAAAGCCTGGGAATCATTATACAGCTGTACAGGGGACTAGTGAAGGCTTTTTAGCCCTTTCCTCAGACTGTAGCTCCTGGGAACAGGCCCTCACTCCTGTCCCTTCACTATAAAGCCTGGGCCTCATTATACAGCTGTACAGGGGACTAGTGAAGGCTTTTTAGCCCTTTCCTCAGACTGTAGCTCCTGGGCACAGGCCCTCACTCCTATACCTTCACTATAAAGCCTGGGCCTCATTATACAGCTGTACAGGGGTCTAGTGAAGGCTTTTTAGCCCTTTCCTCAGAGTGGAGGTCCTGGGAACAGGCCCTCACTCCAGTCCCTTCACTATAAAGCCTAGGCCTCATTATACAGCTGTACAGGGGTTTAGTGAAGACTTTTTAGCCCTTTCCTCAGATTGTAGCTCCTGGGAACAGGCCCTCACTCCTGTCCCTTCACTATAAAGCCTGGGCCTCATTATACAGCTGTACAGGGTTTTAGTGAAGGCTTTTTAGCCCTTTTCTCAGACTGTAGCTCCTGTGAACAGGCCCTCGCTCCTGTCCCTTCACTATATAGCCTTGGCCTCATTATACAGCTGTACAGGGGTGTAATGAAAGCTTTTTAGCCCTTTCCTCAGACTGTAGCTCCTGGGCACAGGCCCTCACTCCTGTCCCTTCACTGTAAAGCCTGGGCCTCATTATACAGCTGTACAGGGGTCTAGAGAAGGCTTTTTAGCCCTTTCCTCAGACTGTAGCTCCTGGGCACAGGCCCTCACTCCTGTCCCTTCACTGTAAAGCCTGGGCCTCATTATAGAGCTGTACAGGGGTCTAGTGAAGGCTTTTTAGCCCTTTCTTCAGACTGTAGCTCCTGGGATCAGGCACTCACTCCTGTCCCTTCACTATAAAGCCTGGGCCTCATTATACAGCTGTACAGGGGACTAGTGAAGGCTTTGTAGCCCTTTCCTCAGACTGTAGCTCCTGGGCACAGGCCCTCACTCCTATACCTTCACTATAAAGCCTGGGCCTCATTATACAGCTGTACAGGGGTCTAGTGAAGGCTTTTTAGCCCTTTCCTCAGAGTGGAGCTCCTGGGAACAGGCCCTCACTCCAGTCCCTTCACTATAAAGCCTGGGCCTCATTATACAGCTGTACAGGGGTCTAGTGAAGGCTTTTTAGCCCTTTCCTCAGAGTGGAGCTCCTGGGCACAGGCCCTCACTCCTGTCCCTTCACTATAAAGCCTGGGCCTCATTATACAGCTGTACAGGGGTCTAGTGAAGGCTTTGTAGCCCTTTCCTCAGTCTGTAGCTCCTGGGCACAGGCCCTCACTCCTGTCCCTTCACTATAAAGCCTTGGCCTCATTATACAGCTGTACAGGGGTCTAGTGAAGGCTTTTTAGTGCTTTCCTCAGACTGTAGCTCCTGGGAACAGCCCCTCACTCCTTCCCTTCACTATAAAGCCTGGGCCTCAATATACAGCTGTACAGGAGTCTAGTGAAGGCTTTTTAGCCCTTTCCTCAGACTGTAGCTCCTGGGCACAGGCTCTCACTCCTGTCCCTTCACTATAAAGCCTGGGCCTCATTATACAGCTGTACAGGGGTCTAGTGAAGGCTTTTTATCCCTTTCCTCAGACTGTAGCTCCTGGGAACAGGCCCTCACTCCTGTCCGTTCACTATGGGTCGCCCTCCACCAAGGGCTGTGGGGTACTCGGTACCTTGCCGGTGTCAGAGGGATGTGTCACAGCGGCGGTGACCTGGTCCGTGGCCCTGGGTGCCCAAATCAATGGTAGTCTGTAATGTAGTTTAAATAGAAAAGTTTGTGACGCCGCCTGTGGTGTTCGGCAAGTGAGATGTTAGGCCGACGCTGCATGCAGATCCTCTGGTAAATATACCAAGTATGACTAGGACACATGGTAACAATCATTATATATAATTAGTTTGAGTCCCCTTGTGTCCACTCGGATTAGTTATGCCTATCACCAAATATAACATATCCAACGAAAGAAAACGATGATTAAAAGGCTTTTTTTACTAATATAAAGAGAAACTTTATTGTTTAGAACCATAGATAAAATATTACATATCACCAATTAGGGGATTAAGGGGAAGTAAACATACACATATGTATATTGTGATTACACATCTAAAAAGACGCACATAACCAGCACCTGAAAGTGTAACCTATACACCTCCAATTATATGACTATCAAAAATTGACAGTTTTGCTGAAAAATAGTACATCAATCTCAAAGTGGACACTACAATATTATGTCCTCATATCCTACAGCTAATTTAGAAAATTCATATTATAGATGACTATTATATCATGCCTCCACCGCCGAGAAGCTAACCGTTATATATAATGGACGTAATCACTTATAATAATAGATCTTATATGGTGTGGTACCTAAATGTAGCCACTTATCCTGGCTAATCACCCATAATGTTATCTACAATACCGCCAGCAAGTGGCCACTAAACATACCATAGTGATTATCACCGGCAACAGCCGCTATGTACAAAAAAATCACATCACGCCATAATGGCCATTACCAGCAATGGCCGCTACATATGTAGATTAACGTCCTTACTAAACTAATTATTACCGGCAGTGGTGGTCTGGAGGTGCACAGGTGCCTGGGTAGCGCGTCCGCCCCGACGCGCGTTTCGGACCCGCCTTTTTCAAGGGGCCTAGCCGGTATGTACACCGGCGTCGTTAAATAGTGTACCCGGACGCCGCGAAATCGGCGTTACCGGAAGTCATGTCCGCGGCCCGGAAGTGACGCGCTCTGTCACCGAGGCAACCACAACACCGGTCAGCATCGGCGTCACACAGTGGGAGTGGCCGGGGCGGGCCAACCCCATCATGTAGAGACGCCACATGCGGACAGGGGCAGCGGTGACAAGGGGACAGGCGCGTACAGGGCCGCTGGCACCGACCCATAGCTACACGGAAAACAAAGAACACATTTATTGTAATATACACATACTACCAATTATACACAGGATCAGCAACCATCTATAAGGACACTACCATATATATTTTTTCTATTTTAATATATAACAATTATTACACCATCAACAATAATCCTTGCATATCATTATTAGACTAAGGATATATATAATATAAACATCATGATCCTTGCTGACTTCTTCATTTCTTGGCAACAATTATTCACCCACAAGGGGCTAGAATATATAATATGATGTCCATAGATATATGGTTCACTTTGTCCATCCTTATAGATCCCAACACTAAAGTAATAAAATAAAACATTAAAAGAAAAATTAAAAAAGTGATATCACAAATCATAGGCGATGTTTACCCACAGAGCAGTATTCATAGGAATGGGGCATAACTGATGTTTTCATTGAGTCCAGATGGATGGACTGATCCAATTGTCCATATCCATCTGGACTCAAGTTGGGCCATCTTGTTGGAAATCCCACCCCCACGGATCCCTGTCTCAACCATGTCGATACCCCTCACCCTAAGGAGGCTGCCATCGCAGCCATGGTATCTCCGAAAATGGCGTGGAATGGTCTTTAATGATGTTATATCCTCCGCGGTCGCTGCAGCCTCTATGCCCAAAACATGTTCCCGCACTCTAACCTTTAGCTGTCTAGTAGTCATACCCACGTAGATCATATTACATGGGCAGACAGCATAATATACTACATTTTTACTAGTACATGTGATATATTTTTTTATTTTAAACTCCCGGGATCCATTTTGGGTAACAAAAACTTCTGTGCGATCAATGTTTGGGCAAGTGACGCAGCGACCACACGGAGTACTACCACAATGACCAGCCATTTGATCTAAGAAGGTGACCATTGGCTCACCCACATAGTGGCTTTGCACCAACTTATCGCGCAAATTCCTTGATCTTCTGGCCGCGACAGCAGCCCTATCCGGCAGGAGACTCGACAAGACCGGATCAGCCTTCAATATATGCCAGGATTTATCTAGAATCTTCCGCATACGCGGGAAGTGTGAATGATAATTGGTAACAAACCTCACTTTACCCGATTCTTTCCTGGATTTTGTACCATATAGGAGTGTGTCTCTTGACGAGTATCTGGCCCTATTAAATGCCTTTTTGATCATTCGGTTACTGAAACCTCGTTCAAGCAGCCTTTCCTTTAAATCTTCCGCCTGCCTGAAAAAGTCTTCATTGGTCGAGCACAACCTGCGTAATCGCAGGAATTGTCCGGTGGGAACCGACTGGACCATATGTCCCGGATGGGAAGATGATGCGTGGAGTAACATATTGGTAGCAGTTGGCTTACGGAAGATATCCGTTTGTATCTCACCCCTATGATCTTTCTTCAAGACTATATCTAGGAAATCTATTGATACCGGATCATATTTATAGGTAATGTAGATATTTAAATCATTATTATTTAAGGATAGCATAAAGGACTCGAGGTCAACCCTAGACCCCTGCCAGATCAACAGTATGTCATCGATGTACCGCGTCCAAGAGAGGACGCGGCACATCGGCATCTGCTGATCTGGCAGGGAGAGGTCTCTCTCCCACAGCCCCAGGAACAGGTTAGCATAAGCAGGGGCAAAAGATGCCCCCATAGCTGTTCCCTGGAGCTGTAGGAAGAAAGACCCCTTAAAAACGAAAAAGTTATGCGTCAAAGTAAAACGCAATAACTCGATCACCAATTCTTTAATCTCCACAGGTAAATTGGACATACCAAGAAAAAATGTTGTAGCCCTAATGCCATCCTCATGCCTGATGCTGGTGTACAGGGATTCAACATCTCCTGTCACCAGCATCATGTCATCTTCCAAATGCAAGCCATCCACACGTCTCAACAGCTCACCCGTATCTTTAAGAAATGATGGCAACCCCTCCACTAGTGGTTGCAGTTTGGAGTCTATCCACCTATTTACATGCTCCAGGTAATTACCTCTACCCGATATAATGGGCCGGCCTGGGGGCGTCTGCGCGTCCTTGTGGACTTTAGGGAGTAAATAAAAAGTCGGGATAGTTGGCTCCACAACCATCAGGGCATCAGCCAACTCCTTAGTGATGCTTCCTGCTTCCCTTGCTTTATTAATAATAGTATGTAGTTGTAGGGAATAGGCGGACAAGGGGTTAAATGTGAGTTTTTTTATAGCAGATTTTATTATCTAACTGGCGAAAGGCTTCTTTTTCATATAACACCTTTGGCCAAACTACTACATTGCTCCCCTTGTCCGCCGGTTTAAAAACTACATCCCTTAAGTCTTGAAGGACACGCAGACGTCCCCGTTCTTCTTTTGTAAGGTTATCACCACGAATATATTTTGGAATTTCTAAAAATTCTTTACTTACAATTTGTACAAATAAGTCCACATTGGGACATGATGATATAAGGGGAAACCTCTTAGATTTGGGCCGTATCGAGGGTGGAACCTTACCTCCCTCTGGAACACTGTGTTCGGTGGCTAGATCCTCCAATGTCTGCAACGCTATTTGTTCTTCCTCTGTTGGAAATAAATTCGAGAGGTTGCCATCAAAAAAATGTTTTTTGTAAATCAATGAACGGGCAAACAGATGTAAATCCTTAATTGCCAAAAATGCATCAAAGGATGCAGATGGAGAAAATGAAAGGCCCTTCTCCAATAACTTCAAATCAATCACAGTAAATTTATGATCACTAAGGTTAATTACCTTGTTACCATATCTAGTAGATACGGGAGAGCGATCATGACGTCTGTATGGATGAAACGTGCGTTCTCTTTGATTAAGTCTCATCAATCCTGATCCAGTAGTCATAGATGACCCTGATCTTTCTGACATGTCACTTAGAGATGAGACTGACGTTTGAGATGGAGTATGACCTAATTGATGGCCATGTGATGGAAACTTCCTCCATAAATATACTGTATTATTTTCGTAATCTCGACGATCACGGTTAATTTTATTCAACTGTGTAGCCTGTATCTTCTTTACAACAGTTTCCAAAGTCTTATCCATATTACTATGAAAGGTTTTCAATTTTTCAACCGTACCAATAGATTTGAGTTCTTCTTCAAGATTTTGAATAGATCCATCTAATTGAGTAATAATTTTAGTATTATGCTCGCTTAAAAGTTGCATAAGGAGTCTTTCTTCCTACAGCTCCAGGGAACAGCTATGGGGGCATCTTTTGCCCCTGCTTATGCTAACCTGTTCCTGGGGCTGTGGGAGAGAGACCTCTCCCTGCCAGATCAGCAGATGCCGATGTGCCGCGTCCTCTCTTGGACGCGGTACATCGATGACATACTGTTGATCTGGCAGGGGTCTAGGGTTGACCTCGAGTCCTTTATGCTATCCTTAAATAATAATGATTTAAATATCTACATTACCTATAAATATGATCCGGTATCAATAGATTTCCTAGATATAGTCTTGAAGAAAGATCATAGGGGTGAGATACAAACGGATATCTTCCGTAAGCCAACTGCTACCAATATGTTACTCCACGCATCATCTTCCCATCCGGGACATATGGTCCAGTCGGTTCCCACCGGACAATTCCTGCGATTACGCAGGTTGTGCTCGACCAATGAAGACTTTTTCAGGCAGGCGGAAGATTTAAAGGAAAGGCTGCTTGAACGAGGTTTCAGTAACCGAATGATCAAAAAGGCATTTAATAGGGCCAGATACTCGTCAAGAGACACACTCCTATATGGTACAAAATCCAGGAAAGAATCGGGTAAAGTGAGGTTTGTTACCAATTATCATTCACACTTCCCGCGTATGCGGAAGATTCTAGATAAATCCTGGCATATATTGAAGGCTGATCCGGTCTTGTCGAGTCTCCTGCCGGATAGGGCTGCTGTCGCGGCCAGAAGATCAAGGAATTTGCGCGATAAGTTGGTGCAAAGCCACTATGTGGGTGAGCCAATGGTCACCTTCTTAGATCAAATGGCTGGTCGTTGTGGTAGTACTCCGTGTGGTCGCTGCGTCACTTGCCCAAACATTGATCGCACAGAAGTTTTTGTTACCCAAAATGGATCCCGGGAGTTTAAAATAAAAAAATATATCACATGTACTAGTAAAAATGTAGTATATTATGCTGTCTGCCCATGTAATATGATCTACGTGGGTATGACTACTAGACAGCTAAAGGTTAGAGTGCGGGAACATGTTTTGGGCATAGAGGCTGCAGCGACCGCGGAGGATATAACATCATTAAAGACCATTCCACGCCATTTTCGGAGATACCATGGCTGCGATGGCAGCCTCCTTAGGGTGAGGGGTATCGACATGGTCGAGACAGGGATCCGTGGGGGTGGGATTTCCAAGAAGTTGGCCCAACTTGAGTCCAGATGGATATGGACAATTGGATCAGTCCATCCATCTGGACTCAATGAAAACATCAGTTATGCCCCATTCCTATGAATACTGCTCTGTGGGTAAACATCGCCTATGATTTGTGATATCACTCTTTTAATTTTTCTTTTAATGTTTTATTTTATTACTTTAGTGTTGGGATCTATAAGGATGGACAAAGTGAACCATATATCTATGGACATCATATATATTCTAGCCCCTTGTGGGTGAATAATTGTTGCCAAGAAATGAAGAAGTCAGCAAGGATCATGATGTTTATATTATATATATCCTTAGTCTAATAATGATATGCAAGGATTATTGTTGATGGTGTAATAATTGTTATATCTTATAGAAAAAATATATATGGTAGTGTCCTTATAGATGGTTGCTGATCCTGTGTATAATTGGTAGTATGTGTATATTACAATAAATGTGTTCTTTGTATGTTTTCCGTGTAGCTATGGGTCGGTGCCAGCGGCCCTGTACGCGCCTGTCCCCTTGTCACTGCTGCCCCTGTCCGCATGTGGCGTCTCTACATGGTGGGGTTGGCCCGCCCCGGCCACTCCCACTGTGTGACGCCGATGCTGACCGGTGTTGTGGTTGCCTTGGTGACAGAGCGCGTCACTTCCGGGCCGCGGACATGACTTCCGGTAACGCCGATTTCACGGCGTCCGGGTACACTATTTAAGGACGCCGGTGTACATACCGGCTAGGCCCCTTGAAAAAGGCGGGTCCGAAACGCGCGTCGGGGCGGACGCGCTACCCAGGCACCTGTGCACCTCCAGACCACCACTGCCGGTAATAATTAGTTTAGTAAGGACGTTAATCTACATATGTAGCGGCCATTGCTGGTAATGGCCATTATGGTGTGATGTGATTTTTTGTACATAGCGGCTGTTGCCGGTGATAATCACTATGGTATGTTTAGTGGCCACTTGCTGGCGGTATTGTAGATAACATTATGGGTGATTAGCCAGGATAAGTGGCTACATTTAGGTACCACACCATATAAGATCTATTATTATAAGTGATTACGTCCATTATATATAACGGTTAGCTTCTCGGCGGTGGAGGCATGATATAATAGTCATCTATAATATGAATTTTCTAAATTAGCTGTAGGATATGAGGACATAATATTGTAGTGTCCACTTTGAGATTGATGTACTATTTTTCAGCAAAACTGTCAATTTTTGATAGTCATATAATTGGAGGTGTATAGGTTACACCTTCAGGTGCTGGTTATGTGCGTCTTTTTAGATGTGTAATCACAATATACATATGTGTATGTTTACTTCCCCTTAATCCCCTAATTGGTGATATGTAATATTTTATCTATGGTTCTAAACAATAAAGTTTCTCTTTATATTAGTAAAAAAAGCCTTTTAATCATCGTTTTCTTTCGTTGGATATGCAGATCCTCTGGGGCTGGTGGTGTGTTGCAGCTTAGATGGTATAGCTCCCCACAGGTGAAGCTGTAGCCCCAGGGCAGTGTAGATGTGATGACACTTAGATGGTGTAGTGTCTGGCGCAGGGGATGTAGCAGTGCCAGGCAGGCGGACGCAGGAAGGAATGTAGTTCCAAAGCTTTTCTCACAGTCTGTAGTGCCTGCTTCCGTACCATGTCCTCCGGGTCAGAGACTCAATCACCCCCCCCCCCCCGGGCAAGTTAGCACTCTCCTCTCTAGCACTCCGCCAACATGTACCTTCCTGAACGACTCCTCTATAGCGCCTTAAAGTGTGAAGATCTCCTAGTACCGTGTTACACTGGAGTTCTTCCTGACTGATGTTCCCAAGAACTCTACTTGTACGGCAGACAGCTGTAGCCTGCTTCGCGGACTCCCTTCTCCTGAGTC
Source organism: Dendrobates tinctorius (assembly GCF_039654945.1). Lineage (NCBI taxonomy): Eukaryota > Metazoa > Chordata > Amphibia > Anura > Dendrobatidae > Dendrobates > Dendrobates tinctorius. Next base: position 2,175,422 of record NW_027361787.1, on the reverse strand, counting down.
CCGGCTCTCTATACAGTCGCTGTTGTGCCCCAAGTCTTAGATGGGAGTAGTGCATTTACAGCCAGCTACTCCACCGGTGTCTGCTGCAGTACCATAAGTGTCCATACAACCTCGGGGTCCGGGCCCCAGCCTTGCGCTGAGAACCTGTAGGCAGGGTTCCTCTTCCAACCCACTTCTCTCTGTTCTCTATACTCCTTCGTTCTGTACTAATCTCTCTCTTATGGAAGCTTAGGGTTTAGTTCACGTCTTTCTCCTCCTTTCCTTTCCCGTACCAGCTGGCTCAGATCACTGAGGCAGCTGCAGCACTCCTTCCTCCATCCCTTCTTCCAGGGATCCTCACTCCTCTCAGAGTGACCTCCTACTCCGCCGACCTTCTGTCTGACTGACCTCGGACTGCTCTGTAATCCTACACTTTCCCACTCTTTTTATGTATCTTAACTCCACCCACCTCCCAGCACGTCCAGTGTTCCAAGCAGGGAACCACCAAAGGTGCTCTGCTACTCTCTAAGTACAAAGCCGCTTGTGGTTGTGCAGAACTACCTTGTTGTGTGGGGTGCAGGTGTTGGAGTATGGAAAGGAGTTCCCACCTTACCTGGGTGGTGGGGCACCACACATCATGAAGAGAGAGAGGAGGTGCAGTACCTCTGTGGCGACTGAGCCTCAGGGGCGCCACAACTATAAAGCCTGGGAATCATTATACAGCTGTACAGGGGACTAGTGAAGGCTTTTTAGCCCTTTCCTCAGACTGTAGCTCCTGGGAACAGGCCCTCACTCCTGTCCCTTCGCTATAAAGCCTGGGCCTCATTATACAGCTGTACAGGGGACTAGTGAAGGCTTTTTAGCCCTTTCCTCAGACTGTAGCTCCTGGGAACAGGCCCTCACTCCTGTCCCTTCACTATAAAGCCTGGGCCTCATTATACAGCTGTACAGGGGACTAGTGAAGGCTTTTTAGCCCTTTCCTCAGATTGTAGCTTCTGGGAACAGGCTCTCACTCCTATACCTTCACTATAAAGCCTGGGCCACATTATACAGCTGTACAGGCGTCTAGTGAAGGCTTTTTAGCCCTTTCCTCAGACTGTAGCTGCTGGGCACAGGCCCTCACTCCTGTCCCTTCACTATAAAGCTTGGGCCTCATTATACAGCTGTACAGGGGTCTAGAGAAGGCTTTTTAGCCCTTTCCTCAGACTGTAGGTATGGGATCAGGCCCTCACTCCTGTCCCTTCACTATAAAGCCTGGGCCTCATTATACAGCTGTACAGGGGTCTAGTGAAGGCTCTTTAGCCCTTTCCTCAGACTGTAGCTCCTGGGCACAGGCCCTCACTCCTGTCCCTTCACTATAAAGCCTGGGCCTCATTATACAGCTGTACAGGAGTCTAGTGAAGGCTCTTTAGCCCTTTCCTCAGACTGTAGCTCCTGGGAGCAGGCCCTCACTCCTGTCCCTTCACTATAAAGCCTGGGCCTCATTATACAGCTGTACAGGGGTCTAGAGAAGGCTTTTTAGCCTTTTCCTCAGACTGTAGCTACTGGGCACAGGCCCTCACTCCTGTCCCTTCACTATAAAGCCTGGGCCTCATTATACAGCTGTACAGGGGTCTAGTGAAGACTTTTTAGCCCTTTCCTCAGATTGTAGCTCCTGGGATCAGGCCCTCACTCCTGTCCCTTCACTATAAAGCCTGGGCCTCATTATACAGCTTTACAGGGGACTAGTGAAGGCTTTTTAGCCCTTTCATCAGACTGTAGCTCCTGGGCACAGACCCTCACTCCTGTCCCTTCACTATAAAGCCTGGGCCTCATTATACAGCTTTACAGGGGACTAGTGAAGGCTTTTTAGCCCTTTACTCAGACTATAGCTGCTGGGCACAGGCCCTCACTCCTGTCCCTTCACTATAAAGCTTGGGCCTCATTATACAGCTGTACAGGCGTCTAGAGAAGGCTTTTTAGCCCTTTCCTCAGACTGTAGGTCCTGGGATCAGGCCCTCACTCCTGTCTCTTCACTATAAAGCCTGGGCCTCATTATACTACTGTACAGGGGTCTAGTGAAGACTTTTTAGCCTTTTCCTCAGACTGTAGCTACTGGGCACAGGCCCTCACTCCTGTCCCTTCACTATAAAGCCTGGGCCTCATTATACAGCTGTACAGGGGTCTAGTGAAGACTTTTTAGCCCTTTCCTCAGATTGTAGCTCCTGGGATCAGGCCCTCACTCCTGTCCCTTCACTATAAAGCCTGGGCCTCATTATACAGCTTTACAGGGGACTAGTGAAGGCTTTTTAGCCCTTTCCTCAGACTGTAGCTCCTGGTCACAGGCCCTCACTCCTGTCCCTTCACTATAAAGCCTGGGCCTCATTATACAGCTGTATAGGGGTCTAGTGAAGGCTCTTTAGCCCTTTCCTCAGACTGTAGCTCCTGGGAGCAGGCCCTCACTCCTGTCCCTTCACTATAAAGCCTGGGCCTCACTATACAGCTGTACAGGGGACTAGTGAAGGCTTTTTAGCCCTTTCCTCAGACTGTAGCTCCTGGTCACCATGTGATCTCACCATAACCCTAACATGCTAATTAAGGTGTGAAATCTTGGTCAAAATTATCTCAGTACACAAATCTCCAAGGGTGCCCAAAGTTTTGCATGCCCTTTCTCCTTTTTGCAATTATGAAATTGTAATAAATGTGTGTCTCTCATATATATATATATTTTTTATTATTTTAGCCTAAAATACAAAGGCCATGTGTCATCTTAGAGGTTCGGCCTTTTAGAGATCATTTCATCTTCATCTTACTACTGCTCACAATAACAGTCATTTTGACCCGGGGCGCCCACACTTTTACATGCCGCTGTCAATGCTTCATGCTGCTGGTGCTCAATATTTAATAGGGTCTTACTATTAAACTTAATGAAAAGTTTGGTGAATTTCTTTGAGCTGTTATTACTAGAGATGAGCGAATATCGTCGGAGAAGTTGTTATTGGCTAATATCACTTACCGAATAGCTGCATCGGGACCCCGGATCCCTGGATCGCTCCCGATAATCAGCTGCATGTGTCGCCCTCCATGCAGGTGCTGTGACTATCACACAGCGCGACACACGCAGCTGATTATCGGGAGCGCTCCAGCACACTGAGTCCTGCACACACTGAGGCCCCTGATCATGTGACCCCTGACTCCTCCCCTCCTGTGACCTCATCACAGGTCCTGTGCACACAGAGCAGCCATATATGTGGCAGACACTCCTGGACCTTCTGCTTTCTGGGCCGGTTCCTCCTGTGAGTCCTATTAACCCTTTCGCTCCCTGTATTCTCCTTTCTGACAGGACAATATCTGAATTCGGACAGTGTGACAGGAATATAAGCAATGTGGAAGGAAAAAATGACAATTTTACTTTTTTCCTCACAAAAATGTGACTTTAGCCCCAGAATTGGCAGCGTAACAAATCCTTATTTCCCCCACTGTAGTTTGTAGACTCCATATACAGATCCCTTAAGTGCGAAAAGAGCTGAATTCCCCACTTAAGTTATTGCATTTTGGAAATTGCCCCCACTGGGAATTTATCTCCAGGTAAAGGCACAATTGTGTCTCCATGGGGGTTGTGCTCACAGCCCAACATCGTGTGGCCTCCAAAGAAATGCCACCCCGCACCATTACTGACCACTGCCAAACCGGTCATGCTGAAGGATGTGGCAGGCAGCAGATCGCTCTCCACGGCGTCTCCAGACTCTGTCACGGCTGTCACATGTGCTCAGTGTGAACCTGCTTCCATCTGTGAAGAGCACAGGGCGCCAGTGGCGAATTTGCCAATCCTGGTGTTCTGTGACAAATGCCAAGCGTCCTGTACGGTGTTGGGCTGTGAGCACAACCCCCATCTGTGGACGTCGGGCCCTCAGACCATCCTCATGGAGTCAGTTTGTAACTGTTTGTGCAGACACATGCACATTTGTGGCCTGCTGAAGATCATTTTGCAGGGCTCTGGCAGTGCTGCTGCTGTTCCTCCTTGCATAAAGGTGGAGGTAGCGGTCCTTGCTGCTGGGTTGTTGCCCTCATACGGCCCCCTCCACATCTCCTGGTGTACCGGCCTGTCGCCTGGTAGCACCTCCAGCCTCTGGACACTACGCTGACTGACACAGAAAACTTGCTTGCCACAGCTCGCATTGATGTGCCATCCTGGATGAGCTGCACTACCTGAGCCACTTGTGTGGGTTGTAGAGTCCGTCTCATGTTACCACAAGTGTGAAAGCACAGCCAACATTCAAAAGTGACCAAAACATCAGCCAGACGCATTGGTACTGAGATGTGGTCTGTGGTCCCCACCTGCTGAACCACTCCTTTATTGAGGGTGTCTTGATAATTGCCAATAATTTCCATCTGTTGTCTATTCCATTTGCACAACAGCATGTGAAATTGATGGTCAGTCAGTGTTGCTTCCTAAGTGGACAGTTTGATTTCACAGAAGTTTGATCTACTTGGAGTTATATTCTGTTGTTTAAGTGTTCCCTTTATTTTTTTGAACAGTGTATAGAGATAGATAGTTTTTCTTTACGTTGGAGGGTCCAATTCCAGCTATTGCTGTGGGATCTGTGATTTCTATCTACTCCACTGTGTACAGGATAATAGAGTATAATAAAGTAGTTATGGACGTGACGTAACTAACATTGTGCAGTGACTCTGCTTTCCATATAGTGATGGATGTTTCTTGTTGCTGAAACTGTGATATTTTCCCCCCTTTAAACCTTTTTTAAACTCCTCTGATCAGTGCGATCACACAACATACAAGCCTCTGATGGCTCCGGTGATGCCCTGTACTACTGTAGTGCCGTGTATCATCACTGCCTGTCAGTGTAATACTAACGGCCCCATACACATGAGACCAGAGGTTGCTGAGCGGACATTTGTCAGACGGCGATCTCTCCCGACTCCCCCCATACACACAAATATTCCAGCTTTCCTGTGGTCTGTATGAGAGAGTCGCCTCCAGACTCCTCTAGAGGAGGATTATCTACAGGAAGAACAAACGGATTATCCTCTGAAATTCAGGATGCCTTCTCTGCCCTGACATCATCTGTCGGGAGGCCCCCAAATACATTATATGGTCGGCCAAACCCCCCCGAAATCAGTGCTTTCATGGAACTTTAGTCTAATGTGTATGGGGGCGTTATAAGGTAACTTATTGGACGCTGCCTCTGGCCCGGCCCAATAGACCTTCATACATTGCAGCCCAGACACCATTATTAGGCATGTAAGTATCGGAGTCACTAGGCCGCCCCATACTATCGAGTACTTGGGGGCGGGGGGCATTCAGCCGGACTCTGTCACACCTTCTTAGATATCATGTTTGCTTTTCACAGCAGCAAGTGGTTAAACTGTCAGGGTTTTTGTTGAAGCCTCATCTGTGCCGTCCCTGCGGTGTACATCTATGTTCTGGGGCACAAAAGAGTTAATTTGTAAAAAAAAAATGTTTCACTTGTTAAAATATAATAAAATGTGTCTTCTGCTTTTTTATGTTTTTATTTTTATTTTTACAAGAATTGTTGGAGCCAATTTTCTTGAGAAACATTTTAATATCGGCTTTTTCTGGAGTTTTTCTTGTAATATAGGAAAGCCTAAGGCCAGAAATAAACCCCATAAATCACGGTATATGGAGACTTTGGGATCAGATCATTTCTGTCCGTTGTGTTTGTGGAAACAAAAAATCTTTTAGAAAAGCCTCAAACTTCTGTGTGTGACTCAGAGCTGAGATCTAACGTGAGAGAAGATTCCAGTGCGGGGAAGACGGGAAACCTTCATATAGACGGCCGGTGGGGATGGAGTCAGTGGCCGACTCTGGCCAAATCTGTCTCTAGAGCCGCAGTAGAAGATGAAGATGTCGTCCTCATCATGAAGGAGTTATTTCTCATGTCGCGTGTAATGAATATCTCCTGCAGTATTGCTAATGCCGATTCCAGTGTCGGTAATGAGACGAGAATTAGCGTTATGGAAGATGAGTCTATGAGGAACGTGATCAGCTGCCGACTCCGAGGAGGAAACTGCTTGTTGTCTGTGGCCTAAATATATAGGTTTTATTAGTAGATGTCAGGGGAGAAAACTAAACCCTGTAAGATAATAAATCTCCTCCTATGTTTCCCTTATTATCTCCAGTAATTGTATTATTACACAGGATTCTTATGATGTTACATCGGATCATCTTCTCATTCAGGTTTCTACAATATCGGATCCTCTCAGTGAAGATCTTCTACAAAAGAGAATTTTCCTGATTTACCCATCAAGGATGGATATGGACAGAGACAAGATGGCGGAGAGGATATTACACCTCACCCTAGAGATCCTCTTCCGTCTCACTGGAGAGGTGAGAGATTCTGATGACGTCACATTCCATCATTCTTATCTATGGGAATAACAGATGGACAGAACTGGAGAGGTGAGGACTCTGGAAATGTCTGTAGTGAGATTTATTAATGTGTCTCTCCATAACCAGGATTACACAGTGGTGAAGAAGACCTCTAGTGATCGCTGTCAGGACCCTGTGTCTGAGTGATGGGGAAGACCCCTGAGCCCAATCACGGGGCCTCCACCTCACCCCCTGATCCATGAGGACATCAATGACCAGAAGATCCTGGAACTCATCTACAAGATGATTGAGCTGCTGACTGGAGAGGTGACACTGCTGGGAATGCTGGGACATTATACAGTAACACTATGAAGGGATCGGGGGATGACGGTATCATTGTATGTGTCAGGTTCCTATAAGGTGTCAGGATGTCGCTGTCTATTTCTCCATGGAGGAGTGGGAGTATGTAGAAGGACACAGAGATCTGTACAAGAACGTCATAATGGAGGTTCCCCAGCCCCTCACATCACCAGGTAATAGACAGGACTAAATACACACGGCCTATAATTATCTGTATGTAGAGAATGAATTCAGTCCCTGTATGTGTTTCCTCCAGATTTATCCAGTAAGAGGACAACACCAGAGAGATGTCCCCGTCCTCTTCTTCCACAGGACTGTAAACAAGAAGATCCCAGTGCTCCTCAGGATCATCAGGTAGATGGAGAGAAGGTGTCAGGAGATCTCCCCTATGATGTGTAGACGGCTGTGAAGGTCTTATGCTCAGTGTTGTTTTATCCACCAGTATTATATGTTTTATACTTGTGGGTCACCCTGCCAGGGCAGTGGGGTACTCGGTACCGGGCTGGTCTCTCAAAGGGGAATGTCACAGCAGCGGTGACCCGGTCCGTGTCCCTGGGCGCCCATGTAGAAGGGGTTAAGTGATGGAATAAAGTTTATGAGTGAATGATTCGTGATGCCACCTGTGGTGTTCGGCAATGAAGATGTTAAGCCGACGCTGCAGACAGTTCCTCTGGGACAGATGGTGTGGTGCAGCAATGATGTTGTGGCCCTCCACAGGTAGGGCAGTAATCCCAGGGCAGTGAGGATAGGTATTGAGGAAGAGGATGCAGTGTCTGGCACAGGGATGAAGCAGTGCTGACGGAGTTGCAGGAAGAAGGGAAGGACACAACAGGGTGCAGTTTCTTTACCTTTACTTTGCTTGGCAAATGCAGTCCAGGGTCCAGATTACAGATGGCACAGGAGCTGGCTAGCCTGGGAGCAACTTAGGAATCTCTCTATGCAGATGGGTTGTGTAGTCTCCTTCCTAGCACTTATTTTTAGGTACTTGCAGCACTGTGTTACACTGAAGTTCCACTTGCTTATTCTCTTTAGAACTCCCTCGTATGGCAGACAGCTGTAGCCTTCCTCTTCTGGCTCACATGTCGCTGTTGTGCCTCCGAGTCTTATGTGGGAATAGAGCATTTACAGCTTCCTATTCCTCCGGTTTCTGTTGCAGGACCATCAGTGTCTGTACAGCCTTGGAGACCGGGCTTCAGACCATGCGCTATAGCTGGGAATGAGCCTGAACTCTCTGCTCAATCCCCCAGCTCTTCTCCTCCATGTCCACACACGTTGCCCTCCTCACAAGAACTCCCTAATTTTCCTTCCTGGCCCCCAGAGAGTAGCTCCTCCCCCAGTTTTGGTTCAGAGCTCCCTCTGCTGGCCTGGAATGGAAACTGTGTTGTGTGTTGTGGTTAACTGCTAGAGAGATCCTTTATTGCTTCCAAGCATGACATCACACTCCCTAGGAGGAAGGCAATGCCACTGTGGCGACCATACTCCTGGGGGCGCCACATTTGTGTAATGAGAACGGTGGAGATGGCAGGATTAGAGCTGATCATAGATGGGACTTCTCCATCTGTCGGTGACTTTTACAATATTTGTTTCAGGGTGAAGATCTGACCCATATTAATACTACAGAGACATATGTGAGGGGTGATGAGTGGTGTAAAGAGGAGATTCCCACATATGACTACCCAGGTGAGTAGTAACCACTGAATGCAGAGAAGTCACAGATTCCTCTCAGTCACCGGCTGTGGCTGCTTTATCGGTGATGTAGTCCGGCCATATTACCATGATCACCATTTTGCCTCTAGACCACAACATTCTTCTCCACCCAAAACTGTTCAAATGACTTTGGGCATTGAAAGCCCTTTTCTATAGAACTTACAACCAATTACATTGTTTCTGATCCTAAGGAATTCAGATTACTGCACAATCTCTCCTGAAATGGGGAGCAATATTATTTTCTCTAATCTTCTGGTCAGGATCCATAGTAGCTCCAATGGTCCACCATAAATGAATGCAACTCTGGTTTACTGTTGTTTAATCTGTATTTGTAGTTTTCAGTTAATGAGATTCTCATGCTCTGGGGCGGGGCTGTGGGCGGGGCTTTATGTGGTGCTCTGATTACATATTCATCTGTATTGGCTTATGACAGGTCCCTGATCCCTCACTGACCTGCCCCCCATTATTACATAATGCATATAATAGCGTTGATGTTATTGTTGATAATGCCTATAATATTGTGGGGGAAATCTACTGTTTGGGCACATGGCAGGGCTCGGAAGGGAAGGCAAAATGTGCTGGAATAATTAGCGGTGGCCATGTCGCTTTTGGAGAGCCCCTCATGTGCCTAAACAGTGGAAACCCCCAACAAGTGACCCCATTTTGGAAACTAGACCCCCTTAGGGAACTTATCCAGATGTGTATTGAGCACCTTGAACCCACAGGTGCTTCACAGAAGTTTATAACGTAGAACCGTGGAAATAAAAAAAAGCAACACAGTGAGTTTTTGTGTGCTCGGCGCAGAGCCAAAAGGGCACAATCGCCGGCAAAATCATATCTGCACATGGACAGCGTACCCAACGCTAAATGTAGGGTACGCTAGTTGCATGCAGCATCATGCGCCCATAGGAGGAGCTGACCGGAGGAGGCGCGGCCAGGGGAGGAGCTTAGCGGCAGCCCTGCTCTGCTCCTCAGAACGCTAGTCTGAAAGTAGCCTAAGACGCACCCCAAATTTTCAAAAGGAAAATAGGGGAAAAAATGTGCCAAATGGGGGTCCGACTTACAGTCCGAATTCAGCTTACCTGGGGAATCAGTACAGGTGCAAGAGTGGTCACAGCGCTCTGTGCTGGGGAGGTGGCGCTCTTTGCTGCGTAGGGGGCACCTCTGCCATTTTGTCAAAGCTGGAGGCTCCTGAAGCTCCATTGCTGCTGTGCGGTGGCCTCCGGGAAAATAGCAGCTGTATGCGGTGGCCTCTGGAAAAATAGCAGCTGGGGGCGGTGCATGCTCAGTTTCAGATCTTGGCAACAAGATCTCGGGACAAGATCTGAATCTGAGCATGCGCCGCCTACAGTGGCCATTTTTCCCGAGACCATTGCATTACAGCAATGGAACTGCGGGGGTCTTCAGGCTTTGACAAGATGCCGGCGGAGCCCTCCATGCAGCATTTGTAAGTATATTCCTACTATAAGACGCACCCACATTTGCCCCAAAAAATTTTTGGGAAAAAGTGCGTCTTATTGTCTGAAAAATATGGTACATTTTTACCACTAAAATGTTGTTTTAACCCCAGATTTTACATTGGAAAATAGGTAGATAGGTAAATGGTCACTACACCCATAGATGAATTCACAGAAGGTGTAATTTCCAATTCCCAGAGGGGTGTCATTTCCAAAATGGGGTCACTTCAGGGGGATTCTGCTGTTGTGGGACTTTGGAGAGCCACTAAGTGCCAGAACAACAGAATCCCCCCCTGAAGTGACCCCTTTTTGGAAATGACACCCCTCTGGGAATTCATCTATGGATATAGTGACCATTTTCCCTACATGGATGATTTCTAGAAACTCATAGTAGAAGTTTCACAGCAAAAATGTCATTGTAGTGCCCAATATATTGTGCCCAGCTTGTGTCTCTGGAGACCTCCCCCCACCTACCCCCGGAAATTGTTAAGTCAGCTCTACTCAAATGTGTCTGTCACTAAATAATCCAAATGCTTGAATGTCAAAACAGTTCAAAAACGTGGTTCTGTGTGGAAGATTGTAAAGCAGTCATGGAGGCATAAGGCTGGCAATGATGGGCATTGTGGGTAATAATAGTGGGTGTTACAGAACCCCCCAGCACACCGAATAGGAGATGTATGCCCTTAAAGCAGCAACCAACTGGCTGTGACCCCCGGGGCAGAGGTAAACAAGACATCCCACTTCTGACCTTCCCCGACCTTTGTAAATCCCACGGCTATTGTAATGTACGTCTGGCGTCTTAATTGGAGCCTGTTATCTACTGGCACGACACACATTGGTTGTCCTGCCCTCTGTATGTATATATATTCTGAGACCGATGAGTAAAATGTTGTCACACTGGAAATACATGGAGTAGCAGTGATCTTTTATATGTTCCCATGTTACAAAGCCTTTTGAACCAGCGTCCTTCATTCAGAAGTGAGGAAAACCAGAGTGAACCTCCTGAGAAACGGGGTGATAATGTAAGAGGTATTACAGCACAGAAGACCCCGTTACACTGGTTGCAGCAGTGGGATGTGACAACCCGTCTATAGGAGTAAAGGACTGAATGGAAAACAACTACCAGAAGTTAAAGAGGAATACATTAAAAGACCTGGTGGAAGCTTGAGGATTAATCGCCAGCAACAAAACAAAAGCGGATTTGATAGCAGCCATCATGAAACACGACAGTGCAGCACCCCCCAATGTGAATGTGGAAGAGACTGAATTCCAGAGGGAGGTAAAGAGCAGACTGGCGTTCTATGGCCCAAACCCTGCAGTAGAGATCGTACGAGAGGTGATGGCTGTTGTGCGTATTGGTCTGAAGGAAAAGATGGCCGAGCGGACCAGGATAGAGCTTGCCAAAATGGAGATGGCAGAGCGGACCAAAGTAGAGCCAGCCAAGATAGAGCTAGCCAAGATGGAGATGGCAGAGCGGAGAGAGGAGAGTCAGCGAGCAGGAGAGCTCTAACCTCTGCCCAGGTACCGTCAGCAGTAAGCCACAAAAAAATCCAGTATAATGCCTTCCGACAGTTGGGGGAGGCAGAGGAAGACATTGATGCCTTTCTGCAGGACTTTGAGCAGCAGTGTGCCCCCATAGCCAGACACATTTCTTGGGCCACCCCAGCTGAGTTTAAAAGGGAGGTACTTGAGGATTCCTCATTACAGGGGTATCGTGGGAAGGCACAGGAAGGGGAACAGTTTGTATGGCATCAGGGACTCCTCTACCGGGTTACAGAGCAGCGCCAAACAAGGACGAGCCCCACTATAAAACGACAGCTAGTAGTTCCCAAGAAGTATAGGCAGGAGCTACTGCGAATCTCTCATGACATACCCTTGGCCGGGCGCCTCGGCGTCAGTCGCACCAGGCATCGTCTGACACAAAACTTCTTTTGGCCGGGGGTAACCTATGATGTTCGTCAGTACTGCCAGACCTGTGACAGTTGCCAGCGCATTGGCAAGAGGGGAGATCACTGCAAAGCCAAACTACACTCCCTCCCCATTGTGGAGGAGCCATTTAGCTGAGTAGCGGTCGATCTGATAGGGCCGTTAGCCAAACCCAGTCCATCAGGGAAAAAGTATATATTGACAGTGGTAGGTTATGCCACATGGTATCCAGAGGCGGTTGCATTACCTAACATACTGGCAGAGACAGTGGCAGCTGCCATGCTCCAGGTTTTCTCACAGGTTGGATTTCCCCGGGAAGTTATCTACGACCAGGGTACCCAGTTACAGCAGAGGTGACCAACCAACTGTGGAAGCTGTGCGGCGTAAAGTCCATTAGAAGCGCCCCGTACCACCCGCAAACCAATGGGTTGTGTGAACGTTTTAACGGAACATTAAAACAACTCATTGGGACTTTTACCAGGACCTACAGAAACTGGGAGAAATTCTTGCCACACCTCCTGTTTGCCTATCGGGAGGTGCCCCAAGAATCCACAGGGTTCTCCCCGTTCGAACTGTTATACAGCAGGTGGGTAAGGGGACCCCTAGACTTAGTGCGAGAACACTGGGAAGGGGAGGGAACCGTAGAAGGGATACCTATTGTGCCCTATGTGTTGGAATTCCGGGACCGCCTACAGGAGCTGACTCAGGCTGTACGTGGGAACATGCAGGCGGCCCAACGGCGCCAGCGCGTATGGTACGATTGGAGGGCCAGAGAATGCATCTTTGAGATAGGACAGAAGGTCCTGGTATTAGAACCATCTAGGCAGAACAAGTTCAAAGCTGCATGGCAGGGGCCCTACCAGGTAGTGGGGAAAATAGCCGACACCACCTACAATGTCGCCGATTGAGACGACCCCAGGGTTATCCGCATGTTCCACGTGAATATGTTGAAGCCCTACCGGGAGCGCCCTGAAGAGGTAGTGGCCATCTGTGCACCCGAGGCAGAGGATTTAGCAGGACTCCCCCTTGCCTGATGTCTTAGGGGAGAGGACTCGGTCTAAAACATGGGACCAAGTATACATGGGAGAAAACCTAGGGTCCCGGGAGAGACAGCAGGTGGAGACGTTGTTGAGGCAGCGACAGAAGATGTTTTCAGAGAGACTGGGGTACACCCGCCTGGCACAACACAAGGTTGAGACCCAGGATCAGACCCCCCTGAGACAACCCCCCTTCCGCGTCCCTGAGTCTGTACGAGAAGGGATGCAACGAGATACAAGAGATGTTGCGTTTAGGGGTCATTGAAGAGTCAGTCCCTGGGCATCCGCCGTAGTGTTAGTGCCCAAGAAGGATGGGACTACCCGGTTTTGTGTAGACTATCGCAAGCTAAATGAGAAAACGGTGACTGATGCGTATCCCATGCCGTGTGTGGATGAGTTGTTAGACCGGCTGGCGGGGCAAAGTGTTTGACCACCATCGATCTATGCAAAGGCTATTGGCAGATCCCCCTAAGTCCTGACGCTATTCCCAAGTCTGCATTTGTCACCCCGTTCGGCTTATTCTAGTTTCGAGTTATGCCATTCGGGATGAAGAATGCCACGCAACCTTCCAGAGGCTGGCTGACCGGCTTCTGGATGGTCTCCAGGACTATGCTTGTGCCTACCTGGATGACATCGCCATCTACAGAGTGACATGGGATGAGAATCTAAATCTCCTAGAGACAGTATTGGACAGGATCCACAAGGCCGGTATCACGTGGGTAAAGCAGAGGTTCAGTATTTAGGACATTGGGTGGGAAGTGGGAAACAGCGACCAGAACCAGCCAAGATTGAGGCCATAGCCAAATGGCCCACCCCACGCACTAAAACCTATGTCATGGTGTTTCTAGGGACCGCCGGGTATTATAGGAAATTTGTCCCCAATTGCAGCAGCGTAGCCAAGCCCCTCACTGATCTGACCCATAAGAACCTCCCCCGCCAGGTAACCTGGACCCCCGAGTGTGAGGAAGCCTTCCGCCAGCTAAAGGACGCCCTCACAAATACCCCGGTATTGGCCACACCCGATCCAACTAAACGTTTCCTTGTTCACACAGACGCTTCTATGTTTGGATTGGGGGCAGTGCTGAGCCAAGTCAGGCCGGACGGTCAAGACCACCCGGTAGCTTACCTGAGGCGGAGACTGTTGCCCCACGAAGTAAGCTATGCGGCCATCGAGAAGGAGTGCCTAACAGTAGTATGGGCACTCAAGAAGTTACAACCATATTTGTATGGACGACAGTTTTCCCTCCTAACGGACCCCTAGTGTGGCTTAGTCGGGTCTCTGGAGACAACGCCAGATTGTTGCGGTGGAGTTTAGCCCTACAATCTCTAGACTTCACCATCCACTACAGACCCGGCAAACAAAATGGTAATGCCGATGGACTAAGTCGACAAACGGAACTTGTACCAACCCCATAGACTTTGGTCATCCCCAAGCCGATCCATTAAGGATCAGACAGTGTATGCCGATCGCGTCGCTGAAAAGGGGGAGCCGCGTTACAGAACTCCCCAGCACACCGAATAGGAGATGCCATTTTTATGGACAGTTTAAGTAGAAATGTTCAAAAGCATAAAACTCAAGGATATTTTATTAAAAAAAATTGTTTTTTTTATCTTAGCAGATGACTGTACCAGGAGATCAGAGGGACAGCTGACATCTTCAATTTTTAAATCTGATGATCTTGAGATCCTACAAGATACAACTGAAGTGATTGCTGTTACTCCAGATATATCATCATCCATTCACAGCAAAGATCTGTCATCTGATCCTATGAAACAGGTCCCATCTTCTGAATCATTACTGACTACTAAGGAAAATCAAAGTCACAAAAGAGGCATTGAAAAACAAACTGCTCCTAAAACAAAGAAGCGTTTTTCCTGTTCAGAATGTGGGAAATGTTTTGCACACAAATCACTGCTTGTTACTCACCATAGAACTCACACAGGGGAGAAGCCTTTTTCTTGTTCAGAATGTGGGAAATGCTTTAAATGGAAATCACAATTGGTTAATCACCATAGAACTCACACAGGGGAGAAGCCTTTTTCCTGTTCAGAATGTGGGAAATGTTTTATCAATAAATCAGAATTGGTTAGGCACCAAAGAACTCACACAGGGGAGAAGCCTTTTTCCTGTTCAGAATGTGGGAAATGTTTTAGCCAGAAAGCGATTCTTGTTAGACATCAGAGCAGTCACACGGGGGAGAAGCCTTTTTCCTGTTCAGAATGTGGGAAATGTTTTATCAATAAATCAGAATTGGTTAGGCACCAAAGAACTCACACAGGGGAGAAGCCTTTTTCCTGTTCAGAATGTGGGAAATGTTTTATCAATAAATCAGAATTGGTTAGGCACCAAAAAACTCACACAGGGGAGAAGCCTTTTTCCTGTTCAGAATGTGGGAAATGTTTTAACAAGAAAGAGAATCTTATTAGTCACAAGAGAACTCACACAGGGGAGAAGCCTTTTTCCTGTTCAGAATGTGGGAAATGTTTTATCAATAAATCAGAATTGGTTAGGCATCAAAAAACTCACACAGGGGAAAAGCCTTTTTCCTGTTCAGAATGTGGGAAATGTTTTAACAAGAAAGAGCATCTTATTAGTCACCAGAGAACTCACACAGGGGAGAAGCCTTTTTCCTGTTCAGAATGTGGGAAATGTTTTAACAATAAATCAGATTGTGTTAAGCACCAGAGAATCCACACAGGGGAGAAGCCTTTTTCCTGTTCAGAATGTGGGAAATGTTTTAACCAGAAATCACAATTGGTTAATCACTATGGAACTCACACAGGGGAAAAGCCTTTTTCCTGTTCAGAATGTGGGAAATGTTTTAACCGAAAATCACAATTGGTTAATCACCATGGAACTCACACAGGGGAGAAGCCTTTTTCATGTTCAGAATGTGGGAAATGTTTTAACCAAAAATCACAATTGGTTAATCATCATAGAACTCACACGGGGGAGAAGCCTTTTTCCTGTACAGAATGTGGGAAATGTTTTAACAAGAAAGAGCATCTTATTTGTCACCAGAGAACTCACACAGGGGAGAAGCCTTTTTCCTGTTCAGAATGTGGAAAATGTTTTAACAATAAATCAGATTGTGTTAAGCACCAGAGAATCCACACAGGGGAGAAGCCTTTTTCCTGTTCAGAATGTGGGAAATGGTTTAACAATAAATCAGATTGTGTTAAGCACCAGAGAATCCACACAGGAGAGAAGCCTTTTTCCTGTTCAGAATGTGGGAAATGTTTTAACCAGAAATCACAATTGGTTAATCACCATGGAGCTCACACAGGGGAAAAGCCTTTTTCCTGTTCAGAATGTGGGAAATGTTTTAACCAAAAATCACAATTGGTTAATCATCATAGAACTCACACGGGGGAGAAGCCTTTTTCCTGTACAGAATGTGAGAAATGTTTTAACAAGAAAGAGCATCTTATTTGTCACCAGAGAACTCACACAGGGGAGAAGCCTTTTTCCTGTTCAGAATGTGGGAAATGTTTTAACAATAAATCAGATTGTGTTAAGCACCAGAGAATCCACACAGGAGAGAAGCCTTTTTCCTGTTCAGAATGTGGGAAATATTTTAACCAGAAATCACAATTGGTTAACCATCATAGAACTCACACGGGGGAGAAGCCTTTTTCCTGTTCAGAGTGTGGGAAATGTTTTAACAAGAAAGAGCATCTTATTAGTCACCATAGAACTCACACAGGAGAGAAGCCTTTTTCCTGTTCAGAATGTGGGAAATGTTTTAACCGGAAATCACAATTGGTTAATCACCAGAGAATTCACACAGGGGAGAAGCCTTTTTCCTGTTGAGAATGTGGGAAATATTTTGTCAACAAATCAGAATTAGTTAGGCACCAAAGAACTCGCATGGGGGAGAAACCTTTTCCATATTCAGAATGTGGGAAATATTTTAACCGGAAAGCGCTTCTTGTTAGACATCAGAGCAGTCATACAGAGGAGAAGCCTTTTTCCTTTTCTTAATGTGGGAAATATTTTACTTGGAAATCAACTGTTAATAAACATCAGAGGTGTCACTTAGGGGAGAAGCCTTTTTTATGTTCTTAGTGTTGGAATAGTTTTAGCGAAAATTGAATCTTCTTAAATGGGTTGTCTCTTGTTTGGTTGTCTAGTTTGGTATTGTAACTGCTGTTACTGTATATATTTGCGTATAAGCCGAGATTTTCAGCCCATTTTTTGGGGCTGAAAGTCCCCCTTTCGGCTTATACATGAGTCATATACGCCAGGGGGTCAGCGGAGAAGGGGGAGCGGGTGGTGTCAGATCATACTGACCCCCCTGGCGTGTCTCTGCAGCCCCCCTGCTTGTCCCACGCTCTCAGGCGCCTTCCATCAGCGGTCACGTGGTACCGCTCATTAAAGTCATGAATATGCACATATTCATGACTTTAATGAGCGGTACCACGTGACTGCTGAAGGCAGTCATGGGAGAACGGGGCTGCAGAGACCGCGCCACAAGGGAGTAAGTATATGCTACATTCACCTGTCCCCGTTCCAACGCTGCTTGACGCTGTCAGCCGAGTCCTCTGTCAGTGACGTTCAGGCAGCAGAGGGCGTGATGTCATAGCTATTGCGCTCCCTCTGCTGCCTCAACGCCACTGACAGAGTACTCGGCAGACAGCAGCGAGCAGCATTGGAACGGGGACAGGTGAACATCTCAGGTGCTGGGTCCTGAGCCAGCGGTGACACCGGCACATGTTCCCCATAGTTTGCCAGTGTCCCTGCGTGCTCAGCACACCAGCACCTGGCCCCCAGCGACGAGAGGTGAGTATGTCTTTTTTTTATTTGCAGCAGCGGCAGCATATGGGGCCTATTCTATGGAGCATCTTATGGGGCAGCATATGGGGACATAATCTATGGAGCATCTTATGGGGCAGCATATGGGGCATATTCTATGGAGCATCTTATGGGGCGTATTCTATGGAGCATCTTATTGGGCAGCATATGGGGCATAATCTATAAAGCATCTTATGGGGCATAATCTATGGAGCAGCATATTGGGCCACAACCTTTATGTAGCATCTTATGGGGCCATAACCTTTATAGAGCAGCATATGGGGCATAATCTATGGGGCATTTTATGGGGCCATAACTTTTATGGAGCAGCATATGGGGCATATTATTCTATGGAGCATCTTATGGGGCTTTTATTAACCTTTTTGCAGCATTATATGGGGCGTATTTTGTATGGAGCATCATGAACTGGATGGAGCATTATATGGGGCTCCTGATTCAATATGGATATTCAAAAACATTTAGCCTACTAATGTCTCAATTAATTTTACTTTTATTGGTATCTATTTTTATTTTTGAAATTTACCAGTAGCTACTGCATTTTCCACCCTAGGCTTATACGTGAGTCAATAAGTTTTCCCACT
The DNA here is from genome assembly GCF_039654945.1 of Dendrobates tinctorius. Classification (NCBI taxonomy): domain Eukaryota; kingdom Metazoa; phylum Chordata; class Amphibia; order Anura; family Dendrobatidae; genus Dendrobates; species Dendrobates tinctorius. Next base: position 2,157,228 of record NW_027361787.1, on the reverse strand, counting down.
TTTTTATGGCAAAACTAGGGGGTCAGCTTACACTTGGGTCGGCTTATACACAAGTATATACGGTAAATAGAATTGCAGACAAATTGTCCTAGACTAAACTCAGTTTTCAGACGGTCCAATATGTACCACTCAGGGAAAACTTGTCCATCTATCATCATCTTAGTGGTGCGCATGCGTGGTTCGGATCCTAGCTGGAGAGGTAGAAGGCGTTCCTTAGTGCTCTTAGGTGAGGTCCGCGTCATCTTAATTGATGACGCGGCATCACGGATCACGTGATCGCCGGATACCTCCCCTGTTTGAGAGCAGGGACGGTAAACTGACGCATGCGCCGTAATGATCTGAAATGATGATTGGGCGTTTAGCCCTGGGTGATATCGAAGAATTTGGACATGCGCTGTAGCCCACATCATTCCTCCAATCATGATAGAGATCTTGACTATTTAAACTAGCACACCCCCATCATGACCGCGCCTCCCGATGAAGCGGTAGCGAAACGCGCGTCGGGGCAGAGGAATGCCCGGGGGATTCCACACACCATTAGGTATGCTTATTTTAGGACACTGTGCTTAAGGCTGGTGCTCGATTGGGGAGGATAGTATGCTGTTACATTAGTACTAATTGTGGCATGTCGGTTTGGCAGCCTTATACATGTGTTTATAAGATCAGCGTCTAATCCTCTTTTTAGTGCACTAAGTGGCGGTCAAGAGGGCTTAACTGGTAGCTTTCTGAGTATTGCACTGAAGTCCATAGTAATTATAGCCGCTTTAGCCTTAGGCTGTTACAAATCTATATGATTGCTTGCATTGCACCATATTGGTCTAGGAGCATATGTTAATATCATTAATATTGAATTATGGTGGTTTTTGTGGATAAACCTATTGCTTCTGTTAGTTCCTCATTTTAGATGTGCCTTCCCTTTTTCATTAATGTATTAATATATATTTTTAATATGTTGTTTAATAAATAATAAAACAATTCTTATACCATATTTTGGAGTCAAAAATAATTTTTTGGAGTATCCAATTGTGTGAATAATTTCAAAATTAAGTGTTGAGTTGATTTCTGGTTGGTCAAGAAAGCAGACTTTTCTTTGTGTAAGCCGGTAATATTGACTTTTATTGTGCGCTTATCCTTGATCACTAGTGATCTTTGCTGATATGCTAATTATGCATTGTGTTATGGAGCTAGTTTGTTGACTTCTAAAGCAGAGGGAAAAACTATGCAAATAGTTTAAATAATCAAGTAATGCTATAATAATCTCATCTCCATTCTTACCCTTTATGTAAATACTGAATGAGGGACACTTGTTAAGTCTAAAAATAGGTTACATGCCTCTGTATAAAGAGACTGAGAGAAACAGCCAGAGAGATTCTGCCAAGACATCTATACATCTCAAAAGGACCAGAGACAGGACAGCAGCCATTTTACATCATGGCTCCATTACGAGGGACACGGATTTATCATTCTATAGGAAACAACCTAGGGATTTTCAGCCTTGGTTGGAAGAATACAGATCTGCTCCATTGATCATCGCTAAACCATAGATAAGTTTGGAGAAGCCAGGTTGTCATCCTCGGATCAACTGGCCTTTTACCTTGTATGGACTGTCATCTTCCTACGCTTGTCATTACCTCCTCTCTGTGCGTGCCACAGGTGGGGTAGCGATCCTGGGAGCGAATCAGCGGAAGGATAAGACTCTGTAATGTGCACTCTGTTGGGTATTTTGCTGGGACTGTTCTATGTGTTATCTGCCTGTTTTGTGGTTCAATAAAGCATTGCCACACTGTTTTACCCTCACCGTGTGTTGTCTGAGTAGCGTTCAGTGGGATGATCCCTGATCCATGTGGTTTCGGCCAGAAGACTGGGGCGCCCGCTGACCACCCAATGTCTCCACAGGCATGCTTCTATAGTCTCAATTGGAGGCTAGAAGCTGCTATAACCCGATCAGCGCTGCTACATACATGCAATGATCAGATCACCTGTATGTAGCAGAGTTGGTCACTTGCTATGAGCGCTGACCACTTATGGCCCATCATGAGCGAGAAAAGCGGCAGGGCCCACATCAAAGGAAGTAGACCGACATCAGCGTACATTTACACCCGATGTCAGAAAGAGGTTAAAGGGGATTGTTTTTACAGAGACAGAAGAGGTAATTAATCATGTATACATACAGATAATTACAGAAATACACAGCTTCTAATGTTAAATAGTATAGAGTTAAGACAAGAAAATATAATTTGTGTAAATCGTGTAGATATAAAAATTCAGGAAAATGTCAAATGTTCAAAACCACAGCAAAAAGGCAGAGATGCTGACCTGCCCAGACCTCCAAACAAATGCACTATCAGGGTGAGTGAGCCCATATAGTTAGGATGGGGGCAACACAGGTGCAAGAATACCGATGAGACAACCGCTCACAAACTACCAATGTATGGAGGGACGGATGCTTGGTATATTAATGCACAATGAAGACTTGTATGTGGCGCTGTTCACACAATGGTAATGCACAGCAACCTTACATTTATCATTGTTAAACCGCATCTGCCACCTTTTGGCCCAGATTTCCAACCTGTCCAGATCCATCTGTAGCAGAATACTATCTTCTCTTGTATTGACTGCTTTACATAGTTTTGTATCATCTGCAAATATCGATATTTTACTGTGTAAACCTTCTACCAGATCGTTAATAAATATGTTGATTAGCATAGGTCCCAACACCGACCCCTGCGGTACCCCACTGGTCACAGCGACCCAGTTAGAGAATATACCATTTATAACCACCCTCTGCTTTCTATCACTAAGCCAGTTACACATTTACACACATTCTCCCCCAGACCCAGCATTCTCATTTTGTGTACCAACCTCTTGTGTGGCACGGTATCAAACGCTTTGGAAAATCAAGATATACCACGTCCAGCCTATAGCTTACTTCATAAAAACTGATTAGATTGGTTTGACAGGAGCGATTCCTCATAAACCCATGCTGATGTGGAGTTAAACAGTTATTCTCATTGAGATAATCCAGAATAACATCCCTCAGAAACCCCTCAAATATTTTACCAACAGTGGAGGTTAGACTTACTGGCCTATAATTTCCTGGTTCACGTTTAGAGCCCTTATGTTGATTGCGCATGTGAAAGTTCATACATGTAGTAGCCAAATTATTGCACTTTTTACCTCGGCTCAATGTTTTTTGCAAAGTTGGCAGATTACGTGAGTTGGCTCATAATTTGCAGTGCCCTTGCCACCTCTGTGAACTGCAGACCCGCAGACGCTGCTGGTCAGAGGCACAGTTGTGGCTGAGGATGCATCGCTCGTCGTGGCTGCCTCACTACGTGTCTGCAACATACAGCGCAACCTAACCACCTCTTCTTCCTCCTCAGATGACCTACTCACCCGTGTCACTATGTGTCTGTGACATACAGCGCAACCTAACCTCCTCTTTTTCCTCCTCAGATGACCTACTCACCTGTGTATCTCTTTGTTCACACCAACTGGGATCTAACACCTTATCATCATCATCATCATCATCCTCTGTGTTATCACATTCCTCGCCAGTGGAGTCACCCTCCTCCTCTTCTTGCCCTGACAGCACAGTACAGTCCACATGAACCTCAGATATGAGTCTCATCAGGACCATGCCCCCCTGGGGTTAACATCTGCTGATGAGGGTCAGGATGCTGTTCGGACCCTATTTTGCCCTGCCCCGGATCCAGCTAAAAAAATTTTGGGCATCGGTGCAGATTTCCTTCCTCTTGACTCTGCGAAGCTTTTGAGTACACTTCTGATGAAAACTGCATAGAATGTGTAAACAGCTCTTCATACTCACCCATCTGTGGTTCCGTACAGGCAGTTGAACAGTTGGATAGTTGGGATGCGGGGGGAAGCAAGGGGAAATTTGGTGCCACATCTGTGCACTGTACTGGGTGTGATTTAGGAGGAAGAGGAGGAGAGGCCAATTGAATCTACACTTGCCATCCACTCGAGTACATGCTCTTTCTGGGTATCATCGTTAAGGCATACTGCTGGACGACTGCCAAAGAAAGGTAGTGGTGTAGCCTGTCCAGTAACATGTTATCAGTTGTCTTTGCATAGGATGTGATGTTGCTTCACTAGTGCTTTCACAAACATTACCAGCTACCCGACGTACACCGTGAACACCAAGTCTAATTCCCCTTCCATCACGGTTTCCCTTTTTCACAGTCATGTTGCTCAGATAGTGTAGGAGCACAGTATTAGCAACAAAAAATTAGATTTTAAACTCTGCACCACCTCTGCAAATAGCTAAACACCGTAATCCAGGCCAGGTAGCCCTTGCCACCTCTGTGAACTGCTGACCCGCGGCTGCTGGTCAGGGGTACAGTTGTGGCTGAGGATGCATCGCTCGTCGTGGCTTCCTCACTACGTGTCTGCGACGTACAGCGCAACCTAACCTCCTCTTCTTTACGGCATGCATTGCACTTCTGTCACAGTCCTCACAGGTAACATGAGACTGTCTGTGATCATCCTGGAGCTGGTCATTGGCTGAGCCTTTGCCATTCTGGCTATTCCATCCATTTGAATGGTCGTCTTCCGTTTTCTTCCATGTCTCTCTGGTTTGGCTTTCCATGGTAAAGGATTGGAGATCATTTTAGCTGAACAGACGATCATTGTCTGCACTTCTTTATAAGTTTTACCATCTCCAATCAACTTTTTAATCAAAGTACTCTGTTCTTTTGAACAATGTCTCGAACGACCCATATTTCTCAGGCTTTCAAGGAGAAATGCATGTACAACATGTCCTGGCCTCACCCTTAGATAAGGGCCACCGGATTCCCACCTGTCTCTTCACAGAATGATTGCCCTCACTGATTGATCTCCACACAGCTGCTATTGTGATCATCATTCTAATACACAGACTCAAAAACCCGCTGATCATGAATTCGGAGTCTGGTGGTTTTCTTAGAATAACAATTTTAAGTGTGCCGTGAAAACGCATTTATTCAGACTGGCCTACCGCCTCAACACATTAACCTAATCTATCCCTGTGTGGCACAGCCAAAAGTTTTACCATAACCAGGTTTCCCGCATCATGTTCCCACATGCTTTATGCATCCATTATCCCTCTGCATCCGTACTGTTACCCACTTAACATTATGGCTGGTCCATACAATCAGGGCAACTGTTACCACCCACCTTTCGTGTCTCCCTTTTTCCTCATAGACTGTAAGCTTGTGAGCAGGGCCCTCATTCCTCTTGGTATTTGTTATAATCTATGTGATTATTGTTATGCTGTAATGTCTATTGTCTGTACAAATCCCCTCTGAAATGTAAAGTGCTGCGGAATGTCGGCGCTATAGAAATAAAATTTATTATTATTATTACTGCACCAACTGGTAAATTGTGTGACACGTAATTTAATTTATACCAAAAACAGGGATTAATCGGGTTAGTCATACTGGACTGCTGTTATACTGAACCCTACTGTAGCTAGTGTAACACAAGAGATGGTCGCCAGCGTCTGAGCAAACTGAACAGTGGCAAATCCTCTGGCCCAGATGGCATTCACCCATGGATATTGAGGGAATTGAGCTCAGTATTTGACAGACCTACTGTATCTCATCTTCTTAGACTCACTTGTACTTGCATTTTCACTTTTTACATTATCCTTATTTTTTTCATTCATTTTTTTCACATTTTATTTTTTTCTCCTCATTATTTCTCCCTTTGTCCTGACACCCTTTCACACAGTGTCGGTATTCGTTCATCTACATATTAATTGCAAATATTTCCACAAGTCCTTACCATAATGTATGTGCACATTAATAACTTTTATTCACCGACTCTGGCACTCAGCACTTTGTACAATTTTATTTACATATAATCCTATTGATTGGCGCCTGGTAACAGCTTTCATTCTGTTCCCTCCCCATTCATTCAAGTCTGTTTTTTTCTTATGATGCGATTCCATGCCTTTTATGCCAGAACAATGTCCTTATACATGGCTGTTTCCAGCTGAATTCTTAAAAATTATGTGATGAACAGCCCACCGCTGCCACCAATATGTGATGAACAGCAAGCAGGAGGCACGCCGTTGCCACCAAATTGTGACGAACGGCGCGGCCGGTGCCACCAAAACGTCACGATCCCACCACTGGCACCAGCAGGTCAGCGGACGGAGGGACGTGACACACTGCCGACACACGGCTATCACAGGCACAGTGGGGGCTTATCTTAGTTATCCCACCACTGGCACCACGTGACAAAAATGCAGCAAGCTAATCTTGTTCTAACAATTTACCGCAGGGGGGTATTTTGGATGCCCCACCACTGCTAACAACCTTCCAAGAACTGTGGGGATTTATGTATATCCCACTTTCTCAGTTACACTTCGGAACTCGCAGCTCTCCGGCGTCCTCCTTACCCTCAGGTCAGTCAGGGAACTGCACCTAGGATAATTAGTCGCTGGACGGGCTGCTTGTGCACGGGCCACTGGACTACTGCAGTAAGGGAATTATCAATGCTGTGGCTGCAGCCCCTCATTCAGCATGTAAGACCCGTCTGTACTGCCAGCTAGCCTAGCCAGCCGTGCACACCACACTGCCACCAGCCACGCTTTACTTAATCAAAGAGTTAATTAAGAGGGTCCGCGGCAAACCCCAAATTAGTAGCGAATATCTAAAAAAGGCGCATAGTTCGTTTCTTAGAGCATGGAGGCAAACTAATAGAATTTTATCATTTATTCCCGAAAGGGCAGTAATTATACAGATAAAAGTTGCTATAAAGTTGAGACATTAAATATGTACAATACAAATATAAAACAAAGGGATTAAATGGCAGAAAGTAACACTCACATGTGTTCAGTCGATATCAGGCAGACCATGTGGGGGGAGAAGGAGGAGCCACACGTCTCCACTCATCTGGGGGTTCTTGTCAGCACGGACTCTGTAGCTCCAACTGACTGGAATTTGCTAGAGAATACCTATAGACTAGGGTCTGTGACCTCATGAAATATGGGCGGTCTGGAGAGGTCCAACCTCCCTCTCTCCAAGTTATGATTTGGCTGCAAAACTTAGAATAACTATAAACGAGAAAAACCCGTACCAACACACATAGGGCATCACTGTTTGTGATTTACCAAATAGAATCCGAAGACACCAAGCATGCCATACTTAAGACACTCCGTTTGGGAGCAATCCATATCTCAGGTTCTGGAGAGGTTATAACTGTCAAAATTAGGAATTAGTAAGCTGGCCTTGTGCCCTTCGCAGAAATGTGGGTTTTATATCTCTGCTGCGTATGGTTACCACAATATGAATTGTTTTAATACTTCCCATAGCTGCATTCAAGCCCCTGGTTTTAAACAAAGGAACATCTTTTCCACTTAGCTGCTGCAGGGAGGTGGGATGGAGGGACTTTGAGAGGAAATGGACAGTATCATGTTTAAGATGCAAGCGGAGAGCACACACACAGCCAGCTGCTAAGAAGTGAGAAACCAAAAAGGAGGGGGGCTGCAGCTGTGTGACAAAGGGATTTTCTAGAATGTTCCAGAAACATAGACATTTTACATTACAAATTATATGATTATATTTATCACCATTAGTCATTTAGGACAACAATGGATCATTCAGAGATCCACAATGAACTTCTCGAGTGAGTTTTTCTGCAGAATGTGCACAACGTTTTTTGTTTTACATTGACTATAATGGTACTGTACAACGCAGGAGAATCGGCTGCGGATCCGCAGGGCCAAATCAGCTGCGGATCCGCAGTAGAATCCACAACGTGTTCACAGACCCTTACAATAAGATGCTTCAGATTGAAGATAGAGGAGGGAGGGGTTTGGGTGTGTTTTGGAGTGGGTGTGCTAGGTGCTGGCTTAGAGGCCAGTGCAATGCATCATGGAACTTGTAGTATTAGAGCACAGTAAGTCGGGAGAAAGAAAGTTGTCGATTTACCCCATGAGAGCTGGAGCCAGCACTGAAAATGTGCTGCGAGAGGATGATAATAGGTAATATTGCTAAAATAAACACAGTGGGTTTTTAGTGGCACATAATAGCAAGATATATGAAAAACAAAGTTACAGTAGTGGGCAACTTCTTTAAGTAGAAATGTTCAAAAATATAAAACTCAATGATATTTTATTAAAGAAAATTGTTTTTTATCTTAGCAGATAACTGTACCAGGAGATCAGAGGGACAGCTGACATCTTCAATTTGTAAATCTGATGATCTTGAGATCTCACAGGATACAACTGAAGTGAATGCCATTAGTCCAGATATCTCATCATCCATTCACAGCAAAGATCTGTCATCTGATCCTATGAAACAGGTCCCATCTTCTGATTCATTACTGACTACTAAGGAAAATCAAAGTCACAAAAGAGGCATTAAAAAACAAACTGCTCCTAAAGGAAAGAAGCGTTTTTCCTGTTCAGAATGTGGGAAATGTTTTGCACACAAATCACTGCTTGTTACTCACCATAGAACTCACACAGGGGAGAAGCCTTTTTCTTGTTCAGAATGTGGGAAATGTTTTAGCAATAAATCAAATTGCATTAAGCACCAGAGAACTCACACAGGGGAGAAGCCTTTTTCCTGTTCAGAATGTGGGAAATGTTTTGGACGTAAATCACATTTTGTTACTCATCATAGAACTCACACAGGGGAGAAGCCTTTTTCCTGTTCAGAATGTAGGAAATGTTTTGCACGTAAATCACAATTTGTTAATCACCATAGAACTCACACAGGGGAGAAGCCTTTTTCCTGTTCAGAATGTGGGAAATGTTTTAACCAGAAAGGGGATCTTGTTAAGCACCAAAGAACTCACACAGGAGAGAAGCCTTTTTCATGTTCAGAATGTGGGAAATATTTTAGCCTGAAAGTCAATCTTGTTAAGCACCAAAGAACTCACACAGGAGAGAAGCCTTTTTGATGTTCAGAATGTGTGAAACGTTTTACTCAGAATTCAAGTCTTGTTACACATGAGAGAATTCACACAGCAGAGAAGCCATATTCATGTTCAGAATGTAGGAAATGTTTTAAATGGCTCTTGAACGCCATCAAAGAACGCACACAGGGCAGAAGCCTTTTTTCCTGTTCAGAATGTGGGAAATGTTTTAACCGGAAAGTGATTCTTGTTAGACATCAGAGACCTCACACAGAGGAGAAGCCATTTTCATTTTTTTAATGTGGGAAATATTTTACTTGGAAATCAACTGTTAATAAACATCAGAGACGTCACATAGGGGAGAAGCCTTTTTTATGTTCATAATAACATAGTAACATAGTTTTGAAGGCTGAAGGAAGACCTTATGTCCATCTAGTTCAGCCTATTTTTAGTGCAGCTGTTCTGCATTGTTGATCCTGGGGAAGGCAAAAAACCCACAGAGTAGAAGCCAATTTTCTCCATAGGGAAAAAAATTCCTTCCCCTAAGCTGGGTCAACTATCTACCTATAATATTCTGTTATTCGTAACCTTCTATACTGTTATTCACAAGAAAAGCGTCCATTCCTTTCTTAAATTCATTCAGTGAGTTGGCCATCACCACTTCCTCAGGAAGAGAATTCCAGAGCCTCACTGCTCTTACCGTGAAGAACCCTCTTCTATGCTGGTGCAGAAATTGTCTTTCCTCCAAACGAAGAGAATGCCCCCTTGTTCTTGTCACAGTCCTTGGTACTAACAGTTCATTGGAGAGATCTCTGTATTGCCCTCTGATATACTTGTACATATATATTGAGTCTCCCCTAAGTCTTCTCTTTTCTAGAGTAAATAGACCTAATTTTGATAACCTTTCTGGGTATTGTAGTGAACCAACTCCTTTTTTCATTTTAGTAGCCCGCCTTTGAACCCTTTCAAGTTCAGTATTGTCTTTCTTGAGCATCGGCGTCCAAAATTGCACACAATACTCCAAGTGTGGTCTGACGAGTGATTTGTACAGAGGGAGAATTATGTTTTTATCTTGTGTCCCCAGACCTCTTCTAATGCATCCCATGACCCTATTTGCTTTGGTGGCAGCTGCCTGACACTGGGCACTCCAATTTAGCTTCTTATTGACTAAGATGCCTAAGTCTTTTTCCATGTCTGATATCCCCAGCAGTTTCCCATTTAGTAAGTAATTATAGCATCTGTTTCTCCTTCCCATGTGCATAACCTTACACTTATCTGTGTTAAACCTCATTTGCCATTTTTCAGCCCAATTCTCCAATTTACTCAAATCTGTCTGTAGTTGCAACTACCTTACATAGTTTTGTATCATCTGCAAATACTGATATATTACTGTGTAAGCCATCCACTAGATCATTAATAAATATATTTAATAGTAGGGGGCCCAATACAGACCCCTGTGGTCCCCCACTAGTAACCCTGGCCCAGTCTGAGTATGCCCCATTAATAACCACTCTTTGTTTTCTATCACTAAGCCAGCTACCTACCCATCTACACACATTTTCCCCTAGCCCAAGCTTTCTCATCTTACTTACCAATCTTTTATGTGGGACAGTGTCAAATGCTTTAGAGAAGTCGAGATAAATGGCATCCAATGATTCTCCTGGGTCCATTTCAGAGCTTACATCCTCATAGAAACTGATCAGGTTAGTTTGACAGGAGCGATCCTTCATAAATCCATGTTGATATGGAGTTAAACATTTATTAACATTGAGATATTCCATAATGGTATCCCTTAGAAACCCTTCAAAAATTTTACCCACAACAGATGTTAAGCTTACCGGCCTATAGTTTCCAGGTTCCCTTTTACACCCCTTTTTGAATATTGGTACCACATTTGCTTGCCGCCAATCAAAAGGAACAGACCCTGTTTCTATAGAGTCTTGAATGTTGGATCAGTTTTAACCAAACTTGAATCTTCTTAAATGGATTGTCTTTTGTCATTCCTCATGTTTGCTGCCAAAAGGATAAAACTAAACTGTATTAACCCTCAACTGGTGAGGTGGGGTTTGACACACCCCAGGGAATTTTTGTTCGGCTGACATTCATTGAAAAATGCGGGTATGAGGATATGTCTCACTAGCTACCATCCATTTCCTTGTCAACAGGATGTCGTCAAGGCCTCTCTCTTTTGGCCACACAACAGAGCTAGCTGTCGTTAAGTGTTGTCTTGGCCTTGCTGAACCCCACATCACCACTCATGCAATTCTTTTTACACATTTTCAAAGTTTGAAAACTTTATTTTTACACAAATTTATAACTGAGTTTCTGATTGTTCGTGATACTTGGTGTCGAAAATTTGTTATACTCATGTGTAGTGTTGAGCGATACCACCCGATACTGAAAAATATCGTATCGGAATGGATCGGCCGATCTAAAAAAAGTATCGGGTATCGCCGATTCCGATCCCGGAAGTCCCATTCAAGTCAATGGAACAGAAATATCGGAATAAAAAAAACCCTTTCTTTCCCTGTTGGTTAATTCTACATGAAGAAAAACAACATAATAATGTAGAATGTATTGTGGGAGGTGTAGGAGACATTAAAGCCATAGAGGTTTAGCCCAATCAAATGGAATAGCAGGAATTTTTTTTTTTTTAAAGACGTTCGTAGTTAAAAAGATATTGACTATGTTAAAGTCTTTAATTTTTTGTCAGATATGTATGTTTCACTACTTCCATGCTCTTCACCTTCTTTTTTACTTCTCCCACACTTTCTCCTTCATCATCTTCAGCAGCAGCAGTATCTTCTTCTTCTAATCTTCATATTCTACTTCATCTTCTTCTTTTATTCTTCTTCATATTCTACTTCTTCATCTTCTTCCTATTCTTCTTCATCATATTCTTATTTGTGTCAGGCATTCCTGTAGTTATCTATAAAAGTTTGAAGATTACACCTTCCGTTCAGCCTGTCACAAAAGATTTACAACAGGATTTGTCGGCGTTCAGTTTGGCCTGCAGCAGCAGGCCTTTTCCAGGGGCACCACGAGGAGGAACGGACTCACCACCATACACTGCTTAGTCTTTTTCTGCTTATAAATTTGATAATCTCATTTTCTCAGATTTTTAGTCTTATGCTTAATGTTCTTCTGCTTTTGGTTTTTATGCTTCTTGGTCTTCTGTCTCTTGTTGTTCTGCATCTTGGTGGTTGTCTTCCTGTGCTTTGTCCTCTTGGTCATCTTCAGGGTCATCTTTTAGGTATTCTTCTGTGTGGTCTTCAGGGTCGTCGTCTTCAGGGTCATTGTCAGGGAGATCCAGAGTGAGAATCAAAAACCATTTCCACAAGCTTGAACTTTGAAAAGTAGCAGAAGTTACAAGAAGGCTGAGGAACTGGCGAGAACCAGCTGATGGTACTGGAACCCAGAGTGGCAGCAGAATGAACAAGAGCCAATGGCACAACCGTGGACCAGCTGACGGTGCTGGAACACGGTTACTAAGCAGGAGGTACCTGTGCTCCAAAGCACTACCAAGGACCAGCAAACGTTGGTGGAACTCGGATACCGACAAGGAGGCACCTAGGCCAAAGGCACTGCCGAGAACCAGCTGACGGTGCAGGAACCCGGATGGGTAGCAGAAGCTGCAAGAGCAAATGAAACTAGCGAGGACCAGCTGACGGTGCTGGAACCCGGAGGGGCAGCAGAAGGAACAAGAGCCAATGGGACAACCGTGGAACAGCTGACGGTGCTGGAACACTGTTACTAAACAGGAGGTACCTGTGCTCCAAAGCACTACCAAGGACCAGCAGACGTTGGTGGAACTCGGATACCGACAAGGAGGCACCTAGGCCAAAGGCTCTGCCGGGAACCAACTGACGTTGCTGGAACCCGGATGGGTAGCAGAAGGTACCCATGATTAACAAAGTGTCGCGTCCGCGAGCAGGCCGCAGTTACCGAAACCCACAGTCCTGCAGGGGGTGCTTTTCCTATTGGCACTATGGAACCAGTCTTTGTTACCAGAACCCGCAGTCCACATAGGAAGCACTGAAACTGCAGGCACCATAGACTCGGCTAACCCGCCCGCAACACGACAGGACAACGTATCAGTGGCAAAGTGACGTTGACACTACCCGGAAACAGCAGGCGTGCTGTAACCAGGCTGGGCAGGAGGCAGTACCCTTGCCAAAGACACTGCCGAGAACCAGCTGACAGTGCTGGAACCCGGAGGGGCAGCAGAATGAACAAGAGCCAATGGCACAACCGTGGACCAGCTGACGGTGCTGGAACACGGTTACTAAGCAGGAGGTACCTGTGCTCCAAAGCACTACCAAGGACCAGCAGACGTTGGTGGAACTCGGATACCGACAAGGAGGCACCTAGGCCAAAGGCACTGCCGAGAACCAGGTGACGGTGCTGGAACCCGGATGGGTAGCAGAAGCTACAATACTCAATGGAGCGACCGAGAACCAGCTGACGGTGCTGGAACCCAGAGTGGCAGCAGAAGGAACAAGAGCCAATGGGACAACCGTGGAACAGCTGACGGTGCTGGAACATGGTTACTAAGCAGGAGGTACCTGTGCTAAAAAGCACTACCAAGGACCAGCAGACGTTGCTTGGACTCGGATACCGACAAGGAGGCACCTCAGCCAAAGGCACTGCCGAGAACCAGCTGATCTTGCTGGAACCCGGATGGGTAGCAGAAGATACCCATGAAAAACAAAGTTGCAATGCCGCGATCCGGCCGCAGTTACCGAAAACCACAGTCCTACAGGGGGTGCTTGTCCTATTGGCACTATGGAACCAGCCTTTTTTTACCAGAACCCGCAGCCCATATAGGAAGCACTTAAACTGCAGGCACCATAGACTCGGCTAACCCGACCGCAACACGACAGGACAACGTATCAGTGGCAAAGTGACGTTGACACTACCCAGAAACAGCAGGCGTGCTGTAACCAGGCTGGGCAGGAGGGAGTACCCATGCCAAATATACTGCCGAGAACCAGCTGACGGTGCTGGAACCTGGAGGGGCAGCAAAAGGAACAAGAGCCAATGGCACAACCGTGGACCAGCTGACGGTGCTGGAACACAGTTTCTAAGCAGGAGTTACCTGTGCTAAAAAGCACTACCAAGGACCAGCAGACGTTGCTGGAACTCGGATACCAAGAAGGAGGCACCTAGGGAAAGGCTCTGCCGAGAAACAGCTGACGGTGCTGGAACCCGGCTGGGCAGGAGGGAGTACCCGTGGCAAACACACTTCTGAGCAGCAACATGCGATGTTGAAGCCCAGCGGTCAATCATGCAGCAGGCTGAGGCCAACTTGGAGTTTTATGTTGGTTGTACACAACTACTGATTGTAACCGTGCTCCACTTTGGCCTCTGGCTCTACTGTCTCTAGTATTTCCCCTGGCCTCCAACCACGCCAGTTGCTGCTCTGCAGTGTTGTCTGCATAATCCACACTTGTTCCTGAGTTACTGGGGCTCAGTCACGTCAGTTGATCCCCTGATGTGTGTCCGGCAAGGTGTCCTGCTCTGTCCACATTCCCACAACTATTAATGGGAATGGGGACAGAGCAGGAGACATTGCCGGACACACATCAGGGGATCAACTGACGTGACTGAGTCCCAGTAACACAGGAACAAGTGTGGATTGTGCAGATGGCACATCAGAGCAGCGACTGGAGGGGTTGGAGGCCAGGGGAAATACTAGAGACAGTACAGCCAGAGGCCTAAGTGGACCACGGTTAAAAGTCAGTAGTAGTGTGATGTTGGAGGCAGCAGTAGACTTTGCCATCCGCACAGCAGGGGAACAGCTGGCGTTACTGAACCCCACAGACACAGGAGCGAGTGTTTCTATCTGTGCGGACGGCACTTCCAAGCGACAACTGTGTTGAAGCCCAGGATCAATGCTCCGAGCAGGCTGAGACCTACTTGGAACAAGTGGAAAATAACATGTAGTGTGATGTTGGAGGCAGCAGGAGACTTTGCCATCCGCACAGCAGGGGAACAGCTGGCATTACTAAACTCCACTAACACAGGAGCTAGTGTGTGTTTCTCTGTGAAGACGGCACTTCTGAACACCAACTGGCATTGTTGGAGACCAGGATGAGGCATGGAGCAGGCTGAGGCCTGCTAGGGTTGGCATGTGGAGGCAGCAGGAGACTTTGCCATCTACACAGTAGGGGAACACCTGGCATTACTGAACCCCACTAACACAGGAGCTAGTGTGTGTTTCTCTGTTAAGACGGCACTTCTGAACACCAACTGGCGTTGTTGGAGCCCAGGATGAGGCATGGAGCAGGCTGAGGCCTGACAGGGTTGGCATGTGGAGGCAGCAGGAGACTTTGCCATCTACACAGCAGGGTAACAGCTGGCATTACTGAACCCCACTAACACAGGAGCTAATGTGTGTTTCTCTGTGAAGATGGCACTTCTGAACACCAACTGGCGTTGTTAGAGCCCAGGATGAGGCATGGAGTTGGCTGAGGCCAACTTGCAGCACGTTTTATAGAGGTTGTAGACTACTACTGATTGTAACCATGCTCCACTTAGGCCTCTGGCTCCACTGTCTCTAGTATTTCCCCTGGCCTCCAACCCCGCCAGTGGCAGCTCTGAAGTGGCGTCAGCACAATCCACACTTGTTCCTGTGTTACTTGGCCTCAGTCCCGTCAGTTGATCCCCTGATGTGTGTTCGGCAAGGTCTCCTGCTCTATCCTCATTCACACTACTAGTAATGGGAATGTGGACAGAGCAGGAGAACTTGCCGGACACACATCAGGGGATCAACTGACGTGACTGAGGCCAAGTAACACAGGAACAAGTGTGGATTGTGCAGACGTCACTTCAGAGCTGTCACTGGCGGGGTTGGAGGCCAGGGGAAATACTAGAGACAGTGGAGCCAGAGGCCTAAGTGGAGCAGGGTTAAAAAATCAGTAGTTAGTTTGAATGTGGATGGAGCAGGAGACTTTGCCGTCCACACAGCAGGGGAACAGCTGGCGTTACTGAAACCCACAGACAGGAACGAGTGTTTCAATCTGTGCGGACGACACTTCCAGGCTACAACTGGCTGTGTTGTAGCCCAGGATCAATGCTCCGAGCAGGCTGAGGCCTACTTGGAGCGAGGAGAAAAAGCGTTGTAGTGTGAGTTTGGAGGCAGCAGGAGACTTTGCCATCCACACAGCAGGGGAACAGCTGGCGTTACTGAACCCCACTAACACAGGAGCGAGTGTTTCAATCTGTGCGGACGGCACTTCCAGGCTACAACTGGCTGTGCTGTAGCCCAGGATCAATGCTCCGAGCAGGCTGAGGCCTACTTGGAGCGAGGGAAAAAAGCATTGTAGTGTGAGTTTGGAGGCAGCAGGAGACTTTGCCATCCACACAGCAGGGGAACAGCTGGCGTTACTGAACCCCACTAACACAGGAGCGAGTGTTTCAATCTGTGCGGAAGGTACTTCCAGGCTACCACTGGCTGTGTTGTAGCCCAGGATCAATGCTCCGAGGAGGCTGAGACCTACTTGGAGCGAGGAGAAAAAGCGTTGTAGTGTGAGTTTGGAGGCAGCAGGAGACTTTGCCATCCACACAGCAGGGGAACAGCTGGCGTTACTGAACCCCACTAACACAGGAGCGAGTGTTTCAATCTGTGCGGACGGCACTTCCAGGCTACAACTGGCTGTGTTGTAGCCCAGGATCAATGCTCAGAGCAGGCTGAGGCCTACTTGGAGCGAGGAGAAAAAGCGTTGTAGTGTGAGTTTGGAGGCAGCAGGAGACTTTGCCATCAACACAGCAGGGGAACAGCTGGCGTTACTGAACCCCACTAACACAGGAGCGAGTGTTTCAATCTGTGCGGACGGCACTTCCAGGCTACAACTGGCTGTGTTGTAGCCCAGGATCAATGCTCCGAGCAGGCTGAGGCCTACTTGGAGCGAGGAGAAAAAGCGTTGTAGTGTGAGTTTGGAGGCAGCAGGAGACTTTGCCATCCACACAGCAGGGGAACAGCTGGCGTTACTGAACCCCACTAACACAGGAGCGAGTGTTTCAATCTGTGCGGACGACACTTCCAGGCTACAACTGGCTGTGTTGTAGCCCAGGATCAATGCTCCGAGCAGGCTGAGGCCTACTTGGAGCGAGGAGAAAAAGCGTTGTGTGAGTTTGGAGGCAGCAGGAGACTTTGCCATCCACACAGCAGGGGAACAGCTGGCGTTACTGAACCCCACTAACACAGGAGCGAGTGTTTATATCTGTGCGGACGGCACTTCCAGGCTACAACTGGCTGTGTTGTAGCCCAGGATGAAGCATGCAGCAGGCGG
The DNA here is from genome assembly GCF_039654945.1 of Dendrobates tinctorius. Classification (NCBI taxonomy): domain Eukaryota; kingdom Metazoa; phylum Chordata; class Amphibia; order Anura; family Dendrobatidae; genus Dendrobates; species Dendrobates tinctorius. The sequence continues at coordinate 2,140,066 of NW_027361787.1, read as the reverse complement.
AGGACAACTTGCAGCTGGTTTTATAGAGGTTGTAGACTACTACTGATTGTCACCGTGCTCCACTATGGCCTCCGGCTCCACTGTCTCTAGTATTTCCCCTGGCCAACAACCCCGCCAGTTACAGCTCTGAAGTGGCGTCTGCACAATCCACACTTGTTCCTGTGTAACTGTGGCTCAGTCCCGTCTGTTGATCCCCTGATGTGTGTCTGGCAAGCTCTCCTGCTCAGTCCTCATTCACACTACTAGTAATGGGAATGTGGACAGAGCAGGAGACCTTGCCGGACACACATCAGGGGATCAACTGACGGGACTGAGCCACAGTAACTCAGGAACAAGTGTGGATTGTGCAGATGCCACTTCAGAGCTGTAACTGGCGGGGTTGTTGGCCAGGGGAAATACTAGTGACAGTGGAGCCAGAGGCCTAAGTTGAGCACAGTTACAGATCTGTAGTAGTTTGCATGTGGATGGAGCAGGAGACATTGCCGTCTACACAGCAGGGGAACAGCTGGCATTACTGAACCCCACTAACACAGGAGCTAGTGTGTGTTTCTCTGCGAAGACGGCACTTCTGAACACCAACTGGCGTTGTTGGAGCCCAGGATGAGGCATGGAGCAGGCTGAGGCCTGATGGTGTTGGCATGTGGAGGCAGCAGGAGACTTTGCCGTCTACACAGCAGGGGAACAGCTGGCATTACTGAACCCCACAGACACAGTAGCGAGTGTTTTTCTCCGCGAAGACGGCACTTCTCAACACCAACTGACGTTGTTGGAGCCCAGGCTAAGGCTAATTGCAGCACGTTTTATAGAGGTAGTACACTACTACTGATTGTAACCGTGCTCCACTATGGCCTCCGGCTTCACTGTCTCTAGTATTTCCCCTGGCCTCTAACCCCGCCAGTGACAGCTCTGAAGTGGCGTCAGCACAATCCACACTTGTTCCTGTGTAACTGTGGCTCAGTCCCGTCTGTTGATCCCCTGATGTGTGTCTGGCAAGCTCTCCTGCTCAGTCCTCATTCACACTACTAGTAATGGGAATGTGGACAGAGCAGGAGACCTTGCCGGACACACATCAGGGGATCAACTGACGGGACTGAGCCACAGTAACTCAGGAACAAGTGTGGATTGTGCAGATGCCACTTCAGAGCTGTAACTGGCGGGGTTGTTGGCCAGGGGAAATACTAGTGACAGTGGAGCCAGAGGCCTAAGTTGAGCACAGTTACAGATCTGTAGTAGTTTGCATGTGGATGGAGCAGGAGACATTGCCGTCTACACAGCAGGGGAACAGCTGGCATTACTGAACCCCACTAACACAGGAGCTAGTGTGTGTTTCTCTGCGAAGACGGCACTTCTGAACACCAACTGGCGTTGTTGGAGCCCAGGATGAGGCATGGAGCAGGCTGAGGCCTGATGGTGTTGGCATGTGGAGGCAGCAGGAGACTTTGCCGTCTACACAGCAGGGGAACAGCTGGCATTACTGAACCCCACAGACACAGTAGCGAGTGTTTTTCTCCGCGAAGACGGCACTTCTCAACACCAACTGACGTTGTTGGAGCCCAGGCTAAGGCTAATTGCAGCACGTTTTATAGAGGTAGTACACTACTACTGATTGTAACCGTGCTCCACTATGGCCTCCGGCTTCACTGTCTCTAGTATTTCCCCTGGCCTCTAACCCCGCCAGTGACAGCTCTGAAGTGGCGTCAGCACAATCCACACTTGTTCCTGTGTTACTTGGGCTCATTCCCGTCAGTTGATCCCCTGATGTGTGTCCGGCAAGGACTCCTGCTCTGTCCTCATTCACACTACTAGTAATGGGAATGTGGACAGAGCAGGAGACCTTGCCGGTCACACATCAGGGAATCAACTGACGTGACTGAGGCCAAGTAACACTGGAACAAGTGTGGATTATGCAGACGCCACTTAAGAGCTGTCACTGGCGGGGTTGGAGGCCAGGGGAAATACTAGAGACAGTGGAGCCAGAGGCCTAAGTGGAGCAGGGTTAAAAATCAGTAGTAGTTTGAATGTGGATGGAGCAGGAGACTTTGCCGTCCACACAGCAGGGGAGCAGCTGGCGTTACTGAACCCCACTAACACAGGAGCTAGTGTTTTTCTCTGTGCAGACGACACATCTGAGCGACAACTGGCTGTGTTGAAGCCCAGGGATTATAGTTCAGGTGGTAGAAACATGAACACAACAGGAGACCTGGATACAGTTGCCAACCAATTATTTAGTCGGGAAGAGGACTGGCAAATTCTGGGGAGATCCAGGCCTTGTTCATTTTCAGAAAAGTAAGCCGGTCGACGTTATCGGAAGAAAGTCGCGTGCGACGGTCTGTTAGTACACCACCTATGGCACTAAAGACGCGTTCCGATAATACACTGGCAGCAGGGCAAGCCAGCACCTCCAATGCATACTGGCTAAGCTCTGGCCATGTATCCAGCTTAGAGATCCAAAACTTGAAGGGGGAAGAGCCATCTGGGAGTACAGTCACAGGGCGAGACATGTAGTCTGTCACCATCTGACAGAAACGTTGCCTCCTGCTGACTGGAGCCGTCAGTGATGGTGTAGACAATTGTGGCGGACACACAAAACTTTGGCACATTTGGGCCATACTGGTCTTGCCTTGTGCTGAGGCGCTGCCTCTGCTCCCTCTTTGTGCCGAGTTTCCTCCACTGGCTCGACGCACAGAGGTGCTTTGTAAAGCACTAGCACCACTGCTGTCGGGTGGAATGGAAAACATGATGGACTGCACCAGTGTGTCTTGGTACTCCCGCAGTTTACGCTCCCGGTTCAATGTTGGTATGAGGGTTTGCAAGTTGTCCCGGTAGCGAGGATCTAGGAGGGTGTACACCCAATAATCAGCCGTGTAGAGAATGTGGGCGATGCGGCCGTCGTTTCTCAGGCACTGCAGCATGAAGTCAACCATGTGCTGCAGACTCCCAACTGCCAAAGAACCGCTGTCCCCTGCTTGAGGCATGATCTCTGACTGCTCTGCATCACCCCACCCTCGCTGTACATACTGACTAGAGCTTTGTGTACCTCCCTCCTGTGGAGAGATGTCTTCCTCCTCCATCGACTCCTCCTCATCCTCCTCACAAAGTGTCCCCTGCCTAGGCCTTTGTGAGGAAGCACGTAGCGCAGACTGTCCAGAAGCAGATGGCATTTGGGACTCCTCATCCTCCACCTCTTCCAAAACCTCATCCCTTAGTGCTTGCAGTGTTTTTTGAAGCAGGCAGATAAGGGGGACAGTCATGCTGACTAGTGCATCATCTGCACTCGCCATCCAAGTGGAATCAACGAAGGCACGCAAAACGAGGCAGATGTCCTTCATAGAGGCCCACTCAGTGGTGCTGAAGTGTGACCGGCGCACATTGCGACTTGTTTGTGCCTGATGCAGCTGGTACTCCATGACTGCTGCCTGCTGCTCACACAACCGCTCCAACATATGTAACGTTGAATTCCACCTGGTGGGTAGGTCACATATGATGCGATGTTCCGGAAGGCGTAATCGGCGCTGCAGAGCAGCAAGGCGTGATCTCGCCGTGCTGGAACGACGCAAGTGAGCGCACTCTATGTGGACCTTGTGCAGCAGTGCATCAAGATCCGGATAGTCGCTCAGAAAGCTCTGCACGACCAAGTTGAGCACATGTGCCAGACATGGGATGTGAGTGAGGTTGCCTAGGCCAAGAGCTGCCACCAGATTTCGGCCATTGTCACACACTACCAAGCCCGGCTGGAGATTCGCTGGCACAAACCACACGTCGCTCTCCTGCTTGAAGGCATTCCAGAGCTCCTGCACTGTGTGGCTTCGATTCCCCAAAGAAATTAATTTGAGTATGGCCTGTTGACGTTTGGCCATGGCTGTGCTCATATCGGTCGTAACAGGCTCCTGCTGCGCTGTTTCAGAGGAACTTGAGTAGGAGGAGGAGTCAATATGTACAGACTGGATTCCTGCAATCCGTGGAGTTGGCAGAACATGTAGAGTGCCACTCTCCAGATCTGTACCCGGCTCCACAACATTGACCCAATGGGCAGTGAGGGAAAGGTATCGTCCCTGTCCATGGTTACTGGTCCACGCATCAGTGGTCAGGTGGACCTTGCTACTGACGGCGTTTAGTAGCGCATGTTTTATGTTTGCCTCCACATGTTTCTGCAGGGCAGGGACGGCTCGCCTGCTGAAATAAAAGCGGATGGGCACGGTGTATTGTGGGACTGCCAATGCCATGAAGTCCCAGAAGGTGTCAGTCTCCACCAGCCTGAATGACAGCATTTCAATGGCCAGTAGTTTGGCAATGCCAGCATTCAGAGCCTGTGCTCGGGGATGGTTTGCCGAGTATGGTCGCCTTTTCTCCCATGCCTGTGCTACCGATGGCTGCCGAGTGGCCTGGGAGTGTGAGGATGACTTGGAACCTGGTGCTGTGGGTGGAATGTCACAGGGTCTCCGGACAACAGTGCCAGAGGTTCTTCCTTGGCGATCCTGTGAGGAAGCCGAACCAGCTGTGTGTGAGCTGGAGGAAGAGGCCCCAACACGAGCTGAAGAGGTGGTAGGTGGTGCTGTACGTTGGCCTACGTCTTCAGTGTGTCTGTGTAACTCCACCTCGTGCTTGGTCCGCACTTGTTTCTACATATTAGTGGTATTGAGGTTGCTGACATTTTTTCCTCTTTTGACTCTCTGATGACACAGCTTGCGTTTGACAAAGCAAATGTCATCTGCAACTGTGTCAAAAAAGGACCACGCACTGCAAGTCTTGGGAGCGCCCGTTTTGCCTTTTGAAAGTGGAATGCTCCTAACGGGTGCCGAAGTGGAGGCTACAGGCAACCAAGTCTTCCCCCTCCCTCTCCCTCCGGTTTTGGCCGTTCGGGGAATCTCTTCCTCAGAGCTGCTCCCACCACCTTCCTGTTCCTCATGCCATTATGGGTCAAGGACCTCATCATCTACACTCCCCTCTTCAAACATCTGCTTCTCCTGGGTTGTCTCGCCAGCACAGTATGCACCAGAAAGTGGTAACTGAGTCTCGTCATCATCTGATGCGTACTGAGGTGTGCTGAACATAGGCACTGGCCCACCCGCCTCTTCAGATTCAGAAGGACAAAGAAGTTGCGCATCACTGCATACTCCCTCTTCTTCACATTCTGGAATGCTGCTTGGCTGGCCCCCTCTTTCCAAACCAACAGATTCTGAGAACAGAAGTAGCGACTGTGATGGCTCCTGTCCAGGGCTCTCTGACTGCCTGGGCACTTTGGCAGGTGGTGAAGAGACAGATGGTTGCTCTTCGGTGCTCTGGCCCTGTGAGGATGTGGAAGTAATTGAAGTCGATGCGTTAGCTGCCATCCATCCGACAACGGCTTCAATTTGTTCCTCCCGCAGCAGTGGGGTACGGTGAGGTCCTACAAAGTTGCGCATAAAGGACTGTTGCCTGCTAAAACTGGGGGATGCTGACTCACTGGTGCCAACAGCAGGCACAGAATCCCCACGTCCTCTCCCTGCAGAATCCCCACGTCCTATCCCTGTAGAATCCCCAAGTCCTCTCCCTGATGAAACTCCACGGCCACGTGCCTTACTCTCTGCCTTCTTCATCTTGCTAGACTGAGAAAGATAGGCAGAAAAGTACAAAGGGGGGCCTTAGTGTGTTTAATCCAGAACAGCTGGTTACAGGTATAAGAAACACTAATTTTATGAAGTGTGTGTGTTGACTACACTTTAATGGGAGCTAATGTGGCCTACACAACTTTCAAATGTAGTGTTTGGTGAACTTTGTTGTTTTTTTTTTTGGGGGGGGAAAACTAAAAGGATGTGACCAATGATTTGAAAGTCAGAGTATCACCAACTTTCTGGAGCTATTACAATGCAGGCAGGTAACCTACAATGCAAAAGATGAGGCTCCAGAAAAATTGGGTAATACTGATCTGGCTGCAGCTGAAGGGCACAAGCCAGAAAAAAGGATCCTCTATCTACTCCTATATAGTGTTTGCAACCAACCAATGTAGATGGATATGGATGGATGCACACTAATAGGAGAAGAAAAAATGAGCTGCAATTAAAGAAAAATATGTGTGAGGCAGTGAGCGGCCTACAACCAGACGTAGCTGCAGGACACACTACTCAGCGTGAGCTGCACTCACACACAGTCAGAGACCTCTCAGACAGCCGTGAAGAGTGCAGCTAAGTGGGCACTAGCACTGAAAGGCTGCAGAAAGGCTCCGCTGTCTACTACTATTGTTTGCAACCAACGTATATGGATACGGATGGAAGCACACTAGATAGAATTTTTTAAATAAGCAGCTCAAAAAGAAAAATATGTATGAGGCAGCAGTGAGGCACGCTGGGTGGCCTACAACCAGACGTGGCTGAAGGACCCACTCCACAGCGTGAGCTGCACTCACACAGCCCTTGCAGATAGCTGTGAACACTGCTGCTAGGCAAAAGAAAGCTACAGTGGTGGTTTATGTAGCCTGGGTAAAGCACAATATTGTTTTGAGAATCGCTATTTCTAACTGTCCCTCACAGTCTTCAACAGCAGCCTGTCCCTAACTGAATTCACAGCAGAGTGACCAGAAATGGCGGCGGCGGTGGCTTTTATAGTGCATCATGACATCATTTCAGCAGCCAATCACAGCCATGCCAATAGTTAACATGCCTACATGCCTAACAGGATGTGCCCACACTTCTGAGGATTCCCATTGGCTGAATCAAAGTGAGCGGGCTGATAGCATTATGGGAACTTCCGATTCCGGTATCCGATATGAAAAAAGTATTGGAAGTCAGTATCGGAATTCCGATACAGCTAATATCGGCCGATACCCGATACTTGCGGTATCGGAAAGTTCAACACTACTCATGTGTAATCAATCGCCAAAATGAAAACGATTAAAACAAACGTGATCCTTGCATTTTCTGTAAAAATAAGAGATTTCTAAACACTGGGGTATAGGAAACCCCACATCACCAGTTGCGTGACAAAAACCCCACCTCACCAGTTGAGGGTTAATTCCAAATATAAAACTATACCCATAATTCACCCCCTGAAGGTTAGTCAGTAGGTGACTAATAGAAAAAACATGTACCCCAAAGCAGGGCTGTGGAGTCGGTAAGCCAAACCTGCGACTCCGACTACTCAATTTCCCTTACAGCGACTCCAACTCCGACTCCACGACTCCGACTCCCACATATATTGCTTATATTTAAGCGAAAAATGTATTCTAGTACAATGTGAACATCAGACATTAAATCATTTTTATGATACAATAATCAAGATATTTAGATAGAACATAATATTTATTGAAATACAACTTTAGAACACAAAAAATTGTAATAAATTGTAAACATGTAATACACTATGTAATATCGATTACATATATATATATATATACACTCACTGGCCACTTTATTAGGTACACCTGTCCAACTGTGTGTTAAGACTTAATTTCTAATCAGCCAATCACATGGCGGCAACTCAGTGCATTTAGGCATGTAGACATGGTCAAGACAATCTCCTGCAGTTCAAACTGAGCATCAGTATGGGGAAGAAAGGTGATTTGAGTGCCTTTGAACGTGGCATGATTGTTGGTGCCAGAAGGGCTGGTCTGAGTATTTCAGAAACTGCTGATCTACTGGGATTTTCACGCACAACCATCTCTAGGGTTTACAGAGAATGGTCCGAAAAAGAAAAAAAATCCAGTGAGCGGCAGTTCTGTGGCCGGAAATGCCTTGTTGATGCCAGAGGTCAGAGGAGAATGGGCAGACTGGTTCGAGCTGATAGAAAGGCAACAGTGACTCAAATTGCCACCCGTTACAACCAAGGTAGGCAGAAGAGCATCTCTGAACGCACAGTGCGTCGAACTTTGAGGCAGATGGGCTACAGCAGCAGAAGACCACACCGGGTACCACTCCTCTCAGCTAAGAACAGGAAACTGAGGCTACAATTTGCACAAGCTCATCGAAATTGGACAGTAGAAGATTGGAAAAACGTTGCCTGGTCTGATGAGTCTCGATTTCTGCTGCGACATTCGGATGGTAGGGTCAGAATTTGGCGTAAACAACATGAAAGCATGGATCCATCCTGCCTTGTATCAACGGTTCAGGCTGGTGGTGGTGGTGTCATGGTGTGGGGAATTTTTTCTTGGCACTCTTTGGGCCCCTTGGTACCAATTGAGCATCGTTGCAACGCCACAGCCTACCTGAGTATTGTTGCTGACCATGTCCATCCCTTTATGACCACAATGTACCCAACATCTGATGGCTACTTTCAGCAGGATAATGCGCCATGTCATAAAGCTCGAATCATCTCAGATTGGTTTCTTGAACATGACAATGAGTTCACTGTACTCAAATGGCCTCCTCAGTCACCAGATCTCAATCCAATAGAGCATCTTTGGGATGTGGTGGAACGGGAGATTCGCATCAGGGATGTGCAGCCGACAAATCTGCGCCAACTGTGTGATGCCATCATGTCAATATGATCCAAAATCTCTGAGGAATGCTTCCAGCACCTTGTTGAATCTCTGCCACGAAGAATTGAGGCAGTTCTGAAGGCAAAAGGGGGTCCAACCCGTTACTAGCATGGTGTACCTAATAAAGTGGCCAGTGAGTGTATAACACTATGTAGTAAACTATAAGTGGAAAAAACAGTTTTCAACAAAAACATACTAAATAACATTTGTGCAGTCTATGAATTTGTTCTAAGAAAAAGAATTGCCTCCATCAGATCCTCCTTCATAGATGACCTCAAATCTGACCTAATAATTTTAAGGCTAGAGAACAACCTCTCTACAGTAACTTGGGTTGGAGGCAAAGCCGTAACCACATGGGCAACATCTCTAACAATTTCCGGGTGTAAAGGAATTGCCTCGTGCACAGTCAGTTTTGATGAACGGTTGAATTTTTCTTTTTCTTTGAGAGCAAGTGAAACATTTTGCTGAAATATGGTCAATCTGCTGCTATAGGAGACAGAGTGAAATCTTTTTCCTGCGGCAACGCTTTGCCTGCTCCATGTCATACAAATACTTGTCAAAGTCAAACTCCTCATCTGATGAGGATGAAGATATGGCAGCAGTAGCACTGTCAGGACCCGAGTCCTCTTGCGCCTGGCAGTCCTCCTGTAGGCCACTCTTCCTAACTGCTACCTCAGTCAGAGCTTCTTTTCCTTTAGTAAGCTGTTGATCATCAAGCAATATACGATGACTTAGGTCCACATAAACAGCTGCCAGAAAAATTGTATTTTCCAATAGCTGTGTCTCTCTCCATTTCATTGAAGCAGAAATGCCATCTGCGATTAAACAGCAAAATAGCAATTTCTTCCGCTCCCTCATGAAAATGCCAGGAGTTAAATCCTCAGCTTGTAATTTTTTAGTCACAGTAAATGGGTGATTAAGCAATTCCTTCAATTCAGCCACCTGTGTCCATTGACCTTCATTTAGGGTTACCTGAGGGTTCACCATATCTATAAGAAACGGTTTTAGTTGATCAACAATTGCCATTTTCCAGCACGTCTCTTCAAGATGGAATCAATTTTAGGGGTTCTGGCGGCAATAACCAATTTCCTCACTTTTCCAATCAGATTTCCAGCATGTCCCTCTTGCAGACTGTCTCTTATTGCCAGCTGCAGCGTGTGCACAGCACAGCGCATGTGATGAATAGGAAAGGTGTGAAGCAGCTTCAACAAGATCATCTATTTCTACAGTATAATTTTGCTGTTCTTCTGTAGTAATATCTGTTTGTTCCTCAGTTACATGAACAGCACTGTGGCCTTCCATCTCAAACATACTGAATCCTAAGTGTTCCTCTAGCTGCTGTTCATTACTCTCATTCATCAGTGTAATTGTACTTATGTTTGAAGCATTGTCCGTTACAATAGCAAGAACCTGTTCTTTTTTGAGTTCGTAATCTTGCAGAACTTTTTCCACTAAGGCCTGGAGAAACTGGCTGCTGTGATGAGCTCTAGTATCTTTTACTGCCAGCGTGTTGGTAACAATTTTTGTTGTCACAAACCTATCGAATATTGATGGCAAAATAGTTCACTCTGTGACGTGTGCAGGCGTCCAGTGTAAGGAACATGAAGCGTCTTTTGAGAGTCTTTTTAAGATCTTCCTTTTGTTTAAGGGCTTCTTCAATCACTAATTTTCTAATACTTTCTCTTTCCAGAGAAACACCAAGTTTGTGGCCATTTCTCCATTAAGAGCTGTAAAAGCTGGTCGTGCAAATAATGATAATGGTACACCGTCCTTCACAACAAGCTGGATGAGCTGTCTTTTAGACACATCTGCTGTCATTGTTACAGTAACTTTGTCACTTACAAAATATCTTGTTAATGATGTTTGAGATGCTCTTTCCTCCTCCTTTGCCTGGCAGGAAGTGTCAGTCTGTGTGCTACCCGGCTTTCATTCTTTTTGGTACCGATAAGATATGGATAGACAGATATGGATAAATGGATATATAGATAGAGCAGATTTCTAATCTGCTTTTGATATTGAAAACATTATCTATGAGCTCAAAAAGCTTTCAGGTGATGCGTTTTTTTTAAAAATCTGATCTGCTTTTGCAGCTGAAAAACGTATTCTCAAAAAACGCAGCAACAATGCTGTGTGTGAATGTAGCCTTAGATCAGGAATAGAACAGCCATTTATAGGGCATTTCATAACTTTCCCAAATTCCTATGAAAAAATATTCAGCACATTCTGCATTGAACTACTGTACCCAATTTATTATATATTTTAGGAGTCGGAGTCGGTCCATTTTATACCGACTCCAACTCCGACTCCACCAAAATGAGCTCCGACTCCACAGCCCTGCCCCAAAGTTTAGTACTGTACCATTCCACCTCCATTGATGATCAGATCGTTAGGGCCACAAGGATCCCTAGAAGTCAAGTACTTCAATACAGAAAAAAAGAGGAAAATCATCGTGTACCACTGGTAGTGACCTACAACCCACAACTTGAAATACTCAGAAAAATGGCTAAGAAACTTCACCATATCCTACACAAGGATGACCGGTTAAAAACACTATTCAAAGACCTCCCCTTGCTATGTTACAGACAACCTCCCAATCTAAGAAACATCATTATCCGAAGTTCAATGCCCTCAGATTCACCAAGAGGAACATATCCTTGCAATGGGAGAAGATGCAAAACCTGCATTCACATAGAGACCAAAGACAAAATCCGAATTCCCAACACACAGCAGGACTATAAGATCCCAGGGACATTCACATGTTCCTCTTCCAATGTGGTGTATTTAATTCTATGCAATATATGTCCTGTGGGTGGCCTCTATGTTGGAGAAACAGGACAGAGACTGAGAGCAAGGATGAGGTCTCATCGTCATACAATTACAGACAAAAAAAACATTTACCTGTGGCCAAACATTTCTGTGGTCCAGGACACAACATAAACAATATGAAAGTTGTCATTTTAAAAAGCAATTTTAAATCACACACACATCGGAGAGTGTGGGAGCATAAATTCATTACTATCTTTGATACACAGGACTCAATTTGTCAGAAGGTTTTATAGCCTATTACCATATCTGAGCTACTTGCTCCAAACAGCCCTTTGATCTCACAGAATTTTCACACCTCTGATGTAATCTTACCTAATTAAGGATTCTCCCTTCAAGCTCAGTATTTGTTTATTGAGATTGTATTGTCTATTTAAATGTCCATGTATCACACCAGCATGTGCTTTAAACTGTATATAAATAAGGTTTCTTCAAATATTTTGTTATATCAGCCTTATGAAGGGACATAAGCAGTCCCGAAAACTTGCTTTGTAACATCATTTACTATTTGTTAGTCATTCAAAGGTATCATACCCACAAGATTCCTATTTTGTTTCTCTCACTGAGAGCACTTTATATATTTTTTCTACTGGCTAACATGGTACCAAACCACTTTTTTCGCTTTTCAAAATAATGCACATATTTTATTAAAATTTCATACAAAACATTATTATGCCCTGTATCATCCTTGGTAGCTGAGCCTGATTGGATATCCAGGTAATACTGTTCACATGCCCATACACTATATTAGCATAATAGCAATCACTTATAGATGTGGGGTGGTCTTTGTCTATTAATTATTGTTGTCCATGTTGTTTGGCTCTATCCATAGCACTGAGATATTTTCTCCCCTTGTGATATATACAGCATAGCTCTCATGGTTGCTTTTCCAAGGGGGTGGTGTGTCCTTTAAATCAACAGCTGCATATTTTGCACATTTCTTATCCATCATTCCCTCATGTTCTTTCCCCTGTGTCTTTTTTTTAGCATAATAATGTTTTGTATGAAATTTTAAACAATAAAATATGTGCATTATTTTGAAAAAACTCTTTGGACTAGTACACTTTTTTTCGTTTTTTCTTGCAGCCACCCCACAGAGTATAATGCAGCCCCCCTCATAGAGTATGATGCAATCACCGCTCATAGAATATAAATATAATACTGTCCCCCAAAGAATATAATGTAGCCCCGAATAGAATATAATACAGCCCACCTCCCCATAGAATATAATGTAGCCCCATCAACGAGTATGATGCAATCCTCCCTCATAAAATCTAATACAGCCCCCCATAGAATATAATACAGCCCACCTCCCCATAGAATATAATGTAGCCCCATCAACGAGTATGATGCAATCCTCCCTCATAAAATCTAATACAGCCCCCATAGAATATAATACAGCCCACCTCCCCATAGAATATAATGTAGCCCCATCAACGAGTATGATGCAATCCTCCCTCATAAAATCTAATACAGCCCCCATAGAATATAATGTAGCCCCCCATAGAATATAATACAGCCCTCCTCCCCATAGTATATAATGCAGCCCCCCATAGTATAAAATATACCGCCCATAGTATATAACACAGCCTCCCTCATAGAATATAATATACCCCACAATAGTATATAACCCAGCCCACATATATAACCCAGCCCACATAGTGTATGGCACAGCCCTCATAGTATATAGCACAGTCCTAAAAGTACATAGCACTGCCCGCATAGTATATAGCACCGCCCGCATAGTATATAGCACAGCCCTCATAGTATATAGCACAGCCCGCATAGTTTATATAGCACAGCCCACATCTCCCCGCAAGAATGGCCTCACAGTCAAGTATTCACTTTTATAGTAAAAAAACCCCACTATCCTCACCTCTCCTCGTGCCTGCGCTGCTCCTGGCTCCTGTCTCAGCAGCTGCCTCTGCACTGCCTGCACCCGCAGTGTCAGAGGCAGGGAATGATGGGAGAGTGAGCATCAGCTGCCGCTCTCTCCCCCATCATTGCTTTGAACTGTACTGGCAGACGCCGGTATATTTCAATGTGGCGGTGGGTCAGCGCTGGTGGGCCCCCCTGCCTCACGGGCCTCAAAGCGGCGATGTGATGTGCCGCTAGCTGGGGACCCCTGGGGGAACGGGGGCCCTAGGCAGCGGCCTGGTCTGCCTGCCCCTAACGCCGGCCCTGGTTATAAGATACGTGGGGTTCCCGATCAGTTCGAAACCGCCGACCATAGACAAATGTCGGCGCAGCACAAAGCCCTGCTAGCGCTGATGTTTATCTACCGCTGGCAGTCATGAAGCGGTTAAGTTAAGGGTACCATAGTTTCTGTCCAGGCCTATTTCATGAGATTAATTTTTTTTTTCATTCTGTGGAAGCATGGCTGAAAAGCAATGTCTGACATTCATTTCTTCATTTTCATAGATTTTTTGATTTATTATTACTTTTGTCAGATTCAAGTTATTTCTGTGACCATTGTGGGTTTTTCTGTCATTAAACGAGGGGTACCAACAATTTTGACCATGTGTGTAGGAGGAGTGAATAATTTGACTCCTCAGTCTCTTTCCAGAAATTAACACGCAGTGGATGTTGGAGTGAAAATTACACATTTGCCATTTTCTTACCCAGCACATAGTGCCCAGATTGTGCTCCAGGACACACCGCAAATTAAGTGGATTCTTCTCACTATAATATTGCTAAATACAGGGATCCTAAATGTTGTTTGCGCACACTGCAAGACTCCGAAGTGAGAGCGGATTTTGCTGGATTGGTTTATAGAAACCTTGTTGCTTTTCAACAGCCTTTGAGCCACTAATAGTGTGGGAACCTCTGTTTTTCCACTGACAGATGATGGACCTGAGTGGGGACTTGTTTTTGTGAGATGAGAATTGGTATTATTTTCACCTACATGACATTGATTGGTTTCTTTTTATTCGATATTTGGGAGGCAGAATGAACCAACAGTTGAACACCACACACTACTGGCTCATCCAGCAAGGTTTTCTATTAGACTGTGAACAGTCATTGTCTTGGTAAATAATTAATGTTTTTTACATAGCTTGCCATTTTTATGGACAGTTTAAGTAGAAATGTTCAAAAATATAAAACTCAAGGATATTTTATTAAAAAATAATTTTTTCATCTTTGCAGATGACTGTACCAGGACATCAGAGGGACAGCTGACATCTTCAGCTTCTCAATCTGATGATCTTGAGATCCTACAGGATACAACTGAAGTGATTGCTGTTACTCCAGATATAGCATCAGCCATTCACAGCAAAGATCTGTCATCTGATCCTATGAAACAGGTCCCATCTTCTGATTCATTACCGACTACTAAGGAAAATGAAAGTCACAAAAGAGGCATTAAAAAACAAACTGCTCCTAAAGGAAAGAAGTCATTTTCCTGTTCAGAATGGGGGAATTGTTATGCACATAAATCACTGCTTGTTACTCACCATAGAAATCACACAGGGGAGAAGCCTTTTTCATGTTCAGAATGTGGGAAATCTTTTAATCAGAAATGGAGTCTTGTTACACACCAGAGAATTCACTCAGGGGAGAAGCTTTTTTCCTGTTTAGAATGTGGGAAATGTTTTACCCGGAAAGCGCAACTGATTAGTCACCAGAGAATTCACACAGGGGAGAAGCCTTTTTCCTGTTCAGAATGTGGGAAATGTTTTAACCAGAAAGTGAATCTGATTAGTCACCAGAGAACTCACACAGGGGAGAAGCCTTTTTCATGTTTAGAATGTGGGAAATGTTTTAACAATAAATCACATTTTCTTATCCGCCAAAGAACTCACACAGGGGAGAAGCCTTTTTCATGTTTAGAATGTGGGAAATGTTTTACCCGGAAAGCGCATCTGATTAGTCACCAGAGAACTCACACAGGGGAGAAACTTTTTTCCTTTTAATGTGGGAATATTGTAACCAGAAAGTTCTTCTTGATCGCCATCAGATGAAAAGCTTTTTCATTTTCTTAATGTGGGAAATATTTTACTTGCAAATCAACTGTTAATAAACATCAGAGACATCACATAGGGGAGAAGCCTTTTTTATGTTCATAATGTTGGAATAATTTTAGCCAAAATTGAATCTTCTTAAATGGGTTGTCTCGTGTCAATCCTCATGTTTGCTGACAAAAGGATAAAACTAAACTTTATTAATTCCAAATGTAAAACTATACCTATAATTCCCCCCCTGAAGGTTAGTCAATAGGTGACTAATAGAAAATAACATGTACCCCACAGTTCAGTATTTAGGGTGAGGTGATGTATACACACTCTCCAAGCCTCTCATTTCTATGGGTTTCATCGTCCTCACCAAAGGCGACTCATCAGGAGACTCTTTAATATTGATCTATATTCAAGCGATATTAGACAAAAAAAGCTAAAATCATGTATCATTTTATCCAAAACAGTCAGAAAACTAGCCACATATTGGCAGATCCCAGACTTCAAACTATATACAGTACATCGTAACAAGAAACGAGGAAAGGATTCGGCACACCAACCATGTAAAAATAAAAGAAAACCTTTATTGCAGCATGTGAAACTGGTTTAAAAACATTGGAAACACTTAACACGTTACAAGAGCCCTTACTCATAGGATATGAAAAAAACAAACTGACATAAGCATTATATACAACAGAAAAGCAATCAAAATCATGTGAATAATGGCATTAATTATGCACCAGTTGTGAATCAATGAACTTGGGAATGGAAAGACACAATACAATAGTCAATGGACCCAACACTGTTCCTGTCTTAAATAACGTGAAAAACAAAAACTGATGATATAAAAATTATTAACATGATAATTGTACAGCCATGAAAAGAAAACGTAAAATAATATGGCAGGAAAATTAATAAATATAAAACAAATCGTGTCTCAAATTCATGCCTCTGGGGTGTTTAGTGTCAAGCTTTAAGATCCAATAGGCTTCACGTATAGTCAGAAGTTTGTGTTTATTGCCTCCTCTGGTCGGATTATAAACCTTCGCAAACGCATAAAAGGTAAAATTAGAACCATCTCCTCTGTGAACATTAACAAAGTGCTTGGCAGCCCCCGAATAAGCCACATTCTTATTGGGAAGATTGGTCAAGTGCTCGGCAATACGTTTGTTTTTATCTTCCGCGTATGTAATTTATCCCAAACAATGTGCATGAAATACAATAAATTATGGATTGGGGGTCACAATTGATAAATGAGGTAATGTCATACGATTTGCCGTCTGATGATTGAAAAACCTTTTTTCTGTCTATCGCATGCGTGCAAACATTGCACCTACTAACTACCAGCACATTTATAGAAACCAGAAATGGACGACCAAGATTTAGGAGTAGACATTGGCTTTAAAAGAGTAGGGGAAAGAGCATTAGCTAAACTGCAACCCCGTCTGGCCATGGACCGCAGCCTGTACTGATAATATGCCGCAATTTGTCGTCCTGATATTGGTAAATATTTCTTAATTATAGATATTCAATTATATTGGGGCTGTAAGGTGCAGAAAAGGTGATAATAGAGTCGGAATGAAAATGAATAACGGATGATGTTTTAGTCGGTTCTAATGCGCTGGGTTTATTGGAAGCGTTATTAAATGCACGCTTGATGGTCAGGTTACTATAACCCCTGTGAAGTAGACGTTTACTGATAATTTCACTCTCCTTATAGAACAAACACTGATCACAGCATATACGCTCCGCTCCGTTACATTCACCGTAAGGGATCGCCTTAGTTGTATGATGGGGATGAGAAGATGAAGAAAGTGACAGAGAATTACCAGAATTCTCCTTCCTATGGATAGTGGTGTGAATACAATGGAGGGTGGGATCGCCCATAAGAAAAATGTCCAAGAGGCAGATTTGGGTATTTATATTACTGACAGTAAAAGAAAGATTCAAAATATTAGAATTCAGACACTTATGAAGGGAAGACAAATCAGATGGGAACCTCGCCGAATGAGCAGTAAATCATCCACATACCTACCAGAAAAAACAAGATTTATACAAAAAGGATTGGAATCAGAAAATAAATATAATTCCTCCCACCAAGCCATATAGAGAAAGGCTAATGTTGGGGAGAATTTTGAGCCCATTGGGGCACCAAGGACCTGCAACAAAAAAAATCATTGTTAAACAGGAAAAAATTATGTTTTAACAAATATGTAAGAGAATCAATGATAAATGACTTAAGACGATCAGAATCATTGCTGTAACAATCTAAATGGTGAATAATCGCACGTACAGCCAAATTGTGGGGAACAGAAGAATATAGGATAACAACGTCACATGTAAAAAATTGAAAATCCTCTTGCCAATGAAAATGCTCAAAAACCTGCAAGACCGACAAGGTATCCTGGAAATCCCCGGAATTCTGGACACAAGAACTCAAATTCTCATGTAAAGATCCAATTCTAGAAATGATAGGACGTAAAGGTGGTGGAAAGACATTTTTATGACTCTTGGGTAGACCATGAAAACCAGGAATAATCTCATGATCTGGTAATAGCCATTTGCTGACTTTAGAATTTATGATGCCGGCACGTGTGGCTTTTCCACACTACAACCCCCTTTGTCAGATTGACGTATCACAATGTTGGAGTTGCACTGTATTTCCTCAACAGCATTAGATTAATAGACAAATTATTAACATGATTTATGTCAATTTCGGCATCCAGTGCTTTCGGTTCTTTTTCAACCAATGATTGGAAAACATCAAGAGAAGGAACCCTTGATTGTAAAGGGTAACTAGATGTGTATTTCCTGAAGGAAGTACAGATAGTGGTTTGAAATCGTACCCGGCTGCCCCTTTAAGAGAGACTTGCCTGCTGCCCCTGCAAGACTTTCAACTCAGGATCCGTTTTAACTATGAGTGCCTCTCAGGGGCCACTTTGGCCTCAGGGTCTGATTTGGTGGGTGGGGCCCCAGGATCTTATTCCTTGGCCTGGGCTCCTCAGGGCTTGAATTGTTGGCTGGGATCCCTCATGCTCCGATTTGGAGGCCGGGGTCGATCAGCCTCCGATTTGGAGGCCGGGGTGGCTCAGCCTCCGATCTGGAGGCCAGGGTCGATCAGCCTTCGATTTGGAGGCCGGGGTCGATCAGCCTCCGATTTCGAAGCCGGGGTCGATCAGCCTCCGATTTGGAGGCCGGGGTGGCCCAGTCTCCGATTTGGAGGACGGGGTGGCTCAGTCTCCGATTTGGAGGCCGGGGTGGCTCAGTCTCCGATTTGGATGCCGGGATGACCCGGGGTCGATCAGCCTCCGATTTGGAGGCCGGGGTCGATCAGCCTCCGATTTGGAGGCTGGGGTTGATCAGCCTCCGACTTGAAGGCCGGGGTGGCTCAGCCTCCGATTTGGAGCCTGGGGTCACTCAGCTTTCGATTTGGCGTGTCGGCCCTTTAAGACTGATTTCGGTGCGCCGGCCCTTTAACAATCACTTTGGCGCGTCGGCCCTTTAAGAGCTAGTTTGGCTCACTGGGCTTCTTCTAAATAAACTCTGGTGGAAATTCTCTCTCAGGGGCATGCGTCATGTGATGAAGCTAGATTTGCATTAGAGCTGTGGGTTTCGCTTTAAGAGCTGATATTATGTGGCAGAAGCTCTGTCCTCGGGGCGTCATGTGACGTTCGTAGGCGTTGGCATAGTAACTGGGTGTGCCTGCGCATATCAATGAGCTTAACTGCCATTTCAATCGCCTCTGGGCACGTTTTGCCATTTCCCATTGAAAAGCATTGGAGACAGTGCATTCCAATGACAGGAAAAAAAATTTTCAAACGCAAATTGCGCAAAAACTACAAATCTGATCGACACGAAAAATACTTAGCACACCTCTCATGGACGCTGGCTTCGAAACGACACCTCAACGGAGTCTGTGCGTGTAGCGGTTCGGGCCGCATTAATTGCGGAAATCAACTGAATAATAATAACTAGATGTGTATTTCCTGAAGGAAGTACAGATAGTGGTTTGAAATGGTGCCCGGGCTGCCCCTTTAAGAGAGACTTGCCTGCTGCCCCTGCAAGACTTTAAACTCAGGATCCATTTTAACTGTATGTGCCTCTCAGGGGCCACTTTGGCCTCAGGGTGTGATTTGGTGGGTGGGGCCCCTCAGGATCTGATTCCTTGGCCTGGGCTCCTCAGGGCTTGAATTGTTGGCCGGGATCCCTCAGGCTCCTATTTTGTGGGTGTGGCCCCTCAGGGTCCGATTTTGTGGGTGTGGCCTCTCAGGGTCCGATTTTGTGGGTGGGGCCCCTCAGGGTCCGATTTTGTGGCCGGGGCCCCGCAGGGTCCGATTTTGTGGCCGGGGCCCCTCAGGGTCTGATTTTGTGGGTGGGGCCCCTCAGGGTCCAATTTTGTGGCCGGGGCCCTCAGGGTCCAATTTTGTGGGTGGGGCCCCTCAGGGCCCGATTTTGTGGCCGGGGCTCCTCAGGGTCCGATTTTGTGGTTGGGGCCCCTCAGGTTCTGATTTTGTGGGTGGGGCCACTCTGGGTCTGATTTGGTAGGCGGGGCCCCTCAGGGTCTAATTTTCTGGCCGGGGCCACTCAGGGTCCGATTTTGTGGTTGGGAGCCCTCAGGGTCCGATTTTGTGGTTGGGGCCCATCAGGGTCTGATTTTGTGGCCGAGGCCCCTCAGGGTCCGATTTTGTGGTTGGGGCCCCTCAGGTTCCGATTTTGTGGGTCGGGCCACTCTGGGTCTGATTTGGTAGGCGGGGCCCCTCAGGGTCTGATTTTCTGGCCGGGGCCACTCAGGGTCCGATTTTGTGGGTTGGGCCACTCTGGGTCTGATTTGGTGGGCAGGTCCGCTCTGAGTCCGATTTTGTGGGTGGAGCCCCTCAGGGTCTGGTTTGGTGGGCGGGACCACTCTGGGTCTGATTTGGTGGGTAGGGCCCCTCAGGGTCCGATTTGGTGGGCGGGGCCACTCTGTGTCCGATTTGGTGGGCGGGGCCACTCTAGGTCTGATTTGGTGGGCGAGGTCACTATGGGTCTGATTTGGTGGGCGGGGCCACTCTGGGTCCGATTTGGAGACCAGGGTGGTTCAGTCTCCGTTTTGTAAGCCAGGGTCGATCAGCCTCCGATTTGTAGGCCAGGGTCAGTCGATTTGGAGCCTGGGGTCACTCAGCCTTTGATTTGGCGTGCCGGCCCTTTAAGACTCATTTTGGTGCGCCGGCCCTTTAAGAATCACTTAGGCGTGTCTGCCGTTTAAGAGCCAGTTTGGCGCACTGGGCTTCTAAATTCTCTTTGCTGCACATTCTCTCTCAGGGGCATGCGTCATGAAGCTAGATTTGCATTTGTGCTCTGGGTTTCGCTTTAAGAGCTGATATTATCTGCCAGAAACTCTGCCTTGGAGGGGTCATGAAAAGTTTGTAGGCGTTGGCATAGTAACTGGATGTGCCTGCGCATATCAATGAGCTTAACTGCTATTTGAATCGCCTCACGACTGCCCCATGTTTTCCCTATGGCAAAATTTTCCATTTGAAATGCATTGAGACAGTGCATTCCAATGACAGGAAAATGTTTTTTCAAGCGCAAATTGCACAAAAACTATAAATCTGATCGACACGAAAAGTACTTAGCACACCTCTCGTGAACGCTGGCTTCGAAACGACACCTCAACGGAGTCTGTGCGTGTAGCGGTTCGGGCTGCATTAATTGCGGAAATCAACTGAATAGTAATAATAATACTAGATGTGTATTTCCTGAAGGAAGTACAGATAGTGGTTTGAAATGGTGCCCGGGTTGCCCCTTTAAGAGAGACTTGCCTGCTGCCCCTGCAAGACTTTCAACTCAGGATCCGTTTTAACTGTGAGTGCATCTCAGGCGCCACTTTGGCCTCAGGGTCCGATTTTGTGGGTGGGGCCCCTCAGGGTCCGATTTAGTGGCCAGGGCCCCTCAGGGTCCGATTTGGTGGATGGGGCCCCTCAGGGTCCGATTTAGCGGCCGGGGCCCCTCAGGGTCTGATTTGGTGGGTGGGGACCCTCAGGGTCCGATTTTGTTGCCGGGGCCCCAGAGGGTCCAATTTGGTGGTTGGAGCCCCTCAGGGTCTGACTTTGTGACCAGGGCCCCTAAGGGTCCGATTTTGTGATTGGGGACCCTCATGGTCCGATTTTGTGGCCGGGGCCCTTCAGGGTCCAATTTGGTAGGTAGGGCCCCTCAGGGTTCGATTTTGTGGGTGCGTCCCCTCAGGGTCCGATTTGGTGGATGGGGCCCCTCTGGGTCCGATTTTGTGGCCGGGGCCCCACAGGGTCTGATTTTGTGGGTTTAGCCCCTCAGGGTCCGATTTGGTGGCTGGGGCCCCTCAGGGTCCGATTTGGTGGGCGGGGACACTCAGGGTCCAATTTGGTGGGCGGGGCCCCTAACTGTCCGATTTGGTGGGCTGGGCCCCTCAGGGTCCGATTTGGTGAGCGAGGCCCCTCAGAGTTCAATTTGGTGAGCGGGGCCCCTCGGGGTCCGATTTGGTCAGCATCGCCCCATAGGATCAGATTTGGTGGGCGGGGCCCCCCAGGGTCTGATTTTGTGGTTGGGGCCCCTCAGGGTCCGATTTTGTGGGTGGAGCCCCTTAGGGTCCGATTATGTGTCCGGGGCCCCTCAGGGTCCGATTTTGTGTCCAGGGCCCCTCAGAGTCCGATTTTGTGGTTGAGGCCTTTCAGAATCCGATTTGGTGGGCAGGGCCCCTCAGGCTCCGATTTGGTGAGCGGGGCCCCTCAGGGTTCGATTTGGTGAGCGGGGCCTCTCAGAGTTCAATTTGGTGAGCGGGGCACCTCAGGGTCCGATTTTGTGGTTGGGGCCTTTCAGAATCCGATTTGGTGGGTGGAGCCGCTCAGGGTCCGATTTGGTGAGCGGGGCCCCTCAGAGTTCAATTTGGTGAGCGGGGCCCCTCAGGGTCTGATTTGGTGGGCGGGGCCCATCAGGGTCCGATTTGGTTTGTGGGGACCCTCAGGGTCCGATTTGGTGGGCAGGGCCCCTCAGGGTCTGATTTGCTGGGTGGGGTCCCTCAGGGTCCTATTTGGTGGGCGTGGCCCCTCAGAGTCCGATTTGGTGGGCGGGGCCACTCAGGGTCTGATTTGGTGGGCGGGGCCACTCAGGGTCCGATTTGGTGGGCAGGATCTCTCAGAGTCCGATTTGGTGGGCGGGGCCCCTCAGGGTCCGATTTGGTGGGCGGGGCCCCTCAGGGTCCGATTTGGTGGGCGGGGCCCCTCAGGGTCCGATTTGGTGGGCGGGGCCCCTCAGGGTCCGATTTGGTGAGCGGGGCCCCTCAGAGTTCAATTTGGTGAGCGGGGCCCCTCATGGTCCGACTTGGTGAGCGGGGCCCCTCTGTGTCCGATTTGGTGGGCGGGGCCCCTCAGGGTCTGATTTGGTGGGTGGGGCCCCTCAGGGTCCGATTTGGTGGGCGGGGGCACACTTTGCCGCACATTCTCTCTCAGGGGCATGCGTCATGTGATGAAGCTAGATTTGCATTTGTGCTGTGGGTTTCGCTTTAAGAGCTGATATGTGGCAGAAGCTCTGTCCTGGGGGCGTCATGTGACGTTCGTAGGCGTTGGCATAGCAACTGGGTGTTCCTGCGCATATCAATGAGCTTAACTGCCATTTCAATCGCCTCAGGGCACGTTTTGCCATTTCCCATTCAAATGCATTGAGACAGTGCATTCCAATGACGGGAAAAAAAATTTCAAATGCAAAATTGCGCAAAAACTACAAATCCGATCGACACGAAAAATACTTAGCACACCACTCGTGGACGCTGGCTTCAAAACAACACCTCAACGGAGTCTGTGCGTGTAGCGGTTCAGGCTGCATTAATTGCGGAAATCAACTGAATAGTAATAATA
Source organism: Dendrobates tinctorius (assembly GCF_039654945.1). Lineage (NCBI taxonomy): Eukaryota > Metazoa > Chordata > Amphibia > Anura > Dendrobatidae > Dendrobates > Dendrobates tinctorius. The sequence goes on along the minus strand of NW_027361787.1, from coordinate 2,116,973 downwards.
ATACTAGATGTGTATTTCCTGAAGGAAGTACAGATAGTGGTTTGAAATGGTGCCCGGGCTGCCCCTTTAAGAGAGACTTGCCTGCTGCCCCTGCAAGACTTTCAACTCAGGATACGATTTAACTGTGGGTGCCTCTCAGGGGCCACTTTGGCCTCAGGGTCTGATTTTGTGGGTGGGGCCCCTCAGGGCCTGATTTTGTGGGTGGGGCCCCTCAGGGTCCGAATTTGTGGGTGGGGCCCCTCAGGGTCCGATTTTGTGGCCGGGGCCACTCAGGGTCCGATTTGGTGGCCGGGGCCCCTCTGGGTCCGATTTGGTGGCCGGGGCCCCTCAGGGTCTGATTTGGTGGGTGGGGCCCCTCAAGGTCCGATTTTGTGGCTGGGGCCCTTCAGGGTCCGATTTTGTGGCCGGGGCCACTCAGGGTCCGATTTGGTGGCCGGGGCCCCTCTGGGTCCGATTTGGTGGCCGGGGCCCCTCAGGGTCTGATTTGGTGGGTGGGGCCCCTCAAGGTCCGATTTTGTGGCTGGGGCCCTTCAGGGTCCGATTTTGTGGCCGGGGCCACTCAGGATCCGACTTTTGTGGCCGGAACCCCTCAGGGTCCAATTTTGTGGGTGGGGCCCCTCAGGGTCCGATTTTGTGGCCGGGGCCCGTCAGGGTCCGATTTTGTGGGTGGGGCCCTCAGGGTCCGATTTGGTGGGTGGGGCCCCTCAGGGTCCGATTTTGTGGCCGGGGCCCGTCAGGGTCCGATTTTGTGGGTGGGGCCCTCAGGGTCCGATTTGGTGGGTGGGGCCCCTCAGGGTCCAATTTGGTGGGCGGGGCCGCTCAGGGTCCAATTTGGTGGGCAGGGCCCCTCAGGGTCAGATTTTGTGGCTGGGGCCCCTCAGGGTCCGATTTTGTGTCAGGGGCCCCTCAGGGTCCGATTTTGTGGTTGGGGCCCCTCACGGTCCGATTTTGTGGCCGCGGCCCCTCAGGGTCTGATTTTGTGGCCGCGGCCCCTCAGGGTCTGATTTTGTGGCAGGGGCCCCTCTGGGTCCGATTTTGTGGGTGGGGCCCCTCAGGGTCTGATTTGGTGGGTGGGGCCCCTCAAGGTCCGATTTTGTGGCTGGGGCCCTTCAGGGTCCGATTTTGTGGCCGGGGCCATTCAGGATCCGACTTTTGTGGCCGGAACCCCTCAGGGTCCAATTTTGTGGGTGGGGCCCCTCAGGGTCCGATTTTGTGGCCGGGGCCCGTCAGGGTCCGATTTTGTGGGTGGGGCCCTCAGGGTCTGATTTGGTGGGTGGGGCCCCTCAGGGTCCAATTTGGTGGGCGGGGCCCCTCAGGGTCCAATTTGGTGGGCAGGTCCCCTCAGGGTCCGATTTTGTGGCCGGGGCCCCTCAGGGTCCGATTTTGTGTCAGGGGCCCCTCAGGGTCCGATTTTGTGGTTGGGGCCCCTCAGGGTCCGATTTTGTGGCCGCGGCCCCTCAGGGTCTGATTTTGTGGCCGCGGCCCCTCAGGGTCTGATTTTGTGGCAGGGGCCCCTTTGGGTCCGATTTTGTGGGTGGGGCCCCTCTGGGTCCAATTTGGTGGGCGGGACCACTCTGGGTCCAATTTGGTGGGCGGGGCCTCTCAGGGTCCGATTTTGTGGTTGGGTCCCCACAGGGTCCGATTTTGTGGTTGGGGCCTCTCAGAGTCCGATTTTGTGGCCGGGGCCTGTCAGGGTCCAATTTTGTGACTGGGGCCCATCATCCGATTTTGTGGCCGCGGCCCCTCAGGGTCTGATTTTGTGGCAGGGGCCCCTCTGGGTCTGATTTTGTGGGCGGAGCCCCTCTGGGTCCAATTTGGTGGGCGGGACCACTCTGGGTCCAATTTGGTGGGCGGGACCACTCTGGGTCCAATTTAGTGGGCGGGGCCTCTCAGGGTCCGATTTGGTGGGCGGGGCCCCACAGGGTCCGATTTGGTTGGCGGGGCCCCTCAGGGTCCGATTTGGTGAGCAGGGCCTCTCTGGGTCTTATTTGGTGGGTGGGGCCACTCTGGGTAAGATTTGGAGGCTGGGGTTGCTCAGCCTCCAATTTGGAGACCGGGGTCGTTGAGCTTCCTTTTTGGAGGCCGAGGTCAAAGAGCCTCCGATTTGGAGGCCGGGGTCGATGAGCTTCCGATTTGGAGGCCGGGGTCGATGAGCCTCCGATTTGGAGGCCAGGGTGGCTCAGCCTCCGATTTGGAGGCCGGGGTGGCTCAGCCTCCGATTTGGAGGCCGGGGTGGCTCAGCCTCCGATTTGGAGGCCGGGGTGGCTCAGCCTCCGATTTGGTGGCCGGGGTGGCTCAGCCTCCGATTTGGAGGCCAGGGTGGCTCAGCCTCCGATTTGGAGGCCGTGGTGGCTCAGCCTCCGATTTGGAGGCCGGGGTGGCTCAGCCTCCGATTTGGAGGCCGGGGTGGCTCAGCCTCCGATTTGGAGGCCGGGGTGGCTCAGCCTCCGATTTGGAAGCCGGGGTGGCTCAGCCTCCGATTTGGAGGCCGGGGTGGCTCAGCCTCCGATTTGGAGGCCGGGGTGGCTCAGCCTCCGATTTGGAGGCCGGGGTGGCTCAGCCTCCGATTTGGAGGCCGGGGTGGCTCAGCCTCCGATTTGGAGGCCGGGGTGGCTCAGCCTCCGATTTGGAGGCCGGGGTGGCTCAGCCTCCGATTTGGAGGCCGGGGTGGCTCAGCCTCTGATTTGGAAGTCTGGGTCGATCAGCCTCCGATTTGGAGGCCGAGGTGGATCAGGCTCCGATTTGGAGGCCGGGGTGGATCAGGCTCCGATTTGGAGGCCGGGGTGGATCAGGCTCCGATTTGGAGGCCGGGGTGGATCAGCCTCCGATTTGGAGGCCGGGGTGGATCAGCCTCCGATTTGGAGGCCGGGGTGGCTCAGCCTCCGATTTGGAGGCCGGGGTGGCTCAGCATCCGATTTGGAGGCCGGGGTGGCTCAGCCTCCGATTTGGAGGCCGCGGTGGCTCAGCCTCCGATTTGGAGGCCGGGGTGGCTCAGTCTCCGATTTGGTGTGTCGGCCCTTTAAGACTCATTTGGGTGCGCTGGCCCTTTAACAATCACTTTGGCGCGTTGGCCCTTTAAGAGCTAGTTTGGCTGACTGGGCTTCTTTTAAATCCACTTTGGCGCACACATTCTCTCTCAGGGGCATGTGTCATGTGATGAAGCTAGATTTGCATTTGTGCTGTGGGTTTCGCTTTAAGAGCTGATATTATGTGGCATAGGCTCTGTGCTGGGGTTCAAGTGAAGTTCGTAGGCGTTGGCATAGTAACTGGGTCTGCCTGCGCATATCAATGAGCTCAACTGTCATTTCAATCGCCTCAGGGCACGTTTTGCCACTTCCTATTGAAAAGCATTGGAGACAGTGCATTCCAATGACGGGAAAAAAAATTTTCAAACGCAAATTGCGCAAAAACTACAAATCCGATCGACACGAAAAATACTTAGCACACCTCTCAAGGACGCTGGCTTCGAAACGACACCTCAACGGAGTCTGTGCGTGTAGCGGTTCGGGCCGCATTAATTGCGGAAATCAACTTAATAACTAGATGTGTATTTCCTGAAGGAAGTACAGATAGTGGTTTGAAATGGTGCCCGGGCTGCCCCTTTAAGAGAGACTTGCCTGCTGCCCCTGCAAGACTTTCAACTCAGGATACGATTTAACTGTGGGTGCCTCTCAGGGGCCACTTTGGCCTCATGGTCTGATTTTGTGGGTGGGGCCCCTCAGGGCCTGATTTTGTGGGTGGGGCCCCTCAGGGTCCGATTTTTTTGGGTGGGGCCTCTCAGGGTCCGATTTTATGGCCGGGGCCACTCAGGGTCCGATTTGGTGGCCGGGGCCCCTCAGGGTCCGATTTGGTGGCCGGGGCCCCTCAGGGTCTGATTTGGTGGGTGGGGCCCCTCAAGGTCCGATTTTGTGGCTGGGGCCCCTCAGGGTCCGATTTTGTGGCCGGGGCCAATCAGGATCCGATTTTTGTGGCCGGAACCCCTCAGGGTCCAATTTTGCAGGTGGGGCCCCTCAGGGTCCGATTTTGTGGCCGGGGCCCGTCAGGGTCCGATTTTGTGGGTGGGACCTCTCAGGGTCCGATTTGGTGGGCGGGGCCCCTCAGGGTCCAATTTGGTGGGCAGGTCCCCTCAGGGTCCGATTTTGTGGGTTGGGCCCCTCAGGGTCCGATTTTGTGGCCGGGGGCCCCTCAGGGTCCGATTTTGTGTCAGGGGCCCCTCAGGGTCCGATTTTGTGGTTGGGTCACATCAGGGTCCGATTTTGTGGCCGCGGCCCCTCAGGGTCTGATTTTGTGGCCACGGCCCCTCAGGGTCCGATTTTGTGGCAGGGGCCCCTCTGGGTCCGATTTTGTGGGTGGGGCCCCTCTGGGTCCAATTTGGTGGGCGGGACCACTCTGGGTCCAATTTGGTGGGCGGGGCCTCTCAGGGTCCGATTTTGTGGTTGGGTCCCCTCAGGGTCCGATTTTGTGGTTGGGGCCCCTCAGGGTCGGATTTTGTGGCCGGGGCCTATCAGGGTCCAATTTTGTGACTGGGGCCCATCAGGGTCCGATTTTGTGGCCGCGGCCCCTCAGGGTCTGATTTTGTGGCAGGGGCCCCTCTGGGTCTGATTTTGTGGGCGGAGCCCCTCTGGGTCCAATTTGGTGGGCGGCACCACTCTGGGTCCAATTTGGTGGGCGGGACCACTCTGGGTCCGATTTGGTGGGCGGGGCCCCACAGGGTCCGATTTGGTGGGCGGGGCCACTCTGGGTAAGATTTGGAGGCTGGGGTCGCTCAGCCTCCAATTTGGAAGCCGTGGTCGTTGAGTTTCCGATTTGGAGGCCGAGGTCAAAAAGCCTCTGATTTGGAGGCCGGGGTCGATGAGACTCCGATTTGGAGGCCGGGGTGGCTCAGCCTCCGATTTGGAGGCCGGGGTGGCTCAGCCTCCGATTTGGAGGCTGGGGTGGCTCAGCCTCCGATTTGGAGGCCGGGGTGGCTCAGCCTCCGATTTGGAGGCCGGGGTGGCTCAGCCTCGGATTTGGAGGCCGGGGTGGCTCATTGTCCGATTTGGAGGCCGGGGTGGCTCATTGTCCGATTTGGAGGCCGGGGTGGCTCAGCCTCCGATTTGGAGGCCGGGGTGGCTCAGCCTCCGATTTGGAGGCCGGGGTGGCTCAGCCTCCGATTTGGAGGCCGGGGTGGATCAGCCTCCGATTTGGAGGCCGGGGTGGCTCAGCCTCCTATTTGGAGGCCGGGGTGGCTCAGCCTCCGATTTGGAGGCCGGGGTGGCTCAGCCTCCGATTTGGAGGCCGGGGTGGATCAGCCTCCGATTTGGAGGCCGGGGTGGCTCAGCCTCCTATTTGGAGGCCGGGGTGGCTCAGCCTCCGATTTGGAGGCCGGGGTGGCTCAGCCTCCGATTTGGAGGCCGGGGTGGCTCAGCCTCCGATTTGGAGGCCGGGGTGGCTCATTGTCCGATTTGGAGGCCGGGGTGGCTCAGCCTCCGATTTGGAGGCCGGGGTGGCTCAGCCTCCGATTTGGAGGCTGGGGTGGATCAGCCTCCGATTTGGAGGCCGGGGTGGATCATCCTCCGATTTGGAGGCCGGGGTGGCTCAGCCTCCGATTTGGAGGCCGGGGTGGATCAGCCTCCGATTTGGAGGCCGGGGTGGCTCAGCCTCCGATTTGGAGGCCGGGGTCGATCAGCCTCCGATTTGGAGGCCGGGGTGGCTCAGCCTCCGATTTGGAGGCCAGGGTGGCTCAGCCTCCTATTTGGAGGCTGGGGTGGATCAGCCTCCGATTTGGAGGCCGGGGTGGCTCAGCCTCTGATTTGGAGGCCTGGGTCGATCAGCCTCCGATTTGGAGGCCGGTGTGGATCAGGCTCCGATTTGAAGGCCGGGGTGGATCAGGCTCCGATTTGGAGGCCGGGGTGGCTCATTGTCCGATTTGGAGGCCGGGGTGGCTCAGCCTCTGATTTGGAGGCCGGGGTGGCTCAGTCTCCGATTTGGTGTGTCGGCCCTTTAAGACTCATTTGGGTGCGCTGGCTCTTTAACAATCACTTTGGCGCGTTGGCCCTTTAAGAGCTAGTTTGGCTGACTGGGCTTCTTTTAAATCCACTTTGGCGCACACATTCTCTCTCAGGGGCATGTGTCATGTGATGAAGCTAGATTTGCATTTGTGCTGTGGGTTTCGCTTTAAGAGCTGATATTATGTGGCATAGGCTCTGTGCTGGGGTTCAAGTGACGTTCGTAGGCGTTGGCATAGTAACTGGGTGTGCCTGCGCATATCAATGAGCTCAACTGTCATTTCAATCGCCTCAGGGCACGTTTTGCCATTTCCTATTGAAAAGCATTGGAGACAGTGCATTCCAATGACGGGAAAAAAAATTTTCAAACGCAAATTGCGCAAAAACTACAAATCCGATCGACACGAAAAATACTTAGCACACCTCTCATGGACACTGGCTTCGAAACGACACCTCAATGGCCTCTGTGCGTGTAGCGGTTCGGGCCGCATTAATTGCGGAAATCAACTTAATAATAATAAGAAGAAGAATAAGTTAGCAGCGTTCGGATTACAATATAGTGGTTTTTTCAAACCACTATAACTAGATGTGTATTTCCTGAAGGAAGTACAGATAGTGGTTTGAAATGGTGCCCGGGCTGCCCCTTTAAGAGAGACTTGCCTGCTGCCCCTGCAAGACTTTCAACTCAGGATACGATTTAACTGTGGGTGCCTCTCAGGGGCCACTTTGGCCTCAGGGTCTGATTTTGTGGGTGGGGCCCCTCAGGGCCTGATTTTGTGGCCGGGGCCAGTCAGGGTCCGATTTTGTGGGTGGGGCCTCTCAGGGTCCGATTTGGTGGGCGGGGCCCCTCAGGGTCCAATTTGGTGGGCAGGGCCCCTCAGGGTCCGATTTTGTGGGTTGGGCCCCTCAGGGTCCGATTTTGTGGGTTTGGCCCCTCAGGGTCTGATTTTGTGTCAGGGGCCCCTCAGGGTCTGATTTTGTGGTTGGGTCCCCTCAGGGTCCGATTTTGTGGTTGGGGCCCCTCAGGGTCCGATTTTGTGGCCGCGGCCCCTCAGGGTCTGATTTTGTGGCCACGGCCCCTCAGGGTCCGATTTTGTGGCAGGGGCCCCTCTGGGTCCGATTTTGTGGGTGGGGCCCCTCTGGGTCCAATTTGGTGGGCGGGACCACTCTGGGTCCAATTTGGTGGGCGGGGCCTCTCAGGGTCCGATTTTGTGGTTGGGGCCCCTCAGGGTCCGATTTTGTGGCCGAGGCCCATCAGGGTCCAATTTTGTGACTGGGGCCCATCAGGGTCCGATTTTGTGGCCGTGGCCCCTCAGGGTCTGATTTTGTGGCAGGGGCCCCTCAGGGTCTGATTTTGTGGCAGGGGCCCCTCTGGGTCTGATTTTGTGGGCGGAGCCCCTCTGGGTCCAATTTGGTGGGCGGGACCACTCTGGGTCCAATTTGGTGGGCGGGGCCTCTCAGGGTCCGATTTGGTGGGCGTGGCCCCACAGGGTCCGATATGGTGGGCGGGGCCCCTCAGGGTCCGATTTGGTGGGCAGGGCCTCTCTGGGTCTGATTTGGTGGGTGGGGCCACTCTGGGTAAGATTTGGAGGCTGGGGTCGCTCAGCCTCCAATTTGGAGGCCGGGGTCGTTGAGCTTCCGATTTGGAGGCCGAGGTCAAAGAGCCTCCGATTTGGAGGCCGGGGTCGATGAGCTTCCGATTTGTAGGCCGGGGTCAATGAGCCTCCGATTTGGAGGCCGGGGTGGCTCAGCCTCCGATTTGGAGGCCGAGGTGGCTCAGCCTCCGATTTGGAGGCCGGGGTGGCTCAGCCTCTGATTTGGAGGCCGGGGTGGCTCAGCCTCCGATTTGGAGGCCGGGGTGGCTCAGCCTCCGATTTGGAGGCCGGGGTGCCTCAGCCTCCGATTTGGAGGCCGGGGTGGCTCAGCCTCCGATTTGGAGGCCGGGGTGGCTCAGCCTCCGATTTGGAGAACGGGGTCGATCAGTCTCCGATTTGGAGGCCGGGGTGGCTCAGCCTCCGATTTGGAGGCCAGGGTGGCTCAGCCTCCGATTTGGAGGCCGGGGTGGCTCAGCCTCCGATTTGGAGGCCGGGGTGGCTCAGCCTCCTATTTGGAGGCTGGGGTGGCTCAGCCTCTGATTTGGAGGCCGGGGTCGATCAGCCTCCGATTTGGAGGCCGGGGTCGATCAGCCTCCGATTTGGAGGCCGGGGTGGATCAGCCTCCGATTTGGAGGCCGGGGTGGATCAGCCTCCGATTTGGAGGCCGGGGTGGCTCAGTCTCTGATTTGGTGTGTCGGCCCTTTAAGACTCATTTGGGTGCGCTGGCCCTTTAACAATCACTTTGGCGTGTTGGCCCTTTAAGAGCTAGTTTGGCTCACTGGGCTTCTTTTAAATCCACTTTGGCGCACACATTCTCTCTCAGGGGCATGTGTCATGTGATGAAGCTAGATTTGCATTTGTGCTGTGAGTTTCGCTTTAAGAGCTGATATTATGTGGCATAGGCTCTGTGCTGGGGTTCAAGTGACGTTCGTAGGCGTTGGCATAGTAAGTGGGTCTGCCTGCGCATATCAATGAGCTCAACTGTCATTTCAATCGCCTCAGGGCACGTTTTGCCATTACCCATTGAAAAGCATTGGAGACAGTGCATTCCAATGACGGGAAAAAAAAATTTCAAACGCAAATTGCGCAAAAACTACAAATCCGATCGACACGAAAAATACTTAGCACACCTCTCATGGACGCTGGCTTCGAAATGACACCTCAACGGAGTCTGTGCGTGTAGCGGTTCGGGCTGTATTAATTGCGGAAATCAACTTAATAATAATAATAAGAAGAACTAGATGTGTATTTCCTGAAGGAAGTACAGATAGTGGTTTGAAATGGTGCCCGGTCTGCCCCTTTAAGAGAGACTTGCCTGCTGCCCCTGCAAGACTTTCAACTCAGGATCCGTTTTAAATGTGGGTGCCTCTCAGGGGCCACTTTGGCCTCAGGGTCTGATTTGGTGGGTGGGGCCCCTCAGGATCCGATTCGGTGGCCTGGGCTCCTCAGGATTTGAATTAGTTGCCGGGATTCCTCAGGGTCCAATTTTGTGGGTGTGGCCCCTCAGGGTCGGATTTTGTGGGTGTTTGCCCCTCAGGGTCCGATTTTGTGGGTGGGTCCCCTCAGGGTCCGATTTTGTGGGTGGGGACCCTCAGGGTCCGATTTTGTGGGTGGGGCCCCTCATGGTCTGATTTTGTGGGTGGGGCCCCTCAGGGTATGATTTTGTGTCCGGGGCCCCTCAGGGTCCGATTTTATGGCCGGGGCCCCTCAGGGTCTGATTTTATGGCCGGGGCCCCTCAGGGTCTGATTTTGCGGGTGGGGCCTCTCAGGGTCCGATTTTGTGGGTGGGGCCCCTCAGGGTCCGATTTTGTGGCTGGGGCCCCTCAGGGTCCGATTTTGTTGATTGGGCCCCTCAGGGTCCGATTTTGAGGGTGGGGCCCCTCAGGGCTTGAATTGTTGGCCGGGATCTCTCAGGCTCATATTTTGTGGGTGTGGCCTCTCTGGGTCTGATTTGGTGGGTGGGGCCACTCTGGGTAAGATTTGGAGGCTGGGGTCGCTCAGCCTCCAATTTGGAGGCCTGGGTCGTTGAGCTTCCGATTTGGAGGCCGAGGTCAAAGAGCCTCCGATTTGGAGGCCGGGGTCGATGAGCTTCCGAGTTGGAGGCCGGGGTGGCTCAGCCTCCGATTTGGAGGCCGGGGTGGCTCAGCCTCCGATTTGGAGGCCGGGGTGGCTCAGCCTCCGATTTGGAGGCCGGGGTGGCTCAGCCTCCGATTTGGAGGCCGGGGTGGCTCAGCCTCCGATTTGGAGGCCGGGGTGGCTCAGCCTCCTATTTGGAGGCCGGGGTGGCTCAGCCTCCGATTTGGAGGCCGGGGTGGCTCAGCCTCCGATTTGGAGGCCGGGGTGGCTCAGCCTCCGATTTGGAGGCCGGGGTGGCTCAGCCTCCGATTTGGAGGCCGGGGTGGCTCAGCCTCCGATTTGGAGGCCTGGGTCGATCAGCCTCCGATTTGGAGGCCGGGGTGGATCAGCCTCCGATTTGGAGGGCGGGGTGGATCAGCCTCCGATTTGGAGGGCGGGGTGGATCAGCCTCCGATTTGGAGGCCGGGGTGGATCAGCCTCCAATTTGGAGGCGGGGGTCGTTGAGCTTCCGATTTGGAGGCCGAGGTCAAAGAGCCTCCAATTTGGAGGCCGGGGTCGATGAGCTTCCGATTTGGAGGCCGGGGTCGATGAGCCTCCGATTTGGAGGCCGGGGTGGCTCAGCCTCCGATTTGGAGGCCGGGGTGGCTCAGCCTCCGATTTGGAGGCCGGGGTGGCTCAGTCTCCGATTTGGTGTGTCGGCCCTTTAGACTCATTTGAGTGCGCTGGCCCTTTAACAATCACTTTGGCACGTTGGCTCTTTAAGAGCTAGTTTGGCTCACTGGGCTTCTTTTAAATCCACTTTGGCGCACACATTCTCTCTCAGGGGCATGCGTCATGTGATGAAGCTAGATTTGCATTTGTGCTGTGGGTTTCGCTTTAAGAGCTGATATTATGTGGCAGAAGCACTGTGCTGGGGTTCAAGTGAAGTTCGTAGGCGTTGGCATAGTAACTGGGTCTGCCTGCGCATATCAATGAGCTCAACTGCCATTTCAATCGCCTCAGGGCATGTTTTGCCATTTCCTATTGAAAAGCATTGGAGACAGTGCATTCCAATGACGGGAAAAAAAAATTTCAACCGCAAATTGCGCAAAAACTACAAATCCGATCGACACGAAAAATACTTAGCACACCTCTCATGGACGCTGGCTTCGAAACGACACCTCAACGGAGTCTGTGCGTGTAGCGGTTCGGGCCGCATTAATTGCGGAAATCACCTTAATAATAATAACTAGATGTGTATTTCCTGAAGGAAGTACAGATAGTGGTTTGAAATGGTGCCCGGGCTGCCCCTTTAAGAGAGACTTGCCTGCTGCCCCTGCAAGACTTTAAACTCAGGATCCATTTTAACTGTATGTGCCTCTCAGGGGCCACTTTGGCCTCAGGGTGTGATTTGGTGGGTGGGGCCCCTCAGGATCTGATTCCTTGGCCTGGGCTCCTCAGGGCTTGAATTGTTGGCCGGGATCCCTCAGGCTCCTATTTTGTGGGTGTGGCCCCTCAGGGTCCGATTTTGTGGGTGTGGCCTCTCAGGGTCCGATTTTGTGGGTGGGGCCCCTCAGGGTCCGATTTTGTGGCCGGGGCCCCGCAGGGTCCGATTTTGTGGCCGGGGCCCCTCAGGGTCTGATTTTGTGGGTGGGGCCCCTCAGGGTCCAATTTTGTGGCCGGGGCCCTCAGGGTCCAATTTTGTGGGTGGGGCCCTTCAGGGCCCGATTTTGTGGCCGGGGCTCCTCAGGGTCCGATTTTGTGGTTGGGGCCCCTCAGGTTCTGATTTTGTGGGTGGGGCCACTCTGGGTCTGATTTGGTAGGCGGGGCCCCTCAGGGTCTAATTTTCTGGCCGGGGCCACTCAGGGTCCGATTTTGTGGGCTGGGCCCCTCAGGGTCCGATTTTGTGGTTGGGAGCCCTCAGGGTCCGATTTTGTGGTTGGGGCCCATCAGGGTCTGATTTTGTGGCCGAGGCCCCTCAGGGTCCGATTTTGTGGTTGGGGCCCCTCAGGTTCCGATTTTGTGGGTCGGGCCACTCTGGGTCTGATTTGGTAGGCGGGGCCCCTCAGGGTCTGATTTTCTGGCCGGGGCCACTCAGGGTCCGATTTTGTGGGTTGGGCCACTCTGGGTCTGATTTGGTGGGCAGGTCCGCTCTGAGTCCGATTTTGTGGGTGGAGCCCCTCAGGGTCTGGTTTGGTGGGCGGGACCACTCTGGGTCTGATTTGGTGGGTAGGGCCCCTCAGGGTCCGATTTGGTGGGCGGGGCCACTCTGTGTCCGATTTGGTGGGCGGGGCCACTCTAGGTCTGATTTGGTGGGCGAGGTCACTATGGGTCTGATTTGGTGGGCGGGGCCACTCTGGGTCCGATTTGGAGACCAGGGTGGTTCAGTCTCCGTTTTGTAGGCCAGGGTCGATCAGCCTCCGATTTGTAGGCCAGGGTCAATCGATTTGGAGCCTGGGGTCACTCAGCCTTTGATTTGGCGTGCCGGCCCTTTAAGACTCATTTTGGTGCGCCGGCCCTTTAAGAATCACTTAGGCGCGTCTGCCGTTTAAGAGCCAGTTTGGCGCACTGGGCTTCTAAATTCTCTTTGCCGCACATTCTCTCTCAGGGGCATGCGTCATGTGATGAAGCTAGATTTGCATTTGTGCTCTGGGTTTCGCTTTAAGAGCTGATATTATCTGCCAGAAACTCTGCCTTGGAGGGGTCATGAAAAGTTTGTAGGCGTTGGCATAGTAACTGGATGTGCCTGCGCATATCAATGAGCTTAACTGCTATTTGAATCGCCTCACGACTGCCCCATGTTTTCCCTATGGCAAAATTTTCCATTTGAAATGCATTGAGACAGTGCATTCCAATGACAGGAAAATGTTTTTTCAAGCGCAAATTGCACAAAAACTATAAATCTGATCGACACGAAAAGTACTTAGCACACCTCTCGTGAACGCTGGCTTCGAAACGACACCTCAACGGAGTCTGTGCGTGTAGCGGTTCGGGCTGCATTAATTGCGGAAATCAACTGAATAGTAATAATAATACTAGATGTGTATTTCCTGAAGGAAGTACAGATAGTGGTTTGAAATGGTGCCCGGGTTGCCCCTTTAAGAGAGACTTGCCTGCTGCCCCTGCAAGACTTTCAACTCAGGATCCGTTTTAACTGTGAGTGCATCTCAGGCGCCACTTTGGCCTCAGGGTCCGATTTTGTGGGTGGGGCCCCTCAGGGTCCGATTTAGTGGCCAGGGCCCCTCAGGGTCCGATTTGGTGGGTGGGGCCCCTCAGGGTCCGATTTAGCGGCCGGGGCCCCTCAGGGTCTGATTTGGTGGGTGGGGACCCTCAGGGTCCGATTTTGTTGCCGGGGCCCCAGAGGGTCCAATTTGGTGGTTGGAGCCCCTCAGGGTCTGACTTTGTGACCAGGGCCCCTAAGGGTCCGATTTTGTGATTGGGGACCCTCATGGTCCGATTTTGTGGCCGGGGCCCCTCAGGGTCCAATTTGGTAGGTAGGGCCCCTCAGGGTTCGATTTTGTGGGTGCGTCCCCTCAGGGTCCGATTTGGTGGATGGGGCCCCTCTGGGTCCGATTTTGTGGCCGGGGCCCCACAGGGTCCGATTTTGTGGGTTTAGCCCCTCAGGGTCCGATTTGGTGGCTGGGGCCCCTCAGGGTCCGATTTGGTGGGCGGGGACACTCAGGGTCCGATTTGGTGGGCGGGGCCCCTAACGGTCCGATTTGGTGGGCTGGGCCCCTCAGGGTCCGATTTGGTGAGCGAGGCCCCTCAGAGTTCAATTTGGTGAGCGGGGCCCCTCGGGGTCCGATTTGGTCAGCATCGCCCCATAGGATCAGATTTGGTGGGCGGGGCCCCCCAGGGTCTGATTTTGTGGTTGGGGCCCCTCAGGGTCCGATTTTGTGGGTGGAGCCCCTTAGGGTCCGATTATGTGTCCGGGGCCCCTCAGGGTCCGATTTTGTGTCCAGGGCCCCTCAGAGTCCGATTTTGTGGTTGAGGCCTTTCAGAATCCGATTTGGTGGGCAGGGCCCCTCAGGCTCCGATTTGGTGAGCGGGGCCCCTCAGGGTTCGATTTGGTGAGCGGGGCCTCTCAGAGTTCAATTTGGTGAGCGGGGCACCTCAGGGTCCGATTTTGTGGTTGGGGCCTTTCAGAATCCGATTTGGTGGGTGGAGCCGCTCAGGGTCCGATTTGGTGAGCGGGGCCCCTCAGAGTTCAATTTGGTGAGCGGGGCCCCTCAGGGTCCGATTTGGTGGGCGGGGCCCATCAGGGTCCGATTTGGTTTGTGGGGACCCTCAGGGTCCGATTTGGTGGGCAGGGCCCCTCAGGGTCTGATTTGCTGGGCGGGGTCCCTCAGGGTCCTATTTGGTGGGAGTGGCCCCTCAGAGTCCGATTTGGTGGGCGGGGCCACTCAGGGTCTGATTTGGTGGGCGGGGCCCCTCAGGGTCCGATTTGGTGGGCGGGGCCCCTCAGGGTCCGATTTGGTGGGCGGGGCCCCTCAGGGTCCGATTTGGTGGGCGGGGCCCCTCAGGGTCCGATTTGGTGGGCGGGGCCCCTCAGGGTCCGATTTGGTGAGCGGGGCCCCTCAGAGTTCAATTTGGTGAGCGGGGCCCCTCATGGTCCGATTTGGTGAGCGGGGCCCCTCTGTGTCCGATTTGGTGGGCGGGGCCCCTCAGGGTCTGATTTGGTGGGTGGGGCCCCTCAGGGTCCGATTTGGTGGGCGGGGGCACACTTTGCCGCACATTCTCTCTCAGGGGCATGCGTCATGTGATGAAGCTAGATTTGCATTTGTGCTGTGGGTTTCGCTTTAAGAGCTGATATGTGGCAGAAGCTCTGTCCTGGGGGCGTCATGTGACGTTCGTAGGCGTTGGCATAGTAACTGGGTGTTCCTGCGCATATCAATGAGCTTAACTGCCATTTCAATCGCCTCAGGGCACGTTTTGCCATTTCCCATTCAAATGCATTGAGACAGTGCATTCCAATGACGGGAAAAAAAATTTCAAACGCAAAATTGCGCAAAAACTACAAATCCGATCGACACGAAAAATACTTAGCACACCACTCGTGGACGCTGGCTTCAAAACAACACCTCAACGGAGTCTGTGCGTGTAGCGGTTCAGGCTGCATTAATTGCGGAAATCAACTGAATAGTAATAATAATACTAGATGTGTATTTCCTGAAGGAAGTACAGATAGTGGTTTGAAATGGTGCCCGGGCTGCCCCTTTAAGAGAGACTTGCCTGCTGCCCCTGCAAGACTTTCAACTCAGGATACGATTTAACTGTGGGTGCCTCTCAGGGGCCACTTTGGCCTCAGGGTCTGATTTTGTGGGTGGGGCCCCTCAGGGCCTGATTTTGTGGGTGGGGCCCCTCAGGGTCCGAATTTGTGGGTGGGGCCTCTCAGGGTCCGATTTTGTGGCCGGGGCCACTCAGGGTCCGATTTGGTGGCCGGGGCCCCTCTGGGTCCGATTTGGTGGCCGGGGCCCCTCAGGGTCTGATTTGGTGGGTGGGGCCCCTCAAGGTCCGATTTTGTGGCTGGGGCCCTTCAGGGTCCGATTTTGTGGCCGGGGCCACTCAGGATCCGACTTTTGTGGCCGGAACCCCTCAGGGTCCAATTTTGTGGGTGGGGCCCCTCAGGGTCCGATTTTGTGGCCGGGGCCCGTCAGGGTCCGATTTTGTGGGTGGGGCCCTCAGGGTCCGATTTGGTGGGTGGGGCCCCTCAGGGTCCGATTTTGTGGCCGGGGCCGTCAGGGTCCGATTTTGTGGGTGGGGCCCTCAGGGTCCGATTTGGTGGGTGGGGCCCCTCAGGGTCCAATTTGGTGGGCGGGGCCCCTCAGGGTCCAATTTGGTGGGCAGGGCCCCTCAGGGTCAGATTTTGTGGCCGGGGCCCCTCAGGGTCCGATTTTGTGTCAGGGGCCCCTCAGGGTCCGATTTTGTGGTTGGGGCCCCTCAGGGTCCGATTTTGTGGCCGCGGCCCCTCAGGGTCTGATTTTGTGGCCGCGGCCCCTCAGGGTCTGATTTTGTGGCAGGGGCCCCTCTGGGTCCGATTTTGTGGGTGGGGCCCCTCAGGGTCTGATTTGGTGGGTGGGGCCCCTCAAGGTCCGATTTTGTGGCTGGGGCCCTTCAGGGTCCGATTTTTGGCCGGGGCCACTCAGGATCCGACTTTTGTGGCCGGAACCCCTCAGGGTCCAATTTTGTGGGTGGGGCCCCTCAGGGTCCGATTTTGTGGCCGGGGCCCGTCAGGGTCCGATTTTGTGGGTGGGGCCCTCAGGGTCCGATTTGGTGGGTGGGGCCCCTCAGGGTCCAATTTGGTGGGCGGGGCCCCTCAGGGTCCAATTTGGTGGGCAGGGCCCCTCAGGGTCCGATTTTGTGGCCGGGGCCCCTTAGGGTCCGATTTTGTGTCAGGGGCCCCTCAGGGTCCGATTTTGTGGTTGGGGCCCCTCAGGGTCCGATTTTGTGGCCGCGGCCCCTCAGGGTCTGATTTTGTGGCCGCGGACCCTCAGGGTCTGATTTTGTGGCAGGGGCCCCTTTGGGTCCGATTTTGTGGGTGGGGCCCCTCTGGGTCCAATTTGGTGGGCGGGACCACTCTGGGTCCAATTTGGTGGGCGGGGCCTCTCAGGGTCCGATTTTGTGGTTGGGTCCCCACAGGGTCCGATTTTGTGGTTGGGGCCTATCAGGGTCCAATTTTGTGACTGGGGCCCATCATCTGATTTTGTGGCCGCGGCCCCTCAGGGTCTGATTTTGTGGCAGGGGCCCCTCTGGGTCTGATTTTGTGGGCGGAGCCCCTCTGGGTCCAATTTGGTGGGCGGGACCACTCTGGGTCCAATTTGGTGGGCGGGACCACTCTGGGTCCAATTTAGTGGGCGGGGCCTCTCAGGGTCCGATTTGGTGGGCGGGGCCCCACAGGGTCCGATTTGGTTGGCGGGGCCCCTCAGGGTCCGATTTGGTGGGCAGGGCCTCTCTGGGTCTTATTTGGTGGGTGGGGCCACTCTGGGTAAGATTTGGAGGCTGGGGTTGCTCAGCCTCCAATTTGGAGACCGGGGTCGTTGAGCTTCCTTTTTGGAGGCCGAGGTCAAAGAGCCTCCGATTTGGAGGCCGGGGTCGATGAGCTTCCGATTTGGAGGCCGGGGTCGATGAGCCTCCGATTTGGAGGCCAGGGTGGCTCAGCCTCCGATTTGGAGGCCGGGGTGGCTCAGCCTCCGATTTGGAGGCCGGGGTGGCTCAGCCTCCGATTTGGAGGCCGGGGTGGCTCAGCCTCCGATTTGGTGGCCGGGGTGGCTCAGCCTCCGATTTGGAGGCCAGGGTGGCTCAGCCTCCGATTTGGAGGCCGTGGTGGCTCAGCCTCCGATTTGGAGGCCGGGGTGGCTCAGCCTCCGATTTGGAGGTCGGGGTGGCTCAGCCTCCGATTTGGAGGCCGGGGTGGCTCAGCCTCCGATTTGGAAGCCGGGGTGGCTCAGCCTCCGATTTGGAGGCCGGGGTGGCTCAGCCTCCGATTTGGAAGCCGGGGTGGCTCAGCCTCCGATTTGGAGGCCGGGGTGGCTCAGCCTCCGATTTGGAGGCCGGGGTGGCTCAGCCTCCGATTTGGAGGCCGGGGTGGCTCAGCCTCCGATTTGGAGGCCGGGGTGGCTCAGCCTCCGATTTGGAGGCCGGGGTGGCTCAGCCTCTGATTTGGAAGTCTGGGTCGATCAGCCTCCGATTTGGAGGCCGAGGTGGATCAGGCTCTGATTTGGAGGCCGGGGTGGATCAGGCTCCGATTTGGAGGCCGGGGTGGATCAGGCTCCGATTTGGAGGCTGGGGTGGATCAGGCTCCGATTTGGAGGCCGGGGTGGATCAGCCTCCGATTTGGAGGCCGGGGTGGATCAGCCTCCGATTTGGAGGCCGGGGTGGCTCAGCCTCCGATTTGGAGGCCGGGGTGGCTCAGCGTCCGATTTGGAGGCCGGGGTGGCTCAGCCTCCGATTTGGAGGCCAGGGTGGCTCAGCCTCTGATTTGGAGGCCGGGGTGGCTCAGTCTCCGATTTGGTGTGTCGGCCCTTTAAGACTCATTTGGGTGCGCTGGCCCTTTAACAATCACTTTGGCGCGTTGGCCCTTTAAGAGCTAGTTTGGCTGACTGGGCTTGCCTGCGCATATCAATGAGCTCAACTGTCATTTCAATCGCCTCAGGGCACGTTTTGCCACTTCCTATTGAAAAGCATTGGAGACAGTGCATTCCAATGACGGGAAAAAAAATTTTCAAACGCAAATTGCGCAAAAACTACAAATCCGATCGACACAAAAAATACTTAGCACACCTCTCAAGGACGCTGGCTTCGAAACGACACCTCAACGGAGTCTGTGCGTGTAGCGGTTCGGGCCGCATTAATTGCGGAAATCAACTTAATAACTAGATGTGTATTTCCTGAAGGAAGTACAGATAGTGGTTTGAAATGGTGCCCGGGCTGCCCCTTTAAGAGAGACTTGCCTGCTGCCCCTGCAAGACTTTCAACTCAGGATACGATTTAACTGTGGGTGCCTCTCAGGGGCCACTTTGGCCTCATGGTCTGATTTTGTGGGTGGGGCCCCTCAGGGCCTGATTTTGTGGGTGGGGCCCCTCAGGGTCCGATTTTTTTGGGTGGGGCCTCTCAGGGTCCGATTTTGTGGCCGGGGCCACTCAGGGTCCGATTTGGTGGCCGGGGCCCCTCAGGGTCCGATTTGGTGGCCGGGGCCCCTCAGGGTCTGATTTGGTGGGTGGGGCCCCTCAAGGTCCGATTTTGTGGCTGGGGCCCCTCAGGGTCCGATTTTGTGGCCGGGGCCAATCAGGATCCGATTTTTGTGGCCGGAACCCCTCAGGGTCCAATTTTGCAGGTGGGGCCCCTCAGGGTCCGATTTTGTGGCCGGGGCCCGTCAGGGTCCGATTTTGTGGGTGGGACCTCTCAGGGTCCGATTTGGTGGGCGGGGCCCCTCAGGGTCCAATTTGGTGGGCAGGTCCCCTCAGGGTCCGATTTTGTGGGTTGGGTCCCTCAGGGTCCGATTTTGTGGCCGGGGGCCCCTCAGGGTCCGATTTTGTGTCAGGGGCCCCTCAGGGTCCGATTTTGTGGTTGGGTCACATCAGGGTCCGATTTTGTGGCCGCGGCCCCTCAGGGTCTGATTTTGTGGCCACGGCCCCTCAGGGTCCGATTTTGTGGCAGGGGCCCCTCTGGGTCCGATTTTGTGGGTGGGGCCCCTCTGGGTCCAATTTGGTGGGCGGGACCACTCTGGGTCCAATTTGGTGGGCGGGGCCTCTCAGGGTCCGATTTTGTGGTTGGGTCCCCTCAGGGTCCGATTTTGTGGTTGGGGCCCCTCAGGGTCGGATTTTGTGGCCGGGGCCTATCAGGGTCCAATTTTGTGACTGGGGCCCATCAGGGTCCGATTTTGTGGCCGCGGCCCCTCAGGGTCTGATTTTGTGGCAGGGGCCCCTCTGGGTCTGATTTTGTGGGCAGAGCCCCTCTGGGTCCAATTTGGTGGGCGGGACCACTCTGGGTCCAATTTGGTGGGCGGGACCACTCTGGGTCCGATTTGGTGGGCGGGGCCCCACAGGGTCCGATTTGGTGGGCGGGGCCACTCTGGGTAAGATTTGGAGGCCGGGGTGGATCGGCCTCCGATTTGGAGGCCGGGGTGGATCGGCCTCCGATTTGGAGGCCGGGGTGGCTCTGCCTCCGATTTGGAGGCCGGGGTGGCTCAGCCTCCGATTTGGAGGCCGGGGTGGCTCAGCCTCCGATTTGGAGGCTGGGGTGGCTCAGCCTCCGATTTGGAGGCCGGGGTGGCTCAGCCTCCGATTTGGAGGCCGGGGTGGCTCAGCCTCCGATTTGGAGGCCGGGGTGGCTGAGCCTCCGATTTGGAGACCGGGGTGGCTCAGCCTCCGATTTGGAGGCCGGGGTGGCTCAGCCTCCGATTTGGAGGCCGGGGTGGCTCAGCCTCCGATTTGGAGGCCGGGGTGGCTCAGCCTCCGATTTGGAGGCCGGGGTGGCTCAGCCTCCTATTTGGAGGCCGGGGTGGCTCAGCCTCCGATTTGGAGGCCGGGGTGGCTCCGCCTCCTATTTGGAGGCCGGGGTGGCTCAGCCTCCGATTTGGAGGCCGGGGTGGATCGGCCTCCGATTTGGAGGCCGGGGTGGATCGGCCTCCGATTTGGAGGCCGGGGTGGCTCTGCCTCCGATTTGGAGGCCGGGGTGGCTCAGCCTCCGATTTGGAGGCCGGGGTGGCTCAGCCTCCGATTTGGAGGCCGGGGTGGCTCAGCCTCCGATTTGGAGGCCGGGGTGGCTCAGCCTCCGATTTGGAGGCCGGGGTGGATCAGCCTCCGATTTGGAGGCCGGGGTGGCTCAGCCTCCGATTTGGAGGCTGGGGTGGCTCAGCCTCCGATTTGGAGGCCGGGGTGGATCAGCCTCCGATTTGGAGGCCGGGGTGGCTCAGCCTCCGATTTGGAGGCCGGGGTGGATCAGCCTCCGATTTGGAGGCCGGGGTGGCTCAGCTTCCTATTTGGAGGCCGGGGTGGATCAGCCTCCGATTTGGAGGCCGGGGTCGATCAGCCTCTTATTTGGAGGCCGGGGTCGATCAGCCTCCTATTTGGAGGCCGGGGTCGATCAGCCTCCTATTTGGAGGCCGGGGTGGCTCATTGTCCGATTTGGAGGCCGGGGTCGATCAGCCTCCTATTTGGAGGCCGGGGTGGCTCAGCCTCCGATTTGGAGGCCGGGGTGGCTCAGCCTCGGATTTGGAGGCCGGGGTGGCTCATTGTCCGATTTGGAGGCCGGGGTGGCTCATTGTCCGATTTGGAGGCCGGGGTGGCTCAGCCTCCGATTTGGAGGCCGGGGTGGCTCAGCCTCCGATTTGGAGGCCGGGGTGGCTCAGCCTCCGATTTGGAGGCCGGGGTGGATCAGCCTCTGATTTGGAGGCCGGGGTGGCTCAGCCTCCGATTTGGAGGCCGGGGTGGCTCAGCCTCCGATTTGGAGGCCGGGGTGGATCAGCCTCCGATTTGGAGGCCGGGGTGGCTCAGCTTCCTATTTGGAGGCCGGGGTGGATCAGCCTCCGATTTGGAGGCCGGGGTCGATCAGCCTCTTATTTGGAGGCCGGGGTCGATCAGCCTCCTATTTGGAGGCCGGGGTCGATCAGCCTCCTATTTGGAGGCCGGGGTGGCTCATTGTCCGATTTGGAGGCCGGGGTCGATCAGCCTCCTATTTGGAGGCCGGGGTGGCTCAGCCTCCGATTTGAAGGCCGGGGTGGCTCAGCCTCGGATTTGGAGGCCGGGGTGGCTCATTGTCCGATTTGGAGGCCGGGGTGGCTCATTGTCCGATTTGGAGGCCGGGGTGGCTCAGCCTCCGATTTGGAGGCCGGGGTGGCTCAGCCTCCGATTTGGAGGCCGGGGTGGCTCAGCCTCCGATTTGGAGGCCGGGGTGGATCAGCCTCCGATTTGGAGGCCGGGGTGGCTCAGCCTCCTATTTGGAGGCCGGGGTGGCTCAGCCTCCGATTTGGAGGCCGGGGTGGCTCAGCCTCCGATTTGGAGGCCGGGGTGGATCAGCCTCCGATTTGGAGGCCGGGGTGGCTCAGCCTCCTATTTGGAGGCCGGGGTGGCTCAGCCTCCGATTTGGAGGCCAGGGTGGCTCAGCCTCCGATTTGGAGGCCGGGGTGGCTCAGCCTCCGATTTGGAGGCCGGGGTGGCTCATTGTCCGATTTGGAGGCCGGGGTGGCTCAGCCTCCGATTTGGAGGCCGGGGTGGCTCAGCCTCCGATTTGGAGGCCGGGGTGGATCAGCCTCCGATTTGGAGGCCGGGGTGGATCAGCCTCCGATTTGGAGGCCGGGGTGGCTCAGCCTCCGATTTGGAGGCCGGGGTGGATCAGCCTCCGATTTGGAGGCCGGGGTGGCTCAGCCTCCGATTTGGAGGCCGGGGTGGATCAGCCTCCGATTTGGAGGCCGGGGTGGCTCAGCCTCCGATTTGGAGGCCAGGGTGGCTCAGCCTCCTATTTGGAGACTGGGGTGGATCAGCCTCCGATTTGGAGGCCGGGGTGTCTCAGCCTCTGATTTGGAGGCCTGGGTCGATCAGCCTCCGATTTGGAGGCCGGTGTGGATCAGGCTCCGATTTGAAGGCCGGGGTGGATCAGGCTCCGATTTGGAGGCCGGGGTGGCTCATTGTCCGATTTGGAGGCCGGGGTGGCTCAGCCTCTGATTTGGAGGCCGGGGTGGCTCAGTCTCCGATTTGGTGTGTCGGCCCTTTAAGACTCATTTGGGTGCGCTGGCCCTTTAACAATCACTTTGGCGCGTTGGCCCTTTAAGAGCTAGTTTGGCTGACTGGGCTTCTTTTAAATCCACTTTGGCGCACACATTCTCTCTCAGGGGCATGTGTCATGTGATGAAGCTAGATTTGCATTTGTGCTGTGGGTTTCGCTTTAAGAGCTGATATTATGTGGCATAGGCTCTGTGCTGGGGTTCAAGTGACGTTCGTAGGCGTTGGCATAGTAACTGGGTGTGCCTGCGCATATCAATGAGCTCAACTGTCATTTCAATCGCCTCAGGGCACGTTTTGCCATTTCCTATTGAAAAGCATTGGAGACAGTGCATTCCAATGACGGGAAAAAAAATTTTCAAACGCAAATTGCGCAAAAACTACAAATCCGATCGACACGAAAAATACTTAGCACACCTCTCATGGACACTGGCTTCGAAACGACACCTCAACGGCGTCTGTGCGTGTAGCGGTTCGGGCCGCATTAATTGCGGAAATCAACTTAATAATAACTAGATGTGTATTTCCTGAAGGAAGTACAGATAGTGGTTTGAAATCGTACCCGGCTGCCCCTTTAAGAGAGACTTGCCTGCTGCCCCTGCAAGACTTTCAACTCAGGATCCGTTTTAACTGTGGGTGTGGCCCCTCAGGGTCCGATTTTTTGGGTGGGGCCCCTCAGGGTCCGATTTTGTGAGTGGGGCCCCTCAGGGTCCGATTTTGTGAGTGGGGCCCCTCAGGGTCCGATTTTGTGAGTGGGGCCCCTCAGGGTCCGATATTGTGAGTGGGGCCCCTCAGGGTCCGATTTTGTGGTTGGGGTCCCTCAGGGTCCGTTTTTGTGGGTTGGGCCCCTCAGGGTCCGATTTTGTGGGTTGGGCCCCTGAGGGTCCGATATTGTGGCCGGGGCCCCACAGGGTCCGATTTTGTGTCCGGGGCCCCTCAGGGTCCGATTTTGTGGTTGGGACCTCTTAGTGTCTAATTTTGTGGTTGGGGCCCCTCAGGGTCTGATTTTGTGGCCGGGGCCCCTCAGGGTCCGATTTTGTGGGTGGGGCCCCTCAGGGTCCGATTTGGTGGGTGGGGGCCCTCATGGTCTTGATTTTGTGGGTGGGGCCCCTCAGGGTACGATTTTGTGGGTTGGGCCCCTGAGGGTCCGATTTTGTGGCCGGGGCCCCACAGGGTCCGATTTTGTGTCCGGGGCCCCTCAAGGTCCGATTTTGTGGTTGGGACCTCTCAGGGTCTGATTTTGTGGTTGGGGCCCCTCAGGGTCCGATTTTGTGGGTGGGGTCCCAAATGGTCTGATTTTGTGGGTGGGGCCTCTCAGGTTCTGATTTTGTTGTTGGGGCCCCTCAGGTTCTGATTTTGTGGCTGGGGTCCCTCAGGGCCTGATTTTGTGGGTGGGGCCACTCAGGGTCCGATTTGGTGGGTGGGGGCCCTCATGGTCTTGATTTTGTGGGTGGGGCCCCTCAGGGTACGATTTTGTGGCCGGGGTCTCTCAGGGTCCGATTTTGTGGCCGGGTCCCCTCAGGGTCTGGATTTGTGGGTGGGGCCCCTCAGCGACCGATTTTGAGGGTGGGGCCCCTCAGGGTCTAATTTGGTGGGCGGGGCCCCTCGGGGTCCGATTTTGTGGGTGGGGTCCCAAATGGTCTGATTTTGTGGGTGGGGCCCCTCAGGTTCTGATTTTGTTGTTGGGGCCCCTCAGGTTCTGATTTTGTGGCTGGGGTCCCTCAGGGTCTGATTTTGTGGGTGGGGCCCCTCAGGGTCCGATTTTGTGGCCGGGGTCTCTCAAGGTCCGATTTTTTGGCCGGGTCCCCTCAGGGTCTGGATTTGTAGCTGGGGCCCCTCAGGGTCTGATTTTGTGGCTGGGGCCCCTCAGGGTCTGATTTTGAGGGTGGGGCCCCTCAGGGTCTAATTTGGTGGGCGGGGCCCCTCAGGGTCTGATTTTGTGGGTGGGGCCCCTCAGGGTCCGATTTCGTAACCTGGGCCCCTTAGGGTCTGATTTTGTGACTGGGGCCCCTCTGGGTTCGATTTTGTGGTCGGGGTCTCTCAGGGTCCGATTTTGTGGGTGGGGCCCCTCAGGGTCTTATTTTGCGGCTGGGGCCCCTCAGGGTCTGATTTTGTGGGTGGGGCCCCTCAGGGTCTGATTTTGTGGGTGGGGCCCCTCAGGGTCCGATTTTGTGACCGGGGCACCTCAGGGTCTGATTTTGTGGTTGGGTCCCCTGAGGGTCCTATTTTGTGACTGGGGCCCCTCTAGGTTCGATTTTGTGGCCGGGGTCTCAAAGGGTCCGATTTTGTGGTTGGGGCCCCTCAGGGTCTGATTTTGTGGCCGGGCCCACTCAGGGTCCGATTTTGTGGGTGGGGCCCCTTAGGGTCTGATTTTGTGGGTGGAGCCCCCTGGGTCCATTTTGGTGGGCGGGGGCCTCTCTGGGTCCGATTTAGTGGGCGGTGCCCCTCATGGTCCGATTTGGTGGGCGGGGCCCCTCATGGTCCGATTTGGTGGGCGGGGCCCCCTGGGTCCGATTTGGTGGGCGGGGCCCTTCAGGGTCCGATTTGGTGGGCGGGGTCAATCTGGGTCCGATTTGATGGGCGGGGCTCCTCGGGGTCCGATTTGGTGGGCGGGGTCAATCTGGGTACGATTTGGTGGGCGGGGCTCCTCAGGTTCTGATTTGGTGGGTGGGGCCCCTCAGGGTCCGATTTGGTGGGCGGGGCCCCTCTGGGTCCGATTTGGTGGGCAGGGCCACTCTGGGTCCGATTTGATGGGCGGGGCCCTTCAGGGTCCGATTTGGTGGGCGAGGTCCCTCTGGGTCCGATTTGGTGGGCGGGGCTTCTCAGGGTTTGATTTGGTGGGCGGGGCTCCTCAGGGTCCGATTTGGTGGGCGGGGCCACTCGGAGTCTGATTTGGTGGGCGGGGCCCCTCAGGATCCGATTTGGTGGGCTGTGCTACTCTGGGTCTGATTTTTTGAGCGGGGCCACACTGGGTCCGATTTGGAAGCCAGGGTGGTTCAGCCTCCGATTTGGAGGCCGGGGTGGTTCAGCCTCCGATTTGGAGGCCGGGGTCACTCAGCTTTCGATTTGGCGCGCCGGCCCTTTAAGACTCATTTCGGTGCGCTGGCCCTTTAAGAATCACTGAGGCACGTCGGCCCTTTAAGAGCCAGGGTGGCTCACTGGGCTTCTAAATCCACTTTGTCGCACATTCTATCTCAGGGGCATGTGTCATGTGATGAAGCTAGATTTGCATTTGTGCTGTGGGTTTCACTTTAAGAGCTGATATTATGTGGCAGAAGCTCTGTCCTTGGGATCTCATGTGACGTTCGTAGGCGTTGGCATAGTAACTGGGTCTGCCTGCGCATATCAATGAGCTCAACTGCCATTTCAATCGCCTCAGGGCATGTTTTGCCATTACCCATTGAAAAGCATTGGAGACAGTGCATTCCAATGACGGGAAAAAAAAAATTCAAACGCAAATTGCGCAAAAACTACAAATCCGATCGACACGAAAAATACTTAGCACACCTCTCGTGGACGCTGGCTTCGAAACAACACCTCAACGGCGTCTGTACGTGTAGCGGTTCGGGCTGTATTAATTGCGGAAATCAACTTAATAATAATAATAATAAGAAGAAGAAGAAGAATAAGTTAGCAGCGTTCGGATTACAATATAGTGGTTTTTTCAAACCACTATAAATATATACACAAATTTTATTGATAACTAGTGTTGAGCATTCCGATACCGCAAGTATCGGGTATCGGCCGATACTTGCTGTATCGGAATTCCGATACCGACTTCCGATATTTTTTCAATATCGGAATTCGGCATCGGAATCGGAAGTTCAAAGTTGATTGACAGACTGACGTCATCATGATGCGCGGTGTGTGCGCATCATGATGCGCCGTCATTTCGGGCCTTCCGGGGGTCTCTGCCGGCCTGCCGGGGGGCTGTGTGGACTGCCCGGGGTCTGTACCGGCCTGCCGGGGGGCTGTGCCGGCCTGCCGGTGGTCTGTGCACCCTGTGGGGGTCTGTGCCGGCCTGCCGGGGGGCTGTGCCGGCCTGCCGGGGGGCTGTGCCGGCCTGCCGGGGGGCTGTGCCGGCCTGCCGGTGGTCTGTGCAGGCTCCGGGGGGCTGTGCCGGCCTGCCGGGGGGCTGTGCCGGCCTGCCGGTGGTCTGTGCAGGCTTCGGGGGTCTGTGCAGGCCTCGTCCGATGGGACTACAAGTCCCATCGGGCGATGCCTGCTACCATGACAGTGATTGACACATTAGCCAATGATGGGACAGTAGTAGTCCCATCATCCGGCTAATGTGTTAAATGTTAAAAAAAAAAAAAAAAATACTACATACATACTACATGCATGCTACATACATACTACATGCTACATACATACTACATACATGCTACATACATACTACATACATACTACATGCATGCTACATACATACTACATGCTACATACATACTACATATATACTACATACATACTACATACATGCTACATACATACTGCATGCTACATACATACCACATACATACTACATACTACATATATACTACATGCATGCTACATACATACTACATGCTACATACATACCACATACATACTACATACATGCTACATACTACATACATACTACATACATACTACATACATGCTACATGCATGCTACATACATACTACATGCATGCTACATACCACATACATACTACATACATACTACATGCATGCTACATACATACTACATGCATGCTACATACATACTACATGCATGCTACATACATACTACATGCTACATACATACATACATACTACATATATACTACATGCATGCTACATACATACTACATGCTACATACATACCACATATATACTACATGCATGCTACATACATACTACATATATACTACATGCATGCTACATACTACATGCATGCTACATACATACTACATGCTACATACATACATACATACTACATATATACTACATGCATGCTACATACATACTACATGCTACATACATACCACATACATACATGCTACATACATACTACATATATACTACATGCATGCTACATACATACTACATATATACTACATGCATGCTACATACATACTGCATGCTACATGCATGCTACATACATACTACATACATACTACATACATACCACATATATACTACATACATACAATACATTCATACAATACATACATAGACATACAGTACATATAACATAGAGTAACATACTTACCAATACTTGTCACATTGTTCCCCGAAGCCATTGTCGTCTACGGAATAAATATTAACATAACAAACCACAAAAATACTCACCCACGATCCGAAGCAGTCCACGAGTGTGTCCCACGACGATCTTGGGTAGAGAACGGCAGCATCAGATGATGCTGCCGTTCTCTACGGGCCGCAGGAATCCAATGACGGAAGGTAGGTATCCTTCCGCACTGTATTCCTCCGCCACTTAAAAAAAAAAAAGTCCCTAGTCTCACTTTATGCCATTGCTGCGTGGGAATTTCCCACGCAGCAATGGCATAAAGTGAGACTAGGGACTTTTTTTTTTTAAGTGGCGGAGGAATACAGTGCGGAAGGATACCTACCTTCCGTCATTGGATTCCTGCGGCCCGTAGAGAACGGCAGCATCATCTGATGCTGCCGTTCTCTACCCAAGATCGTCGTGGGACACACTCGTGGACTGCTTCGGATCGTGGGTGAGTATTTTTGTGGTTTGTTATGTTAATATTTATTCCGTAGACGACAATGGCTTCGGGGAACAATGTGACAAGTATTGGTAAGTATGTTACTCTATGTTATATGTACTGTATGTCTATGTATGTATTGTATGAATGTATTGTATGTAGTATATATGTGGTATGTATGTAGTATGTATGTAGTATGTATGTAGCATGCATGTAGCATGCAGTATGTATGTAGCATGCATGTAGTATATATGTAGTATGTATGTAGCATGCATGTAGTATATATGTAGTATGTATGTAGCATGTATGTATGTGGTATGTATGTAGCATGTAGTATGTATGTAGCATGCATGTAGTATATATGTGGTATGTATGTAGCATGTAGTATGTATGTAGCATGCATGTAGTATATATGTAGTATGTATGTAGCATGCAGTATGTATGTAGCATGCATGTAGTATATATGTAGTATGTATGTAGTATATATGTAGTATGTATGTTGCATGTAGTATTTATGTAGTATGAATGTAGCATGTATGTAGTATGTAGTATGAATGTAGCATGTATGTAGTATGCATGTTGTATGTATGTAGCATGTAATTTTTTTTTTTTTTTTTTTTACATTTAACACATTAGCCGGATGATGGGACTACTACTGTCCCATCATTGGCTAATGTGTCAATCACTGTCATGGTAGCAGGCATCGCCCGATGGGACTTGTAGTCCCATCGGACGATGCCTGCACAGACCCCCGAAGCCTGCACAGACCACCGGCAGGCCGGCACAGCCCCCCGGAGCCTGCACAGCCCCCCGGCAGGCCGGCACAGCCCCCCGGAGCCTGCACAGCCCCCCGGCAGGCCGGCACAGCCCCCCGGCAGGCCGGCACAGCCCACCGGAGCCTGCACAGCCCCCCGGCAGGCCGGCACAGACCACCGGAGCCTGCACAGACCCCCTGGCAGGCCGGCACAGCCCCCCGAAAGGCCCGTACAGACCCCAGAGAGGCTGTACAAGGGCAGGAAAGGGTTTTTCTTATTCCGATACCGGAAGTCCCATAGACTTGAATGGGACTTCCGGTATCGGAATCGGCGATACCGATACTTTTTTTAAAGATCGGCCGATACCATCCGATACGATACTTTGAAGTATCGGACGGTATCGCTCAACTCTATTGATAACTTGTACACAACACAGCAAAATAAAAACACTTAAAAACACACAAAAAGCATGTCACAATCGTGATACTGACAAGGTGACTCTCCCGTAGAAAATACCCCTATTTCATGATAGTTAGTGTATATAAATGTAGATACAGCAGGCAACTTAGCAAGAAATAACTAGATGTGTATTTCCTGAAGGAAGTACAGATAGTGGTTTGAAATGGTGCCCGGGCTGCCCCTTTAAGATAGACTTGCATGCTGCCCCTGCAAGACTTTCAAGTCAGGATCCTTTTTTAATGTGGGTGCCTCTCAGGGGCCACTTTGGCCTCAGGGTCTGATTTGGTGGGTGGGGCCGCTCAGGATCCGATTCGGTGGCCTGGGCTCCTCAGGGCTTGAATTGGTGGCCGGGATCCCTCAGGGTCCGATTTTGTGGGTGTGGCCCATCAGGGTCTGATTTTGTGGGTGTGGCCCCTCAGGCTCCGATTTTGTGGGTGGGGCCCCTCAGGCTCCGATTTTGTGGGTGGGGCCCCTCAGGGTCCGATTTTGTGGCCAGGTCCCTCAGGGTCTGATTTTGTGGCCTGGACCCCTCAGGGTCCGATTTTGTGGTTGGGGACCCTCAGGGTCCGATTTGGTGGGCGGGGCCCCTCGGGGTCCGATTTGCTGGATGGAGCCGCTCAGGGTCTGAATTGGTGGGCGGGGCCCCTCTGGGTCCGATTTGGTGGGCGGGGCCACACTGGGTCTGATTTGGTGGGTGGGGCCACTATGGGTCTGATTTGGTGGGCGGGGCCACTCTGAGTCCGATTTTGTGGGCGGAGCCCCTCAGGGTCTGGTTTGGTGGGCGGGGCCACTCTGGGTCTGATTTGGTGGGTAGGGCCCCTCAAGGTCCGATTTGGTGGGCGGGGCACCTCAGGGTCCGATTTAGTGGGCGGGGCCACTCTGGGTCTGATTTGGTGGGCGGGGCACCTCAGGGTCCGATTTGGAGGCCAGGGTGGCTCAGTCTCCGATTTGTATGCCAGGGTCGATCAGCCTCCGATTTGTAGGCCAGGGTCAATCAGCCTCCGATTAGGAGCCTGGGGTCACTCAGCTTTCGATTTGACGCGCCGGCCCTTTAAGACTCATTTTGGTGCGCCGGCCTTTTAAGAATCACTTAGGCGCGTCGGCCGTTTAAGAGCCAGTTTGGCTCACTGGCCTTCTTCTAAATCCACTTTGGCGCACATTCTCTCTCAGGGGCATGCGTCATGTGATGAAGCTAGATTTGCATTTGTGCTCTGGGTTTCGCTTTAAGAGCTGATATTATCTGCCAGAAACTCTGTCTTGGAGGGGTCATGAAAAGTTTGTAGGCGTTGGCAAAGTAACTGGGTGTGCCTGCACATATCAATGAGCTTAACTGCTATTTGAATCGCCTCATGACTGCCCCATGTTTTCCCTATGGCAAAATTTTCCATTTGAAATGCATTGAGACAGTGCATTCCAATGACAGGAAAATGTTTTTTCAAACGCAAATTGCACAAAAACTATAAATCTGATCGACACGAAAAATACTTAGCACACCTCTCGTGAACGCTGGCTTTGAAACGACACCTCAACGGAGTCTGTGAGTGTAACGGTTCGGGCCACATTAATTGCGGAAATCAACTGAATAGTAATAATAATACTAGATGTGTATTTCCTGAAGGAAGTACAGATAGTGGTTTGAAATGGTGCCCGGGCTGCCCCTTTAAGAGAGACATGCCTGCTGCCCCTGCAAGACTTTCAACTCAGGATCCGTTTTAACTGTGGGTGCCTCTCCGGGGCCACTTTGGCCTCAGGGTCCGATTTTGTGGGTGGGGCACCTCAGGGTCCGATTTGGTGGCCGGGGCCCATCAGAGGCTGATTTGGTGGCCGGGGCCCCTCAGAGGCTGATTTGGTGGGTGGGGCCCTCAGGGTCCGATTTTGTGAGTGGGGCACCTCAGGGTCCGATTTGGTGGCCAGGGCCCATCAGAGGCAGATTTGGTGGGTGGGGCCTTCAGGGACTGATTTTGTGGCCGGGGCCCCTCAGGGTCCGATTTTGTGGCCGGGGCACCTCAGGGTCCGATTTGGTGGGTGGGGCCCCTCAAGGTCTGATTTGGTGGCCGGGGCCCCTCAGGGGCCGATTTGGTGGCCGGGGCCCCTCAGGGTCCGATATTGTGGCCGGGGCCCCTCAGGGTCCGATTTTGTGGTCGGGGCCCCTCAGGGTCCAATTTGGTGGCTGGGGCCCCTTAGGGTCCGATTTGGTGGGTGGGGCTCCTCAGGGTCCGAATTTGTGGTTGGGGCCCCTCAGGGTCTGATTTTGTGGGTGGGGCCCTCAGGGTCCGATTTGGTGGGCAGGGCCCCTCAGGGTCCGATTTGGTGGGCGGGGCCCCTCAGGGTCCAATTTGGTGGGCGGGGCCCCTCAGGGTCCGATTTGGAGGGCAAGGTGGCTCAGCCTCCGATTTGGAGCCTGGGGTCACTCAGCTTTCGGTTTGGCGCACCGGCCCTTTAAGACTCAATTTGGCGCGTCGGTCCTTTAAGAGCCAGTTTGGCGCACTGGGCTTCTAAATCCACTTTGGCGCACATTCTCTCTCAGGGGCATGCGTCATGTGATGAAGCTAGATTTGCATTTATGCTGTGGGTTTCGCTTTAAGAGCTGAAATTATCTGCCAGAAACTCTGTCCTGGAGAGGTCATGTGACGTTCATAGGCGTTGGCATAGTAACTGGGTGAGCCTGCGCATATCAATGAGCTTAACTGCCATCTCACGACTGTCCCATGTTTTCCCTAAGGCAACATTTTCCCATTGAAATGCATTGAGGAAAATGTTTTTTCAAACGCAAATTGCGCAAAAACTCCAAATCCGATCGACGCGAAAAATACTTAGCACACCACTCGTGGACGCTGGCTTCGAAACAAGGCCTCAACGGAGTCTGTGCGTGTAGCAGTTCAGGCCGCATTAATTGCGGAAATCAACTGAATAGTAATAATAATACTAGATGTGTATTTCCTGAAGGAAGTACAGATAGTGGTTTGAAATGGTGCCCGGGCTGCCCCTTTAAGAGAGACTTGCCTGCTGCCCCTGCAAGACTTTCAACTCAGGATCCGTTTTAACTGTGGGTGCCTCTCAGGGGCCACTTTGGCCTCAGGGTCCGATTTTGTGGGTGGGACCCCTCAGGGCCCGATTTTGTGGGTGGGGCCCCTCTGGGTCCGATTTTGTGGCCGGGGAACCTCAGGGTCCAATTTTGTGGGTGGGGCCCCTTAGGGTCCGATTTGGTGGACGGGGCCACTCAGGGTCCGATTTGGTGGGCGGGGCCACTCAGGGTCCGATTTGGTGAGTGGGGCCCCTCAGAGTTCAATTTGGTCAGCGGGGCCCCTCAGGGTCCGATTTTGTGGTTGGGGCCTTTCAGAATCTGATTTAGTGGGTGGGGCCCCTCCGGGTCTGAATTGGTGGGCGGGGACCCTCAGTGTCTGATTTGGTGGGCGGGGCCCCTCAGGGTCCGATTTGGTGGGTTGGGCCCCTCAGGGTCCGATTTTGTGGGTTGGGCCCTCAGGGTCCGATTTTGTGTCCGGGGCCCCTCAGGGTCCGATTTTGTGGCCGGTGCCTCTCAGGGTCCGATTTTGTGGTTGGGGCCCCTCAGGGTCCGATTTTGTGTCCGGAGCCTCTCAGGGTCCGATTTTGTGGTTGGGGCCCCTCAGGATCCGATTTTGTGGCCGGGGTCCCTCAGGGTCCGATTTTGTGGCCGGGGCCCCTCAGGGTCCGATTTTGTGGGTGGGGCCCCTCAGGGTCCAATTTTTTGGCCGGGGCGCCTCAGGGTCCAATTTTGTGGGTGGGGCCCCTCAGGGTCCAATTTTGTGGGTGGGGCCCCTCAGGGTCCAATTTTGTGGGTGGGGCCCCTCAGGGTCCGATTTTGTGGTTGGGGCCCCTCAGGGATCGATTTTGTGGTTGGGGCCCCTCAGGATCCAATTTTGTGACCGGGCCCCTCAGGGTCCGATATTGTGGGTGGGGCCCCTCAGGATCCGATTTTGTGGGTGGGCCCCCTCAGGATCTGATTTTGTGGTTGGGGCCCCTCAGGGTTCAATTTTGTAGGCGGGGCCCCTCAGGGTCTGATTTTGTGGCCGGGGCCCCTCATGGTCCGATTTTGTGGGTGGGGCCCCTTAGGGTCCAATTTGGTGGACTGGGCCACTCAGGGTCCGATTTGGTGGGCGGGGCCACTCAGGGTCCGATTTGGTGAGTGGGGCCCCTCAGAGTTCAATTTGGTCAGCGGGGCCCCTCAGGGTCCGATTTTGTGGGTGGGGCCCCTCAGGGTCCGATTTTGTGGTTGGGGCCTTTCAGAATCTGATTTAGTGGGTGGGGCCCCTCCGGGTCTGAATTGGTGGGCGGGGCCCCTCAGTGTCCGATTTGGTGGGCGGGGCCCCTCAGGGTCCGATTTGGTGGGTTGGGCCCCTCAGGGTCCGATTTTGTGGGTTGGGCCCCTCAGGGTCCGATTTTGTGTCCGGGGCCCCTCAGGGTCCGATTTTGTGGCCGGTGCCTCTCAGGGTCCGATTTTGTGGTTGGGCCCCCTCAGGGTCCGATTTTGTGTCCGGAGCCTCTCAGGGTCTGATTTTGTGGTTGGGGCCCCTCAAGATCCAATTTTGTGGCCGGGGTCCCTCAGGGTCCGATTTTGTGGCCGAGGCCCCTCAGGGTCCAATTTTGTGGGTGGGGCCCCTCAGGGTCCAATTTTTTGCACGGGGCCCCTCAGGGTCCAATTTTGTGGGTGGGGCCCCTCAGGGTCCAATTTTGTGGGTGGGGCCCCTCAGGGTCCAATTTTGTGGGTGGGGCCACTCAGGGTCCAATTTTGTGGTTGGGGCCCCTCAGGGATCGATTTTGTGGTTGGGGCCCCTCAGGATCCAATTTTGTGACCGGGGCCCTCAGGGTCTGATTTTGTGGGTGGGGCCCCTCAGGGTCCGATATTGTGGGTGGGGCCCCTCAGGATCCGATTTTGTGGGTGGGCCCCCTCAGGATCTGATTTTGTGGTTGGGGCCCCTCAGGGTTCAATTTTGTAGGCGGGGCCCCGCAGGGTCTGATTTTGTGGTTGGGGCCCCTCAAGATCCGATTTTGTGGCCGGGGTCCCTCAGGGTCCGCTTTTGTGGCCGGGGCCCCTCAGGGTCCAATTTTGTGGGTGGGGCCCCTCAGGGTCCAATTTTTTGGTCGGGGCCCCTCAGTGTCCAATTTTGTGGGTGGGGCCCCTCAGGGTCCAATTTTGTGGGTGGGGCCCCTCAGGGTCCAATTTTGTGGGTGGGGCCCCTCAGGGTCCAATTTTGTGGTTGGGGCCCCTCAGGGATCGATTTTGTGGTTGGGGCCCCTCAGGATCCAATTTTGTGACCGGGGCCCTCAGGGTCTGATTTTGTTGGTGGGGCCCCTCAGGGTCCGATATTGTGGGTGGGGCCCCTCAGGATCCGATTTTGTGGGTGGGCCCCCTCAGGATCTGATTTTGTGGTTGGGGCCCCTCAGGGTTCAATTTTGTAGGCGGGGCCCCGCAGGGTCTGATTTTGTGGCCGGGGCCCCTCAGGGTCCGATTTTGTGGGTGGGGCCCCTTAGGGTCCGATTTGGTGGACGGGGCCACTCGGTCCGATTTGGTGGGCGGGGCCACTCAGGGTCCGATTTGGTGAGTGGGGCCCCTCAGAGTTCAATTTGGTCAGCGGGGCCCCTCAGGGTCCGATTTTGTGGGTGGGGCCCCTCAGGGTCCGATTTTGTGGTTGGGGCCTTTCAGAATCTGATTTAGTGGGCGGGGCCCCTCCGGGTGTGAATTGGTGGGCGGGGCCCCTCAGTGTCCGATTTGGTGGGCGGGGCCCCTCAGGGTCCGATTTGGTGGGTTGGGCCCCTCAGGGTCCGATTTTGTGGGTTGGGCCCCTCAGGGTCCGATTTTGTGTCCGGGGCCCCTCAGGGTCCGATTTTGTGGCCGGTGCCTCTCAGGATCCGATTTTGTGGTTGGGCCCCCTCAGGGTCCGATTTTGTGGCCGGGGCCCCTCAGGGTCCAATTTTGTGGGTGGGGCCCCTCAGGGTCCAATTTTTTGGCCGGGGCCCCTCAGGGTCCAATTTTGTGGGTGGGGCCCCTCAGGGTCCAATTTTGTGGGTGGGGCCCCTCAGGGTCCAATTTTGTGGTTGGGGCCCCTCAGGGATTGATTTTGTGGTTGGGGCCCCTCAGGATCCAATTTTGTGACCGGGGCCCTCAGGGTCTGATTTTGTGGGTGGGGCCCCTCAGGGTCCGATATTGTGGGTGGGGCCCCTCAGGATCCGATTTTGTGGGTGGGGCCCTTCAGGATCTGATTTTGTGGTTGGGGCCCCTCAGGGTTCAATTTTGTAGGCGGGGCCCCTCAGGGTCCGATTTTGTGGCAGGGGCCCCTCAGGGTCCGATTTTGTGGCCGGGGCCCGTGAGGGTCCGATTTTGTGGCCGGGGCCCCTCAGGGTCCGATTTTGTGGTTGGGGCCCCTCAGTGTCCGATTTTGTGATTGGGGCCCCTCAGGGTCCGATTTTGTGAGTGGGGCCCCTCAGGGTCCGATGTTGTGGCCGGGGCCCCTCAGGGTCTGATTTTGTGTCCGGATCCCCTCAGGGTCCGATTTTGTGGGTGGGTCCCCTCAGGGTCTGATTTTGTGGCCGGGGTCCCTCAGGGTCCGATTTTGTGGCCGGGGCCCCTCAGGGTCCAATTTTGTGGGTGGGGCCCCTCAGGGTTCAATTTTTTGGCAGGGGCCCCTCAGGGTCCAATTTTGTGGGTGGGGCCCCTCAGGGTCCAATTTTGTGGGTGGGGCCCCTCAGGGTCCAATTTTGTCGGTGGGGCCCCTCAGGGTACGATTTTGTGGTTGGGGCTCCTCAGGGATCGATTTTGTGGTTGGGGCCCCTCAGGATCCAATTTTGTGACCGGGGCCCTCAGGGTCTGATTTTGTGGGTGGGGCCCCTCAGGGTCCGATATTGTGGGTGGGGCCCCTCAGGATCCGATTTTGTGGGTGGG
Source organism: Dendrobates tinctorius (assembly GCF_039654945.1). NCBI lineage: Eukaryota > Metazoa > Chordata > Amphibia > Anura > Dendrobatidae > Dendrobates > Dendrobates tinctorius. The sequence continues at coordinate 2,081,292 of NW_027361787.1, read as the reverse complement.
GCCCCTCAGGATCCGATATTGAGGGTGGGGCCCCTCAGGGTCCAATTTTGTGGCCGGGGCCCCTCAGGGTCCGATTTTGTGGCCGGGGCCCGTGAGGGTCCGATTTTGTGGCCGGGGCCCCTCAGGGTCCGATTTTGTGGCCGGGGCCCCTCAGGGTCCGATTTTGTGGTTGGAGCCCCTCAGGGTCCAATTTTGTGGTTGGGGCCCCTCAGGGTCCGATTTTGTGGTTGGGGCCCCTCAGGGTCCGATTTTGTGAGTGGGGCCCCTCAGGGTCCGATGTTGTGGCCGGGGCCCCTCAGGGTCTGATTTTGTGGCCGGATCCCCTCAGGGTCCGATTTTGTGGGTGGGGCCCCTCAGGGTCCGATTTTGTGACCGGGGCCCTCAGGGTCTGATTTTGTGGGTGGGGCCCCTCAGGGTCCGATATTGTGGGTGGGGCCCCTCAGGATCCGATTTTGTGGGTGGGGCCCTTCAGGATCTGATTTTGTGGTTGGGGCCCCTCAGGGTTCAATTTTGTAGGCGGGGCCCCTCAGGGTCCGATTTTGTGGCAGGGGCCCCTCAGGGTCCGATTTTGTGGCTGGGGCCCGTGAGGGTCCGATTTTGTGGTCGGGGCCCCTCAGGGTCCGATTTTGTGGTTGGGGCCCCTCAGTGTCCGATTTTGTGATTGGGGCCCCTCAGGGTCCGATTTTGTGAGTGGGGCCCCTCAGGGTCCGATGTTGTGGCCGGGGCCCCTCAGGGTCTGATTTTGTGGCCGGATCCCCTCAGGGTCCGATTTTGTGGGTGGGTCCCCTCAGGGTCTGATTTTGTGGCCGGGGTCCCTCAGGGTCCGATTTTGTGGCCGGGGCCCCTCAGGGTCCAATTTTGTGGGTGGGGCCCCTCAGGGTTCAATTTTTTGGCAGGGGCCCCTCAGGGTCCAATTTTGTGGGTGGGGCCCCTCAGGGTCCAATTTTGTGGGTGGGGCCCCTCAGGGTCCAATTTTGTCGGTGGGGCCCCTCAGGGTACGATTTTGTGGTTGGGGCTCCTCAGGGATCGATTTTGTGGTTGGGGCCCCTCAGGATCCAATTTTGTGACCGGGGCCCTCAGGGTCTGATTTTGTGGGTGGGGCCCCTCAGGGTCCGATATTGTGGGTGGGGCCCCTCAGGATCCGATTTTGTGGGTGGGGCCCCTCAGGATCCGATATTGTGGGTGGGGCCCCTCAGGGTCCAATTTTGTGGCCGGGGCCCCTCAGGGTCCGATTTTGTGGCCGGGGCCCGTGAGGGTCCGATTTTGTGGCCGGGGCCCCTCAGGGTCCGATTTTGTGGCCGGGGCCCCTCAGGGTCCGATTTTGTGGTTGGAGCCCCTCAGGGTCCAATTTTGTGGTTGGGGCCCCTCAGGGTCCGATTTTGTGGTTGGGGCCCCTCAGGGTCCGATTTTGTGAGTGGGGCCCCTCAGGGTCCGATGTTGTGGCCGGGGCCCCTCAGGGTCTGATTTTGTGGCCGGATCCCCTCAGGGTCCGATTTTGTGGGTGGGGCCCCTCAGGGTCCGATTTTGTGGCCGGGGTCCCTCAGGGTCCGATTTTGTGGCCGGGGCCCCTCAGGGTCCAATTTTGTGGGTGGGGCCCCTCAGGGTCCAATTTTTTGGCCGGGGCCCCTCAGGGTCCAACTCTGTGGGTGGGGCCCCTCAGGGTCCAATTTTGTGGGTGGGGCCCCTCAGGGTCCAATTTTGTCGGTGGGGCCCCTCAGGGTCCGATTTTGTGGTTGGGGCCCCTCAGGGATCGATTTTGTGGTTGGGTCCCCTCAGGATCCAATTTTGTGACCGGGGCCCTCAGGGTCCGATTTTGTGGGTGGGGCCCGTCAGGGTCCGATATTGTGGGTGGGGCCCCTCAGGATCCGATTTTGTGGGTAGGGCCCCTCAGGATCCGATTTTGTGGTTGGGGCCCCTCAGGGTTCAATTTTGTAGGCGGGGCCCCTCAGGGTCCGATTTTGTGGCCGGGGCCCCTCAGGGTCCGATTTTGTGGCCGGAGCCCGTGAGGGTCCGATTTTGTGGCCGGGGCCCCTCAGGGTCCGATTTTGTGGCCGGGGCCCCTCAGGGTCCGATTTTGTGGTTGGGGCCCCTCAGGGTCCGATTTTGTGGTTGGGGCCCCTCAGGGTCCGATTTTGTGAGTGGGGCCCCTCAGGGTCCGATGTTGTGGCCGGGGCCCCTCAGGGTCTGATTTTGTGGCCGGATCCCCTCAGGGTCCGATTTTGTGGGAGGGGCCCCTCAGGGTCCGATTTTGTGGCCGGGGTCCCTCAGGGTCTGATTTTGTGGCCGGGGCCCCTCAGGGTCCAATTTTGTGGGTGGGGCCCCTCAGGGTCCAATTTTTTGGCCGGGGCCCCTCAGGGTCCAATTTTGTGGGTGGGGCCCCTCAGGGTCCAGTTTTGTGTGTGGGGCCCCTCAGGGTCCGATTTTGTGGTTGGGGCCCCTCAGGGATCGATTTTGTGGTTGGAGCCCCTCAGGATCCAATTTTGTGACCGGGCCCTCAGGGTCTGATTTTGTGGGTGGGGACCCTCAGGGTCCGATATTGTGGGTGGGGCCCCTCAGGATCCGATTTTGTGGGTGGGGCCCCTCAGTATCTGATTTTGTGGTTGGGTCCCCTCAGGGTTCAATTTTGTAGGCGGGGCCCCTCAGGGTCCGATTTTGTGGCCGGGGCCCCTCAGGGTCCGATTTTGTGGTTGGGGCCCCTCAGGGTCCGATATTGTGGTTGGGGCCCCTCAGGGTCCGATTTTGTGAGTGGGGCCTCTCAGGGTCCGATGTTGTGGCCGGGGCCCCTCAGGGTCTGATTTTGTGGCCGGATCCCCTCAGGGTCCGATTTTGTGGGTGGGGTCCCTCAGGGTCCGATTTTGTGGCCGGGGTCCCTCAGGGTCTGATTTTGTGGCCGGGGCCCCTCAGGGTCCAATTTTGTGGGTGGGGCCCCTCAGGGTCCAATTTTTTGGCCGGGGCCCCTCAGGGTCCAATTTTGTGGGTGGGGCCCCTCAGGGTCCAATTTTGTGGGTGGTGCCCCTCAGGGTCCGATTTTGTGGTTGGGGCCCCTCATGGATCGATTTTGTGGTTGGGGCCCCTCAGGATCCAATTTTGTGACCGGGCCCTCAGGGTCTGATTTTGTGGGTGGGCCCCCTCAGGGTCCGATATTGTGGGTGGGGCCCCTCAGGATCCGATTTTGTGGGTGGGGCCCCTCAGGATCTGATTTTGTGGTTGGGGCCCCTCAGGGTTCAATTTTGTAGGCGGGGCCCCTCAGGGTCCAATTTTGTGGGTGGGGCCCCTCAGGGTCCAATTTTGTGATTGGGGCCCCTCAGGGTCCGATTTTGTGGTTGGGGCCCCTCATGGATCGATTTTGTGGTTGGGGCCCCTCAGGATCCAATTTTGTGACCGGGCCCTCACGGTCTGATTTTGTGGGTGGGCCCCCTCAGGGTCTGATATTGTGGGTGGGGCCCCTCAGGATCCGATTTTGTGGGTGGGGCCCCTCAGGATCTGATTTTGTGGTTGGGGCCCCTCAGGGTTCAATTTTGTAGGCGGGGCCCCTCAGGGTCCGATTTTGTGGCCGGGGCCCCTCAGGGTCCGATTTTGTGGGTGGGGCCCCTCAGGGTCCAATTTGGTGGGTGGGGCCACTCTGGGTCTGATTTGGTGGGAGGGGCCACTCTGGGTCCAATTTGGATGCCAGGGTGGCTCAGCCTCCTTTTTGTAGGCCAGGGTCTATCAGCCTCCGATTTGGAGCCTTGGGTCACTCAGCTTTCGATTTAGCGCGCCGGCCCTTTAAGACTCATTTTGGTGCGCCGGCTCTTTAAGAATCACTTTGGCGCGTCGGCCCTTTAAGAGCCAGGGTGGCTCACTGGGCTTCTAAATCCACTTTGGCACACATTCTCTCTCAGGGGCAAGTGTCATGTGATGAAGCTAGATTTGCATTTGTGGTGTGGGTTTTGCTTTAAGAGCTGATATTATGTGTCAGAAGCTCTGTCTTGGAGAGGTCATGTGACGTTCGTAGGCGTTGGCATAGTAACTGGGTCTGCCTGCGCATATCAATGAGCTCAACTGCCATTTCAATCGCCTCAGGGCATGTTTTGCCATTTCCCATTCAAATGCATTGAGACAGTGCATTCCAATGACGGGAAAAAAAATTTTCAAACGCAAATTGCGCAAAAACTACAAATCCGATCGACACGAAAAATACTTAGCACACCTCTCATGGACGCTGGCTTCGAAACGACACCTCAACGGAGTCTGTGCGTGTAGCGGTTCGGGCCGTATTAATTGCGGAAATCAACTTAATAATAATAATAATAAGAAGAAGAATAAGTTAGCAGCGTTCGGATTACAATATAGTGGTTTTTTCAAACCACTATAACTAGATGTGTATTTCCTGAAGGAAGTACAGATAGTGGTTTGAAATGGTGCCTGGGCTGCCCCTTTAAGAGAGACTTGCCTGCTGCCCCTGCAAGATTTTCAACTCAGGATCCGTTTTAACTGTGCGTGCTTCTCAGGGGCCACTTTGGCCTCGGGGTCTGATTTGGTGGGTGGGGCGCCTCAGGATCCGATTCGGTGGCCTGGGCTCCTCAGGATTTGAATTAGTGGCTGGGATTCCTCAGGGTCTGATTTTGTGGGTGTGGCCCCTCAGGGTCCGATTTTATGGGTGGGGCCCCTCAGGGTCCGATTTTGTGGGTGGGGCCCCTCATGGTCTGATTTTGTGGGTGGGGCCCCTCAGGGTACGATTTTGTGGCCGGGGCCCCTCAGGGACCGATTTCGTGGCCGTGGCCCCTCAGGGTCTGATTTTATGGCCGGGGCCCCTCAGGGACTGATTTTGTGGGTGGGGCCCCTCAGGGTCTGATTTTGTGGCCGGGGCCCCTCAGGGTCCGATTTTGTGGCCGAGTCCCCTCAGGGTCCGATTTTGTGGCCAGGGCCCCTCAGGGTCCGATTTTGAGGGCGGGGCCCCTCAGGGTCCGATTTGGTGGGCGGGGCCCCTCAGGGTCCGATTTGATGGGCGGGGCCCCTCAGGGTCCGATTTGGTGGGCGGGGCCCCTCAGGGTCCAATTTTGTGGGTGGGGCCCCTCTGGGTTCGATTTTGTGGCCGGGGTCTCTCAGGGTCCGATTTTGAGGCCGGGGCCCCTCAGGGTCCGATTTTGTGGCCGGGGACCCTCAGGGTCCGATTTTGTGGTTGGGGCCCCTCAGGGTCTGATTTTGTGGTTTGGGCCCCTCAGGGTCCGATTTTGTGGCCGGGGCCCCTCAGGGTCCGATTTTGTGGTTGGGGCCCCTCAGGGTCCGATTTTGTGGCCGGGGCCCCTCAGGGTCCGATTTTGTGGCCGGGGCCCCTCAGGGTCCGATTTTGTGGCCGGGGCCCCTCAGGTTCCGATTTTGTGGCCGGGTCCACTCAGGGTCCGATTTTGTGGGTGGGGCCCCTTAGGGTCTGATTTTGTGGGTGGAGCCCCCTGGGTCCATTTTGGTGGGTGGGGCCACTCTGGGTCCGATTTGGTGGGCGGGGACCCTCAGGGTCTGATTTGGTGAGCGGGGCCCCTCGGGGTCTGATTTGGTGGGCGGGGCTCCTCGGGGTCCGATTTGGTGGGCGTGGCCTCTCGGTCCGATTTAGTGGGCAGTGCCCCTCAGGGTCCGATTTGGTGGGTGGGGCCCCTCAGGGTCCGATTTGGTGGGCGGGGCCGCTCAGGGTCCGATTTGGTGGGCAGGGGCCACTCTGAGTCTGATTTGGTGGGCGGGGCCCCTCAGTGTCCGATTTGGTGGGCTGTGCCACTCTGGGTCCGTTTTTGGTGGGCGGGGCCACTCTGGGTCCGATTTGGAGGCCAGGGTGGCTCAGCCTCCGATTTGGAGGCCGGGGTGGCTCAGCCTCCGATTTGGAGCCTGGGGTCACTCAGCTTTCGATTTGGCGCGTCGGCCCTTTAAGACTCATTTCGGTGCGCCGGCCCTTTAAGAATCACTTTGGCGCTTCGGCCCTTTAAGAGCCAGTTTGGCTCACTGGGCTTCTAAATACACTTTGGTGCACATTCTCTCTCAGGGGCATGCGTCATATGATGAAGCTAGATTTGCATTTGTGCTGTGGGTTTCGCTTTAAGAGCTGATATTATGTGGCAGAAGCTGTGTCCTTGGGGCGTCATGTGACGTTCGTAGGCGTTGGCATAGTAACTGGGTCTGCCTGTGCATATCAATGAGCTCAACTGCCATTTCAATCGCCTCAGGGCACGTTTTGCCATTTCCCATTCAAATGCATTGGAGACAGTGCATTCCAATGACGGGAAAAAAAATTTTCAAACGCAAATTGCGCAAAAACTACAAATCCGATCGACACGAAAAATACTTAGCACACCTCTCGTGGACGCTGGCTTCGAAACGACACCTCAACGGAGTCTGTGCGTGTAGCGGTTCGGGCCGCATTAATTGCGGAAATCAACTGGAAAATAAGAAGAATAAGAAGAAGATGAAGAATAAGTTAGCAGCGTTCGGATAACAATATAGTGGTTTTTTCAAACCACTATAACTAGATGTGTATTTCCTGAAGGAAGTACAGATAGTGGTTTGAAATGGTGCCCGGGCTGCCCCTTTAAGAGAGACTTGCCTGCTGCCCCTGCAAGACTTTCAACTCAGGATCCATTTTAACTGTGAGTGCCTCTCAGGGGACACTTTGGCCTCAGGGTCTGATTTGGTGGGTGGGGCCCCTCAGGATCTGATTCCTTGGACTGGGCTCCTCAGGGCTTGAATTGTTGGCCGGGATCCCTTAGGCTCCTCTTTTGAGGGTGTGGCCCCTCAGGGTCCGATTTTGAGGGTGTGGCCCCTCAGTGTCCGATTTTGTGGGTGGGGCCCCTCAGGGTCCGATTTTGTGGCCTGGGCCCCTCAGGGTCCGATTTTGTGGCCGGGGCCCCTCAGGGTCCGATTTTGTGGGCTGGGCCCTTCAGGGCCCGATTTTGTAGCCGGGGCTCATCAGGGTCCGATTTTGTGGTTGAGGCCCCTCAGGGTCAGATTTTGTGGGTGGGGCCACTCTGGGCCCGATTTGGTGGGTGGGGCCACTCTGGGTCCGTTTTGGTGGGTGGGGCTCCTCAGGGTCCGATTTGGTGGGCGGGGCCCCTCAGGGTTCAATTTGGTGGGTGGGGCCCCTCAGGGTCTGATTTGGTGGGCGGGGCCACTCTGGGTCCGATTTGGTGGGTGGGGTCACTCTGGGTCTGTTTTGGTGGGCGGGGCCCCTCAGGGTCCGATTTGGTGGGCGGGGCCCCTCAGGGTTCAATTTGGTCGGCGGGGCCCCTCAGGGTCTGATTTGGTGGGCGGGGCCCCTCAGGGTCCGATTTTTTGGCCGGGGCCCCTCAGGGTCCGATTTTGTGGGTTGGGCCCCTCAGGGTCCAATTTTGTGGCCGGGGCCCCTCAGGGTCCGATTTTGTGTCAGGGGCCCCTCAGGGTCCGATTTTGTGGTTGGGACCCCTCAGGGTCCGATTTTGTGGTTGGGGCCCCTCAGGGTCCGATTTTGTGGCCAGGGCCCATCAGGGTCCGATTTTGTGACTGAGGCCCATCAGGGTCTGATTTTGTGGCTGAGGCCCCTCAGGGTCCGATTTTGTTGGGGCCCCTCAGGGTCTGATTTTGTGGCAGGGGCCCCTCAGGGTCCGATTTTGTGGGTGGGGCACCTTAGGGTCTGATTTTGTGGGCGGAGCTCCTCTGGGTCCAATTTGGTGGGCAGAACCACTCTGGGTCCGATTTGGTGGGCGGGACCACTCTCGGTCCAATTTGGTGGGCGGGGCCTCTCAGGGTCCGATTTGGTGGGCGGGGCCACTCTGGGTCCGATTTTGTGGGCGTGGCCCCACAGGGTACGATTTGGTGGGCGGGACCCCTCAGGGTCCAGTTTGGTGGGCAGGGCCTCTCTGGCTCCGATTTGGTGGGTGGGGTCACTCTGGGTAAGATTTGGAGGCTGGGGTCGCTCAGCCTCCTATTTGGAGGCCGGGGTCGTTGAGCTTCTGATTTGGAGGCCGGGGTCGTTGAGCTTCCGATTTGGAGGCCGAGGTCAAAGAGCCTCCGATTTGGAGGCCGGGGTCGATGAGCTTCCGATTTGGAGGCCGGGGTCGATGAGCCTCCGATATAGAGGCCGGGGTCATTGAGCCTCCGATTTGGAGGCCGGGGTCGTTGAGCCTCCAATTTGGAGGACGGGGTAGTTAAGCCTCCGATTTGGAGGCCGGGATAGTTAAGCCTCCGATTTGGAGGCCGGGGTCGATGAGCCTCCGATTTGGAGGCCGGGGTCGCTCAGCCTCCGATTTGGACCCCAGGGTCGATCAGCCTCCGATTTGAAGGCTGGGGTCGCTCAGCCTCTGATTCGGAGGCTGGGGTCGCTCAGCCTCCGATTTGGAGGCCCTGGTGGCTCAGCCTCCGATTTGCAAGCCGGGGTGGCTCAGCCTCCGATTTGGAGGCTGGGTGGCTCAGCCTCCGACTTGGAGGCCGGGGTGGCTCAGCCTTCGATTTGGAGGCCGGGGTGGCTCAGCCTCCGATTTGGAGGCCGGGGTGGCTCAGCCTCCGAATTGGAGGCCGGGGTGGCTCAGCCTTTGATCTGGAGGCCGGGGTGGCTCAGCCTCCTATTTGGAGGCCGGAGTGGCTCAGCCTCCTATTTGGAGGCAGGGGTGGCTCAGCCTCCATTTTAGAGGCCGGGGTCGATCAGCCTCCGATTTGGAGGCCGGAGTGACTCAGCCTCCGATTTGGAGGCCGGGGTGGCTCAGCCTCCGATTTGGAGACCGCGGTGGCTCAGCCTCCGATTTGGAGGCCGTGGTGGATCTGCCTCCGATTTGGAGGCCGGGGTGGATCAGCCTCCGATTTGGAGGTCGGGGACGATCAGCCTCCGATTTGGAGGCCGGGGTGGCTCAGCCTCCGATTTGGAGCCTGGGGTCACTCAGCTTTCGATTTGATGTGTCGGCCCTTTAAGACTCATTTCCGTGCGCCGGCCCTTTAACAATCACATTGGCGCGTTGGCCCTTTAAGAGCTATTTTGGCTCACTGGGCTTCTTCTAAATCAACTTTGGCGCACATTCTCTCTCAGGGGCATGTGTCATGTGATGAAGCTAGATTTGCATTTGTGCTGTGGGTTTCGCTTTAAGAGCTGATATTATGTGGCAGAAGCTCTGTCCTGGGGGCGTCATGTGATGTTCGTAGGCGTTGGCATAGTAACTGGGTCTGCCTGCGCATATCAATGAAAAAATGAGGATGAGTGACCTCATGGAGATCAACATCCAACACTGCGGAGACACCATCACGTTTCTCAATGCAAGCAATGACTAGCCAGGTCTTTCATCGGGAAGGAACAACCACGGGAAGGGCAGTCTCCAATGAAGGAAACCACCTATGCCAAAACATAGTATCCATCCACAGACAGCTGTTTCGGGGTATCGTTGGCATAGTAACTGGGTGTGCCTGCGCATATCAATGAGCTTAACTGCCATTTCAATCGCCTCAGGGCACGTTTTGCCATTTCCCATTGAAAAGCATTGGAGACAGTGCATTCCAATGACAGGAAAAAAAATTTTCAAACGCAAATTGCGCAAAAACTACAAATCCGATCAACACGAAAAATACTTAGCACACCTCACATGGACGCTGGCTTCGAAACGACACCTCAACGGAGTCTGTGCGTGTAGCGGTTCGAGCCGCATTAATTGCGGAAATCAACTGGAAAATAATAATAATAATAAGAAGAAGTTAGCAGCGTTTGGATTACAGTATAGTGGTTTTTTCAAACCACTATAATAAGTCAAATTCTGAGTAGAAACAAAAATGTCATTGTCTTGAACAGAACATGGATTGCATTTTGGATCCTGAAGAAATGATAATGTACAAATGGCTTTCTGTTCCTCAAGTGAAAATAATGCGGTAGTCAAAGGTGATGAAGCGGGTTCAAATGTTGGTCAATTACATTGCCGATCCACAGAGAAAAAGTGTCTTTTGACGGTTAACAACCTTGTAAGTTTATTAACATCTTTGATGGTCTGGAATAAGTTGAACTTTTTGCTCGGTACAGAATTCAGTCCTTTTGATAAAACTTCCATTTGTGCTTGAGATAAAACCACAGGGGCCAGAATCAGGACATAAGAAAAACTATCAATGGCTTTTACTAAGTTGTTTTCCTGTGCCTCGTAGGATAGCGTCTCCATGGACGGTTTTCTCTGTCTCCGTCCTCCTCTCCTACGCAAATTGCGTTTTTTGTTGCAACAGTGGAAAAATTACGAGGGTCACGTGTATCCACAGCCCTCCTACGTGAGGAATGGCCAGTGTCCTAATCCGAGCTATTGTATTCAGATGAAGAAAAATAGACCGTATTATTGTGTTTATAACCAGGTTTGGAAGCGTTCACATTATTTCTCAAGATGGATTTTTTAGAGGAACCATGAAAAGAAGATTTATTCCAACTATATACTTTGTTGTTTTTATAGTTCATAGTGTCTCTGGAAAACGTAGATTTTTTATGTCAGGATCCTGACAGCGCCGGCATGCAGCCTCCGCTGAGCAGGGACTCACCCACACTGTAGGGGGCCCGGTGTCAGGTACAGCTGGAAAGTACAGATGCACAGGACCTGTGGATGCTGAAGTTTGCAAGCATTCACAGGACCTATGGTCATGTGACTGCAAGGGGGCGGGGCTTAGCATCCTGATTTCAGAGATGGCAGGACATTATCCAAAAACTCAGAGTCAGTCAAAACGAAGGTCATACACAGTACGGGCAAGCGAGGTACAGGAGGGATATTCAGGAGGGAGGTCAGACAAAGCCAAGGGTCATACACAGCACAGGCAAAGCAGGTACAGAGTCAGCAAACCAGAGACATAAACCATAACAGAGCAGGGTAGGAATACCAGGCAGACGGACAATGATTGACAATGAGTGACGCACGGACAAAGCAGGGTCGGGCACACTCACATAGGAGTATAAGTGACAGGGGATGGCTCTCCCCTGAAGCTATAAAAACCCTCCCCAGATCCACAGAGAGGCTCTCAGAGTTAACTCCTTCACGACCTACCCAAAACACACCATGACATTTTAGTCTTGATTATATTGTCTTCCAATGAATTTATATTATCAGTGATTTTTTTCATGAAAATGTCAAATCAGGTCGTGAGTTAAATTTCTTTACCGTATATACTCGTGTATAAGCTGAGATTTTCAACCCATTTTTTAGGCTGAAAGTGCTCCTCTCGGCTTATTCTCGAGTCATTGTCTCAGGGGGTAGGCGTTGGAGGGGGAGCACAGGAGTCGGCGGCTGTCAGATCATACTCACCCCTTCCTGGCATGGTCTCTGCACTTCCCTGCTTCTCAGATGGTTTCCGGTGCCGCAGATCTTCCTGTGTTCAGCTGTCACGTGGTACAGCAAGATTAAGTGGCGCGTGGAGGTGAAACAGGGACAGGTGAATATCACAGGTGTCGGGGCCCTGAGCAAGCGGCGACACTGGCACCTGGCCCCCATAGCGTGTCAGTATCCGCACCTGCTCATGACACCGTCACCTGGCCAACAGCGGCGAGAGGTGAGTATGTCATTTTTTTTTAAATCACAGCAGCATATGGTGCATATATATATCTATGGAGCATCTTATGGGGCCATCAACATTTATGCAGCATTATATGGGGCATATATATCTATAGAGCATCTTATGGGGCCATCAACCTTTATGGAGCAGCATATGGAGCAGCATATGGGGCATAATATTCTATGGAGCATCTATTGGGGCCATCAACCTTTATGGAGCAGCATATGGGGCATATTATTCTATGGAGCATCTTATGGGGCCATCAGCCTTTATGGAGCAGCTCTCCTCAACCACGACTATAAACTCTTGGTGAGGATCCTGGCGAACTGACTGCAGATGCTGCTACATGGCCTCCTATGTGAGGCTAAGACAGGATTTAATCAGGGATGCAGCAGCGTGGCAAATATTCGCATTTCAAACCTTTCAAACCTTTGCGGGCATTAAGGTTCCCGTGTCAATTTACTAATGGCTCACTGAAATGCTTGGGAATACAGGTGACAAAACACCCAGCTAAATTATAGAAAACTAATATTGATACATATCTTAAAAACTTAGAATCTACCTTAGTGAAATGGAAAGATTTTAACTTGTCATATCTAGGCAGAGCCAACTTAATTTAGATGACGGAATTCCCACGTCTCCTCTACCTCTTCCATACTATCCCAATTAACTATCTGTATCGCTCATTCATCTGGGAGGGAAAAATGCCCCGTATAGCCTTCAAAATACTCCAATGATTGCGGGGAAACGGGGGGATAAATTTCCCTGACATTTGACACTATACCTTAGCATCCCTGTACCGGGTGGTGGTGGACTGGCTGAGAGGAATGTCTTATTATGCCCAATATGACCTGGAGCGGTCTTACCCCGGCACTGGCTCTCCCTACCCTTCTACATCTCCCTTATACGGAATTGCTGACTGAAGTATAAGGGAGGGACAGGACTGTAGTCGTGACCTGTATTCCGGTGACAGCTGTGTCCAGTCCTTTCCCTACATGAAACAATACTATTCTCGGCATACCTGCATCTCCAGATTCAGGTTCACCCAGGCACTTCCCAGGCCATAGCAGTCTCTCTTCTAGGTGACCCCCATCAATGGAGACACAGTCCGAGACAACTTTAACACTTTCTCTACTTAGAATTTTGCACGTTACATTCACAGTTGGTACATCATAACATTTTCTTGCTTCCTGATCTTTCCTTTGCTTGTTGTCACTTCTGTGCAGTAAACGCCCAGACTGGACCGTACTAGACTGCTTCCCAGTTCCTTCCAGGCCTGACCTCACTAAAATGACATTTCCTTCAGCCTGTTTCACCCCAGACATGAATTCATCAATCACTATGTTTGGTGGCCCCTAGTGAAGCATCCGGCCTGTCTGTACTGATCTTGTCGAAGCTCCAACTCCTTTCATCTCCTTAGTCCAGCCAACTTATGCCCTAAAAGCATTGGCCCAGGCGGTAAAATGCCACATCTTCCTTTTCCGATTCTGACCCACTGCTTAGGCATGCAGTGGCCGTGGGTAACGTGGACAATAACGACTTAATTTTATGTGACTGCCGAGCTGTCCGGCCCTATAGCCCATGTGGACACTTGGGCACCCTGGCCCCATCTGACTAAACCACTCTTCATCACTAACCTTAACTCTCAGCAGCCCCTCCTACAAATAACCCTCTAAGAACCTCCTATCAGGCCCCACTAGTATACCCCCTCTAGTGGTCCGCAACATAATTACAACTACCTGGTCTATAGGGGAAACTATATAGTAAGAGTGTCCTTCTCTAATATCCCAAGAAGGATACACTACCTATCCCTGACTGTACATATACAAAGAACACATAATATGTAAGCATTATAATACAGGAATGCAAGTCAATATATACAGTTTTCTATACAATGGTAACACATTCAAGTGGCAATACCATAAGCAATGAGCAGTAATACATAGTTATACATGTAGCAGTATCGCAGGCAATTATCATAAAACACGTCTGTAAACATTTAGAACTGGAAGACAATCAGAGGGAAGGGGAGCATGAAAGACATCATATCTTACACTCGTGAGAGCTAACCCACTTTTAATGTCCACATGGAGGGTATGGCGGAAACTACGTTGACATTTCCAGCTCTTTGCCTGGATGTCTCTTCTTCTTCCACTTATTGGTAACCCCCACTTTCAGGACGGGCACTCTCACCCTGTCTTCTACCAGTGGTACTCCCAAGGTATAACATCTATTAAGCACTTAGTCCACCCCGAGGAACGACGGATTTACTCAATAGAGGAGTTGAAATGTAAATATCCCACTGCCATATTCCCTCCCTTCCAATACTTGCAAGGTAAAAGCTATGGAACAAAAGTATTAGCACATCTTTCTGAATATGAATGGAGACCATCCGTGCTTAGATGGCTCACGAAATATAATTCTCCATCTGTCCAAATAGCCACTAATTACAAATTCATCCATATAGCTCTGGATTATGCACAATTCCAATTTCCAGTAACAAAATGGCAGACTGAAGACCCCAGCATGTCCTGTGACACTATTCTGAAAGCTCTAGACCCAGCCTACAAATTCCTCCCCTCAGCCCGTTTCCTAGAAATGAGATTGAAAATCTGTCACGGCTCTTACCTGACTCTGCGAAAAGGTCATAGAATGGGGTTGTACACAACTTCTAAATGTTTTACATACCATTCCCCAGAAGCCAAGCTGTTTCATTGCTTGTGGGCATGCCCGGTCATTAGACTATTTTGGGAAAGAGTACGGCAATACACTGCCACACATCTGACAAACTTTGTTCCTGATGAACCCTTATGGGCCATATTTGGATACCTAAAACCAGATAATTACACCTGTTCTCCAGGGGCCCATAAACTACTGCATTTGGTGGCGGCTGCCAGGACTAAGGCCATTTTACAGACATGGATCCACGACCATGCCCCTCCTTTCAATATCTTTCTAGAGAAGCTGTCGCTCTTGCTTCAAATGGACTGGGTTGAGGCCTCTTTACATAAAGAGGGAAGGGTGCAGGCCTTTTTCAAAACTTGGGAAAGCTTCATCTCTCTGCTCCCACAGCACATCCAGAGCGATATTAAGACCTGTTTTCAGCCAACAGTCTGGTACCAGGAGCAACTACTACTGGGGGAGACACCTGTCCATTGATGTCTCTGGGTGAACCGCTGCAGAGAGACACTTCGGGGTGTTTGGGGTGTACTTTAGTGTCAGTGGGTCCTGAACTTAAGATTAGACACATGTGCTGGGTGTCTGATGGGTAAACATTATGCTTGTTTTTGACATGCCCCCCGCTTCCTTCTCCCTTTTTTCCCATCCCTGGTTTTTCAGGTTTGTCTTGATCTATTGTTCTGTGTACCGATGCGATCTCTAATGAGGTTTCATTACATATGCCTCAAACATTATCTGCATGGATATATGTAGGAAAGATTTTTTTTCAATAAAAACAAAGTTAAAAAGACACAGCTGGATCCCAATGAAGGAGTAGAACCATCTCAAGGAGGATCACAGGGAAATGGACAGCATGAAACTTACATATGAGTGTCTGAGCAAAGGGTCTGAATACTTATGACCATGTGATAGTTCAGTTTTTCTTTTTTAATACATTAATAAAAATTTCTACATTTCAGTCAAGATGAGGTGCAGAGTGTACATTAATGAGAAAATTATGAAATTTTTTGAAATTGCCAAATGGCTGCAATGAAACAAAGAGTGAAAAATGTAAAGGGGTCTGAATACTTTCCGTACCACTATATATGTAGGGTGTATTTAGGTCATTGAGTGTAAACCGGCAGTGAGTGGGGCCGCCATATCGCAATCTTAGGGTGCCAACCTCGGCGGCAAGGCGGGCTGAGTGATAGGCCGTAATATGGCTAGATAACTTCTCCTCACTGTACCTCTGATATGATAAGCCCCCCTTTTTAAAGTATTAAAATTGTTGTAAGTAGTAGGAGGGTCTCTTTTTAGCTATTTTTTCATCTTCCCACTCTTCCATTATCATGGCTCTTATGTGTTTGTTAGCTGGAAAGACTCTGTTTCTCTGGGTTCACAGCCCCTAAACATTTCATCCTGTATTGAGTGAGCCATTTGTGCTTCCTCAGTTTTCATTGTACTCGTTCTGTATCGTCGGATGAAAAATAATCTTTATTCCTTTCCTCTGGGAGAACCTGAGGCATTTCCTCTCCACCCTCCAGATATTGGTACCGATCATAAGAACCTTCATCTTTCTCTGATGATACTTCCATTTCCCACCTTTCTCTCTTATGATGGGACATGACCTGTACTGTCTGAGGGGGAACTGGACTGGAAACTGTGCTTAGCGCGTCTTCCCTAATTATAGACCTCATGTCAGCCATGAATGAGGTCTGCTCCTTCTTTAGGATCTTTGTAATACATTCAGCACACAGCTGGTTCTTATGTGTCACAAGTAACTTAGCCAAGACACCTAACTACTTTGGCACGAAGGGTAATAAATGGTGATTTTTTCTCCTTGTCGTTAATGTATAGCTTGCCCAAATATGGAGGTGAGATTGACATTTAGCTTGAGAAATGGAAGTGTCAAGTACAACATTATCCATCACAGAACATGTGACACAGTTTGTCATTTACTTTGCCACTTGTCCTTGCAAGCTAATATATAGGACTCACGTGTCATGACTCTGGACAGGATGGTTCCGCCTCCATCCTGGTCAGGTCAGGGTTAATTTTAGTCTGCCTCTCTTTGGTTTTGGGGCGGCTATTTAATCTTGGCAGTTCCTGGATTTAGTGTCGGTGATACTTCTGTATACCTTGTTTGTGGTCGCTGACCCAGGTGACTCATCGTAAAGGTATGCCTTTGTCCCCTGACTTTTGCCTCTGTATTCTGCTTTGTACTTCTCTGTCTCTCCTGTTTATCTGATCCCCTTGGTTTGTCTCCGTTTACTCTTTGTCTTGTCGCTAGGTACTGCGCGCTCATCTGGCTTTTGACCCTCGGCTCTCTTTGACCAGGTTTACTGTCTTTGTCCTGTGCTCTGCATGCTCAGTTTCTTTCCCTGCACTCACGTGTGGTGTCTCTGCCCCCTGGTCACGTGATCGCTTAGTGCTGGGTCCTGTGCTTGCTGCCCTAGCCTCAGGTCCTTGTGTGCTGCATGCCTTCTGCCTGCACTCCCCGCGCTCATTCATGTGCCCCCTGATAGCGCTCCCTAGGCAGTGCCTGTGACACCTTAGAAAACCTAGAGACCGAATAAGGTCAGCTTCTTACTGCGCTAAAGCAGTCCGTTCAACGCATAGCGTTGATGGGCTGCGTTAACACTATAGCATAACGCGATCGCGTTATGCTATACCGCTAGTGCAGATGCTTCATATGCGCTAACGGTGACGGAAGCTCAGATGCTGCAGCACGTGTCCGAGGGTCCATCACAGAATAATGGCACATCGCTAGCGCATGCTGATTATGGCATGAGTTGGCGATGCGCCCAATAATGGGGGTTAATGGCAGCGTTAACAGATTGCGTTACACTGTGTTATGCCTCGGTGTAACGCAATACGTTAAACGGATTGCCATAACGCAGTGTGACCCAGCCTAAGTGAACATGTCTTGAGCATCAACAATTCGAAAAAGATTGAAGACATGACTCAAATAAAACCCTTGCCGAGACATTTCAAGACAAAACATAACTGTGATTCCAGCTTACTACGTGTCTCTGGCATCAATAGGGTCCTGGTTACCAAAAGGGGTGGCGTATGGAAAAAGATCTGGTCACTAGGGATGGGCGAACCCAAACTGTAAAGTTCTGGACCCGTACCGAACACATAGTGCTCGGTCACAAAGTTCTGAACATGGGTTTCCATGGGATACCTGTGTTACAGTTGGGGTCCAAAGCCTGTAATAGCATAAAATTAATAATAAATATTATACTTACCTGTCCTGGGTCGCATCCTCCAATCCTGCTGTCTCCTGGCCGCATCTGCTTCTGGAGCCGCGCATTAACTGGGGTGAACCCTGACGTCACCACACGAACGCCACTGACACTGGCTGAAAATTTCCGAGCAGTGGAGTGAATAAGCCGGAAGTTAATGAGCGGCCCCGGAAGTAGATGCAGCCGGGAGACAAGGCGGGAGGACGCGTCACTGGACTAGTAAGTATAATTATAATGTTTATTATTAATTTTATGCTTTTACAGCCCCCCCACCCCATATCTGTAAAGTCCAAGCTCTGGGTTTGGACGCAAGTTCGCGTCATCTCCGGCCCCGAGCTTGAACTTTACAAAAAATCTCGGGCGAACCCAGCGATCCCGATCATCGGGGGGGGGGGGTTCGCCCATCACTACTGGTCACAATTAGAAACTAAATGGATCTGGCAATTACCTTATATCCCAATGGTGTAAATGAAGTTCTCAGCATCTCCCCTTTCCTATAGGGGGTTTGGTAGAATTTGTTCTCTACACTCTTTTTTAAATTTATCTGATTTCCATGTGTCTTATTTGTTTTTCATTTCCCTTTTATTTAAAAGGTTTCCTCATAAAACAACAGTCACAAGATAGCCTATCTGCACTTTACTCTCCTATGGTGAAGATCCTCTAGACATCCGGTGTCACGATATCACCGCTGCCACCAATATGTCACGATCCCACTGCTGACACCGATATGTCACGGACGGGGGAATGCGACGCACTGTCGACACATGGCTATCACAGGCACAGTGGGGGCTTATCTTAGTTAACCCACCACTGGCACCATGTGACAAAAATACAGCAAGCTAGTCTTGCCCTAACAATTTATCGCAGGGGGGTTATTTTGGATGCCCCAACACTGCTAACAACCTTCCAAGAACTGCGGGGATTTATGTATATCCCACTTTCTCAGTTCCACTTTGGAACTTGCAGCTCTCCGGCGCCCCCCTTATTCTCAGGTCAGTCAGGGAACTACACCTAGGATAATTAGTCGCCGGACTGGCTGCTTGTTGTGCACAGGCAATTAGACTGCTGCAGTAAGGGGATTATCAGTGCTCTGGCCTCAGTCACCCAATCAGCATATAAGACCCTTGCGTACTGCCAGCTAGCCCAACCAACCAAACACACCACGCCGCCACCAGCCCCTGGTTTCTCTGCTTAAGTTATAGACTTAATAGAGGGGTTCGAAGCCAACCCAATTCGGTAGCATAATTATCTAAAGGCACGTGTTCGTTTCTTAGAGCATGAAGACAGACTGATAATTTTATGATTTATTCCCCAAAGGCGGGCAGTGATTACATAGATAAAAAGTTGTTACAAAGTTGAAACATTAGATATGTACATTGCAAATATAAAATAACAGGGATGAAAAGCAGAAATTAAAACTTACAGTTGCTCAATTATCTTTAGGCAAATCATGTGGCTGGGAGATGGGCAGGCAGCCAGCCAGACATCTCCCAACATCTGGTGGGTCCTTTCAGCATGAAAACTCCAGCTTAACTGACTGGTTTGTTTACTGGCATGCCTTATGGCGTCTGCTGTGTGACATCACAGAAGGGGTTGCTGGAGACGTTTGGCCCCCCTTTCTCTAAGTTACAATCTAACTGTAAAATTTATACTAACTATATCTCGATGAGGCAAGCTCACATAAACACGCAGATGGCATCGTTTTTCCCCATTTATCGAATACAATAAAACAAAACCAAACATGCAGTAGTTAGGACACAACATTTGGGAGTAATCCATATCTCCGTTTATGAGAGTGCTAGAACTTCGCAAGAGCCACCGTAGCGAAGCCGGGTCCGCGCAGATCACAGAAATGTCTGTTTCATTTTTCTGTTGCGACCGGAGCCTGCGCTAGGCTTATTTTAATATCTCTCATTCATAAGCTTGCCCCGTATGGTTTAAACAAAGACTTCCTTTCCTGGCTGTGCAGGGAGGGGGGAAGAGAGAGACAGCTGCTTGCAACAGGAAATGTCTGGTGTCCTATTACTAATGCAGACACAGAGCTGTAAGTGAGTAAGGGGGGTTTTCAGCTGACAGGTAGATTTTCTCATCAGTAGAGTAGCAATGGGAGATACTAGAATGTTCCGTAAAATCATATCTACTTAGCATTACATCCGGACAGTCAGGAACATTGGATACCATCTGTGTCTACCCACTATTCTAACAATGAACGGTCTCTCCACATTCATTTACTCCTCTATACGGTTATTACTGGGAATGACACTATGATGACTTTTCTTCTGGGAGACACAGATCACATGTGACTGATATTGCAGTGTGAATATAAACTTATATTTTTTCTGTATTTTTCTGACCTTACATTGTGGGTTATGAGGTGTTTTGGGCTTGTTTTTTTGTATCCTTTATTTTTAACTTTCCAGTTGGTTAATTGGGATTCCAATATAAGCCCATATATCCTGGGAAGTGTCAGGTTCTGGGATTTAATTATATTTTTTAATAACAATTTCATTCACGATTATTCACTTAACTTATTGTTCATTACATTTTCTCAAAATAACATATTTCTCTTTTTTTACACATCCTAATACTGATTTATTTATATTTCAAAGAAAACATTTCTATGAGTGTATACACTTCACAACAAACACTTTTCCATATATTTTATTATCCATCAGTTTTTTAAGCTGCTTTTATCGTTATAACTTTACCATATCACTTTTTATTCTCTTTTCTTATCCGTTGCACTTTCACTGGCCACTTGGTGGTGTCACATTTGGCTCTTTTCACATGCATTGTTTTGTTTCCTGACACCACTCACTGTCACCCCTAGATTGTTTCCTATAGAATTATAGATCCGTGTCCCTCGTGATGTAAAAACTGTATGAAGTATATAGTTTGAAGTCTGGGATCTGCATATATGTGGCTAGTTTTGTTTCGGATAACATGATACATGATTTTAGTTTTTTTTGTCTAGTCTCGCTTGAATATAGATCAATATTAATTAGTCTCCTGATGACGCCTTTGGTGAGGACGATGAAACCCGTAGAAATGAGAGGCTTGGAGAGTGAGTGTGTATACATCACCTCACCCTATATACTGAGATGTAGGGTACATGTTTTTTTCTATTAGTCACCTACTGACTAACCTTCAGGGGGTGAATTATGGGTATAGTTTTACATTTGGAATTAATAAGGTTTATATTTATCCTTTTGTCAGCAAACATGAGGAATGACAAGAGACAACCCATTTAAGAAGATTTAATTTTGGTTAAAACTATTCCAACATTATGAACATAAAAAGTCTTCTCCCCTTTGTTATGTCTCTGATGTTTATTAACAGTTGATTTCCAAGTAAAATATTTCCCACATTAAGAAAATAAAAAAGGCTTCTCATCTGTGTGACTGCTCTGATGGCGATGAAGAAGCGCTTTCTGGTTAAAATGTTTCCCACATTCTGAACATGAAAATGGCTTCTCCCCTGTGTGAGTTCTCTGGTGCTTAACAAAATTTGATTTATTGTTAAAGCATTTCCCACATTCTGAACATGAAAAAGGCTTCTCTCCTGTGTGAGTTATTTGGTGGATAACAAAATGTGATTTATGTACAAAACATTTCCCACATTCTGAACATGAATATAGTTTCTCCCCTGTGTGAGTTCTCTGGTGCTTAACACAATGTGATTTATTGTTAAAACATTTCCCACATTCTGAACATGAAAAAGCCTTCTCCCCTGTGTGAGTTCTCTTGTGGGTAACCAATTGTGATTTCTGTGCAAAAGATTTCCCACATTCTGAACAGGAAAAAGGCTTCTCCCCTGTGTGAGTTCTCTGGTGGGTAACAAAATTTGATTTCTGTGCAAAATATTTCCCACATTCTGAACAGGAAAAGGCTTCTCCACTGTGTGAGTTCTCTGGTGCTTAACATAATCTGATTTCTTGTTAAAACATTTCCCACATTCTGAACATGAAAATGACTTCTTTGCTTTAGGAGCAGTTTGTTTTTTAATGCCTCTTTTGTGACTTTGATTTTCCTTAATAGTCAGTAATGAATCAGAAGATGGGACCTGTTTCATAGGATCAGATGACAGATCTTTGCTGTGAATGGATGATGATATATCTGGAGTAATAGCTATCACTTCAGTTGTATCTTGTAGGATCTCAAGATCATCAGATTTAAAAATTGAAGATGTCAGCTGTCCCTCTGATCTCCTGCTACAGTCATCTGCGAAGATAAAAAAAAAAAAAAAAATTTAATAAAATATTAAGTTTTATATTTTTGAACATTTCTACTTAAACTGTACATAAAAATGGCAACCTATGTAAAAAACTTTAATTATTTACCTAGACAATGACAGTTCACAGTCTAATAGAAAACCTTGTTGGATGAACCAGCAGTGTGTGGTGTTCAACTGTTTGTTCATTCTGCCTCCCAAATATCAAATAAAAAGAAACCAATCAATGTTATGTAGGTGAAAATAATACCAATTCTCATCTCACAAAAAACAAGTCCCCACTCAGGTCCATCATCTGTAAACACTATTAGTGGCTCAAAGGCTGTTGAAAAGCAACAAGGTTTCCATAAACCAATCCAGTTATATCCGCTTTCACTTCGGAGTCTTGCAATGTGCGCAAACAACATTTAGGATTAGAGTTGAGCGAAACGGGTCGAAAAATTTCAAAAGTCGCCGACTTTGGGCAAAGTCGGGTTTCATGAAACGAAACCCGACCCTAGGATGAGGTCGGCCACGAGGTCGGCGACTTGAGCGCCAAAGTCGCGTTTCAAAAGTTTGTTTTGCGCTCTTTTTCAGCCAATCAGGATCCACGGACACTGTGGGCAACGTGATGACATAGGCACGGGTCACCACCATCTTTCAGAAGGGCATGCAAGTGATTGGCTTGCTTTGGTGGGCGTCACAGGGGGTATAAAAGGGCGTGCACGCCGACCGCCATCTTACTTCTGCCGATCTCAGTATAGGGAGAGGTTGCTGCTGATTCTGTAGGGAGAGTGTTAGGCAGGGAAGAAAAAAAAACTGCTTCTGCTGCTAGCGATTGTGCCTGTACAACACACCAGTCACTGTGTGTGCAGTGCAAGGGGAGGCTATATTGTGGTGTATCAGTGGTGTTGGTTGTTGGGCTGCCTTCTAAGGCTTCCTGACAGCTGGCGTTGCTGTTTACCCACTGCTCTGCAAACTGCTTTTTTAAAAGCAATCCCAATTTTTTTTTTGTCCTGCTGAGGTACTGAGCTGCAAACTGCTTTTTTAAAAGCAATCCCAATTTGTTTTTTTTTGCCCTGCTGAGGTACTGAGCGTGCATTTTTTCACACCATACAGCGGTGTACGCTCCTCACACAGTACCGTGTAACGGCTGTTATCACAGCCACAGTGAAGCTATCTGTGTCACTCTGTGAGAATAAGTCGAGGACATGTTCCGTTCTTACAGACCTGTACTCTAGGGAGATTCCTACTCTGCCCAATTCTACATACACCTTGTAGTTTGTGATACACTAGCCAATTTCTGCCTGTGACATAGCACTCAGATATTCAGTGGGCCTCACACAATCCAAAAGTGTCCAGTGTCTGCAGAAATTCAAAATCTCACTTATCCTCTAGTCACTTTGGTCACAGCTGTGCCATCGAGCCTGTGACATAGCGCTCAGATATTCAGTGGGCCTCACACAATCCAAAAGTATCCAGTGTCCACAAGTGTCTGCAGAAATTCAAAATCTCACTTATCCTCTAGTCACTTTGGTCACAGCTGTGCCATCGAGCCTGTCACATAGCGCTCAGATATTCAGTGGGCCTCACACAATCCAAAAGTGTCCAGTGTCCACAAGTGTCTGCAGAAATTCAAAATCTCACTTATCCTCTAGTCACTTTGGTCACAGCTGTGCCATCGAGCCTGTGACATAGCGCTCAGATATTCAGTGGGCCTCACACAATCCAAAAGTGTCCAGTGTCCACAAGTGTCTGCAGAAATTCAAAATCTCACTTATCCTCTAGTCACTTTGGTCACAGCTGTGCCATCCAGCCTGTCACATAGCGCTCAGATATTCAGTGGGCCTCACACAATCCAAAAGTGTCCAGTGTCCACAAGTGTCTGCAGAAATTCAAAATCTCACTTATCCTCTAGTCACTTTGGTCACAGCTGTGCCATCGAGCCTGTCACATAGCGCTCAGATATTCAGTGGGCCTCACACAATCCAAAAGTGTCCAGT
Source organism: Dendrobates tinctorius (assembly GCF_039654945.1). Classification (NCBI taxonomy): domain Eukaryota; kingdom Metazoa; phylum Chordata; class Amphibia; order Anura; family Dendrobatidae; genus Dendrobates; species Dendrobates tinctorius. The sequence goes on along the minus strand of NW_027361787.1, from coordinate 2,057,684 downwards.
GTCCACAAGTGTCTGCAGAAATTCAAAATCTCACTTATCCTCTAGTCACTTTGGTCACAGCTGTGCCATCGAGCCTGTGACATAGCGCTCAGATATTCAGTGGGCCTCACACAATCCAAAAGTGTCCAGTGTCCACAAGTGTCTGCAGAAATTCAAAATCTCACTTATCCTCTAGTCACTTTGGTCACAGCTGTGCCATCGAGCCTGTCACATAGCGCTCAGATATTCAGTGGGCCTCACACAATCCAAAAGTGTCCAGTGTCCACAAGTGTCTGCAGAAATTCAAAATCTCACTTATCTTCTAGTCACTTTGGTCACAGCTGTGCCATCCAGCCTGTCACATAGCGCTCAGATATTCAGTGGGCCTCACACAATCCAAAAGTGTCCAGTGTCCACAAGTGTCTGCAGAAATTCAAAATCTCACTTATCCTCTAGTCACTTTGGTCACAGCTGTGCCATCGAGCCTGTCACATAGCGCTCAGATATTCAGTGGGCCTCACACAATCCAAAAGTGTCCAGTCCCCACTAGTGTGAGCAGAAATTCAAAATCTCCCCTGTCCTATAGACACCTTGTACCTTGTTTTACATTACTATATAGTTTGTTGGATTTTGTCTACATTTTTACCAAAAATGAGGAAGGCTGGTGGAAGAGGCCGTGGAATTGGGCGGGGGTTGGCAGCTGGTAATGATGGTGTTGGTGGTGGATCTGATGGTAGTGGCAAGAGCAAAATAGGACCAAATGCAGGTGTTGAGCCTGCGTCATCGTCTGGCTCCATAAGGCTTCGAAGGCTTAGTTTTCTAGGAGTTGGCAAACCGCTTTTAAAGCCAGAGCATCAGGAAAAAGTTTTGTCTTACATTGCTGACTCAGCCTCCAGCTCTATCGCCTCCTCTTCTTCAGTTGTAAAAAGTAAAAGCACTGAGTCGTCATTGGAGGCTCATGTTCATGAAACACACCTTTCCTTGTGTCCTTCACCCCAACCAAGATTGAAGGATGACGCAGGCCATACTACTGATTACTCGATGGAGCTGTTTTCACATACCATGCCTGGATTATCAAGTCAAATGGTGAATTACCCAGGCCAAGATGAATCTGACATGGAGTGCACTGATGCACAGCCGCTGATGGATGATTCTGCTGGTACATTCACTCAGAGCACTACATTGTCCTCGCAGTGTACAGAGCCAGATTCTGACACTGATGAGACTCAGGTGCCCCTTCCCGCACACTATACCACCATACACGGTGACACAGAGGAAGGTGCACATGACATTGAAAAGGAGGTGATAGATGACCCAGTTGTTGACCCAGATTGGCATCCATTGGGGGAAGAGGGTGCTGCTTCCAATAGCTCAGATGAGGAGCATCCACAGCAGACATCGACATCGCAACAGCTGTTATCTGGCAGGCCCGGAGCACTCCAAAGACAGGTTCCAAAAATCAAAAGAGTTGCTGGACAGCTTGTCCAGAGGGTCAAAAGATCACAGCGTGCTAGGCCGCAAAATGTCTGCCAAAGTAGGAAGAGTCCAGTGTGGCACTTTTTTGAACAAAATCCTCATGATCAGGCCAAGGTTATCTGTAAGAAGTGCGCAAAGACCTTTAGCCGAGGGAAAAATCTGAAAAATTTGAATACCAGTTGCATGCTTAGACATTTAACCAGCATGCACTTGCAAGCGTGGACACAACACCAAACCTCAAGTGCCACATGTGCAACTGATCACAACGAAGGTAGTCAGCAACGCTACATTGTTTCCCCCACTGTAAGCCCACCGGTTAGCACAGCAGCAAATGTTGAGGTGTCGTTGCAAGGCCACAGCAGTCAGGGAATCCCACTGTTATATCAACGAAAGACTGATTCTAGGCCATCAGAAAGAACACCAACTCCATCACCATCATCAACCCTCTCTGTCCGCCCTGTCCACCGCTACTTCCACCATATGCAGCTCTCAAGTCCAGCTCACCCTCCCAGACACTATGAATAGGTCAAGAAAGTACTCAGTCTCTCATCCACGTACACTGGGTTTGAACGCCCACATTGCCAAACTAATCTCGTTTGAGATGATGCCCTTTCGGTTGGTGGAAAGCGCAGCTTTCCGCGAACTCATGGCCTATGCAGTACCACGCTATGACCTACCCAGTCGCCACTTCTTCTCTCGCAAAGCCATCCCAGCCCTCCACCATCATGTGAAAGACCGCATTGTCCATGCACTCAAGCAGTCAGTGAGCGGAAAGGTGCACCTCACAACTGATGCATGGTCCAGTCGGCATGGCCAGGGCCGTTACGTGTCCATCACTGCGCACTGGGTTAATGTGGTGGATGCAGGGTCCACAGGGGACAGCAGTGGTGGGACAGTGCTGCCTAGCCCACGGTATAGGAAACAGTTGGCTGTAGGCGTTCGACCCTCCTCCTCCAGAAGCGAAAACTCGTCCAGAGCGCAGTCGTACGAGCACTCCATCTGCAGCTGCCACTGTTGCACACGAGGTGTCCCCCTATCGAACAGCTAGTGGAAAGCGTCAGCAGGCTGTTGCAGATGATGTGTTTGGGCGACAGACACACCGCCGAGGTGCTGGCCGAGTACTTTCAGCGACAAACTGAGTCATGGCTGGGCAGTGTACATCTTGAGGCAGGCAAGGTAGTTAGTGATAACGGCCGTAATTTTGTGGCAGCCATAGCCGTTTCAAAACTCAGCCACATACCTTGCTTGGCTCACACCTTGAACCTGGTGGTGCAGTGCTTCCTCAAAAATTATCCGGAGTTAACAGCCCTGCTCCAGAAGGTGCGAAGACTGTGCGCGCACATCCGCCGGTCGCCTGTACACTCCGTTCGTATGCAGAAGCTGCAGCGATTGCTCCACCTTCCCAACCACCGCCTCATTATCGACATTGCAACAAGGTGGAACTCCACCCTGCACATGGTGGAGCGGCTGTGCGAGCAGAGGCAGGCCATAATGCATTTGTGGGAGGATACACGGCCAGGCACTTTGAGAGCAGACATGGAGTTGACAGGTGTGCAGTGGTCGAAGCTGAAAGACCTCTGTAAAGTCCTTCAGTGTTTTGAGGAATGCACACGGCTGGTAAGCGCAGACGACGCCATCCTAAGCATGAGCATCCCACTTATGCGTCTGCTCATGCAAACTTTGACGCACCTTAAGGAGCAGGCTTCTGCAGCCAATGTTGATGAGGAAGAGGAGGGAATCCTTGATGACATTCAGCCATTGTCTGCTCAGGGACCTCTCCTGGACGAGGTGGAGGAAGAAGAGGAGGAGGATGATGGGGATGATTACTTAGGGGAGGAGGATGCATCTCGTGGGGCAAGTGAAAATGTTGGCGTGGCAAGGTCTGGTACAGGGTTTGTGCATGACTGGAGGGATGTGGATTTGCCAGAAAGTGCTCCTCCAACCAGCACTCGCAGTGCATCATTGACACCGGGAACATTGGCCCACATGTCAGATTATGCCTTGCAGATCCTAAAAAGGGACCCCCGCATTGCCAAAATGATGAACGATGACGACTACTGGTTGGCCAGCATCCTGGATCCACGCTATAAAGGCAAATTACAAAACATCATGCCACAGGAGAACCTTGACATAATATTGGCTAATAAACAAGCAACTCTGGTAAATCGGTTGCTTGAGGCATTCCCAGCACACAGCAGCGGTGATGGTTCTCACACGAGCCGTACGGGCCGGGGTCAGCTTGGCAGAGGTGTTCGTGGTGCACACAGCAGAAGTGGCGTTGGAGACAGGGGTTTCATGACAATGTTGTGGACTGATTTTTCAAGTACCGCTCACACAACTGGTAATACTGCATCGATGGAAAGTGACAGGAGACAGCAGTTGTCAACTATGGTTACAAACTACTTTTCCTCCCATATCGATGTTCTCCCACACAGGTCATTCCCCTTTGACTATTGGGCTGCTAAACTGGACACCTGGCCTGAATTGGCACAATATGCCTTACAGGAGCTCGCTTGCCCAGCTGCAAGTGTGCTATCGGAAAGAGTCTTCAGTGCAGCTGGATCAATCCTGACAGAAAAAAGGACCCGTCTGTCAACCCAAAATGTGGATGATCTAACCTTCATTAAAATGAACCACGCATGGGTTTCCAAGGATTTTGTCCCACCTTCCCCTGATGACACATAGGGTGACAGAAAAATGGCTTGCTTTGGTCCACCTATTCCTGGGTCTTGACCTATTTCACCTTTTGCATCAGCTGAATGTCCAACATCAACATATGCCACTTTCTAAAACTCCCTAACTGTGCTGCCTCCCCCCCCATGGCCGGGGTCACCACCTAGCGCACGACACCGTGCGAGTGCCGTTGCCCTGGACAGGTGGGTAGGCCGAATCTTGGGCGCGGGCACTGGCACAGGGTCCCTCATAGTGCAATCAAGTGTCTCTGACGGTGGTGGTGCACACCCGCCGTCACACACCGCCGTACTATGAGGGGCCCAGTGCCAGTACCGACGCCCACGAGTGGGCCCCCCTTGCTTGGGCGGGGCCCCAGCATTTGCAATCTTTACCTCTCCCTGCTCCTCCGCTGTGTAGTCTGGGCCGTCAAATCCATACTGGGCCTGACACCGTTTGAGCCTGCCTCCTGATGTATAGACATATATTTTGAATGTGTACGCTATCCATACATGTTATCTGGGGATACGGTACCCTTTCTAACCTTTGTGCAATCACGTGCAATCCATACTGGGCCTAACACCATCTGAGCCTGCCTCCTGATGTATAGACATATATTTTGAATGTGTACGCTATCCATACATGTTATCTGGGGATACGGTACCCTTTCTCACCTTTGTGCAATCACGTGCAATCCATACTGGGCCTAACACCGTCTGAGCCTGCCTCATGATGTATAGACATATATTTTGAATGTGTACGCTATCCATACATGTTATCTGGGTATACGGTACCCTTTCTCACCTTTGTGCAATCAAGTGCAATCCATACTGGGCCTAACACCGTCTGAGCCTGCCTCCTGATGTATAGACATATATTTTGAATGTGTATGCTATCCATACATGTTATCTGGGGATACGGTACCCTTTCTCACCTTTGTGCAATCACGTGCAATCCATACTGGGCCTAACACCGTCTGAGCCTGCCTCATGATGTATAGACATATATTTTGAATGTGTACGCTATCCATACATGTTATCTGAGGATACGGTACCCTTTCTAACCTTTGTGCAATCACGTGCAATCCATACTGGGCCTAACACCGTCTGAGCCTGCCTCCTGATGTATAGACATATATTTTGAATGTGTACGCTATCCATATATGTTATCTGGGGATACGGTACCCTTTCTCACCTTTGTGCAATCACGTGCAATCCATACTGGGCCTAACACCGTCTGAGCCTGCCTCCTGATGTATAGACATATATTTTGAATGTGTACGCTATCCATACATGTTATCTGGGGATACGGTACCCTTTCTCACCTTTGTGCAATCACGTGCAATCCATACTGGGCCTAACACCGTCTGAGCCTGCCTCCTGATGTATAGACATATATTTTGAATGTGTACGCTATCCATACATGTTATCTGGGGATACGGTACCCTTTCTCACCTTTGTGCAATCACGTGCAATCCATACTGGGCCTAACACCGTCTGAGCCTGCCTCCTGATGTATAGACATATATTTTGAATGTGTACGCTATCCATACATGTTATCTGGGGATACGGTACCCTTTCTCACCTTTGTGCAATCACGTGCAATCCATACTGGGCCTAACACCGTCTGAGCCTGCCTCCTGATGTATAGACATATCTTTTTAATGTGTATGCTATCCATACATGTTATCCGGGGATACGGTACCCTTTCTAACCTTTGTGCAATCACGTGCAATCCATACTGGGCCTAACACCGTCTGAGCCTACCTCCTGATGTATAGACATATATTTTGAATGTGTACGCTATCCATACATGTTATCTGGGGATACGGTACCCTTTCTCACCTTTGTGCAATCACGTGCAATCCATACTGGGCCTAACACCGTCTGAGCCTGCCTCCTGATGTATAGACATATATTTTGAATGTGTACGCTATCCATACATGTTATCTGGGGATACGGTACCCTTTCTCACCTTTGTGCAATCACGTGCAATCCATACTGGGCCTAACACCGTCTGAGCCTGCCTCCTGATGTATAGACATATATTTTGAATGTGTACGCTATCCATACATGTTATGCGGGGATATGGTACCCTTTCTCACCTTTGTGCAATCACATGCAATCCATACTGGGCGTGAGAACGGCTGGCGAGCTGTTAAGCAAGCTACAGCACCTGTGGTTTGCACACGTAAGTTTTTCATTTTTTCAGGAATGACGGTTAGGCCTAATTCCGGAACTGCAGTTGACCTGCACTTACTGGGAAATCATTGTTCGCGGGTAATAATTGTAATCACAGATCCCCATCACTAACGTTGTTCAGCGGGTTATCTGCACCTGTAAGCGACAAACGCTGGCCTTTTCAGTGTAGCGCACATGCAGCCACGGACATGTAAGGGCATGACACACCAGTTATTGGCCAATCTCATGTGCCAGAGCCTCACGTGTCCCTCTAGTAAGCCGGACTTGGACCGCGGGGCATGACGGAGTCTCGTTCGTTAACGGAATTAAGCTTGCAATGTGTGCATCTGTTCTGTAGCTGGCATGGTTGAGGTTTCCCAGGTGGAGTCGAATTTAACTGTAGGCTCCACTCCTGGTGGTGCCCTTCTGGACATTCCTTTAAGGTTCAGCTTTGCAACCATACTGCCCACGTAAAACAAACACTTTGCCTTCATGAACGCTGTTTGGAGGGTCATGACTCGTGGGAATAACGCCGCCCAATCAGTTAACCTGCTAGAGAGATCGTTCGTTGCTCCCAAGCATGACATCACACTCCCTAGGAAGAAGGTAATGCCACTGTGGCGACCGTACTCCTGGGTGCGACACAAGTGCACTGATGCCCAGCCACTGCTCGATGAATCTGCTGGTACATTGACCCAGACCACTACATTCCCCTCGCACGCTACACGGCCTGAATCTGACCCTGATGAAACTCAGGTTACCCTTCCCATATACAGTTCCATCTTACACGGTGACAAAGAGGAAGCTGAAGATGAAAGTGCAGGTTCGGCCCACCCGCCATCAGACACACCACCGTACTATCAGGGGCTCTGTGCCAGTGCCGTCGCCAACGAGTGGGCCCCCCCTGCTTGCTCAGGATCACAGCACTTGCAAAGTTGAAATACTGTGCAGTGAGATGGAAGATGGGGACGACGAGGAGTCCAGACAAGTACAGGGATTCCCTAGCGAGGAGACTTATTTGATTGTTTTCAATGTTGGGACAGCAATTTTTGGGGAGCACTATACTCTGGAGAATGATAGATGGGGCCCACCATACACTGGAACATTCCAAAGGTGGACATCAGACACTGGAGCAGCATTTACAGGGCCCATTATACACTAGAGCATTAGAAATGGGGCCCATTATGTTTGGAGCATTATTTGGGCCCATAAGACAGTGGAGCTTCATCCATGGGGACCAACATATACTGTAGCATTATGTGGAGCTCATCATATACTGTTTCAAACATTATATGGGACCAATGATTCTGTATGGAGAAATAGATGGGCCTCGTCATGAGATGTAAAAAGTGAAGTATTTTTCATTGTACTATATACCGCTATTTCTCTGCCGTATCGGAGCATGATGAGTTGTGGTATGTGTTAAAGGGGCGCTCTTTCTCCCAGGGCACATGAAAACCTGGAGCCAGCCCTCCCCCCACAACTGTAGCCAAATAACCCCCATTTTTCAGTGCATAACTTGTATTATGAAGTTAATTAAGGTTGACAAGCTTAAGTAAGAAGAATTGATGCTTTTGGCATTCAAATGGGCACTGTTGGTGTGTTTCCTGTACTCCTCTCACTGCCGACTTTTATTCCCCATTGACTTACATTGGGTTTCGTGTTTCGGGACGACCCCGACTTTTCCCTATCATCGGACGATCTTGCTCGACCCGACTTTTGGAAAAGTCGGGTTTCACGAAACGAAACGCGACCCTAAAAAACCAAAAGTCGCTCAACTCTATTTAGGATCCCTGTATTTAGTAATATTATAGTGAGAAGAATCCACTTAATTTGCGGTGTGTGTCTCCTGGAGCACAATCTGGGCACTATGTGGTGGGTAATAAAATGGAAAATGTGTAATTTTCACTCTCCAACATCCACTGCGTGTTAATTTGCAGAAAGTGGCTGTGGAGTCAAAATATTCACTCCTCCTAAGGATTATAACCCTCAGTGAATTAATTTATAAAATAGAATCACTTTATGGGGATTTCGATTGTTCTGGTTTTCTGTCATTTAGTTATGTTAGGTCTAGTGTTGAGCATTCCGATACTGCAAATATCGGGTATCGGCTGATATTCGCTTTATCGGAGTTCCGATATTTTTACACTATCGAATACCGGAATCGGAAGTTCCCATAATACATGAGCCAGTTGTGTTAGCCATGTTAACTAATGGCATGGCTGTGATTGACTGCTGAAATGATGTCATCATGATGCGCGGTTTGTGCGGGCCTGCCGGGGGTCTGTGCGGGCCTGCCGGGGGTTGTGTGTGTGTGCAGGCATCATCCGATGGGACTGCAAGTCCCATCGGGCTATGCCTGCTACAATGACAGTGATTGACACATTAGCCAATGATGAGACAGTAGTAGTCCCATCATCCGGCTAATGTGTTGAATGTAAAAAAAAAAAAAACTATACATACTACATACATACAACATGCATACATACTACATTCATACATACTATATATACTACATTCATACAACATACATACTTACTACATATATACTACATTCATACAACATACATACATACTACATATATACACAACATTCATACAACATACATACTACATTCATACAACATACTACATATATACTACATTCATACATACTACATATATACACACAACATTCATACAACATACATACATACTACATTCATACAACATACATACTACATATATACTACATTCATACAACCATACATACTACATTCATACAACATACATACTACATAATACATACTTACTACATATATACTTCATTCATACAACATACAATACATACATATAGACATACAGTACATATAACATAGAGTACATACTCACCATCACTTGTCACTTTGATCCCCGAAGCCAGTGTCATCTGTAAAAAATATTAAAATAACAAACAACCAATATACTCTGTGATCCGCAGAAATCCACTAGTGTCCCACGACGATCTCCTGCAGTGCATCACTGAGAGGTTACTATAGTTCACTAGTCTCACTTTATGGCAAAAGCTGCGTGGGAACTTTCTCACACAGCAATGCCAAAAGTGAGACTATTTTTTTTACAGTGGCGGAGGAATGCCTACCTCCCGTCATTGTATTCCTGGAGCCCCTAGAGGGCAGTCGCATCAGCTGATGCTGCTGCTCTCCACGGGAGATCGTCGTGGGACACTCGTGGATTTCTGCGGACCAGGGAGTATATTGGTTGTTTGTTAATTTAATATTTTTTATAGATGACACTGGCTTCGGGGATCAAAGTGACAAGTGATGGTGAGTATGTACTGTTATACAGTTCACTGCGCACGGTAGACACAGGAACACTCAGGTCTTTGGAGATGGACTTGTAGCCTTGAGATTGCTCATGCTTCCTCACAATTTGGTTTCTCAAGTCCTCAGACAGTTCTTTGGTCTTCTTTCTTTTCTCCATGCTCAATGTACACACAAGGACACAGGACAGAGGTTGAGTCAACTTTAATCCATGTCAACTGGCTGCAAGTGTGATTTAGTTATTGCCAACACCTGTTAGGTGCCACAGGTAAGTTACAGGTGCTGTTAATTACACAAATTAGAGAAGCATCACATGATTTTTCGAACAGTGCCAATACTTTTGTCCACCCTCTTTTTTATGTTTGGTGTGGAATTATATCCAATTTGGCTTTAGGACAATTCTTTTTGTGTTTTTTCATTTAAGACAAATTAAATGAAGATAATAATATCAAAGAATTTGTGTTTGCAATCATTTTCAGGAAGAAACTGAGTATTATCTGACAGAATTGCAGGGGTGTCAATACTTTTGGCCACAACTGTATGTACTGTATGTCTATGTGAATGTATTGTATGAATGTATTGTATGTAGTATGTATGTTGTATGTATGTAGCATGTTGTATGAATGTAGTATATATGTAGTATGTATGCTTTTTTTTTTTTTTTACATTCAACATTAGCCGGATGATGGGACTACTACTGTCCCATCATTGGCTAATGTGTCAATCACTATCATTGTAGCAGGCATCACCCGATGGGACTTGGACCTGGCTAGTCATTGCTTGCGTTGAGAAACATGTGATGGTGTCTCCGCGGCTGTTGATTTACATGCTTTTGCATATTTCCCATAAGGGATGGGGGCATTGCTCTAGATCACTGCGTTGAGAAACATGTGATGGTGTCTCCGCAGTGTTGGATGTTGATCTCCATGAGGTCACTCATCCTTATGTTCATAGCCTTTCACTAGGCATTGCTCCTACTAGCCAGTTTCCTACTCCACACTGATGAGGGGCAATACCCCGAAACAGCTGTCTGTGGATGGATACCATGTTTTGGCATAGGTGGTTTCCTTCATTGGAGACTGCCCTTCCCGTGGTTGTTCCTTCCCGGGGAAAGACCTGGCTAGTCATTGCTTGCGTTGAGAAACATGTGATGGTGTCTCCGCGGCTGTTGATTTACATGCTTTTGCATATTTCCCATAAGGGATGGGGGCATTGCTCTAGATCACTGCGTTGAGAAACATGTGATGGTGTCTCCGCAGTGTTGGATGTTGATCTCCATGAGGTCACTCATCCTTATGTTCATAGCCTTTCACTAGGCATTGCTCCTACTAGCCAGTTTCCTACTCCACACTGATGAGGGGCAATACCCCGAAACAGCTGTCTGTGGATGGATACCATGTTTTGGCATAGGTGGTTTCCTTCATTGGAGACTGCCCTTCCCGTGGTTGTTCCTTCCCGGGGAAAGACCTGGCTAGTCATTGCTTGCGTTGAGAAACATGTGATGGTGTCTCCGCGGCTGTTGATTTACATGCTTTTGCATATTTCCCATAAGGGATGGGGGCATTGCTCTAGATCACTGCGTTGAGAAACATGTGATGGTGTCTCCGCAGTGTTGGATGTTGATCTCCATGAGGTCACTCATCCTTATGTTCATAGCCTTTCACTAGGCATTGCTCCTACTAGCCAGTTTCCTACTCCACACTGATGAGGGGCAATACCCCGAAACAGCTGTCTGTGGATGGATACCATGTTTTGGCATAGGTGGTTTCCTTCATTGGAGACTGCCCTTCCCGTGGTTGTTCCTTCCCGGGGAAAGACCTGGCTAGTCATTGCTTGCGTTGAGAAACATGTGATGGTGTCTCCGCGGCTGTTGATTTACATGCTTTTGCATATTTCCCATAAGGGATGGGGGCATTGCTCTAGATCACTGCGTTGAGAAACATGTGATGGTGTCTCAGCAGTGTTGGATGTTGATCTCCATGAGGTCACTCATCCTTATGTTCATAGCCTTTCACTAGGCATTGCTCCTACTAGCCAGTTTCCTACTCCACACTGATGAGGGGCAATACCCCGAAACAGCTGTCTGTGGATGGATACCATGTTTTGGCATAGGTGGTTTCCTTCATTGGAGACTGCCCTTCCCGTGGTTGTTCCTTCCCGGGGAAAGACCTGGCTAGTCATTGCTTGCGTTGAGAAACATGTGATGGTGTCTCCGCGGCTGTTGATTTACATGCTTTTGCATATTTCCCATAAGGGATGGGGGCATTGCTCTAGATCACTGCGTTGAGAAACATGTGATGGTGTCTCCGCAGTGTTGGATGTTGATCTCCATGAGGTCACTCATCCTTATGTTCATAGCCTTTCACTAGGCATTGCTCCTACTAGCCAGTTTCCTACTCCACACTGATGAGGGGCAATACCCCGAAACAGCTGTCTGTGGATGGATACCATGTTTTGGCATAGGTGGTTTCCTTCATTGGAGACTGCCCTTCCCGTGGTTGTTCCTTCCCGGGGAAAGACCTGGCTAGTCATTGCTTGCGTTGAGAAACATGTGATGGTGTCTCCGCGGCTGTTGATTTACATGCTTTTGCATATTTCCCATAAGGGATGGGGGCATTGCTCTAGATCACTGCGTTGAGAAACATGTGATGGTGTCTCCGCAGTGTTGGATGTTGATCTCCATGAGGTCACTCATCCTTATGTTCATAGCCTTTCACTAGGCATTGCTCCTACTAGCCAGTTTCCTACTCCACACTGATGAGGGGCAATACCCCGAAACAGCTGTCTGTGGATGGATACCATGTTTTGGCATAGGTGGTTTCCTTCATTGGAGACTGCCCTTCCCGTGGTTGTTCCTTCCCGGGGAAAGACCTGGCTAGTCATTGCTTGCGTTGAGAAACATGTGATGGTGTCTCCGCGGCTGTTGATTTACATGCTTTTGCATATTTCCCATAAGGGATGGGGGCATTGCTCTAGATCACTGCGTTGAGAAACATGTGATGGTGTCTCCGCAGTGTTGGATGTTGATCTCCATGAGGTCACTCATCCTTATGTTCGATGCCTGCACACACACACAACCGACAGGCCCACACACACAACCTACAGGCCCGCACAGACCCCCGGCCGGCCCGTACAGACCCCCGGCAGGCCTGCACAGACCCCCGGCAGGCCCGTACAGACCCCCTACAAGCCCACACAGACCCCCGGCAGGCCCGCACAGACCTCCGGCAGGCCCGCACAGACCCCGCCTGCACACACACACACACGCACAGCCTCCGCCCACACTCTTCCCCCCTCCCGAACTGGATGTGCAAGGAAAGAAAGGGTTTATTTTCATTCCGATATTTGTGCCCCATTGACTTGCATGGGTTTCCGGTATCTGAATCGGCGATACCCGATATTTTTGGGGTATCGGTACGATCCAATCCGATCCTATATTTCCCGATATCGGAAGGTATCGCTCAACACTAGTTAGGGCTTCTGCATATGGTGTGTCCAATCTCATCTGGGATCTGTTCCTGCTGTCCAGCTGGAGTAATCTGCTCCCTACTGCAGCCAATTGGAAAGTACCACACCTTACTAAAGCGCAAAGCACATGGCCGGAATCTGCCAGATACAGCGCTGTTCTCCTCTGGTTGAGTCCTCTGTGCTCAGCTTGCGGCTTGTGTATTTGTTTCCTGCTGTGACCGTGGCCCGTTTACTGACTACTCTTGTGTCTTCTGATTCTGTATTCTGTCCTTCTGGTTCTAACCCAGCTATCTGACTATTCTTCTTGCCATCTAACAGCACAGAATAGCAGGTAACACCATGGTCCAAGCCTAGGGGTCCCAGTGTAAGTCCAGATTCATGTAATGGTATTAAAGGGCGATGAGCAAGGCAATCCTTGGGATATGGAAAGCAGAGAAGATAGAGCCAAGCATGTTCATGGTGGACTTCTTTTGAGCTGCCAGGTGACCATGAACAGTGCTCCCAATACATTGTGTCTGCAAACTATTCCAGCTAGATCTTCATTCAAATAGCTAAATGGCGCTCCTTCCCTTCTGAACACTGCCATGTGCCCAGACAGTAGTGTACAATCGTATGTAGGGTATAGTGCGAAGCTGGAAAATAATTTGTAAGATCCAGTTGTTTTCTATTATCCTTTGTGAAGAATTTATCACCACATAAACTGACACACGTCAGATATTAACCCCTTCACCCCCAAGGGTGGTTTGCACGTTCATGACCGGGCCAATTTTTACAATTCTGACCACTGTCCCTTTATGAGGTTATAACTCTGGAACGCTTCAACGGATCTAGGCGATTCTGAGATTGTTTTCTCGTGACATATTGTACTTCACTTTAGTGGTAAAAAATTTTCGCTATAACTTGCGTTTATTTATGAAAAAAACAGAAATATGGCAAAAATTTTGAAAATTTTGCAATTTTCAAACTTTGAATTTGTATGCCCTTAAAACAGAGAAATATGTGACACAAAATAGTTACTAAATAACATTTCCCACATGTCTACTTTACACCAGCACAATTTGGGAAACAACATTTTTTTTTGTTAGGAAGTTATAAGGGTTAAAATTTGACAAGCGATTTCTAATTTTTACAACAAAACTTACAAAACCATTTTTTTTAGGGACCACCTCACATTTGAAGTCACTTTGAGGGGTCTATATGGCAGAAAATACCCAAAAGTGACACCATTCTAAAAACTGCACCCCTGAAGCTACTCAAAACTACATTCAAGAAGATTATTAACCCTTCAGGTGCTTCACAGGAGCAGAAGCAACGTGGAAGGAAAAAATGAACATTTAACTTTTTAGTCACAAAAATAATATTTTAGCAACAATTTTTTTATTTTCCCAAGGGTAACAGGAGAAATTGGACCCCAAAAGTTGTTGTCAAATTTGTCCTGAGTACGCTGATACCCAATATATGGGGGGGAACCACTGTTTGGGCACAAGGCAGGGCTCAGAAGGGAAGGAGCCCCGTTTGACTTGTTCAACCTAAAATTGGCTGGAATTGAGATCGGACGCCATGTCGCGTTTGACGAGTGTCTGATGTGCCTAAACAGTGGAAACCCCCCACAAGTGACCCCATTTTGGAAACTAGACCCCCTAAGGAACTTATCTAGATGTGTGGTGACCACTTTGAACCCCCAAGGGCTTCACAGAAGTTTATAACACCCAGGCGTGAAAATAAAAAATCATATTTTTTCCACAAACATGATCATTTAGTCCCCAATATTTTGTTTTCCCAAGGGTAACAGGAGAAATTGGACCCCAAAAGTTGTTGTCAAATTTGTCCTGAGTACGCTGATACCCAATATATGGGGGGAACCACTGTTTGGGCACAAGGCAGGGCTCAGAAGGGATGGAGCCCCGTTTGACTTTTTCAACCTAAAATTGGCTGGAATTGAGATCGGACGCCATGTCGCGTTTGACGAGTGTCTGATGTGCCTAAACAGTGGAAACCCCCCACAAGTGACCCCATTTTGGAAACTAGACCCCCTAATGAACTTATCTAGATGTGTGGTGACCACTTTGAACCCCCAAGGGCTTCACAGAAGTTTATAACACCCAGGCGTGAAGATAAAAAATCATATTTTTTCCACAAACATGATCATTTAGTCCCCAATATTTTGTTTTCCCAAGGGTAACAGGAGAAATTGGACCCCAAAGGTTGTTGTCAAATTTGTCCTGAGTACGCTGATACCCAATATGTGGGGGGGAACCACTGTTTAGGCACATGGCAGGGCTCAGAAGGGAAGGAGCCCCGTTTGACTTTTTCAACCTAAAATTGGCTGGAATTGAGATCGGACGCCATGTCACGTTTGACGAGCGTCTGATGTGCCTAAACAGTGGAAACCCCCCACAAGTGACCCCATTTTGGAAACTAGACCCCCTAAGGAACTTATCTAGATGTGTGGTGACCACTTTGAACCCCCAAGGGCTTCACAGAAGTTTATAACACCCGGGAGTGAAAATAAAAAATCATATTTTTTCCACAAACATGATCATTTAGTCCCCAATATTTTGTTTTCCCAAGGGTAACAGGAGAAATTGGACCCCAAAGGTTGTTGTCAAATTTGTCCTGAGTACGCTGATACCCAATATGTGGGGAGGAACCACTGTTTGGGCACATGGCAGGGCTCAGAAGGGAAGGAGCCCCGTTTGACTTTTTCAACCTAAAATTGGCTGGAATTGAGATCGGACGCCATGTCGCGTTTGACGAGTGTCTGATGTGCCTAAACAGTGGAAACCCCCCACAAGTGACCCCATTTTGGAAACTAGACCCCCTAAGGAACTTATCTAGATGTGTGGTGACCACTTTGAACCCCCAAGGGCTTCACAGAAGTTTATAACACCCAGGCGTGAAAATAAAAAATCATATTTTTTCCACAAACATGATCATTTAGTCCCCAATATTTTGTTTTCCCAAGGGTAACAGGAGAAATTGGACCCCAAAGGTTGTTGTCAAATTTGTCCTGAGTACGCTGATACCCAATATGTGGGGGGGAACCACTGTTTAGGCACATGGCAGGGCTCAGAAGGGAAGGAGCCCCGTTTGACTTTTTCAACCTAGAATTGGCTGGAAGTGAGATCGGACGCCATGTCACGTTTGACGAGCGTCTGATGTGCCTAAACAGTGGAAACCCCCCACAAGTGACCCCATTTTGGAAACTAGACCCCCTAAGGAACTTATCTAGATGTGTGGTGACCACTTTGAACCCCCAAGGGCTTCACAGAAGTTTATAACACCCGGGAGTGAAAATAAAAAATCATATTTTTTCCACAAACATGATCATTTAGTCCCCAATATTTTGTTTTCCCAAGGGTAACAGGAGAAATTGGACCCCAAAGGTTCTTGTCAAATTTGTCCTGAGTATGCTGATACCCAATATGTGGGGGGGAACCACTGTTTAGGCACATGGCAGGGCTCACAAGGGAAGGAGCCCCGTTTGACTTTTTCAACCTAAAATTGGCTGGAATTGAGATCGGACGCCATGTCACGTTTGACGAGCATCTGATGTGCCTAAACAGTGGAAACCCCCCACAAGTGACCCCATTTTGGAAACTAGACCACCTAAGGAACTTATCTAGATGTGTGGTGAGCACTTTGAACCCCCAAGGGCTTCACAGAAGTTTATAACACCCGGGCGTGAAAATAAAAAATCATATTTTTTCCACAAACATGATCATTTAGTCCCCAATATTTTGTTTTCCCAAGGGTAACAGGAGAAATTGGACCCCAAAGGTTGTTGTCAAATTTGTCCTGAGTACGCTGATACCCAATATGTGTGGGGGAACCACTGTTTAGGCACATGGCAGGGCTCAGAAGGGAAGGAGCCCCGTTTGACTTTTTCAACCTAAAATTGGCTGGAATTGAGATCGGACGCCATGTCACGTTTGACGAGCGTCTGATGTGCCTAAACAGTGGAAACCCCCCACAAGTGACCCCATTTTGGAAACTAGACCCCCTAAGGAACTTATCTAGATGTGTGGTGAGCACTTTGAACCCCCAAGGGCTTCACAGAAGTTTATAACACCCGGGCGTGAAAATATAAAATCCTGTTTTGTTCCCACATAAATGATCATTTAGTCCCCAATTTTTAATTTTCCCAAGAGTAACAGGAGAAATTGGACCCCAAAAGTTGTTGTTCAATTTGTCCTGAGTACCCTGATACCCCACATGTGGGAGAAAACTACTGTTTGGGCACACGTCAGGGCTCGAAATGGAAGTAATGACGTTTTGGAAAGCAGACTTTGATTGAATGGTCTGCGGGCGTCATGTTCCATTTGCAGAGCCCTTGATGTTCCTAAACAGTAGAAACCCCCAATAAGTGACCCCATTTTGGAAACTAGACCCCCTAAGGAACTTATCTAGACGTGTGGTGAGCACTTTGAACCCCCAAGTGTTTCACTAAAGATTATAATGCCCAGGCGTGAAAATATAAAATCCTGTTTTGTTCCCACATAAATGATCATTTAGTCCCCAATTTTTAAATTTTCCCAAGAGTAACAGGAGAAATTGGACCCCAAAAGTTGTTGTCCAATTTGTCCTGAGTACCCTGATACCCCACATGTGGGAGAAAACTACTGTTTGGGCACACGTCAGGGCTCGAAAGGGAAGTAATGATGTTTTGGAAAGCAGACTTTGATTGAATGGTCTGCGGGCGTCATGTTCCATTTGCAGAGCCCTTGATGTTCCTAAACAGTAGAAACCCCCAATAAGTGACCCCATTTTGGAAACTAGACCCCCTAAGGAACTTATCTAGATGTGTGGTGAGCACTTTGAACCCCTAAGTGTTTCACTAAAGATTATAATGCCCAGGCGTGAAAATATAAAATCCTGTTTTGTTCCCACATAAATGATAATTTAGTCCCCAATTTTTAATTTTCCCAAGAGTAACAGGAGAAATTGGACCCCAAAAGTCGTTGTCCAATTTGTCCTGGGTACTCTGGTACCCCACATGTGGGAAAAAACTGTTTAGGCACACGTTGGGGCTCGAAAGGGAAGTAGTGTTGTTTTGGAATGCAGACTTTGATGGTCTGCTGGCGTCATGTTCCATTTGCAGAGTCCCTGATGTGCCTAAACAGGAAAAAAACCCACATATGACATCATTTTGGATACTAGACCCCCAATGAACAAATCTAGATGTGCCCCCAACTAATCTAATGTAAATTAGTAGTGCATGGAGGTGTGGTACAATTTGAAGCAATCCTTCATGCACAGGCCAGGTTTTTCGGGGCAGGTGTCGCACTGGTAAGTGGTGTCCCTGCGTATTCCATTTCTTTGTAACACACTCGACACCTTTTTTGCGGCTTACCTTTTCTTGGGGTTGGCGGGACCACCCCCGGAAAATGCTGACCTGGGACAATACGAGCACCTTCAGTTCCTGAAGTACTGGGGCCCGCTCCTTCCTGAGCGCCAAACATCATGGCCTTAACCACTACCTCCTGGAAATGAAGGTACGCCGTATCGCTGGGGCATGCACATTGTGACAGCAGGAATGCGTTGAGCATTGCCATTTGGACGATGTGCACGGCCAGCTTTTTGTACCACACCTTGGCCTTCCTCAATGCATTGTACGGTTGGAGGAGTTGATCGGAGAGATCAACTCCCCCCATTTTTTTGTTGTACCCCACTACACATGTCGGTTTGAGGACCTGTGTAGAGGTACCCCGTACAGTGCAGAGGGTACTGCCATCACCGTGTATGGTGGTCAAGAGATGGACATCTCTCTTGTCCTTGTACTTGACCACCAGCAGGTGGTCGCTACATTGGGCTCTGCTCTCACCTTTTCGGAGCATCTGCCCAAGTAGCGTCTTCAGGAGGCCTCTCTGATTTTTGCGGACAGTACCGCAGGCTGCGGTACGTCGCTCAGAGAGGGATTTGTAGAGTGGGATGCTGGTATAAAAGTTATCAGTGTAGAGGTGATAACCTTTATCCAGCAGTGGGTGCACCAAATCCCACACAATTTTCCCACTCACTCCCAGGAAAGGAGGACACTCAGGGGGTTCAATCCGGGTGTCCTTCCCTTCGTAAACTCTAAACTTGTGGGTGTACCCTGAGGTACTCTCACACAACTTATAGAGTTTGATTCCGTACCTGGCCCTCTTACTGGGCAGGTATTGACGGAATCGCAGCCTTCCCTTGAAGTGAACCAAGGACTCATCCACGCAGATGTCCCTTTGGGGCACGTACACTTCAGCAAACTTTTTGTTGAAGTGTTCGATGACCGGCCGAACTTTGAACAGACGGTCAAAGTTGGGGTCATCTTGTGCGGGACACGCTGCATTATCAGTATAATGCAGAAACTTGTGGATGGCCTCAAAACGCGTCCGGGCCATGACCATTCGGAACACTGGAGTGTTGTATAAAATATCAACACTCCAATATTGCCGAATTTCCGGTTTCTTCAGTATCCCCATATGGAGGACCAGGCCCCAAAACTGCGTCATTTCAACTGCGTCTACAGGAGACCAGTTTGAAAATGTTGAACGCGGGTTTTGCTCCAAAAATTGACGAGCGTACAAATTAGTTTGCTCCACCATGAGGTTAACAAAATCCTCAGAGAAAAAGACTTTGAAAAAGTCAATTTCTGTGAGGCCGGTGGTGTCAAACTTGATTCCTGATTCTGCCACAAAATCAGGAATCAGTGGCTCGTAATTTTCGGGGGGCGAGGTCCATACGGGGAGCACTGGGTCAGCTGCGGGCATGGTGGGCGCTGCCTCATCTTCTGTCCTGGAGCGTCTGCGTGGCGGTTCCGCAGGACCCGAGGAGGAAGATGAGGAGGGAGAAGAGGAAGAAGAAGAGGATGAAGAATCCGAAAAATAAAGAAAAGTCGGATCGTCATCCAAATCGCTATCAGTTTCGGAGGCAAGTAAAGCATATGAATAGCGCTGTTGGGATGAATTTGATGAAATTTTTGTGTAAATATGGTGCTTGGGTGTACACTTTATTGAAAACTGTATGTGTACGTGAGGGGGGGGGAGTGATTGGTGTAAACTTTCTGTAAAGAAAAAGCTGTGGAAAAAAGTATAAAACAGCAGGCCTAGCTGATAAGTGTCACTTATCAAAACTAGGCTGCTGGATGTGCGCACGGGGTGGCGCAAGGGGGGGGTGGAAAAAAAAAAAAAAAGGAAAACGGCAAACTCTGATAAGTGAACTGTGTCACTTATCCAAGTTTCGCAGCTGCGGGATGTGTGTACGGAGGGGCTAAGGAAAAAAAAGCGAGCTCAAGTGTTGATCGGTGAACTGCGTCACCAATCAACGCTCGGCGGCTGCGCACGGAGGTGGCGCAAAAGTGGGGTGGAGGGGGGTAAAAATAGGGGGAAGGGGGATGGGGGGATTGGGGTGGAAGAAGAGAGATTGGGCAGGGATCAACAGTTAGGGTTGTAGTTAGGTGGCACAAAGGGGGGTGAAAAAAATGAAAAGCGGCAGGCACAAGCTTGGATAAGTGACGTGTGTCACTTATCCAACTTTTGCGGCTGCGGGATGTGTGTACGGAAGTGGCGCAAAAGGGGCTAAGGAAAAAAAAACGAGCTCAAGTGTTGATCGGTGAACCTCGTCACCAATCAACGCTCGGCAGCTGCGCACGGAGGTGGCGCAAAAGTGGGGTGGAGGGGGGTAAAAATAGGGGGAAGGGGGATGGGGGATTGGGGTGGATGAAGATAGATTGGGCAGGGATCAACAGTTAGGGTTGTAGTTAGGTGGCACAAAGGGGGGTGAAAAAAATGAAAAACGGCAGGCACAAGCTTGGATAAGTGACGTGTGTCACTTATCCAACTTTTGCGGCTGCGGAATGTGTGAACGGAAGTGGCGCAAAGGGGGCTAAGGAAAAAAAAGCGAGCGCGAGTGTTGATCGGTGAACTGCGTCACCGATCAACGCTCGCCGGCTGCGCACGGAGGTGACGCAAAAGTGGGGTGGAGGGGGGTAAAAGGGGGGTAAGAGGGGGGGTGGAGGGGGGATGGGGGGATGAAGATAGATTGGGGGGGTGAAGATAGATTGGGCAGGGGATCAGGGATCAATTAACACTTACAATTGTAGTTTTCTTTCTTCTTCTTCTTCTTTCTTCTGCAGGGATTGTGATGCTACAAGCTGTGGCACCACAATACCCAGCACAGGAGCTGTTGCTGCGCCCGACTTCTCTGCAGGAATCCTCAGCTAGAGTGAGGACCCCTGCAGACAGGTCAGAGGCAGGTCAGGGGGCAGGTCACAGAGCGGTCACATCGCTGCTGTGACCTGTCATTGGTGGGATCGAATGATTACATCGATCCCACCAATCCCTGATCTGCCTGGTGACCATGGCAACTGCCTAGAATCGGAGCTCACAGCTCCGATTACTAGGCAGGTCATGCCCAGGTCACCAGCAGGGCACAGAGCGGTCACATGGTGACCGCAGCTGTGCCCTGTGGTTGGCGCGATCGCCGATCTAATCGATCGCGCCAGCCAACTCCTGCAGGCCCTACTGGGCCTGCATCAGGCTCCAGCATGATCGGTGCTAATATAGCACCGATCCTGGCCGGTACTGGCAGGGCACAGCGGCGATATAGCGCCGCTGTGCACTGCGATTGGCGCGATCGATCAGATCGGCGATCGCGCCAATCCGGGTGCTTTTTGCCGGTGCCTGGCGTTGCCAGGCACCGGCTCTAGGATCGAGTACATCGGTACTCGATCCCCGCCTAGGACATCATTGTTTCAGCCAAGCTGATTGGCTGAAACAATGAGAAACGCTGCGATTGGCTGTTCAGAATTGAACAGCCAATCACAGCGCTCTGGATGCCGGGGGGGCGGGATCGCAGCCCGGGATGCCGACGCCATCTTTTCTAAGGTGAGATGGCGTCGGAATTTTAATGCGATCACCGCGACTTTAGTCGCGGTATCGCATTAAAGGGCCCGACGTACTATCCCGTCCCCGGTCATACGGGCCCGGGTACCGTGGACGGGATAGTACGTCGGATGGCCGGAAGGGGTTAATAATGGGGCCTGATTAGGAACTACTGAAATGATCAAACTCCACAGTCTCCATCAGTACTAAATGAGTAACTAGTGGTGAAACCTCTCTGGTGTAACTAGAGTATGGGTCTCGGAGACTTCACAATCTATACTATCCTAAGCTCCAATATTTTCTGTCAGATGAGTTTCAAGAAGAAATATTAGGCATTTAAAGAGAACTGTGTATAAGGCCGGTTTCACACGTCCTGATATTTCCGGTACCGGAGATGTCCATGTGTGTAATACTTGTGGCACATGTGTGACAACCGTGTGCCGCCCTAGTGCAGCATCAGTACCACAAGGACGGCCGACAGGGAAGAAGCGCTACAGTAAGCGCTGTTCCCCGGCAGCGGGTGCTGAAGACGCTCACATCATTCTCCCCTGCTCTGCTGGCGGGGAGAATAATGATAGTTATATTAAAGTAAGAATGATGACTATTACTCCCATCAACCTACACCTGATGCTAAGTACAATGACAGCAGGAGCAGATGATGGGAGTATTCCTCACCCGCCGCCTGCACTATAACTAAATAAAGGAATGAAAAAACGGCGTGCGTTCCCTTTTATTTTCTATAACCAGTCCGGAAAAACTCACAACTGGGGGCTGCAACCCTCATCTGTCAGCTTTGGCAAGGCTGGTTTTCAAGAATAGAGGGGTCCAAACAGTTTTTTTAATTAATTAAATAATTTAAAAAAACGGCATGAGTTCCCCTCCATTTTTGACAACCAGCATTGCTAAAGCTGACAACTGGGGGCTAGTATTCTCAGGCTTGTAAGGGGCCATAGATATTGACCCCCCAGCCTAAAAATAGCAGCCTGCAGCTGCCCAGAAAAGGAAAATCTATTAAATGCGCCTATTCTGGTGCTTTGCCCGGCTCTTCCCACTTGCCCTGTAGTGATGGCAAGTGGGCTTCATATTTGTGGGGTTGTATTGTCAGGTGACATCAAGCCCACGGCTTAGTAATGGAGAGTAAGACACCTATCCATTACTAATCCTATAGATATATGGTAAATAAATCACAGCCAGAATAAAGTCTTTTATTAGAGATAAAACAACACACATGGTAAGTAGGAAGAGCCGGGCAAAGTGTCGGAATTTCTGGGTTTTCTGGGCAGCTGCGGGCTGGTTATTGTTTAATCTGTATTTGTAGTTTTCAGTTAATGAGATTCTTGTGCTTCGGGGTGGGATTGTGGGAGTGGCTGTGGGTTGGGCTGTGGGAGGGGCCTTATGTGGTGCTCTGCGTATATATTCATCTGTATTGGCTTATGACACTGACCCTTCAGTGACCTGCCCCCTATTTTACATAAAAAATTACATCCAGAAAAATGTCACCGGCGATGGTGGCGCCTGCGCAGTACCATCTATAAGTAAGAGATAGATGCTACTGGCCAGGCGCCGCCAGTGTCATTTGTAATTTCTTTTTTCTAAGCCTCACAATAGCCACAATATTATAGGCATAATCACCAATAATATCAACACTATTATATGCATTATGTAATAATGTGGGCAGGTCAGTGAGGGGTCAGCGACCTGTCATAAGCCAATACAGATGCATATGTAAACAGACCATCATATAAAGCTCCGCCCACAGCCCCGCCCCAGAGCACGAGAATCTCATTAACTGAAGACTACAAATACAGATTAAACATAAACCACAAGACGGATTTCATCACCAGGTATCACTGTAATCAGTATAACGACGCTGACCTGACAGTGTCTGTAGGTTACTGTGCACAATCCGGCTGACAGGATCCCTTTAAATTTAGATCTTAGGCATTTGGAAGAGGCAATGGAGAGATTTTTTTCAAGACTATCAGGGAGTTACAGACTCACATTAGGCAGGAAGGCCGATCCCACCACAATCAAACTATCATACAGAATGAACAGGTTATAAAAAAAAGACACAGAATAAAAAAATATGTTACATCCCCAACAACGTATGTACAAGGGGAGAACACTAAACGAGTTGCACTCATTTATGGTGGACCATTGCAGCCACTATGAGTCCTGACCGGAGGAGTAGAGAAAGTATTAGCGCCCCCATTTCAGGAGAGATTGTGCAGTTATCTGAATTCCTTAGGATGGAAAACATATTGGAATTCATGACGTTTAGTAAATCTATGACACCAGGGCTGGAGCCAACACATCTCCTGCAGGCGGGAATAAATGTATATTACAGCCATCAGCCACACACAGCTTAGAGATCTATCATGGCACAGGTGGAATGTTTGTCCTGGAGATTATCACAATCCTCCTTGAAATTACTGTATTTTTTGGACCATAAGACGCACCTAGGTTTTAGAGAATGAAATTAGGAAAAAAAATTGAAGCAAAAAATGTGGTCAATTCTGTACTTAATATCCCCTATCCTGGTATATATGGTCCCCTCATACCCATTCTGATACACATGGCCCACTCATCTCTATCCTGGTATGCATGGCCTCATCCCAATCCTGGTATGCAGGGTCCCCATCTTGTCCTGGTATGCATGATCCCATCCCTATCATGGTATGCAGAGCTCCCATCTTGTCCTGGTATGCATGGTCCCATCCCTATCCTTGTATGCAGGGTCCCCATCTCGTTCTAGTATGCATGGTCCCATCCCTATCCTTGTATGCAGGGTCCCCATCTCGTTCTAGTATGCATGGTCCCATCCCAATCCTGGTATGCAGGGTCCCCATCTTGTCCTAGTAGGTATGGCCCCATCTCATCCTGGTATGCAGGGCCCCATCTCATCCTAGTATGCATGGCACCTCATCGCTATCCTGGTATGCATGGCCCCATCATCCCTATCCTGGAAAGCATGGCCCCAACCTTATCCTGGTATGCATGGACCCCATCTCGTCCTGGTATTCAGTGACTTATTTCGTCCTGGTATGTAGGGCCCCATCCTTATAAGAAGCCCCCACCCCCATTCCTATCCTGGTGTGCATGGCCCATCACAAAACATTAAAAAAAAACCAAACCATTACGCTTACCTCTGGTGCCAGCATCTGCTATTTGCTTGTAAGCAGCGCTGAGAACAGTGAGCATTCATGAATATTCATTTCTCTTAAGTAGCGGCACACGTGACCGCCGGTAGCAGCAGGAAGCCGGTGGCTGACACTGCGCGCTACTGAAGAGCAATGAATACTCACTGCCCTTTGCGTGCACGTCCCTGCCATGCGCTGCTTACAAGCATATAGCAGTTGCTGGCACCGGAGCAGGATGCTGCGAGGGAGCGCGGGGTAAGTAAGTGTAATGATTTGTTTTTTAATGTTTTCTGATGGGACCATGCATACCAGGATGGGGACGGGGGTGGGGGCCAATTATAAGGATGGGGCCATGCATACCAGGACCGGGGTTAGGGGCTAATCATCTCAAGATACTATTATTAAAGAGAAATGAATATTCATTGCCCTCCAAGCCCATGGGCGTGTAATGCAGTGAATATTCATTTCTCTTTAGCAGCGGGAACAAGATTTAGCCGCAGTCACCGGCTCCAGCCTCCTGTGACCCGCTGCTCCGCTGATGCAGTTCCCTCACCTCCACACCAAAGCCAGAGCCGGTACATCCGGACTATAAGACGCAACCCCCATTTTCCTCCACATTTTTGAAGGATAAAAGTGTGTCTTATAGTCCGAAAAATACGGTAGTTTTAATACAAATTGGAAAGTCAGGATAAAGGGAAACTCTGCTGTTATTGTACAGAAATTCACACTTGGCCTCACTGCACATTTACTGTTGTGGATCATAAAAGATGTTTGGCCAGAAAGACTGGACCTGGTCTTGTAGGGACCATGAGACATTCAGCAGCACAGAAGGGAGAGAAGATTCATCCGATAAGATCTCAGGGATCTAGGAAGCCAACAGCATCATTACCCTCCGCTTTCTCTTACAGGCCCAGCATAAGATTTTTCTACAAGTGATTTTCTATCTTGTCAGCACATTCTACGTACGCTGTCATTTGGATTTAGTTACAGATCTGGGCAGGGAACAGTCAGCGTCTCCTAATCCCAGGGGGTAGGTGGATCTACCAGGTTGTAAGTTCTATAGAAAAGGGATTTCAATGTCCAAAATCAATGAACAGTTTTGGGTGGAGGAGAATGTTGTGGTACTAGAGGCAAAATGGTGATCATGGTAATACGGCCGGACTACACCACCGATAAAGCAACCACAGCCGGTGACTGAGAGGAATCTGTGACTTCTCTACATTCAGTGGTTACTACTCACCTGGGTAGTCATATGTGGGAATCTCCTCTTTACACCGCTCATCATCTCTTACATATGTCTCTGTAGTATTAATATGGGTCAGATCTTCACCCTGAAACAAATATTGTAAAAGTCACCGACAGATGGAGAAGTCCCATCTATGATCAGCTCTAATCCTGCCATCTCCACCGTTCTCATTACACAGGTATAAAACATATAACACTGGTGGATAAAACAAGACTGAGCACAAGACCTTCACAGCCGTCTACACATCATAGGGGAGATCTCCTGACACCTTCTCTCCATCTACCTGATGATCCTGAGGAGCACTGGGATCCTCTTGTTTACAGTCCTGTGGAAGAAGAGGACGGGGACATCTCTCTGGTGTTGTCCTCTTACTGGATAGATCTGGAGGAAACACATACAGGGACTGAATTCATTCTCTACATACAGATAATTATAGGCCGTGTGTATTTAGTCCTGTCTATTACCTGGAGATGTGAGGCGCTGGGGAACCTCCATTATGACGTTCTTGTACAGATCGCTGTGTCCTTCTAAATACTCCCACTCCTCCATGGAGAAATAGACAGCGACCTCCTGACACCTTATAGGAACCTGACACATACAATGATACCGTCATCCCCCGATCCCTTCATAGTGTTTCTGTATAATGTCCAGGCATTCCCAGCAGTGTCACCTCTCCAGTCAGCAGCTCAAACATCTTGTAGATGAGTTCTAGGATCTTCTGGTCATTGATATCCTCACGGATTAGGGGGTGAGGTGGAGGCCCCGTGATTGGGCTCAGGGGTCTTCCAGATCCCTCAGACACAGGGTCCTGACAGCGATCACTAGAGGTCTTCTTCACCACTGTGTAATCCTGGTTATGGAGAGACACATTAATAAATCTCACTACAGACATTTCCAGAGTCCTCACCTCTCCAGTTCTGTCCATATGTTATTCCCATAGATAAGAATGATAGAATGTGACGTCATCAGAATCTCTCACCTCTCCAGTGAGACGGAAGAGGATCTCTAGGGTGAGGTGTAACATTCTCTCCGCCATCTTGTCTCTGTCCATACCCATCCTTGATGGGTAAATCAAGAATATTTTCTTTTGTAGAAGATCTTCACTGAGAGGATCCGATATTGTAGAGACCTGAATGAGAAGAAGATGATGCGATGTAACACTGTGCTTGAGAGCGGGCCCACCTGGAGCTACTGTCAGGGCTGGCGTTTGTACTTCACATGTATCAGAGTGCAGGGAGTGAGTCATGTAACCACTCTTCTGCAGTTTGTGGAGGAGAGGGGGAAGGAAGGTTACCCACCCAATCCAGGATGAGCGCGCTCTCCTTCAAAGCTCCCTGCTGCAGAGAAGTCATCAGCCCCAAAAGCCTGGACGCAGCGGGGCTTGCTCTGCCTCTGACTGTGAGCTGAGCTCACTGTCTGCACTCTTCTGCTTCTGTCTGGAAGGAGCCTGACAGCCAAGGAGGCTAGGAGCAGCACCGAGGACCAGGGACACACTGGACACAACATGAGGACTGATGAGTGTCTTGGCACATGTCATTTACTATTTGATATGTCTAATCTGTTGGTCGAATATATACATACAGATATATAAAGCAATGAAGGTTCTTAAAGGGGTTGTCCACTACTTTAAATTAACCCCCCAATGTATCCCCCTGGCGCCCCTAATGAATTTTGTAAATACCTCATGTTGCCTATACTGCCTGTGAGCGTCGCTATCGCTGGCCGCTCACAGGCAGCACATGACCCCTGGCTGCAGCCGGCTCTTGCTTCCGCTGACGTCCCGACAAGTGCTGGCAGCAGCCGGGGGTCCATCTTCCTCCTTCCGCGCTGGCTGCCAGGCTGTGGGAGCGATTATCCCCCCGCATCACACCCGGCATCCACCAAGCGCCCATTCATTGAGAAAGCGCGCAGTGGATGCTGGGTGGATGCTGGGTGTGACCCCGGGGGTAACCCCGCCCACAACCCAGCAGCCACTGCGGGGACCCAGCGCTGAGTCACGCCTCACTTGTGACATCAGCGCTGGGTTACGTGCTGCCTGTGAGCGGCCAGCGATAACGCCACTCACAGGCAGTATAGGCAACATGAGGTATTTACAAAATTCATTAGGGGCCTGGGGGGATACTTTGGGGGTTAATTTAATGTAGTGGACAACCCCTTTAAACTTTTATGTCTTGTTTATCCTGCAAGCTGGACAGAGACTAAGGGTATGTGCACACGTTGCTTATTCCATTGTGGATTTTTCTGCATGGATTCTGCAGAATCCGCAGGTAAGACGACCTGTGTTTTACCTGCAGGTTCCTGCGGATTTAGTGCGGATTTGCTCTGCGTTTTTACACCTGCAGATTCCTATAATGGAATAGGTAAAGGTTTTAAATACAAGAGTTAGGACTGTCCCACAAGGGTTGCCGTGACGTGGCGGGATGGCTTCTACATTATTTTGATCAAAATTATGTTAACTAAATACCCTTATTATTACTATTATTACTACCTTCATGCAATTTTTGCAATATATTTTTTTACTTTTTTATTCCAGGATATTTGTTTTGTGTTTTGCTTTTGGTTTTCTCTGTGTAAAGGTCATGTGTTCATATGCAATTACAATTTGCATGCACATTAATTTACTTTTTCTGCTCAGACCCAGTTTCTCATTTGTTTCATTGCGCATTCTGTGCATATAAGGGTGTGACCGCCCTGCTTCTGAGTTGGAAAATCCATCCTGTCTGGCCTACACTATTACTGGTGGTTCAGTCCCTCTGTCCTTGTTCACATTTACGTCACTTGACAAGTGGAAAGGTTTTAAATACAAGAGTTAGGACTGTCCCACAAGGGTTGCCGTGACGTGGCAGGATGGCTTCTACATTATTTTGATCAAAATTATGTTAACTAAATACCCTTATTATTACTATTATTACTACCTTCATGCAATTTTTGCAATATATTTTTTTACTTTTTTATTCCAGGATATTTGTTTTGTGTTTTGCTTTTGGTTTTCTCTGTGTAAAGGTCATGTGTTCATATGCAATTACAATTTGCATGCACATTAATTTACTTTTTCTGCTCAGACCCAGTTTCTCATTTGTTTCATTGCGCATTCTGTGCATATAAGGGTGTGACCGCCCTGCTTCTGAGTTGGAAAATCCATCCTGTCTGGCCTACACTATTACTGGTGGTTCAGTCCCTCTGTCCTTGTTCACATTTACGTCACTTGACAAGTGGAAAGGTTTTAAATACAAGAGTTAGGACTGTCCCACAAGGGTTGCCGTGACGTGGCGGGATGGCTTCTACATTATTTTGATCAAAATTATGTTAACTAAATACCCTTATTATTACTATTATTACTACCTTCATGCAATTTTTGCAATATATTTTTTTACTTTTTTATTCCAGGATATTTGTTTTGTGTTTTGTTTTTGGTTTTCTCTATAATGGAATAGGTGTAAAACCGCTGCGGAATCCGCACAAAGAATTGACATGCTGTGGAAAATAAACCGCTGTGTTTCCGCGCTGAATTTTCAGCATCATGTGCACAGCGGTTTTTGTTGCTCACTATGGGCCTGATTCACCGTCTCTCCTGCCTTGATTGACATGGCTGACGTCTCCTGTGTCATCCACTGTCTGTCCAGCTCTCGCACCTGCACAGGAGGGAACAGGAGCTGCGCAGCGCAACAGACTGGATGACATAGGAGGCGTCAGCCACGTCAGTAAAGGCAGGAGGATGGCAATTGTGGGGTCAGAGGAGGTGCTAAGCAGGGACCATAGACACTCATCCGACTGGACGCTGCCGATTAGCTTACGAGAAGGAGAATGATTATTTTCTTAAGTTTGCAAGCGGCTGGAATCTTACAGGATGGCTTTTTAAATGTGGCTAAAAGATGGTGGCTACAGGTCTTACAGATTAACCCCTTCACCCCCAAGGGTGGTTTGCACGTTCATGACTGGGCCAATTTTTACAATTCTGACCACTGTCCCTTTATGAGGTCATAACTCTGGAACGCTTCCATGGATCCCGGTGATTCTGACATTGTTTTCTCGTGACATATTGTACTTCATGTTAGTGGTAAAATTTCATTCAAATAACTTGCGTTTATTTGTGAGAAAAATGGAAATTTGGCGAAAATTTTGAAAACTTCGCAATTTTCCAACTTTGAGTTTTTATGCCCTTAAATCACAGAGATACGGCACACAAAAAACTTGATAACTAATATTTCCCACATGTTTACTTTACATCAGCACAATTTTGGAACCAAAATTTTTTTTTTGTTAGGAAGTTATAAGGGTTAAAAGTTGACCAGTGATTTCTCATTTTTACAACACCATTTTATTTTTAGGACCACATCACATTTGAAGCCACTTTGAGGGGTCTATATGATAGAAAATACCCAAAAGTGACACCATTCTAAAAACTGCACCCCTTAAGGTGCTCAAAACCACATTCAAGAAGTTTATTAACCCTTTAAGTGCGTCACAGGAATTTTTTTGAATATTTAAAAAAAAATGAACATCTAACTTTTTTTCACAAAAAAAAACTTCAGGTTCAATTTTTTTTATTTTACCAAGGGTAACAGGAGAAATTGGACTGTAAAAGTTATTGTGCAATTTGTCCTGAGTGCGCTGAAACCTTATATGTGGGGGGGAACGACTGTTTCGGCGCATGGCAGAGCTCAGAATGGAAGGAGTGCCGTTTGACTTTTTCAATGCAAAATTGGCTGGAATTCAGATCGGACGCCATGTCACGTTTGGAGAGTCCCTGATGTACCTAAACAGTGGAAACCTCCTACAAGTGACCCCATTTTGGAAACTAGACCCCCAAGGAACTTATCTTGATATGCGGTGAGAACTTTGAACCCACAAGGGCTTTACAGAAGTTTATAACGTACAGCGGTGCAATTAAAAAATCATATTTTTTCCACAAAAATGATCTTTTCACCCCAATTTTTATTTTCCCAAGGGTAACAGGACCCTAAAATTTATTGTGCAATTTGTCCTGAGTACGCTGATACCCCACATGTGGGGGTAAACCACTATTTGGGCGCATGGCAGAGCTCGGAAGGGAAGCAGCGCCATTTGACGTTTTTGGCTGGAATTGAGATCGGACATCATGTCGCGATTGGAAAACCCCTGATGTACCAAAACAGTGGAAACCCCCCACAAATGAAACCATTTTGGAAACTAGACCCCCTAAGGAACTTATCTAGATGTGTGGTGAGAACTTTGAACCCCCAAGGGCTTCACAGAAGTTTATAACATACAGCCGTACAATTAAAAAATCATATTTTTTCCACAAAAATGATCTTTTCACCTTCAATTCTTATTTTTCCAAGGGTAACAGGACCCTAAAAGTTATTGTGCAATTTGTCCTGAGTACGCTGATACCCCACATGTGGGGGTAAACCACTATTTGGGCGCATGGCAGAGCTCGGAAGGGAAGCAGCGCCATTTGATGTTTTTGGCTGGAATTGAGATCGGACACCATGTCGCGATTGGAAAACCCCTGATGTACCTAAACAGTGGAAACCCCCCACAAATGACACCATTTTGTAAACTAGACCCCCCAAGGAACTTATCTAGATGTGTGGTGAGCACTTTGAACTCCCCAGTGCTTCACAGAAGTTTATAACGCCCGGGCGTGAAAATAAAAAATTCGTATTTTTTCCACAAACATGATCTTTTAGTCACCATTTTTTTATTTTCCCAACGGTACCAGGAGAAATTGGACCCCAAAAGTTGTTGTCCTATTTGTCCTGAGTATGCTGATACCCCATATGTGGGAGAAAACTACTGTATGGACACACGTCGGGGCTCGGAAGGGAAGTAGTGACGTTTTGGAATGCAGACTTTGATGGAATGGTCTGCGGGTGTCATGTTGCCTTTGGAGAGCCCCTAATGTACCTAAACAGTGGAAACCCCCCACAAATGACCCCATTTTGAAAACTAGACCCCCTAAGGAACTTATCTAGATGTGAGGTGAGCACTTTGAACCCCCAAAGGCTTCACAGAAGTTTATAATGCCAGGGCATGAAAATAAAAAAATCGTATTTTTTCCACAAACATGATCAATTAGTCCCCAATTTTTTTATTTTCCCAAGGGTAACAGGAGAAATTGAACCCCAAAAGATGTTGTCCAATTTGTCCTGAGTACGCTGACACCCCATATGTGGGAGAAAACTACTGTATGGACACACGTCGGGGCTCGGAAGGGAAGTAGTGACGTTTTGGAATGCAGACTTTGATGGAATGGTCTGCGGGTGTCATGTTGCCTTTGGAGAGCCCCTAATGTACCTAAACAGTGGAAACCCCCACAAATGACCCCATTTTGGAAACGAGACCCCCTAAGGAACTTATCTAGATGTGAGGTGAGCACTTTGAACCCCCAAAGGCTTCACAGAAGTTTATAATGCCCGGGCATGAAAATAAAAAAATCGTATTTTTTCCACAAGCATGATCAATTAGTCCCCAATTTTTTTTATTTTCCCAAGGGTAACAGGAGAAATTGGACCCCAAAAGTTGTTGTCCAATTTGTCATGAGTACGCTGACACCCCATATGTGGGAGAAAACTACTGTATGGACACACGTCGGGGCTCGGAAGGGAAGCAGTGACATTTTGGAATGCAGACTTTGATGGAATGGTCTGCGGGTGTCATGTGCGTTTGGAGAGCCCCTGATGTACCTAAACTATTGAAACTCCCCACAAGTGACCCCATTTTGGACACTAGGCCCCCCACGGAACTTATCTAGATGTGTGGTGAGCACTTTGAACCCCCAAGTGCTTCACAGAAGTTTATAACGCTCGGACGTGAAAATAAAAAAATCATTTTTTTCCACAAAAATGATATTTTTGCCCCCAATTTTTTATTTTCCTAAGGGTAACAGGAGAAATTGGACCCCAAAAATTGATTTGCAATTTGACCTGAGTAGGCTGATACATGTGGGGGTAAAACACTGGGCGCATGGCAGAGCTTGGAAGGGAAGGAGCACCATTTGACTTTTTTAACTCAGAATTGGCTGGAATTGAGATCAGACGCCATGTTGCATTTGGAGAGCCCCTGATGTGCCCAAACAGTGGAAACCCCCAATTATAACTCCAACCCTAACCCCAACACACCCCTAACCCTAATCTGAGCCCTAACCCTAGCACTAACCCTAGCCCTAACCCTAACGGGAAAATGGAAATAAATACATTTTTTAATTTTATTTTTCCCTAACTAAGGGGGTGATAACGGGGGGTTTGATTTACTATTTATGGCGGTTTTTATGTTTGGCAGCTGTCACACGCTAAAAGACGCTTTTTATTGTAAAAATAGTTTTTGCATCACCACATATTGAGAGCTATAATTTTTCCGTATTTTGACCCACCGAGTCATGTGAGGTCTTATTTTTTGCGGGACGAGTTGACGTTTTTATTGGTACCATTTTCGGGCACGTGACATTTTTTGATCACTTTTTATTCCGATTTTTGGGACGCAGAATGAACAAAAACCAGCGTTTCATGAATTTCTTTTGGGGGGGTGCGTTTACACCGTTCCGCGTGCGATAAAATTGATAAAGCGTTTTTATTCTTCGTGTCAGTACGGTTACAGCGATACCTTATTTAGGTCGTTTTTTTTATGTTTTGTTGGTTTTATGCAATGAAAACTATTTTATATAAAAAATAATTATTTTTGCATCGCTTTATTCTGCGAGCTATAACTTTTTTATTTTTTTGCTGATGATGCTGTTTGGCAGCTCGTTTTTTGCGGGACAAGATGTCGTTTTCAGCGGTACCATGGATATTTATATGCGTCTTTTTGATCGCGCGTTATTACACTTTTTGTTTGGCGGTATGATAACAAATCATTATTTTTTGCTTCGTTTTTTATTTTTATTTTTTAAGGGGTTCGCTAAAGGGGTTAACTAATGGGATAGTTTTATAGGGCGGGTCGTAACGGACGCGGCGATACCTAATATGTGTACTTTTATTGTTTTTTTTTTTTTATTTCTAAAAAATGGATTTATTTGGGGGAATATTTTTTTTTTTTTCTAATTTATTTGGCGATTTTTTTTAATTTATTTTAACATTTTTTTTTATTTTTTTTTTTACTTTATTAAATAGTCCCAGGTGGGACATCACTGTCCTGTGACAGATCGCTGATCTGTCACATCACAGATCACTGTGACAGATCAGCAATCTGTCACAGGCACTGCAGAAGGCTTCCTCATGCCTGCGCTTTGCAGGCACTGAG
Organism: Dendrobates tinctorius; assembly: GCF_039654945.1. NCBI lineage: Eukaryota > Metazoa > Chordata > Amphibia > Anura > Dendrobatidae > Dendrobates > Dendrobates tinctorius. Next base: position 2,023,148 of record NW_027361787.1, on the reverse strand, counting down.
GAAGCCAGCTTCCTGCAGGCCCCCGAAGGCCCCCGTCGCCATCTTTGATTCGGGGGCCTGCAGGAAAGGAGCCCCCCGCAGCAGCGCTGCACATTGCGCTGCCGTGGGGGGCTCAGGGAAGCACGGAGGGAGCCCCCTCCCTGCCGATGCTTCCCTTTAACCCCCGGTACACCGTGATCATGTTTGATCGCGGTGTGCAAGGGGTTAACATGTTGGGGGCGGTCCGTGACCGCCCCTGACACATTGTGCCGGGTGTCAGCTGCGATAATCAGCTGACACCCGGCCGCGATCAGCGCCGCTCACCTCGGTAGACGTACTATCCCGTCCATGGGCATAGGGGCCCGGGTCCCATGGATGGGATAGTACGTCTCATGTCAGAAAGGGGTTAAAGTTCGGCTCACGATCGCCGAAATTGCAATATTCAACAATTTAATCATCGATTAAATCACCAAATATAGCCGAACATACCCAGCACAAAAGCCGGTGTTTCCCAACCTGTGTGACATTGTGGTAAACACGGACTAAAACTACATTATCCTATAACACAGCAAGTGAAGAGCTAAGCGGCCTATACACCAAGCACTTAACCGACCCAATTTAGAAAATAGGCATAAATGGATTAAAGCTAAAGCAGAATTTGACCTTTAGCTGGACAGACTAGAAAGAATAAGGGGGAACCAAAAAACATCTGAATTTTTTAGATACGGTAATAAGGCTGGTTCATTATTGGCTCGCTTGGCAAAAAGCCGAACACCTATGAGATTTATAGGTAGATTGAATGATCACAAAGGTTCACCACAAACAGACCCAAAAATCATAAATGACATCTGGCATAAATACTATAACACATTGTATGAACAAGAACCAGTAGATGGAGAAGAGGGGAAGACATTCCTAGATAGACTATCCCTCCCAACAGTCTCAGAAGGTGAGAAAGATTCAACTCTACAATAAGAAAGGAAGAGATAGTGGACACTATTAACTCCCTGAAAAATAGCGAGGCACCCGGACCAGATGGGCTGCCAGGGGAGTTCTGCAAAATATTAGTAGAAGAGGTTTCTTCTCCACTGGTGGCCGTTTTTATCAAATCCTAAAAGAAAAGGTATACCTGCCAACAGGAAATAGGGCCAATATTAAAGTACACTACCGTGTGTCTATTCTAGCTGCAAATGTCTGGTTTGTAATGCAATATCTTCATAGGTGTAAGGAGGCCCATTTCCAACAACCATCGCTACAGTGTTCTCATGGTACTTTGATAACTGTGTAAGAAGCTAATGGATGGTTAGATTACCATTGTGCAAGTATGTTAGCACAGCTGAAAACAGTTTGGCTGATTAGAGAAGCTATAAATCTGACCTTCCTTTGAGCTAGTTGAGAATCTGGAGCATTATATTTGTTGGTTCCATTAAACTCTCAAAATGGCCAGAAAAAAGGACTTTCGTGTGAAACTTGACAGTCTATTCTTGTTCTTAGAAATGAATTATTTGTGAGACATTGCCAGAAAACTGAAGAATTCCTACCACGGTGTGTACTACTCCCTTCAGAGGAGACGACAAACAGGCTCTAACCAGAGTAGAAAGTGAAGTAGGAGGCCCCACTGCACAACTGAGTAACAAGTACATTAGAGTCTGTAGTTTGAGAAATCGACGCCTCACAGGTCCTCAACTGGCAGCTTCATTAAATACACACAAAACACCAGTATCAACACCTACAGTGAAGAGGCGACTCCGGGATGCTGGCCTACAGGGCAAAGTGGAAAAGAAAAAGCCATATCTGAGACTGGCTAATAAAAGGAAAAGATTAATATGGGCAAAAGAACACAGACATTGGACAGAGGAAGATTGGAAAAAAGTGTTAAGGACAGACGAATCCAAGTTTGAGGTGTTTGGATCACACAGAAGAACATTTGTGAGACGCAGATTAACTGAAAAGATGATGAAAGAGTGCCTGACGCCATCTGTCAAGCATGGTGGAGGTAACGTGATGGTCAGGGGTTGCTTTGGTGATGGTAAAGTGTGAGATTTGTACAAGGTAAAAGGGATTTTGAATAAGGAAGGCTATCACTCCATTTTGCAACGCCATGCCATACTGTTATGGATGAGTCACCGAAGGAGGAAAAAACAAAAATAATAGCTAAGTCCAGAAAACCAGAGAAGTTGGAAGCTATCGGATTGCAGACCCCCTGAACCTATCCACAACAACTAGCAGTAGCCGTGGGGGGTTCCTACGGTGCCCTAGACCCCTCGATCACAGCCAGAGAACTAAATTAGCCTAAAGACAGAAAGGGGAAATCTAAACTGCCCCAGAGCAGCCCCCAAAGCAATAGGCAGCCCCCAACATATAATGACTGTGAAGCAAGATGAAAAACACTAACACAGATAGAAAGATAGGCTGAGCAAATGATGGGGCCCAAGCTAACTAAATAAGACAGGACAGAAAAGCTGCTGTCTGCAATCCGCAAAAACCCTATCCAAAAATGTACCAACAGACTGATAGGAGAAACAGGCCCTGAAGTCGCTAGGCTTCAAAAAGACTATATCAGCACTCAGGTAAATTCTTAAGACAGAGCCAAAGATCAACAGATCAGAGACAAAAATGGAATTCAGCTCACCCCTGGCCGGGGATGGCAGAACTCCCAAAAAACAAGGCAAACAAAACCAGAACTAAAGTGTACAAAAAGCAGAGCAAAACTTAGCTTTGAGAAGCAGAAATCAGACTGGTCTCCAAGAATGCAGCAGGAAGATCACCAGCAAGGCAGCAGGGCGTCGGCTGCCTTATATCCAGTCATCAGTTCCTGTGACCCAGTCATCATCTACCTGCTCAGCTGTTTGGTAATCAGCCTCACTACCTTCCTTCGCCAGAAGAGGGAGTTCATCAGACATCACTGGTGAAGGGAAAAATGAACTCACAACACCATACCCTGTGGACAGCGCTTGAATGGAGCCAATTTCATCCTACAACAGGACAATGACCCAAATTATGAAAGAACTATTTAGGGAAGAAGCTGGCAGCTGGTATTCTATCTGTAATGGAATGGCCAGGGCAGTCACCAGATCTCAACACCATTGAGCTGTTGTGGGAGCAGCTTGACCGTATGGCACGCAAAAAGTGCCCATCAAGACAAACCAACTTGTGGGAGAGGCTTCTGGAAGCATGGGGTGAAATTTCTCCAGATTACCTCAGCAAATTAACTGCTAGAATGCCAAAGGTTTGCAATGCTGGAATTGCAGCAAAGGGAGCATTCTCTGACAAAAGCAAAATTTGAAGGAGAAAATTATTATTTCAAATAAAAATCTTTTTTTCGAACCTTGTCAATGTCTGGACGAGATTTTAACCCCTTACAGACCGCTGACGGGATAGTACATCAGCGGTCAGTATCCTCTGCTTTGATGTGGGCTCCGGCGGTGAGCCCACTTCAAAACCTCGACATGTCAGCTGTTATAAACAGGTGACATGTGCCGGCAATAGGCGCGGGCGGAATCAAGATCTGCCCGCGCCTATTAACTAGTTAAATCCCACTGTCAAACACTGACAGCGGGCATTAAACTAGTATTTCCGGCGTCCAGCCGGAAATGAGCGTATCACCAACCCCCGTCACGTGATCGGGGGTCAGCGACGCGTTGCCATGACAATCAGAGGTCTCATAGAGACCTCTATGGTTGTTGCAGTCAGATTGCTATGAGTGCCACTCTGTTGTTGGCGCTCATAGCAATGCTGTATTACTGCTACATATGAGCGATCTGCTCATCTCCCATATGTAGCAGAGCCGATCAAGTATGGCATGCTTCTACTCTCCCGTGGAGACTATTGAAGCGTGCCAAAAATAAAAAAAAAGTGTTTAAAAATTAAAGAAAATAAAAATCATAAAAATTCAAATCACCCCCCTTTCGCCCCAATCAAAATAAACAATAAAAAAAATCAAACCTACAGATATTTGGTATCGCCGCATTCAGAATCGCCCGATCTATCAATAAAAAAAGGATTAACCCGACTGCTAAATGGCGTAGCGAGAAAAAAAATCAAAACGCCAGAATTACGGTTTTTTGGTCGCCGTGACATTGCATTAAAATGCAATAACGGGTGATCAAAAGAATGTATCTGCACAAATATGGTATCATTAAAAACATCAGCTCGGCACGCAAAAAATAAGCCCTCACCAAGCACAAGATCACGAAAAATGGAGACGCTACGGGGCTCGAAAAATTGTGCTTATTTTTTAGCAAATTTTGGAATTTTTTTCCACCACTTGGATAAAAGAGAACCTAGACATGTTTGGAGTCTATGAACTCGTAATGAGCTGGAGAATCATGATGGCAGGGCAGTTTTAGCATTTAGTGAACTTAGCAAAAAAGCCAAACAAAAAAGTGAGGGTTTGCACTTTTTTTGCAATTTTACCGCATTTAGAATTTTTTTTCCCGGTTTTGAGTACAAGACATGATAAAACGAATGGTGTCGTTCAAAAGCACAACTCATCCTGCATACAGCCATACTGACGGAGAAATAAAAAAGTTATGGCTCTGGAAATAAGGGGAGCGAAAAATGAAAAAAGCTCCGTTCATTAAAGGGAGTCTGTCACCCCATTTTAGCCCTATCAGCTGCGGCCACCGCCATCAGGGGCTTATCTACAGCATTCTGTAATGCATTCTGTAATGCTGCAGATAAGCCCCTGATGTAACCTGAAAGATAAGAAAAACACGTGAGATTATACTCACCGGGGGGCGTTGCAGTCTGGTCCAGGGCTTCCCATCTTCATACGATGACGTCCTCCTCCTAACTTCTCCCTCGGCTGCCGCGCAGGCGTGCTTTATCGGTCCTGTAGAAGGCAGAGCAGAGTACTGCAGTGCGCAGGCGCGGGACCTCTGTGCCCTTCCCGGCCCCTCGCACTGCAGTACTTTACTCTGCCCTCTACAGGTCAGATCAGTACGCCTGCACAGGAGCCGAGGGAGAAGTTAGGAGGAGGACGTCATCGTATGAAGATGGGAGGCACCGTACGCCGGGGTGAGTATAATCTAACGTGTTTTCCTTATCTTTCGGGTTACATCGGGGCTTATCTACAGCATTACAGAATGCATTACAGAATGCTGCAGATAAGCCCCTGATGGCGGCGGCCCCAGCTTATAGTGCTAAAATGGGGTGACAGACTCCCTTTAAGTGGTTAAATTAATTTGGCAACTCAATAGATGAATAAAAGTCGGAGTTTTCATGGAAAACACAAAATTGTCTGGGTGACCCCAAACTTTGGAGCGGTCGTGTGTTACACAAGCGATTCCCCTGAGGGTTAATAATCCTCCCTGTCCCCTAGAGGTGGAGGGGGTAACATGGGGCCACTTGTGGGGTCTCTGCTGTTCTGGTGTCAGCGCTCTTCACACGTCACACGGCGTCCGCCGTCTATCCCAGTCACAATGGCGCCCCTTCCCTCCTGAGCCTGTGGGGTATCGGCACTCAGGAGACACGGCGCACTGTGCGGCCTCAGCGCTCCTGTCACCTTTAGGACAATGATACATTGGGGGGAAAGTCACATTTCTGTGAGGAAAACAGGAAAATTGTCATTTTTTCCTTCCACATTGCTGAAATTCCCGTCACACTGTCCGAATTCAGAGATTGTCCTGTCAGAAAGGAGAAGACAGGGAGCGAAAGGGTTAATAGGACTCACAGGAGGAACCGGCCCAGAAAGCAGAAGGTCCAGGAGTGTCCACCACATATATGGCTGCTCTGTGCACACAGGACCTGTAGTGACGTCATGCCCATGTGACCAGAAGGGGCGGTGCCTCCTCCTCCATAGAGCAGACGGGAGGAAGCTGTGGCCCCGCCCACACTGTCCAGCATTCACCATAGGAGAGCAGTGTGGAGAGCGCGCAGCAGAGGAGCGGAGCTTTCAGCGGGGAAGAGCGCGGAGGAGGGAGCAGCCGACACCCCGCAGAGGACAGAAAGAAGACGGTCTGTGGAGAGAGAGTGTGGGGGGGCAGAGGCTGGGCATGGGGTAACAGGCAGAGGCTGCCAATGTGGGGTGGGGAGAGGCGGAGCTGGCGCGTGGTGGACGGGAGCGGAGCCGGAGCTGGCACGTGGTGGACGGGAGCGGAGCCGGAGCTGGCGTGTGGTGGACGGGAGCAGAGCTGGCGCGTGGTGGACGGGAGCAGAGCCGGAGCTGGAGTGTGGTGGACGGGGCGGAGCTGGCGCGTGGTGGACGGGGGCGGAGCTGGCGCGTGGTGGACGGGGGCGGAGCCGGAGCTGGCGCGTGGTGGACGGGAGCAGAGCCGGAGCTGGAGTGTGGTGGACGGGGGCGGAGCTGGCGCGTGGACGGGAGCAGAGCCGGAGCTGGCGCGTGGTGGACGGGAGCAGAGCCGGAGCTGGCGCGTGGTGGACGGGAGCAGAGCCGGAGCTGGCGCGTGGTGGACGGGAGCAGAGCCGGAGCTGGCGCGTGGTGGACGGGAGCAGAGCCGGAGCTGGCGCGTGGTGGACGGGAGCAGAGCCGGAGCTGGCGCGTGGTGGACGGGAGCAGAGCCGGAGCTGGCGCGTGGTGGACGGGAGCAGAGCCGGAGCCGGCGCGTGGTGGACGGGAGCAGAGCCGGAGCCGGCGTGTGGTGGACGGAAGCGGAGGCGGAGCTGGCGCGTGGTGGACGGAAGCGGAGGCGGAGCTGGCGTGTGGTGGACGGGAGCGGAGCCGGAGCTGGCGTGTGGTGGACGGGAGCAGAGCCGGAGCTGGCGCATGGTGGATGGGAGCGGAGCCGGAGCTGGCGCATGGTGGATGGGAGCAGAGCTGGCATGTGGTGGACGGGAGCAGAGCTGGAGTGTGGTGGACGGGGCGGAGCTGGCGCGTGGTGGACGGGGGCGGAGCTGGCGTGTGGTGGACGGGGCGGAGCCGGAGCTGGCACGTGGTGGATGGGAGCAGAGCCAGAGCTAGAGTGTGGTGGACGGGGGCGGAGCTGGCGCGTGGTGGACAGGAGCAGAGCCGGAGCTGGCGTGTGGTGGACGGGAGCAGAGCCGGAGCTGGAGTGTGGTGGACGGGGTGGAGCTGGCGCGTGGTGGACGGGAGCAGAGCCGGAGCTGGCGCGTGGTGGACGGGAGCAGAGCCGGAGCTGGCGCGTGGTGGACGGGAGCAGAGCCGGAGCTGGCGCGTGGTGGACGGGGGCGGAGCTGGCGCGTGGTGGACGGGAGCAGAGCCGGAGCCGGCGCGTGGTGGATGGGAGCGGAGCCGGAGCCGGCGCGTGGTGGACGGGAGCGGAGCCGGAGCCGGCGCGTGGTGGACGGGAGCGGAGCCGGAGCCGGCGCGTGGTGGACGGGAGCGGAGCCGGCGCGTGGTGGACGGGAGCGGAGCCGGAGCCGGCACGTGGTGGACAGGAGCGGAGGCAGAGCCGGCGTGTGGTGGACGGGAGCGGAGGCGGAGCTGGCGTGTGGTGGACGGGAGCGGAGGCGGAGCTGGCGTGTGGTGGACGGGAGCGGAGGCGGAGCTGGCGTGTGGTGGACGGGAGCGGAGGCGGAGCTGGAGTGTGGTGGACGGGGTGGAGCTGGCGCATGGTGGACGGGGGCGGAGCTGGCGCGTGGTGGATGGGGCGGAGCCGGAGCTGGCGCGTGGTGGACGGGAGCAGAGCCGGAGCTGGCGTGTGGTGTACGGGGGCGGAGCTGGCGTGTGGTGGACGGGAGCAGAGCCGGAGCTGGCGCGTGGTGGACGGGAGCAGAGCCGGAGCTGGCGCGTGGTGGACGGGAGCAGAGCCGGAGCTGGCGCGTGGTGGACGAGAGCAGAGCCGGAGCTGGCGCGTGGTGGACGGGAGCAGAGCCGGAGCCGGCGTGTGGTGGACGGGAGCGGAGCCGGAGCGTGGTGGACGGAAGCGGAGGCGGAGCTGGCGCGTGGTGGACGGGAGCGGAGGCGGAGCTGGCGCGTGGTGGACGGGAGCAGAGCCAGAGCTAGAGTGTGGTGGACGGGGGCGGAGCTGGCGCGTGGTGGACAGGAGCAGAGCCGGAGCTGGCGTGTGGTGGACGGGAGCAGAGCCGGAGCTGGAGTGTGGTGGACGGGGGTGGAGCTGGCGCGTGGTGGACGGGAGCAGAGCCGGAGCTGGCGCGTGGTGGACGGGAGCAGAGCCGGAGCCGGCGCGTGGTGGATGGGAGCGGAGCCGGAGCCGGCGCGTGGTGGACGGGAGCGGAGCCGGAGCCGGCGCGTGGTGGACGGGAGCGGAGCCGGAGCCGGCGCGTGGTGGACGGGAGCGGAGCCGGCGCGTGGTGGACGGGAGCGGAGCCGGAGCCGGCACGTGGTGGACAGGAGCGGAGGCAGAGCCGGCGTGTGGTGGACGGGAGCGGAGGCGGAGCTGGCGTGTGGTGGACGGGAGCGGAGGCGGAGCTGGCGTGTGGTGGACGGGAGCGGAGGCGGAGCTGGCGTGTGGTGGACGGGAGCGGAGGCGGAGCTGGAGTGTGGTGGATGGGGTGGAGCTGGCGCATGGTGGACGGGGGCGGAGCTGGCGCGTGGTGGATGGGGCGGAGCCGGAGCTGGCGCGTGGTGGACGGGAGCAGAGCCGGAGCTGGCGTGTGGTGTACGGGGGCGGAGCTGGCGTGTGGTGGACGGGAGCAGAGCCGGAGCTGGCGCGTGGTGGACGGGAGCAGAGCCGGAGCTGGCGCGTGGTGGACGGGAGCAGAGCCGGAGCTGGCGCGTGGTGGACGAGAGCAGAGCCGGAGCTGGCGCGTGGTGGACGGGAGCAGAGCCGGAGCCGGCGTGTGGTGGACGGGAGCGGAGCCGGAGCGTGGTGGACGGAAGCGGAGGCGGAGCTGGCGCGTGGTGGACGGGAGCGGAGGCGGAGCTGGCGCGTGGTGGACGGGAGCAGAGCCGGAGCTGGCGTGTGGTGGACGGGAGCAGAGCCGGAGCTGGCGCATGGTGGACGGGAGCGGAGCTGGCGCGTGGTGGACGGGAGCGGAGCCGGAGCTGGCGCGTGGTGGATGGGAGCAGAGCTGGCGTGTGGTGGACGGGAGCAGAGCTGGAGTGTGGTGGACGGGGCGGAGCTGGCGCGTGGTGGACGGGGGCGGAGCTGGCGTGTGGTGGACGGGGGCGGAGCCGGAGCTGGCACGTGGTGGACGGGAGCAGAGCCGGAGCTAGAGTGTGGTGGACGGGGGCGGAGCTGGCGCGTGGTGGACGGGAGCAGAGCCGGAGCTGGCGCGTGGTGGACGGGAGCAGAGCCGGAGCTGGAGTGTGGTGGACGGGGGCGGAGCTGGCGCGTGGTGGACGGGAGCAGAGCCGGAGCTGGCGCATGGTGGACGGGAGCAGAGCCGGAGCTGGCGCGTGGTGGACGGGAGCAGAGCCGGAGCTGGCGCATGGACGGGAGCAGAGCCGGAGCTGGCGCGTGGTGGACGGGAGCGGAGGCGGAGCTGGCGTGTGGTGGACGGGAGCGGAGCCGGAGCTGGCGCGTGGTGGACGGGAGCAGAGCTGGCGCGTGGTGGACGGGAGCAGAGCTGGAGTGTGGTGGACGGGGCGGAGCTGGCGCGTGGTGGACGGGGGCGGAGCTGGCGCGTGGTGGACGGGGGCGGAGCCAAAGCTGGCGCGTGGTGGACGGGGGCGGAGCTGGCGCGTGGTGGACGGGAGCAGAGCCGGAGCTGGCGTGTGGTGGATGGAAGCGGAGGCGGAGCTGGCGCGTGGTGGACGGGAGCGGAGCCGGAGCTGGCGCGTGGTGGACGGGAGCGGAGCCGGAGCTGGCGCGTGGTGGACGGGAGCAGAGCCGGAGCTGGCGCGTGGTGGACGGGAGCAGAGCCGGAGCTGGCGCGTGGTGGACGGGAGCAGAGCCGGAGCTGGCGCGTGGTGGACGGGAGCAGAGCCGGAGCTGGCGCGTGGTGGACGGGAGCAGAGCCGGAGCTGGCGCGTGGTGGACGGGAGCAGAGCCGGAGCTGGCGCGTGGTGGACGGGAGCAGAGCCGGAGCTGGCGCGTGGTGGACGGGAGCAGAGCCGGAGCTGGCGCGTGGTGGACGGGAGCAGAGCTGGCGCGTGGTGGACGGGAGCAGAGCTGGAGTGTGGTGGACGGGGCGGAGCTGGCGCGTGGTGGACGGGGCGGAGCTGGCGTGTGGTGGACGGGGGCGGAGCCAAAGCTGGCGTGTGGTGGACGGGAGCAGAGCCGGAGCTGGAGTGTGGTGGACGGGGGCGGAGCTGGCGCGTGGTGGACGGGAGCAGAGCCGGAGCTGGCGCGTGGTGGACGGGAGCAGAGCCGGAGCTGGAGTGTGGTGGACGGGGGCGGAGCTGGCACGTGGTGGACGGGGGCGGAGCCGGAGCTGGCGCGTGGTGGACGGGAGCAGAGCCGGAGCTGGCGCGTGGTGGACGGGAGCAGAGCCGGAGCTGGCGCGTGGTGGACGGGGACGGAGCTGGCGCGTGGTGGACCGGAGCAGAGCCGGAGCGTGGTGGACGGGAGCGGAGCCGGCGCGTGGTGGACGGGAGCGGAGCCGGAGCCGGCGCGTGGTGGACGGGAGCGGAGGCAGAGCCGGCGTGTGGTGGACGGGAGCGGAGGCGGAGCCGGCGTGTGGTGGACGGGAGCGGAGGCGGAGCTGGCGTGTGGTGGACGGGAGCGGAGGCGGAGCTGGCGCATGGTGGACGGGAGCGGAGGCGGAGCTGGCGCGTGGTGGACGGAGGCGGAGCTGGCGTGTGGTGGACGGGAGCAGAGCCGGAGCTGGCGTGTGGTGTACGGGGGCGGAGCTGGCGCGTGGTGGACGGGAGCAGAGCCGGAGCTGGCGCGTGGTGTACGGGGGCGGAGCTGGCGCATGGTGGACGGGAGCGGAGGCGGAGCTGTCGTGTGGTGGACGGGAGCAGAGCCGGAGCTGGCGCGTGGTGCTGGCGCGTGGTGGACGGGAGCAGAGCCGGAGCTGGCGCGTGGTGGACGGGAGCAGAGCCGGAGCCGGCGCGTGGTGGACGGGAGAAGAGCCGGAGTGTGGTGGACGGAAGCGGAGGCGGAGCTGGCGCGTGGTGGACGGAAGCGGAGGCGGAGCTGGCGTGTGGTGGACGGAAGCGGAGCCGGAGCTGGCGTGTGGTGGACGGGAGCAGAGCCGGAGCTGGCGCATGGTGGACGGGAGCGGAGCCGGAGCTGGCGCATGGTGGATGGGAGCAGAGCTGGCATGTGGTGGACGGGAGCAGAGCTGGAGTGTGGTGGACGGGGCGGAGCTGGCGCGTGGTGGACGGGGGCGGAGCTGGCGTGTGGTGGACGGGGCGGAGCCGGAGCTGGCACGTGGTGGATGGGAGCAGAGCCAGAGCTAGAGTGTGGTGGACGGGGGCGGAGCTGGCGCGTGGTGGACAGGAGCAGAGCCGGAGCTGGCGTGTGGTGGACGGGAGCAGAGCCGGAGCTGGAGTGTGGTGGACGGGGGTGGAGCTGGCGCGTGGTGGACGGGAGCAGAGCCGGAGCTGGCGCGTGGTGGACGGGAGCAGAGCCGGAGCTGGCGCGTGGTGGACGGGAGCAGAGCCGGAGCTGGCGCGTGGTGGACGGGGGCGGAGCTGGCGCGTGGTGGACGGGAGCAGAGCCGGAGCCGGCGCGTGGTGGATGGGAGCGGAGCCGGAGCCGGCGCGTGGTGGACGGGAGCGGAGCCGGAGCCGGCGCGTGGTGGACGGGAGCGGAGCCGGAGCCGGCGCGTGGTGGACGGGAGCGGAGCCGGCGCGTGGTGGACGGGAGCGGAGCCGGCGCGTGGTGGACGGGAGCGGAGCCGGAGCCGGCACGTGGTGGACAGGAGCGGAGGCAGAGCCGGCGTGTGGTGGACGGGAGCGGAGGCGGAGCTGGCGTGTGGTGGACGGGAGCGGAGGCGGAGCTGGCGTGTGGTGGACGGGAGCGGAGGCGGAGCTGGCGTGTGGTGGACGGGAGCGGAGGCGGAGCTGGAGTGTGGTGGACGGGGTGGAGCTGGCGCATGGTGGACGGGGGCGGAGCTGGCGCGTGGTGGATGGGGCGGAGCCGGAGCTGGCGCGTGGTGGACGGGAGCAGAGCCGGAGCTGGCGTGTGGTGTACGGGGGCGGAGCTGGCGTGTGGTGGACGGGAGCAGAGCCGGAGCTGGCGCGTGGTGGACGGGAGCAGAGCCGGAGCTGGCGCGTGGTGGACGGGAGCAGAGCCGGAGCTGGCGCGTGGTGGACGAGAGCAGAGCCGGAGCTGGCGCGTGGTGGACGGGAGCAGAGCCGGAGCCGGCGTGTGGTGGACGGGAGCGGAGCCGGAGCGTGGTGGACGGAAGCGGAGGCGGAGCTGGCGCGTGGTGGACGGGAGCGGAGGCGGAGCTGGCGCGTGGTGGACGGGAGCAGAGCCGGAGCTGGCGTGTGGTGGACGGGAGCAGAGCCGGAGCTGGCGCATGGTGGACGGGAGCGGAGCTGGCGCGTGGTGGACGGGAGCGGAGCCGGAGCTGGCGCGTGGTGGATGGGAGCAGAGCTGGCGTGTGGTGGACGGGAGCAGAGCTGGAGTGTGGTGGACGGGGCGGAGCTGGCGCGTGGTGGACGGGGGCGGAGCTGGCGTGTGGTGGACGGGGGCGGAGCCGGAGCTGGCACGTGGTGGACGGGAGCAGAGCCGGAGCTAGAGTGTGGTGGACGGGGGCAGAGCTGGCGCGTGGTGGACGGGAGCAGAGCCGGAGCTGGCGCGTGGTGGACGGGAGCAGAGCCGGAGCTGGAGTGTGGTGGACGGGGGCGGAGCTGGCGCGTGGTGGACGGGAGCAGAGCCGGAGCTGGCGCATGGTGGACGGGAGCAGAGCCGGAGCTGGCGCGTGGTGGACGGGAGCAGAGCCGGAGCTGGCGCGTGGTGGACGGGAGCAGAGCCGGAGCTGGCGCGTGGTGGACGGGAGCAGAGCCGGAGCTGGCGCGTGGTGGACGGGAGCGGAGGCGGAGCTGGCGTGTGGTGGACGGGAGCGGAGCCGGAGCTGGCGCGTGGTGGACGGGAGCAGAGCTGGCGCGTGGTGGACGGGAGCAGAGCTGGAGTGTGGTGGACGGGGCGGAGCTGGCGCGTGGTGGACGGGGGCGGAGCTGGCGCGTGGTGGACGGGGGCGGAGCCAAAGCTGGCGCGTGGTGGACGGGGGCGGAGCTGGCGCGTGGTGGACGGGAGCAGAGCCGGAGCTGGCGTGTGGTGGATGGAAGCGGAGGCGGAGCTGGCGCGTGGTGGACGGGAGCGGAGCCGGAGCTGGCGTGTGGTGGACGGGAGCAGAGCCGGAGCTGGCGCGTGGTGGACGGGAGCAGAGCCGGAGCTGGCGCGTGGTGGACGGGAGCAGAGCCGGAGCTGGCGCGTGGTGGACGGGAGCAGAGCCGGAGCTGGCGCGTGGTGGACGGGAGCAGAGCCGGAGCTGGCGCGTGGTGGACGGGAGCAGAGCCGGAGCTGGCGCGTGGTGGATGGGAGCAGAGCTGGCGCGTGGTGGACGGGAGCAGAGCTGGAGTGTGGTGGACGGGGCGGAGCTGGCGCGTGGTGGACGGGGCGGAGCTGGCGTGTGGTGGACGGGGGCGGAGCCAAAGCTGGCGTGTGGTGGACGGGAGCAGAGCCGGAGCTGGAGTGTGGTGGACGGGGGCGGAGCTGGCGCGTGGTGGACGGGAGCAGAGCCGGAGCTGGCGCGTGGTGGACGGGAGCAGAGCCGGAGCTGGAGTGTGGTGGACGGGGGCGGAGCTGGCACGTGGTGGACGGGGGCGGAGCCGGAGCTGGCGCGTGGTGGACGGGAACAGAGCCGGAGCTGGCGCGTGGTGGACGGGAGCAGAGCCGGAGCTGGCGCGTGGTGGACGGGGACGGAGCTGGCGCGTGGTGGACCGGAGCAGAGCCGGAGCGTGGTGGACGGGAGCGGAGCCGGCGCGTGGTGGACGGGAGCGTAGCCGGAGCCGGCGCGTGGTGGACGGGAGCGGAGGCAGAGCCGGCGTGTGGTGGACGGGAGCGGAGGCGGAGCCGGCGTGTGGTGGACGGGAGCGGAGGCGGAGCTGGCGTGTGGTGGACGGGAGCGGAGGCGGAGCTGGCGCGTGGTGGACGGGAGCGGAGGCGGAGCTGGCGCGTGGTGGACGGAGGCGGAGCTGGCGTGTGGTGGACGGGAGCAGAGCCGGAGCTGGCGTGTGGTGTACGGGGGCGGAGCTGGCGCGTGGTGGACGGGAGCAGAGCCGGAGCTGGCGCGTGGTGTACGGGGGCGGAGCTGGCGCATGGTGGACGGGAGCGGAGGCGGAGCTGTCGTGTGGTGGACGGGAGCAGAGCCGGAGCTGGCGCGTGGTGCTGGCGCGTGGTGGACGGGAGCAGAGCCGGAGCTGGCGCGTGGTGGACGGGAGCAGAGCCGGAGCTGGCGCGTGGTGGACGGGAGCGGAGGCGGAGCCGGCGTGTTGTGGACGGGAGCGAAGGCGGAGCCGGCGTGTGGTGGACGGGAGCGGAGGCGGAGCCGGCGTGTGGTGGACGGGAGCGGAGGCGGAGCCGGCGTGTGGTGGACGGGAACGGAGGCGGAGCTGGCGTGTGGTGGACGGGAGCGGAGGCGGAGCTGGCATGTGGTGGACGGGAGCGGAGGCGGAGCCGGCGTGTGGTGGACGGGGGCGGAGCTGGCGTGTGGTGGATGGGAGCGGAGGCGGAGTCGGCGTGTGGTGGACGGGGGCGGAGCTGGAGCTGGCGTGTGGTGGACGGGAGATAAAACATAACCTTTAGTTAGATAGTAGAATAAATACAATTTTGTGTCCCCCAGAGTGAATGAATATAAATGTTTGGGTGAAGTCACAAATAAAGGGGCGTGAGGAGCACAGCCCGATCAGGAGGAATGATTCCCACTTGAAATGGCTGAACTGCAATCAGCAAGTCCCAGAATCTCACCTTGTGGATCTGGGAGAATCCCACAGAACCCCGCAAATAACGACTGACAGATTCTGGCTGCATATAACAGGAATGACTGGAATCTGGATGACAGTTATAGAGTTACCACCCGAAATATGCCAGAGCAATAAGGAAGGAAAGGCACAAGCTAAGCAATTCATGAAGCCGGTGCGGGAGGAAAAGGAGATCCTGGGTCCAGGATGATCCATACAGGACAAGGGGAAGAAAATGCCCTACAAGACCCCAAAGGGCTAACAGTAGTCTATCCCCAAGACTCCCCCCCCCGACCGTCCACAGCTCCCCCTGTGCTAAACAAGCCCTGCATTCCCCCATGGAAGGGCCCAACGCGTTTCTTCCAAGCTGAGTCATCAGGGGACTTCTGCTTGTGATAGGAGGTGAGGTGCCATAGTGCTGAGCTAGAGAGGAATGGATCCCTCCACTCCTTGTCTGAAGCTGTGAGGAACGGCAGGACAAAAAGGGTTAACTTTACATAGATGAGGAGAAATTAATTACCACTTCCCATTAGGAATTCCCACAGGTGTTAACACTGAACATATGGTGTGCATGCCATTATGTCTCCAATCACTAGGACGTCTTACAGACGCGTGTTACCCCAGAGAAAGGCAGGGGGAGAACATACCATGGTACTTCTGGTGGTTGAAACGCACGCCAGTGTGCCATAAAGGCGCGTGAGCCGCAAGGAAAAAATCCACCACACTCAAATGAAGGCGGGCTACTAATTGTGTCCAATGAGGTAGAGGCGTGCGCTCCACAACCTAGTGTTTCCGGTACGTGGAACACACGCCAAAATAACTTCCGGTTTCTTGAACCGCATAGAAGTAGAATATGAAACCAAGTTGGCTTGATGGCGCACGGTCCACAGCCTTGTATCTCCGGCAAGTGGAACGCACGCCAATGCCACATCCGGCAAGTGGAACGCGCGCCAATGCCACATCCGGCAAGTGGAACGCACGCCAACGCCACATCCGGCAAGTGGAACGCGCGCCAACGCCACATCCGGCTTTGATGGCACCTTCCCTTTAAACTGCCAGGGTTTTGTTGCAGACGCTCCTGTGCCGTTCCTGCGGTGTACATCTATGTTATGGGGCCCAAAGAGTTTCACTTGTTAAAATATAATGTGTCTTCTGCTTTTTTTATGTTTTTATTTTTACAAGAATTGTTGGAGCCAATTTTCTGTAGAAACATTTTAATATCGGCTTTTTCTGGAGTTTTTCTTGTAATATAGGAAAGCCTAAGGCCAGAAATAAACCCCATAAATCACTGTACATGGAGACTTTGGGATCAGATCATTTCTGTCCGTTGTGATTGTGGAACCTAAAAATCTTTTCTAAAAGCCTCAAACTTCTGTGTGTGACTCAGAGCGGAGATCTAACGTGAGAGAAGATTCCAGTATGGGGAAGACGGGAAACCTTCATATAGACGGCCGGTGGGGATGGAGTCAGTGACCGACTCTGGCCAAATCTGTTTCTAGAGCCGCAGTAGAAGATGAAGATGTTGTCCTCATCATGAAGGAGTTATTTCTCATGTCGCGTGTAATGAATATCTCCTGCAGTATTGCTAATGCCGATTCCAGTGTCGGTAATGAGACGAGAATTAGCGTTATGGAAGATGAGTCTATGAGGAACGTGTTCAACTGCCGACTCCGAGGAGGAAACTGCTTGTTGTCTGTGGCCTAAATATATAGGTTTTATTAGTAGATGTCAGGGAAGAAAACTAAACCCTGTAAGATAATAAATCTCCTCATATGTTTCCCTTATTATCTCCAGTAATTGTATTATTACACAGGATTCTTATGGTGTTACATCGGATCATCTTCTTCTCATTCAGGTCTCTACAATATCGGATCCTCTCAGTGAAGATCTTCTACAAAAGAGAATTTTCCTGATTTACCCACCAAGGATGGATATGGACAGAGACAAGATGGCGGAGAGGATACTACACCTCACCCTAGAGATCCTCTTCCGTCTCACTGGAGAGGTGAGAGATTCTGATGATGTCACATTACATCATTCTTATCTATGGGAATAACAGATGGACAGAACTGGAGAGGTGAGGACTCTGGAAATGTCTGGAGTGAGATTTATTAATGTGTCTCTCCATAACCAGGATTACAGTGGTGAAGACGACCTCTAGTGATCGCTGTCAGGACCCTGTGTCTGAGGGATGTGAAAGACCCCTGAGCCCAATCACGGGGCCTCCACCTCTCCCCCTGATCCATGTGGACATCAATGACCAGAAGATCCTAGAACTCACCTACAAGATGATGGAGCTGCTGACTGGAGAGGTGACACTGCTGGGAATGCAGGGACATTATACAGTAACACTATGAAGGGATCGGGGGATGACGGTATCATTGTATGTGTCAGGTTCCTATAAGGTGTCAGGATGTCGCTGTCTATTTCTCCATGGAGGAGTGGGAGTATTTAGCAGGACACAGAGATCTGTACAAGGACGTCATAATGGAGGTTCCCCAGCCCCTCACATCTCCAGGTAATAGACAGGACTAAATACACACGGCCTATAATTATCTGTATGTAGAGAATGAATTCAGTCCCTGTATGTGTTTCCTCCAGATCTATCTAGTAAGAGGACAACACCAGAGAGATGTCCCCGTCCTCTTCTTCCACAGGACTGTAACCAAGAAGATCCCAGTGCTCCTCAGGATCATCAGGTAGATGGAGAGAAGGTGTCAGGAGATCTCCCCTATGATGTGTAGACGGCTGTGAAGGTCTTATGCTCAGTCTTGTTTTATCCACCAGTATTATATGTTTTATACTTGTGTGATGAGAACGGTGGAGATGGCAGGATTAGAGCTGATCATAGATGGGACTTCTCCATCTGTCGGTGACTTTTACAATATTTGTTTCAGGGTGAAGATCTGACCCATATTAATACTACAGAGACATATGTGAGGGGTGATGAATGGTGAGTAGTAACCACTGAATCCAGAGAAGTCACAGATTCCTCTCAGTCACTGGCTTTGGCTGCTTCATCGGTGGTGTAGTCCGGCCGTATTACCATGATCACCATTTTGCCTCTAGACCACAACATTCTCCTCCACCCAAAACTGTTCAAATGACTTTGGGCATTGAAAGCCCTTTTCTATAGAACTTACAACCAATTACATTGTTTTTGATCCTAAGGAATTCAGATTACTGCACAATCTCTCCTGAAATGGGGAGCAAAACTATCTCTAATCTTCTGCTCAGGATTCATAGTAGCTCCAATGAGCCACCATAAATGAATGCAACTCTGGTTTACTGTTGTGTAATCTGTATTTGTAGTTTTCAGTTAATGAGATTCTCATGCTCTGGGCGGGGCTTTATGTGGTGCTCTGATTACATTTTTTTTTATTATTTATATAGCACCATTGATTCCATGGTGCTGTACATGAGAGGGGGTTACATACAAATTGCAGATGTCACAGTAAACAAGCTAACAATCACAGATTGATAGAGGGGAGAGAGCACCCTGCCCTTTAGGGCTTACATGCTACAGGATGGTGGGTAAGGAGACAGTAGGTTGGTGGGTCGTAGCAGTTCCGGTGTTGGTTGAGGTGATATCCCCGGTAGTGGTGAGAGAGAAGGAGGTAGCGGGGTCATTGCAGGCTGTAGGCTTTCTTGAAGAGGTGGGTTTTCAGGTTCCGTCTGAAGGATCCAAATGTGGTTGATATTTGGACTTGTTGGGGCAAAGAATTCTAGAGAATTGGGGCAGTTCGGGAGAAGTCTTGGAGGCAGTTGGGTGAGGAGCGAATAATTGTGGAGGTGAGGAGGTCTTGGGAGGACCAGAGATTACGTGAGGGAAGGTATCGGGAGATTAGTTCAGAGGCATATGGGGGAGACAGGTTATAGATGGCCTTGTAGGTCAGTATTAGTAATTTGAACTGGATACGCTGAGGGAGTGGGAGCCAGTGAAGAGATTTGCAGAGGGGAGAAGTGGAGGAGTAGCGAGGAGAGAGATTAATTAGTCGGGCAGCAGAGTTAAGGATGGACTGGAGAGGTGCGAGGGTGTTAGCAGGGAGACCACAGAAAAGAATTCTGCCGTAGTCGAGGCGGGAGATGAGGTCATGCACAAGTATTTTAGTAGGTTGAGGAAAGGACGGGTTCTTGAAATATTTTTGAGCTGGAGGCAAGAGGAGGTAGAAAGAGCTTGGATGTGAGGTTTGAAGCACAGGGCAGAGTCAAAGGTTACTCCGAGGCAGCAGACTTCTGTTACTGGGGAAAGCGTGATGTCATTAATCGTGATAGGTCAGGTAAGGAAGATCTGTGAGATGGAGGAAAGACTTCAGATTTGTCCACATTGAGCTTGAGGAAGCGAGAGGAGATGGAGGAGGATATGGCTGATAGACACTCCGGGATTCTGTACAGCAGAGAGGTGACATCTGGGCCAAAATGTTGTACCCAAAATGTACCCACTCAGAGAGGTAGATCTGAGTGTCATCGGCATAAAGGTGGTACTGGAATCTGTGGGACTTTGAGTTGCCCCAGGCCAAGTGTATAGATTAAGAAGAGTAGGGGTCCTAGAATAGAGGCTTGGGGGACTCCAACAGAGAGAGAGGGTGGGATGAGGAAGGTAGTGTGGGAGTGGGAGACGCTGAATGTGCGGTTGGAAAGGTATGAGGAGATCCAGGATAGGGCGATGTCTTTGATGCCAAAGGAGGAGAGGATATGTAGTAGGAGGCAGTGGTCAACTGTGTCGAATGCAGAAGACAGGTCTAGAAGCAGGAGTAGAGAGTATTGTCCATTTAATTTTGCTGTAATTAGGTTGTTAGTAATTTTGGTCAGGGCTGTCTCAGTGGAGTGATGGGGGCATAAATAAAGATTGTAGATTGTCAAAGAGCAAGTTAGATGATAGATGGGAAGAAAGTTCAGCGTGGACGTGCTGCTCCTGGAGTTTGGAAGCAAATGGGAGCAGTGATATTGGACGATAGCTGGACATTGCGGTTGGGTCGAGGGTTGGCTTTTAAAGGATAGGCGTGATTGTGGCATGTATGAAAGCAGAAGGGAAGGTACCAGACGTTAGTGATAGGTTGAAGAGGTGGGTTAGGGATGAGATAAGTGTGGTGTTGAAGTTGGGGAGGGGATGGGATGTGGTCGAGTGCACAGGTTGTGAGGTGCGATTTGGAGAAGAGACAATTAAGCTCCCCTTCAGCGATGTTGGAGAGGGAGGTTATGGGGTTTGGGCAGTGGTCTGGTATACAAAGGGGTTGTGTTGGTTGAATGATGAAGACTTGGCTTGTTTGGTAGATCTTATTTTTGAAGTGTGTGCCAAATTCCTCGGCAGAGATAAGGGAGGTTGGAGGGGACAGTGGTGTGACCTTTGACCGCACACGGCTATCACATGTGCAGGGGGGCTTATCTTAGTTATCCCACTGCTGTCAACAATGTGATGAAAGCAGCAAGCTTGTCTTGCCCCAACAATTTACCGCAGGGGTTTATTGTAGATATCCCACTGCTGCCACAATATGTCACGAACTGCCGAGATTTATGTATATCCCACTTTCCAGTTCCACTTTGGAGCTCGCAGGCGCCCCCCCTTACCTTCAGGTCAGTCAGAGAACTGCACCTAGGAAGTCGCCGGACGGGCTACTTGTTGTGCAATGGCTATTAGGTCCACTTGCAGTGAGGGAATTATAAATGCTTTGGCCGCAGCTACACAATCTGCCTATAAAACCCGCTCAGTCACTACCAGCTCTACCCACCTAGCCAAAACACACCGCTGCCACCAACTTCTGATTCTCTATATTAATATTTAAAATTAATACAGGGGTTCCGAAGCCAACCCAAATAGTAGCGTAATTAGCTTATAGGCACGTGAATTCGTCACAGAACAAGGAGACGGAACTAATAAATTTTATATTTACTCCAAAAAGTAGGCACTGTTTACAGAGATATAAAAAGATCTTACAATGGGAGACAATTAAAATATGTACATGCCTATAATATTGTGGCTATTGTTGGGCTTATAAAAAAAATTACATCCAGCAAAATGTCACCGGCGATGGCGGCGCCTGCACAGTAGCATCTATATCAACTATATATATATATATATCAGCACAATTTTGGAAACAAATTTTTTTTCCTTAGGAAGTTATAAGGGTTAAAAGCTAAACAGCGATTTCTCATTTTTACAACAAAATTTACAAAACCATTTTTTTTAGGGACCACCTCACCTTTGAAGTGAGTTTGGGGGGGTCAGTATGACAGGAAATACCCAAAAGTGACACCATTGTAAAAACTGCACCCCTAAAGGTACTCAAAATCACATTCAAGAAGTTTCTTAACCCTTCAGGTGCTTCACAGGAATGATTGGAATGTGTAAGGAAAAAATAAACATTTACTTTTCTTTCACAAAAATTTTCATGTAGACCTAATTTTTTTTTTACTTTTGCAAGGGTAACAGGAGAAAATGGATGATACGTTTTGTTTTGAAATTTCTCCTGAGCATGCTGATACCCCATATTTGGGGGAAATCTACTGTGTGTGCGCACGGCAGAGCTCAGAAGGGAAAGCGCACCATTTGACTTTTTGAATGTAAAATTTGCTGGAATAATTAGCGGTTGCCATGTCGCGTTTGGAGAGTCTGAATTCAGCTTACTGGGAGGGATCAGCAAAGGTGCA
Organism: Dendrobates tinctorius; assembly: GCF_039654945.1. Lineage (NCBI taxonomy): Eukaryota > Metazoa > Chordata > Amphibia > Anura > Dendrobatidae > Dendrobates > Dendrobates tinctorius. The sequence continues at coordinate 2,001,775 of NW_027361787.1, read as the reverse complement.
TGAGTGGTCACAGACGTTCGGTGGTCAAGGCTGGTGCGGCGGCAGCGCTCTGTGCTGGTGCGGCGGCAATGCTCTGTGCTGGGGCGGCAGTGCTCTGTGCTGCGAGGGGCCTCCGCCACCATTTTGTCAAAGCCGGAGTCCCCACAGCTCCATTGCTGCGATGCGCCGCAGCATTTGTAAGTATATTCCGACTCTAAAAAATTTTTGGGAAAAAGTGCGTCTTATAGTCCGAAAAATATGGTACATTTTTACCGCTAAAATGTTGTTTTAAGCCCAGATTTTACATTGGAAAATAGGTAGATAAGTATATGGTCAACATAGGTAAAACTATGGGTGTACATAGATGTGTTGTGAACTCTCTTAATCTTACTTTTGAGGCAGGGCTCCCTCTGGTGGATACTGCTGGTAGTGGAGCTGGTCAATTTGATGTTAATCCAACAGCTGCAGAGGATGATTGGAGAAGTGGGGGTAGAGACTGGGAGTACATAAGCGAGCAGACTTCTCTCAGTGGCTGCCGGGGATACTCCTGTCTGTGCATAGTGAGGATATCTGTCTCCTGCCTGATCCTGCATTTTCCAGCTAAGTGTCATTTGCTAAATCCTTTGCATCTGATTTTGCCTTGCTGTCAGGAGTCAGCTGGCTCCCCCTGGGGCTTCTGGCTCCTGCCCTGTATTTTTGTATCTTGTGTTTGTTTGCTCAGTCACCTGCTGTATTAGCCTGTTGCTAGCCTCCATTTCACACCTGAGTGCTGATTTAGTGGGGGCGAGGTTGTGCTAACCTCAGTATTTTTGTGCTTCAGTCATGTTGGAATTTGTAGGGTTTTTGCGTGATTGCAGACAGTGCCTTTTCTGTCCTATCCTATCTAGTCAGTGTGGGCCCCATCATTTGATCAGTCTATTTTCTGTCTGTGTCTCATCTTGTCTCCCCGACAATATATGTTTGGGGGCTGTCTATTCCTTTGGGGATCTGCTCTGGGGCAGTTTAGATTTCACCTTTCTGTCTTTAGGCTTAGTTAGTCCTCCGGCTGTGACGAGGCGTCTAGGGCATCGTAGGAACGCTCCACGGCTACTGCTAGTTGTGTTGTTAAGATCAGGGGTCTGCAATCCGCTGAGTGACCAACCTTTCTGGTGTTCTGGTGGCATAGCCTTTTGCGCTTTCCTCCTCGGTGACCCATTCATAACATAGATAAATTCGAGGAAGGGTGTCATTTCCAATTCCCAGAGGGGTGTCATTTCCAAAATGGGGTCACTTCAGGGGGGATTCTGCTGTTGTTGCCCTTTGGAGAGCCTCTAAGTGCCAGAACACCAGAATTTCCCCTGAAGTGATCCTTTTTGGAAATGACACCCCTCTGGGAATTCATCTATGGATATAGTGACCATTTTCACTACATGGATGATTTCCAGAAACTCTTAGAAGAAGTTTCAGAGCAAAAATTGCAAAAATGTCACTGTAGTGCCCAATATATTGTGCCCAATTTGTGTCTCTGGAGACCTACCCCCGGAAAATGTTAAAAGGAACCTGTCACCCCTCTCAGGCGTTTTTAAGTAAAAGAGCCACCTCCTGTATTTTGTCAAGCAGTGCATGGAAGTCCATAAATTAGTTCCATAAGAATTGATATATCAGCGGTCACTTGTTTGACCTTTTAGATGTGCAGCAGCTGACTACTAATCATACATGCCTGATCTCTCCTGCAATAGGTGAGTGGATTTCTTTTATATTTATTATTAACCCAGATAAGACCCTATTTGTGCTTTTTTGTTCCTATAGTGTACTATATTGAAAGCTGTCATGGAGGCATAAGGCTGGCAATGATGGGCATTGTGGGTAATAGCAAGTATCATGCCTCATTCGTCTCTTGGAACATACACAACATCTTCTCTGGGTGTTCTTTCTTGTTTCAGTTACTGAGATGAGTGCAATAAAATGTCGCTCAGTGAGTCTTCTGACATCAGATTCTAAAGGATTGGCAGGGACAACATTTTCAAAAACAAGATTTTCAGTGATCTTTTCCTGGTAATCAAAACCATTTTTCCAGATGTCCCCAGATAAGTAGGGCATCCTGGTGGGTTTAGTTGGCTGTCTTTCCCCTCATAAATGTGAAATGCTGATGTGTATCCGGTTGAACTCTCGCACATTTTATAGAGCTTTATTCCGAACCTTGCCCTCTTAGAAGGAATAAATTGCGTGAGGTGCAGTCTTCCTTTGAATTTTACAAGGGACTCATCAATGGAAATGTTTTCTGTTGGGGTGTAGAGCTATAAGAACTTTTCTGTCAAGTATTCGATGATGGGTCTGATTTTGAATAGTCTGTCATGTTCTGGGACATCTCTGGGCAGGCATTGACTATTGACGTTAAAATGCCAAAATCTCATGAGCATTTCATAACGGGTCCTAGGAAGAATGGCAGAAAACATAGTGGTGGCTTGAACAGGGCGTTTGGACAAATAGGACTGAATGATCGTTTTTTAACAAGCCCCATAGCGAATGTAAGTCCTAAAAATGTTTTAATTTCTAGGATATTAGTTGGTGCCATAAATTTGACCTAGCATAATAGGATCGTGGATTCTGGCTGATGAATTTGGACGCATATAAATTTGTAGGACAATATGCTCTTGCAAGCTATCTGTCATAAACAAATTAAAAAAATTAATTGGTCCAAAATTTTCCACCTCCACATTTATACCAGGAGTGGCATTAAAATTAGGGATGAATGGAGTAGCCGAATCCGAAGCCTCCCTTCTGAGAAATGCTACATCAAGAGGCAAAGCCCCTTGGACATTGGTGTGCGCCAATTCGCGAGCACTAGGGACGCTAGTACTGGGCATTGTTCCCTGAGTTGGTGACATTTCTCCAGAAGCGCTATTTGTCCTTCTTGTTGTACTGGTCCTTGTGTGAGGATGGACCAGAATCACTGCTCATTTCTGAGCTATCACTGTGGCTGCTAATAAAGCCCTCGCCATCCTCATCGCCATCTGACACTGCACTTTCTTCACTGTCAGAACATAAAAGTGCATAAGCCTCCTCTGCACTATAAAACTGACGGGCCATTTTATTCGTTTTTATTTTTTTTCCCGTAAGTAGAAAACTACGACGTGACTGATGTGACCTAATTATTGGGGAGACAATTGAGAAAAGCCTAATTCTTTAGCCTACCTGTTATGAACAGGTCACCGAGGAGGATGGCAGGAATAGGCTAGGCCACCAGAAAACCAGAAAGGTTGGTCACTTAGCGGATTGCAGATCCCTAGTCCTAACAACACAACTAACAGCAGCCGTGGAGCGTACCTATGATACCCTTGATGCCTTGGCACAGCCGGAGAGCTAGCAAAGCCTAAAGCAAGAAAGGTGAAATCTAAACTGCCCTGGAGTAGACCCCAAAGGAATAGATAGCCCCCAAACATATATCGTCGGTGAGACAAGATAAAACACAAACGCAGGCAGAAAATAGACTGAGCAAATAATGGGGCCCAAGCTGGCTAGATAGGCTAGGAAAGGAAAGACACTGTCTGCAATCACGCAAAAAACCCTGAAAAATCCAACATGTCTGATGTACAAAAAAACACTGAGGTCTCACGACCTCGCCCCCACTATATCAGCTTTCTGATATGAACTGGAAGCAAAGCAAAAGAGACTAATATAACAGGGGATTGAACAAACTGACACAAGCTGTAACATATGGAGCGGTGGTCTCTTACAGCCCCCAGCAGGGAGCAAGCTGAACCCTCACAACAAGCAGAAAGAGACAAAACCAGATCAGATGCAAAGGATTAGCACATGAACAACTTAGCTGAACATTGCAGGATCAGGGCAGGAGACATCAGACCTCAGAATGCACAGGAAAGCAATCATCACCCGGGATTGAAGGAAGTCTGCTGACTTAAATACTCTAATCAGTAACCCCAGATCTCCAATCGTCATCATCATCAGGTGGCAGACCTCTGTCAATCCGGCCAGCTCCACTACCTCCAGTAACCACCAGAGGGAGCCCTGACCCAGAAGTAAGAGAATTCACAATACCTACCCCTAACTTTAGAATAAACCCTAACTTTAGCCCAACAGTAACCCTAACTTTAACCCTAACTATCCTATAAAGAGAGCACGGCACTCAGGAATAGTTTGGTTGTTGGTGCTCAAGTCGGATATCCAACCCATCAATCAAAAATGACAAAAATCTTGGCACTCAATATGTGAAATATTCAGACACTTTTATTTTGTGCATCCAGACAGAAAGGTTTAAAAGTTTTCAGTCTTACACACAGGGCAGCCAGACCACGGACCAGGGCTTCACCAGTGCAATTCAATTCTAGAGGTTGTATAACCACTGCTATCAGTGCTGTCTTCACTCCTTATTTTAGTGACCCTAGAGGTCCTTTTTCTGAAGCCCTACGCTGTACAGCTGCCTGTTCTAATTTTGGACGGCTCAGTCCACATACGCTTTCCAGACGCCAGCCATTTAACATTTCCACTGGCCATCCAGGCTCTCTACTTTGTCCTTCTTTTGGCTACCATTGGAAGGATTTATTTATTTCAGTAAACGAGATTTTTCTGATGAAGGTCCTATGCTGGACTGAAAACGTTTAAACCTTTCTGTATGGATGCACAAAATAAAAGTGTCTGAATATTTCACATATTGAGTGCCAAGATTTTTGTCATTTTTAACCCTAACTATAGCACTAACCCTAACCTGCCTTAGTTGTTTTTTTACTTTATAGCACAATCGCTGACTGACACAGCTGGTGCCAGCAGCACTTGTAACACTGTTTCTCCTCTAATCTCTCACTGACAGGAGATCTGAGGAGAAACAGTGTTTTTATGATGCAGATTGCCCGGGAAAGTTCGCTGCTACAACAAACTTTCCTAGTGATTTGTCTCGTTGCCTGGTGTGATGCTGACATCATAAGGACCTGAACCAACCAGGTCTCAATGAGGTCGAGGGTCACAGGATACGTTGTGCGCTGGAATCCCCTCGTTATAAGGTACATGGGGGCCTGATGAGCACAAAACCGCCGACCGTAGATAAACGTCAGTGCTGCACAAAGCCCTGCTAGCGCCGACATTTATGTACTATTGGTGGTCACAAAGCGGTTAAGTTAAAGGCACCATAATTTCTGTCCAGGCCTAATTCATGAGTTTTATTTTTTTTAAAGTACTGTGGAAGCATGGTTGAAAAGCAATATCTGACTTTCATTTGCTTCAAGTTATTTCTGTGACCATTGTGGGTTTATCTGTCAGTAAACGAGGGGTTCCAACAATTTTGACCACGTGTGTAGGAGGAGTGAATATTTTGACTCCACAGCCTCTTTCTGGAAATTAACACGCAGTGGATGTTGGAGAGTGAAAATTACACATTTGCCATTTTCTTACCCAGCACATAGTGCCCAGATTGTGCTCCAGGAGACACACACCAAAAATTAAGTGGGTTCTTCTCACTATAATATTGCTGAATACAGGGATCCTAAATGTTGTTGGCGCACACTGCAAGACTCCGAAGTGAGAGCGGATTTTGCTGGATTGGTTTATAGAAACCTTGTTGCTTTTCAACAGCCTTTGGGCCACTAATAGTGTGGGAACCTCTGTTTTTCCACTGACAGATGATGGACCCGAGTGGGGACTTGTTTTTGTGAGATGAGAATTGGTATTATTTTCGCCTACATAACATTGATTGGTTTCTTTTTATTTGATATTTGGGAGGCAGAATGAACAAACAGTTGAACACCGCACACTACTGGCTCATCCAACAAGGTTTTCTATTAGACTGTGAACTGTCATTGTCTTGGTAAATAATTAAAGTTTTTACATAAACTGTCCATAAAAATGGCAAGCTAAGTAGAAATGTTCAAAAATATAAAACTCAAGGATATTTTATTAATAAGTAATAATTGTTTTTATCTTAGCAGATGACTGTACCAGGAGATCAGAGGGACAGCTGACATATTCAACTTTTAAATCGGATGATCTTGAGATCCTACAAGCTACAACTGAAGTGATTGCTATTACTCCAGATATATCATCATCCATTCACAGCAAAGATCTGTCATCTGATCCTATGAAACAGGTCCCATCTTCTGATTCATTACTGACTACTAAGGAAAATCAAAGTAAAAAAAGAGGCAATAAAAAACAAACTGCTCCTAAAGCAAAGAAGTCATTTTCCTGTTCAGAATGTGCGAAATGTTTTGCACATAAATCACTGCTTGTTACTCACCATAGAACTCACACAGGAGAGAAGCCTTTTTCCTGTTCAGAATGTGGGAAATGTTTTAACCAGAAAGGGAATCTTGATGATCACCAAAGAACCCACACAGGAGAGAAGCCTTTTTCATGTACAGAATGTGGGAAACGTTTTAACCAGAAATCAGATTTGGTTAATCACCATAGAACTCACACAGGGGAGAAGCCTTTTTCCTGCTCAGAATGTGGGAAATGTTTTAACCATAAAGGGAATCTTGTTAAACACCAAAGAATTCACACAGGCGAAAAGCCTTTTTCATGTTCAGAATGTGGGAAATGTTTTGCACGTAAATCACATTTTGTTAGCCACCAGAGAGCTCACACAGGAGAGAAGCCATATTCATGTTCAGAATGTGGGAAATGTTCTAAACGGAAAGCTCTTCTTGTTAGACATCGGAGCAGTCACACAGAGTAGAAGCCTTTTTCATTTTCTTAATGTGGGAAATATTTTACTTGGAAATCAACTGTTAATAAATATCAGAGACGTCACATAGGGGAGAAGCCTTTTTTATGTTCATAGCAGGGTGTTATGAATGAGTCACCGTAGGAGGCAAAAACAGAAATACTAGCTAAGTCCAGAAAACCAGAGAAGTTGGCAGCTATCGGATTGCAGACCCCTGAACCTATCAACAACAACTAGCAGTAGCTGTGGGGGGTTCCTACGGTGCCCTAGACCCCTCGATCACAGCCGGAGAACTAAATAACCTAAAGACAGAAAGGGAAATCTAAACTGCCCCAGAGCAGACCCCAAAGCAATAGGCAGCCCCCAACATATAATGACGGTGAAGCAAGATGAAAAAACATTCACACAGATAGAAAGATAGGCTGAGCAAATGATGGGGCCCAAGCTAACTAAATAGGACAGGATAGAAAAGCTGCTGTCTGCAATCCACCAAAACCCTATCAAAACAAGAGCCAACAGACTGATAGGGAAAAAAGCCCTGAAGACGCTAGGCTTCAAAAGACTATATCAGTACTCAGGTATTTTCTGAAGACAGAGCAAAAAGGAATTCAGCTCACCCCAGCAGGGAATGGCAGAATTCCAGAAAAACAAGGCAAAACAAAACCAAAACACAAATGCAAAAAGCAGAGCAGAAAACTTAACTTTTGAGGAGCAGGAATCAGACTGGTCTCCTAGAATCCCTCTGAGAAATCACTAGCAAGGCAGAAGGACGTCGGCTGCCTTATATCCAGTCAGCAATTCCAGCCACCCAGTCATCATCATCCTGCTCAGGTGCTTGGTAATCAGCCTCACTACCTTCCTTCACAGAAGAGGGAGTTCATCAGACCTCAATGGTGAAGGGGAAAATTAACTCACAACAGCAGGGCTGTTGAGTCGGTAAGCCAAACCTGCGACTCCGACTCCTCAATTTCCCTTACACCGACTCCAACTCCCACATATATTGCTTATATTTAAGTGAAAAATTTATTGTTGTACAATGTGAACAACAGACATTTAATCATTTCTATGATCCAATAATCAAGATATGTAGATAGAACATAATATCTATTTATTGGAATACAACTTTATAACACAAAAAACTAATAAATTGTAAATATGTAATACACTGTATACATGTATACGGTACAGACCAAAGTTTGGACACACCTCCTCATTCAAAGAGTTTTCTTTATTTTCATGACTATGAAAATTGTAGATTCATTCTGAAGGCATCAAAACAATGAATTAACACATGTGGAATTATATAATTAAAGTGTGAAACAACAGAAAATATGTCATATTCTAGATTCTTCAAAGTAGACACTTTTTGCTTTGATTATTGCTTTGCACACTCTTGGCATTCTCTTGATGACCTTCAAGTGGTAGTCACCAGAAATGGTCTTCCAACAGTCTTGAAGGAGTTCCCAGAGATGCTTAGCACTTGTTGGCCCTTTGGCCTTCACTCTGTGGTCCAGCTCACCCCAAACCATCTCGATTGGGTTCAGGTCTGGTGACTGTGGAGGCCAGGTCATCTGGCGTAGCACCCCATCACTCTCCTTCTTGGTCAAATAGCCCTTACACAGCCTGGAGGTGCGTTTGAGGCCATTGTCCTGTTGAAAAATAAATGATGGTCCAACTAAACACAAACCGGATGGTATAGCATGCCGCTGCAAGATGCTGTGGTAGCCATGCTGGTTCAGTATGCCTTTAATTTTGAATAAATCCCCAACAGTGTCACCAGCAAAGCACCCCCACACCATCTCCATGCTTCACGGTAGGAACCAGGCATGTAGAGTCCATCCGTTCACCTTTTCTGCGTCGTACAAAGACACGGTGGTTGGAACCAAAGATCTCAAATTTGGACTCATCAGACCAAAGCACAGATTTCCACTGGTCTAATGTCCATTCCTTGTGTTCTTAGCCCAAACAAGTCTCTTCTGCTTGTTGCCTGTCCTTAGCAGTGGTTTCCTAGCAGCTATTTTACCATGAAGGCCTGCTGCACAAAGTCTCCTCTTAACAGTTGTAGAGATGTGTCTGCTGCTAGAACTCTGTGTGGCATTGACCTGGTTTCTAATCTGAGCTGCTGTTAACCTGCGATTTCTGAGGCTGGTGACTCGGATGAACTTATCCTCCGCAGCAGAGGTGACTCTTGGTCTTCCTTTCCTGGGGCGGTCCTCATGTGAGCCAGTTTCTTTGTAGCGCTTGATGGTTTTTGCCAATGCACTTGGGGACACTTTCAAAGTTTTCCCAATTTTTCAGACTGACTGACCTTCATTTCTTAAAGGAATGATGGCCACTCGTTTTTCTTTACTGCTTTTTTCTTACCATAATACAAATTCTAACAGTCTATTCAGTAGGACTATCAGCTGTGTATCCACCAGACTTCTGCACAACACAACTGATGGTCCCAACCCCATTTATAAGGCAAGAAATCCCACTTATTAAACCTGACAGGCCACACCTGTGAAGTGAAAACCATTTCCGGTGACTACCTCTTGAAGCTCATCAAGAGTGTGCAAAGCAGTAATCAAAGCAAAAGGTGGCTACTTTGAAGAACCTAGAATATAAGACATATTTTCAGTTGTTTTATAAAAGGGGGGTTAAGAGAAGAAATAATACTCGCATGCATCTGTATTGGCTTATGACAGGTCGCTGATCCCTCACTGACCTGCCCCCATTATTACATAATGCATATAATAGCATTGATATTATTGGTGATAATTTATTGGTGATAATGCCTATAATATTGTGGTCATTGTGAGGCTTAGAAAAAAAATTACATCCAGCACAATGTCACTGGCGATGGCGGCGCCTGCACAGTAGTATCTATATCAACTATATATATATCAGCACAATTTTGGAAACAAAATTTTTTTCCTTAGGAAGTTATAAGGGTTAAAAGCTAAAGATAGGGTGCGCAGATCGCAAGCATCCATGTGCGATAGTAGGCGGTGATGACCGGATGGGGCGGGCAGGGAGTCGGCAGGGGGCGGGGCTTAGCGGCGCCGTGCGCTGCGTCGAATAAACTCTAGTGTGAAACTAGCCTTAGCCTGTTGCTAGCCGCCATTTCACACCTGAGTGCTGATTTAGTGGGGGCGAGGTTGTGCTAACCTCAGTATTTTTGTGCTTCAGTTGTGTTGGAATTTTTAGGGTTTTTGCGTGATTGCAGACAGTGCCTTTTCTGTCCTGTCCTATCTAGTCAGTGTGGGCCCCATCATTTGATCAGTCTATTTTCTGTCTGTGTCTCATCTTGTCTCCCCGACAATATATGTTTGGGGGCTGTCTATTCCTTTGGGGATCTGCTCTGGGGCAGTTTAGATTTCACCTTTCTGTCTTTAGGCTTAGTTAGTCCTCCGGCTGTGACGAAGCGTCTAGGGCATCGTAGGAACGCTCCACGGCTACTGCTAGTTGTGTTAAGATCAGGGGTCTGCAATCCGCTGAGTGACCAACCTCTCTGGTGTTCTGGTGGCATAGCCTTTTGCGCTTTCCTCCTCGGTGACCCATTCATAACATAGATGAATTCGAAGAAGGGTGTCATTTCCAATTCCCACAGGGGAGTCATTTCCAAAATGGGGTCACTTCAGGGGGGGATTCTGCTGTTGTTGTACTTTGGAGAGCCGCTAAGTTCCAGAACACCAGAATTTCCCCTGAAGTGACCCTTTTTGGAAATGACACCCCTCTGGGAATTCATCTATGGATATAGTGACCATTTTCACTACATGGATGATTTCCAGAAACTCATAGAAGAAGTTTCAGAGCAAAAATTGCAAAAATGTCATTGTAGTGCCCAATATATTGTGCCCAATTTGTGTCTCTGGAGACCTACCCCGGAAATTGTTAAAAGGAACCTGTCACCCCCTTCAGGCGTTTTTAAGTAAAAGAGCCACCTCCTGTATTTTGTCAAGCAGTGCATGGAAGTCCATAAATTAGTTCCATAAGAATTGATATATCAGCGGTCACTTGTTTGACCTTTGGACGTGAAGCAGCTGACTACTAATTGTACGTGCCTGATCTCTCCTGCAATAGGTGAGTGGATTTCTTTTATATTTATTATTAACCCAGATAAGACCCTATTTGTGCTTTTTTGTTCCTATAGTGTACTATTTTGAAAGCTGTCATGGAGGCATAAGGCTGGCAATGATGGGCATTGTGGGTAATAATAGCGGGTATCATGCCTCATTCCTCTCTTGGAACATACACGACATCTTCTCTGGGGGTTCTTTCTTGTTTCAGTTACTGAGATGAGTGCAATAAAATGTCGCTCAGTGAGTCTTCTGACATCAGATTCTAAAGGATTGGCGGGGACAACATTTTCAAAAACAAGATTTTCAGTGATCTTTTCCTGGTAATCAAAACCATTTTTCCAGATGTCCCCAGATAAGTAGGGCATCCTGGTGGGTTTAGTTGGCTATCTTTCCCCTCATAAATGTGAAAAGCTGATGTGTATCCGGTTGAACTCTCGCACATTTTATAGAGCTTTATTCCGAACCTTGCCCTCTTAGAAGGAATAAATTGCTTGAGGTGCAGTCTTCCTTTGAATTTTACAAGGGACTCATCAATGGAAATGTTTTCTGTTGGGGTGTAGAGCTATAAGAACTTTTCTGTCAAGTCTTCGATGATGGGTCTGATTTTGAATAGTCTGTCATGTTCTGGGACATCTCTGGGCAGGCATTGACTATTGACGTTAAAATGCCAAAATCTCATGAGCATTTCATAACGGGTCCTAGGAAGAATGGCAGAAAACATAGGGGTGGCTTGAACAGGGCGGTTGGACAAATAGGACTGAATGATCGTTTTTTAACAAGCCACATAGCGAATATAAGTCCTAAAAATGCTTTCATTTCTAGGACATTAGTTGGTTCCATAAATTTGACCTAGCATAATAGGATCGTGGATTCTGGCTGATGAATTTGGACGCATATAAATTTGTAGGACAATATGCTCTTGCAAGCTATCTGTCATAAACAAATTAAAAAAATTAATTGGTCCAAAATTTTCCACCTCCACATTTATACCAGGAGTGGCATTAAAATTAGGGATGAATGGAGTAGCCGAATCCGAAGCCTCCCTTCTGAGAAATGCTACATCAAGAGGCAAAGCCCCTTGGACATTGGTGTGCGCCAATTCGCGAGCACTAGGGACAACGCTAGTACTGAGCATTGTTCCCTGAGTTGGAGACATTTCTCCAGAAGCGCTATTTGTCCTTCTTGTTGTACTGGTCCTTGTGTGTGAGGATGGACCAGAATCACTGCTCATTTCTGAGCTATCACTGTGGCTGCTAATAAAGCCCTCGCCATCCTCATCGCCATCTGACACTGCACTTTCTTCACTGTCAGAACATAAAAGTGCATAAGCCTCCTCTGCACTATAATACTGGCGGGCCATTTTATTCGTTTTTATTTTTTTTCCGTAAATAGAAAACTACGACGTGACTGACGTGACCTAATTATTGGGGAGACAATTGAGAAAAGCCTAATTCTTTAGCCTACCTGTTATAAACAGGTCACCGAGGAGGATGGCAGGAATAGGCTAGGCCACCAGAAAACCAGAAAGGTTGGTCACTTAGCGGATTGCAGACCGCTAGTCCTAACAACACAACTAACAGCAGCCGTGGAGGGTACCTACAATACCCTTGATGCCTTGGCACAGCCGGAGAGCTAGCTAAGCCTAAAGCAAGAAACGTGAAATCTAAACTGCTCTGGAGTAGACCCCAAAGGAATAGATAGCCCCCAAACATATATTGTCGGTGAGACAAGATGAAACACAAACACAGGCAGAAAATAGACTGAGCAAATGATGGGGCCCAAGCTGACTAGATAGGATAGGAAAGGAAAGACACTGCAATCACGCAAAACCCTGAAAAATCCAACATGTCTGATGTACAAAAAAACACTGAGGTCTCACGACCTCGCCCCCACTATATCAGCATTCTGGTATGAACTGGAAGCAAAGCAAAAGAGACTAATATAACAGGGGACTGAACAAACTGACACAAGCTGTAACATATGGAGCGGTGGTCTCTTACAGCCCCCAGCAGGGAGCAAGCTGAACCCTCACAAAAAGCAGAAAGAGACAAAACCAGATCAGATGCAAAGGATTAGCATATGAACAACTTAGCTGAACATTGTAGGATCAGGGCAGGAGACGTCAGACCTCAGAATGCACAGGAAAGCAATCATCACCAGGGATTGAAGGAAGTCTGCTGACTTAAATACTCCAATCAGTAACCCCAGATCTCCAATCGTCATCATCATCAGGTGGCAGACCTCTGTCAATCCGGCCAGCTCCACTACCTCCAGTAACCACCAGAGGGAGCCCTGACCCAGAAGTAAGAGAATTCACAACATCTACCCCTAACTTTAGAATAAACCCTAACTTTAGCCCAACAGTAACCCTAACTTTAACCCTAACTATAGCACTAACCCTAACCTGCCTTAGTTGTTTTTTTACTTTATAGCACAATCGCTGACTGACACAGCTGGTGCCAGCAGCACTTGTAACACTGTTTCTCCTCTAATCTCTCACTGACAGGAGATCTGAGGAGAAACAGTGTTTTTATGATGCAGATTGCCCGGGAAAGTTCGCTGCTACAACAAACTTTCCTAGTGATTTGTCTCGTTGCCTGGTGTGATGCTGACGTCATAAGGACCTGAACCAACCAGGTCTCAATGAGGTCGAGGGTCACAGGATACGTTGTGCGCTGGAATCCCCTCGTTATAAGGTACATGGGGGCCTGATGAGCACAAAACCGCCGACCGTAGATAAACGTCAGTGCTGCACAAAGCCCTGCTAGCGCCGACATTTATGTACTATTGGTGGTCACAAAGCGGTTAAGTTAACCCCTTCACTACCAAGGGTGGTTTGCACGTTAACTCCCGGGCCAATTTTTACAATTCTGACCACTGTACCTTTATGAGGTCATAACTCTGGAACGCTTTCATGGATCCCGGTGATTCTGACATTGTTTTCTCGTGACATATTGTACTTCATGGTAGTGGTAAAATTGCATTCAAATAACTTGCATTTATTTGTGAAAAAAACGGAAATTTGGCGAAAATTTTGAAAATTTCGCAATTTTCCAACTTTGAATTTTTATGCCCTTAAATCACAGCGATACGGCACACAAAAAACTTAATACATAACATTTCCCACATGTTTACTTTACATCAGCACAATTTTGGAACCCAAATTTTTTTTTGTTAGGAAGTTATAAGGGTTAAAAATTGACCAGCGATTTCTCATTTTTGCAACACCATTTTATTTTTAGGGACCACTTCACATTTGAAGCCACTTTGAGGGGTCTATATGATAGAAAATACCCAAAAGTGACACCATTATAAAAACTGCACCCCTTAAGGTGCTTAAAACCACATTCAAGAAGTTTATTAACCCTTTAGGTGCATCACAGGAATTTTTTGAATATTAAAAAAAAAATGAACATTTAACTTTTTTTCACAAAAAAAATACTTCAGGTTCAATTTTCTTTATTTTACCAAGGGTAACAGGAGAAATTGGACTGCAAAAGTTATTGTGCAATTTGTCCTGAGTACGCTGATACCTGATATGTGGGGGGGAACCACTGTTTCGGCGCATGGCAGACCTCAGTAGGGAAGGAGCGCTGTTTGACTTTTTCAATGCAAAATTGGCTGGAATTCAGATCGGACGCCATGTCGCGTTTGGAGAGCCCCTGATGTACCTAAACAGTGGAAACCCCCCAAGTGACCCCATTTTGGAAACTAGACCCCCCAAGGAACTTATCTAGATATGTGGTGAGAACTTTGAACCCACAAGGGCTTCACAGAAGTTTATAACGTACAGCGGTACAATTAAAAAATCATATTTTTTCCACAAAAATGATCTTTTCACCCCCAATTTTTATTTTTCCAAGGGTAACAGGACCCTAAAAGTTATTGTGCAATTTGTCCCGAGTACGCTGATACCCCATATGTGGGTGTAAATGACTATTTGGGCGCATAGCAGAGCTTGGAAGGGAAGCAGCGCCATTTGACGTTTTTGGCTAGAATTGAGATCGGACACCATGTCGCGATTGGAAAACCCCTGATGTACCAAAACAGTGGAAATCCCCCACAAATGACACCATTTTGGAATCTAGACCCCCCAAGGAACTTATCTAGATGTGTGGTGAGAACTTTGAACCCCCAAGGGCTTCACAGAAGTTTATAACGTACAGCAGTACAATTAAAAAATCATATTTTTTCCACAAAAATGATCTTTTCACCCTCAATTCTTATTTTTCCAAAAGTAACAGGACCCTAAAAGTTATTGTGCAATTTATCCTGAGTACGCTGATACCCCACATGTGGGTATAAACCACTATTTGGGCGCATGGCAGAGCTCGGAAGGGAAGCAGCGCCATTTGACGTTTTTGGCTGGAATTGAGATCAGACACCATGTCGCGTTAGGAAAGCCCCTGATGTACCAAAACAGTAGAAACCCCCCACAAATGACACCATTTTGGAAACTAGACCCCCCAAGGAACTTATCTAGATGTGTGGTGAGCACTTTGAACCCCCCAGTGCTTCACTGAAGTTTATAACGTCCGGGCGTGAAAATAAAAAAATCGTATTTTTTCCACAAACATGATCTTTTAGTCCCCATTTTTTTATTTTCCCAAGGGTAACAGGAGAAATTGGACCCCAAAAGTTGTTGTCCAATTTGTCCTGAGTACGCTGATACCTCATATGTGGGAGAAAACTACTGTATGGGCACACGTCGGGGCTCGGAAGGGAAGTAGTGACATTTTGGAATGCAGACTTTGATGGATTGGTCTGCGGGTGTCATGTGCGTTTGGAGAGCCCCTGATGTACCTAAACAGTGGAAACCCCCCACAAGTGACCCCATTTTGGAAACTAGACCCCCTAATGAACTTATCTAGATGTGTGGTGAGCACTTTGAACCCCCCAGTGCTTCACAGAAGTTTATAACGACCGGGCGTGAAAATAAAAATATCGTATTTTTTCAACAAACATCATCTTTTAGTCCCCATTTTTTTTATTTTCCCAAGGGTAACAGGAGAAATTGGACCCCAAAAGTTGTTGTCCAATTTGTCCTGAGTACGCTGATACCTCATATGTGGGAGAAAACTACTGTATGGGCACACGTCGGGGCTCGGAAGGGAAGTAGTGACGTTTTGGAATGCAGACTTTGATGGATTGGTATGCGGGTGTCATGTGCGTTTGGAGAGCCCCTGATGTACCTAAACTATTGAAACTCCCCACAAGTGACCCCATTTTGGAAACTAGACCCCCCACGGAGCTTATCTAGATGTGTGGAGAGCACTTTGAACCCCCAAGTGCTTCACAGAAGTTTATAACGCCTGGGCGTGAAAATAAAAAAAACATTTTTTTCCGCAAAATTATATTTTTGCCCCCAATTTTTTATTTTCCTAAGGGTAACAGGAGAAATTGGACCCCAAAAGTTGTTTTGTAATTTGTCCTGAGTAGGCTGATACCCTACATGTGGGGGTAAAACACTGTTTGTGCACATGGCAGAGCTTGGAAGGGAAGGAGCACCATTTGACTTTTTCAACGCAGAATTGGCTGGAATTGAGATCAGACGCCATGTTGCCTTTGGAGAGCACCTGATGTGCCCAAACAGTGGAAACCCCCAATTATAACTCCAACCCGAACCTCAACACACCCCTAACCCTAATCTGAGCCCTAGCCCTAACCCTAGCCCTAACCCTAGCCCTAACCCTAGCGGTAAAATGGAAATAAATACATTTTCTTTTAGTTTTATTATTTTTCCCTAACTAAGGGGGTGATAACGGGGGGTTTGATTTACGATTTATGGCGGTTTTTATGTTTGGCGGCTGTCACACGCTAAAAGACGCTTTTTATTGTAAAAATAGTTTTTGCATCACCACATATTGTGAGCTATAATTTTTCCGTATTTTGACCCACCGAGTCATGTGAGGTCTTATTTTTTGCGGGACAAGTTGACGTTTTTATTGGTACCATTTTCGGGCACGTGACATTTTTTGATCGCTTTTTATTCCGATTTTTGGGGAGCAGAATGAACAAAAACCAGCGTTTCATGAATTTCTTTTGGGGGGGTGCGTTTACACCGTTCCGCGTGCGGTAAAATTGATAACGCATTTTTATTCTCCGGGTCGGTACGGTTACAGCGATACCTCATTTAGGTCGTTTTTTTATGTTTTGTCGGTTTTTTGCAATGAAAACTATTTTATATAAAAAATAATTATTTTTGTATCGCTTTATTCTGCGAGCTATAACTTTTTTATTTTTTTGTGGATGATGCTGTATGGTGGCTCGTTTTTTGCGGGACAAGATGACGTTTTCAGCGGTACCATGCATATTTATATCTGCCTTTTTGATCGCGCGTTATTGCACTTTTTGTTCAGTGGTATGATAATAAATCATTATTTTTTGCTTCGTTTTTTATTTTTTAAGGGGTTCGCTAAAGGGGTTAACTAATGGGACAGTTTTATAGGGCAGGTCATTACGGACGCGGCGATACCAAATATGTGTACTTTTATTGTTTTTGGTTTTTTTTATTTTGGATAAATGGATTTATTGGGGAATATTTTTTTTTTTTTTACTAATTTATTTAGCGATTTTTTTTTAATTATTTTTAACACTTTTTTTTTACTTTATTACCTTGTCCCAGGTGGGACATCACTGTCCTGTGACAGATCGCTGATCTGTCACATCACAGATCACTGTGACAGATCAGCGATCTGACACAGGCACTGCTGAAGGCTTCCTCATGCCTGCGCTTTGCAGGCACTGAGGAAGCCAGCTTCCTCAGGCCCCTGAAGGCCCCCGTCGCCATCTTGGATTCGGGGGCCTGGAGGAAAGGAGCCCCCCGCAGCAGCGCTGCACATTCCGCTGCCGTGGGGGGCTCAGGGAAGCACGGAGGGAGCCCCCTCCCTGCCGATGCTTCCCTTTAACCCCCGGTACACCGCGATCGCGTTTGATCGCGGTGTGCAAGGGGTTAACGTGTCGGGGGCGGTCCGTGACCGCCCCTGACACATTGTGCCGGGTGTCAGCTATGATAATTAGCTGACACTCGGCCACGATCAGCGGCGCTCACCACGTGGGCGCCGCTGATCGCGATGACGTAATATTCCGTCCATGGTAATTAGGTCCATGGTCACATGGACGGAATATTACGTCAATTGTAGGTAAGGGGTTAAAGGCACCATAATTTCTGTCCAGGCCAAATTCATAAGTTTTATTTTTTTAAAAGTACTGTGGAAGCATGGTTGAAAAGCAATATCTGACTTTCATTTGCTTCAAGTTATTTCTGTGACCATTGTGGGTTTATCTGTCAGTAAACGAGGGGTTCCAACAATTTTGACCACGTGTGTAGGAGGAGTGAATATTTTGACTCCACAGCCTCTTTCCGGAAATTAACACGCAGTGGATGTTGGAGAGTGAAAATTACACATTTGCCATTTTCTTACCCAGCACATAGTGCCCAGATTGTGCTCCAGGAGACACACACCGCAAATTAAGTGGGTTCTTCTTCCTATAATATTGCAAAATACAGAGATCCTAAATGTTGTTTGCGCACACTGCAAGACTCCGACATGAGAGCGGATTTTGCTGGATTGGTTTATAGAAACTCTGTTGCTTTTCAACAGCCTTTGAGCCACTAATAGTGTGGGAACCTCTGTTTTTCCACTGACAGATGATGGACCTGAGTGGGGACTTGTTTTTTGTGAGATGAGAATTGGTATTATTTTCGCCTACATAACATTGATTGTTCATTCTGCCTCCCAAATATCAAATATAAAGAAACCAAACAGTTGAACACCACACACTACTCGTTCATCCTTCAAGGTTTTATGTTAGACTGTGAACTGTCATTGTCTTGGTAAATAATTATAGTTTTTTTTACATAGCTTGCCATTTTTATAGACAGTTTAAATAGAAATGTTCAAAAATATAAAACTCAAGGATATTTTATTAAAAAAATAATTGTTTTTATCTAAGCAGATGACTGTACCAGGAAAGCAGAGGGACAGCTGACATCTTCAGATTTTAAATCTGATGATCTTGAGATCTTACAAGATACAACTAAAGTGAATGCCATTACTCCAGATATATCATCATCCATTCACAGCAAAGATCTGTCATATAAGCCTATGAAACAGGTCCCATCTCCTGATTCATTACTGACTACTAAGGAAAATCAAAGTAAAAAAAGATTCATTAAAAAACAAACTGCTCCTAAAGCAAAGAAGCCTTTTTCCTGTTCAGAATGTGGGAAACGTTTTAACCGGAAATCAGATTTGGTTAATCACCATAGAACTCACACAGGGGAGAAGCCTTTTTCCTGCTCAGAATGTGAGAAATGTTTCAACCATAAAGGGAATCTTGTTAAACACCAAAGAACTCACACAGGGGAGAAGCCTTTTTCTTGTTCAGAATGTGGAAAATGTTTTGCATGTAAATCACATTTTGTTAGCCACCAGAGAGCTCACACAGGAGGGAAGCCATATTCATGTTCAGAATGTGGGAAATGTTCTAAACGGAAAGCTCTTCTTGTTAGACATCGGAGCAGTCACACAGAGGAGAAGCCTTTTTCATTTTCTTAATGTGGGAAATATTTTACTTGGAAATCAACTGTTAATAAATATCAGAGACGTCACATAGGGGAGAAGCCTTTTTTATGTTCATAGTGTTGAAATAGTTTTAACGGAAATTGGATCTTCTTAAATGGGTTGTCTCTTGTCATTCCTCATGTTTGCTGACAAAACTAAACTTTATTAATTCCAAATCTAAAATTGTACCCATAATTCACCCCCTGCAGGTTAGTCAGTAACATAGTAACATAGCTATTAAGGTTGAAGGAAGACTTTAAGTCCATTTAGTTCAACCCATATCCTAACCTAGCATGTGTGTGTGTGGGGATCAAGCAGAGAGTAGAGTGTGTGTGGGGGGTCAGGCAGAGAGTAGAGTGCGTGTGGGGATCAAGCAGAGAGTAGAGTGTGTGTGGGGGCTAGGCAGGAAGTGTCTGAGGTCTGGTTTTTAATTTTTTCCTAATTTTTTTTCCTGACTTTTTGGAGCTGAAACTAAAGTTTTTGAATTTTTTTGTTCAATTTTTTCTTCAAAAACTCCTTGAGATACTCATCTTAAAGAAGTGGTGAAATCTTGCTCTTATTCTTCATGGCAGATTTCCATAAATTGGTAATACTGGAAGGGCATCTGTGTATGATTTGGGAGAAAGTTTAAAAAAAATAGAGACATGTAAAATAAAACAGCTTGATCTCTGCTTGTTGGTGTGAACAGCTCAGATGCAGCCCTATGGTAACAGACTAGAAACAAATCTGTGTAGTCAGAGTCTTCAGGCCACATTGGTTGAGAAATTACCGTATTTTTCGCTTTATAAGACGCACTTTTGTTCCCCCAAATTTTGGGGGAAAGTAGGGGGTGCGTCTTATAATCCGAATATACGGGGGAGGGGGTGTATATATATATATGTACTGCAGGGTCCAGGGGAGGTGGGGGCAGCTTTGGAGCGGTGCTGTGAGCTGGTAAAAGCTGCCGAAGGGAGCCTTTGATCTCCTGCTCCCGCTCATATAATATGCACTGCCGCTGTCCATCACCATGGTGCTGAAACCGCACCACGGTGACTGGCTGGGGGAGCGGTGCATATTATAGCTGCCTGCGCCCTCCTTTGATCGCACATGATCCCCTGTGTTAGATATCGCCCCCATGCTGCTGCCCATAGTAAAATAAAAAACTCTTTCCTTACCTCCTCCAGCGCTGATCTCCCGGTGTCTCTGCTGCTGCTGTCATCAGCACTCTGCTGTGCTGATCACATGACCGGCTCTGAGAACCAGGAAGTGGAGGAGGAGCTCAACCACACTGAGGGAGACACGAGGAGGGACAGCGCTGAGAAGGTAAGGAAAGAGTTTATTTTACTAAAAGCAGCAGCATGGAGGCGATATCTAACACAGGGTGATGTGTGCCAGCCACAGGGGGGCCAGTGTGCCAGCCACAGGGTGATGTGTGCCAGCCACAGGGGGGCCAGTGTGCCAGCCACAGGGGGGCCAGTGTGCCAGCCACAGGGGGGCCAGTGTGCCAGCCACAGGGTGATGTGTGCCAGCCACAGGGGGCCAGTGTGCCAGCCACAGGGTGATGTGTGCCAGCCACAGGGGCCAGTGTGCCAGCCACAGGGGCCAGTGTGCCAGCCACAGGGTGATGTGTGCCAGCCACAGGGGGGCCAGTGTGCCAGCCACAGGGGGCCAGTGTGCCAGCCACAGGGTGATGTGTGCCAGCCACAGGGGCCAGTGTGCCAGCCACAGGGTGATGTGTGCCAGCCACAGGGGGCCCGTGTGCCAGCACAAGGGGGCTATATTCAATATAAGGTGGCCATATCCAGATTAAGGGGGCTAATTTTAGGGTGGGGGGGCTATGAGGGACATATACCCTATATGATTTGTTAGACGGACACTGGCATTATAAGACGGACCCCATTTATTAAAAAATTCTCTATTCCTTCACCACATTTGGGGGTGCGTCTTATAATCAGGTGCGTCTTATAAAGCGAAAAATACGGTACATCTTCCAGAAATCTTTAGATGCGTGGGCTGAGCAGTTCATTACATACTTGTAGATTGTGAGCCCTCGCGGGCAGGGTCCTCTCTCCTCCTGTACCAGTTATGACTTGTATTGTTTAAGATTATTGTACTTTTATTATGTATACCCCTCCTTACATGTAAAGCGCCATGGAATAAATGGCGCTATAACAATAAATAATAATAATAATAATAGTGGAATGTGTTGATAACAATAAAACATAATGATCAATGTAAATTACAGTATCCCACGGAGAGCTGGATTTGGAATGATGCTCAAAATCAAGGAGAAAAATCTAATTACAGGCTGGTCCAACTTCAGTGGAAAGTCCTCTAGAAAAAGAAATGATGCTCAGGAATGTGTGTGGCCTCCATCTGCCTGTATGACCTCCCTACAATGCCTGGGCATTCTCCTGATGAGGCGAATGTTCTCCTCAGGGATCTCATCCCTGACCAGGATTAATGTATCAGTTAACTCCTGGACAGTCTGTGGTGCAACGTGGTGGATGGAACGAGATACAAAGTCACAGATATGCTTGATTGGATTCAGGTCTGGGGAATGGGCACGTCAGTCAATAGCATCAGTGCCTTCATCATGCAGGAACTGATGACATTTCAGCCACATGAGGCCTAGCATTGTCATGCAGCAGAAGGAACTCCGGACCCACTGCACGGGCCCATGATCTCACAATGGGTCTGAGGGTCTCATCCCGGTACTTAATGGCAGTCAGAGTACCTCTGGCTAGCACATAAAGGGATGTGTGGCCCTCCAAAATAATGCCTTCCCATATCATTACTGACCCACTGCCAAACCGGTCATGCTGGAGGATGTTGCAGGCAGCAGAACTTTCTCCACAGTGTCTCCAGACTCACGTCTGTAACATGCTCAGGGTGAACCTGCTGTCATTCATGAAGAGCACAAGGCACCAATGTTGAATCTGCCAATCTTGGTGTTCTCTGGCAAATGCCAATCACCGTGCACAGTGTTGGGCTGTAAGCACAACACCCACTTGTGGACATTGGGCCCTCAAACCATCTTTATGGAGTCTGTTTCTGACAGTCTGAGCTAATTATGCAAATTGTCTCATCAGAGAGGAAGAGGACCAGAACTCTAGTGCCACCTATTGGAAGTAGCAATCCTAAAAGTCAATGTCGACCCTTTAACGAGCCTTGTTACATGACTTAGGATAAAAGCCAAGCCAGACAGTCTGAGCAGACACATGGATGTTAGTGGACTGCTGGAGGTCGTTTTGCAGGTCTCTGGCACTGCTCCTCATATTCCTCCTTGCACAAAGGAGGAGGTAGCAGTCCTGCTGCTGGATTGTGGCCCTCCTATGGCCCCCTCCATGTCTCCTGGTGTACTGGCCTGCTTCCTGGTATCTGCTCCATGCTCTGGACACTGCTGACAAACACAGCTACCGTTCTCGCCACAGCTCGCACTGATGTGCCATCCTGGAAGAGCTGCACTACCTGAGCAACTTCTATGGGTTGTAGATACTGCCTCATGCTACTGTACACGCTCTAGAGATGACAGCAATGACAAAACGCAAAAGTGACCAAAACAACAGCCAAGAAGGATGAGATCAGAGAAATGGTCTGTTGTCACCCCCTGCAGAATCCTCCTTTATAGGGTTGTCATGCTAATTGCCGATCATTTCTACCTGTTGTTTGTTCCATTTGCACAACAGCAGGAGGAACTGATTCACAATCAGTGTTGTATCATCACTGGACAGGTTATCTTACAGAAGTGATTGACTTTGAGTTACATCGTGTTGTATAAGTGTTCCCTTTATTTTTTTTGCGCAATATATTATAATATCTACTTAATAAACAGTGCCCTCATCGATATTCTACATCATAACGTATCCTTTCAATATCACATTCATTTGTTTGTCATAAATTACATTTATGTATTTTCTGATTAGTGATGAGCGAACGTGCTTGCTATTCCTCGTTACTCGCCTGAGTATCACTGTACTCGGCGAGCACAGTGCATATCCGGGACTACTCGGCGGGAAATGCTCCACCCAGCATTTTTGGCGGTCTTTAGAGACCCAATCACCATGCAGGGATTGTCTGCCAGGCACTGTAATGCCGCAGCCATCTTTGTTATGGTCGTGCAGTTATTGGCTGGCCACACAGCATCATCAAGGGTATAAGAGACCGGACACCACCCTGATCGGTGCATTCAACTCTGGATTGAGATAGTGTAGGGAGAGCTGCTGCAGAGATAGGGTCAGATTTGGGGAGTTATTAGTCAGTGTGGGGTCTACCATCCTAAATACTCACATCCAGCTAAACCAACAGTCCTTCTAAGGACTAATTCCGGAGTATATAGGTTGCAGTGTTATGTGGACAGGGGAGTGTACGTCGCTCTATACATATTAGTGCAAGGCCGGCAAGCACTCTATGTGTGTATATACATATCATATGCATACAAATTGTGGCAATTCTGGCCAATATTCCACTGTATTTGCTGTCAGATACCCTAGTCCTCTACACTATTTTGGGGTAAAAATACAGGCCACATATTGAACAGTGTGATATCTCGGTAAAAATACTTCTGTTTCAAGTCATTATGGCTGCTTCATGACTGTCTTAAATACTCCAACTACTACCACCATCATCTTTTGCCTAGAGGCATTCATTGCGCAGATAGAAAGTCTGAGGAGCAGAGGGTTAACGCTTGGGCGGTGTTGTACTCTGTCTCTGAATTTAAAGGCAAAATCTTCTAGATTAAATCATGACTGAAAGAGCCAGAGCAAGATCACGCGGAAGAGCAGGACTCGCAACTACTGAAGGCTGCTGTTCCTGGGCCGCAATCTGAAAATCCATTACCTACTAATACTGAACTGGTTGGATGATGACGTAAAAAAGGAGCCCCTGCACTTTCTGTAACGGAGATTTTGACATTTCGGCTGCATTTCAAGAGGTGTCAATTGGAGAGCGTGGTGGTCATAGATGTGACTTCTACACCACCACATGAGCTGCTGCCTCTCCACCAGCTGAGGCACCGCACCCTCGACCTTCTGTCTCATCCCCATTATCCTGTAGAATGTTAGTCCACAAGGACAAGGTCCTCTACTCTCTGTACCAGTCTGTCATTGTAAATTTGTTTACTGTAAACGATATCTATTACTTTGTATGTAACCTCTTCTCATGTACAGAACCATGGAATTAATGGCGCTATATAAATAAATAATTATAATAATACTATATGGGTGTTTCCACTAGACAAACCATCCAACATGTTATTGAATCAAAATCGTTTTTCTGACAACTCTGTTCAGCTGTGCACAAACTGTCAAATTGGTAGCTAGATCCCAGTGGGTCTTGGCACAGTGTCATGTTGACTACAGTCCACAGATGTTATCTAGATCACTAATCTCACCTCTACTTTACCAGCACGATGAATTAATAGGAAAAGCACGTGGTATTGATGGTGCTGTTGTTTTCTTGCCAAAGAAACTCAATAAGATCAATGAGGTGGTTAGCCGCACACGGAATGGAGAAATAGTAAAGATGACAATTCGTTTCACATTTGAGTTAAAACACACTTCACCAACTTGCTTTCACTTTTACATTAGATTCCGAAGCCTTTAAGAAAAAGATGAATATATTGTGAAGCAAATAGGTATGAATAATTATTATCACCCAAATGATGTTACATATGTCAGAACATACCCAGCCTATCAGTGGGGAAATGATTTACCACCGAAATTTTGAAGTATGAGACTAGTGTCATCTTGTGGATTGATATGAGCCACAAAGTCCTTAAAAGTGAAAGTGTTCTGGATGTAATGTACAATTTTCTCTTGAAAATTGGAAGAACATGCCTTCTATGATTTTTGCATTAAAGAACTGATTGGCCAGATATGTACGCAGTCAGGATGACCGTGCTGCGGGTACCTGTGCTGTGCCGGGTTCGGAACTGTCAAGGCTGCGTTTCCCGAGGGAAGTAATAGGGGAATGGACAGGCTCCATTACCCAGGAAGAGGGGGCATGTATAGACAGGGAACGTGGTCGGAAGCTGAGGGAAAAAAACACAAAGCAGGAGTGAGTCCCCAGCTGTGAGCGTGTGAGCAGCAAGGGGGGTAGTGCACAATGCACTCGAAGTGCCGACGCTGCAGCGAACTGCAGCAGACAGACCCTGTGACCTAGAGGCAGGGGGCCAGCTTAAGAGAAAGGGCACGACAGCAGAGATTTTTGGTGTGGACAAGCAGCGCAGAGGAGGCTGAGCGGCGTGCTCTGTCCTTAGAGCACAGGAACCGCAAAGGACTTCCCGTCAGCTCCTGCCAATACAGTTGTGGCCAAAAGTATTGACACCCCTGCAATTCTGTCAGATAATACTCGGTTTCTTCCTGAAAATGATTGCAATCACAAATTCTTTGGTATTATCTTCATTTAATTTGTCCTAAATGAAAAAACACAAAAGAGAATGAAGCAAAAAGGAAAACATTGATCATTTCACACAAAACTCCAAAAATGGGCCAGACAAAAGTATTGGCACCCTCAGCCTAATACTTGGTTAGACAACCTTTAGCGAAAATAACTGCGACCAACCGCTTCCAGTAATCATCAATGAGTTTCTTACAATGCTCTGCTGGAATTTTAGACCATTCTTCTTTGGCAAACTGCTCCAGGTCCCTGATATTTGAAGGGTGCCTTCTCCAAACTGCCATTTTTAGATCTCTCCACAGGTGTTCCATGGGATTCAGGTCTGGACTCATTGCTGGCCACCTTAGAAGTCTCCAGTGCTTTCTCAAACCATTTTCTAGTGCTTTTTGAAGTGTGTTTTGGGTCATTGTCCTGCTGGAAGACCCATGACCTCTGAGGGAGACCCAGCTTTCTCACACTGGGCCCTACATTATGCTGCAAAATTTGTTGGTAGTCTTCAGACTTCATAATGCCATGCACACGGTCAAGCAGTACAGTGCCAGAGGCAGCAAAGCAACCCCAAAACATCAGAGAACCTTCGCCATGTTTGACTGTAGGGACCGTGTTCTTTTCTTTGAATGAGTAGGGAGAAGACATAGTACTGTGGAT
This sequence comes from Dendrobates tinctorius, assembly GCF_039654945.1. NCBI lineage: Eukaryota > Metazoa > Chordata > Amphibia > Anura > Dendrobatidae > Dendrobates > Dendrobates tinctorius. The sequence goes on along the minus strand of NW_027361787.1, from coordinate 1,975,484 downwards.
GCCGGAAAGTGTAAGACTAAACGGCCATAAATTGTGATCAATAATATATATTATATATCATGATCCACATAAAAGGACAATCCAATAAAGAGGACACTGCACATTCAATAGAAGCTACCCAAGAAGAAAAAGCAGTCAAAAATCCATAAAACATAATTTTTATTAAATAATGTAAAATATTATATAAGGACATACGTGGGGGAAACAGAAATAAAGAGCATAATGGTCAACAACAGAGACCAGCCACACTGCAAGCATCGCTCCAAGAATAAACGTATTATAATAAACAAAATAGCAAAAGTCAGACAGGGAAAAGAATGGCACATATTGTTATGGCAAGGAGTGTATTAAAACATCACCATATAGCCAAAGGATGGTATCCTATTCCATGGCACACTACCCTGCCCGTGAAAGACTCATGACATCCATAACTGATGCTATGTAAAGCATCAGAAACAAGAGCAAAAGTAACTAGTTATACCTGGAAGCAGTGGTGGCAGTGGGGTCGGTCCAGTCCCCGACGCGCGTTTCGGAGCCAAAAGACTCCTTCCTCAGGGGGCGTTAGGGAAGGTACGGCCACCCAGGTTTAAATAGCGCGCGCCTAACCAGAGACCGTCTGTGCGCACAAGGGGCCCGCCCCGCGCCGACCGGATCCATGCCATGACGTCACCGGAAACACGCGGGCCCACGTGATCCAGCGCGTCAGGCAGAGAGCCAGGGCGGACGCGCGACGGACATCGCGCATGCGCACAGGCAGCGTCAGGCAGGAGCCGCCATGTGTAAAGAGGGCAAAGCGAATGGGCAGACAAAAATGTGTAAGGGAAGGGAAAAAGTAATTATGCATACATGGATACATCATGCCACCGATATGCTGCATAGTACCAGTGCATAAAGGGGTATATCAGCAAGGCCCATGGCATAGAAAATAAGATTAAAGCAATAGGTCACATGACAATAGAGACACGCACAGGATGCATACATATACACACAGAGAGATAATCAAAGGATGTAAAATCTCACCAGCATGGAACATATCATTAAAAAGCGCAGAATTGCCTAAATCGCTATGTGTATAGATGCAACCCAAAAAGTGCATGCGAAATAAAGTGACCTTATATTGCAAATGCTCATGGACAAATACCCCATGGATGTATGCACAAATATACACAATGCATAAACAGTCGCATATGTGATGTGTGCAAAAAATGCACGCATATGAGAGACACACAATATAGGAATATGCTGAACACACGTGAAAGACAAATAACCATATATGTGCAAATAGGATATATATAATATAATACAAACAATGAATAGAGAAATGACAAAATGCAAAATACGAAAAAAAATTTTTTGAAAAAATTATATATGCGGAAAATAATAATACACACAAAATATACACAAAATTACATACAATATACACACAAAAGCATATAGAAGATAATGCACATGAAAGATAAATATGCAAAAGATGAATAAAAACCCAGCCCATCGAGTTAAACTAAATAGTTGAACCCATGTGATATGGGTATAGACACATCAGAGATCCCAGAGTCTTCATCATAAATGAATCCATCAGACAACTCCCATGGTTCACAGGGACCTCAAAACCTTCCTAGTTCCAAAGGAAATATATCATTCAGAACACTGAAAAATAAATGAAACATAAAAAACGTGAGTAAAAACACAAGACCAAAGAGCTCAGAAATGGAATAAGTTGGATGAATTACAAGTATGGGGCATATGAAATGTTTTCATTTAGACCGCGTGGATGGATGGTGCCTAGTGTCCAGATCCATCTAGTTTCGGACCTAGCCAGCCTATTAGATAATTTACCACCCCTTATATTGATGTTAAGGGCATCAATGCCCCTTATTCGTAGGAGTGTGGAATTGCAACGGTGAAATTCCTGGAAATGCCTGGGTAACGTCTTCAGGCTTGAATCGTCGGTGCAATTGGCAGCCGCCAAAATGCCCAAGACATGTTCCCTAGTGCGTACCTTCAATTGTCGCGTGGTCATGCCCACATAAATGAGCCCACACGGACATGTAGCATAGTATATCACGTACCGAGTGGTACATGATATACGTTGCTTTATGGAAAACGTCCTAGTACCATCTGAATTAGTAAATGAAGTACTGCGTTCAATGTTGGGGCAGGCTATACACCTGCCACAAGGGAAGCAGCCATGTCTAATTGGATGATCATCCAAGAAAGTGTGAGCTGGATGGTCAACATAATGACTAGCCACCAATTGGTCACGTAAATTCCTAGCCCTTCTATAGGAAATAGATGGATACTCTGGGAGAAGCTTATTCAAAATGGGGTCCACCTTGAGAATGGGCCAGGCCCTTTTCAATACATCCCGCATGATTCCATGTTGGGGATGGAAAGAGGTAACAAATCTCACAACATCACTACCCTTAGATTTATTAAAGTCCCTGTAGAGTAGCTCATTACGAGTTGAACATCTGGCACGTTGATAGGCCTTTTTTATACTCCGTTTACTGTAACCACGTGCTATGAATCGAGCTCTTAATTCATTAGCCCGATTTTCAAAATCGATATTAGTGGAACAGATGCGGCGGAGACGTAAGAACTGTCCCACAGGGATAGCTTTAATAAGATGATGGGGGTGACAGGATGAGGCGTGGAGTAGAGAATTGGTGGATGTCTCCTTACGATAAATATCAGTTTGAATGATCCCTTGTGAATCCTTTTTAACAGAGACATCCAAAAAATTAATTAACACGGGATCCCACGTCAATGTCAATCTGATGTTCAGATCGTTGTCATTCAAATTAGACGTCAATTGCAGAAGGTCGATGGAGCTGCCCTGAAAGATAAAGAAGATATCGTCGATGTAGCGTGCCCAAAACGGGACACGCTCAATCAACCCCTGTTTATCAGACAGAAAGAGATCCCTCTCCCACAGCCCCAGGAAGAGGTTGGCATAAGACGGCGCAAAGGCCGCACCCATGGCAGTCCCCTGGAGCTGCAAGAAGAAGGACCCCTTAAACACAAAAAAATTGTGTGTGAGGGTGAACTCTAAAAGCTCCAGGATGAGGTCCCTAAGTCCCATAGAGATGGTGGAGGTGGATAAATAGAATCGTACGGCACGTAGGCCGTCGATATGCTTGATGTTAGTATATAGGGACTCAACATCAACCGAAGCAAGAAGAGAATCACTCTCCAAGCAGAGTCCATCGACCTTCCGCAAAAGATCCCCAGTGTCCTTGAGGAAGGAGGGCAGATTGGATACTAACGGCTGAAGATGATGGTCAATCCATTTATTGATGTGCTCAAGGAAATTCCCACGACCAGATATAATAGGTCTGCCAGGTGGTGATCTGATATCCTTATGGATTTTGGGTAAGAGGTATAGAGTGGATATAGTAGGTTCTTTTACAGTAAGTGCCGAAGCCAGTTCTTTGGTGACAATGCCATTGATGACGGCCCTGTTAATGATCAGATCCAATTTGGCAGAAAAAGCTGAGAGAGGATTATAAGTTAATTTTTTATAGCATACCGGATTATTTAATTGCCGGAATGCCTCTCTCTCATACATTATTATTGGCCAAATCACCACATTGCCACCTTTGTCAGCTGGCTTCAGCACTACATCAGGAAGATTTTTAAGATACCTTAACCTCACCCTTTCTTCCTTGGTCAGATTGTCACACCGACCATATTTAGGAATCTTCCTAAACTCATCCGTCACCACACGCACGAAAAGATCTATGCTAGGGCATGATGTAAATGGAGGGAATTTGACCGATCTGGGACGGATGGACGGGGGAATCTTACCTCCCTCACCATCATGTTCAGCCGCCAGCACCTCCAAAGTTCTTATTGCCTCCTGCTCCTCTTCTGTGGGAAAAAGACACTGGAGATCATTATTAAAGAAGTATCTTTTGAAGAGCAGCGACCTGGCAAACAGGTTGAGATCCTTCACCGCTGTGAAAGTATCAAAATCAGATGTAGGTGAAAAAGTAAAGCCCCTTTCCAATAACGACAGATCAACCCTTGTGAGGACATGTTGACTCAGATTAATCACCTTATTATCCTTCTGATATAGCTCAGGTTGATTCCTAAAGTGTCTTTTGTAAGGATGAAACGAGTGGTCTCGTAATTTGCGGGACCCACCAATATCATAGGATAAGGCCGAAGCTTGAGACACATCAGATTGCCCACTTATAGAGGTGACTGAAGTATTAGAGACAGAGCGTTGCAATTTGGAATTATTGCCATTTCTCCATAAATAGACTTTTTTCATCTGATAGTCTTTAACGTCCCTGTTAAATTTGTTCGATTGGTTTTGCTGGATTTTTTTAACCACCATGTCCATAGATTTCTCTAAATCAGTTTCAAACAATTGAATTTTATCAGGAGAACAACCCCTACGGATCTCCTCTTGACATAAATCAATGGATTTATCAAGCGTCTCTATATTACCAGAGTAAAAATTCACCAAAAGTTGCAAGAAGGTTTGAGAACATAAATTAGATGCTTCTTCCCATTTCATGATGAAAGTGTCATCCTCGATAGGGAATGTGGGGATGACTTTAACTCTCAAACCTCTGGGAATCATTTGGTTGGCTATATATTTCTCTAGGAATAACCTGTTCCACCATAGTCTGGAACGTTTGAGAAGTAATGTTTTCATATGTAGAAGTTTAGCATCCCAACTTGAATCAACCATCTGTGGGGTACTGCTCCCCCCAGAACCAAACACCTGATCCACTTGATCGAGCCAGACTTTGTCTCTTGCCCGATAGTCCATCGCGTCCGCAACCAAAATACCTGTGCATAACACAGCGAGAATATAATAGAATGAGTAGGGAGAAGACATAGTACTGTGGATGCCGGAAAGTGTAAGACTAAACGGCCATAAATTGTGATCAATAATATATATTATATATCATGATCCACATAAAAGGACAATCCAATAAAGAGGACACTGCACATTCAATAGAAGCTACCCAAGAAGAAAAAGCAGTCAAAAATCCATAAACATAATTTTTATTAAATAATGTAAAATATTATATAAGGACATACAGTGTGTGGTGGGGGAAACAGAAATAAAGAGCATAATGGTCAACAACAGAGACCAGCCACACTGCAAGCATCGCTCCAAGAATAAACGTATTATAATAAACAAAATAGCAAAAGTCAGACAGGGAAAAGAATGGCACATATTGTTATGGCAAGGAGTGTATTAAAACATCACCATATAGCCAAAGGATGGTATCCTATTCCATGGCACACTACCCTGCCCGTGAAAGACTCATGACATCCATAACTGATGCTATGTAAAGCATCAGAAACAAGAGCAAAAGTAACTAGTTATACCTGGAAGCAGTGGTGGCAGTGGGGTCGGTCCAGTCCCCGACGCGCGTTTCGGAGCCAAAAGACTCCTTCCTCAGGGGGCGTTAGGGAAGGTACGGCCACCCAGGTTTAAATAGCGCGCGCCTAACCAGAGACCGTCTGTGCGCACAAGGGGCCCGCCCCGCGCCGACCGGATCCATGCCATGACGTCACCGGAAACACGCGGGCCCACGTGATCCAGCGCGTCAGGCAGAGAGCCAGGGCGGACGCGCGACGGACATCGCGCATGCGCACAGGCAGCGTCAGGCAGGAGCCGCCATGTGTAAAGAGGGCAAAGCGAATGGGCAGACAAAATTGTGTAAGGGAAGGGAAAAAGTAATTATGCATACATGGATACATCATGCCACCGATATGCTGCATAGTACCAGTGCATAAAGGGGTATATCAGCAAGGCCCATGGCATAGAAAATAAGATTAAAGCAATAGGTCACATGACAATAGAGACACGCACAGGATGCATACATATACACACAGAGAGATAATCAAAGGATGTAAAATCTCACCAGCATGGAACATATCATTAAAAAGCGCAGAATTGCCTAAATCGCTATGTGTATAGATGCAACCCAAAAAGTGCATGCGAAATAAAGTGACCTTATATTGCGACTGTTTATGCATTGTGTATATTTGTGCATACATCCATGGGGTATTTGTCCATGAGCATTTGCAATATAAGGTCACTTTATTTCGCATGCACTTTTTGGGTTGCATCTATACACATAGCGATTTAGGCAATTCTGCGCTTTTTAATGATATGTTCCATGCTGGTGAGATTTTACATCCTTTGATTATCTCTCTGTGTGTATATGTATGCATCCTGTGCGTGTCTCTATTGTCATGTGACCTATTGCTTTAATCTTATTTTCTATGCCATGGGCCTTGCTGATATACCCCTTTATGCACTGGTACTATGCAGCATATCGGTGGCATGATGTATCCATGTATGCATAATTACTTTTTCCCTTCCCTTACACATTTTTGTCTGCCCATTCGCTTTGCCCTCTTTACACATGGCGGCTCCTGCCTGACGCTGCCTGTGCGCATGCGCGATGTCCGTCGCGCGTCCGCCCTGGCTCTCTGCCTGACGCGCTGGATCACGTGGGCCCGCGTGTTTCCGGTGACGTCATGGCATGGATCCGGTCGGCGCGGGGCGGGCCCCTTGTGCGCACAGACGGTCTCTGGTTAGGCGCGCGCTATTTAAACCTGGGTGGCCGTACCTTCCCTAACGCCCCCTGAGGAAGGAGTCTTTTGGCTCCGAAACGCGCGTCGGGGACTGGACCGACCCCACTGCCACCACTGCTTCCAGGTATAACTAGTTACTTTTGCTCTTGTTTCTGATGCTTTACATAGCATCAGTTATGGATGTCATGAGTCTTTCACGGGCAGGGTAGTGTGCCATGGAATAGGATACCATCCTTTGGCTATATGGTGATGTTTTAATACACTCCTTGCCATAACAATATGTGCCATTCTTTTCCCTGTCTGACTTTTGCTATTTTGTTTATTATAATACGTTTATTCTTGGAGCGATGCTTGCAGTGTGGCTGGTCTCTGTTGTTGACCATTATGCTCTTTATTTCTGTTTCCCCCACCACACACTGTATGTCCTTATATAATATTTTACATTATTTAATAAAAATTATGTTTTATGGATTTTTGACTGCTTTTTCTTCTTGGGTAGCTTCTTTTCTTTGAATGCCTCTTTTTTCTCCTGTAAACTCTATGTTGATGCCTTTGCCCAAAAAGCTCTACTTTTGTCTCATCTGACCAGAGAACATTCTTCCAAAACGTTTTAGGCTTTTTCAGGTAAGTTTTGGCAAACTCGTCTCGGGGTAAGAAGTGGGGTCTTCCTGGGTCTCCTACCATACAGTCCCTTTTCATTCAGACGCCGATGGATAGTACGGGTTGACACTGTTGTACCCTCGGACTGCAGGGCAGCTTGAACTTGTTTGGATGTTAGTCGAGGTTCTTTATCCAACATCCGCACAATCTTGGGTTGAAATCTCTTGTCTATTTTTCTTTTCCGTCCACATCTAGGGAGGTTAGCCACAGTGCCATGGGCTTTAAACTTCTTGATGACACTGCGCACGGTAGACACAGGAACATTCAGGTCTTTGGAGATGGACTTGTAGCCTTGAGATTGCTCATGCTTCCTCACAATTTGGTTTCTCAAGTCCTCAGACAGTTCTTTGGTCTTCTTTCTTTTCTCCATGCTCAATGTGGTACACACAAGGACACAGGACAGAGGTTGAGCCAACTTTAATCCATGTCAACTGGCTGCAAGTGTGATTTAGTTATTGCCAACACCTGTTAGGTGCCACAGGTAAGTTACAGGTGCTGTTAATTACACAAATTAGAGAAGCATCACATGATTTTTTGAACAGTGCCAATACTTTTGTCCACCCTCTTTTTTATGTTTGGTGTGGAATTATATCCAATTTGGCTTTAGGACAATTCTTTTTGTGTTTTTTCATTTAAGACAAATTAAATGAAGATAATAACAAAGAATTTGTGTTTGCAATCATTTTCAGGAAGAAACTGAGTATTTGACAGAATTGCAGGGGTGTCAATACTTTTGGCCACAACTGTAAAAGTGGTACTGCCATTTAGCGAGGTGCCGTGTGCCCAGTGACCGCCAGAGAGCGAGTCACCGTGCACTCCTTGACCATGAGTACAGCACACATGCGCAGTAGAGAGAGCCAGTTCATGCCACATGTTCAGTGTGTCTGTCTTCTAAAGCTAAGTTTTGCTCTGTTATTGTTCTATGAGATTTTGTCTGATTTGCTTAGTTTTGTGTTCAGGCAGCCCCGACTGGGGCTTTGCTGAATTTCCATTTTTGTCCCTGATCGGTTAAATCTCTTTTGCTCTGTCTTCAGAATATATCGGAGTGCTGATATAGGGATTTTGAAGTCTAGTGACTTCAGGGCCGTTTTTCCTATCAGACGTGTTGGGACATTTTTTGGTAGGGTTTTTGTGGATTGCAGCCAGCATCTTTTCTGTCCTTTCCTATCTAGTTAGTTGGGCCCCATCGTTTGCTCTGCCTTTCTTTCTGTCTGTGTTTGTGTTTTCACCGACAATACATGTTGGGGGCTGTCTATTGCTTTGGGGTCTGCTCTGGGGCAGTTTAGATTTCCCCTTTCTTTCTTTAGGCTTATTTAGTTCTTCGGCTGTGAAGAGGCGTCTAGGACCACCGTAGGAACGCTCCACGGCTACTGTTAGTTGTGAATAGGATCAGGGGTCTGCAATCCGCTAGCTACCAACCTCTCCGGTTTTCTGGACATAGCTTGCATTTTTGTTTTTTCCTCCGGTGACTCATTCATAACACATAAGTATCCATACAACCTCGGAGACCGGGCCCCGGCCTTGCGCTGAGAACCTATAGGCAGGGTTCCTCTTCCAACCCACAACTCCTCTCTGTTCTCTACTCCTTCGTTCCGTACTGTTCTTTCTCTCTCTAATGGAAGCTTAGGTTGCAGTTCTACATCTTTCTCCTTGTTCCTTTCCCATGCCAGCTGTCTCAGATCACTAAGGCAGCTGCAGCACTCCTTCTTCCTTCCCTCTTGGACCCATCCTCAGACTCTCCTGACTGACTGTCCTTCTTTTGCCTGACCTCCCGCCAGACTGACCTGTAATCCTACACTTTCCCACTCTTTTATGTATCTCAACTCCACCCACCTCCCAGCACATCTCGTGTTATAAAGCCAGGAACCACGAAAGGTGCTCTGCTACCCTCTAAGCATGAAGCCGCAATGTGGTCCTGCTGAACTATCCTGTGTGTGGGATGCAGGTGTTGGAGTGAGGAAAGGAGTTCCCAACTTACCTAGGCGGTGGGGCACTACACCTTAGGAGAAGGTGCAGTACCTCTGTGGCAACAGCCTCAGGGGCGCCACACTTGCGTTCCATGGACTGGGGTGTGGACAACTGAACGCTGCGGTGGGACAAGGATGTGGACGTGCTTGTTAATGGTGCTAGTTGAGTTTTTGTGCAACTACAGATGCAGTGAAATTTAGAATTAGCCTGCACACTGTGAGAATTAAAGTGAGGGGCTGGGGTAATGGACCATATAGGCCCTAGACCAGGATAAGGCCGGGGACACACATGCAAGAAACTCACGATTCTCGTGCGAGTCTCTCGCATGAACACCGGGCACTGCCGCCGACACTCGGACCAGAGTGTGCAGTATGTATTTCTATGCAGCCGCAAGCTCTGGTCCGAATGCCAGCGGCAGTGCCGGGTGTTCATGCATAAATAGAAAAGATTTATTGGGGTTTTCACAAGGGAGCGATAATTTACAATGTGAGGAAGCAACTACAGTTGTTGATGTTTTCACCCCGCCGGGGTCTTAATCATAATGTTGCTCCATCATAATTAATTATTATTTTTATCATTCTATTTTATGTTTTGATTATTTTTTGTTTTTTTTGTATATAGCATTGCAATTTACCCCTTGGGGCTGTGGTACTACCTTATATACACCGACCCGTGTATAAGCCGACCCCCCTAATTTTGTCACAAAAAAACTTATTGACTCGCGTATAAGCCGAGGGTGCACAGTGAGTGGCCCCAGATAATGCTGCACAGTGAGTGGCCCTAGTTATGCTGCACAGTGAGTGGCCCCAGATAATGCTGCACAGTGAGTGGCCCCAGATAATGCTGCACAGTGACTGGCCCCAATTATGCTGCACAGTGACTGGCCCCAATTATGCTGCACAGTGACTGGCCCCAATTATGCTGCACAGTGACTGGCCTCAGATAATTCTGCACAGTGTGTGGCCCCAGATAATGCTGCACAGTGAGTGGCCCCAGATAATGCTGCACAGTGAGTGGCCCCAGATAATGCTGCACAGTGACTGGCCCCAGATAATGCTGCACAGTGAGTGGCCCCAGATAATGCTGCACAGTGAGTGGCCCCAGATAATGCTGCACAGTGAGTGGCCCCAGATAATGCTGCACAGTGAGTGGTCCCAGATAATGCTGCACAGTGTGTGGCCCCAGATAATGCTGCACAGTGAGTGGCCCCAGTTATGCTGCATAGTGAGTGGCCCCAGATAATGCTGCACAGTGTGTGGCCCCAGATAATGCTGCACAGTGAGTGGCCCCAGTTATGCTGCATAGTGAGTGGCCCCAGATAATGCTGCACAGTGTGTGGCCCCAGATAATGCTGCACAGTGAGTGGCCCCAGATAATGCTGCACAGTGAGTGGCCCCAGTTATGCTGCGTAGTGAGTGGCCCCAGATAATGCTGCACAGTGAGTGGCCCCAGATAATGCTGCACAGTGAGTGGCCCCAGATAATGCTGCACAGTGAGTGGCCCCAGATAATGATACACAGTGAGTGGCCCCAGATAATGCTGCACAGTGAGTGGCCCCAGATAATGCTGCACAGTGAGAGGCCCATATAATGCTGCACAGTGAGTGGCCCCAGATAATGAGGACAGCGAGTGGCCCCAGATATTGCTACACAGTGAGTGGCCACAGATAATGCTGCACAGTGAGTGGCCCCAGATAATGCTGCACAGTGAGTGGCCCCAGATAATGCTGCACAGTGAGTGGCCCCAGATAATGCTGAACAGTGAGTGGCCCCAGATAATGCTGAACAGTGAGTGGCCCCAGATAATGCTACACAGTGAGTGGCCCCAGATAATGCTACACAGTGAGTGGCCCCAGATAATGCTACACAGTGAGTGGCCCCAGTTATGCTGCACAGTGAGTGGCCCCAGATAATGCTGCACAGTGAGTGGCCCCAGATAATGCTGCACAGTGAGTGGCCCCAGATAATGCTGCACAGTGAGTGGCCCCAGATAATGCTGCACAGTGAGTGGCCCCAGATAATGATACACAGTGAGTGGCCCCAGATAATGCTGCACAGTGAGTGGACCCAGATAATGCTGCACAGTGAGAGGCCCATATAATGCTGCACAGTGAGTGGCCCCAGATAATGAGGACAGCGAGTGGCCCCAGATATTGCTACACAGTGAGTGGCCACAGATAATGCTGCACAGTGACTGGCCCCAGATAATGCTGCACAGTGAGTGGCCCCAGATAATGCTGCACAGTGAGTGGCCCCAGATAATGCTGCACAGTGAGTGGCCCCAGATAATGCTGCACAGTGAGTGGCCCCAGATAATGCTGCACAGTGAGTGGCCCCAGATAATGCTGAACAGTGAGTGGCCCCAGATAATGCTGCACAGTGAGTGGCCCCAGTTATCTGCACAGTGAGTGGCCCCAGTTATGCTGCACAGTGAGTGGCCCCAGATAATGCTGCACAGTGAGTGGCCCCAGATAATGCTGTACAGTGACTGGCCCCAGATAATGCTGTACAGTGACTGGCATCAGATAATGCTGTACAGTGACTGGCCCCAGATAATGCTGCACAGTGAGTGGCCCCAGATAATGCTGCACAGTGAGTGGCCCCAGATAATGCTGCACAGTGGGTGGCCCCAGATAATGCTGCACAGTGGGTGGCCCCAGTTATGTTGCACAGTGAGTGGCCCCAGCTTTGCTGCACAGTGAGTGGCCCCAACATGTTGCTGCTGCCGCTGCCTCCGATACAAGAAAAAAAAAACTGTATAGTCACCTACATAGTTACTACAGCCTGAGCCAAGTACTGCTGACTATCCAACAAGTTTGGGCATGTCAACTGAATGCAGGGAAAAAGAAACTAAACCAAAACTGAAACCAAGCTAGAAGTGTGGAATTAAAGGGGCAGTATGAACAAAATGTGGAGGCTATTAATAGTTTATACAATTAAGACATGCTGCTTTTAAACACCTACCTATTGCCATATAGTAAAACAAAAAAGATTTCTACTTACTTTGGGGTCCCCCCCTCACCCTGGCGTTAGATCGTTGCCCCTACTTTCGTCCGTGTAACTATGGGCGCACATGCACACTGCTCTCACTTCTCATTTTAATCGTGATTTATATTAAAAAAAAACCTTTTGATTTAAATCAGTGATTTAAATCATGATTTAAATCGATCCGATTTAAATAGAAAAAAATCTTTTGATTTAAATCGTGATTTAAATCATGATTTAAATCGGCGTGATTTAAATCAATCCACCCTGAGCAGCACCCTTGTTCGTTGGGTGAATTGACCTTTTAAGGGAGCCCGACGTACTCACTAAATTGTCCCTATCCCTAAGTTTTTTTGGATGCAGATTGCTCTCACACAAGTGTTTTTTTGATTTGGAAAAGAAAGAAATGAGGATGGAGAATCAAAACTTTAAGGCTAAAAAATATACTCACACATATATACACCAACTGTATAGACACACATATAAATATTTATGGTGTATACATTAGGCTATAAGACCTGGAGACTGTTATTACACATGCTGCCACTAGGTTTATTTTCTTTTCTTTTAAAAAAAAACAAAAAAAAAAAACTGTCGCTGTCAGGAGTGGGATTCGAACCCACGCCTCCACGTGGTGACTGCAGACGCTGAACACGCTCCCTGGTGCACAACAGCTTGCACCTCCAGGGACCAGTACTGCTGCTGTCAAGGAGTGGGGTTTGGACCCACGCCTCCACATGTGGTGACTGCAGACGGTTAACACGCTCCCTGGTGCGCAACAGCTTGCACCTCCAGGGACCAGTACTGCTGCTGTCAGGAGTGGGATTCGAACCCACGCCTCCACGGGAGACTGTTATTACACATGCTGCCACTAGGTTTATTTTCTTTTCTTTAAAAAAAAAAAAAAAAAAAAACTGTCGCTGTCAGGAGTGGGATTCGAACCCACGCCTCCACGTGGTGACTGCAGACGCTGAACACGCTCCCTGGTGCACAACAGCTTGCACCTCCAGGGACCAGTACTGCTGCTGTCAAGGAGTGGGATTTGAACCCACGCCTCCACATGTGGTGACTGCAGACGCTTAACACGCTCCCTGGTGCACAACAGCTTGCACCTCCAGGGACCAGTACTGCTGCTGTCAGGAGTGGGATTCGAACCCACGCCTCCACGGGAGACTGCAACCTGAACACAGTGCCTTAGACCACTAGGCCATCCTGACTGCTGACATTGACATGCTCCCTGGTGACACAAGAGTTTGCACCACCAGGGACTTCAGTACAGATCTGCTGTCCAAATCAGACATTGGGGCCCCTGGTGGGACTTCTGGCAAAGCCAGAGGGGACATTGGGATGTCATTTGAAAGCTAATTACCAGACTGAGGTGAGGGAGCAGTTCTTGGGGCTGTGTGGTGCTCTGTTGGGCATTTGTGCACCCTCAAGCCTGCACCACAAGGACCACTTTTATCCATGGACAGCCAGGCTCTGACCCCCTGAATTCAAATTCCATTTGGAGCAGGGGGACAAGTGATGTTGCTGTATGTAGGTGGCCTCCTGGATGATGTTCCTGCCAAGCTTGATTTGCCTGACCCCTTCTGCAGAGTAGTTAAGGGGATTGAGAACCCCCAAGACTGCCCCAGACTGAAAATGTCTTTTCAAATCTGCTGTCCAAATCAGACATTGGGGCCTCTGGTAAAGCCAGAGGGGACATTGGGATGTCATTTGAAAGCTAATTACCAGCTTCTTTTTCATTACTTTAGTTCTGCAGACAGATGGTAAACGCCATTGTCTGTAAAGACCCCGTTACACACTGCGATATCGCTAGCAATATTTTTGAACCCCTCTCCATAATCTTTGAAAATTCTTGGAGAACAGGAGAAGTGCCAGAAGACTGGAGAAGAGCAAATGTTGTTCCTATCTTCAAAAAGGGGAAGAAGGTGGACCCAGGCAACTATAGGCCGGTGAGTCTGACTTCTATACCAGGAAAGATCTTTGAACAAATTATTAAACAACATGTATGTCAATACCTGGATAAGAATGAAGTGATTAAACAGAGTCAGCATGGGTTTCTAACTAATAAGTCATGTCAGACTAACTTAATTTCCTGCTATGACGGTATCACTGATTGGGTGGATCAAGGAAATGCTGTAGATATAGTATATCTTGACTTCAGCAAAGCATTTGACAAAGTCTCTCATACAATCCTTATTGAAAAAATGACTAAGTATGGAATGGACAAGGCAACTGTTAGGTGGATTCATAACTGGCTTAGTGATCGGACCCAAAGAGTGGTCGTAAATGGCTGCACATCCAGTTGGAAGAATGTCTCAAGTGGGGTACCACAGGGCTCTGTCCTGGGCCCTGTATTGTTCAACATCTTTATCAACGATTTAGATGAAGGAATTGAGGGTAAACTGATTAAATTTGCTGATGACACAAAGCTAGGAGGGATAGCTAATACTAGAGAAGAGAGAGAGAGGATTCAAAAAGATTTAAATAAACTGGAGAAGTGGGCAGCAACTAACAGAACGGTTTTTAACAGGGAGAAATGCAAAGTACTACATCTGGGCAATAAAAATGAAAAAAGCATATATAGAATGGGAGGAATAGGGCTAAGTGACAGCACATGTGAAAAAGACTTGGGTATACTAATAGATCACAGACTGAATATGAGTCAACAGTGTGATGCAGCAGCAAAAAAGGCAAATGCAATTCTAGGATGTATTAACAGAAGCATACAGTCTAGATCACGTGAAGTCATTATTTCCCTCTACTCCTCTTTGGTCAGACCTCATCTGGAATATTGTGTCCAGTTTTGGGCACCACATTTTAAAAAAGACATCAACAAACTGGAGCAAGTTCAGAAAAGAGCGACCAGAATGGTGACCGGTCTGCAAACCCTGTCTTATGAGGAAAGGTTGCAGGATTTGGGAATGTTTAGTTTGCAAAAGAGAAGACTGAGAGGAGACTTAATAGCTGTCTACAAATATCTAAAGGGCTGTCACATTGTAGAAGGATCAACTTTATTCTCATTTGCACAAGGAAAGACTAGAAGCAATGGGATGAAACTGAATGAGAAGAGACACAGATTAGATATTAGAAAAAACTTTTTGACAGTTAGAGTGATCAATGAGTGGAACAGGCTGCCACGAGAAGTGGTGAGTTCTCCTTCAATGGAAGTCTTCAAACAGAGGCTGGACAGACATCTGACTGGGATGATTTAGCGAATCCTGCTTTGAGCAGGGGGTTGGACCAGATGGCCCAGGAGGTCCCTTCCAACTCTACGATTCTATGATTCTATATTGCTGTAAAGTCACCGATTTTGTGACGTTGCAGCGATATTGCTAGCGATATCCCTGCATGTGATACTTACCTCCGACCGGCTCCCCCGCTGGTTATCACTGATCGCGCGAGAAGCTCCTGGTCCATTCCTCGTCGGCCACTTCCTGCTGGGCTTCCTGTGGCGCCCAGGGCGGGAGGACGCAGGATCGCCGCGTCTGGCAGGTAAGTAGCGATCCCCGTCCCCAGCAATGTCGCTGGTGAGATCTGCCTGTGTAGCAGCTCACTAGCGACCACCTAGCGATGCACCAGCGATCCTGACCGCGTCATATCGCTAGTCGGGATCGCTGGTGCATCGCTAGGTGTAACGGTACCCTAAGTGTTACAATGAGTCACTTCTAACTGGCTAGATAGAAAAGTTGCAGACTCTGTAATCTCAGGATAAATTACCGTATTTTTCGGACTATAAGATGCAACGGACCATAAGAACACCCCAATTTTCAGTAGGAAAATAGGGGGAAAAAAAATAATGTGTCAAATGGGGGTCCGTCTTACAGTCCGAATTCAGCTTACCTGGGAAGGGATCTGGCACAGGTGAAGTAGTCACAGGGGTCATTCAGTGGTCCAGGCTCGTGCGGTGGCGGCTCTGTGCTAGGGCAGGTTGGTTGTGCTGGGGCAGCTGCGCTGGGGGAGAGGCAGCTGCGCTGAGGCAGGGGCAGCAGCAGCGCTGAGGCAGGGGCAGCAGCAGCGCTGAGGCAGGGGCAGCAGCAGCGCTGAGGCAGGGGCAGCAGCAGCGCTGAGGCAGGGGCAGCAGCAGCGCTGAGGCAGGGGCAGCAGCAGCGCTGAGGCAGGGGCAGCAGCAGCGCTGGGGCAGGGGCAGCAGCAGCGCTGGGGCAGGGGCAGCAGCTGCGCTGGGGCAGGGGCAGCTGTGCTGGGGCAGGTGGGCTCTGTGGTGGTGGCAGCGGGCGGCGCTCTGCGGTGCGGTGGTGGCAGCGGGCTGTGCTCCGGTACAGGGACGGCGGCTCCGCCGCGATTTCTTCGCAGCCCGGAGGCCCCCGCACTTCCCTTGCTGGCCGCCGCCATGTTGCAGTGGCCTCCGGGAGCATGGACGCCAGAAAGAATCTGCCGCAGACCTCAAAATTTGAAATCTCATTTTCAAAAGTGAGAGCCGGCTAATGGTGCCAAAAATGAGAGCAATAGCTTTAACAACCGGTTCCACCGAACCGGGGAGAACCCGCTGAATCCCACCCCTGGCTGCGCCCCGAGGGCTCATAGTGCTGCGCTGTGTGGAGTGGGATTCGAACCCACGCCTCCACGTGGTGACTGCAGACGCTGAACACGCTCCCTGGTGCACAACAGCTTGCACCTCCAGGGACCAGTACTGCTGCTGTCAGGAGTGGGATTCGAACCCACGCCTCTACGGGAGACTGCCCCGAGGGCTCATAGTGCTGCGCTGTGTGGTGCGGGGTGGGCAGGGTCAGCGCTGCGCCCCCAGGGCTCATAGTGCTCCGCTGTGTGGTGCGGGGTGGGTGGGGTCAGCGCTGCGCCCCCAGGGCTTATAGCGCTGCGCGGTGCGGCGTGGGCGGGGTCAGCGCTGCACCCCCAGGGCTCATAGTGCTCCGCTGTGTGGTGCGGGGTCATCTCCCATCTCCTCCCTGGCTCTGTGCTGCTGTGTAAGATCGCTTAGTGGTGGGGGAGGGGCGGCAGTGACTGGCCGGTGGGCAGGGTCACTGTGCTATGGGAACCAAGATCCGGCCTGCATAGAAGGTGGAAGAGGGAGGAGTCGTGTGACACGCCGAGCTGCCTGTGACTCATCCCCTGGCTCGGGGGGCGGAGTCAGCGCCGTGCAGCACACAAACAGTCTCTCCCTGGCTTGCAGTACAGTGAGGCTGGGGGATGGGCGGCCGGGCTCTGTGTCACGTGGCTCCGAGCCCACCCCCTGCTTTCTCGGTCTAACTGCAGCAACAATGACGTCACCTGAGCGCCAGATTTGAACCTTGGAGCTGCCGGCCGGTAACTGTATGCCTGTATGGGGTCAGCTGTGGGGGGAGGCAGGGGGTCCCTGCAGAGTGTATGGGGTCAGCTGTGGGGGGCACTGCGGGTAGACAGGGGGTCCCTGCAGAGTGTATGGGGTCAGCTGTGGGGGGCACTACGGGGGAGACAGGGGGTCCCTGCAGAGTGTATGGGGTCAGCTGTGGGGGGCACTGCGTGGGAGACAGGGGGTCCCTGCAGAGTGTTTGGGGTCAGCTGTGGGGGGCACTGCGTGGGAGACAGGTGGTCCCTGCAGGGGGAGGTGAGGACAGTGTATGGGCACAGCTGTGGGGGGCATGGCGGGGTACAGGCGTTCCCTGTGGGGTAGGGGAGGGTTAGGGGGGCTGTGTTGTCACTCTGCTGTGAACACTAATTATGAATGCAATATTTCCCTTATTAATTATTGTTTTTTTATTTCTCTGTCTCTCAGTAGGTAACACTTGGGGCAGTCGCCCGCTCTCTGTGTGTCTGCTGGCAATATACGCTCGTAGAAAAAGGGGTTAATGTACCAGTACAATTCATAGGACTTAATTTTTATTCTATGTCAAAATTCAATAATTTCCTTTTCCCTTTTTTTTCCAATAGGTAACAAGGCATCGTGGACACTAAACTGGCTCAAGAACTGGCGGGACAAGGACACCAAGTTTGCCTAATGGACGACATCGCTATGGAGGAACACAGCTCTCCGGCCACCATCATCATGTGGAGCAGCTAAGCCTCTTCATCCTCGGTTTGGGTAAGTGACAATCCATGTATGTATGGTCTAAGGAGCGGTCATGGCACATGTACATACATGTATGTGTAAACATGTATATACAGTCAGCTGTCATGGCACTCGGGAAGTCACACCAGGGGGCTGTGTGGCCCTGTAGGCCTCTACACCACCACACAGCCTCCCGCAACCCGCTCTACAGCACCACACAGCCTCCCGCAGCCCCGTCTACACCACCACACTTCCTCCTCCAGCCTCTGTCTCCCCCCTCCAGTCCCTGACGCCCCCCCCTCCAGCCTCCTTCCTAATTTAGAGCTTTTGGGTTTTTTTATCAGCATAAATTGTCATTTAAGAAACGATTGTCCATTCAAGAAGAGATTTGTGTTGGCAGATTATCCTAGGAAAGCGTGTTAGATGATAATAATCGTGCTGCCCATCTCACCCGACGAGCAAGCAGCACCCTTGTTCGTTGGGTGAATTGACCTTTTAAGGGAGCCCGACGTACTCACTAAATTGTCCCTATCCCTAAGTTTTTTTGGATGCAGATTGCTCTCACACGAGTGTTTTTTTGATTTGGAAAAGAAAGAAATGAGGATGGAGAATCAAAACTTTAAGGCTAAAAAATATACTCACACATATATACACCAACTGTATAGACACACATATAAATATTTATGGTGTATACATTAGGCTATAAGACCTGGAGACTGTTATTACACATGCTGCCACTAGGTTTATTTTCTTTTCTTTAAAAAAAAAAAGATGCAACGGACCATAAGAACACCCCAATTTTCAGTAGGAAAATAGGGGGAAAAAAAATAATGTGTCAAATGGGGGTCCGTCTTACAGTCCGAATTCAGCTTACGTGGGAAGGGATCTGGCACAGGTGAAGTAGTCACAGGGGTCATTCAGTGGTCCAGGCTCGTGCGGTGGCGGCTCTGTGCTAGGGCAGGTTGGTTGTGCTGGGGCAGCTGCGCTGGGGGAGAGGCAGCTGCGCTGGGGGAGAGGCAGCTGCGCTGAGGCAGGGGCAGCAGCAGCGCTGGGGCAGGGGCAGCTGCGCTGGGGCAGGGGCAGCTGTGCTGGGGCAGGGGCAGCTGTGCTGGGGCAGGTGGGCTCTGTGGTGGTGGCAGCGGGCGGCGCTCTGCGGTGCGGTGGTGGCAGCGGGCTGTGCTCCGGTACAGGGACGGCGGCTCCGTCGCGATTTCTTCGCAGCCCGGAGGCTGTGGGGGGGAGACAGGGGGTCCCTGCAGAGTGTATGGGGTCAGCTGTGGGGGGCACTGCGGGTAGACAGGGGGTCCCTGCAGAGTATATGGGGTCAGCTGTGGGGGGCACTACGGGGGAGACAGGGGGTCCCTGCAGAGTGTATGGGGTCAGCTGTGGGGGGCACTGCGTGGGAGACAGGGGGTCCCTGCAGAGTGTTTGGGGTCAGCTGTGGGGGGCACTGCGTGGGAGACAGGTGGTCCCTGCAGGGGGAGGTGAGGACAGTGTATGGGCACAGCTGTGGGGGGCATGGCGGGGTACAGGCGTTCCCTGTGGGGTAGGGGAGGGTTAGGGGGGCTGTGTTGTCACTCTGCTGTGAACACTAATTATGAATGCAATATTTCCCTTATTAATTATTGTTTTTTTATTTCTCTGTCTCTCAGTAGGTAACACTTGGGGCAGTCGCCCGCTCTCTGTGTGTCTGCTGGCAATATACGCTCGTAGAAAAAGGGGTTAATGTACCAGTACAATTCATAGGACTTAATTTTTATTCTATGTCAAAATTCAATAATTTCCTTTTCCCTTTTTTTTCCCAATAGGTAACAAGGCATCGTGGACACTAAACTGGCTCAAGAACTGGCGGGACAAGGACACCAAGTTTGCCTAATGGACGACATCGCTATGGAGGAACACAGCTCTCCGGCCACCATCATCATGTGGAGCAGCTAAGCCTCTTCATCCTCGGTTTGGGTAAGTGACAATCCATGTATGTATGGTCTAAGGAGCGGTCATGGCACATGTACATACATGTATGTGTAAACATGTATATACAGGCAGCTGTCATGGCACTCGGGAAGTCACACCAGGGGGCTGTGTGGCCCTGTAGGCCTCTACACCACCACACAGCCTCCCGCAACCCGCTCTACAGCACCACACAGCCTCCCGCAGCCCCGTCTACACCACCACACTTCCTCCTCCAGCCTCTGTCTCCCCCCTCCAGTCCCTGACGCCCCCCCCTCCAGCCTCCTTCCTAATTTAGAGCTTTTGGGTTTTTTTATCAGCATAAATTGTCATTTAAGAAACGATTGTCCATTCAAGAAGAGATTTGTGTTGGCAGATTATCCTAGGAAAGCGTGTTAGATGATAATAATCGTGCTGCCCATCTCACCCGACGAGCAAGCAGCACCAGGGTGGATAAAAATCTTGAATTTTTTAAAAAAATCAAAAAAATCAGATTTTTTTGATTTAAATCAGATTTTTTTGATTTAAATCATTTGATTGCAGTTTTCATAATGTGATTTCAAACGGCAAACAAGTCCTTGGATATCCTTTTGACAGTATTTGCACTTTGCTCTTGCACCTTTCTTTCCAAGATCTGCTGCTGGCATCTCAACAAAATGAACCCAAATAAGGTCTCTCTTACGACCTGCTGCCATGGCTCACACAGATCACTTATGAAGTTTGATTGTTACTACAGCCTGAGCCAAGCACTGCTGATGTTACTACAGCCTGAGCCAAGTACTGCTGACTATCCAACAAGTTTGGGCATGTCAACTGAATGCAGGGAAAAAGAAACTAAACCAAAACTGAAACCAAGCTAGAAGTGTGGAATTAAAGGGGCAGTATGAACAAAATGTGGAGGCTATTAATAGTTTATACAATTAAGACATGCTGCTTTTAAACACCTACCTATTGCCATATAGTAAAACAAAAAAGATTTTTACTTACTTTGGGGTCCCCCCCTCACCCTGGCGTTAGATCGTTGCCCCTACTTTCGTCCGTGTAACTATGGGCGCACATGCACACTGCTCTCACTTCTCATTTTAATCGTGATTTATATTAAAAAAAAACCTTTTGATTTAAATCAGTGATTTAAATCATGATTAAAATCATGATTTAAATCGATCCGATTTAAATAGAAAAAAATCTTTTGATTTAAATCGTGATTTAAATCGGCGTGATTTAAATCAATCCACCCTGAGCAGCACCCTTGTTCGTTGGGTGAATTGACCTTTTAAGGGAGCCCGACGTACTCACTAAATTGTCCCTATCCCTAAGTTTTTTTGGATGCAGATTGCTCTCACACAAGTGTTTTTTTGATTTGGAAAAGAAAGAAATGAGGATGGAGAATCAAAACTTTAAGGCTAAAAAATATACTCACACATATATACACCAACTGTATAGACACACATATAAATATTTATGGTGTATACATTAGGCTATAAGACCTGGAGACTGTTATTACACATGCTGCCACTAGGTTTATTTTCTTTTCTTAAAAAAAAAAAAAAAAAACTGTCGCTGTCAGGAGTGGGATTCGAACCCACGCCTCCACGTGGTGACTGCAGACGCTGAACACGCTCCCTGGTGCACAACAGCTTGCACCTCCAGGGACCAGTACTGCTGCTGTCAAGGAGTGGGATTTGAACCCACGCCTCCACATGTGGTGACTGCAGACGCTTAACACGCTCCCTGGTGCACAACAGCTTGCACCTCCAGGGACCAGTACTGCTGCTGTCAGGAGTGGGATTCGAACCCACACCTCCACGGGAGACTGCAACCTGGACACAGTGCCTTAGACCACTAGGCCATCCTGACTGCTGACACTGACATGCTCCCTGGTGACACAAGAGTTTGCACCACCAGGGACTTCAGTACAAATCTGCTGTGCAAATCAGACATTGGGGCCCCTGGTGGGACTTCTGGCAAAGCCAGAGGGGACATTGGGATGTCATTTGAAAGCTAATTACCAGACTGAGGTGAGGGAGCAGTTCTTGGGGCTGTGTGGTGCTCTGTTGGGCATTTGTGCACCCTTAAGCCTGCACCACAAGGACCACTTTTATCCATGGACAGCCAGGCTCTGACCCCCTGAATTCAAATTCCATTTGAATTCAAATACAACACAAAAAACACAAAAAGTTGTGCATACAACTTATACCACAATGAACAGATTACTAATAAAACAATCCACCAGGAGTTAACAGTGGACATGTGGAGCTTTCATGTAGCCTCACTGTGCCCAGTAACATTGGCTGGTCACCCTACATGAGAAAAAATTGTAATATTCCAATATTCAAAACTCTGTCCATGTCTAATTTCTTTGTAACAAGACATCAGATGATCGTAGATAAAGGCATTTTATTCAACTTTTCACAAAGTTAACAGAGAGGCTGTAAAAACATCAAGAGACATTTTTTGGCTGAAAAAAAAAAAAAAAATTTAAAGTGATGAATCAGCTGGTAAGTTTTTTTGGATGTACAGTGGTCAGATGGATTTGAGAAGGACGTTCTCTCGGCAGACGGGTGCCTGTTATACCCTATAGAATATATTCAGTGTACACGTCCTGGTGTGAAAAGAACCTAATATATATATTTTTTTTTTTTACTCCAAAAACAGAAAAAAAAACAGAGTGAAGGCAATCAGTTTCCACCAGACACAAACAAACCTAAGTTTGCTTCGGCCAGAAATCACTCGAAATAAAAGGGCTTCCAGGACCTTCAGGCCCCTGAAGCTTAAAACTAGCGAAGAGACTGGGGGGGTGAAAACTAAATTATATATATATACACACACCACCTGCCCAGACTGGACTGATGACGACCCGACCAGAACCCATGTGAGGCCTAGTCGGCCCCGGTAACTGAAAAGGCCACTACTGTTATGCTTTTAATCCTTTCCCAGTCATATAAAAGAATTTTAAAAAAAATGGCCGGAGAGTTGCTATATGGCGCAAGTTCCCCCCCAAAAAAAGTTTCTAACACATTCAGTTACAAATGTGTAATTTTCCTACATCTGAGGGGGAAAAGGCCACCATGGAGGTGTGTGTAAGAAGGTATGGCCGCTCCCAGGGTCCTCCATCACAGACAGAGGCCTAGAGACATCACCGGCCTCACACGGCCCCGAACTACGCGCACAGACTGAAGAAGAAGGGGCTCCGCCATTACCTGAGGAGATTGTGCGCCTCCATGCTGCGGTTCTGGAGCACACCACGGCCACACGGAGCGGGGGGGACGGCATTATGGTATCAGGCCGCCGAGATCTCCCCCTCACGAAAACCTCCTGACTCGGCGGAGACACGGTGAGGAGGACCGCAGCCGCTGCTACAGATGGCGGCACTTCCGCCTGTGCTCCGCCACCACAGGAACTAAAATGGCGGCCGGGCGGGGAAGTGACGTGTGGTGAGGAGACGTGGGAGGCCGGACTGAGTCATGGAGGAGGCGACGGTGGTGTCGTAATGTTTGCTGTGGAGAGCGCAGCAGAGGAGCGGAGCTGTCAGCGGGGAAGAGCGCGGCACAACACAAAGCCCGGAGGAGGGAGCGGCGACACCCCGCAGAGGACAGAAGGGAGACGGTGTGTGGGGGGAGAGAGTGGGGGGAGCAGAGGTTGAGCATGGGGGGGAGGAGCAGAGGCTGAGCATGGGGGGGGGGAGCAGAGGCTGAGCATGGGGGGGGGGGGAGCAGAGGCTGAGCATGGGGGGGGGGGGAGCAGAGGCTGAGCATGGGGGGGGGGGGGGGAGCAGAGGCTGAGCATGGGGGGGGGAGCAGAGGCTGAGCATGGGGGGGGGAGCAGAGGCTGAGCATGGGGGGGGGAGCAGAGGCTGAGCATGGGGGGGGGAGCAGAGGCTGAGCATGGGGGGGGAGCAGAGGCTGAGCATGGGGGGGGGAGCAGAGGCTGAGCATGGGGGGGGAGCAGAGGCTGAGCATGGGGGGGGAGCAGAGGCTGAGCATGGGGGGGGAGCAGAGGCTGAGCATGGGGGGGAGCAGAGGCTGAGCATGGGGGGGGGAACAGAGGCTGAGCATGGGGGGGGAGCAGAGGCTGAGCATGGGGGGGGAGCAGAGGCTGAGCATGGAGGGGAGCAGAGGCTGAGCATGGGGGGGAGCAGAGGCTGAGCATGGGGGGGGAGCAGAGGCTGAGCATGGGGGGGAGCAGAGGCTGAGCATGGGGGGGAGCAGAGGCTGAGCATGGGGGGGGAGCAGAGGCTGAGCATGGGGGGGAGCAGAGGCTGAGCATGGGGGGGGGAGCAGAGGCTGAGCATGGGGGGGGGAGCAGAGACTGAGCATGGAGGGGGAGCAGAGGCTGAGCATGGGGGGGGAGCAGAGGCTGAGCATGGGGGAGAGCAGAGGCTGAGCATGGGGGGGGGAGCAGAGGCTGAGCATGGGGGGGGGAGCAGAGGCTGAGCATGGGGGGGGAGCAGAGGCTGAGCATGGAGGGGAGCAGAGGCTGAGCATGGGGGGGAGCAGAGGCTGAGCATGGGGGGGAGCAGAGGCTGAGCATGGGGGGGAGCAGAGGCTGAGCATGGGGGGGAGCAGAGGCTGAGCATGGAGGGGGAGCAGAGGCTGAGCATGGGGGGAGCAGAGGCTGAGCATGGGGGGGAGCAGAGGCTGAGCATGGGGGGAGCAGAGGCTGAGCATGGGGGGAGCAGAGGCTGAGCATGGGGGAGAGCAGAGGCTGAGCATGGGGGGGCAGAGGCTGAGCATGGGGGGGGAGCAGAGGCTGAGCATGGGGGGGGGAGCAGAGGCTGAGCATGGGGGGGGGAGCAGAGGCTGAGCATGGGGGGGGAGCAGAGGCTGAGCATGGGGGGGAGCAGAGGCTGAGCATGGGGGGGAGCAGAGGCTGAGCAGGGGGGGGGAGCAGAGGCTGAGCATGGGGGGGAGCAGAGGCTGAGCATGGAGGGGAACAGAGGCTGAGCATGGAGGGGAACAGAGGCTGAGCATGGGGGGGGGGGGGAACAGAGGCTGAGCATGGGGGGGGGGGGGAGAGCAGAGGCTGAGCATGGGGGGGAGCAGAGGCTGAGCATGGGGGGGGAGCAGAGGCTGAGCATGGGGGGGAGCAGAGGCTGAGCATGGGAGGGGGAGCAGAGGCTGAGCATGGAGGGGAGCAGAGGCTGAGCATGGAGGGGGAGCAGAGGCTGAGCATGGGGGGGAGCAGAGGCTGAGCATGGGGGGGAGCAGAGGCTGAGCATGGGGGGGAGCAGAGGCTGAGCATGGAGGGGGAGCAGAGGCTGAGCATGGAGGGGGAGCAGAGGCTGAGCATGGGGGGAGCAGAGGCTGAGCATGGGGGGGAGCAGAGGCTGAGCATGGGGGGAGCAGAGGCTGAGCATGGGGGAGAGCAGAGGCTGAGCATGGGGGGGAGCAGAGGCTGAGCAGGGGGGGGGAGCAGAGGCTGAGCATGGGGGGGAGCAGAGGCTGAGCATGGAGGGGAACAGAGGCTGAGCATGGGGGGGGGGGAGAGCAGAGGCTGAGCATGGGGGGGGGGAGCAGAGGCTGAGCATGGGGGGGAGCAGAGGCTGAGCATGGAGGGGAACAGAGGCTGAGCATGGGGGGGGAGGGGGAGAGCAGAGGCTGAGCATGGGGGGGGAGGGGGAGAGCAGAGGCTGAGCATGGGGGGGGAGGGGGAGAGCAGAGGCTGAGCATGGGGGGGAGGGGGAGAGCAGAGGCTGAGCATGGGGGGGGAGGGGGAGAGCAGAGGCTGAGCATGGGGGGGGGGGAGAGCAGAGGCTGAGCATGGGGGGGGGAGCAGAGGCTGAGCATGGGGGGAGCAGAGGCTGAGCATGGGGGGGAGCAGAGGCTGAGCATGGAGAGGGAGCAGAGGCTGAGCATGGGGGGGAGCAGAGGCTGAGCATGGGGGGGAGCAGAGGCTGAGCATGGGGGGGAGCAGAGGCTGAGCATGGGGGGGAGGGGGAGAGCAGAGGCTGAGCATGGGGGGAGAGCAGAGGCTGAGCATGGGGGGAGAGCAGAGGCTGAGCATGGGGGGAGAGCAGAGGCTGAGCATGGGGGGGGGAGCAGAGGCTCAGCATGGGGGGGGGAGCAGAGGCTGAGCATGGGGGGGGGGGAGCAGAGGCTGAGCATGGGGGGGGGGAGCAGAGGCTGAGCATGGGGGGGGAGCAGAGGCTGAGCATGGGGGGGGAGCAGAGGCTGAGCATGGGGGGGGGGGGCAGAGGCTGAGCATGGGGGGGGAGCAGAGGATGGTGCTTAGGGGGCGGAGCCGGAGCTGGAGTGTGGTGGACGGGAGATAAAACACAACTTTAGTATGTAGGGCTGTGGAGTCGGAGTCGGAGCTCATTTTGGTGGAGTCGGAGTTGGTATAAAATGGACCGATTCCGACTCCTAAAATATATAATAAATTGGGTACAGTAGTTCAATGCAGAATGTGCTGAATATTTTTTCATAGGAATTTGGGAAAGTTATGAAATGTCCTATAAATGGCTGTTCTATTCCTGATCTAAGGCTACATTCACACACAGCGTTTTTGCTGCGTTTTTTGAGGATACGTTTTTCAGTTGCAAAAGCAGATCAGCTTTTTAAAAACTGCATCACCTGAAAGGTTTTTGAGCTCATAGATAATGTTTTCAATATCAGAGCAGATTTCTAATCTGCTTTTATTTATATATCTGTCTATCCGTATCATATCTGTACCAAAAAGAATGAAAGCCGGATAGCACACAGACTAACACTCCTTTTTTTTAGCACCAGTCAGGTCCACCTCATAGCTGCCCAAAAGGACGCCCAGGACAGGCATTGCTCGTCTTCAGTAACATCAACTGATAGTTGGAATAAATATACTGCATTCACCACCACATCTTCTTAAGGTGCAGGCTTTATTTTCAAGTGTAGGGGTGTGCAGTATGAGGTTCTGCCCCCCCCAGGTTTGATCCTGGCTACGCCCATGATGTGGATGTAGCCTGAGGATCTAGGCTTTGTCTTAGCCGAGATAAGTCATAGTGTGTGTGTGTGTGTGTGTGTGTATATATATATATATGTATATATATATATATATATACACACACACACACACACACACTACAGACCAAAGGTTTGGACACACCTCAATCAAAGCGTATTCTTTATTTTCATGACTATGGTTTAATAAGTGGGATTTCTTGCCTTATAAATGGGGTTGGGACCATCAGTTGTGCAGAAGTCTGGTGGATACACAGCTGATAGTCCTACTGAATAGACTATTAGAATTTGTATTATGGCAAGAAAAAAGCAGCTGAGTAAAGAAAAACGAGTGGCCATTATTACTTTAAGAAATGAAGGTCAGTCAGTCCGAAAAATTGGGAAAACTTTGAAAGTGTCCCCACGTGCAGTGGCAAAAACCATCAAGGGCTACAAAGAAACTGGCTCACATGAGGACCGCTCCAGGAAAGGAAGACCAAGAGTCACCTCTGCTGCGGAGGATAAGTTCATCCGAGTCACCAGCCTCAGAAATCGCAGGTTAACAGCAGCTCAGATCAGAGACCAGGTCAATGCCACACAGAGTTCTAGCAGCAGACACATCTCTACAACAACTGCTAAGAGGAGACTTTGTGCAGCAGGCCTTCATGGTAAAATAGCTGCTAGGAAACCACTGCTAAGGACAGGCAACAAGCAGAAGAGACTTGTTTGGGCTAAAGAACTCAAGGAATGGACATTAGACCAGTGGAAATCTGTGCTTTGGTCTGATGAGTCCAAATTTGAGATCTTTGGTTCCAACCACCTTGTCTTTGTGCGACGCAGAAAAGGTGAACGGATGGACTCTACATACCTGGTTCCCACCGTGAAGCATGGAGGAGGAGGTGTGATGGTGTGGGGGTGCTTTACTGGTGACACTGTTGGGGATTTATTCAAAATTGAAGGCATACTGAACCAGCATGGCCACCACAGCATCTTGCAGCGGCATGCTATTCCATCCGGTTTGTGTTTAGCTGGACCATCATTTATTTTTCAACAGGACAATGACCTCAAACACACCTCCAGGCTGTGTAAGGGCTATTTGACCAAGAAGGAGAGTGATGGGGTGCTACGCCAGATGACCTGGCCTCCACAGTCACCAGACCTGAACCCAATCGAGATGGTTTGGGGTGAGCTGGACCGCAGAGTGAAGGCCAAAGGGCCAACAAGTGCTAAGCATCTCTGGGAACTCCTTCAAGACTGTTGGAAGACCATTTCCAGTGACTACCTCTTGAAGCTCATCAACAGAATGCCAAGAGTGTGCAAAGCAGTAATCAAAGCAAAAGGTGGCTACTTTGAAGAACCTAGAATATAAGACACATTTTCAGTTGTTTCACACTTTTTTGTTAATTATATAATTCCACATGTGTTAATTCATAGCTTTGATGCCTTCAGAGTGAATCTACAATTTTCATAGTCATGAAAATAAAGCAAACTCTTTGAATGAGAAGGTGTGTCCAAACTTTGGTCTGTACAGCCATGGCTAAAAATTTTGAGAATGACACAAATAATAATTTTTACAAAGTCTACTGCTTCATTTTTTCTAATGGCAATTTGCATATACTCCAGAATGTTATGAAGAGTGATCAGCTTAACAGCAATTACTTGCAAAGTCAATATTTGCCTAGAAAATTAACTTTATCCCCCAAAACACATTTCAACATCATTGCAGCCCTGCCTTAAAAGGACCAGCTAACATCGTTTCAGTGATTGCTCCATTAACACAGGTGTGGGTGTTGATGAGGACAGGGCTGGAGATCAATCTGTCATGATTAAGTAAGAATGACACCACTGGACACTTTAAAAGGAGGCTGGTGCTTGGCATCATTGTTTCTCTTCTGTTAACCATGGTTATCTCTAAAGAAACACGTGCAGTCATCATTGCACTGCACAAAAATGGCCTAACAGGGAAGAGTATCGCAGCTAGAAAGAATGCACCTCAGTCAACAATCTATCGCATCATCAAGAACTTCAAGGAGAGAGGTTCCCTTGTTGCCAAAAAGGCTCCAGGGCGCCCAAGAAAGACCAGCAAGCGCCAGGACCGTCTCTTAAAAGTGCTTCAGCTGTGGGATCGGACTACCAGCAGTGCAGAGCTTGCTCAGGAATGGCAGCAGGCAGGTGTGAGTGCTTCTGCACACGCTGTGAGGCGGAGACTCTTGGAGCAAGGCCTGGTCTCAAGGAGGACAGCAAAGAAGCCACTTCTCTCCAGAAAAAACATCATGGACAGACTGATATTCTGCAAGAGGTACAGGGAGTGGACTGCTGAGGACTGGGGTAAAGTCATTTTCTCTGATGAATCCCCTTTTCGATTGTTTGGGACATCTGGAAAACGGCTTATTCGGAGAAGACCAGGTGAGCGCTACCACCAGTCTTGTCTCATGCCAACTGTCAAGCATCCTGAAACCAGGGCCGCCATCAGGGCATGACAGGCCTTACATGTGTATGGGGCCCGGTGAGTAGGGGGGCCCGACCATGCTGGCAGCCCGATCCGCGCTGGGGCCCCCCTACATTTTATACAGGCTTCTGCAGCTATATTTTAAATTCAGACTCAGCGCCTGCCGGGCCCCTCGGGCAGGCCCCCCCCCGCACCATGGTCCAGCCAGCGCCGAAATCCCCCCCTGCACAATGGTCCAGCCACAGCTCCGCCCTCACCTGACGTCACACACTGCTCTGCTCCTCCACTTCCTCATTCAGTCAGTGTGCCACGTGGGACTGGGAGAGGGAGGGAGCCTCGCCGCTGGAGCACAGCCAGATAACAAGGTAAGAATTTTTTTTTTTTTTTTTTGAGAGCGGCTATCCAGGGAGCCTGGGGCAGAATGCTGGACATGGGGCATAATGCTGGACATGGGGCATAATGCTGGACACTGGGGGCAGAATGCTGGACGCTGGGGACAGAATGCTGGACGCTGGTGGCAGAATGCTGGATATGAGGGCAGACTGTGAGACGGGGCAGAATGCTGGACATGGGGCAGAAGAATGCTGGACGCTGGGGCAGAATTCTGGACATGGGGCAGAAGAATGCTGGACGCTGGGGCAGAATTCTGGACATGGGGCAGAAGAATGCTGGACGCTGGGGCAGAATTCTGGACATGGGGCAGAAGAATGCTGGACGCTGGGGCAGAATTCTGGACATGGGGCAGAAGAATGCTCGAAGCTGGGGCAGAATGCTGGAGACTGAGGCAGAATGCTGGACATGGGGGCAGGCTGTGAGCTGGGGCAGAATGTTGGATACAGATACTGCACAGTACCACTCATCCTGTATATATATACACTGCACAGTACCACTCCTGTATATGTATATACTGCACAGTACCACTCCTCCTGTATATATACACTGCACAGTACCACTCCTGTATATGTATATACTGCACAGTACCACTCCTGTATATGTATATACTGCACAGTACCACTCCTCCTATATATACACTGCACAGTACCCCTCCTCCTGTATATATACACTGCACAGTACCCCTCCTCCTGTATATATACTGCACAGTATCACTCCTCCTGTATATATACACTGCACAGTACCCCTCCTGTATATATACCCTGCACAGCACCACTCCTATATATACACTGCACAGTACCCCTCCTCCTGCATATATGCACTGCACAGTACTACTCCTGTCCTGTATATATACACTGCACAGTACCACTCCTGTTCTGCATATATGCACTGCACAGTACCACTCCTGTCCTGTATATATACACTGCACAGTACCACTCCTGTCTATATACACTGCACAGTCCCACTCCTGTATATATACACTGCACAGTACCACTCCTGTATATGTATATACACAGCACCACTCCTGTCTATATACACTGCACAGTCCCACTCCTGTATATATACACTGCACAGTACCACTCCTGTCCTGCATATACACACTGCACAGTAACACTCCTGTACATATACACTGCACAGTACCACTCCTGTCCTGTATATATACACTGCACAGCACCACTCCTCCTGTCCTGTATATATGCACTGCACAGTACCACTCCTGTCCTGTATATATGCACTGCACAGCACCACTCCTGTCCTGTATATATACACTGCACAGCACCACTCCTCCTGTCCTGTATATATACACTGCACAGTACCACTCCTATATATACACTGCACAGTAACCCTCCTCCTGCATATATGCACTGCACAGTACCACTCCTGTCCTGTATATATACACTGCACAGTACCACTCCTTTCCTGTATATATACACTGCACAGTACCACTCCTCCTGTCCTGTATATATACCCTGCACAGCACCACTCCTGTCCTGTATATATACACTGCACAGTACCACTCCTCCTGCATATATGCACTGCACAGTACCACTCCTGTCCTGTATATATGCACTGCACAGTACCACTCCTGTCCTGAATATATGCACTGCACAGTACCACTCCTGTCCTGTATATATACACACTGCACAGTACCACTCCTGTCTATATACACTGCACAGTTCCACTCCTGTATATATACAATGCACAGTACCACTCCTGTCCTGCATATACACACTGCACAGTACCACTCCTCCTGTATATATACACTGCACAGTACCACTCCTGTATATAGAAAGTACCAAACAAAGAAGCAGTCAAAAAATCCATAAAACTATGATATTTATTAAAGATAATTTAAAACATTAATAGATATGGACACACAGTGTTTGGACAGGGAAAAGGAACAGCATATAAATGAACACAATGGTCATGAAGGGCCAACGAAGCTGCAAACACCCCGCCAGGATAGTAAAATGCAGAGCTAGATGGTATAGCTAATAAGAGTTAAGGGGTTATATAAAGTATAATAAGACAAATCATACAGCAAGTGCTACAATCCTTCATAAGAAGTATACCCTGACAAAGTGCAAATGCGCACATGCAAAATTGATGTATAATACACGTCATACTAATGACCTAATAAACTGCATTACTATACCTGAAGTACGGGGGGAAGCAGCAAGGTCGGTCCTATCCCCGACGCGCGTTTCGGAGCTAGAAAAACAACTTCCTCAGGGAAGCACCACTCCTCCTGTCCTGTATATATACACTGCACAGTACCACTCCTGTCCTGTATATATAAACTGCACAGCACCACTCCTCCTGTCCTATATATATGCACTGCACAGTACCACTCCTCCTGTATATATAAACTGCACAGTACCACTCCTGTCCTGCATATACACACAGCACAGTACCACTCCTCCTGTATATATACACTGCACAGTACCACTCCTCCTGTCCTGTATATATGCACTGCACAGTACCACTCCTGTATATATACACTGCACAGTACCACTCCTGTCCTGCATATACACACAGCACAGTACCACTCCTCCTGTATATATACACTGCACAGTACCACTCCTCCTGTCCTGTATATATGCACTGCACAGTACCACTCCTCCTGTATATATACACTGCACAGTACCACTCCTGTCTATACACACTGCACAGTCCCACTCCTGTATATATACACTGCACAGTACCACTCCTGTCCTGTATATATACACTGCACAGTACCACTCCTCCTGTATATATACACTGCACAGCACCACTCCTCCTATATACACTGCACAGTACCCCTCCTCCTGTATATATACACTGCACAGTACCACTCGTGTCTTGTATATATACACTGCACAGCACCACTCCTCCTGTCCTGCATATATGCACTGCACAGTACCACTCATGCCATGTATATATATACACTGCACAGTACCACTCCTGTCTATATACACTGCACAGTCCCACTCCTGTCCTGCATATACACACTGCACAGTACCACTCCTGCATATATACATTGCACAGCACCACTCCTGTATATACACTGCACAGTACCACTCCTGTCCTGTATATATACACTGCACAGTACCACTCCTGTCCTGTATATATACACTGCACAGCACCACTCCTCCTGTCCTGCATATATGCACTGCACACTACCACTCATGTCCTGTCTATATACACTGCACAGTACCACTCTTGTCTATATACACTGCACAGTCCCACTCCTGTATATATACACTGCACAGTACCACTCCTGTCCTGCATATATACACTGCACAGCACCACTCCTCCTGTGATGTATATATACACTGCACAGCACCACTCCTCTCCTGTATATATACACTCCACAGTACCACTCCTCCTGTATATATACACTGCACAGTACCACTCCTCCTGTATATATACACTGCACAGTACCACTCCTCCTGTATATATACACTGCACAGTACCACTCCTCCTGTATATATACACTGCACAGTACCACTCCTGTCCTGTATATATGCACTGCACAGTACCACTCCTGTCCTGAATATATACACTGCACAGTACCACTCCTGTCCTGCATATATGCATTGCACAGTACCACTCCTGTCCTGTATATATACACACTGCACAGTACCACTCCTGTCTATATACACTGCACAGTTCCACTCCTGTATATATACACTGCACAGTACCACTCCTGTCCTGCATATACACACTGCACAGTACCACTCCTCCTGTATTTATACACTGCACAGTACCACTCCTGTATATACACTGCACAGTACCACTCCTGTCCTGTATATATACACTCCACAGCACCACTCCTCCTGTCCTGTATATATACACTGCACAGCACCACTCCTCCTGTCCTGTATATATACACTGCACAGAACCACTCCTCCTGTCCTGTATATATACACTGCACAGCACCACTCCTCCTGTCCTGTATATATACACTGCACAGCACCACTCCTCCTGTCCTGTATATATACACTGCACAGCACCACTCCTGTCCTGTATATACACACTGCACAGTACCACTCCTGTCCTGCATATACACACAGCACAGTACCACTTTTCCTGTATATATACACTGCACAGTACCACTCCTGTCCTGTATATATACACTCCACAGCACCACTCCTCCTGTCCTGTATATATACACTGCACAGTACCACTCCTCCTGTCCTGTATATATGCACTGCACAGTACCACTCCTCCTGTCTATACACACTGCACAGTCCCACTCCTGTATATATGCACTGCACAGTACCACTCCTGTCCTGTATATATACACTGCACAGTACCACTCCTCCTGTATATATACACTGCACAGCACCACTCCTCCTGTATATACACTGCACAGTACCCCTCCTGTATATATACACTGCACAGTACCACTCGTGTCCTGTATATATACACTGCACAGCACCACTCCTCCTGTCCTGCATATATGCACTGCACTATCCACTCATGCCCTGTATATATACACTGCACAGTACCACTCCTGTCTATATACACTGCACAGTCCCACTCCTGTATATATACACTGCACAGTCCCACTCCTGTCCTGCATATACACACTGCACAGTACCACTCCTGCATATATACATTGCACAGCACCACTCCTGTATATACACTGCACAGTACCACTCCTGTCCTGTATATATACACTGCACAGCACCACTCCTCCTGTCCTGCATATATGCACTGCACAGTACCACTCATGTCCTGTCTATATACACTGCACAGTACCACTCCTGTCTATATACACTGCACAGTCCCACTCCTGTATATATACACTGCACAGTACCACTCCTGTCCTGCATATATACACTGCACAGCACCACTCCTCCTGTGATGTATATATACACTGCACAGCACCACTCCTGTCCTGTATATATACACTCCACAGTACCACTCCTCCTGTATATATACACTGCACAGTACCACTCCTCCTGTATATATACACTGCACAGTACCACTCCTCCTGTCCTGTATATATGCACTGCACAGTACCACTCCTCCTGTATATATACACTGCACAGTACCACTCCTCCTGTCCTGTATATATACACTGCACAGCACCACTCCTCCTGGCCTGCAAATATGCACTGCACAGTACCACTCCTGTCCTGCATATATACACTGCACAGCACCACTCCTCCTGTGATGTATATATACAATGCACAGCAACACTCCTGTCCTGTATATATACACTCCACAGTACCACTCCTCCTGTATATATACACTGCACAGTACCACTCCTCCTGTATATATACACTGCACAGTACCACTCCTGTCCTGTATATATGCACTGCACAGTACCACTCCTATATATACACTGCACAGTACCACTCCTCCTGTCCTGTATATATACACTGCACAGCACCACTCCTCCTGGCCTGTAAATATGCACTGCACAGTACCACTCCTCCTGTCCTGTATTTATATGCACTGCACAGTACCACTCCTCCTGTATATATACACTGCACAGTACCACTCCTGTATATACACTGCACAGTACCACTCCTGTCCTGTATATATACACTCCACAGCACCACTCCTCCTGTCCTGTATACATACACTGCACAGCACCACTCCTTCTGTCCTGTATATATACACTGCACAGTACCACTCCTGTCCTGTATATATACACTGCACAGCACTACTCCTCCTGTCCTGTATATATACACTGCACAGCACCACTCCTGTCCTGTATATACACACTGCACAGTACCACTCCTGTATATATACACTGCACAGTACCACTCCTCCTGTCCTGTATATATGCACTGCACAGTACCACTCCTCCTGTATATATACACTGCACAGTACCACTCCTGTCTTTACACACTGCACAGTCCCACTCCTGTATATATACACTGCACAGTACCACTCCTGTCCTGTATATATACACTGCACAGTACCACTCCTCCTGTATATATACACTGCACAGCACCACTCCTATATATACACTGCACAGTACCCCTCCTCCTGTATACACTGCACAGTACCACTCGTGTCCTGTATATATACACTGCACAGCACCACTCCTCCTGTGATGTATATATACACTGCACAGCACCACTCCTGTCCTGTATATATACACTCCACAGTACCACTCCTCCTGTATATATACACTCCACAGTACCACTCCTCCTGTATATATACACTGCACAGTACCACTCCTCCTGTATATATACACTGCACAGTACCACTCCTCCTGTACTGTATATATGCACTGCACAGTACCACTCCTCCTGTATATATACACTGCACAGTACCACTCCTCCTGTCCTGTATATATACACTGCACAGCACCACTCCTCCTGGCCTGTAAATATGCACTGCACAGTACCACTCCTGTCCTGTATATTTACACTGCACAGCACCACTCCTGTCCTGTATATATACACTGCACAGTACCACTCCTCCTGTCCTGTATATATATGCACTGCACAGTACCACTCCTCCTGTATATATACACTGCACAGTACCACTCCTGTATATACACTGCACAGTACCACTCCTGTATATATACACTCCACAGCACCACTCCTCCTGTCCTGTATACATACACTGCACAGCACCACTCCTCCTGTCCTGTATATATACACTGCACAGTACCACTCCTGTCCTGTATATATACACTGCACAGCACTACTCCTCCTGTCCTGTATATATACACTGCACAGCACCACTCCTGTCCTGTATATACACACTGCACAGTACCACTCCTGTCCTGCATATACATACAGCACAGTACCACTCCTCCTGTATATATACACTGCACAGTACCACTCCTCCTGTCCTGTATATATGCACTGCACAGTACCACTCCTCCTGTATATATACACTGCACAGTACCACTCCTGTCTTTACACACTGCACAGTCCCACTCCTGTATATATACACTGCACAGTACCACTCCTGTCCTGTATATATACACTGCACAGTACCACTCCTCCTGTATATATACACTGCACAGCACCACTCCTATATATACACTGCACAGTACCCCTCCTCCTGTATACACTGCACAGTACCACTCGTGTCCTGTATATATACACTGCACAGCACCACTCCTCCTGTCCTGCATATATGCACTGCACAGTACCACTCATGCCCTGTATATATATACACTGCACAGTACCACTCCTGTCTATATACACTGCACAGTCCCACTCCTGTATATATTCACTGCACAGTCCCACTCCTGTCCTGCATATACACACTGCACAGTACCACTCCTGCATATATACATTGCACAGCACCACTCCTGTATATACACTGCACAGTACCACTCCTGTCCTGTATATATACACTGCACAGTACCACTTCTGTCCTGTATATATACACTGAACAGCACCACTCCTCCTGTCCTGCATATATGCACTGCACAGTACCACTCCTGTCCTGCATATATGCACTGCACAGTACCACTCATGTCCTGTATATATACACTGCACAGTACCACTCCTGTCTATATACACTGCACAGTCCCACTCCTGTCCTGCATATATACACTGCACAGCACCACTCCTCCTGTGATCTATATATACACTGCACAGCACCACTCCTGTCCTGTATATATACACTGAACAGAACCACTCCTCCTGTCCTGTATATATGCACTGCACAGTACCACTCCTGTCCTGCATATGTACACTGCACAGTACCACTCCTCCTTTATCTATACACTGCACAGCGCCACTCCTGTATATATACACTGCACAGTACCACTCCTGTCCTGTATATATGCACTGCACCTCTCCTCCTGTCCCGTATATATGCACCGCACAGTACCACTCCTATATATATACACTGCACAGTACCACTACTCCTGTCCTGTTTATATACGCTGCACAGTACCAATCCTGTATATATACACTGCACAGTACCACTCCTGTATATATACACTCCACAGTACCACTCCAGTCCTGTATATATGCACTGCACAGTACCAATCCTGTATATATACACTGCACGACATCACTCCTCCTTTCCTGTATATATACACTGCACAGTACCAATCCTGTATATATACTGCACAACATCACTCCTCCTTTCCTGTATATATACACTGCACAGTACCACTCCTATATATACACTGCACAGTACCCCTCCTGCATATATGCACTGCACAGTACCACTCCTGTCGTGTATATATACACTGCACAGTACCACTCCTGTCGTGTATATATACACTGCACAGTACCACTCCTGTCCTGCATATATGCACTGCACAGTACCACTCCTGTCCTGTATATATGCACTGCACAGTACCACTCCTGTCTATATACACGGCACAGTCCCACTCCTGTATATATACACTGCACAGCACCACTCCTCCTATCCTGTATATATACACTGCACAGTACCACTCGTGTCCTGTATATACACACTGCATAGTACCACTCCTATCCTGCATATACACACTGCACAGTACAACTCCTCCTGTATATATACACTGCACAGTACCACTCCTCCTGTCCTGTATATATGCACTGCACAGTACCACTCCTCCTGTATATATACACTGCACAGTACCACTCCTCCTGTCCTGTATATATACACTGCACAGCACCACTCCTCCTGGCCTGTATATATGCACTGCACAGTACCACTCCTGTCCTGTATATTTACACTGCACAGCACCACTCCTGTCCTGTATATATACACTGCACAGTACCACTCCTGTCCTGCATATACACACTGCACAGTACCACTCCTCCTGTCCTGTATATATATGCACTGCGCAGTACCACTCCTGTATATACACTGCACAGTACCACTCCTGTCCTGTATATATACACTGCACAGCACCACTCCTCCTGTCCTGTATATATACACTGCACAGCACCATTCCTCCTGTCCTGTATATATACACTGCACAGCACCACTCCTGTCCTGTATATACACACTGCACAGTACCACTCCTGTCCTGCATATACACAGCACAGTACCACTCCTCCTGTATATATACACTGCACAGTACCACTCCTCCTGTCCTGTATATATGCACTGCACAGTACCACTCCTCCTGTATATATACACTGCACAGCACCACTCCTATATATACACTGCACAGTACCCCATCCTCCTGTATATATACACTGCACAGTACCACTCGTGTCCTGTATATATACACTGCACAGCACCACTCCTCCTGTCCTGCATATATGCACTGTACCACTCATGCCCTGTATATATATACACTGCACAGTACCACTCCTGTCTATATACACTGCACAGTCCCACTCCTGTATATATACACTGCACAGTCCCACTCCTGTCCTGCATATGCACACTGCACAGTACCACTCCTGCATATATACATTGCACAGCACCACTCCTGTATATACACTGCACAGTACCACTCCTGTCCTGTATATATACACTGCACAGTACCACTCCTGTCCTGTATATATACACTGCACAGCACCATTCCTCCTGTCCTGCATATATGCACTGCACAGTACCACTCATGTCCTGTATATATACACTGCACAGTACCACTCCTGTCTATATACACTGCACAGTCCCACTCCTGTCCTGCATATATACACTGCACAGCACCACTCCTCCTGTGATGTATATATACACTGCACAGCACCACTCCTGTCCTGTATATATACACTCCACAGTACCACTCCTGTCCTGTATATATACACTGCACAGTACCACTCCTGTCCTGTATATATACACTGCACAGCACCACTCCTGTCCTGTATATATGCACTGCACAATACCACTCCTGTCCTGTATATATACACTGCACAGTACCACTCCTGTCCTGCATATGTACACTGCACAGTACCACTCCTCCTTTATCTATACACTGCACAGCGCCACTCCTGTATATATACACTGCACAGTACCACTCCTGTCCTGTATATATGCACTGCACAGTACCTCTCCTCCTGTCCCGTATATATGCACCGCACAGTACCACTCCTATATATATACACTGCACAGTACCACTACTCCTGTCCTGTGTATATACGCTGCACAGTACCAATCCTGTATATATACACTGCACAGTACCACTCCTGTATATATACACTCCACAGTACCACTCCAGTCCTGTATATATGCACTGCACAGTACCAATCCTGTATATATACACTGCACGACATCACTCCTCCTTTCCTGTATATATACACTGCACAGTACCACTCCTATATATACACTGCACAGTACCACTCCTGTATATATACACTCCACAGTACCACTCCAGTCCTGTATATATACACTGCACAGTACCAATCCTGTATATATACACTGCACGACATCACTCCTCCTTTCCTGTATATATACACTGCACAGTACCACTCCTATATATACTGCACAGTACCCCTCCTCCTGCATATATGCACTGCACAGTACCACTCCTGTCCTGTATATATACACTGCACAGTACCACTCCTGTCCTGTATATATGCACTGCACAGTACCACTCCTGTCCTGCATATATGCACTGCACAGTTCCACTCCTGTCCTGCATATATGCACTGCACAGTACCACTCCTGTCCTGTATATATACACACTGCACAGTACCACTCCTGTCTATATACACGGCACAGTCCCACTCCTGTATATATACACTGCACAGCACCACTCCTCCTGTCCTGTATATATACACTGCACAGCACCACTCCTCCTGTCCTGTATATATACACTGCACAGTACCACTCGTGTCCTGTATATACACACTGCATAGTACCACTCCTATCCTGCATATACACACTGCACAGTACAACTCCTCCTGTATATATACACTGCACAGTACCACTCCTCCTGTCCTGTATATATGCACTGCACAGTACCACTCCTCCTGTATATATACACTGCACATTACCACTCCTCCTGTCCTGTATATATACACTGCACAGCACCACTCCTCCTGGCCTGTATATATGCACTGCACAGTACCACTCCTGTCCTGTATATTTACACTGCACAGCACCACTCCTGTCCTGTATATATACACTGCACAGTACCACTCCTGTCCTGCATATACACACTGCACAGTACCACTCCTCCTGCCCTGTATATATATGCACTGCACATTACCACTCCTCCTGTATATATACACTGCACAGTACCACTCCTCCTGTATATATACACTGCACAGTACCACTCCTGTATATATACACTGCACATTACCGCTCCTCCTGTATATATACACTGCACAGTACCACTCCTGTATATATACATTGCACAGTACCACTACTCCTGTCCTGTATATATACGCTGCACAGTACCACTCCTCCTGTCCTGTATATATACGCTGCACAGTACCACTCCAGTCCTGTATATATTCACTGCACAGTACCACTCCTCCTGTATATACACACTGCACAGTACCACTCCTCCTGTATATATATACACTGCACAGTACCACTCCTCCTGTATATATATACACTGCACAGTACCACTCCTCCTGTCCTGTATATATACACTGCACAGTACCACTCCTGTATATATATACTCTGCACAGTACCACTCCTGTATATATACATTGCACAGTACCACTCCTCCTGTCCTGTATATATACGCTGCACAGTACCACTCCTCCTGTCCTGTATATATACACTGCACAGTACCACTCCAGTCCTGTATATATTCACTGCACAGTACCACTCCTCCTGTATATACACACTGCACAGTACCACTCCTCCTGTATATATATACACTGCACAGTACCACTCCTCCTGTATATATACACTGCACAGTACCACTCCTGTATATATACACTGCACAGTACCACTCCTCCTGTATATATATACTGCGCAGTACCACTCCTGTCCTGTATATATACACTGCACAGTACCACTCCTCCTGTATATACACACTGCACAGTACCACTCCTCCTGTGTATATATATATATCTATATATATATACATACACTTCATAGTACCACTCCTCCTGTCCTGTATATATACACTGCACAGTACCACTCCAGTCCTGTATATATTCACTGCACAGTACCACTCCTCCTGTATATACACACTGCACAGTACCACTCCTCCTGTATATATACACACTGCACAGTACAACTCCTCCTGTCCTGTATATATACACTGCACAGTACCACTCCTGTATATGTATATACCGCACAGTACCACTCCTCCTTTATATATACTCTGCACAGTACCACTCCTCCTGTGTATATACACTGCACAGTACCACTCCTGTATATGTATGTACTGCACAGTACCACTCCTCCTGTATATATACACACTGCAGAGTACCACTCCTGTATATGTATGTACTGCACAGTACCACTCCTCCTGTATATATACACTGCACAGTACCACTCCTATATATGTATATACTGCACAGTACCACTCATTCTGTATATATATACACTG
Organism: Dendrobates tinctorius; assembly: GCF_039654945.1. NCBI lineage: Eukaryota > Metazoa > Chordata > Amphibia > Anura > Dendrobatidae > Dendrobates > Dendrobates tinctorius. The sequence continues at coordinate 1,933,216 of NW_027361787.1, read as the reverse complement.
CACAGTACCACTCCTGTATATGTATATACTGCACAGTACCACTCCTCCTGTATATATACACTGCACAGTACCACTCCTATATATGTATATACTGCACAGTACCACTCATCCTGTATATATATATATATACACTGCACATTACCACTCCTGTATATGTATATACTGCACAGTACCACTCCTCCTGTATATATACACTGCACAGTACCACTCCTGTATATGTATATACTGCACAGTATCACTCCTCCTGTATATATACACTGTACAGTACCACTCCTGTATATGTATATACTGCACAGTACCACTCCTCCTGTATATGTATATACTGCACAGTACCACTCCTCCTGTATATATACACTGCACAGTACCACTCATCCTGTATATATATATATACACTGCACAGTACCACTCCTGTATATGTATATACTGCACAGTACCACTCATCCTGTATATATATACACTGCACAGTACCACTCCTGTATATGTATATACTGCACAGTACCTCTCCTCCTGTATGACTGTGTTGACATAGGGCTAAACAACCCCTTGGCGCATTTCCTCAGCCCCACTTAACCATACAAATCAAAACTCAGAGACCAAGTGATGGGTGAAGGTCGGTCACAGCTTTATTAAATGTTTTCTTACCAACCATTTGAAAAGGCACTTAGCTTTCTTAAAAACGCGCTCGCTGCCTAATGCCCTACTCCATATTCGCAGGCAAGTCAGCCAGCAAGCCGTAACTTATGTGCCATTACTTCTCCACCGCCACGGAGGATCCTGTTTCTCAAACAGGACTCCGACCCCCACCCATCAGTAGCAATGCCTGCTCTATGCCATCTTGGAGACCGGATAAGATATCGAGCCCGATATTGTTCAAGTGCACCCCGTCAGGTCTCAATAAAGCAGCATTATCCCCTTCCAGTTGTCTGTGTCTAACAACCAAACCTCTCACGCACCATCTTAGAAATACAGGCGTGTATGGTCCTCCTAGTGCGCTCAACGGCAATACCATCCCTAGCTCCTTGCCACACCGCCCTCGGGACAAGCTCAGACCAGACTAGCACCAATTCCTGAAAAAAAAACCATGGAAACGTTCCATATCAGCCCGCATCATTGTGAGAAGCTCTGCCACCTGTACGATCATAGATCATTCCCCCCGCGTGCAGAATCCAAAATTATAGGACCCCTGGCTCCTCTTGCAATCGATACCACTTCCGGTAGAACTTGCGGCCATTGCAAGCCCCTGATGCCTCTCCACATGAAGGCCACGTCACGGAAACCTAGATGCCTCCCCCCAGGGCGGCACTCAGCTCGCTGTGCTGCTCAAAATATGTAGGAGTGTCCTAGTAACCAGACAGTCGGTCTAACGGCATCATAGGCTTGCCACGTAGACGAAGTCACCGACGAACGAACCAGCGACATCAAATGCTCGCGACCATCTCCTACAGATGCACCCGGGTCCGCTGATGGAGGAGGGACTCCATCCCCAGCATATTTATCGGGCAACGGGAGGCGGGTAACTGTCGGCGCAAGGGTGGACATGGACATACGCCCTACCGCGTCCGTAAGTGCCTGGACGGCAGCATCTGTGGCCTGCGCAGCTGCGAGAGACCTCTCAAGGGTAGCAAGACGAGCCTCGAGCTGACGCACAAGCTGTAACAGCTGCTTCTGATCTGCCATCTCTAGCCAGACCCTGGCGCTAGTATTATGTTACGGCGGCGGTACACGCTTAAAAAAATATAAATAAACGTGTTCGCCGCCCGGGGTCCACCGTGCGCCAGGTGATATAACCGCTGCTAGAGAGGCAGAGCACTATGGCGGTAATGTGCACGGGGTTAACTGCACCCTAAGTGCACAGAAGAGAGCTCTGTTATGCTCACAGAGCTGCAGGGAAAAGAATAAAGTGACACGCTACGTCTGTTCGGGGACACAGAATAACAGCGAAACTGTCACGGTAAAAATAGTCACAGAAGTAGCCTTAGGCAGCAGGACTACTCCCTCTAGACCTACCGTGAAATCAGACAGGAGGCGTCGCAACTGCACAGTACCACTCCTGTCCTGTATATATACACTGCACAGTACCACTCCTGTCCTGCATATATGCACTGCACAGCACCACTCCTGTTCTGCATATATGCACTGCACAGTACCACTCCTGACGTAGTATGCAACCATCCGCCCCAAGTCAGTCCCCAATAAAACATCAGTGGGCAGGTTTTCAGACACTCCCACCTCCCTCAACCCGCTCCCAGCACCCCAATCGAGATAAACTCGTGCCACTGGCAAAGGACAACGGGTGCCTCCAATCCCGGTGACAGTCAGGGTTTTCCCCTCAACAAACTCTTCAGGGGCCGCCAGTCCAGGACGGATGAGGGTTCGTTCAGCCCCGGTGTCCTTGAGGCCTGTAGCAAGACGGGCCCCCACCTGAACAAGTTGAACGTTGTCGTCAGCCCTCCCAACCACACCTCCCACCAAAAGAACAGAGGCGTTGGGCCCGGGGGCCTTGGCTGGGGGGTTCTTCGGCCTGTTCGGACAGGCGTAAAAGAAGTGACCAGGCCGCTGGCAGTGGTGACACAGGCGACTGTCAGTAGCCGGCCTGTTGTTGGCAACAGGGACAGGGCCTCCGGAGGGACGGCTAGCTGGGGCATTGGGGTTGGTTGCTGGCTTACCCCCTTTCCAGCTGGTGGCGACTGGCCTCCGCGTCTCGGGCTTCCGGTTGGCCTCGTGGTTGTCGGCGATCTGCGCCGCTTTGTCCGCGTTCGTTGGTTCGCGGTCCAGGATGAACTGTCGGACCTCAGCTGGGCAGAGATGCAGGAACTGGTCTTTGATCATCAGGTCCCGTAGCTGCTCCAAGGTTTCAACGGACAGTCCATGGATCCACTGGTCAAAGTGGGTCCTGAGTCCTTGCACCACATCACTGTAGCTATCATGTGGGCCACGTTGGAGGTGTAGGAACTTCTTTCGGTATACCTCAGGTGTCAGCCGATATTTGGCGATCAGCGCCTCTTTTATGGCGCGATAGTCATCATCATGCGCTTGCGGAAGAGAAGCAAACGCCTCCAGAGCTTTGCCTTTTAGCCCTGGGGTCAAGTACCTGGCCCATTGGTCTTCGGGCAGTCGGTACTGTCTGCAGGCTTTCTCAAAGGCTCGCAGAAACGTGTCCAAGTCCCCGTCCTTTTCCATCACGGGAAAATGCTCTGTCCGGGGTTTAGGAGTCTGGACGCTGCTGGGCTCACTGGTTCGGGCTGTGGGGGCATTCCACCCCCGCTGGAGCATCTCCAGCTCATGGGCCCTCTGAGCTTCTGCATGGCGCTCAGCTCTCTCAGCCTGGGATTGACGCTCACGTTCGGCTCTCTCAGCCTGGGCTTGACGCTCGGCCTGGGCCTCCTGCCGATATTGCCGGATCAGTGTCAGACGACCCTCACTGTCTTCGGCAGGGAGTTCGTCCAAGGCCATTTGCAGATAGGGGTCCACCCCGTTATGGTTGAATGTGGGGCCAGCGCTCATGAGTGGAGCCTCTGCTGCAGCCCCATTGTTACTTGAGCCCGCTTCTGCGTTCGCTGGGCTCTGGTCATTTTCCCGTTGAACCAGAGCCGCGATCATTTGGGCTTTGTTTTTTGTTCGTGGTGTCGATCCGCCACACCCCGCAGAGGGCAATAAGAGATGCCTTGTTATGCTGCTTATACCACTCTGCTCCCATCGTAGCCATGGTTGCCAAATAAAAGACAGAAAAGAAAAACGGAGAAAAAGGGAGGGAATACTTGCAAGTACACACTAATGTCTCAGGACTAGTAACCACTGAGTCTGTTCTCCAAAACCTATGATGCAGGATTCCCGCAGGAACCGTGCAGGTCTTTAGTGAGAGGAATGATTGCTCAAACCAAATCACTAATGCTCTAGGATTATCCCACCGCTCTGCCACCAATATGTGACGAACAGCCCACCGCCGTTCATCCACTTACGGGCGACACTAACGGGGGTCCCGCTGCCACCAAAACGCGACGGACAGCGGACCCTGTGTCACCACTGTCACAATCCCACCACTGACACCGGTGTATCAGCGGACGGAGGGGCGTGACACAATGCCGGCACACGGCTATCACAGGCGCATTGGGGCTTATCTTAGTTATCCCAACACTGGCACCATGTGACCAAAAATATCCAGCAAGCTAATCTCGCTCTACAATTTGCCGCAGGGGGAGTTTAATTTGGATGCCCCACCACTGCTATCAATCTTCCAAGTACTGCGGGGATTTATGTATATCCCACTTTCTCAGTTCCACTTTTGAACTTGCAGCTCTCCGGCGCCCCCCTTACCCTCAGGTCAGTCAGGGAACTGCACCTAGGATAATTGGTCGCCGGACGGGCTGCCTGTTGTGAACCGGCAATTAGGCTTCTGCAGTAAGGGAATTATGAATGCTGGTGCCGCAGACCCTTATTCAGCTCTATAAGACCCTTCTAGACTGCCAGCAAGCCGCAATAGCCGTGCACAACGCGCTGCCACCAGTCACGGTTACTTAATTCACAGTGTTAAATTAAGAGGGTCCGTGGCAAACCCCTTGAATTAGTAGCCATTATCTATCAAAGGCGTATAGTTCGAGTCTTAGAGCATAGAGACAGATCTAAATAATTATTTCATTTATTTTCCGAAAGAGGACAGTGATTACGGATAAAAGTTGCTATAAAATTGAGACATAAAATATGTACAGTACAGGTATAAAATAAAAGTGGAGAAAACAAAGAGATTATACTCACGGTTCCATATTGTTGTTAGGCAGACCATGCGGCTAAGGTGGGTGGAGGCGGAGCTGCACTTCTCCACTCATCTGGGTCTTTCTAGCACGACGACTTGAGCTGTTCTGCTCTGGTTTTGTCCAGGAAATGCTTTAAAGACTTGCTATGTGACATCACGGAGAGATGCATGCTGGGTTAATCCCACCTCTCTCTTTTGGATGTAGAATTACACTAGAAAACTTATACTAATCATAACTCCGTGGGGGCAGCCCGCACAGACACATATAGGGCATCATTGGTTGTGATTTGTTGAGTACAACAATTCAAGACCAAATATGCAGTAGTTCTGATACACCGTTTAGCTGGAACACATATCTCAGGTTCTGAAAGGATTACGCTTCGCCAGAACCACGGCAGCGACGCTGTGACCGCCCGGATTACAAAAATGTGATTTTCATATCTCTAGGGTATTTGGTTCTTATGGTATAGTCTCTCATAGTTTTATTCGTTTCAAACAAAGAAGTTTTTCCCGCTCTGAAGAGGAGAGAAGGAAACAAATGGTTGTAACAGCAGGGGGGTCTCCTATTCCTAGTGCGAACACAGGCTGTAGAGGAGGGGGGGTGGCACTGCTCTGTGTGTGTGTGAAGGGAGGAGGGATGAAGCTGCAGAGCTAGCAGCCTGGATTGTCATATCTGCCGGATCTTTCTGGAAAGTTACAACAGAAAACATCATATTTTGTGGACAAAACCCCATACCTCACAGACATTGTACATCACAAGTACCACTCCTGTCCTGTATATATACACTGCACAGCACCACGCCTCCTGTCCTGTATATATGCACTGCACAGTACCACTCCTGTCCTGTATATATGCACTGCACAGCAACACTCCTGTCCTGTATATATACATTGCACAGCACCACTCCTCCTGTCCTGTATATATACACTGCACAGCACCACTCCTCCTGTCCTGTATATATACACTGCACAGCACCACTCCTGTCCTGTACATATACACTGCACAGTAACACTCCTCCTGTCCTGTATATATATGCACTGCACAGTACCACTCCTCCTGTATATATACACTGCACAGTACCACTCCTGTCCTGTATATATACACTCCACAGTACCACTCCTCCTGTATATATACACTGCACAGTACCACTCCTGTATATATACACTGCACAGTACCACTCCTCCTGTCCTGTATATATAAACTGCACAGTACCACTCCTCCTGTATATATACACTGCACAGTACCACTCCTGTATATATACTGCACAGTACCACTCCTCCTATCCTGTATATATACACTGCACAGTACCACTCCTCCTGTCCTGTATATATACACTGCACAGTACCACTCCTGTCCTGTATATATGCACTGCACAGTACCACTCCTGTCCTGTATGTATGCACTGCACAGTACCACTCCTGTCCTGTATATATACACTGCACAGTACCACTCCTGTCCTGTATATATACACTGCACAGTACCACTCCTGTCCTGCATATGTACACTGCACAGTACCACTCCTGTCCTGCATATGTACACTGCACAGTACCACTCCTCCTTTATCTATATACTGCACAGCGTCACTCCTGTATATATACACTGCACAGTACCACTCCTGTCCTGTATATATGCACTGCACAGTACCTCTCCTCCTGTCCCGTATATATGCACCGCACAGTACCACTCCTATATATATACACTGCACAGTACCACTACTCCTGTCCTGTGTATATACGCTGCACAGTACCAATCCTGTATATATACACTGCACAATACCACTCCTGTATATATACACTCCACAGTACCACTCCAGTCCTGTATATATGCACTGCACAGTACCAATCCTGTATATATACACTGCACGATATCACTCCTCCTTTCCTGTATATATACACTGCACAGTACCACTCCTATATATACACTGCACAGTACCCCTCCTCCTGCATATATGCACTGCACAGTACCCCTCCTCCTGCATATATGCACTGCACAATACCACTCCTGTCCTGCATATATGCACTGCACAGTACCACTCCTGTCCTGCATATATGCACTGCACAGTACAACTCCTGTCCTGCATGTATATACACTGCACAGTACCACTCCTGTCTATATACACTGCAAGTCCCACTCCTGTATATATACACTGCACAGTACCACTCCTGTCCTGCATATACACACTGCACAGTACCACTCCTCCTGTAAATATATACTGCACAGTACCACTCCTGTGTATATACACTGCACAGTACCACTCCTGTCCTGTATATATACATTGCACAGCACCACTCCTCCTGTCCTGTATATATACACTGCACAGCACCACTCCTCCTGTCCTGTATATATACACTGCACAGTACCACTTGTGTCCTGTATATACACACTGCATAGTACCACTCCTATCCTGCATATACACACTGCACAGTACCACTCCTCCTGTATATATACACTGCACAGTACCACTCCTCCTGTCCTGTATATATGCACTGCACAGTACCACTCCTACTGTATATATACTGCTCAGTACCACTCCTGTCCTGTATATATACACTGCACAGTACCACTCCTCCTGTATATATACACTGCACAGTACCACTCCTCCTGTCCTGTATATATACACTGCACAGTACCACGCCTCCTGTCCTGTATATATACACTGCACAGCACCACTCCTCCTGGCCTGTATATATGCACTGCACAGTACCACTCCTGTCCTGCATATATGCACTGCACAGTACCACTCCTGTCCTGCATATATGCACTGCACAGTAACACTCCTGTCCTGCATATGTACACTGCACAGTACCACTCCTCCTTTATCTATACACTGCACAGCACCACTCCTGTATATATACACTGCACAGTACCACTCCTGTCCTGTATATATGCACTGCACAGTACCTCTCCTCCTGTCCCGTATATATGCACCGCACAGTACCACTCCTATATATACACTGCACAGTACCACTACTCCTGTCCTGTGTATATACGCTGCACAATACCAATCCTGTATATATACACTGCACAACATCACTCCTCCTTTCCTGTATATATACACAGCACAGTACCACTCCTGTCCTGTATATATACACTGCACAGTACCACTCCTCCTGTATATATACACTGCACAGTACCACTCCTCCTGTCCTGTATATATACGCTGCACAGTACCACTCCTGTATTTATACACTGCACAATACCACTCCTGTATATATACACTGCACAGTACCACTCCTCCTGTATATACACACTGCACAGTACCACTCCTGTATATATACACTGCACAGTACTACTACTCCTGTCCTGTATATATACGCTGCACAGTACCACTACTCCTGTCCTGTATATATACGCTGCACAGTACCACTCCTCCTGTCCTGTATATATACACTGCACAGTACCACTCCAGTCCTGTATATATTCACTGCACAGTACCACTCCTCCTGTATATACACACTGCACAGTACCACTCCTCCTGTATATATACACTGCACAGTACCACTCCTTCTGTCCTGTATATATACACTGCACAGTACAACTCCTCCTTTCCTGTATATATACTGCACAGTACCACTCCTGTATATGTATATACTGCACAGTACCACTCCTCCTTTATATAAACTCTGCACAGTACCACTCCTCCTGTATATATACACTGCACAGTACCACTCCTGTATATGTATATACTGCACAGTACCACTCCTCCTGTATATATAGACTGCACAGTACCACTCCTGTATATGTATATACTGCACATTACCACTCCTCCTGTATAAATACACTGCACAGTACCACTCCTATATATGTATATACTGCACAGTACCACTCATCCTGTGTATATATATATACACTGCACAGTACCACTCCTGTATATGTATATACTGCACAGTACCACTCCTCCTGTATATATACACTGCACAGTACCACTCCTCCTGTATATATATACTGCACAGTACCACTCCTGTATATGTATATACTGCACAGTACCACTCATCCTGTATATATATACACTGCACAGTACCACTCCTGTATATGTATATACTGCACAGTACCTCTCCTCCTCTATGAATGTGTTGACATAGGGCTAAACAACCCCTTGGCGCATTTCCTCAGCTCCACTTAACCATACAAATCAAAACTCAGAGACCAAGTGATGGGGGAAGGTCGGTCACAGCTTTATTAAATGTTTTCTTACCAACCATTTGAAAAGGCACTTAGCTTTCTTAAAAACGCGCTCGCTGCCTAATGCCCTACTCCATATTCGCAGGCAAGTCAGCCAGCAAGCCGTAACTTATGTGCCATTACTTCTCCACCGCCACGGAGGATCCTGTTTCTCAAACAGGACTCCGACCCCCACCCATCAGTAGCAATGCCTGCTCTATGCCATCTTGGAGACCGGATAAGCTATCGAGCCCGATATCGTTCAAGTGCACCCCGTCAGGTCTCAATAAAGCAGCATTATCCCCTTCTAGTTGTCTGTGTCTAACAACCAAACCTCTCACGCACCATCTTAGAAATACAGGCGTGTATGGTCCTCCTAGTGCGCTCAACGGCAATACCATCCCTAGCTCCTTGCCACACCGCCCTCGGGACAATCTCAGACCAGACTAGCACCAATTCCTGAAAAAAAAAACATGGAAACGTTCCATATCAGCCCGCATCATTGTGAGAAGCTCTGCCACCTTGTATGAACATAGAACATTCCCCCCCCCCCGCGTGCAGAATCCAAAATCATAGGACCCCTGGCTCCTCTTGCAATCGATACCACTTCCAGTAGAACTTGCGGCCATTGCAAGCCCCTGATGCCTCTCCACATGAAGGCCACGTCACGGAAACCTAGATGCCTCCCGCCAGGGCGGCACTCAGCTCGCTGCGCTGCCCAAAATATGTAGGAGTGTCCTAGTAACCAGACAGTCGGTCTAACGGCATCATAGGCTTGCCACGTAGACGAAGTCACCGACGAACGAACCAGCGACATCAACTGCTCGCGACCATCTCCTACAGATGCACCCGGGTCCGCTGATGGAGGAGGGACTCCATCCCCAGCATATTTATCGGGCAACGGGAGGCGGGTAACTGTCGGCGCAAGGGCGGACATGGACATACGCCCTACCGCGTCCATAAGTGCCTGGACGGCAGCATCTAGACCCTGGCGCTAGTATTATGTTACGGCGGCGGTACACACTTAAAAAAATATAAATAAACGTGTTCGCCGCCCGGGGTCCACCGTGCGGCAGGTGATATAACCGCTGCTAGAGAGGCAGAGCACTATGGCGGTAATGTGCACGGGGTTAACTGCACCCTAAGTGCACAGAAGAGAGCTCTGTTATGCTCACAGAGCTGCAGGGAAAAGAATAAAGTGACACGCTACGTCTGTTCGGGGACACAGAATAACAGCGAAACTGTCACGGTAAAAATAGTCACAGAAGTAGCGTTAGGCAGCAGGACTACTCCCTCTAGACCTACCGTGAAATCAGACAGGAGGCGTCGCAACTGCAGACGCGGAAAACTGCAATCGCAGCGCGGTGTGAATGGAGCCACAGAGAAGACACCGCAATCTAGCTGGCGCGATGCAGGACGCTAGCTGCTGAAAACGTATAGCTGGAGCGCGCTGGCGCTAGCGCTGCTACTGGCAGCTGCCCAATCACTCACACAATCGTAATATCAGAGGGAAGGGGTTTCAGAATAAGTCAGTCACCAGTCCAAGCATCTATCACCATACATACAGCAGCAGTATGAAAATACTAGCGCATGGCATAGCGGCCATGCGCACTTTTTATAGCGTACGGGACCTGCCAGAAATCTCCAGAGCCCTGAGCTAAGCCAATGGAATCAGGAGCAGGACCTGAGCACCTGACTCCTGAACTCCAATGGGAGCTCATTCCAGGAGCATGCTCAGAAGCTGGCTGAAAGGACTTAGCCTCTGGAGACAAATGTGAGGATCTGGATCTCTGCATAAGTATGGTAGGACACAGATTCCTAACAAAGTCCCCCTCTCGACTTATATTCGAGTCATATACAACAGGGGGTCAGAGGGAAGGGGGGGCGGGGGTGTCAGGTCATACTTGCCTGTCCTGGCACGATCTCTGCAGCCCCCAGCTTCTCCGCGATCTCCCTTCCTTCCTTCAGCGGTCACGTGGTACCGCTCATTACACTCATGAATATGAGCATATTTATGAGTGTAATGAGTGGTACCATGTGACTGCTGAAGGCAGGAAGGGAGACCGCGGGAGAACGAGGCTGCGCCAGGATGGGTAAGTGTAGCAATATTCACCTGTCCCCGTTCCATCGCTGCTTGCTGCTGTCTGAAATAAAAACACACATGTGACATGCACAATGTGAACAAGTCTGTTGGACCATGTTCACACCACATGTGTGTTTTTAATCCAGTTTTTTTCGTGCTTATGCATGATTTGAGAGACCCCACCCCTCTCTTGTGTGACATGCACATAAGGAGCTGTCTTGCATCACATGCCCATACCAGAAAGTGCCTGTCTTAATCCTGCTCATTTAGACACTGTTCATATGTTCAGGTATTAAATACATTAGATAGGGACTGCTTCAATACGGGTTACCTTGACGTTGGTGAGGCAGCTTGGTATACCTTTTTTTTGCAAAAAAAGTATCGACTAAATACCCTGTGTTTGTTATTACCTTTTATCAGCACTTGCTGACTGTTATATGTCTTATTGCAAGGTATTTTTGCACATTTGTCATTCTGTGCTTTTTTGTTTGTGTTGTTGCTGTCTGGCACGTCATGTCAGTGATGTTCAGACAGCAGAGGGCACGGTGAAGTGGTTAGTGCGCGCCGCGCCCCCTGCAGTCTGAACGTCACTGACAGATGACGTGCCAAACAGCAGCAATCAGCGATGGACCCTGGACAGGTGAATATCTCAGGTGCCAGCAGTGACACCAGCACCTGGCCCCCAGCGACAGAGAGGTGAGTATGTCATTTTTTTTTATTTTTAAATGCAGCAGCGACAGCACATGGGGGCATAATCTATGGAGCATCTTATGGGGGGCAGCATATGGGGGTAAAATCTATGGAGCATCTTATGGGGGCAGCATATGGGGGTAAAATCTATGGAGCATCTTATGGGGGCAGCATATGGGGGTAAAATCTATGGAGCACCTTATGGGGCAGCATATGGGGGTAAAATCTATGGAGCATCTTATGGGGGCAGCATATGGGGGTAAAATCTATGGAGCATCTTATGGGGGCAGCATATGGGGGTAAAATCTATGGAGCATCTTATGGGGGCAGTATATGGGGGTAAAATCTATGGAGCATCTTATAGGGGCAGCATATGGGGTTAAAATCTATGGAGCATCTTATGGGGGCAGCATATGGGGGTAAAATCTATAGAGCATCTTATGGGGGGCAGCATATGGGGGTAAAATCTATAGAGCATCTGGTGAGGATCCAGCGGTCATGGTGCACATTGGCACAATTGACAAAGTTAGAGGTAGGTGGAAGGTCCTTAAAGATGATTTCAGGGAATTAGGCTGTAAGCTTAAAGCAAGGACCTCCAAGGTGGTATTTTCGGAAATACTTCCTGTACCACGTGCCACGCCAGAGAGGCAACGGGAGATTAGGGAGGTTAATAAGTGGCTCAGGAGTTGGTAAAGGAAGGAGGGGTTTGGGTTCCTGCAGAACTGGGTACAGGTTCTACGCTAGGGACGGGCTGCACCTCAATGGGGAGGGTGTAGTTGTGCTGGGGGAGAAAATGGCTAGAAGGTTGGAGGAGTGTTTAAACTAGGGATGGGGGAGGGTATTCCTTTTATAGGAGGGGAAGACAGTGCAGATAGAGACCTGGGCACAAATAATGAAATTGGGGTGGGGGTGGCATGGGGGGTGGGGTTAGAACAGTTAATTAAGAAAGAATAGAGGTACAGAGAGATACATAAAGTGCATGTATACTAATGCCAGAAGCCTCACCAACAACATGGAGGAATTGGAGTTAATGTTGTTGGAACATAATTCTGACATGGTGGTGATATCTGAGACATGACTGGACGAGAGCCATGACTGGGCTGTTAATTTACAGGGCTATAGTCTGTTCAGAAATGACCGAACAAATAAGCGAGGGGGAGGCGTGTGTTTATATGTAAAATCATCCTTAAAACCCATCCTGCGTGATAATATATATGAATCTAATGAAAATGTAGTCTCTGTGGGTGGAGATAAGGGGAGGGGGGAAAAATAATAAATTACTGATAGGGGTTTGTTATAAGTCTCCAAAAATAATGGAAGCAACAGAGAATATCCTCATAAAGCAAATAGATGAAGCTGCGACTCAAGGAGAAGTCATTATTATGGGGGACTTCAACTACCCTGAAATACATTGGGGAACAGAAACCTGCAGTTCCAGCAAAGGTAATAGGTGTCTGACCACTTTGAGAGACAATTACCTTTCACAACTGGTTCAGGACCCAACAAGAGGGGGGCACTGCTAGACCTAATATTACCCCACAGGCCAGACCGCAGATCAGATATAAGGGTTGGGGGTCACTGGGGGAATAGTCATAGAATCGTAGAGTTGGAAGGGACCTCCTGGGCCATCTGGTCCAACCCCCTGCTCAAAGCAGGATTCGCTAAATCATCCCAGTCAGATGCCGGTCCAGCCTCTGTTTGAAGACTTCCATTGAAGGAGAACTCGCCACTTCTCGTGGCAGCTTGTTCCACTCATCGATCACTCTAACTGTCAAAAAGTTTTTTCTAATATCTAATCTGTGTCTCCTCCCATTCAGTTTCATCCCATTGCTTCTAGTCTTTCCTTGTGCAAATGAGAATAAAGTTGATCCTTCTACAATGTGACAGCCCTTTAGATATTTGTAGACAGTTATTAAGTCTCCTCTCAGTCTTCTCTTTTGCAAACTAAACATATCCAAATCCTGCAACCTTTCCTCATAAGACAGGGTTTGCAGACCGGTCACCATTCTGGTCGCTCTTTTCTGAACTTGCTCCAGTTTGTTGATGTCTTTTTTAAAATGTGGTGCCCAAAACTGGACACAATATTCCAGATGAGTTTTCATGTATCCTTTAATAAGATGTGTAGTAGAGGGGTTACAAGGACACTAAACTTCAGGAAAGCAAATTTCCAACGGATGAGAGATGATGATCTTGGTGCAATTAACTGGGACGATGTCCTAAGACATAAAAATACACAAAGAAAATGGGAGACGTTTATTAGTATCCTGAATAGGACCTGTGCACAATATATACCGTATGGGAATAAACATGATAGAAATAGGAGGAAACCACTATGGCTAAATAGAGCTGTAAGGGGCGCAATAAGAGATAAAAATAAAGCATTTAAAGAATTAAAGCAAGTAGGTAGTGATGAGGCATTAAATAAATACAGAAGATTAAATAAATTCTGTAAAGCAAATCAAGGCAGCAAAGATTGAGACAGAGAGACTCATTGCCAGAGAAAGTAAAAATGATCCCAAAATATTCTTTAACTACATAAATAGTAAGAAACTAAAAAATGATAGTGTTGGCCCCCTTAAAAATAGTCTGGGTGAAATGGTGGATGAGGATGAGGAAAAAGCCAATATGCTAAATGACTTTTTTCCAACAGTATTTACACAAGAAAATCCCATGACGGTTAACATGATCAGGGATAGAAATTCTCCATTAAATGTCACCTGCTTAACCCAGCAGGAAGTACGGCGGCGTCTAAAAATCACTAAAATTGACAAATCCCCGGGCCCGGTTGGGATACACCCCCGAGTACTGCAGGAATTAAGCACAGTCATAGATAGACCACTATTTTTAATCTTTAAAGATTCCATAATAACAGGGTCTGTACCACAGGACTGGCGTATAGCAAATGTGGTGCCAATATTCAAAAAGGGGACAAAAACTGAACTTGGAAATTATAGGCCAGTAAGTTTAACCTCGACTGTGGGTAAAATCCTGGAGGGTTTTCTAAGAGATACTATACTGGAGTATCTGGAGAAGAATAACCTCATGACCCAATAGCAACATGGGTTTACAAGGGACCGTTCCTGTCAGACTAATCTGATAAGCTTTTATGAAGAGGTAAGTTCCGGACTGGACCAAGGGAATGCAGTGGACGTGGTGTACATGGACTTTTCAAAAGCTTTTGATACGGTGCCACACAAAAGGTTGATACATAAAATGAGAACAATGGGGATAGGGGAAAATATGTGTAAGTGGGTTAAGAGCTGGCTCAGGGATAGGAAACAAAGGGTGGTTATTAATGGAGCACACTCGGACTGGGTCACGGTTAGCAGTGGGGTAACATTTATTAATGACCTTGTAGGGGGCATAGAGAGTAGAATTTCAATATTTGCAGATGATACTAAACTCTGCAGGGTAATCAATACAGAGGAGGACAATTTTATATTACAGGCGTAAACTAGAAGCTTGGGCTGATAAATGGCAAATGAGCTTTAATGGGGATAAATGTAAGGTCATGCACTCGGGTAGAACGAACAAGATGTATAATTATGTGCTTAATTGTAAAACACTGGGCAAAACAGTCACTGAAAAAGACCTGGGTGTATGGGTGGACGACAAACTCACATTTAGTGGCCAGTGTCAGGCAGCTGCTGCAAAGGCAAATAAAATAATGGGATGTATTAAAGGAGGCATAGATGCTCATGTGGAGAACATAATTTTACCTCTATATAAGTCACTAGTGCGACCACACTTAGAATACTGTGTACAGTTCTGGTCTCCGGTGTATAAGAAATACATAGCTGAACTGGAGCGGGTGCAGAGAAGAGCGACCAAGGTTATTAGGGAACTGGGGGGTCTGCAATACCAAGACAGGTTATTACACTTGGGGTTATTTAGTTTGGAAAATCGAAGGCTTCGGGATGCTCTTATTACAATGTATAAATAAATGCGGGGACAATACCAAGAGCTTTCTAATGATCTTTTTACTCTTAGACCTGTGACGGGGACAAGGGGGCATCCTCTACGTCTGGAGGAAAGAAGGTTTAAGCATACTCATAGACGCGGATTCTTTACTGTAAGAGCAGTGAGACTATGGAACTCTCTGCCATATGATGTTGTATTCCCTACTAAAATTTAAGAAGGGACTGGATGCCTTTCTTGAAAAGTATAATATTACAGGGTATATACACTAGTTTCCTTAATATGGCGTTGATCCAAGGAGCAAGTCTGATTGCTGTATGTGGAGTCGGGAAGGAATTTTTTTCCCCAATGTGAAGCTTACTGTTTGCCACATGGGTTTGTTTTGCCTTCCTCTGGATCAACATGTTAGGGCGAGTTAGGACAGGATATGGGATGAACTAGATGGACTTAAAGTCTCCCTTCAACCTTAATAACTATGTTACCAGTTCAGGGACATACTCAGGCCAGCGGGCCTTTCGGTCGCTTCCAGGGTACGCAGAATTTGAATTAGTGTCCGATTAAATCGTTCGCGGGATCCGTTCCCCTGCGGGTGATATGGTGTAGTCCGAGACTTATCGATACCGTAGAGATGATGCAGTTCTTCCATGACTCTTCCTAGGAAGCACGTTCCCTGATCCCAATGTATTTGTTGCGGGCAGCCGTACACTTGGATGAAGTTTTTACAAATCGCATAGGCGGCCGACTCTGCAGTTTGGTCTCGGGAAAATAAGATAAAAATACTCTGGAGGTTTCAGTTAATTTTATCTCCACCTTCTCATCCAAAATAAAGAGATTAAGGATATCATTCATAAACATTGGGGGATCTTGCTAAATGACCCCATATGCAAGAAATGTTTACCCCTGACCCCATTGGCGACATTCAAGAGAGCACCTTCCTTAAAAAGTATATTGGCCCCCAGTAGACTTAGGAAAAAGAAATCGGCTATAAAGGGATTTAATACCTTCTCTAGGATAATGTCTGTGGGTTTGTATAGGTGCAATAAAAAAAACTGTTTGTAGATTAATCATAAAGCGTCCACCTTTTTTTCCCATAATGATAAAGGGACAATTTTTAACATCATGTACAGGCTAGATTGCCAGTCAAGTTTTGTACTCTACCTTGTATGCGGTAATATGCGGTAAACAGTATATAGGTAGAACTATCTAACCCCTACACAAAAGGATTAATGACACAACATTAAAATAAGTTTTTGAAAACATGGGTAATCGAGGCATGTTAGTGCTATGTATAGGGGTCATGTCGAATTGAAGGTTACCCCTATAGACCATATTCCCATTGATACTCTGAACAGGGTTCAAGCCTTGAATAAACGTGAAATTTTTTTGGATTTATAAATTAGGCACGATAAATCCTGGAGGGCTAAATGAGATTTCTGACTTGTTTTAATAAATAATTTTTTGTTTTTTCTTAATTCAACTAAATTCTTTTCTACCTCCTTGGTCCCGCCCCCCCCTGGGTGGTCACCCTGGGAATAGGTCTTGGTGTGACCTTTGGCCCTTGAACCTTGGTGTCTGTTTTGGGGTTTTCCCGCCTGTGTCGTCCCCTTTCCCTGTCACTTGCAGGTGTGTTTAGTTCGTCATCATCATGTTCTTTCAATTTCACATTTAAAAGTTTTTTTGGTTCTCCTCGTTTTCTAGGTAGGTGCCCTCTTCTTCAAACTGATCCCTTCCGTTGTTATCTTTACCTTTTTCCACTTTTCTTTATCCTTTTCGCCGTTGGTCCTATTACTCCCTGCGCCGGTCCAGCTGGTAATGAAATTTTTCTTCGTCATATGGGTGTTCTAATAGATACCACTTTTTTGGTGGTGTCAAATCAGAAGAAGTTCTGGTGGAGCCACAGGTTAGCGGTGTCATCAGTGTAGATTGGAGTGTGGGCTATCTTATATAAGTTCAACCCCCCCAATGTTCTTTAACCTAGATGATGTAATCATGGTGCTGAAGCTTTAAAGTAACCTGATAGCACACTACCAGCAGGGCAAGCGAGCTCCTGTAAGGCCCAGTAGTCAAAGGGGAATGACCTGTGAGGGAGAACATCGATAGGGGAAGAGAGGTAATTTTGAACCATAGTTGACAACTGCTGTCTCCTGTCTGTTGCAATCGATTCAGTATTACCAGTCGTGTGAGCGGTCCTCGAGAAATCAGTCCACAACATGGTCATGAAACCCCTGTCTCCAACGCCAGATCGGCTGTGTGGACCACGAACACCTCTTCCATTTGGCCCAGTATGGCTCGTGGTAGAACCTGCACCGCTGCTGTGTGCTGGGAATGCCTCTAACAAACGGTTTACCAGAGTTGCTTGTTTGTTCGCCAATATTAGCTCTAGGTTCTCCTGTGGCATGATGTTCTGTCATTTGCCTTTATAGCGTGGATCGAGGATGCTGTCCAACCAGTAGTCGTCATCCTTCATAATTTTGGCAATGCGGGGGTCACTTTTTAGGATCTGCAATACATAATCACACATGTGGGCCAATGTTCCAGGTGTCAATGATACACTGCCAGTGGTGGGTGGAGGAGCACTTTCTGCCAAATCCACATCCCTCCAGTCACGCACAAACCCTGTACCTGACCTTGGCAAGTCAACATTTTCTCTTGCCCCCGAGAAGCATCCTCCTCCCCAAAATAATCCTTCCCCTAATCCTCTCCTCCTCCTCTTCCTCCACCTCATCCAGGACAGTTCCCTGGGCAGACAATGGCTGACTGTCATCAAGGCTTCCCTCCTCCTCTTTGTCCTCCGCTGCAGATGCCTGATCCTTAATGTGTGTCAAAGTTTGCATGAGCAGACACATAAGTGGGATGCTCATGCTTATGATGGCGTCGTCTGCGCTTACCAGCCGTGTGCATTCCTCAAAACACTGAAGGACTTTACAGAGGTCTTTCAGCTTGCACACCCGACAACTCCATGTCTGCCTTCAAACTGCATTACAGCCTGCCTCTGTTCGCACAGCCTCTCAACCATGTGCATATCTATAACTCTCCCAGTATGTATTTGACCGTAATCCAAGCAGCAAATATATGGTACTGTATCAGAAACGTACAGCTGAATATGGTGTAGGGAAAATGTAAATCTCTGTATATGTATTTCTGGAATCACACACACATGCTGTCTTAGTATGGATTTGACCGTAATCCAAACAGCAGATATACGGTACTGTATCAGAAGCAGACAGCTCTATACGGTGTATGTATGGAAAAATGTAAATCTCCGTCTATTTTTTTCCAGAGTCACACACACATAGCATGTATTTGTCCGTGATACCAGCCGGTACACAGTAGTGTGTGAGGAGCGTACACCTCTATACGGTGTGGGAAAAAATAAATGCTCGGTAACTGTGCAGAAAAAAAGAATAAAAGTAGGAGTGCTGTGTAAAAAGCAGTCTGCACAGCATTGTGCACACAGTAATGCAGCTATCAGGTAGCCTAAGGCTAGTTTCACACTTGCTTTTTTTTCCAGCGCGTTTTTCCCGCAAAAAAAGCATTGAAAAAACGCATACATAAACATACAACTGCTGCGTTTTTTTCAAGCATTTTTATGAGCATGCATGAAAAAAACGCAGCGTTTTTATGCGTTTGTATGCGTTTTTAGCGCGTTTTTACCGCGTTTGCGTTTTTTTCCAACATTTTTAGGTGGCCCCTCACACTACCCAAACCATGACTTTACTAACCCTAACCCTAACCCTGACCCTAACCCTGACCCTAACCCTTAACCAAATCATACTTAACCCTAACCCAAACCCTAAACCCTAACTAACCCTGACCCTAACCCTGACCCTAACCCTGACCCTAACAAAACCATACTTAACCCTAATCCTGACCCTAACCCTGACCCTAATCCTTAACAAAACCATACTTAACCCTAACCCTAACCCTGACCCTAACCCTTAACAAAACCATACTTAACCCTAATCCTGACCCTAACCCTGACCCTAATCCTTAACAAAACCATACTTAACCCTGACCCTAACCCTGACCCTAACCCTTAACAAAACCATACTTAACCCTAATCCTGACCCTAACCCTTAACCAAACCATACTAAACCCTAACCCTGACCCAAAACCCAACCCTAACCCTGACCCTAACCCTAACCCTAAACCCCCTTAACTAACCCTAACTCTAACTCAAACCCCTAAATTCCATGGTTAAAAAAAAAAAACGCATATGCAAAAAAAACGCTTACATGAGCATGCCAGTGCGCACATATGCGCATCCATAGGCTATAATGGCCATTTTTAGCGCAAAACGTGCGCATATGTGCGCATGCGCTTTTTTGCAGGGCCAAAAAATGCAACATGATGCGTCTGGAAAATCCAATCGCACACCCCAAAAAAACGCAGCGCATGAAAATCGCATACATGCGCTTACAAGCGCGCAGGTATGCGCACCCATGTTAAATATAGGGGAAAAAGCGCATGCGCAGGTTAGCGTTTTTTTCCAGCGCTAAAAAACGCAAATGTGAAACCAGCCTAATAAGGCAGCCTAATAACCAGCACTGCTGCACACAAAAAAATCCTCTCCTGTCACTGCACACTAACTGTACAGGACAATTGCTATCAGCACAAGCACAGAATGTTTTTTCTTCCCTGCCTATCTGTTTGCTTTCCTGCCTAACACTCTCCCTATTGAGAAACAGCGGCAGCAACCTCTCCCTATGCTAAGATCGGCAGAAGTCTAATGGCGGTCTGCGGTCAGGGCTTTTATAGGCACTGTGACGCCACACAAAGCAAGCTAATCACTGCAATGCCCTTCTCTAAGATGGTGGTGGCCGCTGCCCATGTCATCGCGTTGCCCACAGTGTGCGTCCTTGCTCATTGGCAGAGAAAAGGCACCTGAAAGCATTATGGGAAACGCAACTTTGGCGTTTGGGTCGGCGACTGCATGGCCGACCTCACGCTATGGTTGGGTTTCGCTCGGCAAAACCCGACTTTGTCGAAAGTGGGCGACTTTTGAATTTGACCAACCCATTTCACTCAACTCTACTGGGGAGGTTTTTCTTCAGCAGGGGCAGGGAAACTGGTCAGAGATGATGGTAAGATGGATGGAGCTAAATACAGGACAATCCTGGTGGAAAACCTGTTACAGACTGCAGAAGACTTGAGACTGGGGCATAGATTCACCTTCCGACAGGACAATGACCCTAAACATCCTGTCAAAGCTACAATGGATGGTTTAGATCAAAGAATATTTCAGCATCATTGGCCCAGTCACTGTCCAGACCCAAATCCCAGTGAGCATCCATGACAAGATATGAAAATTGTTCTCAGGCATCTCCATGCAATCTCACTAAGCAAGTGTGCAAAGAAGAAAAGGCACAACTGTCACCTCTAGATGAGCAAAGCCATGTGTAGACACCGACCCCAAAAGACCTGCAGCAGTAATTACAATGAAATGTGGCCCTAAAAAGTATTGACTCGGGCTGAACACAATTGCACGCTACAATTTACAGTGGGGAAAAAAAGTATTTAGTCAGTCAGCAATAGTGCAAGTTCCACCACTTAAAAAGATGAGAGGCGTCTGTAATTTACATCATAGGTAGACCTCAACTATGGGAGACAAACTGAGAAAAAAAAATCCAGAAAATCACATTGTCTGTTTTTTTTTCATTTTATTTGCATATTATGGTGGAAAATAAGTATTTGGTCAGAAACGAAATTTCATCTCAATACTTTGTGATATATCCTTTGTTGGCAATGACAGAGGTCAAACGTTTTCTGTAAGTCTTCACAAGGTTGCCACACACTGTTGTTGGTATGTTGGCCCATTCTTCCATGCAGATCTACTCTAGAGCAGTGATGTTTTTGGCTTTTCGCTTGGCAACACGGACTTTCAACTCCCTCCAAAGGTTTTCTATAGGGTTGAGATCTGGAGACTGGCTAGGCCACTCCAGGACCTTGAAATGCTTCTTACGAAGCCACTCCGTTGCCCTGGCGGTGTGCTTTGGATCATTGTCATGTTGAAAGACCCAACCACGTTTCATCTTCAATGCCCTTGCTGATGGAAGGAGGTTTGCACTCAAAATCTCACGATACATGGCCCAATTCATTCTTTCATGTACCCGGATCAGTCGTCCTGGCCCCTTTTCAGAGAAACAGCCCCAAAGCATGATGTTTCCACCACCATGCTTTACAGTAGGTATGGTGTTTGATGGATGCAACTCAGTATTCTTTTTCCTCCAAACACGACAAGTTGTGTTTCTACCAAACAGTTCCAGTTTGGTTTCATCAGACCATAGGACATTCTCCCAAAACTCCTCTGGATCATCCAAATGCTCTCTAGCAAACTTCAGACGGGCCCGGACATGTACAGGCTTAAGCAGTGGGACATGTCTGGCACTACAGGATCTGAGTCCATGGTGGCGTAGTGTGTTACTTATGGTAGGCCTTGTTACATTGGTCTCAGCTCTCTGCAGTTCATTCACTAGGTCCCCCCGCGTGGTTCTGGGATTTTTGCTCACCGTTCTTGTGATCATTCTGACCCCACGGGGTGGGATTTTGCGTGGAGCACCAGATCGAGGGAGATTATCAGTGGTCTTGTATGTCTTCCATTTTCTAATTATTGCTCCCACAGTTGATTTCTTCACTCCATGCTGGTTGGCTATTGCAGATTCAGTCTTCCCAGCCTGGTGCAGGGCTACAATTTTGTTTCTGGTGTCCTTTGACAGCTCTTTGGTCTTCACCATAGTGGAGTTTGGAGTCAGACTGTTTGAGGATGTGCACAGGTGTCTTTTTATACTGATAACAAGTTTAAACAGGTGCCATTACTACAGGTAATGAGTGGAGGAAAGAGGAGACTCTTAAAGAAGAAGTTACAAGTCTGTGTGAGCCAGAAATCTTGATTGCTTGTTTCTGACCAAATACTTATTTTCCACCATAATATGCAAATAAAATGAAAAAAAAAACAATGTGATTTTCTGGATTTTTTTTTTCTCAGTTTGTCTCCCATAGTTGAGGTCTACCTATGATGTAAATTACAGACGCCTCTCATCTTTTTAAGTGGTGGAACTTGCACTATTGCTGACTGACTAAATACTTTTTTTCCCCACTGTATATATTTTATGATATTTAGAAAACCATGTATCATTTCCTTTTACATGTCACAAACTTGCTACTGTGTTGATTTATCACTGAAAATCCCATTAAAGAAACATTTATGTTTGTGGGTGTAATGTAAAAAATGTTTTGAGGGTATGAAGATTTTATCCAGGCGTTGTATATTACAAAGTAAACACTCCTTGATATTAAAATTGCCATTTTGGGTATCAAATTAGGCAGAAAACCGGAGTCAGGCTATAATTTAAATCCACCCTCCCTCGTTTTATCTTAACCCCGTCACCCCTGGACAATTTTCCGATTTTGCCTTTGTTCCACAACTTTTTTATTTTTCCATCAGTATGGCTTTTTTTCTTTTAAATTCGTTTATTGAACCAAAGGCAGGGTATACAGTATGCAAACTGACAGCAATGACAATATCATGTAACACACATACATATCACAGAGGATCAATGTCAAACAGCGTGTGTACACCAACTGTGCATTGAATAAAACATACTGTCAATTGCCTTACATTAGTCTGTATTATTATTCAAATAATAAAGCCTGCCTACTTCTAAAACATTACTACTACTACAAAACAACTATTTGCAGCCTATGTCTATATGTTTAGCTCTTTATCATGCGATATCTCCGTCCTACAACCTGAGGTGAGAGGAGTTCCACCTCTCCCATATCTTCTCAAATTTACCCGGGCACCCTCTGTTTTGGTAAAGCGTACGCTCATATGGGATAATCGAGTTCACCAATTCTTTCCAGGCCCTAAGGGAGGAATCCGAACCCCCCATCCACCGCAGTGCCAACACCTTCCGTGCCATGAACAATGTCTCCCGTAAGAAAATCCCCGTATAGTGTCCCCATGTCTCATCATCCCACACCCCAAACAGACAAACCAATGGCTCAAGGGGAACAGGAATCTGTGCCAGGGAGGTTAATAATAACGTCACCTCTTTCCAGTAGTGTACTATAATCGGACATTGCCAAATCATGTGCACAAAATCTGCATCGGATGCATGGCATCTCAGACACTCCGAAGATTGGAAACGGCCCATCTTAAAAAGTCGAGTCGGATTCAAACATGATTGGTTTATGATATAAAGTTGTATCATTCTATTGTTAATTGACGGAGACTCCTTAGTTGGTGACTCCAGAATTTCCTCCCACTCCTCTCCCTGAGTATCAGGGATGAGCCTTTCCCATTTCCCCCTAACCAAGCATACGGCAGATTCCGTCCCCACCGATAGCATGTGTGTGTACAGAGAGGAGATGAGACCCTGGGGACCCTGTGATTTGAGAATGCCTATCAAGGGTAGAAACGAAATAGCATTATTCATACTGACATGTCTCATGTGCGATTGAAAGGCTGATCTTATTTGCAAATATCGGAAGAATTGTGACCTCGGGACATTGCACTTAGCTTGTAATTGTTCAAAAGATAATAGTGTACCGCATTCATATAAGTATGGCTTTTTTTTGGTGGGGACGAGTTATACTTTTGAATGACACCATTCCATGTGTGGTGAAATTGCAAAAATTTGCAATTCCACTTTTTTCTACTAATAGCAAAGAGACAACTGATGCCAATATGTATTTCTCAGACTAATAGAAAACACAGCGTCTTATAGCACAGTACTAGCACAGATATGACTTATAGAGTACACACAATGGCTTTTAGCACAGTATTAGCACAGATATGGCTTACAGAGTACACACAGCAGCTTTTAGCACAGTACTAGCACAGATATGACTTGCAGAGTACACACAGCAACTTATAGCACAGTACTAGCACAGATATGGCTTACAGAGTACACACAGCAGCTTTTAGCACAGTACTAACACAGATATGACTTACAGAGTACACACAGCAACTTATAGCACAGTACTAGCACAGATATGGCTTACAGAGTACACACACCAACTTATAGCACAGTACTAGCACAGATATGGCTTACAGAGTACACACAGCTTTGTGTTTGTAGAGTGCGCAGTTACAATCTGTCCCTCATTCCAGATGCGTCCTATCCCTACACTAACGAGAACATAATGCCGGTTATCGAAAACAGTGAGGACCCCTTGTCTTTTTTTCATATGGTGCTGTGATGGGGCTGGAAGTGCTCAGACAGAAAAAGCTTGTTGACTGGCTGCACTCCCAGACCCAAACAGTAACATGGACTTCCTTGAGAAGTCCTTGTTCGGGGTCCATGCCCACACTCTAGATGTCTGGTATGGATCCCGAACTTTAGCGTTCGGATTCGGCCATCTCTATGTACAACCCCTTCTATGCTGCTTTCTCTACCAATGAGAGAAAGGAGGCTGACAGCAGAGAAAGCCATCAGTGCTGAGTAGGATTTCTGACGGACTATAATTGTTGCAGATCAGTCAGCCAGATGAAGGGCTTACAGACAGAAGCAAAATGGTAGAATATTTCTAATGAAAAACAGTTTAAAAAGTTGCTTCACTTTGCATTTAGCAAGAAAATAATCTATAACCTTTAAGTTTTGCATCCACTAATTGTAAGATTTTTCAGCAAGAGTGATTAAACCCACCATAGAGCTTTCTGTCGAGTGTTCTTGGAAGGTTTGTTGTGCAACAATTGCATCTAACCTTTCACCAATCTGGTCATATTTATAATAATGACCCATGATGCTAAAATGCCATTGATGTAGGCTCACAAAATAGCTTTACAGTTTTGAGTTTCTTATAATTGCCACATAAAGCCCTAAGATTTCTACCCCTTCTAATACACCCCGATGCTGCTGCCAGACCCCTTCTTAAAGGGAACCAGTCCTCTTACTCATGCTGCCCAGTCCGCAGGCAGCATGGATCATAGAAAAATCAAAAAAGGCTATGTAAGAGCCAAGGAGAGCACTAGGAATAATCTACTCTCATCCCACAAAAAGATATGTGGTGATAAGTAGATACGGTATATATCCATGTACAATCATCAATGGGATGCTAGGAGCAGGATTTTTCAGAAACACTGGCCAGTGCTCAGGACTAAGGCCACATTATCCAAACATCTCTCTCAATCGCCATTAATGACAGCCAGGGCTGCCACTAGGAATTTCGGGGCCCCATACAGGCAAAATTTTCGGGGCCCCCTTGAGACTCCACCCAGGCTCCACCCCTCAAACTGTCCACAGTCCCACTGCTCTCTCTTGGAAAAACTCGACTTCTCACCAATCACACATTAACAGTTCCCATCTCCAGATCACACACACAGCCAGCAGCTCTTGTTTTGGCTAAAAGATTTTTTTAAATTTACCACCACAACAAGGTGGACTCTTTTGGCCTGGCCCTACTGTACTCTAACCTATTAAATATTTGTTAAAATATTCAAATACAATTTTGGTATATTTATTTTTCAGTTTTTAAAATGACCAATAATATCATATCCAAACTGACAAATACCACCACACCATGTCCAGACTACATATTACCATCACACAGTGACCTATAATACCACATACAAGGAACAAATACAGCCACACCATGACCAGACCACATATTACCACCACAGTGACAGAATAATAGCACATACAAGGGACAACTACCACCGCACCATGCCCAAACCACATATTACCACCACATGTTAACTTAATACTACAATATTGATCATTAATAAAAAAAAATACTATCACCATAAGTGTCATTATGCACAGGAGATCTGTACTTAGTATGCAGTGTCTGTGTACAGGTAATACAGTGATCACCAGTAACATTACACACAGGAGCTTTTTATATAGTGCCAGTGTACAGGTAATACAGTGATCACCGGTGACCTTATGCACAGGACCTCTGTATATAGTGCCAGTGTACAGGTAATACAGTGATCACTGGTGACATTGTTCACAGGAACTCTGTATATAGTGTATAGTGTCAATGCACAGATAATACAGTGATCACTGGTGACATTGTACAAAGGCACTCTGTATATAGTGTATAGTGTCAGTGTACAGGTAACACACTGACTCACCAGTGATGTCTCTAGGTTAAGTCTTTCATCCAGCACAGACCGCCATCATGTCTTCCAGCCAGGACTTGTCTCTGCAGGAAATAACACAGTTATCTAGAGCTCCACTTGCAGAACATATTACTTAATTTTTTTCCCAACTTTTACACTACACCAGATCAAGAAAAAAAAGGCAACATAGTGTCGCTCTGCACAGTAACAGGACCTTCCCCCATTTAAAACAGTGTCCTCAAAAAAATAAAATACATCACTGCAGTAATAATATCCCTTAATTAGGCCCTATGGTAATAATATCCCCCATCCTGTCCCCCGTGTGTCTCATTCCTGGCTCCAGCGATATTTTCCCTCATCCTGCCCTCATGAGTATCCATTCTACCCCCATATGATCTCCCCATTCTGTCCCATCTGTCTACATTGTATCCATCCTGCCCCATGATCTTGCACCATGTGTCTCCCTTCATGCCATGTGTCTCGCATCCTGCCCCTTTCTGTGTCTCACATTCTGCCCCCTCCTAGAATCATAGAATCGGAGAGTTGGAAGGGACCTCCTGGGCCATCTGGTCCAACCCCCTGCTCAAAGCAGGATTCGCTAAATCATCCCAGTCAGATGTCTGTCCAGCCTCTGTTTGAAGACTTCCATTGAAGGAGAACTCACCACTTCTCGTGGCAGCCTGTTCCACTCATTGATCACTCTAACTGTTAAAAAGTTTTTTCTAATATCTAATCTGCGTCTCCTCCCATTCAGTTTCATCCCATTGCTTCTAGTCTTTCCTTGTGCAAATGAGAATAAAGTTGATCCTTCTACAGTGTGACAGCCCTTTAGATATTTATAGACAGCTGTTAAGTCTCCTCTCAGTCTTCTCTTTTGCAAACTAAACATTCCCAAATCCTGCAACCTTTCCTCATAAGACAGGGTTTGCAGACCGGTCACCATTCTGGTCGCTCTTTTCTGAACTTGCTCCAGTTTGTTGATGTCTTTTTTTAAAATGTGGTGCCCAAAACTGGACACAATATTCCAGATGAGGTCTGACCAAAGAGGAGTAGAGGGAAATAATGACTTCACGTGATCTAGACTGTATGCTTCTGTTAATACATCCTAGAATTGCATTTGCCTTTTTTGCTGCTGCATCACACTGTTGACTCATATTCAGTCTGTGATCTATTAGTATACCCAAGTCTTTTTCACATGTGCTGTCACTTAGCGCTATTCCTCCCATTCTGTATATGCTTTTTTCATTTTTATTGCCCAGATGTAGTACTTTGCATTTCTCCCTGTTAAAAACCATTCTGTTAGTTGCTGCCCACTTCTCCAGTTTATATCTTTTTGAATCCTCTCTCTTCTCTAGTGTTAGCTATCCCTCCTAGCTTTGTGTCATCAGCAAATTTAATCAGTTTACCCTCAATTCCTTCATCTAAATGGTTGATAAAGATGTTGAACAATACAGGGCCCAGGACAGAGCCCTGTGGTACCCCACTTGAGACATTCTTCCAACTGGATGTGCAGCCATTTACGACCACTCTTTGGGTCCGATCACTAAGCCAGTTATGAATCCACCTAACAGTTGCCTTGTCCATTCCATACTTAGTCATTTTTTCAATAAGGATTGTATGAGAGACTTTGTCAAATGCTTTGCTGAAGTCAAGATATACTATATCTACAGCATTTCCTTGATCCACCCAATCAGTGATTCCGTCATAGAAGGAAATTAAGTTAGTCTGACATGACTTATTAGTTACAAACCCATGCTGACTCTGTTTAATCACCACATTCTTATCCAGGTACTGACATACATGTTTAATAATTTGTTCAAAGATCTTTCCTGGTATAGAAGTCAGACTCACCGGCCTATAGTTGCCTGGGTCCACCTTCTTCCCCTTTTTGAAGATAGGAGCAACATTTGCTCTTCTCCAGTCTTCTGGCACTTCTCCTGTTCTCCAAGAATTTTCAAAGATTATGGAGAGGGGTTCAAAAATTTCTTCTGCTATCCCCTTCAGTACTCTGGGGTGTAATTCATCTGGACCTGGAGACTTGAATTCATTTAGGTTAGCTAAGTGTTTCCTCACTATCTTTCTGCTTATAGATATCCTGGATTCTTCTGGATTCCTGTGTCTCAATGTCACATTCTGCCTCATGCCTCACATTCTGCCCCCTCCTGTGTCTCACTGTCACATTCTGCCCCCTTGTCCATTCTGCCCCCTCCTGTGTCTCACTGTCACATTCTACCCCCTCCTGTGTCTTACTGTCACATTCTGCCCCTGTGCCTCATATTCTGCCCCCTCCTGTGTCTCACTGTCACATTCTGCCCCATGTCCATTCTGCCCCCTCCTGTGTCTCAGTCACATTCTGCCCCCTCCTGTGTCTTACTGTCACATTCTGCCCCTGTGCCTCACATTCTGCCCCCTACTTTGTCTCACTGTCACATTCTGCCCCGTATCCATTCTGCCCCATCCTGTGTCTCACAGTCACATTCTTCCCCCGCGTCCATTCTGCCTCCTCCTTTGTCTCACTGTCACATTCTGCCCCCTCCTGTGTCTCACTGTCACATTCTGCCCCCATGTCTCACATTCTGCCCCCATGTCTCACATTCTGCCCCCTCCTGTGTCTCACTGTCACATTCTTCCCCATGTCCATTCTGCCCCTCCTTTGTCTCAATGTCACATTCTGCCCCGTATCCATTCTGCCCCCCTCCTGTGTCTCACTGTCATAATCTGCCCCCATGTCTCACAATCTGCCCCGTGTCCATTCTGCCCCCATGTCTTGCATTCTGCCCCCATGTCTCACATACTGCCCTCTTGTCTCGAATTCTGTCCCGCGTCTCACATTCTGCCCCATGTCCATTCTGCCCCTGTATCTCGCATTCTGCCCCATGTCTCACACTCTGCCCCATGTCTTGCATTCTGCCCCCATGTCTCACATTCTGCCCCATGTCTTGCATTCTGCCCCCATGTCTCACATTCTGCCCCATGTCCATTCTGCTTCCATGTCTTGCATTCTGCCCCCATGTCTTGCATTCTGCCCCCGTGTCTCACATTCTGCCCCCATGTCTCACATTCTGCCCCCGTGTCTCACAGTCTGCCCTGGGCCCCCCCAGATTGCCGCTTTCAATTAAAAAATAAAAAGTCCTTCTTACCTGCCCGCACTCCTGCGGCAAAGCCCCCTCCACGCAGCTGAAGCAGGCACTCACCATGCGCGCTGCGGCTGACGTCAGCTGGCAGTCTCCAATTGGCTGGCGACTGTGAACTATTGACGTGCGGGCCTGGTTTAGCCTGCCGGTAAGGCCCGGTGAACAGATGAGACGGGGCCCGATGTGGGCACCCTCTGCCCACCGGGCCCCATACGCCAGTCAGGGCAGTAATGCCCTGATGGCAGCCCTGATGACAGCTAGAAGAAATAAAACCCTGAAAGATTTTCTAGTTAATATCCATTGTGTGCCGAAATCCCATGAACTTTTTAAGGCGGGGAGAAAAAAATGTGGAGGTAACCCTTGCTGTGACTGCGACGCCTGTAAGAACGTACTGCGCGCCTCATCCTTTACACCATCAGATGGCCTTAGAGAGTACAAAATATTAATATTATTATTATTTATATAGCACCATTGATTCCACAGTGCTGTACATGAGAAGGGGTTACAGATAAAAGATTATATCACGTGTCACACGACGCACGTAGTATATCATGTAAGATGGTCTATATTGGATTCACATCTCACGAACTGCGTGTCAGGACTCGAGAACATGTGAGGGACATCATGTCCACGCAAAATGCCGAGGATACAGGTACTCTAAACAATCCTCATGCACTTCAAATTGTACCATAAATGTACAATGAAGGTCAAGGGTATTGACAGAGTTTATACCAGAATAAGGGGTGGAGATATCAGTCACCAGTTGGCGCAAAGGGAATGTAGGTGGATTACAGTCCTTCAAAGGAAATGTAGGGGGATTACAGACCTTCAAAGGGAATGTAGGGGGATTACAGTCCTTCAAAGGGAATGTAGGTGGCTTACAGTCCTTCAAAGGGAAAGTAGGTGGATTACAGTCTTTCATAGAATCGTAGAGTTGGAAGGGATTTCCTGAGCCATCTGGTCCAACCCCCTGCTCAAAGCAGGATTCGCTAAATCATCCCAGACAGATGTCTGTCCAGCCTCTGTTTGAAGACTTCTATTGAAGGAGAACTCACCACCTCTCGTGGCAGTCTGTTCCACTCATTGATCACTCTAACTGTCAAAAAGTTTTTTATATCTAATCTGTGTCTCCTCCCATTCAGTTTCATCCCATTTCTTCAAAGGGAATGTAGGTGGATTACAGTCCTTTAAAGGGAATGTAGGTGGATTACAGTCTTACAAAGGGAATGTAGGTGGATTACAGTCCTTCAAAGGGAATGTAGGTGGATTACAGTCCTTCAAAAGGATTGTGGATGGATTACAGTCCTTCAAAGTCCTTCATAGGGAATGTAGGTGTATTTCAGTCCTTCAAAGGGAATATAGGTGGATTTCAGTCCTTCAAAGGGAATGTAGGTGGATTACAGTCCTTCATAGGGAATGTAGGTGGATTTCAGTCCTTCAAAGGGAATATAGGTGGATTACAGTCCTTCAGAGGGAATATAGGTGGATTACAGTCCATCATAGGGAATGTAGGTGGATTACAGGCTATCAAAGAATCATAGAATCGTAGAGTTGGAAGCGATCTCCTGGGCCATCTGGTCCAACCCCCTGCTCAAAGCAGGATTCGCTAAATCATCCCAGACAGATGTCTGTCCAGCCTCGGTTTGAAGACTTTTATTGAAAGAGAACTCACCACCTCTCGTGGCAGTCTGTTCCACTCATTGATCACTCTAACTGTCAAAAAGTTTTTTCTAATATCTAATCTGTGTCTCCTCCCATTCAATTTCATCCCATTGCTTCAAAGGGAATGCAGGGGGATTATAGTCCTTCAAAAAGAACGTAGGTGGATTACAGTCCTTTAAAGGGAATGTAGGTGGATTACAGTCATACAAAGGGAATGTAGGTGGATTACAGTCCTTCAAAGTCCTTCATAGGGAATGTAGGTGGATTACAGTCCTTCATAGGGAACGTAGGTGGATTACAGTCCTTCATAGGGAATGTAGGTGGATTTCAGTCCTTCAAAGGGAATGTAGGTGGATTACTGTCCTTCAAAGGGAATATAGGTGGATTACTGTCCTTCAAAGGGAATGTAGGTGGATTACAGTCCTTCAAAGGGAACGTAGGTGGATTACAGTCCTTCATAGGGAATGTAGATGGATTTCAGTCCTTCAATGGGAATGTAGGTGGATTACTGTCCTTCAAAGGGAATGTAGGTGGATTACAGTCCTTCAAAGGGAATATAGGTGGTTTACAGTCCTTCAAAGGGAATATAGGTGGATTACAGTCCTTCAAAGGGAATGTAGGTGGATTACAGTCCTTCAAAGGGAATATAGGTGGTTTACAGTCCTTCATAGGGAATGTAGGTGGATTTCAGTCCTTCAAAGGGAATGTAGGTGGATTGCAGTCCTTCAAAGGGAATATAGGTGCATTACAGTCCTTCAAAAGGAATGTAGGTGGATTACAGTCCTTCAAAGGGAATGTAGGTGGATTACAGACCTTCAAAGGGAATATAGGTGGTTTACAGTCCATCAAAGGGAATGTAGGTGGATTACAGACCTTCAAAGGGAATATAGGTGGTTTACATTCCTTCAAAGGGAATATAGGTGGATTACAGTCCTTCAAAGGGAATGTAGGTGGATTACGTTTCTTCAAAAGGATTGTGGATGGATTACAGTCCTTCAAAGTCCTTCATAGGGAATGTAGGTGGATTTCAGTCCTTCAAATAGAATGTAGGTGGATTGCAGTCCTTCAAAGGGAATGTAGATGGATTACAGTCCTTCAAAGGAAATGTACTGTAGGTAGATTACAGTCCTTCCAAGGTAATGTACATGGATTACAGTCCTTTAAAGGGAATGTACTGCAGGTGGATTACAGTCCTTCCAACAGAACGTAGGTGGAATACAGTCCTTCAAAGGGAACGTAGGTGGATTACAGTCCTTCAGAGGGAATGTAGGTGGATTACAGTCCTTCAAAGGGAATGTAGGTGGATTAGAGTCCTTCAAAGGGAATGCAATGTAGGCGAGTTACAGTCCTTCCAAAGGAATGTAGGTGGAATACAGTCATTCAAAGGTAATGTAGGTGGACTACAGTCCTTCATAGGGTACGTAGGTGGATTACAGTCCTTCATATGGAATATAGGTGGATTACAGTCCTTCATAGAGAATATAGGTGGATTACAGTCCTTCATAGGGAATGCAGGTGGATTACAGTCCTTCAAAGGGAATGTAAGTGAATCACAGTCCATCAAAGGTAATGTAGGTGGACTACAGTCCTTCATAGGGTACGTAGGTGAATTACAGTCCTTCATATGGAATATAGGTGGATTACAGTCCTTCATAGGGAATGTAGGTGGATTACAGTCCTTCAAAGGGAATGTAGGTGGATTACAGTCCTTCATAGGGAATGTAAGTGAATCACAGTTCATCAAAGAGAATGTAGGTGGATTACAGTGCTTCATAGGGAATTTAGGTGGATTGCAGTCCTTGAAACCATGCAGAAAAGGATTTCCAGTTTGTCAAGGAGCGCTTCCAGCTGATTCATTAATTACTCCGAATATTTCAAGGAATATCCAGTTTATTGTTAGACATACAACGCGTTTCGGCTATACATAAATTTAGCCTTCATCACCCTCTCACCCTTGTCTCGTAGACTCCATTGTCTTCAAAGACGATATTGATTTAGTCCTTGATACCATGACACTATCAGGTTTAAATGAACATTTGAGTTTTGTCCCATATTTCTAAATATGTTGTCTCTTATTTAGATTTTAATTTGTGTGTTTATTTCCATTAAATGTTATTTGTTTCTAACCCCTGATGATTCCTGAATCCCTTGGTGATATATTACATCATATATGGCATCATTATATCAATGATCGCATCAGAAAATGATCCTTTTGGTGGATAGGATCCTCCATCCACAACCTTGTGCTACCGAGATGACAATCTATAGTTGGTATTTGCAATACAATTTTCTTCTTGGACTTACTTTTCAAATGTGGGAATAAACTATGAAACATTTGCTTGTTGTGGGGTAGCGTTCCCTTTACCCGCACATTATGATCTTATTAGTCACTATATTTGATCATAATAATAAAAAATGTTTTCCACTTGTAGACTCAGTGCATTAGGATTGAAACGGAACTCTGTCACTACTGATTAGCACTTTTAGGGGCAGCTATTAATTCACATTTACTTATTATATCTAGACATTATCGGGTTTATCTCTCATCTAGTTCCTTTTTCATGTTTTTATTGAATTGATAAATAGGTACACTGTCACTTTAACTTGCACATAGCACTTTATACAGGTTCCGCTTCAGAATTCATATTTAATCATTCTTATTTATGCAATATAGGTCTTATTGGCTGCTATGTAAAGCAGTATTTGGTGACTGTATTCCTGCCCTTTCATTAGCCCACAATAAACATGGTAACAGGTTAGTGCGCATGCCTGATGTGCAGTGAGACTAGAAACATTGCTGACGGCATCATTCATATGATACGGTGAGGTTATGTGACGTCACAGGGGATTTCCTCTTACATGTTGAAGCCTCAAAGATGCACCATGACAGCTCTCATCATGAAAGCCTATGAGCTTGATCAAGACAAATCCTGGGCTCCTCACATCTGTTGATCTTACAGGTTGGATGAGAGGTTCTCATAAGTCAGTGCCAGGAACAGAAGGATCACGTGACTGTTACATCTGTCTAACCAATGTCCCAGGTTTTCCTACAAAAGAACAAGAAGTCCATGGAATATCCTAATCTGCCTTCAGTTATGAGACCAGTGCCACATGATGACCCTCGTCCAGTAGCAAAGCCTCTAGAGACAAGGAGCCTAGTGGAGGCATCCAATGAAGATGTTGCTGTCCATGGGTCAGCGATGGGGAACAATGCTGATTCAGACATTGAGCCATGTATGTCTGGTGAGCCTCATCTTATATCACAGCCAGAACTTAATGACTTGTTCCAGAACTTATGTTTGCCAAAACCAAATGCAGTTACTGGCTTCAAGACTTCAAGGATGGCATTTGCTGTCACCCGCTACAAAAGTTTCTGTCTTTCGAAGCCGCTAAGATGTCATAACACAGTTTTTAGAACTGGTTGACAACCTGAGCTTTTGCACCGACATTGGTGGGTTGTTTGCAGCTTTGGATTGCTCGCATGAGTTAAGACAGTGGTGTCTCCTAATTGACTCATCAGTGTAAAGACTCCAGGCTGTCTTGTTACACAATGGTAATGTTCACCGTCCAATACCAATACTAATCAATAATTCAATATTCAAATGTTCCCAAGAATAACCGACGCTGAGATTAAGGAAGGCATTTTTGTTGGTCCACAAATCTAACACATCATGAATGACAAGCAATTCAAGGAGCTGCTGGCGGGGAATGAGAAAATTGCTTGGAAATCATTCAAGGATGATTCCCAGAATTTTTTTCGCAACAACCCAACCCCAAATTACATCAAACTGTCATCAACCTTCTGGAAGCTTACAAAGCGATGAAGTGCAACATGTCATTGAACATTCATTTCTTGCATTCACATTTGGAATTCTTCCCTGTAAATCTTGGTGCCATTAGTAATGACCATGGCGAATGGTTTCCCAAAGATATTGCTACTATGAAAAAGCGTTATTAAGTGTCCTGGACTCCATCAATGCTGGCTGACTATTGCCGGACACTAGTACGGGACGCACCAGACGGTGACTACAAATGACCTAATGCTTCATAATCCGTAAAACGTCATCTCATGTTTCACAACTAGTGTTGAGCATTCCGATACCGCAAGTATCGGGTATCGGCCGATACTTGCTGTATCGGAATTCCGATACCGACTTCCGATATTTTTTCAATATCGGAATTCGGCATCGGAATCGGAAGTTCAGTTGATTGACGGCCTGACGTCATCATGATGCGCGGTGTGTGCGCATCATGATGCGCCGTCATTTCGGGCCTTCCGGGGGTCTCTGCCGGCCTGCCGGGGGGCTGTGCCGGCCTGCCGGGGGGCTGTGTGGACTGCCCGGGGTCTGTACCGGCCTGCCGGGGGGCTGTGCCGGCCTGCCGGTGGTCTGTGCACCCTGTGGGGGTCTGTACCGGCCTGCCGGGGGGCTGTGCCGGCCTGCCGGGGGGCTGTGCTGATGTCCGGGGGTCTGTGCAAGCATCGTCCGATGGGACTACAAGTCCCATCGGGCGATGCCTGCTACCATGACAGTGATTGACACATTAGCCAATGATGGGACAGTAGTAGTCCCATCATCCGGCTAATGTGTTAAATGTAAAAAAAAAAAAAAAAAAAAAATTACATGCTACATACATACAACATGCATACTACATACATGCTACATTCATACTACATACATGCTACATACATACTACATACATGCTACATACATACTGCATGCTACATACATACTACATACATACTACATGCATACTACATATATACTACATACATACTACATACATGCTGCATGCTACATATATACTACATGCATGCTACATACATACTACATATATACTACATGCATGCTACATACATACTACATACTACATATATACTACATACATACTACATATATA
The DNA here is from genome assembly GCF_039654945.1 of Dendrobates tinctorius. Classification (NCBI taxonomy): domain Eukaryota; kingdom Metazoa; phylum Chordata; class Amphibia; order Anura; family Dendrobatidae; genus Dendrobates; species Dendrobates tinctorius. Next base: position 1,896,850 of record NW_027361787.1, on the reverse strand, counting down.
CTACATACATACTGCATGCTACATACATGCTACATACATACTACATACATACTACATACATACTACATGCATGCTACATGCATGCTACATGCATGCTACATGCATGCTACATGCATGCTACATACATACCACATACATACTACATGCTACATACATACCACATATATACTACATACATACAATACATTCATACAATACATACATAGACATACAGTACATATAACATAGAGTAACATACTTACCAATACTTGTCACATTGTTCCCCGAAGCCATTGTCTATTCCGGGATAAATATTAACATAACAAACCACAAAAATACTCACCCACGATCCGAAGCAGTCCACGAGTGTGTCCCACGACGATCTTGGGTAGAGAACTGCAGCATCAGATGATGCTGCCGTTCTCTACGGGCTGTAGGAATCCAATGACGGAAGGTAGGTATCCTTCCGCACTGTATTCCTCCGCCACTTAAAAAAAAAATCCCTAGTCTCACTTTATGCCATTGCTGTGTGGGAATTTCCCACACAGCAATGGCATAAAGTGAGACTAGGGACTTTTTTTTTTTTAAGTGGCGGAGGAATACAGTGCGGAAGGATACCTACCTTCCGTCATTGGATTCCTGCAGCCCGTAGAGAACGGCAGCATCATCTGATGCTGCAGTTCTCTACCCAAGATCGTCGTGGGACACACTCGTGGACTGCTTCGGATCGTGGGTGAGTATTTTTGTGGTTTGTTATGTTAATATTTATCCCGGAATAGACAATGGCTTCGGGGAACAATGTGACAAGTATTGGTAAGTATGTTACTCTATGTTATATGTACTGTATGTCTATGTATGTATTGTATGAATGTATTGTATGTATGTAGTATATATGTGGTATGTATGTAGCATGTAGTATGTATGTGGTATGTATGTAGCATGCATGTAGTATGTATGTAGCATGCATGTAGTATGTATGTAGTATGTATGTAGTATGTATGTAGTATATATGTAGTATGTAGTATGAATGTAGTATATATGTAGTATGTATGTAGCATGTAGTATGTAGCATGCATGTAGTATATATGTAGTATGTATGTAGTATGTATGTAGCATGCATGTAGTATATATGTAGTATGTAGCATGTAGTATGTATGTAGCATGCATGTAGTATGTAGCATGTAGTATGTATGTAGCATGCATGTAGTATATATGTAGTATGTATGTAGTATGTATGTAGCATGTAGTATGTAGCATGCATGTAGTATATATGTAGTATGTAGCATGTAGTATGTATGTAGCATGCATGTAGTATATATGTGTTATGTATGTAGCATGTAGCATGCATGTAGTATGTATGTAGTATATATGTGGTATGTATGTAGCATGCAGTATGTATGTAGCATGCATGTAGTATATATGTAGTATGTATGTTGCATGTAGTATTTATGTAGTATGAATGTAGCATGTATGTAGTATGTAGTATGAATGTAGCATGTATGTAGTATGCATGTTGTATGTATGTAGCATGTAATTTTTTTTTTTTTTTTTTTTTTTTTACATTTAACACATTAGCCGGATGATGGGACTACTACTGTCCCATCATTGGCTAATGTGTCAATCACTGTCATGGTAGCAGGCATCGCCCGATGGGACTTGTAGTCCCATCGGACGATGCCTGCACAGACCCCCGGAGCCTGCACAGACCACCGGCAGGCCGGCACAGCCCCCCAGCAGGCCGGCACAGCCCCCCGGAGCCTGCACAGCCCCCCGGCAGGCCGGCACAGCCCCCCGGAGCCTGCACAGCCCCCCGGCAGGCCGGCACAGCCCCCCGGCAGGCCGGCACAGCCCCCCGGAGCCTGCACAGACCACCGGCAGGCCGGCACAGACCACCGGAGCCTGCACAGACCCCCTGGCAGGCCGGCACAGCCCCCCGAAAGGCCCGTACAGACCCCAGAGAGGCTGTACAAGGGCAGGAAAGGGTTTTTCTTATTCCGATACCGGAAGTCCCATAGACTTGAATGGGACTTCCGTTATCGGAATCGGCGATACCGATACTTTTTTTAAAGATCGGCCGATACCATCCGATACGATACTTTGAAGTATCGGACGGTATCGCTCAACTCTATTCACAACGTTTCTAAGTAACATAGTAACATAGTTTTGAAGGCTGAAGGAAGACCTTATGTCCATCTAGTTCAGCCTATTTTTAGTGCAGCTGTTCTGCATTGTTGATCCAGGGGAAGGCAAAAAACTCACAGAGTAGAAGCCAATTTTCTCCATAGGGAAAAAAATTCCTTCCCCTAAGCTGGGTCAACCATCTACCTATAATATTCTGTTATTCGTAACCTTCTATACTGTTACTCACAAAAAAAGCCTCCATTCCTTTCTTAAATTCATTCAGTGAGTTGGCCATCACCACTTCCTCAGGAAGAGAATTCCAGAGCCTCACTGCTCTTACTGTGAAGAACCCTCTTCTATGCTGGTGCAGAAATTGTCTTTCCTCCAAACGAAGAGAATGCCCCCTTGTTCTTGTCACAGTCCTTGGTACAAACAGTTCATTGGAGAGATCTCTGTATTGCCCTCTGATATATTTGCACATATATATTAGGTCTCCCCTAAGTCTTCTCTTTTCTAGAGTAAATAGACCTAATTTTGATAACCTTTCTGGGTATTGTAGTGAACCAACCCCATTTATCATTTTAGTAGCCCGCCTTTGAATCCTTTCAAGTTCAGTAAAGTGATGCAGACGATCTGAAATTATATTTCTGCTGGGCTCTAATGGGTTTATTATAATCACGTCACATTTTCAAGGAAGCAAAACTTTGGAAAAAATGTGTTGCCCAGTGTAACATGGAGATTTGTCATTTCCTAATGATATCATTGCATTACATATTTAGGATTGGTACAATCTAATATATTATATTTATTCAGATTTTTTTATTCAGATTTTAGGAACAAATGTGCTGGCAAATCCTGATAATGGAAAATCGTAGCCCCCGGAGATCCATGAGTCTGTCAGTGTGAGTATCACAGATGGAGATGTCTGTGTGTAATGACTCTATAGAATAGGTGACTCTCACTTTTTGTATTGAAGAACTGAAATCAATTCCCTTTTGATGATCTTCTAATGATGTGAGAGGCTCCTGTATAGAGACTCTCCTTTTTTCCATGATCGGGGCTCTTGTTTAGGAATCTAATGTACGGAGTGTGACCTGGTCAATTTCTTATGGACTAATATGTAGACTCATTTTATAGTACTGACCTAGAAAACAAGGATTCTGAAATCTCAGCGTTTTTTTAAATCAGTGGTTTGTCAAGTGTTTCAGGAGTTTTGCAGCAAATTTTACTTATTCAAGTGAATTAAAAAATGCATGTAAAAGCACAGCAAATACTTGTATTCAGCACGGGAAAAAACCAGACAGAGCCAGAAAACAGTCACATGCCATACGGACCATCAGAGTGACAGAGTGATGCTAGCCCATTGTGACATCACTGGCGATGCTAGCCCATTATGACATCACTGGTGATGCTAGCCCATTGTGACATCACTGGTGATGCTAGCCCATTGTGACATCACTGGTGATGCTAGCCCATTATGACATCACTGGTGATGCTAGCCCATTATGATATCACTGGTGATGCTAGCCCATTATGACATCACTGGTGATGCTAGCCCATTATGACATCACTGGTGAAGCTAGCCCATTATGACATCACAGGTGATTCTTGGCCATTGTGACATCACAGCTCAGTCCCTACTTATAGAATGTTCACAGGGTCACCGGTGCCATTTATGGTTCTATAGTGACTGAGAGCGTTTGCAATTTTTCACTATGTCTGGATTATGTCTGAGCGATTTTCAGGTAGATGCTCTGTTGGAGACTCTTACCAACAATCTCCCTAACACTGAGCTTCTACCACCCGATGGCGTCCTCTGCTTCACTCACCGGCTGGTGGTGGAGCTAGTCAATGACTGCCTGACCAAAAACAATGAAGATAAACTAACATCAGAGTATCTGACGGATTTACGTCACAACATCAGAACATTACTACAGCAGGTAAGTGGCGGACACTCGGCACAAATCTTCTCCATAGTCATAGATAATAATGGTGGGAGAGAAGCTTCTTTCCTTCCATATAAAACACAACGAGTCCCTAGATATGGAGTCGTTGTATCTGCAGAGAGGAGCAGAGGACACATACAATGGCCGCCTCCATTGTTTCCTTTCTTATCTCTGAATTTTTCTTTTTGTGTCTTTTCTTCTTTATAGGCTGAAAATAGATCTCAATATGGAGATTTGGCTTTTGTTAAGGAACTGGCCGAAGAAGTCCTGCGTGTATTAGAAGGTCCGGCCTGCTCGCCGGAACGCCCGGTAAGGAGCCATCATCTTCTCTATCACACGTCCTTGTTTTCTGATCTTCTCCAGATCACCAATCAGATATCAGAAGATCTGGTGTCACATAATCCACATAAGTGAGAGACGTTTCTAAGAAAAGTTCTCATGATGGCGCGTGATTTGTAGAGTTACAGTTGGTGCATCAGTAAATGTTGGTTTACTCCTTCCTGATTCATGTATTTGGTGATTTAGTGAAATCTTCCACATATTAATTAACTGTATTATATCTATCAGGAAACACCAGAAGGCGACGACGAATATGGGGCGACTGTGACCCAGGAAACCCCTGACTCTAATAGGAGTCAGCCGGAGCTGAGCAGCGATCTGATCACAGGTGAACCGATCACATAACCTCCTACAATGAATCTCCAGATATTACACAGCAGGGAATAATGGCAGATCACTCTCTACTCCATGGAATGGGACCTGTCAGCACATGTTATATATAGGAGTGGTGGGATGACGGTGTAGGACGTTCCCCTATTATATACAGATATTACACAGCAGGGAATAATGGTAGATCACTCTCTACTCCATGTAATGGGACCTGTCAGCACATGTTACATATAGGAGTGGTGGGATGATGGTGTAGGACGTTCCCCCTATTATATCCAGATATTACACAGCAGGGAATAATGGCAGATCACTCTCTACTCCATGTAATGGACCTGTCAGCACATATTACATATAGGAGTGGTGGGATGACGGTGTAGGACGTTCCCCTATTATATCCAGATATTACACAGCAGGGAATAATGGCAGATCACTCTCTACTACATGTAATGGAACCTGTCAGCACATATTACATATAGGAGTGGTGGGATGACGGTGTAGGACGTTCCCCTATTATATCCAGATATTACACAGCAGGGAATAATGGCAGATCACTCTCTACTCCATGGAATAGGACCTGTCAGCACATGTTACATATAGGAGTGGTGGGATGACGGTGTAGGACGTTCCCCTATTATATACAGATATTACACAGCAGGGAATAATGGTAGATCACTCTCTACTCCATGTAATGGGACCTGTCAGCACATGTTACATATAGGAGTGGTGGGATGACGGTGTAGGACGTTCCCCTATTATATCCAGATATTACACAGCAGGGAATAATGGCAGATCACTCTCTACTCCATGTAATGGGACCTGTCAGCACATGTTACATATAGGAGTGGTGGGATGATGGTGTAGGACGTTCCCCCTATTATATCCAGATATTACACAGCAGGGAATAATGGCAGATCACTCTCTACTCCATGTAATGGACCTGTCAGCACATATTACATATAGGAGTGGTGGGATGACGGTGTAGGACGTTCCCCTATTATATCCAGATATTACACAGCAGGGAATAATGGCAGATCACTCTCTACTCCATGTAATGGGACCTGTCAGCACATGTTACATATAGGAGTGGTGGGATGATGGTGTAGGACGTTCCCCCTATTATATCCAGATATTACACAGCAGGGAATAATGGCAGATCACTCTCTACTCCATGTAATGGACCTGTCAGCACATATTACATATAGGAGTGGTGGGATGACGGTGTAGGACGTTCCCCTATTATATCCAGATATTACACAGCAGGGAATAATGGCAGATCACTCTCTACTCCATGTAATGGAACCTGTCAGCACATATTACATATAGGAGTGGTGGGATGACGGTGTAGGACGTTCCCCTATTATATCCAGATATTACACAGCAGGGAATAATGGCAGATCACTCTCTACTCCATGGAATGGGACCTGTCAGCACATGTTACATATAGGAGTGGTGGGATGACGGTGTAGGATGTTCCCCTATTATATACAGATATTACACAGCAGGGAATAATGACAGATCACTCCCTACTCCATGTAATGGGACCTGTCAGCACATGTTACATATAGGAGTGGTGGGATGACGGTGTAGGACGTTCCCCTATTATATACAGATATTACACAGCAGGGAATAATGGCAGATCACTCTCTACTCCATGTAATGGAACCTGTCAGCACATATTACATATAGGAGTGGTGGGATGACGGTGTAGGACGTTCCCCTATTATATCCAGATATTACACAGCAGGGAATAATGGCAGATCACTCTCTACTCCATGTAATGGAACCTGTCAGCACATATTACATATAGGAGTGGTGGGATGACGGTGTAGGACGTTCCCCTATTATATCCAGATATTACACAGCAGGGAATAATGGCAGATCACTCTCTACTCCATGTAATGGAACCTGTCAGCACATATTACATATAGGAGTGGTGGGATGACGGTGTAGGACGTTCCCCTATTATATACAGATATTACACAGCAGGGAATAATGACAGATCACTCCCTACTCCATGTAATGGAACCTGTCAGCACATATTACATATAGGAGTGGTGGGATGACGGTGTAGGACGTTCCCCTATTATATACAGATATTACACAGCAGGGAATAATGGCAGATCACTCTCTACTCCATGTAATGGAACCTGTCAGCACATATTACATATAGGAGTGGTGGGATGACGGTGTAGGACGTTCCCCTATTATATCCAGATATTACACAGGAGGGAATAATGGCAGATCACTCCCTACTCCATGTAATGGACCTGTCAGCACATGTTACATATAGGAGTGGTGGGATGACGGTGTAGGATGTTCCCCTATTATATACAGATATTACACAACAGGGAATAATGGCAGATCACTCTCTACTCCATGTAATGGAACCTGTCAGCACATATTACATATAGGAGTGGTGGGATGACGGTGTAGGATGTTCCCCTATTATATACAGATATTACACAACAGGGAATAATGGCAGATCACTCTCTACTCCATGTAATGGAACCTGTCAGCACATATTACATATAGGAGTGGTGGGATGACGGTGTAGGATGTTCCCCTATTATATACAGATATTACACAACAGGGAATAATGGCAGATCACTCTCTACTCCATGTAATGGAACCTGTCAGCACATATTACATATAGGAGTGGTGGGATGACGGTGTAGGATGTTCCCCTATTATATACAGATATTACACAGCAGGGAATAATGGTAGATCACTCTCTACTCCATGTAATGGGACCTGTCAGCACATGTTACATATAGGAGTGGTGGGATGATGGTGTAGGACGTTCCCCCTATTATATCCAGATATTACACAGCAGGGAATAATGGCAGATCACTCTCTACTCCATGTAATGGACCTGTCAGCACATATTACATATAGGAGTGGTGGGATGACGGTGTAGGACGTTCCCCTATTATATCCAGATATTACACAGCAGGGAATAATGGCAGATCACTCTCTACTACATGTAATGGAACCTGTCAGCACATATTACATATAGGAGTGGTGGGATGACGGTGTAGGACGTTCCCCTATTATATCCAGATATTACACAGCAGGGAATAATGGCAGATCACTCTCTACTCCATGGAATAGGACCTGTCAGCACATGTTACATATAGGAGTGGTGGGATGACGGTGTAGGACGTTCCCCTATTATATACAGATATTACACAGCAGGGAATAATGGTAGATCACTCTCTACTCCATGTAATGGGACCTGTCAGCACATGTTACATATAGGAGTGGTGGGATGATGGTGTAGGACGTTCCCCCTATTATATCCAGATATTACACAGCAGGGAATAATGGCAGATCACTCTCTACTCCATGTAATGGACCTGTCAGCACATATTACATATAGGAGTGGTGGGATGACGGTGTAGGACGTTCCCCTATTATATCCAGATATTACACAGCAGGGAATAATGGCAGATCACTCTCTACTCCATGTAATGGAACCTGTCAGCACATATTACATATAGGAGTGGTGGGATGACGGTGTAGGACGTTCCCCTATTATATCCAGATATTACACAGCAGGGAATAATGGCAGATCACTCTCTACTCCATGTAATGGGACCTGTCAGCACATGTTACATATAGGAGTGGTGGGATGATGGTGTAGGACGTTCCCCCTATTATATCCAGATATTACACAGCAGGGAATAATGGCAGATCACTCTCTACTCCATGTAATGGACCTGTCAGCACATATTACATATAGGAGTGGTGGGATGACGGTGTAGGACGTTCCCCTATTATATCCAGATATTACACAGCAGGGAATAATGGCAGATCACTCTCTACTCCATGTAATGGGACCTGTCAGCACATGTTACATATAGGAGTGGTGGGATGATGGTGTAGGACGTTCCCCCTATTATATCCAGATATTACACAGCAGGGAATAATGGCAGATCACTCTCTACTCCATGTAATGGACCTGTCAGCACATATTACATATAGGAGTGGTGGGATGACGGTGTAGGACGTTCCCCTATTATATCCAGATATTACACAGCAGGGAATAATGGCAGATCACTCTCTACTCCATGTAATGGAACCTGTCAGCACATATTACATATAGGAGTGGTGGGATGATGGTGTAGGATGTTCCCCTATTATATCCAGATATTACACAGCAGGGAATAATGGCAGATCACTCTCTACTCCATGGAATGGGACCTGTCAGCACATGTTACATATAGGAGTGGTGGGATGACGGTGTAGGATGTTCCCCTATTATATACAGATATTACACAGCAGGGAATAATGACAGATCACTCCCTACTCCATGTAATGGGACCTGTCAGCACATGTTACATATAGGAGTGGTGGGATGACGGTGTAGGACGTTCCCCTATTATATACAGATATTACACAGCAGGGAATAATGGCAGATCACTCTCTACTCCATGTAATGGACCTGTCAGCACATATTACATATAGGAGTGGTGGGATGACGGTGTAGGACGTTCCCCTATTATATCCAGATATTACACAGCAGGGAATAATGGCAGATCACTCTCTACTCCATGTAATGGAACCTGTCAGCACATATTACATATAGGAGTGGTGGGATGACGGTGTAGGATGTTCCCCTATTATATCCAGATATTACACAGCAGGGAATAATGGCAGATCACTCTCTACTCCATGGAATGGGACCTGTCAGCACATGTTACATATAGGAGTGGTGGGATGACGGTGTAGGATGTTCCCCTATTATATACAGATATTACACAGCAGGGAATAATGACAGATCACTCCCTACTCCATGTAATGGGACCTGTCAGCACATGTTACATATAGGAGTGGTGGGATGACGGTGTAGGACGTTCCCCTATTATATCCAGATATTACACAGCAGGGAATAATGGCAGATCACTCTCTACTCCATGTAATGGACCTGTCAGCACATGTTACATATAGGAGTGGTGGGATGACGGTGTAGGATGTTCCCCTATTATATACAGATATTACACAGCAGGGAATAATGGCAGATCACTCTCTACTCCATGTAATGGAACCTGTCAGCACATATTACATATAGGAGTGGTGGGATGACGGTGTAGGACGTTCCCCTATTATATACAGATATTACACAGCAGGGAATAATGACAGATCACTCCCTACTCCATGTAATGGAACCTGTCAGCACATATTACATATAGGAGTGGTGGGATGACGGTGTAGGACGTTCCCCTATTATATACAGATATTACACAGCAGGGAATAATGGCAGATCACTCTCTACTCCATGTAATGGAACCTGTCAGCACATATTACATATAGGAGTGGTGGGATGACGGTGTAGGACGTTCCCCTATTATATCCAGATATTACACAGGAGGGAATAATGGCAGATCACTCCCTACTCCATGTAATGGACCTGTCAGCACATGTTACATATAGGAGTGGTGGGATGACGGTGTAGGATGTTCCCCTATTATATACAGATATTACACAACAGGGAATAATGGCAGATCACTCTCTACTCCATGTAATGGAACCTGTCAGCACATATTACATATAGGAGTGGTGGGATGACGGTGTAGGATGTTCCCCTATTATATACAGATATTACACAACAGGGAATAATGGCAGATCACTCTCTACTCCATGTAATGGAACCTGTCAGCACATATTACATATAGGAGTGGTGGGATGACGGTGTAGGATGTTCCCCTATTATATACAGATATTACACAACAGGGAATAATGGCAGATCACTCTCTACTCCATGTAATGGAACCTGTCAGCACATGTTACATATAGGAGTGTGCAGCAAGGGTGGGGGTCCTCATTCATGTGATGATTGGGGGTCCGCCACCACTTACCTTACATTAATCTATGGATGCACCATACGTCCGTATTATTCCCGTTTACAGACGTCTTGTTATTTCTCCCTTATGTTGCAGTATTATGTATGTAGGATTGATATCGACTAATATATTTTATTTCTTCATCACTTTATCACTATTTTAGTACCATCAGCGCTGGCGAATCCCAACAGTGGAATCTGTGGGATCCCGGAGATCCAAGAATCTGCCGGTGTAAGTATTATAGAGCCATAGGGGGTGTCTGTGTATCACCAGATCATGGGGTGTGAGTGACCCATCCAGTATTATCCCCATATAACCATGGGACGGCTCTGTTCTAAGCGTAGATGACTCTATGGTGTTAGAGAATAGTATTTATAGTAAATGGAATCTGTCACCAGGTTTATGCTGCTGACAGATTCATCCTGAGATGTTTTCCTGCAGCTTCTAGATCTTAGTATTATTTCTTATTCTTTTTTAGGACTTGATGAAATCATTGATCCCGGCAGGAGAACCGCGTATGCGCGACTATGAAACATCTAAACTGATCGGCAGAGGAGGTTTTGGGTGAGATTTCTATTCCCATAATCCCCATTTCTCAGGGTTCCCTATGACAATGCTTCGGCCTCTGTGCTCTGCCAGTCAGTGTTGTCATAGGGAAACGATTGGAGTCCACATCTCCAGGTCACTATTCAGCTCAGTTATATACAGCTGAGCGAACTGTTCTGTAACCAATCAGTCTGTAAGGAAAGGGATGATATAATAGACGACACTCCCCGGTCCTAGACCTCCTCTGCTCTTCTGCTTCCGCCTACACCAGTTTCCCTGTCCTCCGCATCGATCTTAGGTTTTTTGGGGCCCCATTATGGAGCTGATAAGAGTAATTGGTTGCACACGGTCACGTGAGGGGTGACACGATACTGACGGTAATGACATCTGCACCCCCACCCTCCACCATAACCATGTGAGTCTGATCACCGGCCCCAGCAGCAGGAGGAAGAACAGCCAAAGACCGGCACAGAGGACGGAGCACTGCAATGATGGATGGGCAGGGACGAGGACAAGTGGGTCTAATGTGTTTAATTAAATTTTAACCTCTTCCTGCCCCTCCATTTATTCTGCCACGGGCTGTGGAGAAAGCCAGAAACCAACTTCTTACGACTATTGGAGCATTTTCAATTTTATCCAATTTTTATTTTTACTGAATCCTATCTATTGGTGGGTTATAGGGAATCTGCCCAAGATGAATTTCGGTAGATTCTCTCATCTACAATGTGACCTGGTGAGGGCAGACGTGGCGTGGTGCAGACCTCCCATCATCTATGGAGTGTTATTTCATGGGTTCTAGATGTGGATTTCTAGCTGGTATTAAACATTAGTATAAAAGATCATGGAATGACTTGTGTATATAGACTGTTAATAAGGCTTTATTATAAACCATGGATTCTCCTTCTCTTCAGGGCCGTCTACCTAGTGCGCCACAAAGAATCACAACAGACCTTTGCCATGAAGAAAGTGACCAAGAGGAGCCTGAAAACTCCTATTAGAGTGGACATGGCCTTTCTGGAGCGGGACATCCTAACATTCGCAGATTGTCCCTTTGTGGCCTCCATGCTCTGCTCTTTCCCTACGAGATCTGACCTTTGTATGGTCATGGAGTATGTAGGAGGTAGGACCCACACCTTGTGTTATATTCAGCCCATGTCTGCTGACATCTTATCACCTCTCACATCATTAAGACTTATCCCCATGGACGGTTACATCCCCACAGAGCATTTACTATAGGTTATCTCTTACCATGGTGCCCGGAAAGTCATTGATGTGTGGGATCTCCCTGTCGGTCCGCACTGAGCACGTCAATATCTCCAGCTGTAGACGAGATGTGACATCACTTTATGTCATTAGTTACTTGGACAACAATTTCATCATGACCTCAGACTAATATTCTGTACATTCTGTGCTTATATTCTCCTGCCCCAATGTTTCTGCTCACTTCTCTTTATAGATCATGGTGTTCTGCTGTATAAACCCCTCACCGGTCATATTTCCTTTCTTCTATAGGTGGAGACTGTCGGACCCTTCTAAACATGATGGGTCATTTCCCTGTCTTGTTGGCCCGCTTGTACTTTGCAGAAGCGGTCCTTGGTGTGGAATACCTGCATAGTTACGGTGTGGTGCACAGAGACCTGAAGCCGGAGAAGTAAGTGCATACCTGTAGTATAACAAAGGGGGGAAGTTATCCCTTATCATCTCACGGACAATAAAGCTAAAATCATCTTCTCTTTCACAGCTTCCTGATAACATCTGCTGGACATATTAAAATTAGCGACTTTGGACTTTCAAAAGTTGGTGTCATGATACCACACACCAACATCTACAAGCAATCAGCAGAGGACATCTCCAGAGAGTTCCAGGATGAGGAGGTCAGCATTACACACAGGAACTTAGCTTGTTCTGTACAAATCTCATAACTCTATTTTCTCTTCCCCACATTCTTCATTTTTAGACAGCTTTTCCACTGATATTTTATCTTCTCTAATTCTGTTATTATGTCAAGAACTTGTCATAATAATCGTTTCATCGATTCTCATCTCTATCTTCTGTTGGTTTCCAGGTGTGCGGCACCCCGTGGTACACAGCCCCTGAGGTCATCCTGAAGAAAGGCTACGGAAGACCTATTGACTGGTGGTCAATGGGCATCATATTATATGAATTTGTCCATGGCTATACACCATTTGATGGGGATTTCCAAACTGGGCTGAATAAAAATATTGTCGGTGGTAAGTAGAATAATCCCATCATTGCTTTGCCTGGTTACATGGCTTTAGTTATTTCCTTTGCTTTACCTTATAGTCCAATACAGAGGATTTATTTTCTGTAACTTTCTATATAACAGGAGATATAATTTGGGATACTTATCAAGCTACTCTATCCGATGATCAGGACCCCATCACTCAGCTGCAGGACCTCATCACTCAGCTGCTCAGTATAAATCCTGTGGATAGCCTTCTGCAGGACCTCATCAGTCAGCTGCTCAGAGCAAATCCTGTGGATAGACTTGGGACAGGTAACAGATACAATAATATCAATATTCCCTTGTTACACCGATGACGTATCACTCATGTCCATGAGGATCATTACTTCTCTATCAGCTTCATCATTTATAGTTCTCCCTACTAAGATTTTCATTCTATTTCCTACATGTCTGCTCAGTTGTGTAATTAGTTCTAATTAAGATAAACTGTTCAGATATGAAGCTGTCTCTGACAATGTCCGAATCACTTTTGTTTTCCTTTATCCAGGAGGAGCTTTTGAGATCAGGGGTCATCCATTTCTTGTTGACTTAGACTTTGATTCCCTTCTAAGTCAAAAGCTAGTGTACGTTCCTCAGCTTGTGGACACCAGCTTATTTACCAGTAAGTAGAAGGAGCCATCATCTAGACTAAGTGTCTGTTTGTCTCGTCTTCCTTATTTTGTGACAATTGGTTCCCATTAATAAATGGTGACTCTATTATACTGACAATCTCTAATAACACTTCATTACCTATGTCTTGCAGACCTTTGGGATATGAAGAAACATCTGGTCTCAGAGGATGAGAAGGCCACAAGTGAGGACAATGAGAGCCTTGACTTTAAAAATTTTACATCATCTTCTGAAAGGCTTTTTAAAGTAAGTATGTGATTAATAAATCAAAAATATGTATAAAAAGACCTATGAAGGTAGACATACAATTATTTCATATCTTATTGCTTCCGCATGTAGCTCCTTACCACCGCTAACAGAATGAAGATTAATGAGAATCCCAAGTCTTCTCCAGATTGTACCCTAGAATCCAGCACAAATATCTCAGAAATGTGAGTAGATTATGGGGCTATTACTGGGATCTCTAGGCTGATTATGTGCACACCAAATATGGGACATAAATATCATAATATCAAATGCAACATCCACCATCCCATGGTTAGCAGTCAATGTGCTTTTGGCCTTAGTAATTGCTGGTGATAACAGCCTATGATCGAGGCCAGTCATGCATTTTTAGAACTGCCCACTCTGAAGGAGAGATGTATTATTATATGCCAGATATTCATGGTAGTTGTTTTCCACTCTACTCGATAAAAGTTAGTTTTGAGCAGAAGACCTTCCCCGCTATGGCAGTCATATGTCCTATTAGGCCTTATTGTCGGTGTTCTTATAGTGAGACAACCCCTTTTATAATGCGTTTACTTGTGATTTACATGTTTTTCTTCTTCCAAACAGGCAGAAAGAATCTGTTCCCTTATCTGATAGCGACAACGCTATTTATTTCTTGCCATTCTTGTTCCAACTGTCAGGTATGTCCATGTCTACAGCACCTACAATGGGAATGTTGACTTCAAGGCTCCAATATTTCCACATGGTTTTTCTGTAATAGGTCTCTTAAGTTTTCCATGTTTCATGTATAAATGGTGACCATGTTATACTGACAACCTCTAATAACACTTCATTACCTATGTCTTCTAGATCATTCTGAGATGAAGAAACATCTGGACTCAGAGGATGAGGAGGATCCCGAGTCCCCTCCAGAGTGTGCACCAAAATCTAGCACAAATGTCTCAGAAAAGTAAGTAGCTTATGGGGTCATTACTGGGAGCTCATCACCAAATATAGGATATAAATACCATAATATCACATGCAGCATCCACCATCCCATGATTAGCGGTCATTGTGCATTTGGTCTTAGTAACTTCTTCTGATAACAGCCCATAATTGTGGATGGTTATGCATTTTTAGTGCTGCCCCCAACACTGTAGGAGAGATGTCGTATAATATGCCAGATATTCTTGGTACTTGTTTTCTGCTCCACTCCATAAAAGTTAGTTTTGAGCAGAAGACCTTCCCCACTATGGCAGTCATATGTCCTATTAGGCCTTATAGTCGGTGTTCTTATAGTGAGACAACCCCTTTTATAATGCGTTTACTTGTGATTTACTTGTTTTTCTTATTCCATACAGGCAGAAAGAATCTGTCCTCATATTTGATAGTGATGATTCTGCTTTTCGCTTGCCATCCTTGTCCCATCTATCAGGTATGTCCATGTCTACAGCACCAACAATGTGAATGTTGACTTCAAGGCTCAAATATCCATACATGGTTTTTATGTTTTCCATGTTTCATGTATAAATGGTGACTATGTTATACTGACAACCTCTAATAACACTTCATTACCTATGTCTTGTAGATCATTCTGAGATAAAGAAACATCTGGACTCAGAGGATGAGGAGGATCCCGAGTCCCCTCCAGAGTGTGCACCAAAATCCAGCACAAACGTTTCAGAAAAGTAAGTAGATTATGGGGTCATTACTGGGAGCTCATCACCAAATATAGGCCATAAATACCATAATATCACATGCAGCATCCACCATCCCTTGGTTAGCGGTCATTGTGCATTTGGCATTAGTAACTTCTGGTGATAACAGCCCATAATTGTGGATGGTTATGCATTTTTAGTGCTGCCCCCCAACACTATAGGAAAGATGTCATATAATATGCCAGATATTCATGGTAGTTGTTTTCTGCTCTGCTCTATAAAAGTTAGTTTTGAGCAGAAGACCTTCCCCACTATGGCAGTCATATGTCCTATTAGGCCTTATAGTCGGTGTTCTTATAGTGAGACAACCCCTTTTATAATGCGTTTACTTATGATTTACTTGTTTTTCTTCTTCCATACAGGCAGAAAGAATCTGTCCTCATATTTGATAGTGACGATTCTGCTTTTCTCTTGCCATCCTTGTCCCATCTATCAGGTATGTCTATGTCTACAGCACCAACAATGTGAATGTTGACTTCAAGGCTCAAATATCTCCACATGGTTTTTATGTTTTCCATGTTTCATGTATAAATGGTGACTACGTTATACTGACAACCTCTAATAACACTTCATTACCTATGTCTTGTAGATCATTCTGAGATAAAGAAACATCTGGACTCAGAGGATGAGGAGGATCCCGAGTCCCCTCCAGAGTGTGCACCAAAATCCAACACAAACGTTTCAGAAAAGTAAGTAGATTATGGGGTCATTACTGGGAGCTCATCACCAAATATAGGACATAAATACCAGAATATCACATGCAGCACCCACCATCCCATGGTTAGCGGTCATTGTGCATTTGGCTTCAGAAACCATTGGTGATAACAGCCAATATCTGCCGCCGGTCGTGCATTTTTCGTGCTGCCTACACTGTAGGAGAGATGTAGTATTACATGCCACACATTCTTAGTAGAAGGTAGCGTTGAGCAGAAGACCTTCCCTACTATGGCAGTCATATCTCCCATTAGGCCTTATAGTTGGTGTTCTTATAGACAACCCCTTTTATAATGTGTTTACTTGTGATTTATGAGTTTTTTTCTTCCTAACAGGCAGAAAGGATCTGTCCCCGTATCTGATGGAGACGACGACGCTATTACCATCTTACCATCCTCGTCCCCACTATCAGGTATGTCCATGTCTACAGCAAAAACAATATGAATGTTGACTTCAAGGCTCCAATATCTCCACATGGTTTTTCTGTAATAGGTCTCCTTTGTTATTTATGTTGCCCATGGGCCCATACTGCATCTCTATTTCACTAATTTTGCACAGGAGCTTTTTCATGGATTCTGTGAGATGCGTTGTGGGATCCAATAACCTACATCATCATAAGGCGACATTGTCTCCTATAGTAGAATATCGCTCATCAGTGATGCACCACATGGCGGCACACAGGACGCTTACTGCTCTATATCAGTGACACATCTAATGCCCCTCAGATGGGATTATGTACATTATATAGGACTTATTCTGCCCTATTATGATATAATACCAGATTATCAGGACTATAGGAGACAGGACTAGAACAATCCTATTATATACAGGAGACAAAGCAGATCCCATTAGGATATGGCGTTACTGAGGTTTTGTTTTTTACTTTCTGATCAGATTTTCCAGCTCAGACAGAAAGAATATCTGCAACAAATCTGAGTAATAAAGAAGAAAAATCAGAAAAAGGAAAAAAGGGGAAAAAGAGACGAGGTAAGTGTGAGAATCAGCCCCATGCTGTGTGATGTCAGTGAGAATCACTCATGTGGAGCAGATGTCATCTGTCAGTGATGGGATTATCACATGTATGATGGCTGACAATGACCCCTGACCTCTGTGTGATAATATTCCTCTGCCGTCCGGCCACAGTGACCGCACAGTAGTATCATGTCCGATGGCGTCCCATCACTTACATTATATTCACTTCTCTTCTCATAGGCTCCATCTTCCGCCGGATCTTATCATCCTGCCGGCATGGATTATCCAGGGCTGCTCGAGTATTTGCTTGTTGTCACTGTTGCCCTAGAACCATCTGAAAGACAGGAAACCTAAGCATCCAGCGCCCTGAAGCCCAGCAGATCCACCATCACTGCTGGGCACAAAAGCGGGACTAACTCCTAGCCGCGGTCTACGGACCAAACATTGGGCATGGGCAGGGCCTTGGGGGCAGATCCCAAGTGCGCTCAACCATGTGAAATTGGAATCATGGAAAAGTTGACAGTGATTTCTCATCTTTACAACAAAATTTACAAAACCATTTTTTTTTAGCGACCACCTGTCCCTCTGATTTCCCTTTGAGGGGTTTCTATGGCAGAAAATACCCAAAAGTGACACCATTCTAAAAACTGCACCCCTCAAGGTGCTCTAAACTACATTCAAGAAGATTATTAACCCTTCAGGTGCTTCACAGGAACTAAAGCAACGTGGAAGGAAAAATGGACACTTTAATTTTTCCAACAAAAATGTTCTTTTAGCATCAATTTTTTCATTTTCACATGGGCAACAGGATAAAATGGTTCGCAAAATTTGTTGAGCAATTTCTCCTGAGTAAACCGATACCTCATATGTGGTCATAAACCACTGTTTGGGTGCACGGCAGGGCTCGGAAGGGAAGGAGCGCTATTTGACTTTTTGAATGGAAAATATGCTGGAATATTTAGCGGTTGCCATGTCGCGTTTGGAGAGCCCCTGTGTACCTAAACATTGGAGCTCCCCCTCAAGTGACCCCATTTTGGAAACTAGACCCCCAAGGAACTTATCTAGATGCATATGAGCACTTTGAACCCCCAGGTGCTTCACAAATTGATCCATAAAAATGAAAAAGTACTTTTTTTTCACAAAAATTTTCTGTCAGAGACACCGCACTGAACTTGCTCACTGAGCCAGTGCGCGTGTCCTGAGTAAAGCGAACAGTGCTCAAAGATACCTGTGGAGCGGGCAGCAACCGAGTAGATGTGCACTTCACACCCGCAGGACCTGAAGCACGTGACTGCTAGGGGCGTGGCCTAAACTCCACAGAGCTAGGAGATGCAAGACAATTCCTAGCAGAGTAACTGCGAGACAAAGTTACCAAGGGGCATAGACAGTGAGAATAGTCAGGACGTAGCCAATGAGTCACACACAGATATAGCTGCAAGGTACCAGAGGGGCGAGCAGAGAGTAGTCAGGTCACAGGCAATGAGTCATACACAGATAGTTGCAAGGTACAAGAGGGGCGAGCAGAGAGTAGTCAAGTCACAGGCAATGAGTCATACACAGATAATAACGCAGTACAAAATCAACAGGCAAACTCACAATGGGAAACAGAATCGGGACAGAACCATATAAACAAGCTATAGCAACAAACAGGCACACGGGGGTCAGTACACTCGGCCAAAGGCAAAAGTATAACTGGCAGGGATTGAAGCTACCCAGGGGTTTATGAAGCTCTCCCAGAACCAGAAAGAGGCCACAATCATTAACCCCAAGTGTGCAGGTCAAAACCTGCACAGAGCTCCAGACATTAACCCCCCGGTGTGCAGCTCAAAAACCTGCACTGGGATCATGACAGTACCCCCCTCTCAACGGGGGGCCTCTGGACCCCCAGGCTTCCCCGGGTACTTGGCATGGAACGCCTGAACCAGGCGATCTGCATGTACCGAGCGAGCAGGGACCCATGAGCGCTCTTCTGGTCCATATCCCTTCCAGTGGACCAGGTACTGCAAAGAGCGGCGCACCCGCCGAGAGTCCACAATATGTCCGACCTCATACTCCAATTGACCCTCCACCAGCACTGGAGGAACAACAGTCTCATAGTTCTCTTTGACAGATCCTGCTGGTTTCAACAGAGACTTATGGAACACATTAGATATTTTTAAGGAGGCGGGGAGACGCAACCTATATGCCACAGGGTTGACTATCTCCATAATCTCGTACGGACCAATGAACTTTGGTCCCAACTTAACTGATGGTACCTTTAAGTTGATGTTACGCGTGGAGAGCCAAACCTTCTCTCCCACCTGAAACATGTCTCCCGAGGCTCTCTTTTTGTCCGCAAAATATTTGTATCTCCCCTGGGCTCGAGAGATATTACGCCGGACTTCAGCCCAGAGGTTTTTTAACCATTGAACGGACCCCTCTGCTCCTGGGCAACCGGAATCCACCCGAGAAAACTCCCCAAAATGCGGATTAAAGCCATAGTTAATCAGGAATGGGGACATGTTGGTGGACTGACTCACCCGGTTGTTAAAAGCGAATTCAGCCAACGGTAACGCATCACACCAATCCTCCTGTCTGGCGGAGGTCAGACACCTGAGAATTTGTTCCAGGGATTGATTGGTGCGTTCTGTCTGACCATTACTCTCCGGGTGATATGCCGACGAGAAGGAGAGTGAGATGCCCAATTTCATACAGAACGCCCTCCAAAATTTGGCCACAAACTGCACACCTCTGTCAGACACAACATTCAGGGGTACCCCATGCAATCGGACCACATGCTGCACAAACAATCTTGACAACGTTTCTGCTGAAGGTAATGCTGCCAAGGGAATGAAATGGGCCTGTTTAGGAAACCTATCCACCACCACCCAGATCACGGTATTGCCCCTGGAAGGTGGAAGGCCGGTAATAAAATCCATGGAAAGATGAGTCCATGGCCTATCAGGAACCGGTAAAGGTATGAGTTCCCCAGCCGGTCGGTTATGCGAGCTTTTGGAACGGGCACATATGTCACAAGCAGAAACAAATTCCTTGACATCGGACCTTAATGAAGACTTGATACCTGGATGAGCACTCAGCCTAGAATCATGAAACTCCTGCAGAAGTCTAGGCCGCAATGAATCTGGAACAAACAGTTTATCGCTTGGCCTGGTTGCCGGAGCTAGGGCTTGAGCCCTTAGGATTTCTTGTTCCAACTCAGTTGAGACCCCCGCCACTACCACCCCTGGGGGAAGAATGGAGGACGGCGGCTCAGGGGGAGACACTGGATCAAAACTTCTGGACAGGGCATCCGCTTTAACATTTTTGGACCCCGGTCAAAAAGTAATTGAGAACTGAAATCGTGAAAAAAAAAGTGACCAACGGGCCTGTCTAGGAGTAAGCCTCTTAGCAGATTCAAGGTATGCCAAATTTTTGTGATCCATGACAACCGTGATAGGGTGAGCTGCCCCTTCCAAAAAGTGCCTCCATTCCTCAAACGCCAGCTTGACCGCAAGAAGTTCTCTATTGCCTACATCATAGTTTTTCTCAGCTGAAGAGAACTTCTTGGAGAAGAAGGCACAGGGTTTGAGATTGGTAAGGGTGGCCGGACCCAGGGACAGCACAGCCCCCACCCCCACTTCAGAAGCATCCACCTCCACAATGAATGGTTTGGACGGGTCAGGTTGCACCAACACCGGGGCAGACATGAAACATTTCTTAATCGCTGAGAAGGATTCCTTAGCGAGTACAGACCAATTTTTTACATCAGCTCCCTTCTGGGTAAGATCTGTGAGTGGTTTCACCACTTGTGAGAAACCTTTAATGAATCTCCGATAATAGTTCGCAAATCCTAAGAAGCGCTGGAGCCCCCTGAGATCTCGAGGCTGAACCCAGTCAGCGATCGCCAGCACCTTCTTAGGATCCATATGAAACCCCTCAGAGGACACAATCAACCCCAAAAAAGACAGCTCCTGTACAAAAAACGAACATTTTTCCAATTTGGCGAACAATTGGTTCTCCCTGAGTCTCTGGAGAACTGTCTTTAGATGTTGCAAGTGAGATTGACTGTCCGGGGAATACACCAAAATATCATCCAAATAAATAATAACAAAACGGCCTATCAGATCAGAAAACACAACGTTGATGAAATTTTGGAAAATAGCGGGTGCATTAGTTAACCCAAATGGCATTACCAGGTTCTCAAAGAGTCCTTCTGATGTGAGGAATTCCGTTTTCCACTCGTCCCCTTCCCGAACCCTTATCAGATTGTAGGCCCCCCGCAGATCTAACTTGGAGAACCATTGGGCCCCAGCTAACTGATTACATAAGTCTGGGATGAGGGGAAGCGGGTAAGAGTTCCTAACCGTTATCTTGTTCAGTTCCCGAAAGTCGAGGCACGGCCGCAAACCACCATCTTTTTTCTTCACAAAGAAGAACCCTGCTGCCACAGGTGACACAGAAGGCCTGATATGCCCTTTGCGGAGACTCTCAGCTATGTACTCCTTCATGGCTTGGCGCTCTGGCCCAGACAAATTGAACAATCGAGCCTTAGGTAACTTGGCTCCAGGTACTAAATCAATGGCACAATCATAGGGTCTATGTGGTGGCAGCGCCTCAGCCTCACTTTCGGAAAAAACGTCTTCGAAATCTTTCAGGTACTCCGGAATACCTTCCAGATCGACAGACGACACAGACACGGATTTAACAGCGTTAACAAGATGTCCCCGGTTACCACATTTATTATTGCATCCCCATTGAGTGATTTCCCCTGTAACCCAATCAATGGTAGGATTATGGCGTTGAAGCCAAGGCATCCCCAGTACCAGTCCTGCAGGCAAGTTATCTAGCACCAGACAACTTAGTTTCTCCACATGAGTGGAACCCACTTTTAGAGAAAAAAGATCAGACCTGCAACAGATACCATCTTGGGTAAGAGGAGATGAGTCAATTGCCACAAGTTTAACAGGATCATGAAGCCTGACTGTCCCTATCTTATTAAGTGTCATAACCTTGGTATCAATCAGGTTCACAGCCGATCCGCAGTCAATAAAAGCAGTAGTCTGAACAGGACCATAACCAAGTTCCAGTTCCACCTGCAGCACCATCTTTGCACATGAGGAAAATTGTACCTGAAGGTCTGGGTAGCCTCCTCGATTACTACCCAGACCTAGTCGTTTCCCGCCATCTTGGAGGATGACGGACAGGAGGGGCAGTCCTTCTTCCAATGTCCAGATTTCCCATAATAGAAGCACAACTGCTTTTCCCGGCGGCGTCTTCTTTCCTTTCCCTCACAGGTGACAGTGCTCACCTCCATAGCCATAGGAAGAGCCTGGGTCTCATCTCCACTGAAGAATAAGGGCGATTCCCATTGCATAATGCCTCTAGCCCGCAGCCTGCGATCCATGCGAACCGCTTGGACCATGGCATCCTCCAGGGAGTCAGGCGGAGGATGGAGTGCCAAAGCATCCTTCAGACGTTCACACAGGCCTCTGTGGAACAGCCCCCGAAGGGCGGCATCACTCCAGGAAATCTCCGCTGCCCAACGTCTGAATTCAGTACAGAACCATTCGGCCGAGTGCTCCCCCTGACAGACACTCATTACTTTGTCCTCAGCCAACCGCACTCTATCAGGCTCATCATAAATAAGCCCTAAGGCTTCAAAAAATGCATCCACAGACATTCTCTCAGGGGCAGAAGAGGAAAGTGAGAATGCCCAGGCTTGTGGTGACCCCCTAAGCATGGACATCACCATCCCCACCCTCTGTTTCTCATCCCCAGAGGAGCGGGGTCTCAAAGAAAAAAAAAGCTTACAGCCCTCCTTAAATGCCCTGAACTCATCCTTGTTACCAGAAAATATATCTGGCAATTTAACCGGGGATTCAGGTGGGACTAAAATGACATCTCTATTCCCCACCTGCTGGAAGCCTGCGGAAAGTACCCCCTGAACTGAGTCCTCAACCCGCCGTTGGGACTGGGCCAGAGCTTGGTGTTCCAAACTAAGCTTCTGCAGTGACTGAGTCAAGCTTTTCACCTGCTCAGATAAAGCACACATTGGGTCCATGCTGCAGAAGTGAGGAGAGAAAAAAAAATTGTAGGCCAGTTATAATGTCAGAGACACCGCACTGAACTTGCTCACTGAGCCAGTGCGCGTGTCCTGAGTAAAGCAAACAGTGCTCAAAGATACCTGTGGAGCGGGCAGCAACCGAGTAGATGTGTACTTCACACCCGCAGGACCTGAAGCACGTGACTGCTAGGGGCGTGGCCTAAACTCCACAGAGCTAGGAGCTGCAAGACAATTCCTAGCAGAGTAACTGCGAGACAAAGTTACCAAGGGGCATAGACAGTGAGAATAGTCAGGACGTAGCCAATGAGTCACACACAGATATAGCTGCAAGGTACCAGAGGAGCGAGCAGAGAGTAGTCAGGTCACAGGCAATGAGTCATACACAGATAGTTGCAAGGTACAAGAGGGGCGAGCAGAGAGTAGTCAAGTCACAGGCAATGAGTCATACACAGATAATAACGCAGTACAAAATCAACATCAACAGGCAAACTCACAACGGGAAACAGAATCGGGTCAGAACCATATAAACAAGCTATAGCAACAAACAGGCACACAGTGTCAGTACACTCGGCCAAAGGCAAAAGTATAACTGGCAGGGATTGAAGCTACCCAGGGGTTTATGAAGCTCTCCCAGAACCAGAAAGAGGCCACAATCATTAACCCCAAGTGTGCAGGTCAAAACCTGCACAGAGCTCCAGACATTAACCCCTGGTGTGCAGCTCAAAAACCTGCACTGGGATCATGACATTTTCTTTTAGCATCAATTTTTTCATTTTCACATGGGTAACAGGATATAATGGATCCTAAAATTTGTTGGGCAATTTCTCATCAGTACACCGATACCTCATGTCATGTTTGCAGAGCCCTTGATGTGCCTAAACAGTGGAACCCCCCCACAAGTGACACCATTTTGGAAACTAGACCCTCCAAGGAACTTATCTAGATGTGTGGTGAGAACTTTGAACCCCTAAGTGCTTCACAGAAGTTTATAATGTAGAGTCATTGTTACAGAACCCCCCCAGCACACCGAATAGGAGATGTATGCCCTTAATGCAGCAACCGACCTGCTGCCACCCCCTGGGCAGAAGTAAGCAAGATATGCCACTTCTGACCTCCCCCCACCTTTGTAAATCCCACGGCTATTGTAATGTACGTCTGGCGTCTTAATTGGAGCCTGTTATCTACTGGCCTGACTAGAGTTGAGCGAAACGGGTCGAAAAAATTCAAAAGTCGCCGACCTTTGGCAAAGTCGGGTTTCATGAAACGAAACCCGACCCTAGGATGAGGTCGGCCACGAGGTCGGCGACTTACGCGCCAAAGTCGCGTTTCAAAAGTTTGTTTTGCGCTCTTTTTCAGCCAATCAGGATCCACGGACACTGGGCAACGTGATGACCTAGGCACGGGTCACCACCATCTTTCAGAAGGGCATGCAAGTGATTGGCTTGCTTTGGTGGGCGTCACAGGGGGTATAAAAGGGCGTGCACGCCGACCGCCATCTTACTTCTGCCGATCTTAGTATAGGGAGAGGTTGCTGCTGATTCTGTAGGGAGAGCGTTAGGCAGGGAAGAAGACAAAAAAACTGCTTCTGCTGCTAGCGATTTGGCCTGCACAACACACAAGTCACTGTGTGTGCAGTGCAAGGGGAGGCTATATTGTGGTGTATCAGTGGAGTTGGTTGTTGGGCTGCCTTTTAAGGCTTCCTGACACGCTGGCATTGCTGTTTACCCACTGCTCCGCAAACTGCTTTTTTAAAAGCAATCCAATCTCCCTTATCCTCTAGTCACTTTTGTCACAGCTGTGCCATCGAGCCTGTCACATAGCGCTCAGATATCAGTGGGCCTCACACAATCCACAAGTGTCCAGTGTCCAAAAGTGTGCGCAGAGATTCAAAATCTCCATTATCCTCTCGTCACTTTGGTCACAGGCAGCTGTGCCATCGAGCGTGTCACATAGCGCTCAGATATCAGTGGGCCTCACAATCCACAAGTGTCCAGTGTCCAAAAGTGTGCGCAGAGATTCAAAATCTCCATTATCCTCTCGTCACTTTGGTCACAGCTGTGCCATCGAGCGTGTCACATAGCGCTCAGATATCAGTGGGCCTCACACAATCCACAAGTGTCCAGTGTCCAAAAGTGTGCGCAGAGATTCAAAATCTCCATTATCCTCTCGTCACTTTGGTCACAGGCAGCTGTGCCATCGAGCGTGTCACATAGCGCTCAGATATCAGTGGGCCTCACACAATCCACAAGTGTCCAGTGTCCAAAAGTGTGCGCAGAGATTCAAAATCTCCATTATGCTCTCGTCACTTTGGTCACAGGCAGCTGTGCCATCGAGCGTGTCACATAGCGCTCAGATATCAGTGGGCCTCACACAATCCACAAGTGTCCAGTGTCCAAAAGTGTGTGCAGAGATTCAAAATCTCCATTATCCTCTCGTCACTTTGGTCACAGGCAGCTGTGCCATCGAGCCTGTCACATAGCGCTCAGATATCAGTGGGCTTCACACAATCCAAAAGTGTCCACTGTCCACAAGTGTGTGCAGAAATTCTAAATCTCCCCTGTCCTATAGACACCTTGTACCTTGTTTTACATTACTATATAGTTTGTTGGATTTTGTCTACATTTCTACCAAAAATGAGGAAGGCTGGTGGAAGAGGCCGTGGAATTGGGCGGGGGTTGGCAGCTGGTAATGATGGTGTTGGTGGTGGATCTGATGGTAGTGGCAAGAGCAAAATAGGACCGAATGCGGGAGGTGCTGACCCTGCGTCATCGTCTGGCTACATAAGGCCTGTTTCACACTTGCTTTTTTTTGCAGCGCGTTTTTCCCGCAAAAAAACGCATTGAAAAACGCATACAAAAGCATACAACTGCTGCGTTTTTTTCAAGCATTTTTATGAGCATGCATGAAAAAAAGCAGCGTTTTTATGCGTTTGTATGCGTTTTTAGTGCGTTTTTACCGCGTTTGCTTTTTTTTTCCAACATTAGGTGGCCCCTCACACTAACCCAAACCATGACTTTACTAACCCTGACCCTAACCCTAACCCTAACCCTGACCCTAACCCTTAACCAAACCATACTTAACCCTAACCCTGACCCTAACCCTGACCCTAACCCTTAACCAAACCATACTTAACCCTAACCCTGACCCTAACCCTGACCCTAACCCTTAACCAAACCATACTTAACCCTAACCCTGACCCTAACCCTAACCCTAACCCTGACCCTAACCCTTAACCAAACCATACTTAACCCTAACCCTAACCCTGACCCTAACCCTTAACCAAACCATACTTAACCCTAACCCTGACCCTAACCCTTAACCAAACCATACTTAACCCTAACCCTGACCCTAACCCTTAACCAAACCATACTTAACCCTAACCCTGACCCTAACCCTAACCCTTAACCAAACCATACTTAACCCTAACCCTAACCCTGACCCTAACCCTTAACCAAACCATACTTAACCCTAACCCTGACCCTAACCCTAACCCTGACCCTAACAATAACCCTAAACCCCCTTAACTAACCCTAACTCTAACCCAAACCCCTAAATTCCATGGTTAACAAAAAAAACGCATGTGCAAAAAAACGCATACATAAGCATGCCAATGCGCACATATGCGCACCCATAGACTTATATTGGGTGTCTTGCTGTAAAAAAACGCATTGCGCGCGCATGCGTTTTTTTAAGGCAAATCGGACGCACAAAAAATGCAACAAGTTGCATTTTGTGCGCCCGAGCGCATACCGCAAAAAAAACGCATGCGCGGTAAAACGCGTACAAACGCATGTGTATGCGCACATAAGCGCATCCCATGCAAAGTATAGGGAAAAAAAACGCATGCGCTATTTAGCGCTAAATTACCGCGAAAAAAACGCAAATGTGAAACCAGCCTAAGGCCTCGAACGCTTAGTTTTCTAGGAGTTGGCAAACCGCTTTTAAAGGCAGAGCATCAGGAAAAAGTTTTGTCTTACATTGCTGACTCAGCCTCCAGCTCTATCGCCTCCTCTTCTTCAGTTGTAAAAAGTAAAAGCAAGGGGGCGTGGCATGGCGAGCGAGGAGTGAGGACGCATGTAAGAGAGCTCCCGCTCCAGCACCGGTGACCGACCCGAACAGAGCCCAGAATACTTACCCCACCTTCTGATGTTGGCTAGGAGGACCAGGGGGAATACGTCCGCGGGCCCCTCAGCACCCGACAGCACTCCCGGAGGCATTTCCCGCTACCTTGTAGGAGCGGGAAGAAGGAAGGCCGCGGGCGCCATGACAGGTGTGGAGACCGGAGCGCAGCAGGCCCCGCCGCCACCAGGAAGTAAGGCGCAGGCGGGAGGAGAGAAAACTGGTGAGACGGCAGCCGGAGGGGGACCCCGTGGAGGGAAAGGGGGCACATCCACGGGGGCCCAGCAGGCAGCGAGGCTATCTCCTCCTAATAAATCCTCTGGGGCCCAGGAGATCCGTCAATCACAGGGGCACCACGCGGACGGTCCCGCGCAGATACAGGCCGGCGGATCAGATAAGAACCCCGGGGGGATGAGTGCAGAACCCCCCGTGTCACAGAGAGGCGGCAGTGTCCCCCCAGACGTCGACATGGCCACTACAGCTGTCCCTGCAGACTCTATGATGATGGACACCGCAGCATCAGATATACAAAATAATGTAACCCGCCGACCAGACGCACTCCTGACACCGCAACACGGGAGATCATTCTCCTCCACGACAGGGTGCTCCGTGACACCCATGGGAGCTGATTTCAGCCTATTATACAATAAGATAAAAGATATCCCGACGAAGCAGGATATGGAGCAGTACATTGCTCGTCTGGAATGCTCCTATAAGGCTGAACTTTCCGTATTAAGAGATGATATCCAGCAATGTGGTGAGAAAGTGGAATCTCATGACCAGCTTATAGCCTCCCTAACCGAAAGAATGGAGGCTCAGGAAACTGCCACAGCCGCACAAGCAAGACAGTTGCAAACTCTAGCTGAAATGCTGGACGATTCCGAGAATAGGGGACGCAGAAACAATATAAGAATAAGGGGATTGCCTGAGACTATATCCCCCCAAGAGTTGAACACCACTTTTAGAGATATCTTTAACTCGGTACTAGATAGGCCTCAGGATGCCCAACTGGAACTGGATCGTGCCCACAGGTCCCTGGGCCCGCGTCCCGGCGAGCAAGATCCACCAAGAGATGTGATATGCCGGGTTCACAAGTACCAACTTAAAGATGCGATCATGGGAGCAGCCAGGAATGCAAAATCTATGAACCACTTGGGATCTCGTATACAGCTCTTCGCAGATTTGTCCAGATGGACACTACAGAGACGCAGAGCTCTCCGCCCCCTCTTAGACGAACTACAACGACGAGGCCTTCCCTATACTTGGGGATTTCCATTCTGCCTTCGGGTTCGGAAGGGAGGTAGAGTGCATTGTTTGAGTCATCCTGGCGGAGTTCCGGCGTTCTCAGGTGCCTTGGATCTAACGGAGGTGGATATACCTGACTGGCCACCCCTGCCTTCATACTATGGACTTCAAGGTCTCCAAAGAGGCCAGATCCCTCAGCAGCAACGTCGTCGCAGGGGTCGGCCCAACGGTCCAGGGCACATGCATCCTGTAGACGACGAGGCTGGATAGTATGCCTTGTCCTAAATTGCAGGTGGCTCTGCGGTGTTATGTTTTGAGAGTTAACTTACAGTCTAGTAGGTTATACTGGTTTGTTGTTTAAAAGCGAAGTATTTATAATACTATCAGTGCTGTCGATATTGAAAATAGTTGAGAATTGGGGCATGTTTCACTAGCCTATAATTAGCTGTTACACGTATATTCTCTATCTGTTTAGTTCCCGTTATAAAGGGAATACGATGGTTAAATCATTGCAGGGTCGGGAACTGGGGGAGTAGGTGTCTCCAACTCCTCTTTTTGCTATACACTTAACCCCCGGAGGCGCTGGGTTGCCATCGAGGCACGCAGCTGTTATATTTTACCTCCAACAGGTATTCCTGGAGTGTGCTTACTTACACTCGTATAGTTAAAAATCCTATTTCTTTGTCTCCTTTCTCTTTTTCCTTTTTCTAACCTCTCGTCTACTTTCTTTGTTAATACCCACTCCCTTCCCTAGCTCTCCTTCCCTCATCAACAATGGGCGTAGGACTCCGGAGCCGATCCATCTTGTTAGCCGTAGCCTGCATCCTTGGCCTCACGCTGCAGATACAATGTCGGGTAAGACCACTGTACAAAAGATAACACTGGGCTCTTTGAATACTAGAGGCTTTAATACTCCGCAGAAGCGGTCACATATTTTATATGGCATGCATAAGAAAAGAGTAAATATAGTAATCCTACAAGAGACACATTTTAAAGTCGGACACATCCCTAATATTCACGACAGACATTACACGACCTGGTTTCATAGTGCTAACCCGGATTCACGCTCCCGCGGGGTCTCCATAGCGCTCCATAAATCCCTCCAGCATACCATATTGGACACATTGGTTGATGCGGAGGGCAGATACGTGCTTTTGAAAATTTAAATTTTTTCAACCACATATACTATAGCGGGTTGGTACGCTCCCGGCCGGGACCAAATACGAGCTGCTAGATCTTTCCTGAAGATCGTGGCTGAGTTTGCCGAGGGGGTGGTCATACTGGGAGGTGACTTTAACATGACTCTTAACCCGACTCTAGACTCCACGGCAGCGAGGTCATATCTTTCATATCGCCAGCTATCCTCACTGAAAAGGGATCTCCAGGATTTGCGACTCACTGATGTCTGGAGACTTTGTTATCCCACTGAAAGAGACTACACGTTCTTTTCCACACTGCACAACTCTTATGGGAGGATTGATTTCTTTCTCCTTAGCCACTGTGCATTGGCCTGGAACCCGAGACCTTCTATCATGAGTTTTCTATGGTCGGATCATGCTCCAGTGTTTCTGGACATTAGCCATCCTGACTCGGGGCAGCGGCATTGGACATGGAGATTGAACGATAATCTTTTAAAAGATAATACTTGTGCGGCCGACATCAAGTCTACCATAGCGGACTTCTTACAAGACCATGCACACGACACTACTGCCATCCCTGTTAAATGGGAGGCCCTTAAATGTGTTCTCAGAGGGGTCCTCATTAAGCATGGATCTCGCTTGAAACGAATAAAAAGTAAAGAGATTACAGACTTGACAGAAAAGATATTGACGTTAGAGACGAAGCATAAAACGGACAAGGACACGGAAACGCTGATTGACTTGATCAAATACAGAGACGATCTGAAGTCCCTACTGAATGAGAAATACCAACACCACAGAAATCGCTTTAAAAGTATATTATACGGTCAGGCTAACAAATGCGGACGTCTACTGGCCAGGTTCTTACATCCGCGTAACCAGACTACATATATCTCTTCTCTTCAGCAAAAGGGGGGTCGAGCGACGTCGAACCCGACAGAAATTTTGGACATAATGAGGCATTACTATCATACATTATATAATATTGGTGGAGATTGTTCCCCTCAGTCACCTTTGGATCCTCAACCAAGCATAGAATCGTATATTCACGACACCGCTCTTCCCACACTGTCCACGGATTTAACCATCACGTTGGATTCGGACTTTACGACAGAGGAGATTGTTGAAGTCATCCAAAACACTCCGGCTGGTAAAAGCCCGGGACCGGATGGGTTTTCCCCTCATTTCTATAAGATGTTTCAGGAACAACTTAGCCCTATTATGACGGGGGTATTTAACTCCATCACAGCTGAGTCCCCGTTTGCCCCACAGTCTTTACAGGCTTTTATTACGGTGTTGCCAAAGCCGGGCAGGGACCCTAAATTAGTAACAAATTATCGCCCAATATCTCTCATCAATGTTGATGTAAAATTATACGCCAAAATACTGGCTAATCGTCTGGCTCCCCTCTTGCCCTCGGTAATACATTCAGATCAGGTGGGGTTTGTGCGAGGAAGGGAGGCGAGGGACGGCATAAGTAAGACTCTCAACTTGACTGCCTATGCTAAATCGAAATGTAAACCGTTGGCTGTACTGTCGATGGATGCGGAGAAAGCCTTTGACCGTGTGCACTGGGGCTTCATGTTTTCGGCCCTGCGACAGCTGGGCCTAGGGAACCGCTTTCTGCATAGGGTCGCAGCCCTATACTCTGGCCCGTCGGCCAGAGTCAAGGTAAATGGAGCAATGTCGGGCTCTATGACCATTGGGAACGGGACCAGGCAGGGATGCCCTTTGTCGCCCCTTCTCTATGCGATAGTTATGGAGCACTTAGCAGTGGCGATCAGGAAGAATCCTAGTGTACACGGTCTATGGGTGGACGATATTCAGTATAAAGTCTCTCTTTATGCGGATGACCTCTTAGTGTACATATCCCAGCCACACATAACCCTTCCATCATTGATGGAGGAGTTTCAAAAATACGGAGAGGTCAGTAACTTCAAGATTAGCTTTCAGAAAACTGAAGCCCTAAATATATCCCTAGGACAGGCTGAACTTATAAGACTTATGGGAAATTTCCCCTTCCGGTGGAAGACTGGGGCCATTCAATATTTAGGCATTCAAATCCCTACTGACACGACCGACTTATATAAGTTAAATTATGTGCCTTTGTTGGAGTCGACTCTGAAACGGTTGAGGGAATACGGACGGAAGACCATCTCATGGTTTGGTAGGATGAATTCATTTAAAATGGACATTCTTCCAAGGTTCTTATATCTATTCCAGGCGGTCCCGATAGTGCCGCCGAAGACATTCTTTCAGACCATTAGATCTGCGTTAATACACTTTGTCTGGCAGACATCTAAACCTCGTCTTAAATATTCTATTCTAACCGCCCCGAAACCCAGAGGTGGAGCGGGCCTCCCTGACTTGGAACTCTATCACAGAGCTTCCCTACTTGCACGTCTGTTTGACTGGCAGTTCGGTCATCATTCTAAACAATGGGTACAATTGGAACAGGTATCTTTCGGCGTCCCATTGCGTCATCTCCCGTGGATCAGACGAACTGAACAGGTTGCAAATGACTATAAGGGACCAACAGGTTTCTTGACTCGAGAAGTTCTACGGGTCTGGAATCGGGTTAAACATAAACAGAAACTGATCAGTAATTTGAACCCATTGTCACCGATATTTGGTAATCCGGGCTTTCCCCCAGGGTGTCACAGAGACCAATTTTTGGGTTGGCACAGGAGTTCTGACTTACGATTGGGACAGACACTAATGGACGGAAAATTTCTGACATGGGACGCCTTACGGGAAAAGTTCCCAGGTAGGACACTCTCCTGGTTGGAGTATAACCAGTTGCGATCGTTTATACGGGGACGTTTGGCCGACTGTACTTCTCGCCCTCCCATGACGCGGTTGGAAGCTCTCTTACAAATGCAAGACCCTCCCTCACATTTGATTTCCTTTTTATATAAGGAACTTCACTCAGGGGATTCGGAAGGGGTTCCAAGTTACATCCGCGCATGGGAGGAAGAGATGGGATGCAAGTTCTCGAAGGAGGACCTTGATAAAGCTTTTCTTTATACACATAAAATGTCTCCGGCCGGGGGCGCTCAAGAGAAAAATTACAAGACACTGACTAGGTGGTATCTGTCCCCCGTTAGATTGAAGTCCATCTTCCCGACATTGGATGATACATGCTGGCGATGTGCAATGGAGAGAGGCACGCTATACCATATATGGTGGCAATGCCCTGCTATACGACCCTTTTGGGAGGGGGTTTTTCGGGCATACCAGGAGATCTCTGGGAAATGTGTCCTTCCCTCCCCACAAATTGCCATTTTATCAATTCTTCCGGGTTCCATATCAACACAAAAGAAGAGCCTTCTCCGGTTTTGTATTACTGCAGCAAGGATGGTGATCCCGCGCTACTGGCGTACAACGACAAAGCCAACTATAGCAGAGTGGTTATCAGAGTTTATAGACATTTTTCGTATGGAGGAGTTGATGGCTGAATTGGAGGGAGATAATTCTCGCTTGATTCGAACATGGCAGCCCTGGATGGTGTTCAGGGAGATGCCTGGACTACTTCGGTTAACTGAAAATGTTTCTTAGAGACCGGCTCGGAGATCCGTAACCCATCCCTCAGTCCCCCCCTCCCCTCCCTGTGAGTTATCCTTTTCTTTCTGTTTCCTTACCCTATCTCTTTGATACTTGTAATACACCCTCACAGGTTATGGGTAAAATGTTGGCGAATCCGGTACGGATTGGTGTATAACCATGTCTAATACTGTATCTTGTACCTTATGTCTTGTTTGTTGTATGTTAAAATCTTTTAACTTCTTCAATAAAAAAGATTCAACATAGTAGGCGGATTGTTAAGAAGGCCTATCATAGGGCCAAGCACTCTAAACGGAATTCTCTATTATACAATAAACGGGTCAGGGAACCTGATAATATGAATCATTGTAGGTTCATTACTACGTTCCATCCTCATTCGGATCGTGTTAGGTCAGCACTAATTAAGGCATGGCCTATTCTACAAGTGGATCCTATAATTAATAAGTTTCTACCTAAACGACCTTTAATCACGTTTAGACGTGCTAGAAATTTACGTGACCTCTTAACTAAAAGCCACCATGTGGGTTTACAGTCACAGACGTTTTTGGGCGCTGGCTCAATTGTGGGTGGTTGTTCTCCTTGTGGCCGCTGTGTGGCATGCCCTAATGTGGACAGGTGCAATGACTTCTCTAATTCGGCTGGTACAAAAACCTATAGTATTAGGAAACGTATCACGTGTACCACAAGGTATGTGGTGTATTTCGCCACTTGTCCTTGTGGTTTAACTTACGTGGGGATGACGACAAGACAGCTTAAGGTCCGGATTAGAGAACACGTTTTGGGCATTCAAGCTGCCGACGGGCATGATGAGACAACCACCCTCAAAACTATCCCCAAACACTTTAAGTTATTCCATCAATGCAACAG
Organism: Dendrobates tinctorius; assembly: GCF_039654945.1. NCBI lineage: Eukaryota > Metazoa > Chordata > Amphibia > Anura > Dendrobatidae > Dendrobates > Dendrobates tinctorius. The sequence goes on along the minus strand of NW_027361787.1, from coordinate 1,862,283 downwards.
CTCTCTTTTGAGAGTTTGCGGCATTGATGTGTTGGAGATTAATATCAGGGGTGGTGATTTGTCCAAACGTTTAGGTCAATTGGAGTGTAGATGGATTTGGACCCTTAATACAGTTCAGCCATAGGGATTAAATGAGAATCTCAGCTTTTCGCCATTTCTCTAACCATTGGTCTACTGTGCTTGGTTATGCTTCCGCATACATTGTTTTTAACTGATTTTAATTATGTTTTTGTTTTCCTTTTTTTTTCTAGTGTTTTGTGTTATTGTTGACGGCTATCTGTATCCGGTTACTGATATGGACGCGTATTCATCTTTGGATTTATTCCACAATCGTCGTTATACATATATATTATATGCGTTGGTGTCGTTTTTTGTCATCTTGAATGTTTTTTCTTGCAGGTATATGCACATGTATATATATAAATAATTTTTGGGGTCCGTATTTTTGGTGAGACAGATTGATGTTGTATCTGTCATGTTGTATTTATACTCTCAATGTATGGGATAATATGTGTGCTATAATTAATGACATGGCCATTATATTTGTGACGTATCTGTCTTTATGCATCCATATGGGATCACTTTTGTTATATTTGTATGTGCATTTTCATTTTCTTTGTTGATACTCTATATAAACATATACCTGTATAATGTTAACGCTTTTGTATATATTGTTATGTTCATCTGCGATTCTATGGCAATTATGTTCGTCTAGGCATGGGTTTTCACTATATGGATTTATGCTATTGGTCCACTGTATGATGTCATTTCTACAAAGCCAATTCTTTTTCTTATTATTTGTTATGTGATGTAAATTGTATATAATTCTCTGCTAGGTTTTGTCTTTGTGACATACTTTGACTATCATTCTTTCCAGCCGCCCATTTCCTTGCCCACATATGCCATGGCGCGCCCTATCTTATTCATTACGGTGCACGTGCGCCCTGCTTTCGTTGTGTCGGCCGGCTCGTGTCTCTGTGGTGCGCCGACTTCCGGATCACGTGGGGCCCCACGTGTTTCCGGCTCTCGGCTGCCCGTGCGAGCGCGATCCGGCGGACGTGACGTCACCGGGGGGCCGCGCGGCCGCGATGATGGTTCCGGTATGGATTGTATTTAAATTCAGATCCAGTACCTTAAGCCTTATTCCCCCTGATGAAGGCACACCGAAACGCGCGTTGGGGTTGGTAGGTTGGTCCGGGAGGGTTGCCTTTTGCCTACAAGGTACCTGTATATTTCTATACTTTGCTTAATATTGGTGGCATTCATCTCTTGTATGAACATGTGAATCTGTTCTTGATATGGCATATTTGCCTGCATGGGTACCCGGTATTTATTACCTGTTGGCATAACATTATGAGTGATTGATGTATTCACAGTACCCTGTTGTTTATTGCTACTCCCCTGTGACACACCTACCTGGGCTCTTTTGTATGTGGTTGATATAGCCTTTTTCCATCCTTCAGCCCTTTTCCATGCATGTTTGTCTGTATATATGTGTATACATATTTTTATACATACCAATAAAATTGTTTTTACTTGGTGTTTGACCTTTTGACTGTATTTGCCTTTTGTCTGTGAGGACTGTAAACAAGAAGATACCAGTGCTCCTCAGGATCATCAGGTAGATGGAGAGAAGGTGTCAGGAGATCTCCCCTATGATGTGTAGACGGCTGTGAAGGTCTTGTGCTCAGTCTTGTTTTATCCACCAGTATTATATGTTTTATACTTGTGTAATGAGAACGGTGGAGATGGCAGGATTAGAGCTGATCATAGATGGGACTTCTCCATCTGTCTGTGACTTTTACAATATTTGTTTCAGGGTGAAGATCTGACCCATATTAACACTACAGAGACATATGTGAGGGGTGATGAGTGGTGTAAAGAGGAGATTCCCACATATGACTACCCAGGTAAGTAGTAACCACTGAATGCAGAGAAGTCACAGATTCCTCTCAGTCACCGGCTGTGGCTGCTTTATCGGTGGTGTAGTCCGGCCGTGTTACTGGGACGCCCTCCCAGGGCTGTGGGGTACCGGGCCCGATAAGCTTCAATGGCAGATGTCACAGCAGCTGGGACCTGGCCCGTGGCCCTGGGTGCCCATTGTAAAGGGAAATGTTCAGTGTGCTTATGATGAGTGATTCGTGATGCCACCTGTGGTGTTTGGCAATAGAGATGTAAGCTGACGCTGCAGACAGATCCTCTGGGACAGATGGTGTGGTGCAGCAATGATGTTATAGCCCTCCACAGGCAGGGCTGTAGTCCCCGGGCAGTGTAGGTGAAGTGACACTTAGATGGTGTAGTGTCAGGCGCAAGAGATGTAGCAGTGCTGGGCAGGTTGGCGCAGGAATAAGGACACCAGGGCATGTAGTTCCAAAGCTTTACTCACAGTCTGTTGCAGGTACAGGTGCCCGCATCTGTGCCGTGTCCTCCGGGCCAGGAGCTCAGCCAACTTCCAGGCAAGATGAAGTACTCCTTTCCAACACTCCGCCAACATATGTGCCTTTCCTGAACGTCTCCTCTTATAGCGCCTTTGAGTGAAGTACTCTCAGTACTGAATTACACTGGAGTTCCTCCTGACAGATGTTCCTATGAACTCTTCTTGTACGGCAGCTTCTGAGCTGGGAAAGCCATCCAGTCTGGCCTAAGCTGTTACTAGTGGTTCAGCTGCTCGATCCTTGTTAACATTCACGTCACTTGGCAAGTGAAAAGGTTTTAAATACTAGAGTAGGGACTGTCCCACAAGGGTTGCCGTGACGTGGCGGGATGGCTTGTACATTATTTTGATCAAAATTATGTTTACTAAATACCCTTATTATTATTACTACCTTTATGCATTATTGGCAGTATATTTTTTACTTTTTAGTTCAGGATATTTGTGTTTTTTGCTTTTTGTTTTCTATGGTTAATGGTCATGTGTTAATATGCACTTACATTGTGCATACACATTAACTTACTTTCTCAGTTCAGATTTGTTTTTATTTTTATTTTTTTACGGCAGACAGCTGTAGCCTGCTTCGGGGACTCCTTGCTACTAAGTCCCGGCTCACTAATATGTTGCTGTTGTGCCCCCAAGTCTTGAGTGGGAATAAAGTGGTCACTACTTCTATTCCTCCGGTGTCTGCTGCAGGACCATTAGTATCCGTACAACCTCGGGGACCGGACCCCGGCCTTGCGCTTAGAACTTGAAAAGGGTTCTCCTCTAACCCTGGTCTTATTCTCCTCACGTTCCGTGCTAATCCTTCTTCCCAATGGAGAATCAAGCTTCCTTTCTCTGTCTCTTTCCTGTGCCAGCAGACCCAGATCACTGTGGCCTGCTGCAGCACTTCCTTCTTCCATCCCTCTCCCAGGGATCTTCTGTGTCTCATACTCTGTCCTTCTACATCCTCACTCACTGACTGAATGAAAGACTGACTGAATGACTGACTCAACTCTTTCCGCTCTTTTATGTGAACTAACCCCACCCACGTCCCAGCACGTTTCATGTTCCAAGCAGGGAGCCATCAAGGGGTGCTATGCTACACTCCAAGCAGGGAGCCGCCGAAGGTGCTTTGCTACACTACTTTGTGGCGTGGGGTTGTAGGTGTTGGAGTGTGGTCAGGTGTCTTCACCTTACCTGGATGGTGGGGTACCACACCTCAGGAGGAGGTGCAGTACCTCTGTGGCGACTGAACCCTCAGGGGTGCCACATTACCATGATCCCCATTTTGCCTCTAGACCACAACATTCTCCTACACCCAAAACTGTTCAAATGACTTTGGGCATTGAAAGCCCTTTTCTATAGAACTTACAACCAATTACATTTTTTTTTGATCCTAAGGAATTCAGATTACTGCACAATCTCTCCTGAAATGGGGAGCAATATTATTTTCTCTAATCTTCTGCTCAGGATCCATAGTAGCTCCAATGGTCCACCATAAATGAGGGCAACTCTGGTTTACTGTTGTTTAATCTGTATTTGTAGCTTTCAGGTAATGAGATTCTCGTGCTCTGGGGCGGGGCTGTGGGTGGGGCTGTGGGCGGGGCTTTATGTGGTGCTCTGATTACATATTCATCTGTATTGGCTTATGACAGGTCGCTGATCCCTCACTGACCTGCCCCCATTATTACATAATGCATATAATAGCATTGATATTATTGGTGATAATGCCTATAATATTGTGGCTATTGTGAGGCTTAGAAAAAAAATTACATCCAGCAAAATGTCAGCGGCGATGGCGGCGCCTGCACAGTAGCATCTATATCAACTTTTTATTGTTAGGAAGTTATAAGGATTAAAAGTTAAACAGCGATTTCTCATTTTTGCAAAAAAATTTACAAAACCATTTTTTTTAGGAACCACCTCACATTTGAAGTGAGTTTAGGGGGTCAAAATTACAGAAAATACCCAAAAATGACACCATTCTAAAAACTGCACCTCTCAAGGTGCTCAAAACCACATTCAAGAAGTTTATTAACCCTTCAGATGCTTCACAGGAATGAATGGAATGTGGAATGAAAATATAAACATTTACTTTTCTTTCACAAAAATTTTCCCCCTCAAATCCCCCCTGAAGTGACCCCATTTTGGAAATGACACCCCTCTGGGAATTCATCTATGGATATAGTGACCATTTTCACTACAAGGATGATTTCCAGAAACACGTAGTGGAAGTTTCAGAGCAAAAATTGCAAAAAAAAGTCATTGTAGTGCCCAATATATTGTGCCCAGCTTGTGTCTCTGGAGACCTCCCCCCACCTACCCCCGGAAGTTGTTAAGTCCGCTCTACTCAAATGTGTCTGTCACTAAATAATCCAAATGCTTGAATGTCAAAACAGTTAAAAAACGTGGTTCTGTGTGGAAGATTGTAAAGCCGTCATGGAGGCATAAGGCTGGCAATGATGGGCATTGTGGGTAATAATAGCGGGGATCATGCCTCATTCCTCTCTAGGAACATACACGACATCTTCTCTGGGGGTTCTTTCTTGTTTCAGTTACTGGGATGAGTGCAATAAAATGTCACTTGGTGAGTCTTCTGACATCTTCACATTCTAAAGGATTGGCGGGGACAAAATTTTCAAAAACAAGATTTTCTCCTTCGCCTCATTGGGGGACACAGGTACTGTGGGTGTATGCTACTGCCGCCTGGAGGCTGACACTAAGAGTGAAAAAAAGAGGTTAGCTCCTCCTCCGCCGTAAACACCCTCACCCTGATTGCGGGCAGAAACCAGTTCATGTTTTGTGTCCGTTGGAGGCACATGCCTGTTTTTTCTCCAGACTTATTTTTTTTTCTTTTTCCCTTTTTCTATGAAGATGAGACCGGGGCGACGGACCCTATTGAAAGGGTCCGATCTCCCCAAACCAACAACGGGCGAGCACGTGCGAGTGTCGCCTCCACGTATCCTCTCCCGCAACGTGGGACACATCTGGTCCTTTTTTCCCAGACTTTTTTATTTTTTCCATGAAGATGAGATAGGGGCAATGGATCCTATTGAAAGGGTCCGATTTCCCCAAACCATCAACGGGCGAGCACGTGCGAGTGTCGCCTCCATGTATCCTGTCCCGCAACGTGGGACATGATGCCGGACTTAGCCCTGACCTCCCTAAGGTATTGAAACCCTAGGCTGTACAGAGGCACAAGCATAGTCCGTGCGGCTCCCACTGCTCCACCAATGCTAGACTGCGGTGCTGCAAGGCAGCGGACGGTCCCTCTCCTCATCCCTGGAGGGAAAGATGGAGCTAGGGTGCCTGCACTGTCCTATATGTGGCCCCCCTCCCCTCTACCTGAGCTGGGAAGCTGAAGCATGGTCACGGAGGGGGATGGCCGGGGAGGGCTCCTGCAGCAGCGTCCACAGGGATGGAGCCCTTAGCCTTTTCCTCGGGGGTCAGAGCGGCAGCATCCGAAGATAGCACCCCCGTCGCGCACGGTGGCGGGTCCTGATGTCCAGCCATGTATCCTCGGCCTGGAACTCCGTGGGAGACGGGTCCGCCCACCCCCCGTCACGGGCAGGCGATGTAAATCTAGCCCGCGGTTTCGGTTGGCGTTAGGCCGCAGGCAGAAGTCCCTCCTTCGCGTCACTTCCGGCAGCCTGCCTCCTGTGGCCTGGGCGGGCGCCGAAGAAATTGAGGCCCCGGTTTCGGACCAGCGCTAGGCCGCAAAACTGGAAAGACTGTCCCAAGGATGCCTCTTCTTCTGACGGCCCTCCCGCAGCTGTGGCGCGCGCTTCTTTGAGCTGGAGCAATGCCCGGCACTTCCAGGACACGTGGGGGCACAGGACTGGGGTAAGTGCTGCCCCCCAACCCGAGAGGCCACGCTGCGGGAAAATGAGGAGTGCCCCCCCCAGCGGTCTGCAGTGCTGATGCCGGGTAGATACAGCATGTCTGAAAAAGCGAAGACGCACACGTTTCTATACGCTGCATGCATCTCTTGTCGGGCCGCATTTCCGCGGGCACAGAGCAAGCGATTATGCGAAGCCTGTGATTCCAAACGCGCCCAGGAGCCTTACCCTGCGACTGAGCCCAGTGCAAGTCCCCCGAGTGGGCCCTATCACTGTCGCAGTCCATGGCGTCGCTTACGAGAGCAATCGAGTCCCTTCGTGCCCCAGATAGGGGCAGGGACAGTGGCTCGCCTGTGTTAGAGGGGTCCTTTACCTCACAAGAGCATCCGGCCTGCAGGGGCCGCCCTCACTCCAGGCAGACGCGGGGGAAACGAACCCACACGGCGTCTCCCGGTTCATCCGGTGCCTCGGCATCCGTGAGTTCTGCTTCTCGCTCTCCTTCACCAGTAGTCGATAGCGAGCAATGCTCAGACGAGCCCCTTGACCTAGATACTCCGGGGTGTTGAGAAACAGTGGACAGCCTCATTGAAGCCGTCAACCAGACTTTGGGGATTGAGGATGATTGCACCTTGGCTTCTGGCCATAAGGTGTCATTTAAGCGAGTTAAGCAGCCGCATAGAGTATTTTGCACTCACCCAGAATTCGAGGACATAGTGCAACGACACAGGGAACGGCCGGACAGACGCTTCTCGGGCCAGAAGGCGCTCGAAGCGAGGTATCCGTTTGCCCCGGACCTCTGTAAAAGATGGACGGAATCCACAACGGTGGACTCACCCATGTCACGCTTGGCCTCTAAAACCCTGTTATCCGTACCTAGTGGTTCTTCTATGAAGGATCCCACAGATCGTCTCATAGAGAGCTTGGCTCACTCAGTATTTGAGGCATCAGGGTCAGCACTCACTCTCTCCCTCGTTCGCGGCAACGTGGGTGGCCAAGGCCATGATTTCTTAGTCAGAATCATTATACAAAGCCTTGCAGGATAGGGCCCTACCTGCAGAACTATCAGAGATCGCGAGTCAGATCGCTATGGCTGGGGACTACTTAATCAATGCATCTTTGGATGCGGCCAATTGCGCGGCACTTGCTGACGCAAGCACAATTTCCATTAGGAGAGCTCTATGATTAAGGACATGGCGGGCCGATTCAGCCTCCAAGAAGTCCTTGACTTCTCTACCTTATCAGTGCAGCCTTTTCGGAGAGAAGTTAGATCAGCTCATCTCTGAGCGTCTGATCTGGGTGGACTACAGCGGCCAATTCCGCCGCTTCAGGTTGCCCCAACCAGGATAGAGATCGACAGGTCTCATATAGAGCCAACCCCTTGGGGAAAATGCATACTCACCAGCCCAGGTCGAGGGGATCCAGGTCCCAAAGATCTTCTCTTTATTTTTTTTATATAGCGCTAACATATTCCGCAGCGCTTTACAGTTTGCACACATTATCATCACTGTCGCCGATGAAGCCCACAATTCTAGATTCCCTATCAGTATGTCTTTGGAATGTGGGAGGAAACCGGAGTATCCGGAGGAAACCCACACAAACACGAGGAGAACATACAAACTCCTTGCAGATGTTGTCCTTGGTGGGATTCGAACCCAGGAATCCAGCGCTGCAAGGCTGCAGTGCTATCCACTGAGCTACCTACTCTGGTTTCGCCATGTCTGGCTCACCATCGCACACGACACATGGGTAAGAGAGCTGGTGTCCTCAGGGTACAAGATAGAGTTTGTCAGGTACCCCCCCAAGACGGTTTTTTCTTTCCTATCTTCCCAAGGTGGATACCCAGGCAAGGGCTTTGCTAGGAGCCATCGAATCGCTCTACCGCAATGGAGTCATTATTCCCGTGCCAGAACACGAAAAGGCTCATGACTTCTATTCCAACCTATTCACGGTCCCCGAGAGGGACGGGACTGTCTGTTTTGGACCTGAAGCTCCTGATCAAATTCATCAGGGTCAGACATTTCCAAATGGAGGCACTCCGTTCAGTCATATCGGCCATGGGGCAGGGAGAATACTTGGCCTCTATCGATATCCAAGATGCTTACCTACATATCCCCATTTTTCCTCCGCATCAAAGATTTCTACGCTTCGCCATCAACAGTCTACATTTTCAGTTCGCAGCACTTCCCTTCGGGCTAGCCACCGCTCCCAGAGTGTTCACAAAGGTCATGGCAGTCGTCATGACCATCCTGCACTCCCAGGGCATAGTCGTCTTGCCTTACTTAGATGACCTCTTGGTCAAGGGCCCTTCTATTTGGGCATGCAAGGAAAGTGTCAACATCACGCTAGTTACTCTTTCCCGCTTAGGGTGGTTGGTCAACGTGAAGAAATCATCTCTTGTTCCAGCTCAGAGGATTTCCTTTTAGGATGATCTTCGACACCTTTCGAGGGTTGGTAATTCTCAATCAGGACAAGGCCCTAGCTCTCCGGCAGGGAGTCCGGACATTTCGCCAACCAGTCCCTCATACCATCCGTTTCGGGATGAGGATTCTAGGAAAAATGATGGAAGCAATATCGTTCACCCAGTTCCATCTTCGCCCCCTGCAGCACGCCCTCTTGTCATCCTGGGACAAGAACCCATTCTCGCTCGATCATCGGTGCCGGTTGTCCTCTCAGGTCAGACAGTCACTCGAGTGTTGGATAACCAGTTCCTCCCTGCTTCAGGGGAAACCCTTTCCCCCAGACTATTGGTTGGTGGTCACAACCGACGCCAGCCTCCCCGGCTGGGGAGCGTTTTCTCGCTACCACACGACCCAAGGACGGTGGTCGCCGCAGGAGGCACACCTCCCGATCAATTTGTTGCAGATACGAGCGATCTGGCTGGCTCTGCAACATTTTTGTCACCTTCTAGCAGGCCGCCAAGTCCGGATTCAATCGGACAACGCCACGGCGGTGGCTTACATAAATCATCAAGGGGGCACCCGCAGCAGAGCAACCATGCGCAAGGTAGGGTGTTATGAAAGAGTCACCGTAGGAGGAAGACACAAAAATAGAAGCTACGTCCAGGAAACCTGAGAAGTTGGCAACTATCAGATTGCAGACCCCTGAACCTATCAACACAACTAGCAGTAGCTGTGGGGGGTTCCTACGGTGCCCTAGACCCCTCGATCACAGCCGGAGAGCTAAATAGCCTAAAGACAGAAAAGGAAATCTAAACTGCCCCAGAGCAGACCACAAAGTAAAAGGCAGCCCCCAACATATAATGACGGTGAAGCAAGATGAAAAAACACTCACACAGACAGAAAGATAGGCTGAGCAAACGATGGGGCCCAAACTAACTAAACAGGACAGGAAAGGAAGGTTGCTGTCTGCAATCTGCCAAAACCCTATCAAAGACATAAGCCAACAGGCTGATATGGAAAAAGACCCTGAAGCAGCTAGGCTTCAAAAGCTATATCAGCACTAAGGTACTTTCTGAAGACAGAGCTAAAGGAATTCAGCTCACCCCAGCAGGGAATGGCAGAAATCCAGAAAAACAAAGCAAAACAAAGTCAAGGCACAAATGCAAAAGGCAGAGCCGAAAACTTAGCTTTAGAAGAGCAGGAATTCAGACTGGTCTCCAAGGATCCCACAGAGAAATCACCCGCAGGGCAGAAGGGCGTCGGCGGCCTTATATCCAGTCAGTCACTCCACTCAGCCAGTCATCATCATTAGGCTCAGGTGCTTGACAATCAGGCTCACTACCTTTCTTTACCAGAAGAGGGAGTTCATCGGGCCTCAGTAGTGAAGGGGAAAATGAACTCACAACAGTAGGGCACGTTTTGCATTGGGCCAAGAGGAACCACTCGGTGATATCGGCAGTCCACATCCCGGGCGTGGAGAACTGGGCAGTAGACTTCCTCAGCCAGCAGTGTCTTGCGTCCGGGGAGTGATCACTACACCCTGAGATCTTCCAGCAGATTTTCCAATGGTGGGGGACACCGGATAGGGACCTGATGGCCTCAGGGGCGAATGCCAAGGTGCCCCTGTTTGTCGCTCGGTCCAGGGACCCGCAGGCAGTCACTTTGGATGTGTTGGTTCTGCCGTGGAACCCGTTTTGCCTCTCATATCTATTTCCCCCGCTGCCACTACTTCCGAGAGTCTTCAAAAAGATCAAAACAGAAGGGGTTCCAGTGATTCTCCTGGCCCCAAACTGGCCCCGTCAAGCTTGGTACGCGGATCTAGTGCAGCTGCTCGCCGACATTCCTTGGCGACTGCCAGAGCACCCAGATCTACTGTCCCAGGGCCCGATCTTCCACTCGAGCTCAGGGGCCCTGTGTTTGATGGCATGGCCGTTGAATCTTGGATTCTGACCCAGGTGGGGTTTGGGCGCGAGGTGCTTGCTACAATGGTTAGCGCCCGGAAGCCTACCTCGGCGCGAATTTGCCATCAAACCTGGAAGGTTTTCTTTTCTTGGTGTCGAGGCCGCAGTTATTCTCCACTGAGATTCTCTATTCCCAACATCTTGGCCTTTCTCCAGTCTGGCCTAGACTCAGGGTTGGCCCCGAGCTCCCTCAGGAGACAGATATCAGCTTTATCCGTCCTGTTCCAGTGCAGAATTGCTGTAAATGTGCAGGTAAAGACTTTCATCCAGGGGGTCTCCCACTTGGTACCTTCCTATAGTGCGCCTCTGGACGCCTGGGACCTTAACCTGGTCCTAAGCATTCTGGAGGAAGCTCCATTTGAAACGCTACAGGATGTTTCTTTGTCATACCTCTCCTGGAAGGTGGTATTCCTTGTAGCGTTAACGTCTATCAGGCGAGTCTCAGAGCAGACGGCCCTATCCTGTCGAGCCCCGTTTCTCACTTTCCACAGGGATAAGGTGGTTCTCAGACCAGCTCCCCCCTTTCTACCGAAGGTCGTTTCCTCGTTTCACATTAATGAGGATATTGTCTTGCCTTAATTTTGTCCAGCATCGGCACACCGAGTGGAAAAGCCCCTTCACACGTTGGACCTGGTAAGAGTCCTCAGGAGGTACGTGTCACGGACGGCACCCTTTAGGCAGACAGACACTCAGTTCTTGCTCCCCGAGGGGCGCAGGAAGGAACTCGTGGCCTCAAAATCGGCCATAGCGAGGTGGATTCATTTGACTATTCAGGAGTCCTACCGCATCAGGGGTGCGCCGGTTCCAGCAGGGATCAGAGCACACTCTACTCGGGCAGTGGGCGCCTCTTTGGCACTTCAGCACCAGGCTTCGATGGAAAAGATTTGCAAGGCAGCAACCTGGTCCAGCCTGCACACGTTTGCCAAACATTTCAATACCCATACTCAGGCTTCAGTGGATGCGAGCCTAGGTAGAAGGATTCTCCAAGCAGCGGTGGCGCACCTTTTAGACAGGAGGTGCATGTAGCTTGGATCGGTGAGTCAACTTCCCACCCAGGAACTGCTTTAGGACGTCCCACAGTACCTGTGTCCCCCAATGAGGCGAGGGAGAAACAGGGATTTTTGTGATAAACTCACCGTAAAATCCTTTTCTCCGAGACGCTCATTGGGGGACACAGCACCCACCCTGATAGCCAGTTAGCTCTTGTTTAATTAATATGCATTTTCGATGATATTAGGGTGGTTCTTTTCTAAACATATTGTTACCTGCATTAAGGCTGATTTTTGTTGTTGTCCTACTGCTTTTGCACTAAACTGGTTTCCGCCCGCAATCCGGGCGAGGGTGTATACGGCAGAGAAGGAGCTAACCTCTTTTTTTCACTTAGTGTCAGCCTCCAGGCGGCAGTAGCATACACCCACAGTACCCGTGTCCCCCAATGAGCATCTCGGAGAAAAGGATTTTACGGTGAGTTTATCACAAAAATCCCTGTTTCAGTGACCTTTTTTGTATAACACAAAAGAATTATATGTGGCCACCTGAAACAAATAAATGACTAACTTTATATACCAGATATATGATTTTCTTGATACCTGGTATGGCTGTAGAACCTGATCTGCAAGGTCCACACCCCCATATATTTGTGGTAGTCAATGACAGACACAGGTTTTGGAGTAGTGGATCCCTGTTGGTCTGCAGTGGCTCTTGTGGCATCTGTGTGGATCGAGCTCAGGATAAAAATATCTTTTTTATCCTTATACTTAAGGGCAAGCAGCTCTCTATTGCGTAAAACCCCTGACTGCCCCTTTCGGAAATTTTTTTGACCACTGATTGTGGAAACCCCTGACGGTTTTTGCAAATGGTCCCATAAGCCCCTATGTTATGTACAACCAGACTTTTAAATAGGGGTATGCTGGTGTAGTAGTTGTCAACATACAGATTGTAGCCTTTTTGTAAAAATGGAGTTATCAGTTCCCAAATGATTTTTCCAGATGTCCCCAGATAAGTAGGGCATCCTGGTGGGTTTAGTTGGCTGTCTTTCCCCTCATAAATATGAAAAGCTGATGTGTATCCGGTTGAACTCTCACACATATTATAGAGCTTTATTCTGAACCTTGCCCTCTTTGAAATAATTGGTCCAAAATTTTCCACCACCTCCACATTTAGACCAGGAATGGCATTAAAATGAGCGATGAATGGTTTAGCCGAATCCGAAGCCTCCCATCTGGGAAATGCTACATCAAGAGGCAAAGCCCCTTGGACATTGGTGTGCGCCAATTCACTAGCACTAGGGACAGCGCTAGTACTGGGCATTGTTCCCTGAGTTGGAGACATTTCTCCAGAAGCGCTATTTGTCCTTCTTGTTGTACTGGTCCTTGTGTGTGAGGATGGACCGGAATCACTGCTCATTTCTGAGCTATCACTGTCGCTGCTACTAAAGCCCTTGAAATCCACATCGCCATCTGACACTGCACTTTCTTCACTGTCAGAACATGAAAGTGGATAAGTCTCCTCTGCACTATAACACTGACGGGCCATTTTTATTTTTTTTAATATTTTTTTCCGGAAATACAAAACTCTGATGTGACCAAATTATTTGGGAGACAATAGAGAAAAGTCTAATTCTTTTGCCTAACCCTAACTTTAGAATAAACCCTAACTTTAGAATAAACCCTTACTTTAGCCCCAACACTAACCCTAACTATGGCACTAACTGTAACCTGCCTTATCTGTTTTTCCACTGACAGATGATGGACCTGAGTGGGGACTTGTTTTTGTGAGATGAGAATTGGTATTATTTTCGCCTACATAACATTGATTGGTTCCTTTTTATTCGATATTTGGGAGGCAGAATGAACAAACAGTTGAACACCACACACTACTGGTTCATCCAACAAGGTTTTTTATTAGACTGTGAACTGTCATAGTCTTGGTAAATAATTAACCCCTTAAGCCCCAAGGGTGGTTTGCACGTTAATGCCCGGGCCAATTTTTACAATTCTGACCACTGTCCTTTTATGAGGTAATAACTCTGAAACACTTCCATGGATCTCGGTGATTCTGACATTGTTTTCTCGTGACATATTGTACTTCATGTTAGTGGTAAAATTTAATTCAAATAACTTGCGTTTATTTGTGAAAAAAATGAAAATTTGGTGAAAATTTTGAAAATTTTGCAATTTTCCAACTTTGAATTTTTATGCCCTTAAATCACAGAGATATGCCACACAAAAAACTTAAGTAGCATTTACCACATGTTTACTTTAAATCAGCACAATTTTGGAACCAAAATTTTTTTTTGTTAGGAAGTTATAAGGGTTAAAATTTGACCAGCGATTTCTTATTTTTGAAACACCATTTTATTTTTAGGGACCACATCACATTTGAAGTCACTTTAAGGGCTCTCTCTCTCTCATATATATATATATATATATATATATATATATATATATGATAGTATAGAAAATACCCAAAAGTGACACCATTCTAAAAACTGCACCCCTCAAGGTGCTCAAAACCATATTCAAGAAATTTATTAACCCTTCAGGTGCTTCACAGGAATTTTTTGAATGTTTAAAAAAAATGAACATTTAACTTTTTTTCACAAAAAAAATACTTCAGGTCCAATTTTTTTATTTTACCAAGGGTACCAGGAGAAATTGGACTGCAAAAGATATTGTTCAATTTGTCCTGAGTAGGCTGATACCTGATATGTGGTGGGAAACCACTGTTTCGACGCATGGCAGAGCTCAGAAGGGAAGGAGCGTCATTTGACTTTTTCAATGCAAAATTGGCTAGAATTCAGATCGGACGCCTTGTCACGTTTGGAGAGCCCCTGATGTACCCAAACAGTGGAAACCCCACAAGTGACCCGATTTTGGAAACTAGACCCCCCAAGGAACTTATCTAGATATGTGGTGAGAACTTTGAACCCACAAGGGCTTCACAGAAGTTTATAACGTACAGCCGTACAATTAAAAAATCATACTTTTTCCATAAAAATGATCTTTTCACCCCCAGTTTTTTTTCCCAAGGGTAACAGGACCCTAAAAGTTATTGTGCAATTTGTCCTGAGTACGCTGATACCCCACATGTGGGGGTAAACCACTATTTGGGCGCATGGCAGAGCTCGGAAGGGAAACGGCGCCATTTGACTTTTTTGGCTGGAATTGGGATTGGACGCCATGCCGCGTTTGGAAAGCCACTGATGTGCCTAAACAGTGGAAACCCCCCACAAATGACACCATTTTGAAAACTAGACCCCCCACGGAACTTACCTTGATGTGTCGTGAGCACTTTGAACCCCCCAGTGCTTCACAGAAGTTTATAACGCCCGGGCGTGAAAATAAAAAAATCATATTTTTTCCACAAACATGATCTTTTAGTCCCCAATTTTTTTATTTTCCCAAAGGTAACAGGAGAAATTGGACCCCAAAAGTTGTTTTGCAATTTGTCCTGAGTAGGCTGCTACCCCATATGTGGGGGTAAAACACTGTTTGGGCGCATGGCAGAGCTTGGAAGGGAAGGAGCACTGTTTGACTTTTTCAACGCAGAATTGACTGGAATTGAGATCAGACGTCATGTTGCGTTTGGAGAGCACCTGTAGTGCCCAAACAGTGGAAACCCCCAATTCTAACTCCAACCTTAACCCCAACACACCCCTAACCCAAACCCTAGCCCTAATGGGAAAATGGAAATAAATACATTTTTTTTATTTTATTATTCTTCCCTAACTAAGGGGGTGATAACAGGGGTTTGATTTACTATTTATGGCGGTTTTTATGTTTGGAAGCTGTCACACGCTAAAAGACGCTTTTTATTGTAAAAATAGTTTTTGCATTACCAGATTTTGAGAGCTATAATTTTCCATATTTTGACCCACCGAGTCATGTGAGGTCTTATTTTTTGTGGGACGAGTTGACATTTTTATTGGAACCATTTACAGGCACGTGACATTTTTGATCGCTTTTTATTCCGATTTTTGGGACGCAGAATGAACAAAAACCAGCATTTCAAGAATTTCTTTTGGGGGTGCGTTTACACCATTCTGCATGCGGTAAAATTGAAAGGCGGCTTTATTCTTCGGGTCAGTACGGTTACAGCGATACCTCATTTATGTCTTTATTATATAAAAAATAATTATTTTTGCATCACTTTATTCTGTGAGCTATAACTTTTTCATTTTTTTGCTGATGATGCTGTGTTGTGGCTCGTTTTTTGCAGGACAAGATGACGTTTTCAGCGGTACCATGGTTATATATATCCGTCTTTTTGATCGCGCGTTATTGCACTTTTTGTTTGGCAGTATGATAATAAAGCATAATTTTTTTATTTTTCTTCTTTAAGGGGTTCGCTAAAGGGGTTAACTAATGGGACAGTTTTATAGGGTGGGTCGTTACGGACACGGCGATACTAAATATGTGTACTTTTATTGTTTTGGTTTTTTTCATTTCCAAAAAATGAATTTATTAGGGAATATTTTTTTTTTTTTAAATTTAGCGATTTTTTTTATAAATTATTTTTACTCTTATTTTTCTTTATTTAACTTTATTATACTGTCCCAGGGGGGAAATCATTGTCATGTGTGAGATCGCTGATCTGACACATCACAGATCGCTGTGACAGATCAGCGATCTCACATAGGCACTGCCCAAGGCTTCATCATGCCTGCGCTTTGCAGGCACTGACGAAGCCGCCTCTCTGCAGGCCCCTGAAGGTCCCCGCAGCCATATTGGATCCAGGGACCTGCAGGTAAGGAGGCCCCCAGGGCAGCACATCGCGCTGCGCTGGGGGTCTCAGGGAAGCACGGAGGGAGCCCCCTCCCTGTCGATGCTTCCCTAAACCCCCGGTACACTGCGATTGTGTTTGATCGCAGTGTGCCAGGGGCTAACGTGTCAGCTGTGATAATCAGCTGACACCCGGCCGCGATCAGCGGCGCTCACCCTGTGAGCGCCGCTGATCTCTATGACGTGCTATCCTGTCCTTGGGAATTAAGTCCCAGGGCACATGGACGGGATAGTACGTCATATGGCAGAAAGGGGTTAAAGTTTTTTTTACATAGCTTGCCATTTTTATGGACAGTTTAAGTAGAAATGTTCAAAAATATAAAACTCAAGGATATTTTATTAAAAAACTTTGTTTTATTATCTTAGCAGATGACTGTACCAGGAGAACAGAGGGACAGCTGACATCTTCAATTTTTAAATCTGATGATCTTGAGATCCTACAAGATACAACTGGTGAATGCCATTACTCCAGATATATCATCATCCATTCACAGCAAAGATCTGTCATCTGATCCTATGAAACAGGTCCCATCTTCTGATTCATTACCGACTACTGAGGAAAATCAAAGTCACAAAAGAGGCATTAAAAAACAAACTGCTCCTAAAGCAAAGAAGTCATTTTCATGTTCAGAATGTGGGAAATGTTTTAACAAGAAATCACATTTTGTAACACACCAGAGAACTCACACAGGAGAGAAGCCTTTTTCATGTTCAGAATGTGGGAAATGTTTTAGCTGGAAAGCACGTCTTGATCGCCATTGGAGCAGTCACACAGGGGAGAAGCCTTTTTCATGTTCAGAATGTGGGAAATGTTTTATCCAGAAATCACATTTTGTTACTCACTATAGAAATCACACAGGGGAGAAACCGTTTTCCTGTTCAGAACGTGGGAACTGTTTTAAATGGAAAATAAGTCTTGATCGCCATCAAAGAACCCACACAGGGGAGAAGCCTTTTTCCTGTTCAGAATGTGGGAAATGTTTTAACGAGAAATCAGATTTTGTTAAGCACCAGATAATCCATACAGGGGAGAAGCCTTTTTCCTGTTCAGAATGTGGGAAATGTTTTAACCAGAAATGGAATCTTGTTACTCACCAGAGAACCCACACAGGGGAGAAGCCTTTTTGCTGTTCAGAATGTGGGAAATGTTTTACCTGGAAAGCGCTTCTTGTTAGACATCAGAGCAGTCACACAGGGGAGAAGCCTTTTTCCTGTTCAGAATGTAGGAAATGTTTTAACCGGAAAGAGCTTCTTGTTAGACATCAGAGCAGTCACACAGGGGAGAAGCCTTTTTCCTGTTCAGAATGTAGGAAATGTTTTAACCGGAAAGAGCTTCTTGTTAGACATCAGAGCAGTCACACAGGGGAGAAGCCTTTTTCATTTTCTTAATCTGGGAAATGATTTTACTTGGAAATCAACTGTTAATAAACATCAGAGATGTCACATAGGGGAGAAGCCTTTTTTGTGTTCATAGTGTTGGAATAGTTTTAACCAAAATTGAATCTTCTTAAATGGGTTGTCTCTTGTCATTCCTCATGTTTTCTGCCAAAAGGATAAAACTAAACTTTATTAATTCCAAATGTAAAACTATACCCATAATTCACCTCCTGAAGGTTAGTCAGTAGGTGACTAATAGAAAAAACATGTACCCCACAGTTCAGTATATAGGGTGAGTTGACGTATACACACTCACTCTCCAAGCCTCTCATTTCTACGGGTTTCATCGTCCTGACCAAAGGCGACTCATCAGGAGACTATTTAATATTGACCTATATTCAAGTGAGACTGGACAAAAGAAAAAAATAAAATCATGTATCATGTTATTCGAAACAGTCAGAAAACTAGCCCCATATTGGCAGATCCCAGACCTCAGACTATATACTGTGTAAGTTTATAACCCACTCCGTGTAAGTTTATAACCCACTCCAGTGTCAGGAATAGATAGTATGTGAAAATACAGTATAATTCTTGTGTTTTTCTCCTATAGGGTCTGCCCTAGTTTGGTATTGTAACTGCTGTTAGTAGTGCAGACAAATTGTCCTAGACTAAACTCAGTTTTCAGACGGCCCAATGTTGTGAGTTCATTTTCCCCTTCACTACTGAGGCCCGATGAACTCCCTCTTCTGGTAAAGAAAGGTAGTGAGCCTGATTATCAAGCACCTGAGCCTAGTGATGATGACTGGCTGAGTGGAGTGACTGACTGGATATAAGGCCGCCGACGCCCTTCTGCCCTGCGGGTGATTTCTCTGTGGGATCCTTGGAGACCAGTCTGAATTCCTGCTCCTCTAAAGCTAAGTTTTCTGCTCTGCCTTTTGCATTTTGGCTTTGACTTTGTTTTGCTTTGTTTTTCTGGATTTCTGCCATTCCCTGCTGGGGTGAGCTGAATTCCTTTAGCTCTGTCTTCAGAAAGTACCTGAGTGCTGATATAGCTTTTGAAGCCTAGCTGCTTCAGGGTCTTTTTCCATATCAGCCTGTTGGCTTATGTCTTTGATAGGGTTTTGGCAGATTGCAGACAGCAACCTTCCTTTCCTGTCCTGTTTAGTTAGTTTGGGCCCCATCGTTTGCTCAGCCTATCTTTCTATCTGTGTGAGTGTTTTTTCATCTTGCTTCACCGTCATTATATGTTGGGGGCTGCCTTTTACTTTGGGGTCTGCTCTGGGGCAGTTTAGATTTCCTTTTCTGTCTTTAGGCTATTTAGCTCTCCGGCTGTGATCGAGGGGTCTAGGGCACCGTAGGAACCCCCCACGGCTACTGCTAGTTGTGTTGATAGGTTCAGGGGTCTGCAATCTGATAGTTGCCAACTTCTCTGGTTTTCTGGACATAGCTTCTATTTTTGTGTCTGCCTCCTACGGTGACTCTTTCATAACAGCCCAATATGTACCCAGCAAAGAGCAAACAGATGAACGGCATACTAGGGTGCACAAATCACCACATTACCAGACGGAGCTATTTATCTGAAGTATTGCGGTATATAATTCAGTCAAAAAACGGAGGTGCTTGCATGAAAAAACATGAATATTTCAATGTGAAGCGAAAAAAGAAGAAATATGCAGCACTCACCGATGTAGCTGAAAAACTGTGCGTCTTTATTTCACATAAATTCCATCAATATGATGTGTGGACATGCAGGACGTTAGAGGAATGCTATGGGAGAGAGGTGCCGGACAGTGGCCGTTTCGCGATTACTCGCTTCTACGGGTCCAGGTGAGGGGATTAACTAAAGGTCATTCCCTATATAGGATCACAGACCTTACTAATTAACATACAAAACAAGTTGTGAAACAAACATTTACAAAAAAATATACAATATACAGAGTGCAAGATACTAGTAAAGAAGAAATCTTTCCATATCGATTTTCAAGATAATCTATATTTTTACAATATCATAGGAAGATTATAATCGAAATAACTTTACATACAATTTTTTATATAACATTTTTTATAAAAATACTGATAGATCGATCCGGTCATTTAGTCCCAAAGGACCTTGTGCGTTCGCTTTCAGGATCCATTTTGCTTCTTGTTGCAGTAAAGCTTTGTCACGGTTCCCTCCTTGAGGTGGAAAATTGACCTTTTCAATCCCTGCAAAACTCAAAATTTCTGGGTTAGCTTTCTGCACATCTTGAATATGCTTAATTAATCGCAGTGAGCCCTTTCCTGATGTAATAGATCTATAGTGTTCACCAAAACGTATCGTAAGTGGTCTTATAGTTTTTCCAATATAAAAATAACCACATGGACAAAAAATAACATAAACCACGAATTTAGTTTGACAAGAAATGTAGTTTTGTACCTAATGTTCCATAGAGCCGAAATGTATAGAATTCCCTGTCAGATGAAGATGACAGTATCTGCAGTGACCACATTTATAATTTCCTTTTATTGATAAATCTCGCAGCCAATTTTTTTGAGGGGGACGAAGTCTATGATGTACTAATAAATCCCCTATATTATGTGCCCTTTTGTATGCAAATTGAGGAACTAATTTACCATCTGTGTGTGAGGTTTTTTCTGCATCAATGAGATGCCAGTGTTTTCTCACTGCTGCTTGTATTGCTCTATCCATTGCACTATGTTTAAAACAAAAATTAAATTTTTTTTGTAGGTTTGAGTACACTATTTAATTTTTTAGTCCTTTCCTTTAATAAATCCATCTGAGAAAATTTTTTTACCCTTTCATATGCTTCATTTAATAAAT
Organism: Dendrobates tinctorius; assembly: GCF_039654945.1. NCBI lineage: Eukaryota > Metazoa > Chordata > Amphibia > Anura > Dendrobatidae > Dendrobates > Dendrobates tinctorius. Next base: position 1,841,687 of record NW_027361787.1, on the reverse strand, counting down.
TCATAGGATATCCCCTTTGCAAAAAACGTTGTTTCAGCTCAGAAATTTGTTCATTAAAAATGGTTTCATCATTATTCAGTTTTCTTACTCTTAGCATTTGACTATATGGAAGTCCCTTTTTAGTGTGTAATGGGCGAGCGCTCTTATAATGTAAGTAATTATTTGTTGCGGTTTCTTTTCTAAACACTTCTGTTTTTCAAGAGCCATTTTTTATTTTAAATTTGACATCAAGAAAATCTATTGTGTTCCCCCCAAATGAAAATGTGAAGCGCATGTTGTCACTGTTCACATTGTTCAGGTATTTTACAAAATCTGCAAATTCTTCCAGAGAACCCCCCCAGATAATAAAAATATCATCCACAAAGCGAAAATATGCTTGTAAATGTTTTAAGTGTGGATTTAGGGCTGTTTTTATATAAAACTCTTCAAATCGTGCTAGGAATAAATTTGCATAAACACAAGAGACTGGCATGCCCATTGCTGTGCCCACCCTTTGTATGACACAAGAGACTGGCGTGCCCATTGCTGTGCCCACTCTTTGTATGACACAAGAGTCTGGCGTGCCCATTGCTGTGCCCACCCTTTGTATGACACAAGAGACTGGCGTGCCCATTGCTGTGCCCACTCTTTGTATGACACAAGAGTCTGGCGTGCCCATTGCTGTGCCCACTCTTTGTATGACACAAGAGACTGGCGTGCCCATTGCTGTGCCCACCCTTTGTATGACACAAGAGACTGGCGTGCCCACCCTTTGTATGACACAAGAGACTGGCGTGCCCATTGCTGTGCCCACTCTTTGTATGACACAAGAGACTGGCGTGCCCATTGCTGTGCCCACCCTTTGTATGACACAAGAGACTGGCGTGCCAATTGCTGTGCCCACCCTTTGTATGACACAAGAGACTGGCGTGCCCATTGCTGTGCCCACTCTTTGTATGACACAAGAGACTGGCGTGCCCATTGCTGTGCCCACCTTTGTATATACCACTTATCCAGAAATTTGAAGGTATTGTGTGTCAAAACATAATTGACACACAATGCCAATCACAATGACAATCGAGTGTCTCGATAATAAAGGAAATAAAATCCTGTGATTTGTTTGTGTTATGTAAAATCTCCTTTATTGCTGCTATGCCTTTATCATGGGGGATGCTGGTATATAGACTCTCAACATCAATAGATGCAAGGGAGAAATGTGGTTGCCAATGGAAATCTTTCAATTTTTTCAATAAATCTCCTGAGTCTTTTACAAAAGAGGGCACAGCTTTTAGTAAAGGTTTTAGTAGCCAGTCTAAGTATTGTGAAAGTGGTTCAGTCAAAGAGTTTTCCCCTGAAATTATAGGGCGACCCGGAGGCTCTTTTAAAGACTTGTGCACTTTTGGCACACTATACCAATAGGGAATTTCTGGGTATTCTGGAAAGTTTTTCTGCTCTCTTTTTTGATAATATCCCCAATTGAACATACTTTCTTAAAAGAGATCTTAATTTGTCCTTATATTTATGCAAAGGGTTGTCATTTAGCATACAGTAGGTATTACTATCATTCAAGTAATTTAGGGCATCTTGTATATAGTATGTCTTATCCAAAAGACCCAAATTTCCTCCTTTATCAGATCTCCTGAAAACAGTATCACTCCATCCCTTCATTTCTTGCAAAGCTTTCATCTCAGGTACTTTCAAATTTTTTTCTGACATGGGATAGAGTAAAGCTTCTACATCCTTGATGACCATATCATGGAAAAGATCGATACTGTTCCCAGGAGATATAGGAGGCATGAAATTTGATTTTATTCCTCCTTTAAAAGGTATTGGTATTTCTTTGTTGGAATTAACTGGTTCCAGGGAGAAATCTGGTTCAGTTATACTCATTAACATTTCAACATCACTTAAGAATTGTCTGGGACAGATATCTGAATTTAGCATAAAGCCTAAAGGACCAATAGTTGGAGGTTTCTCACCTTCATGTATAGGAACAGAAACTGCAGCTGAAACACTGGAAAAATTTTTTTTAAGATGTAGCTTTCTTATACTTTTAAACAATTCAATCCTAAAATCGACATAATCAAATTTTTCTGGAATACAAAAATTTAAGCCTTTAGATAGAACTTCAGTATGTTCACTGGATAATTGGCGCTTTGAAAGGTTTATTATACGTAGATTGTCCGTTGGAGGTGTTATTTCCTCCATGATACTTGCTTGCGTTTCTTTCCTTGATTTTGTAATTTTCCGGCCTCGTCTTGTTTTTTTCCTAAAGGGGGCGTATTATTAGAGGTAGAAGGAAAAGTAAGCATGCTTGAGTCCTCTCGATCGTCTGCAACACTTGCGTCCGAATCCGTGGTCCATCCTTCATAGTTATTTTTATGAGCCATGTTGTATCTCCGTTTTTTAGAAAAAGAGGAACGATTTTTATTCCAGGAAAAAATCATGTTATTTTCGTAGTCATTTTTATCTCGCAAAAACTTTTCTTTTTTCTTCTTCTTAATATCGATTTGTTGTAATATGAGTTTTTTATCCAATTTTTTGTAAAAATTTGTATTTTGGTTTTCTGTGTAGCGTGACTTTAATTCTGATTTCGCTTTCTCCAACTGTTCAGTCAGATGATCATACTCCTGCTCATTTTTCTCTGCTACCAATTGTAATAAATTGAGAGAACATTGGTGAAGGATATCAGTCCATTTCTTTTGGAAAATAGGATCATCTTGAAATTGTGAAATTTCCTTGAAGATACGTAAACCTCTCGGGACTCTCTTGCATTCAGTGTATGATTTCAATGATTTTACAGTCCAGAATGATCGGATTTCTCTCTCAGCTAATGATTGTATTTTAAATTCAAGTGATCTTGTGCTGATAATATGCAGCTCTTCCTTACGATTGCATCCTCTCGTCCTGCTAAAAGTCCCTGTTCAACCGCATTCATATCAGAAAGCTCCATATTTACGTCTGTGTCCATTGTATAGATAAAAAGTGAGTGAAATAAACCCTGTGCTCAGTTCAATTACACAAGTTGAATGATCCTAGCAAAGAGCAAACAGATGAACGGCATACTAGGGCACAAATCACCACATTACCAGACGGAGCTATTTATCTGAAGTATTGCGGCATATGGTTCAGTCAAAAAACGGAGGTGCTTGCATGAAAAAACATGAATATTTCAATGTGAAGCAAAAAAAGAAGAAATATGCAGCACTCACCAATGTAGCTGAGTTTTGCAGGGATTGAAAAGGTCAATTTTCCACCTCAAGGAGGTAACTATGACAAAGCTTTATTGCAACAAGAAGCAAAATGGATCCTGAAAGCGAATGCACAAGGTCCTTTGGGACTAAATGACCGGATCGATCTATCAGTATTTTTATAAAAAATGTTATATAAAAAATTGTATGTAAAGTTATTTAGATTATCTTCCTATGATATTGTAAAAATATAGATTATCTTGTAAATCGATATGGAAAGATTTATTCCTTACTAGTATCTTGCACTCTGTATATTGTATAACTATATATTTTTTTGTAAATGTTTGTTTCACAACTTGTTATGTATGTTAATTAGTAAGGTCTGTGATCCTATAAAGGGAATGACCTTTAGCTAATCCCCTCACCTGGACCCGTAGAAGCGAGTAATGGTGAAACGGCCGATGTCCGGCACCTCCCTCCCCTAGCATTCCTCTAACGTCCTGCATGTCCACACATTTGATGGAATTTATGTGAAATAAAGACTCACAGTTTTTCAGCTATATCGGTGAGTGCTGCATATTTCTTCTTTTTTTGCTTCACATTGAAATATTCATGTTTTTTCATGCAAGCACCTCCATTTTTTGACTGAATCATATGCCGCAATACTTCAGATAAATAGCTCCGTCTGGTAATGTGGTGATTTGTGTGCCCTAGTATGCCGTTCATCTGTTTGCTCTTTGCTGGGATCAGACTACAGGGGAATGCAGATGCCCTGTCCAGAGTTCACTGTATGTCATGTGTCCACCCCCTTAGGGTTGAACATAGGAGGGAGGTACTGTATGTGGTACAGTAAAGGGTGTTTTACTGGATGGGAGATACATTTCTCCCAGCAGGTTAATGTTTGGCTGGGTTTTTCCCTAAAGGCAGAACCTGCGATGATGTCATGGTCACGTGATCATCAGCCCATGTGATGTTTACCTCACTTGTAGGAGGGGTTATGGGCTATGTAATGGAAGTTGATGTTTGGCACATGGTGAGTGTGTGTCTGGAAGTTACAGGACCTTGGCTGGACTTAGCCTGGACACGTACACAGGATCCCCGTGCTGCAGGACCAGAGCAGCAAGACTCTCAACAACCATGGGAATGGCACCTGGCAGATGCCGCGGACCTGTCAGCCGCTTAGTTAAGCCCATCTCGTGCAAGTGGTGAGTATGGGACCAGTGGTTCTCCAAGCTGGAGTATATTTCTGTTTTTCCTTACTTTCTGTTAATCTGCTGTTTACAACGTGACATTAAACCACTGAAATTGGACTTTAAGCCTGTGTGTTGCCTCGTTATTGCAGCCCTGCCATTACCTACCAGAGTGAATCCCTACACCTCCTTAAAACTATTGCACAGAGTCTATTTGGTGGTCTTGTACAATGGTTTCTGGGTTTTGGGATAAGGTGAAGCGTCTGATAGCACAGATGTATGATGGACCGGTTGTTCTGGAACCTTCTACCCTTTTACTGGGAACCAGGCCTTCCCGGCTTCCAAAAAGCTTTCAGAAGCTAGTAAACTACTTATGTATGGCCACTAAAATCTACATTGCGGCAAAGTGGAAGTCGCCCTCACTGTCAATACAGTTGTGGCCAAAAGTATTGACACCTCTGCAATTCTGTCAGATAATACTCAGTTTCTTCCTGAAAATGATTGTAAACACAAATTCTTTGGTGTTATTATCTTCATTTAATTTGTCTTAAATGAAAAAACACAAAAAGAATTGTCCTAAAGCCAAATTGGATATAATTCCACACCAAACATAAAAAAGAAGGTGGACAAAAGTATTGGCACTGTTCGAAAAATCAAGTGATGCTTCTCTAATTTGTGTAATTAACAGCACCTGTAACTTACCTGTGGCACCTAACAGGTGTTGGCAATAACTAAATCACACTTGCAGCCAGTTGACATGGGTTAAAGTTGACTCAACCTCTGTCCTGTGTCCTTGTGTGTACCACATTGAGCATGGAGAAAAGAAAGAAGACCAAAGAACTGTCTGAGGACTTGAGAAACCAAATTGTGAGGAAGCATGAGCAATCTCAAGGCTACAAGTCCAGAATGTTCCTGTGTCTACCGTGCGCAGTGTCATCAAGAAGTTTAAAGCCCATGGCACTGTGGCTAACCTCCCTAGATGTGGATGGAAAAGAAAAATTGACAAGAGATTTCAGCTCAAGATTTTACAGATGTTGGATAACATGACTAACATCCAAACAAGTTCAAGCTGCCCTGCAGTCCGAGGGTACAACAGTGTCAACCCGTACTATCCGTCGGCATCTGAATGAAAAGGGACTGTATGGTAGGAGACCCAGGAAGACTCCACTTCTTACCCCGAGACATAAAAAAGCCAGGCTGGAGTTTGCCAAAACTTGCCTGAAAAAGCCTAAAACGTTTTGGAAGAATGTTCTCTGGTCAGATGAGACAAATGTAGAGCTTTTTGGGCAAAGGCATCAACATAGTGTTTACAGGAGAAAAAAAGAGGCATTCAAAGAAAAGAACACGGTCCCTACAGTCAAACAGGCGGAGGTTCCCTGATGTTTTGGGGTTGCTTTGCTGCCTCTGGCACTGGACTGCTTGACCGTGTGCATGGCATTATGAAGTCTGAAGACTACCAACAAATTTTGCAGCATAATGTAGGGCCCAGTGTGAGAAAGCTGGGTCTCCCTCAGAGGTCATGGGTCTTCCAGCAGGACAATGACCCAAAACACACTTCAAAAAGCACTAGAAAATGGTTTGAGAGAAATCACTGGAGACTTCTAAGGTGGCCAGCAATGAGTCCAGACCTGAATCCCATAGAACACCTGTGGAGAGATCTAAAAATGGCAGTTTGGAGAAGGCACCCTTCAAATATCAGGGTCCTGGAGCAGTTTGCCAAAGAATGGTCTAAAATTCCAGTAGAGCATTGTAAGAAACTCACTGATGGTTACCGGAAGCGGTTGGTCACAGTTATTTTGGCTAAAGGTTGTGCAACCAAGTATTAGGCTGAGGGTGCCAATACTTTTGTCTGGCCCATTTTTGGAGTTTTGTGTGAAATGATCAATGTTTTGATTTTTGCTTCATTCTCTTTTGTGTTTTTTTCATTTAAGACAAATTAAATGAAGATAATAATACCAAAGAATTTGTGTTTGCAATCATTTTCAGGAAGAAACTGAGTATTATCTGACAGAATTGCAGGGGGTGTCAATACTTTTGGCCACAACTGTATCTATGAACGACATTATGTTATTCTCATTTGTGGCCCCAGCGTTTCTTATAGAATAAATCCCTTTCTCAGACAGTCCTGTAGTAATTACTTTGTTCTCACGGTTTGTAGGAGGGTTCGTTATCAGTATAAGTGCGAGAGATGAGAGACCGACGACTGCAGTTTTACCCTGTGTGTCCGGCGTCAGTTTTACAGTGTGAGAGATGCGGGGTCTGTGACCAAAGCTGGGGGTATACGGGTGTATACAGGATACATAGGGGTCTGTGACCGAAGCTGGGGGTATACGGGTGTATACAGCATACATAGGGGTCTGTGACCGAAGCTGGGGATATACGGGTGTATACAGCATACACAGAGGGGTCTATGACCGAAGCTGGGGGTATACGGGAGTATAAAGAGCACACTGAGGGGGTCTGTGACCAAAGCTGGGGAAATACAGGTGTATACAGCGTACACTGAGGGGTCTGTGACTGAAGCTGGGGGTATACGGGTGTATACAGCGTACACAAGGGTCTGTGACTGAAGATGGGGGTGTACAGAGTACACAGAGGGGTCCACACAAAAGCAGCTTCGCTCAGTACACCTCGTACACACACAGCTCCGCTACGTACACTCGTACACACGCGGCTCCGTTCCGTACACCTCATACACACGGCTCCGCTCCGTACACCTCGAACACGCGTGGCTCCGCTCCGTACACCTCGTACACGCGCGGCTCCGCTCCGTACACCTCGTACACGCGCGGCTCCGCTCCGTACACCTCGTACACGTGAGGCTCCGCTCCGTACACCTCGTACACGCGCGGCTCCGCTCCGTACACCTCGTACACGCGCGGCTCCACTCCGTACACCTCGTACATGCGCAACTCTGCTCCGTACACCTCGTACACGCGCGGCTCCGCTTCGTACACACAGGCCTCCGCTCCGTACACCTCGTACACACGCGGCTCCGCTCCGTACACCTCGTACACACGCGGCTCCGCTCCGTACACCTCGTACACACACGGCTCCGCTCCGTACACCTCGTACACACACGGCTCCGCTCCGTACACCTCATACACACGGCTCCGCTCCGTACACCTCGTACACACACGGCTCCGCTCCGTACACCTCGTACACACACGGCTCTGCTCCGTACACCTCGTACACACACGGCTCCGTACACCTCGTACACACACGTGGCTCCGCTCCATACACCTCGTACACACACGGCTCGGCTCCGTACACCTCGTACACACGCGGCTCAGCTCCGTACACCTCGTACACACGCGGCTCCGCTCCGTACACCTCGTACACACGGCTCCGCTCCGTACACCTCGTACACACACGGCTCAGCTCCGTACACCTCGTACACACACGGCTCTGCTCCGTACACCTCGTACACACACGGCTCTGCTCCGTACACCTCGTACACACGCGGCTCTGCTCCGTACACCTCGTACACACGCGGCTCTGCTCCGTACACCTCGTACACACGCGGCTCCGCTCCGTACACCTCGTACACACACGGCTCCGCTCCGTACACCTCGTACACACACGCGGCTCCGCTCCGTACACCTCGTACACACATGGCTCCGCTCCATACACCTCGTACACACATGGCTCCGCTCCGTACACCTCGTACACACACGGCTCTGCTACATCCACCCTGTAAACCCCTCCTGACCCCACACATAAACTTCCCCTCATCCAGCACCATGACAACCAGCACAGCAGAGTCCTGCACACACTGAGGTCCCTGATCATGTGACCCCTGACTCCTCCCCTCCTGTGACCTCATCACAGGTCCTGTGCGCACAGAGCAGCTGTAGAAATCTCCGGCCTCGGGGGTCTCACCAGACTTCGCTCTTTTCTTGCAGGGGGCGCAGTGGATTTCATCCTGGATCCATAGAGCTGAATAGAGGAGCGATGTTCCTTCAGTCTGATGGGAATTGATGGTGACGTTTGTCCAACGTCCACGTTACTGAGTAAATCCCCCCAGGACTGCAGCCGGTAAAGACCCCGATATCCACAGGTGTCCCCTTTAATTGGGGGAAAGGGATAGAAAAGCCTCTTATCCCGAGGGGAAACCCTGTACATGGAGACATCGGCCTCAGATCTCTCCTGTCCTGTTCTTCCAGAAAAGCCTCAAACTTCTGTGTGTGACTCAGAGCTGAGATCTAACGTGAGAGAAGATTCCAGTGCGGGGAAGACGGGAAACCTTCATATAGACGGCCGGTGGGGATGGAGGCAGTGACCGACTCTGGCCAAATCTGTCTCTAGAGCCGCAGTAGAAGATGAAGATGTCGTCCTCATCATGAAGGAGTTATTTCTCATGTCGCGTGTAATGAATCTCTCCTGCAGTATTGCTAATGCCGATTCCAGTGTCGGTAATGAGATGAGAATTAGCGTTATGGAAGATGAGTCTATGAGGAACGTGTTCAGCTGCCGACTCCGAGGAGGAAACTGCTTGTTGTCTGTGGCCTAAATATATAGGTTTTATTAGTAGATGTCAGGGAAGAAAACTAAACCCTGTAAGATAATAAATCTCCTCATATGTTTCCCTTATTATCTCCAGTAATTGTATTATTACACAGGATTCTTATGATGTTACATCGGATCATCTTCTTCTCATTCAGGTGTCTACAATATCGGATCCTCTCAGTGAAGATCTTCTACAGAAGATAATTTTCCTGATTTACCCATCAAGGATGGATATGGACAGAGACAAGATGGCGGAGAGGATATTACACCTCACCCTAGAGATCCTCTTCCATCTCACTGGAGAGGTGAGAGATTCTGATGACGTCACATTACATCATTCTTATCTATGGGAATAACAGATGGACAGAACTGGAGAGGTGAGGACTCTGGAAATGTCTGGAGTGAGATTTATTAATGTGTCTCTCCATTACCAGGATTACACAGTGGTGAAGAAGACCTCTAGTGACCGCTGTCAGGACCCTGTGTCTGAGGGATGTGGAAGACCCCTGAGCCCAATCACGGGGCCTCCACCTCACCCCCTGATCCATGAGGACATCAATGACCAGAAGATCCTAGAACTCACCTACAAGATGATTGAGAGAGGAGAGACTGCTGGGAATGCTGGGACATTATACAGTAACGCTATGAAGGGATCGGGGGATGACGGTATCATTGTATGTGTCAGGTTCCTATAAGGTGTCAGGATGTCGCTGTCTATTTCTCCATGGAGGAGTGGGAGTATTTAGAAGGACACAGAGATCTGTACAGGAACGTCATAATGGAGGTTCCCCAGCCCCTCACATCTCCAGGTAATAGACAGGACTAAATACACACGGCCTATAATTATCTGTATGTAGAGAATGAATTCAGTCCCTGTATGTGTTTCCTCCAGATCTATCCAGTAAGAGGACAACACCAGAGAGATGGCCCCGTCCTCTTCTTCCACAGGACTGGAAACAAGAAGATCCCAGTGTTCCTCAGGATCATCAGGTAGATGGAGAGGTGTCAGGAGATCTCCCCTATGATGTGTAGACGGCTGTGAAGGTCTTGTGCTCAGTCTTGTTTTATCCACCAGTATTATATGTTTTATACTTGTGTAATGAGAACGGTGGAGATGGCAGGATTAGAGCTGATCATAGATGGGACTTCTCCATCTGTCTGTGACTTTTACAATATTTGTTTCAGGGTGAAGATCTGACCCATATTAACACTACAGAGACATATGTGAGGGATGATGAGCGGTGTAAAGAGGAGATTCCCACATATGACTACCCAGGCGAGTAGTAACCACTGAATGCAGAGAAGTCACAGATTCCTCTCAGTCACCGGCTGTGGCTGCTTTATCGGTGGTGTAGTCCGGCCGTATTACCATGATCACCATTTTGCCTCTAGACCACAACATTCTCCTCCACCCAAAACTGTTCAAATGACTTTGGGCAGTGAAAGCCCTTTTCTATAGAACTTACAACCAATTACATTGTTTTTGATCCTAAGGAATTCAGATTACTGCACAATCTCTCCTGAAATGGGGAGCAATATTATTTTCTCTAATCTTCTGCTCAGGATCCATAGTAGCTCCAATGGTCCACCATAACTGAGGGCAACTCTGGTTTACTGTTGTGTAATCTGTATTTGTAGTTTTCAGTTAATGAGATTCTCGTGCTCTGGGGCGGGGCTGTGGGTGGGGCTGTGGGCAGGGCTTGATGTGGTGCTCTGATTACATATTCCTCTGTATTGGCTTATGACAGGTCGCTGATCCCTCACTGACCTGCCCCCATTATTACATAATGCATATAATAGCATTGATATTATTGGTGATAATGCCTATAATATTGTGGATATTGTGAGGCTTAGAAAAAAATTACATCCAGCACAATGTCACCGGTGATGGCGGCGCCTGCACAGTAGCCTCTATATCAACTATATGAATTTTTTTTTGTTAGGAAGTTATAAGGGTTAAAAGTTGACCAGCAATTTCTGATTTTTACAACAAGATTTACAAAACCATTTTTTTAGGGACCACCTCACATTTGAAGTGAGTTTGGGGGTCAATATGACATAAAATGCCCAAAAGTGACACCATTCTAAAGAGAGCACCCCTCAAGGGGCTCAAAACCACATTCAATAAGTTTATTAACCCTTCAGCTGCTTCACAGGAATGAATGGAATGTGGAAGGAAAAAATATACATTTACTTTTCTTTCACAAAAATTTTCATTTAGACCTAATTATTTTTTACTTTCACAAGGGTAACAGGAGAAAATGGACGATACATTTTGTTTTGCAATTTCTCCTGAGCACGCCGATACCCCATATGTGGGGGAAATCTACTGTTTGGGCACACGGCAGGGCTCGGAAGGGAAGAAGCGCCATTTGACTTTTTGAATGTAAAATATGCTGTAATAATTAGTGGTTGCCATGTCGTGTTTGTCGAGCCCCTGATGTGCCTAAATAGTAGAAACTCCCAAAAAGGGACCCCGTTTTTTAAACTAGACCCCTTAGGGAACTTATCCAGATGTGTATGGAGCACCTTGAACCCACAGGTGCTTCACAGACGTTTATAACATGGCGCCATGCAAATAAAAAAGAAAATAAGATTTTTCACAAATCTTTTTAGCCCCATATTTTGCATTTTCATAAGGGTAACAGGAGAAATTGCTCCATACAATTTGTTGTGCAATTTCTCCTGAGCACGCCGATACCCCATATGTGGGAGAATACTACTGCTTGGGCGCATGGCAGAGCTTGGAAGGGAAGGAGCGCCATATTGGAGAGCAGATTTTGCTGGAATTGTTTGTGGGTGACATGTCACATTGTCGGAGCCCCTGAGGTGCCAGAACAGCATAAGCCCCAAAAGTGACTGCATTTTACCAAATACTTCCCTGAATGAATTCTTCTAGTGGTGCAGTGAGCATACTGACACCACCGCTGCTCCATAGAAAATTATACCATTGGGCAGTGAAGAAGAAATAATGACATTTTTACAATTAAAATGTTGTTTTAACCCCAGATTTTACATTGGAAAATAGGTAGATAGGTAAATGGTCACTACACCCATAGATGAATTCCCTCCTGAAGTGACCCCATTTTGGAAATGACACCCCTCTGGGAATTCATCTATGGATATAGTGACCATTTTCACTACATGGATGATTTCCAGAAACTCGTAGAAGTTTCAGAGCAAAAATTGCAAAAATATCATTGTAGTGCCCAATATATTGTGCCGAGCTTGTGTCTCTGGAGACCTCCCCCCACCTACCCCCGGAAATTGTTATTTCAGCTCTACTCAAATGTGTCTGTCACTAAATAAACCAAATGCTTGAATGTCAAAACAGTTCAAAAACGTGGTTCTGTGTGGAAGATTGTAAAGCCGTCATGGAGGCATAAGGCTGGCAGTGATGGGCATTGTGGGTAATAATAGCGGGGATCATGCCTCATTCCTCTCTAAGAACATACACGACATCTTCTCTGGGGGTTCTTTCTTGTTTCAGTTACTGGGATGAGTGCAATAAAATGTCGCTCAGTGAGTCTTCTGACATCTTCACATTCTAAAGGATTGGCGGGGACAACATTTTGAAAAACAAGATTTTCAGTGACCTTTTCCTGATAATCAAGGAAAGTATCTGCATTTCCGGCTTTTTTGTATAACACAAAAGAATTATATGTGGCCACCTGAAACAAATACATGACTAACTTTTTATACCAGATATATGATTTTCTTGATACCTGGTATGGCTGTAGAACCTGATCTGCAAGGTCCACACCCCATATATTTGTTGTAGTCAGTGACAGACACAGGTTTTGGAGTAGTGGATCCCTGTTGGTCTGCAGTGGCCCTTGTGGCATCTGTGTGGATCGAGCTCAGGATAAAAATATCTTTTTTATCCTTATACTTAAGGACAAGCAGCTCTTCATTGTCTAAAGCCCATGACTGCCCCTTTCGGAGCTTTTTGCTGACCAATGATTGTGGAAACCCCTGACGGTTTTTGTGAATGGTCCCACAAGTCCCTATGTTATGTACAATCAGACTTTTAAATAGAGGTATGCTGGTGTAGTAGTTGTCAACATACAGATTGTTGCCTTATTGTAAAAATGGAGTTATCAGCTACCAAACCATTTTTCCAGATGTCCCCAGATAAGTAGGGCATCCTGGTGGGTTTAGTTGGCTATCTTTCCCCTCATAAATGTGAAAAGCTGATGTGTATCTGGTTGAACTCTCGCACATTTTATAGAGCTTTATTCCGAACCTTGCCCTCTTAGAAGGAATAAATTGCTCGAGGTGCAGTCTTCCTTTGAATTTTGCAAGGGACTCATCAATGGAAATGTTTTCTGTTGGGGTGTAGAGCTTTAAGAACTTTTCTGTCAAGTCTTCGATGATGGGTCTGATTTTGAATAGTCTGTCATGTTCTGGGACATTTCTGGGCAGGCATTGACTATTGTCATTAAAATGCCAAAATCTCATGAGCATTTGATAACAGGTCCTAGGAAGAACGGCAGGAAATATAGGGGTGGCTTGAACAGGGTGGTTGGACCAATAGGACAGAATGGTCATTTTTTTAACAAGCCCCATAACGACTGTAAGTCCTAAAAATGTTTTCATTTCTAGGACATTAGTTGGTTCCATAAATTTGACCTAGCATAATAGGATTGTGGATTCTGGCTGATGAATTGGGATGCATATAAATTTGTAGGACAATATGCTGTAGCAAGCTATCTGTCATAAACAAATTAAAAAAATAATTGGTCCAAAATTTTCCACCTCCACATTTATACCAGGAATGGCATTAAAATTAGAGATGAATGGAGTAGCCGAATCCGAAGCCTCCCATCTGGGAAATGCTACATCAAGAGGCAAAGCCCCTTGGACATTGGTGTGCGCCAATTCACGAGCACTAGGGACAGCGCTAGTACTGGGCATTGTTCCCTGAGTTGGAGACTTTTCTCCAGAAGCGCTATTTGTCCTTCTTGTTGTACTGGTCCTTGTGTGTGAGGATGGACCAGAATCACTGCTCATTTCTGAGCTATCACTGTCACTGCTACTAAAGCCCTCGAAATCCACATCACCATATGACACTGCAGTTTCTTCGCTATCAGAACATAAAAGTGCATAAGCCTCCTCTGCACTATAATACTGACCGGCCATTTTATTCGTTTTTATTTTTTTACCGGAAATTGAAAACTACGACGTGACCAAATAATTTGGGAAGCATTTGAGAAAAGCCTAATTCTTAGCCTACCCCTAACTTTAGCCCCAACACTAACCCTAACTATAGCACTAACCCTAACCTGCCTTATCTGTTTTTTACTTTATAGCACAATCGCTGACTGACACAGCTGTTGGCAGCAGCACTTGTAACACTGCTTCTCCTCTAATCTCTCACTGACAGGAGATCTGAGGAGAAACAGCGTTTTTATGGGGCAGATCACCCGGGAAAGTTCATTGCTGCAACAAACTTTCCCAGTGATTTGACTCATTGGCTGGTGTGACGCTGACGTCATCAGGACCTGAACCAATCAGATCTCAATGAGGTCGAGGGTCACAGGATGTGTTGTGCGGCGAAATCCCCTAGTTATAAGGTATGTGGGGTCCCGATGAGCACAAAACTGCCGACCGTAGACAAACGTCCGCGCTGCACAAAGCCCTGCTAGCGCCGATGTTTATCTAACGTTGGTGGTCACGAAGCGGTTAAGTTAAGGGTACAATCATTTCTGTCCAGGCCTATTTCATGAGTTTTATTTTTTTTTTAATTCTGTGGAAGCATGGTTGAAAAGCAATGTCTGACTTTCATTTGTTCATTTTCATAGATTTTTTTTATTTATTATTACTTTTGTCAGATTCAAGTTATTTCTGTGACCATTGTGGGTTTTTCTGTCATTAAACGAGGGGTACCAACAATTTAGACCACGTGTGTAGGAGGATTGAATATTCTGACTCCACGGCCACTTTCTGGAAATTAACACACAGTGGATGTTGGAGTGAAAATTACACATTTGCCATTTTCTTACCCAGCACATAGTGCCCAGATTGTGCTCCAGGAGACACACACCACAAATTAAGTGGGTTCTTCTCACTATAATATTGCTAAATACAGGGATCCTAAATGCTGTTTGCGCACACTGCAAGACTCCGAAGTGAGTGCGGATTTTGCTGGATTGGTTTATAGAAACCTTGTTGCTTTTCAACAGCCTTTGAGCCACTAATAGTGCGGGAACCTCTGTTTTTCCATTGACAGATGATGGACCTGAGTGGGGACTTGTTTTTTGTGAGATGAGAATTGGTATTATTTTCGCCTACATAACATTGATTGGTTTCTTTATATTTGATATTTGGGAGGCAGAATGAACAAACAGTTGAACACCGCACACTACTGGCTCATCCAGCAAGGCTTTCTATTAGACTGTGAAGTGTCATTGTCTTGGTAAATAATTAAAGTTTTTACATAGCTTGCCATTTTTATGTACAGTTTAAGTAGAAATGTTCAAAAATATTAAACTCAAGGATATTTTATTAAAAATAATTGTTTTTTTATCTTAGCAGATGACTGTACCAGGAGATCAGAGGGACAGCTGACATCTTCAAGTTTTAAATCTCATGATCTTGAGATCCTACAAGATACAACTGAAGTGAATGCCATTACTCCAGATATACCATCATCCATTCACAGCAAAGATCTGTCATCTGATCCTATGAAACAGGTCCCATCTTCTGATTCATTACTGACTACTAAGAAAAATCAAAGTCACAAAAGAGGCAATGAAAAACAAACTGCTCCTAAGGCAAAGAAGTTTTCATGTTCAGAATGTGGGAAATGTTTTACACGTAAATCACTGCTTGTTGCTCACCATAGAACTCACACAGGGGAGAAGCCTTTTTCATGTTCAGAATGTGGGATGTATTTTGCACGTAAATCACTGCTTGTTACTCACCATAGAACTCACACAGGGGAGAAGCCTTTTTCCTGTTCAGAATGTGGGAAATGTTTTAATCAGAAATCGGTTCTTGATAGACACCGGAGAGCTCACACAGGAAAGAAGCCTTTTTCCTGTTCAGAATGTGGGAAATGTTTTAATGAGAAATCTAATTTTGTTACACACCACAGAATGCACACAGGGGAGAAGCCTTTTTCCTGTTCAGAATGTGGGAAATGTTTTGCACGTAAATCACTGATTGTTGCTCACCATAGAACTCACACAGGGGAGAAGCCTTTTTCCTGTTCAGAATGTGGGAAATGTTTTAATCAGAAATCGGTTCTTGATAGACACCGGAGAGCTCACACAGGAAAGAAGCCTTTTTCCTGTTCAGAATGTGGGAAATGTTTTACACATAAATCAGATTTTGTTACACACCATAGAACGCACACAGGAGAGAAGCCTTTTTCATGTTCAGAATGTGGGAAATGTTTTCACAAAAAAATCACTTTTTCTTATTCACCATAGAACTCACACAGGAGAGAAGCCTTTTTCCTGTTCAGAATGTGGGAAATGTTTTAACAAGAAATGGCATCTTGTTAGTCACCAGAGAACTCACACGGGGGAGAAGCCATTTTCCTGTTCAGAATGTGGGAAATGTTTTAACCAGAAAAGGAATCTTAATGAACACCAAAGAACTCACACAGGAGAGAAGCCTTTTTCCTGTTCAGAATGTGGGAAATGTTTTAACCAGAAATGGCATCTTGATCGCCATCAGAGCAGTCACACAGGGGAGAAACCTTTTTCCTGTTCAAAATGTGGGAAATGTTTTAACCAGAAAGGGAATCTTAATGAACACCAAAGAACTCACACAGGAGAGAAGCCTTTTTCCTGTTCAAAATGTGGGAAATGTTTTAACCAGAAAGGGAATCTTAATGAACACCAAAGAACTCACACAGGGGAGAAGCCTTTTTCCTGTTCAAAATGTGGGAAATGTTTTAACCAGAAAGGGAATCTTAATGAACACCAAAGAACTCACACAGGAGAGAAGCCTTTTTCCTGTTCAGAATGTGGGAAATGTTTTAACAAGAAATGGCATCTTGTTAGTCACCAGAGAACTCACACGGGGGAGAAGCCATTTTCCTGTTCAGAATGTGGGAAATGTTTTAACCAGAAAAGGAATCTTAATGAACACCAAAGAACTCACACAGGAGAGAAGCCTTTTTCCTGTTCAGAATGTGGGAAATGTTTTAACCAGAAATGGCATCTTGTTAGTCACCAAAGAACTCACACGGCGGAGAAGCCATTTTCCTGTTCAGAATGTGGGAAATGTTTTAACCAGAAA
The DNA here is from genome assembly GCF_039654945.1 of Dendrobates tinctorius. Lineage (NCBI taxonomy): Eukaryota > Metazoa > Chordata > Amphibia > Anura > Dendrobatidae > Dendrobates > Dendrobates tinctorius. The sequence continues at coordinate 1,824,565 of NW_027361787.1, read as the reverse complement.
TGGCATCTTGATCGCCATCAGAGCAGTCACACAGGGGAGAAACCTTTTTCCTGTTCAAAATGTGGGAAATGTTTTAACCAGAAAGGGAATCTTAATGAACACCAAAGAACTCACACAGGGGAGAAGCCTTTTTCATGTTCAGAATGTGGGAAATGTTTTGCACATAAATCACTGCTTGTTACTCACCATAGAACTCACACAGGAGAGAAGACTTTTTCCTGTTCAGATTGAGGGAAATATTTTATCCGGAAAGAGAATCTTGTTAGACATCAGAGCAGTCACACAGGGGGGAAGCCTTTTTCCTGTTCAGAATGTGGGAAATGTTTTGCACGTAAATCACTGCTTGTTACTCACCATAGAACTCACACAGGGGAGAAGCCTTTTTCCTGTTCAGATTGTGGGAAATATTTTAACCGGAAAGGGAATCTTGTTAGACATCAGAGCAGTCACACAGAGAAGCCTTTTTCATTTTCTTAATGTGGGAAATATTTTACTTGGAAATCAACTGTTAATAAACATCAGAGATGTCACATAGGGGAGAAGCCTTTTTTATGTTCATAATGGTGAAATAGTTTTAACGGCGAGTACTCCGGCAGCTGTGCTCTGCTTGTGAGCAACGCATTATGTCCCTGCCATGTGCTGCTTACAAGCATAAAGCAGTTGCTGGTATCAGGGCAGGATTCAGCAAGGGAGCGCCGGGTAGGTAAGTGTAATGCTTTTTTCTTAATGTTTTGTGATGGGGCCATGGATACCAGGATGGGGGCCAATTATAAGGATTGGGCTATGCATAGCAGGACTGGAATGGGGGGCCAGTCATACCCGAATAGTGATGGTGCCCTGCATACTAGGAAGAGATGGGGGCCCTGCATACCAGGATAAGGATGGGGGCCAAGCATACTACGATGAGATGGGGCACTGCATACCAGGAGCGGGATGGGGCCAATCATGCCACAATAGGATGGGACCCTGCATACTAGGATAAGGATGGGCCCATGCATACTAGGATAGGGATGAGGGATCTATGTATACCAGGGTAGGGATGAGGAGGCCATGTGTATCAGAATAGGGATGAGGGGACCATATATACCAGGATAAGGGATATTAAGTACAGAATTAACCACATTTTTTGCTTCAATTTTTTTTTCCTAATTTCCTCTAAACCTAGGTGTGTCTTATAGTCCAAAAAACACGGTATATATATTTTTTTTTCTCAGTGAACTCATTCCTTATGTTTGACTCACTGTCCCGGGGCTTATGTGAGGTTCTCACATCACACGAGCCCTGCACCCAATCAGCGGCAGCTTCACTGCTCCTTCCTTCGGACATATTGAACATCAACATGAAGCCAGGGCTGCGGTTGCTCTCTGACGGCTTCATGATGCTTGATTTGTCCTAAGGTGGGGACAGTGACATCAGCGCTGATTGGGCACAGGGCTCACATGACGTAAAAACCTCGAGACCCAAGAAAGCAAGTACCGACAACCTTTTTAAACATCAAAAATCCCACACAGGGAAAAGTCATTATTATACCTAGAGTGTGAGAAATGAATTACAGGAAAATCGTATTTTGTTGACCTTCAAAAATAACTCAGACGAGGAGAACCTATATATATTATTCACAAATTGTACAAAAACATGATGCACGCGGCGTGCGTTCAAGGATGGAATAATATATGGGAGTTTTATAGAATAAATTCAAGGTGAGAATATTATATGGGAGTTTTATAGAATAAATTCAAGATGGAATATTATATGGGAGTTTTATAGAATAAATTCAAGGTGAGAATATTATATGGGAGTTTTATAGAATAAATTCAAGGTGAGAATATTATATGGGAGTTTTATAGGATAAATTCAAGGTGAGAATATTATATGGGAGTTTTATAGGATAAATTCAAGGTGAGAATATTATATGGGAGTTTTATAGAATAAATTCTAGGTGAGAATATTATATGGGAGTTTTATAGAATAAATTCTAGGTGAGAATATTATATGGGAGTTTTATAGGATAAATTCTAGGTGAGAATATTATATGGGAGTTTTATAGAATAAATTCAAGGTGAGAATATTATATGGGAGTTTTATAGGATAAATTCAAGGTGAGAATATTATATGGGAGTTTTATAGGATAAATTCTAGGTGAGAATATTATATGAGAGTTTGATAGGATAAATTCAAGGTGAGAATATTATATGGGAGTTTTATAGAATAAATTCAAGGTGAGAATATTATATGGGAGTTTTATAGGATAAATTCAAGGTGAGAATATTATATGGGAGTTTTATAGAATAAATTCAAGGTGAGAATATTATATGGGAGTTTTATAGGATAAATTCAAGGTGAGAATATTATATGGGAGTTTTATAGGATAAATTGAAGGTGAGAATATTATATGGGAGTTTTATAGGATAAATTGAAGGTGAGAATATTATATGGGAGTTTTATAGGATAAATTGAAGGTGAGAATATTATATGGGAGTTTTATAGGATAAATTCTAGGTGAGAATATTATATGGGAGTTTTATAGAATAAATTCAAGGTGAGAATATTATATGGGAGTTTTATAGGATAAATTCAAGGTGAGAATATTATATGGGCGTTTTATAGGATAAATTCAAGATGGAATATTATATGGGAGTTTTATAGAATAAATTCAAGGTGAGAATATTATATGGGAGTTTTATAGGATAAATTCAAGGTGAGAATATTATGTGGGAGTTTTATAGGATATATTCAAGGTGAGAATATTATATGGGAGTTTTATAGGATAAACCAAATACCAACAGAAAATAAACGACCCAAAACAAATATCAGTAAAAATAACTCCTCTTCATTAGGTAAAGTATGAAAGAATTGCGCCATTTTCCGATACCAGTCGCATCTTGATTTTTCATGATCTTGCGTTGGGTGAAGGCTTATTTTTTGTGTGCCGAGCTGACGTTTTTAATGATACCATTTTGGTGCAGATATGATCTTCTGATCGCCTGTTATTGTATTTTAATGCAATAGTGTGACAACCAAAAAAACTTAATTCTGGCATTGTTTTACGTTTTTTCTCATTACGCCGTTTAGTGATCGGGTTAATTCTTTTTTTATGTTGATAGATCGGTTGATTCTGAATGCAGCAATACCAAATATGTATTTTTTTTATTTTATTTTAAATGGGGAAAAAGGGTGAATTTGAACTTTTATATTTTTTTTTAAATGTTTTAATATTTTTTAAAAACATTTTTTTTTACTTTTGGCATTGTGAAGACATGCAGCATTGTTCCTTAATTAACCAGACGACTATTTTTCAGCAAACGAAGAATAATAGAATGTTATCTGTATGTTGGCTTTAAATTTAAGTGTTGATTTCTGGTTGGTCAAGAAAACAGACTTTTGTTTGTGTAAGTCGGTAATATTGACTTTTATTGTGCTCTTATCCTTGATCACTAGTGATGTTTGCTGATATGCTAATTATGCCTTGTGTTATGGAGCCAGTTTGTTGACTTCTATAGCAGAGAGGGAAAACTGATGCAAATAGTTTAAGTAATTAAGTAATCCTACTTGTTCTCATCTCCATTCTTACCCTTTATGTAAATACTGAATGAGGGACACTTGTTAAGTGTGCAAATAGGTTACAGGCCTCTGTATAAAGAGACAAAGAGAGAAACAGCCAGAGATTCTGCCAAGACATCCATACATCCCAAAAGGACCAGAGACAGGACGGCAGCCATTTACATCATAGCTCCATCACGAAGGTCACGGATCTATCATTCTATAGGAAACAACCTAGGGGTTTTCAGCCTTGGTTGGAAGAATACAGATCTGCTCCATTGACCATCGCTGAACCATGGATATGTTTGGAGAAGCCAGGTTGTGTTCCTCAGATCAACTGGCCTTGCACCTTGTATGGACTCAATGGACTGTCATCTTCCTACACTTGTTGTTACCCCGTCTCTGTGTTCGTGCCACAGGTGGAGTAGTTGACAGCTGACATGTGCCGAAAAAGATGTGGGCTCAGCGACGGAGCCCACATCAATGGAAGGGAGTCCGACGTTTGGCGTACATTTATGCCCAATGTCGGAAAGGGATTAAAGGGGATTGTTTTTGCAGAGACAGAAGTGGTAATCAATCATGTATACATACAGATAATTACAAAAATACACAGCTTCTAATGGTAAATAGTATAGAGTTAAGACAAGAAAATATCATTTGTGTAAACCATGTGTAGATATAAAAATTCAGGCAAATGTCAAATGTTGTAGCTCCACAAATAATTAAGAGTGGTGTAAGGTATGAAAGTGTGGTGTACTTAATTATTTGTACCAACTGGGGGTCTGTATGTGGGAGAGACAGGGCAAAAACTTAGAACAAGGATGAATTCTCACAACTACACAATAAGAGAAAAAAGAATAGATCTACCTGTGGCAAAATATTTTTGTAGCCCTGATCACAGCACCATGGACATGAAATTACTTGTGTTAAAAAGGTAACTTCAAATCTCAGAGAAATAGAAGGATCTGGGAGTATAAACTCATGACAGCCTTTGACACTCTCAAAGCAGGAAAGAATGTGTCGCATGGATTCATGTCTTTTTATATCAATTAAGGAATTTTCTCCTCTGACCCTGTGGGGGCATCACAACACAGAACCAGACCCCTATCAGGGGACAATAAAACTTTCACACTCCTAATATATGAACTGTTCCAATATTTATGGCCACCACTTTTATCCCTCTCCCATAATGATAGTTCTACTTCATGTCATTTGTCTTACCTATTGCATTATGTCTGTGCTATGTGATTCTTCAGATTTTGTATTATTCTATGCCTGAAGAGACCTGAGTAGTCTGGAAAGCTTGCAATGTGTTACCATCTTTTCAGTTAGCCATTAACCCCTTTACCCCCAAGGGTGGTTTGCACGTTAATGCCTGGGCCAATTTTTACAATTCTGACCACTGTCCCTTTATGGGGTAATAACTCTGGAACGCTTCCATGGATCCCGGTGATTCTGACATTGTTTTCTCATTATATATTTTACTTCATGTTAGTGGTAAAATTTCTTTGACATGACTTGCGTTTATTTGTGAAAAAAATGGAAATTTGGTGGAAAATTTTAGCGTTTTCCAATTTTGAATTTTCATGCCCATTAATCACACAGATATGTCACACAAAAGACTTAATAACATTTCCCACATGTTTACTTTACATCAACACAAATTTGGAACCAAATATTTTTTGTTAGGAAGTTATAAGGGTTAGAAGTTGACCAGCGATTTCTCATTTCTACAACACCATTTTTTTTAAGGGACCACATCACATTTGAAGTCACTTTGAGGGGTCTATATGATAGAAAATACCCAAAATTGGTACCATTTTGAAAACTGCACCCCTCAAGGTGCTCAAAACCACATGTCAGAAGTTTATTAACCCTTCTGGTGCTTCACAGGAATTTTTGGAATGTTTTAAAAAAAATTAACATTTAACTTTTTTTTCATAAAAACATTACTTCAGATCCAATTATTTTTTTTCCCCAAGGGTAACAGGAAAATTTGGACTGCAAAAGTTATTGTGCAATTTATTCTGAGTACGCTGATACCTGATATGTGGGCGTAAACCACTGTTTGGGCGCATGGTTGAGCTTGGAAGGGAAGGAGCGCCATTTGACTTTTTCAACACAAAATTGGCTGGAATTGAGATTGGACGCCATGTTGCGTTTGGATAGCCCCTGATGTGCCTAAACAGTGGAAACCCCCACAAGTGACCCCTTTTTGGAAAATACACCCCCCAAGGAACTTATCTAGATGTGTGATATGAACTTTGAACCCCCAGGTGTTTCACTAAAGTTTATAGCGTCTGGGCGTGAAAATATGAAAATCATTTTTTCCACAAACATGATTTTTAGTCCCCAATATTTTATTTTCCCAAGGGTAACAGTAGAAATTGGACCCCAAAAGTTGTCCAATTTGTCCTGAGTACATTGATGCACCATATGTGGCAGAAAATTACTGTATGGGTGCACAGTGGGGCTCAGAAGGGAAGTAGTGACGTTTTTGAATGCTGACTTTGATGGAATGGTCTGCCGGTGTCATGTCGCGTTTGGAGAGCCCCTGATGTGCCTAAACAGTGGAAACCCCCCACAAGTGACCCCATTTTGGAAACTAGACCCCCCCAGGGAACTTATCTAGATGTGTGGTGAGCACTTTGAACCTCAAGTGCTTCACAGAAGTTTATAATGTAGAGCCATAAAAGTAAAAAAATATTTTTTTCCACAAAAATGATCTTTTCTAAGCCAATTTTTTATTTTCTCAAGGGTAACAGAAGAAATTGGACCCCAAGAGTTATTGTGCAAATTGTCCTGAGAATGCCGATACCCCATATGTGGGGGTAAACTACTGTTTAGGTGCATGGCAGAGCTCAGAAGGGAAGGAGCGCTAGATTTTACTGTTATGGTTTGCAGGTGCCATGACACACTGGGAGAGCCCATGAAGTGCCAGAACAGCAGAACCCCCTATAAGTGACCCCATCTTATTAATTACACCTCTCAATGAATTCATCTAGGGTTTGCAGTGATCATATAGACATCATAGGTGTGTCACAGAATTTTATACCATTGGGCAGCCATGCGGAGAGACTCGGGAGAAACGGAGCGCTATTTGCCTATTCAAGTGAATGGGTCTGTGCACATGTCAGTGTGTTTCCACGGACCGTGTGTCCATGAGCAAAACACGCTGACGTCGATTTTTAATGTCAGCGTGGGCCACAAAACAGCCAGCATACGTGCACACATAAAACACATGGATGTCATTCATGTGACATGCATCGGCACCGGGGAAGAAGCGTTACAGTAAGCGCTGTTCCCCAGCGCCAGGTGCTGAACATGACTCTCATCATTCTCCCCTGCTTGTGCCGATCGCTGGCACAGTACCAGTACCAGAAATATCAGGACATGTGAAAGAGGTGTTATAGCGGGTTTTTACGTTTGGCAGCTGTCACACATTAAAAGATGCTTTTCATTGTAAAAATAGTTTTTGCATCACCACATTTTGAGCGCTATAATTTTTTGATCGCTTTTTATTCTGATTTTTGGATGCAGAATGAACAAAAACCATCAATTCATTAATTTCTTTTTGGGGGGGCATTTATATCGTTCCAGGTGTGGTAAAATTGATAAAGCAGTTTTATTCTTCGGGTCAGTACGATTACAGCAATACCTCATTTATATCATTTTTCATGTTTATACAATAAAAACTATTTTATATAAAAAAATAATTATTTTTTCATCGCTTTTTTCTGAGAGCTATAACTTTTTTATTTTTCCGCTGATGACACTGTATGGGGGCTTTTTTTTGCGGGACAAGATGACGTTTTCAGCGGTACCATGTTTATTTATTGATCACGTGTTTTTCCACTTTGTTTGGCGGTATGATGACAAAGCGTTGTTTCTTGTCTTTGCTTTTATGGTGTTCACTAAAGGGGTTACCTAGTGGAACAGTTTTATATGTTGGGTCGTTATGGACGTGGCAATACCAAATATGTGTACTTTTACTGTTTAGAGTTTTTTTTAATTCAAATATTTATTTAATGTTAGAATAAATATTGACATTTTTATTATTTACAATTAGTTACATGTTTTTTATTTAATTCTATCTTTTACACTTTGTCCCACTATGGGACAGTCATTTTTTGCAGGCTGATCGCTTCTATGGCAGGCAGATGAAGCAGCATCCCCATGCTATAGAACAGGGGTGGGGAATCTTTTTTCTTCCAAGGGCCATTTGGATATTTATACCATCCTTCGGGGGCCGTACAAGCTCCGCCCACAAAGTACATCCTGACCCTGGCACTGGTTTCATGACTTAATCTTTCATTGTATGCCCTTCAATGTTCAGTAGTGAACACTGCGTGTGTGTGCGCTAACAGAGCAAGAAGAAATTAATGAGCTTCTAGCAATCAAAATACAGCTCCCTGCCCAAGAATGCGGTCCCTGAGAATCTGCTCGGGGGCCTGATAAAAGGTCATCGAGGGCCGTAAATGGCCCTGGGGCCTGAGGTTCCCCACCCCTGCTATAGAAGCTGTCAGCGCTGCACTCAGTTCCCAGACACTGAGAGACTGCCTGACTTGCACTGCGCATGACCAAGAAGTTTCTTAGCTCTGGTCGTGACAACATCAGGTTACCATGGCAGTGATCGCGACCTCGCATCACGTTGTAGGGTCTCCGATCCAAAGGCAGAGGGACTGTCAGCCCTCTGCCTGCTCCTGGAATGCTGTGATCATGTTCGATTGCAGTATTTCGGGGGTTAAAATGGCGGGAGTGGTCTGTGACTGCTCCTGGCACTTAGTGCTGGGTGTCAGCTGTGAGAATCAGCTGACACCTGGCCGCGATCGGCCGCACACCACCTGTGTGTGCGGCCGAGCGCCGATACACACTATTCCGTCAATGGTCAAATTGGCCCAGGGCACATGGACGGAATAGTACGTCTGATGTCAGAAAGGGGTTAAACACAACACCACCTCTTATTTATTGTATTACGCTGCATTAGAAACTAAATAATTACGGCATGATGAAAATCAGCTTAAAGTTTCATGGAACAATGTCTACCTTTCCCTCTTACCCCCCCTTAGTTCGTATGATCCCTATTTTTTGTGCTTCAGTTTTCCTTGGTTTTTCCTTTTCTCTAGGAGACAAGTCATATGTGACGCCCCTATCACCGACTCTATGGTCTCTGCGCTGACTGTAGGACTTGTAGCTGTTTAACATTTAATAACAATTCATTGGTTACAATAAAAGCTGTCCGGTTGAGTTATGAAACGAGCCGTGTCCTCCTGATTCTCCCCTTCTGAATTCAGATCTGACAATGACAATTTTACTTGTCCCTTGTTTCTACGATATCTACAAGTTTTCCTTTTACCGCTACATGTTATTGATACATAAAAGTTTCAGGACTCGGAAACATTATTTCTGCAAATATAAAGATGCGTGATATTTTGTTAGGCCAATTGTCTGATACTTAGAGGAAGCTTAGCAGCAATTCCAATATCTAAGACATATCTAAACACTATTACAGATTACACACAGTCACAGAAATTGCATTATAAGCTGTGGCCCTCATTCAGTGACAGCTCTTTTTGCTTGTCTCTTGTACTCCTGCACCGGGTCATCTCTTACAATGGTCCAACGTTATCTACAAGCATTGATGGATTCCATTGTCCTTGATCTCTTGTTTCCATAGGTGCAACAACTTGGTGGAATCTCTCACCGTGCTCATCGCTCACGACTTCACAGTTTGGTTGAAAAATGTCTTGATGCGAATGTAAGAAATGAATCTTTAAGGACATGTACAGCCAAGATCCTGACACAGTGCGGAAAATAAGTATTTGATACGCTGCCGATTTTACAAGTTTTCCCTCCTACAAAGAATGGAGAAGTCTGTAATATTTATCACAGGTACAATTCAACGGTGACAGAAAATCCAAAAATAAAAAAAGCAGAAAATCACATTGTATGATTTTAAAATAATGAAATTGCATTTTAAAGCATGAAATAAGTATATGATCACCGACCAACCACCAAGAATTCAGACTCTCACAGCCCTGTTAGTTTTTCTTTAAAAAGCCCTTCTACTCTGCTCTCACCTGTATTAATTGCGACCAGTTTGAACTTATCTGCATAAAAGACACCTTTCCAGATAATCAGTCACACGCCAATCTGTCCACCATGGCCAAGACCAAAGAGCTGTCTAAGGACACCAGGGACAAAATTGCAGACCTGCACAAGGCTGGGGTGGGCTGCAGCACAATAGGCAAGCAGCTTGGTGAAAAGGCAACAATTGTTGACAAAATTATTAGAAAATGGAAGAAACACAAGTTGACTGTCAGTCTTCTTCGCTCTGGGGCTACATGCAGGATCTCGTCTCGTGGGGTAAGGAAGATTCTGAGAAAGGTCAGAAAGCCCAGAACTACATGGTAAGACTGGGTCAATGACCTGAAGAAAGCTGGGATCACAGGACCGGGCCTGCTCAGGAAGTGTGCATAGCTAATCAGCTACCTAGTGTTCACTGGTGGATACAGACTGACCTGCAGGTAGCAGCCAGGTACCACTCCTGGGCAGAACCCAGTATTGCAGCTGCAGACCCCAGGGGTCAGGTTCGCTGACACTGAATAGGGATAGGTCTCTTTTCAGACTAGTAAGTTCTGGTACCTCTACAGAATGGTTACTGACACTGATTAGGGCAAGGTTAAGACACTCTGGTCGATGATACTGGAACAGGGTTTGGCCGAACACAGACCAGATGACAATGTTCAGCCACTGGCCACTCATGGACAAGCTTCAAGCACTGGTCACTCCGGGAATGAGATTCAGGCCCTGGCCTTTCTGGATCCAGGGGACTATGGATACAGGACTTGCTACACCAGAATGAGTTTCAGACACTGGCTGCTCTGGGACCAGGGGATGACGGATTCAGGACTGGCCACACTGAGGCAAGGAATACAGGTTTAGGACACTAGCCAAACCAGGACCAGGGAACCTCATAACTCACTAGTAGTACACCTTACTGACTAATGATTCTACATGTTGCATGGTGAATCCCTAAGGGAGAGGGAGTCTTTTATATAGGATGACTCCCAGCAATTAGCTGGAAGCCATCTTCCAGGTGTAGTAATTATACTAAACATCTCTGAGCAACAAGCTAAGAGTATTTAGTATATACTTGCTCTGCCCCTTTAAGAATGGGGGAGTGCGCGCATGTGTGTACTAGGTGCATCGCTTGGAGCTGCGGCGCTCACACAGCCAGGAAGCAGGAGAACGCTGAGGATTGTGCCGAGGGTCTGAGGCAGTGAGTAAGCTGGCATCCCACCATGCAGGGGTGCCAGTAATAGAGCTACAGGCACACTATGCCATCATGGATTAAAATCTTTCCGGGCACGCAAGGTCCTGCTACTCACACCAGCATATGTCAAGGCCCATTAGAAGTTTGCCAATGGCCATCTGGATGATCCAGAGGAGGCAAGGGAGAATGTCACTTGGTCAGATAAGACCAAAATAGAAATTTTTGCTATCATCACCACCCGCCATGTTTGGAGGAAGAAGAAGGATGAGTGCAAATCCAAGAACACCGTTCCAACCATGAAGCATGGTGGGGGGAAACATCATACTTTAGGGGTGTCTTTCTGCAAAACAGACAAGATGACTTCACCGTATTTAAGGGAGGATGGATGGGTCAAGGATCGAGAGATTTTAGCCAAACACCTCCTTCCCTCAGTTGGAACATTGAAAATGGGTCGTGGCTGGGTCTTCCAGCATGGCAATGACCCAAAACACACAAGAGGAACTAAGAAGCATTTCAAGGTCCTGGAGTGGCCTAGCCAGTCTCAAATCCTGAACCCAACAGAAAATCTTTGGAGGGAGCTTAAAATCAATGTTGCCCAGCGACAGCCCTGAAACCTGAAGGATTAGGAGAAGATCTGTATGGAAGTATGGGCCAAAATCCCTGCTGCAGTGTGTGCAAACTTGGTCAAGAACTACAGGAAATGTCTGACCTCTGTAATTACAAACAAAGGTTTCTGTACCAAATATTAAAATTATCCACTACCTTAATTCGTTTAATTTTGTATTCATTAATCTTACTATTATGTGCCAGTAATGGATCCATACTCTTATTATAGGAATATATACATTTATGAGGCAGATAGCATCACTTGGTGTCTGCCAGATGCAGCTCTGATGTTTATCAATCACTTCTTGTCCCCCGGCGTACTGCGCTCTAATACTACAAGCTCCGTTATGCGTTGCAGTGGCCTGTGAGCCAGCACTTAGCACGCCTTCTCCATTTTCCACACAAACTCCTCCCTGCCTCCTCACCATCACCATATATATACACACACTGTATATATGTATACATAGACATATGCATACACATTTCCTATTCTTTGGCATGTTTGTCACACTTACATGTATCAGATCACCAAACAAATGTAAATATTAGCCAAAGATAACACAAAATGCAGTTTTTTAATGAAGATCTTTATTATATAGGGAAAAAGAAATCCAAACCTTCAAGGCCCTGTGTGAAAAAGTGATTGCCCCTAAACCTTATAACTGGTTGGGCCACTCTTAGCAGCAACAACTGCAATCAAGCGCTTGCAATAACTGGCAGTGAGTTTCTGGAGGAATTTTGGCTACTCATCTTAGAATTTCTGAGCATGGACCGCCTTTTTAAGACACAACAGCATCTCAATTGCATAGCTCCCAACCATCCCAGATTCAGCTGGACTGTCATGTCCCCTCTCAGCTGTTCTCCCAACCTCTATATTCCTCTCTCCGACATTTTCATTGCTCCTGTAGCTCCTCCTGCTTGGAGGGATTGGCCGCTTCTCTGCTAAGTGCATAAATTAGATTATATATTCACTTCCTCTCCCTTCAGTGATTGGTCTCCCCAGGACTATGAGTTTCCATCTCAGTCTCCACAGGCTACTGCTGCTTTACCAGTGAGCCACAGCTCACAACGCTGGAGATGGGAGAATTTGGTCATATTGACCTCTATATTGCCGGCAATGAACTCAGAAGCAGAGTATACATATCCATAGCAATACATTGTGTATAAGAATGCTTTTTATGGTGCCTGTATACTGAGGGGAAGAAAAATATATATTTTTGTTCCTATAAAAGTATTTAAAATAATAAGTAATTACAAAAATGTATTTTTCTATGTTACACTCCCAGATCCTGAACCCACAGCCTCAACATTACTGACAGGCACTGTAAGCTGCTGAGCCACAAGCTCCGGTGAAGTGACTGCAGGATTGTGTGCACTTGATCTATATTCCAGGCTCTGACTACAGGCAGATTATTCTGATAGAAATACACTGCTGTGTACAATGGATGTTTCTGAATTCTAGAGGAGAATAAGAGATTTTTTCATCCTATAAAATTACTAATAATAATGAAAAACACTTGATAATGAAAAAAATGTCATTTTTAATGTGTTTTTTTAAATAATAAGCATCACAAATCAGTAAATAACCCGGACATAGTTGTGTCAATATAACTGTAATGACCTGCAGAACACAGCGATCAGATTATTTACAGGAATCGGTAAATTACGGGAGAAACAAAATGGCGTAATGCGGAGGACGTGTTCACACGTAGCGTAAATGCTGCGTTCTTTCTTCTGTAAATGTCTGACCCAGATGACGTAGTGACAATCCTCCCTGATTATTGCGCGTTTGCTGCGTTTCTTCTTTTTTGCATTTTCCCCCATATTTGATGTTTTTTGGCAGATATGAAGCCGCGTTTAACACTTGTTTAATAGTACAGAAAAGCTTTGATTCTGCGCTTATAAGGTTGTGTGCACACGCTGCGGATTAGGTGCGGATTCATCCGCATGGATTTTGTAAAATCCGCAGTTGAAACCGCAGGTCAAAATACCTGCGGTTTTACCTGCGGATTGCTCTGCGGTTTTGCCCTGCGGTTTTTCATCTCCTCAATGGAGGAGATGGCAAACCGCAGGGGAATCCGCAGAAAGAATTGACATGTCAATTCTTTCTGCGGATTGAAAACCGCAGATAATCCGCGCGGAAAATTCCGCACCATCTGCATTGCGGTTTTTGATTCCCATAGGGAATCATGGTACTGTACACCGCAGCAAAAACTGCTGCGGGTCCGCAGCGGCCAAAACCGCTGCGGAACCGCAGCAAAATCCGCAGCGTGTGCACACAGCCTAAATGTGATGGCGATTTTCTCTTCATACATTTTTTTTCTTAATATGTTTTTTTTCAGAAGAAGCCTATAAAGGGAAAATGCATCAAAGCCCCAGAGGTCCGCAGGGTCTTCAGACCACAGAGAGCGCAGATTTCATGAGAACTGCGGCGCTATCAGACTCCAACAATCAGTATCTTCCATGGTGTAACAGTCAGGATTCCTCTAGATTCTCGTCTCTCCGCCTGGTTACAGCTGTTCTTCCTTTCTCCCCTTTTCTTTCCTTGCCTTTCCCATTCCTTCTCTTCCCCTCCTGCCTCTTAAATGTTTTATATATAAGGTATTACATGTGTCCTGTAACCCCTTTCCCGGCCTATCCTGTGCAGACCAATCTTTTTCATTTTCTTTCTATCCCTTTCATTTTTCCCTTTTCCCCATTTTCCTTAACCCCTTCACAACTGTACTAGTACGGCGCAGGTAGCTTCTCTCCCTTTGATGTCGGCTCCGGTGGTGAGCCCGCATCTTTCCCAGCACACGTCAGTACAAGTGAGGTATTCTGCTACATACAGGTGATCTGATCATCGCCTGTATGTAGCAGAGCTGATCGAGTTATGGCAGCTTCTAGTCCCCAATATATAAAAAATATAAAAGTTCAAATCCCCCCCCCCTTTCACCCCACTCAAAATAAAACAATAGAAAAACCAAACATACACAAATTAGGTATCGCCGCCTTCAGAATCGCCCGATCTATCAATAAAAAAAGGAACAACCCGATCACTAGATGGTGTAGTGAGAAAAAAAGTAAAAATGCCAGAATTAAGGTTTTTTGGTCACCGCGACATTGAATTAAAATGCAATAACGGATGTTCAAAAGATCGTATCTGCACCAACATGGGATCAATAACAACATCAGCTCAGCGCGCAAACAATAAGCCCTCACCCAACCCAAGATCATGAAAAATGGAGATGCTACAGGCCTCAGAAAATGGCACAATATTTTTTCCCCAACAAATTTTGGATTTTTTTTCACCACTTAAATACAAAACAACTGAGACCTGTTTGGTGTCTATGAACCTGTAATGACCTGGAGAATCATAATGGCAGGGCAGTCTTAGCATTTGGGGAATATGGTAAAAAGAAAATCCAAAAAACGTTGTGGAGTTACACTTTGTTTGCAATTTCACCACCCTTGGAATTTTTTTTCCCATCTTTGAGTACACGATATGGTGAAACCAATGATGTCGTTCATTGTAAATACACCCCTGTCCTCTGTATCTCCCCACCTCATTGCAGATTGTAAGCTCTCACCAGCAGGGGCGGCTGATTCTGCTTTAATTATTGTATTGTTAACGTTGCTACTTATGACTTGTGTTTTGAAGCTGTTAGGCTGTGTGCACACGCTGCGGATTCTGCTGCGGTGTACAGTAACGTTATTCCCTATGGGAAATGGAAACCGCAGTGCAGATGCTGCGGAATTTTCCGCGCAGATTATCTGTGGTTTCTAAACCGCAGAAAGAATTGACATGTTAATTCTTTCTGTGGATTACGCAGCGGTTTCCTATCTCCTCCATTGTGGAGATGGTAAAACCGCAGGGCAAAACCGCAGAGCAATCCGCAGAGCAATCCGCAGGTATTTTGATCAATCCGCAGCAGATTCCGCAGAGTGTGCATGTACCCTTAAACTGTAAAGTTCTGCTGAATATGTTGGTGCTATATAAAGATTATTATTATTCCAAAGCACAACTTGTCCCGCAAAAAACAAGCCCTAACATGGCCATACTGACGGAAACAAAGTTATGGCTGTGGGAAGAAGGGGGGCGAAAAACAGAAACGCAAAAACGAAAAAGGGCAAGGTCTCCAAGGGGTTAACAAACCCTATTTTTCCTTCCCCATACTCCTCCTTAACCCTTTCTCCCCTTTATTCTGCCTCTTTCATGACTTTACATTTCTCTTTTTTGCTGTTGTTTGGTTCTTGTCTGTATTTCTGGGTATTTATAATCGGTCTCTCCCCTTTTTCTTTACCCCATTTATGTAAATAAATCCTTAATAAAAACTACTTTACCATAAAAGGCGCCCGCTGTGCGCCCAAGGCACGCGGCTGATCTGTGCGGATTTGGGGCTTTTTTCTCTCTAATAAAATCGCAGGTAAAAAACTGCAGAAACTTTATTAAGTGCAGAATCAAAGCTTTTCTGTCCTCTAAAAAGCGCATTAAAACCGCGGCTTCACATCTGCACCAAGAACGCATCAAATAAGGGGGAGATCGTTATTGTAGATGGTGCGGATCCTGCAGAAAACAAAAAACACCGTATTTCTGCAATGTGTGAACACGGCCTTACAGGCACAAATAAGCCGGGTGTCGTATAGTGACGCTACATAAAGAGGAGAACGTTCTGGAGGCTACGACTGTGAATGACGGCACAAAAAATAATCCCCAGGTCCCACGCACGCTGGACCAGAGACCCATGAATCCACCTGCTCATCTCCAGTCCCAACTGTCCCGGATACAGCGGTCAGTCCCGGATTTGGGTCTACGCCCTGCAGTCTCAGGCGTCTGCTGAATTTCCCTCACTACCAGCGTCCCTCTGACAACTCCTCCTGCTGGGGGAGAAAGCAGTGGTAAATGGCCGTGGATTAGGGTGAGGCCAAAATTTGCTGCTATGCGCGCCACATGCTCTGTGCCTCTTTCTGTTCTTCAAAAGTTGTGAGGTGTGTACAGTTACTTGGTGTAACACTGGTGGATGTGGACCCACTGCACCATCGGCCAGGCTTACTCTAGAGAGGTGTAATTGGGTGTCCACCAGGTCTTCACTAGAGCTACTGGTGGAGAGGATAGGCTGGACAGCCGGTAGACACCAGGAACTACTCCAGGGTAGTCCCCAAGACTACCTCAGCTGATTGGTGGGTCAGAGACACAAGTGTGAGGTGCAACAGGCAAAGAGAACTGCCTAGGAACCAACATCCAACAGAGAGCGGATGGTGGAGCTGCCTATTATAGGACCTGCCGACACGGGATAGGCTGGGGAACCTAATCTGTGAAGGACACGGCAGGGTTAAATCCCTGTAGAGACTGGCCAATCCCCCAAGGTTAAATGGAAGCAAAATGCTGAGAAGCTGCAGTCACCATAGTGAGTAGGGAGGCGCTGAGAGGGCATGTGAGGGACCACCATAACACCTGGTTAGGAGACCACTCAGATGTCCCTGAGCTGAACCCCGCGCTGCACCTCGGAACACATGTAATATTATCTTCACAGCAAGTGGTAAAGAAATCAGTGACGCCTGTAAGATAAAAATGCCTATTACACCCTTAGATGACTTCCCTGATGGGTACAGGGTCTGAAATGGGGTCACTTTAGGGGTTGTATGTTGTCCACAATCATCGGGGGCTTTACAATTGGCCCCACAAGGGAGGACTGCCAAATTAGTGCTCCAAAAGCAAAACAGTGACTCTCCCCATTGGAGCCCGGCCGTGTGCAGTCATTCCTGGCCTCAGGTTTATGGAGAAATTTCTGTGTAACCTGTGGCTCCATTTTACTATGTGAAATAGAAAAATTTGATTCTAAAACATTTCACCTTGTACACGCGGCTCCGCTCCGTACACCTCGTACACACGCGGCTCCGCTCCGTACACCTCGTACACACGCGGCTCCGCTCCGTACACCTCGTACACACGCGGCTCCGCTCCGTACACCTCGTACACACGCGGCTCCGCTCCGTACACCTCGTACACACGCGGCTCCGCTCCGTACACCTCGTACACACGCGGCTCCGCTCCGTACACCTCGTACACACGCGGCTCCGCTCCCTACACCTCGTACACACACGGCTCCGCTCCGTACACCTCGTACACACATGGCTCTGCGACATCCACCCTGTAAACCCCTCCTGACCCCACACAGAAACTTCCCCTCATCCAGCACCATGACAACCAGCACAGCAGAGTCCTGCACACACTGAGGCCCCTGATCATGTGACCCCTGACTCCTCCCCTCCTGTGACCTCATCACAGGTCCTGTGCACAGAGCAGCCATATATGTGGAGTGCGGCTCTGCAGGTTAGTGATGGGCAGTCCGGCTCTTCTGGCTCCTTTCCCCACTTTTCTCCCTCCTGTCCCTTCACTATAAAGCCTGGGCCTCATTATACAGCTGTACAGGGGTCTAGTGAAGGCTTTTTAGCCCTTTCCTCAGTCTGTAGCTCCTGGGAACAGGCCCTCACTCCTGTCCCTTCACTATAAAGCCTGGGCCTCATTATACAGCTGTACAGGGGTCTAGTGAAGGCTTTTTAGCCCTTTCCTCAGACTGTAGCTCCTGGTCACCATGTGATCTCACCATAACCCTAACAAGCTAATTAAGGTGTGAAATCTTCGTCAAAATTATCTTAGTACACAAATCTCCCAGGGTGCCCAAAGTTTTGCATCGCCCCTTTCTCCTTTTTGCAATTATGAAATTGTAAAAAAGTCTATATATATTTTTTTATTATTATTTTTGCCTAAAATACAAAGGCCATGTGTGATCTTAGAGGTTCGGCCTTTTAGAGATCATTTCATCTTCATCTTACTACTGCTCACAATAACGGTCATTTTGACCCGGGGCGCCCACACTTTTACATGCCGCTGTCAATGCTTCATCCCGCTGGTGCTCAATATTTAATAGGGTCTCACTATTAAACTTAATGAAAAGTTTGGTGAATGTCTTTGAGCTGTTATTACTAGAGATGAGCGAATATCGTCGGAGAAGTTGTTATTGGCTGATATCACTTACAGAATAGCTGCATCGGGACCCCGGATCCCTGGAGCGCTCCCGATAATCAGCTGCATGTGTCGCCCTCCATGCAGGTGCTGTGACTAGCGGAGCTAGGACCGCTCGGATCACAGAGATATGGTTATTATATATCTATGTTATAGGGCTTTCGCAGGGCAGGCTCTTAAAGGTTTACTTCTAACTCCTGATTTCAAATAAAGAGTTTTTTCCCGCACTTTTTTCCTTTCAGTTGAGGCTGAGAGAAGCCAAATGGTGTAACAGCAGGGGGCCTCCTATTCCTAGTGTGAACACAGGCTGCAAAGGAGGGGGGGGTGACACTGCTCTGTGTGTGTGAAGGGAGGAGGGGTGAAGCTGCAGTGCCAGCAGCCTGGATTGTCCTATAGTGCTGGATCTTTCTGGAAAGTTACAAAAGAAAACATCATATTTTTGTAGGCAAAACCCCGTACCTCACAGACATTGTATATCACAAACATATCCTACACAAGGATGACCGGTTAAAAACACTATTCAAAGACCCCCCCTTGCTATGTTACAGACAACCTCCCAATCTAAGAAACATCATTATCCGAAGTTCAATGCCCTCAGATTCACCAAGAGGAACATATCCTTGCAATGGGAGAAGATGCAAAACCTGCATTCACATAGAGACCAAAGACAAAATCCGAATTCCCAACACAGCAGGACTATAAGATCCCAGGGACATTCACATGTTCCTCTTCCAATGTGGTGTATTTAATTCTATGCAATATGTCCTGTGGGTGGCCTCTATGTTGGAGAAACAGGACAGAGACTGAGAGCAAGGATGAGGTCTCATCGTCATACAATTACAGACAAAAAAACCCATTTACCTGTGGCCAAACATTTCTGTGGTCCAGGACACAACATAAACAATATGAAAGTTGTCATTTTAAAAGGCAATTTTAAATCACAGAAACACAGGAGAGTGTGGGAGCAGAAATTCATTAAAATCTTTGATTCTATTCACACAGGACTCAATTTGTCAGAAGGTTTTATGGCCTATTACCATATCTGAGCTACTTGCTTCAAACAGCCCTTTGATCTCACAGAATTTTCACACCTCTGATGTAATCTTACCTAATTAAGGATTTTCCCTTCAAGCTCAGTATTTGTTTATTGAGATTGTATTGTCTATTTAAATGTCCATGTATCACACCAGCATGTGCTTTAAACTGTATATAAAAAAGGTTTCTTCAAATATTTTGTTATATCAGCCTGAGGAAGGGACCTAAGCAGTCCCGAAAGCTTGCTTTGTAACAACATTCACTATTTGTTAGCCATTAAAAGGTATCATACCCACAAGATTCCTATTTTGTTTCTCTCACTGAGAGCACTTTATATATTTTTTCTACTGGCTAACATGGTACCAAACCACTTTTTTCGCTTTTCAAAATAATGTACATATTTTATTAAAATTTCATACAAAACATTATTATGCCATGGATCATCCTTGGTAGCTGAGCCTGATTGGATATACAGGTAATACTGTTCACATGCCCATACACTATATTAGCATAATAGCAATCACTTATAGATGTGGGTTGGTCTTTGTCTATTAATTATTGTTGTCCATGTTATTTGGCTCTATCCATAGCACTGAGATATTTTCTCCCCTTGTGATATATACAGCATAGCTCTCATGGTTGCTTTTCCAAGGGGGTGGTGTGTCCTTTAAATCAACAGCTGCATATTTTGCACATTTCTTATCCATCATTCCCTCATGTTCTTTCCCCTGTGTCTTTTTTTTAGCATAATAATGTTTTGTATGAAATTTTAAACAATAAAATATGTGCATTATTTTGAAAAAACTCTTTGGACTAGTACACTTTTTTTCGTTTTTTCTTGCAGCCACCCCACAGAGTATAATGCAGCCCCCTCATAGAGTATGATGCAATCACCGCTCATAGAATATAAATATAATACTGTCCCCCAAAGAATATAATGTAGCCCCGAATAGAATATAATACAGCCCACCTCCCCATAGAATATAATGTAGCCCCATCAACGAGTATGATGCAATCCTCCCTCATAAAATCTAATACAGCCCCCCATAGAATATAATACAGCCCACCTCCCCATAGAATATAATGTAGCCCCATCAACGAGTATGATGCAATCCTCCCTCATAAAATCTAATACAGCCCCCATAGAATATAATACAGCCCACCTCCCCATAGAATATAATGTAGCCCCATCAACGAGTATGATGCAATCCTCCCTCATAAAATCTAATACAGCCCCCATAGAATATAATGTAGCCCCCCATAGAATATAATACAGCCCTCCTCCCCATAGTATATAATGCAGCCCCCCATAGTATAAAATATACCGCCCATAGTATATAACACAGCCTCCCTCATAGAATATAATATACCCCACAATAGTATATAACCCAGCCCACATATATAACCCAGCCCACATAGTGTATGGCACAGCCCTCATAGTATATAGCACAGTCCTAAAAGTACATAGCACCGCCCGCATAGTATATAGCACCGCCCGCATAGTATATAGCACAGCCCTCATAGTATATAGCACAGCCCGCATAGTTTATATAGCACAGCCCACATCTCCCCGCAAGAATGGCCTCACAGTCAAGTATTCACTTTTATAGTAAAAAAAACCCACTATCCTCACCTCTCCTCGTGCCTGCGCTGCTCCTGTCTCAGCAGCTGCCTCTGCACTGCCTGCACCCGCAGTGTCAGAGGCAGGGAATGATGGGAGAGTGAGCATCAGCTGCCGCTCTCTCCCCCATCATTGCTTTGAACTGTACCGGCAGACGCCGGTATATTTCAATGTGGCGGTGGGTCAGCGCTGGTGGGCCCCCCTGCCTCACGGGCCTCAAAGCGGCTATGTGATGTGCCGCTAGCTGGGGACCCCTGGGGGAACGGGGGCCCTAGGCAGCGGCCTGGTCTGCCTGCCCCTAACGCCGGCCCTGGTTATAAGATACGTGGGGTTCCCGATCAGTTCGAAACCGCCGACCAAAGACAAATGTCGGCGCAGCACAAAGCCCTGCTAGCGCTGATGTTTATCTACCGCTGGCAGTCATGAAGCGGTTAAGTTAAGGGTACCATAGTTTCTGTCCAGGCCTATTTCATGAGATTAATTTTTTTTTTCATTCTGTGGAAGCATGGCTGAAAAGCAATGTCTGACATTCATTTCTTCATTTTCATAGATTTTTTGATTTATTATTACTTTTGTCAGATTCAAGTTATTTCTGTGACCATTGTGGGTTTTTCTGTCATTAAACGAGGGGTACCAACAATTTTGACCATGTGTGTAGGAGGAGTGAATAATTTGACTCCTCAGTCTCTTTCCAGAAATTAACACGCAGTGGATGTTGGAGTGAAAATTACACATTTGCCATTTTCTTACCCAGCACATAGTGCCCAGATTGTGCTCCAGGAGACACACACCGCAAATTAAGTGGATTCTTCTCACTATAATATTGCTAAATACAGGGATCCTAAATGTTGTTTGCGCACACTGCAAGACTCCGAAGTGAGAGCGGATTTTGCTGGATTGGTTTATAGAAACCTTGTTGCTTTTCAACAGCCTTTGAGCCACTAATAGTGTGGGAACCTCTGTTTTTCCACTGACAGATGATGGACCTGAGTGGGGACTTGTTTTTGTGAGATGAGAATTGGTATTATTTTCACCTACATGACATTGATTGGTTTCTTTTTATTCGATATTTGGGAGGCAGAATGAACAAACAGTTGAACACCACACACTACTGGCTCATCCAGCAAGGTTTTCTATTAGACTGTGAACAGTCATTGTCTTGGTAAATAATTAATGTTTTTTACATAGCTTGCCATTTTTATGGACAGTTTAAGTAGAAATGTTCAAAAATATAAAACTCAAGGATATTTTATTAAAAAATAATTTTTTCATCTTTGCAGATGACTGTACCAGGACATCAGAGGGACAGCTGACATCTTCAGCTTCTCAATCTGATGATCTTGAGATCCTACAGGATACAACTGAAGTGATTGCTGTTACTCCAGATATAGCATCAGCCATTCACAGCAAAGATCTGTCATCTGATCCTATGAAACAGGTCCCATCTTCTGATTCATTACCGACTACTAAGGAAAATGAAAGTCACAAAAGAGGCATTAAAAAACAAACTGCTCCTAAAGGAAAGAAGTCATTTTCCTGTTCAGAATGGGGGAATTGTTATGCACATAAATCACTGCTTGTTACTCACCATAGAAATCACACAGGGGAGAAGCCTTTTTCATGTTCAGAATGTGGGAAATCTTTTAATCAGAAATGGAGTCTTGTTACACACCAGAGAATTCACTCAGGGGAGAAGCTTTTTTCCTGTTTAGAATGTGGGAAATGTTTTACCCGGAAAGCGCAACTGATTAGTCACCAGAGAATTCACACAGGGGAGAAGCCTTTTTCCTGTTCAGAATGTGGGAAATGTTTTAACCAGAAAGTGAATCTGATTAGTCACCAGAGAACTCACACAGGGGAGAAGCCTTTTTCATGTTTAGAATGTGGGAAATGTTTTAACAATAAATCACATTTTCTTATCCGCCAAAGAACTCACACAGGGGAGAAGCCTTTTTCATGTTTAGAATGTGGGAAATGTTTTACCCGGAAAGCGCATCTGATTAGTCACCAGAGAACTCACACAGGGGAGAAACTTTTTTCCTTTTAATGTGGGAATATTGTAACCAGAAAGTTCTTCTTGATCGCCATCAGATGAAAAGCTTTCATTTTCTTAATGTGGGAAATATTTTACTTGCAAATCAACTGTTAATAAACATCAGAGACGTCACATAGGGGAGAAGCCTTTTTTATGTTCATAATGTTGGAATAATTTTAGCCAAAATTGAATCTTCTTAAATGGGTTGTCTCGTGTCAATCCTCATGTTTGCTGACAAAAGGATAAAACTAAACTTTATTAATTCCAAATGTAAAACTATACCTATAATTCCCCCCCTGAAGGTTAGTCAATAGGTGACTAATAGAAAATAACATGTACCCCACAGTTCAGTATTTAGGGTGAGGTGATGTATACACACTCTCCAAGCCTCTCATTTCTATGGGTTTCATCGTCCTCACCAAAGGCGACTCATCAGGAGACTCTTTAATATTGATCTATATTCAAGCGATATTAGACAAAAAAAGCTAAAATCATGTATCATTTTATCCAAAACAGTCAGAAAACTAGCCACATATTGGCAGATCCCAGACTTCAAACTATATACACTCACTGGCCACTTTATTAGGTACACCTGTCCAACTGTGTGTTAAGACTTAATTTCTAATCAGCCAATCACATGGCGGCAACTCAGTGCATTTAGGCATGTAGACATGGTCAAGACAATCTCCTGCAGTTCAAACCGAGCATCAGTATGGGGAAGAAAGGTGATTTGAGTGCCTTTGAACGTGGCATGATTGTTGGTGCCAGAAGGGCTGGTCTGAGTATTTCAGAAACTGCTGATCTACTGGGATTTTCACGCACAACCATCTCTAGGGTTTACAGAGAATGGTCCGAAAAAGAAAAAAAATCCAGTGAGCGGCAGTTCTGTGGCCGGAAATGCCTTGTTGATGCCAGAGGTCAGAGGAGAATGGGCATACTGGTTCGAGCTGATAGAAAGGCAACAGTGACTCAAATTGCCACCCGTTACAACCAAGGTAGGCAGAAGAGCATCTCTGAACGCACAGTGCGTCGAACTTTGAGGCAGATGGGCTACAGCAGCAGAAGACCACACTGGGTACCACTCCTCTCAGCTAAGAACAGGAAACTGAGGCTACAATTTGCACAAGCTCATCGAAATTGGACAGTAGAAGATTGGAAAAACGTTGCCTGGTCTGATGAGTCTCGATTTCTGCTGCGACATTCGGATGGTAGGGTCAGAATTTGGCGTAAACAACATGAAAGCATGGATCCATCCAGCCTTGTATCAACGGTTCAGGCTGGTGGTGGTGGTGTCATGGTGTGGGGAATTTTTTCTTGGCACTCTTTGGGCCCCTTGGTACCAATTGAGCATCGTTGCAACGCCACAGCCTACCTGAGTATTGTTGCTGACCATGTCCATCCCTTTATGACCACAATGTACCCAACATCTGATGGCTACTTTCAGCAGGATAATGCGCCATGTCATAAAGCTCGAATCATCTCAGATTGGTTTCTTGAACATGACAATGAGTTCACTGTACTCAAATGGCCTCCTCAGTCACCAGATCTCAATCCAATAGAGCATCTTTGGGATGTGGTGGAACGGGAGATTCGCATCAGGGATGTGCAGCCGACAAATCTGCGCCAACTGTGTGATGCCATCATGTCAATATGGTCCAAAATCTCTGAGGAATGCTTCCAGCACCTTGTTGAATCTCTGCCACGAAGAATTGAGGCAGTTCTGAAGGCAAAAGGGGGTCCAACCCGTTACTAGCATGGTGTACCTAATAAAGTGGCCAGTGAGTGTATATAGTATGTATGTAGCATGTATGTAGTATGTATGTAGCATATAGTATGTATGTAGCATGCATGTAGTATGTATGTAGTAGATATGTAGTAGATATGTAGTATGTAGCATGTAGTATGTATGTAGCATCCATGTAGTATATATGTAGCATGTATGTAGCATGTAGTATGTATGTAGGATGCATGTAGTATATATGTAGCATGTAGTATGTATGTAGCATGCATGTAGTATATATGTAGCATGTAGTATGTATGTAGTATGTATGTATTCCTCCGCTCAATGTTACACAATTCTGTGACCCCTGAGGGTTAATAATCCTCCCTGCCCCCTAGATGAGCCCCAGAGGTGGAGGGGGTAACATGGGGCCACTTGTGGGGTCTCTGCTGTTCTGGTGTCAGAGCTCTTCACATGGCGTCCACCGTCTATCCCAGCCACAATGGCGCCCCTTCCCTCCTGAGGAGTGTCCGGCCCCTTATGGGGTATCGGCGCTCAGGGGAAATTGTGGAACAAGTGGTTTCTGTTTTCTCCTCTTCTCCCGTGTGATAATTACAGACTTGGGGACGGAGCGACATTTTAGTGGGAACATTTCATTCCTCCGCTCAATGTTACACAATTCTGTGACCCCTGAGGGTTAATAATCCTCCCTGCCCCCTAGATGAGCCCCCAGAGGTGGAGGGGGTAACATGGGGCCACTTGTGGGGTCTCTGCTGTTCTGGTGTCAGAGCTCTTCACACGTCACACGGCGTCCGCCGTCTATCCCAGCCACAATGGCGCCCCTTCCCTCCCGAGCCTGTGGGGTATCGGCACTCATTAGACACGGCGCACTGTGCGGCCTCAGCGCTCCTGTCACCTTTAGGACAATGATATATTTGGGGCTAAAGTGACATTTCTGTGAGGAAAACAGTAAAATTGTCATTTCTTCCTTCCACATTGCTGAAATTCCTGTCACACTGTCCGAATTCAGAGATTGTCCTGTCAGAAAGGAGAAGACAGGGGGCGGAAGGGTTAATAGGACTTACAGGAGGAACCGGCCCAGAAAGCAGAAGGTCCAGGAGCGTCCGCCACATATATGACTGCTCTGTGCACACAGGACCTGTGGTGACGTCATGCCCATGTGACCAGAAGGGGCGGCGCCTCCTCCTCCATAGAGCAGACGGGAGGAAGCTGTGGCCCCGCCCACACTGTCCAGCATCTCCCCATAGGAGAGAAGTGTGGAGTAGTGATGGGTAAAATGCGTTTTTTTGGTGAGCCGGCTCTTTTGGATCGGCACACCAAAAAGAGCCGGCTCTTTTGGCTCCGAAAACGGCTCTTCATTTCCTATTACCTTTGGCTTTAAATTTGAAGCCAAATTCTGGTATGTGTTAACCCATGATTGTATACCTTTTAGTAAAAATCTACACATGTGCCAATTTATGACATAAAACAGAAGTTTCCAGAATAACCAGATTTTATATTTGCTGTAAAAACTTTAAACAAACACAAAATGAACATGCAAAATAGCAACAAGATCCTAATTATCAGTGCCACATTTTAAAGCTACCTTCACACTTCGCAAGTTCGCTGTGGGCTGTCTGCTGCAAACAGTCTGCAGCAAAACTGCAGTGTCACATGTCGCATCTGCATCCAGGCGGATTTAGATAAGGAATTTGTGCCGTTGTGGGTCGGGCGGTAACAGCACGGAGCTGTGCGATCGGTCCCCGGAGGCCAATCACGGAGTTCTGTGCGCATGTCATGCGTGCGCACAGAACTGCCTGTCGCATCTCCGGCCCCGCCCCCTGAGGCAGGGGCATAAGAGAAAATGCAGCGCTGGAGCCGGGAAAGGTAAGAATTGAGCCTACCCCTTTAAACCTGATAATTTCCAAAATAACAGCGTGTGTGTTAACTTAAAAACAATCACAAGAGGGCAAGGAATGCTTGTCACAGATTGGAGGGGGGCGGGGCTGTGAGTCAGTGCTATGTGCGGCAGCAGGAGGAGCATGCATTCTTTCTCAGTCTCCTGGATAAGATCAGAGTGACTACTGCCGGGAGGGGTGGGGCAAGAGGGGACGGACTGTGGAATGTGAACTGGCAAAGAGCCGTTTAAATTTCAATTGGCTCCCTGCCAGGAGCCGGCTCATATGATTCACTATAAAGAGCCGGCTCTTAGAGCCGGCTCCTTCGGGAGCTACCCATCACTATTGCTGACAGGAAGTCACACCGTCACCAGGGGGAATGCAGCTTGTGGCCCCTAGAGGGGAATTTTCTTCATCTTATTCCAGAAGCCATGTTTTACCAAACTGAAGCTTTTTTTTTTTTTATTCAGAATTTTTTTTCCCCCTTTTTTTTTTTAGTTTTTTTTTTTTACAGATTTAATGACAAAACTTAAAAATAAATAATAAATTTTATTTTTATAGCGCTGACATATTCCGCAGCACTTTACATTTCAGAGGGGACTTGTACAGACAATAGACATTACAGCATAACAATAATCACATAGATTATAACAGATACCAAGAGGAATGAGGGCCCTGCTCGCAAGCTTACAGTCTATGAGGAAAGAGGTAGACACGAAAGGTGGGTGGTAACAGTTGCCCTGATTGTATGGACCAGCCATAATGTTAAGTGTGTAACAGTACAGACACAGAGGGCTAATGGATGCATAAAGCATGTGGGAACATGACGCGGGGAACCTGGTTATGGTAAAACTTTTGGCTGTGCCACACAGGGATAGATTAGGTTAATGTGTTGAGGCGATAGGCCAGTCTGAATAAATGTGGTTTTCAGGGCACGCTTAAAATTGTGGGGATTGGGGACTAATCGTATTGACCTGGGAAGTGCATTCCAAAGAATTGGTGCAGCACGTGTAAAGTCTTGGAGACGGGAGTGGGAGGTTCTGATTATTGAGGATGCTAACCTCAGGTCAGCAGAACGGAGGGCGCGGATAGGGTGGTAGACTGAAACGAGGGAGGAGATGTAGGGTGGCGCTGAGCCACGGAGAGCTTTGTGGGTGAGGACTTCCCGCCTCTCTCCACGCTCCCAGCATCTTCCGGTCCCAGTAATCCTTTGCGAGAATGACTGCAATGACGTCGCGGTCTCGGACCGGACGATGCCGGGAGCGTGGAGAGAGGCGGAAAGGCTGCGTGGGACGCCGGAAGATGAGAATAACAATATTTTTTTTGATTATTTTTTACATTCTATCTTTTACTACTGATGCTGCATAGGCAGCCTCAATAGTAAAATGTTGGTCACACTCGTCAAACACTATGTTTGACGAGTGTGACCAACCTGTGAATCAGTTCTCCAAGCGATGCTCCAGATCGCTTGGAAAACGCTAGCATTCCGTAAGCTAATTACGCTTGCAAATCGCTAGTTTTTCCACGGGAAAATCGCGGGAATTTAAAATGCGATTTTCCCGCGGAATGGAATTCCGGAATTCTCGCGGTAACTTCCGTGGGAATTCCGCTATGTGTGAACTTAGCCTAACGATTGTCGAGGAATATGATCCCGGCTGCAGCATTCTAGACAGATTGGAGGGGGGAGAGTTTGGTAAGAGGGAGACCGATTAGAAGAGAGTTACAATAGTCAAGACGAGAATAATAAGAGAAACAGTGAGGCTATGTGCCCACGTATGCAGAAAATTTCTGCTTCAAAATCGGACTCCTTCCCAGAAAACGCGCGTTTTATTTCCGCGCGAAAACCGCGCGTTTATGCGTTTTTTTCCATGTGTTTTCTGACTCATAGGAAAGAGCAAAAACGCTGACTTTTCTGCAAAATTAATGAGCATGCTGCATTTTTTACCGTGAAGCGTTTTTCGCGGAAAAAAAGCGCATCAATGTGCACAAAATGTGTGGACTTCATTTAAAACGAATGGGATGCTTCTTGTATGCGTTTTTGAAGCATTTTGACCTGGACAAATGCTTCAAAAACGCTTACATGGGCACACAGCCTAAGAGTTTTTGTGGAGTCAAAAGTAAGAAAAGGTCGAATTCTAGAAATGTTTTTGAGGTGCAGATAACAAGAGCGAGCCAGTGATCGGATGTGGGGGGCAAAGGAAAGCTCGGAGTCAAGTATGACCCCAAGACAGCGGGCATGTTGCTGGGGAGTAATAGTGGAACCACACACGGAAATGGCAATGTCGGGTATAGGTACATTAGCAACGGGAGGAAACACAAGGAGTTCAGTCTTTGACAGGTTCAGTTTCAGATATAGTGAGGACATGATGTTAGACACAGCGTTTAGACAATCGCTGGTGTTTTCTAGAAAGGCAGGCGTGATGTCAGAAGAAGAAGCGTATAATTGGGTGTCATCAGCATAGCGATGGTACTGGAAACCAAATCTACTGATTGTTTGACCAATCTACTGATTGTTTGACCTGATCCTTGAGGAACCCCAACAGTAAGGGGAAGATGAGAGGAGGAGGAACCTGCAAAAGATACAGTAAAGGAGCGGTCAGAGAGATAGGAGGAGAACCAGGAGAGAACGGTGTCCTTGAGGCCAATGGAACGGAGCATAGTGAGGAAGAGCTGATGATCCACAGTGTCAAATGCTGCAGAGAGATCCAAGAGAATTAGCATGGACTAATGACCATTTGATTTAGCTGTTAGTAGATCATTAGAGACTTTAGTGAGGGCAGTTTTAGTAGGGCGTAAAGAACGGAAACTGGATTGGAGAGGGTCGAGAAGAGAGTTATCAAAGAAATAGTAGATAAGACGGGAGTTGACAGGCAATCCAGGAATTTAGAGATGAAGGGAAGATTAGAGACAAGTCTATAGTAAAGCCCCCGTTACACACTGTGATATCGCTAGCAATATTGCTGTAAAGTCACCGATTTTGTGACGTTGCAGCGATATTGCTAGCGATATCGCTGCATGTGATACTTACCTCCGACCGGCTCCCCCGCTGGTTATTGCTGATCGCGCGAGAAGCTCCTGGATCATTTCTCATCGTCAGCTTCCTGCGGCGCTTCCTGCTGTGACGATGAGCGACGCGTGGAGCCGGGCGGGAGGACGCAGGATCGCCGCGTCTGACAGGTAAGTAGCGATCCCCGTCCCCTGCGATGTCGCTGGTGAGATCTGCCTGTGTGGCAGCGATCCTGACCGCATCATATCGCTGGTCAGGATCGCTGGTGAGTCGCTAGGTGTAACGGTACCCTTAGCGGCACAGTTTTGGTCGAGGGATGGTTTTTTTAAGTAGTGGATATATGATGGCATGGTTAAATGAGGAGGGAAAGATACCAGAAGAGAGAGAGAGGTTATTTTAGTTAGGTGAGGGGTGAGAGCAGGGGAAAGGGACTGGAGGAGATGTGACAGAAATGGGTCACTGGTGCAAGTAGTTGGGCGAGATGATGCAAGGAGCCTGCTTACTTCTTCTTCTGTGACTGGTTCAAAATCATAGAGTGCGCTAGATGCAGTGGGGGAGGGAGGACTGTTATGGATGAGTCACCGAAGGAGGAAAAAACAAAAATAATAGCTAAGTCCAGAAAACCAGAGAAGTTGGAAGCTATCGGATTGCAGACCCCTGAACCTATCCACAACAACTAGCAGTAGCCGTGGGGGGTTCCTACGGTGCCTTAGACCCCTCGATCACAGCCGGAGAACTAAATTAGCCTAAAGACAGAAAGGGGAAATCTAAACTGCCCCAGAGCAGACCCCAAAGGAATAGGCAGCCCCCAACATATAATGACTGTGAAGCAAGATGAAAAACACTAACACAGATAGAAAGATAGTTTGAGCAAATGATGGAGCCCAAGCTAACTAAATAGGACAGGATAGAAAAGCTGCTGTCTGCAATCCGCAAAAACCCTATCCAAAAATGAACCAACAGACTAATAGGAAAAACAGGCCCTGAAGTCACTAGGCTTCAAAAAGACTATATCAGCACTTAGGTATATTCTGAAGACAGAGCCAGAGATCAACAGATCAGAGACAAAAATGGAATTCAGCTCACCCCCGGCCGGGGATGGCTGAACTCCAAAAAACAAGGCAAACAAAACCAGAACTAAAGTGTACAAAAGGCAGAGCAACACTTAGCTTTGAGAAGTAGAAATCAGACTGGTCTCCAAGAATCCAGCAGGAATTCACCAGCGAGGCAGCAGGGCGTCGGCTGCCTTATATCCAGTCATCAGTTCCTGTGACCCAGTCATCATCTACCTGCTCAGCTGTTTGGTGATCAGCCTCACTACCTTCCTTCGCCAGAAGAGGGAGTTCATCAGACCTCACTGGTGAAGGGAAAAATGAACTCACAACAGAGGACAGTGCATGGTATGAGGTGATAGGGAGATAATTTCCTGTCCGAGCTGGTCAATTTTTTCTTTGAAGTAATTCACCAGATCGTTAGGTTGAAGCTCCGTGGTTGGGGCCTGTACTCTTGGGTTGAGTAAAGAATGAAAAGTGTCAAAGAGACGTTTAGGGTTATTGGACAGTGAGGTGATGAGCGTGTTGAAATAGGTTTGTTTTGAGATGTGAAGGGCAGTGTTGTATGTTCTAAGCATAAACTTATAATGGATGAAATCTTCGTGTAGATTGGATTTTCTCCACAGACGTTCAGCGCACCTGGAGCGCCGCTGCAGGAAACGTGTTTGCAGGGTATGCCAGGGTTGTCGCCATCTGTGTTGTGGTGGTCTATGTTTAGGAGGTGCAAATTCATCCAGGGCACTTTGAAGTGTTTCATTGTAATGTTTCAATGCAGAATCAGGACATGAGAGGGAGGAGATAGGGGCCAATGAAGACTGCAAGTTCTCCATAAGTTTCTGGGTGTTAATGGCCTGTATGTTTCTATAAGTATGGACAGTGGGGGTGACCTGAGCGGCCTGGCAGTTCTTGATAGAGAATGAAAGAAGGTTGTGGTCAGAGAGCGGGAGAGGGGAGTTTGCAAAATCATCCACTGCACAAAGCCGAGAGAAGACCAAGTCGAGGGAGTTTCTGTCTCCATGCATTGGAGAATTAGTAAGCTGCGAAAGGCTGAACGAGGAGGTTAGAGATAAAAGGTGAGTAGCAGATAGGGAGAGGGGAAGAGCAATGGGGATGTTGAAATCGCCCATGATGAGGGTAGGGATGTCACAAGAGAGAAAATGTGGAAGCCAAGTGGCAAAATGATCCAGGAACTGATGGGAGGGGCCGGGAGAATGATATACCACCGCCACTTGCATTGAGA
Source organism: Dendrobates tinctorius (assembly GCF_039654945.1). Classification (NCBI taxonomy): domain Eukaryota; kingdom Metazoa; phylum Chordata; class Amphibia; order Anura; family Dendrobatidae; genus Dendrobates; species Dendrobates tinctorius. Next base: position 1,792,529 of record NW_027361787.1, on the reverse strand, counting down.
AGGGGGTGTAGAGTCTGACGGCATGGACCTCAAAAGAAGAGACAAGTGAGGGTACTTGAGGGATAACCTGAAAGGTACATTTTGGTGATAGGAGCAGACCAACGCCTCCACCTGCTCTAATAAAATACAATGCGGCGAGGAGCCCTGCTGTGAATAACGCTTAAAAGCAGCTACAAATATGATAAAACTGCATAAAAAGGGCATCTAAGTGGGCACCGAAGGGCGTTACTGAAAGGGTTAAATGACTGAACCCGGCCCGAATGGGTTATGACGATGAGAACTGGCATGAAAGCCAGCAAATAGCCATGGTATCTCCATTTCACCTAATCTTGAAAGCTGGCCACTAGAAGGGCATGGTGAAACCAGAGTTACACAGTGTAAATCACTACAGGGTGGGCCATATATATAGATGCACCTAAATAAAATGGGAATGGTTGGTGATATCAAATACCGGGCACACCCAAGGATTTTTGGTGCAAAAAAAAAATCAGAATTTTAATATATACAATAGCCACTAGTTACAAACGTTTCAGTCGTGATAGACCTTCATCAGTGTACTAGGGTTAGTTTCTAGATGCTAGTGTGAGTAAATCACAAATAGTAGCCAAAGATCGGGTAAAGAGTGTAGTACGGAACATAGGGAGGTGACAACTCCCTGTCTTGCGGTGGATACTGTGACATAGGATACCTGGCATATACCTATTTTGGCATACTGCAGGTCACTGACCACCTAAGTTCCGGGCTACACTCTTTACCTGATCTTTGGCTATTTGGCTACTATTTGTGATTTACTCACACTAGCATCTAGAAATTAACCCTAGTACACTGATGAAGGTCTATCACGACCGAAACGTTTGTAATTAGTGGCTACTGTATGCATTAAAATTCTGATTTTTTTGCACCAAAAATCCTTGAGTGTGCCTGGTATTTGATACTTGGTTATAAGGTTTGGGAACCTACTGTGTGGCACCTCCCTGTTTGGCTGTGCTAACATTTATTCCTATATGGTTGGTGATATCAACTTCCTGTTTGTGGCACATTAGTATATGGGAGGGGGAAACTTTTCAAGATGGGTGGTGACCATGGCGGCCATTTTGAAGTGGGCCATTTTAGATCCAACTTTATAAATGGCCCACCCAGGTGTATCCATATAAATGGCCCACTCTGTATATAAGGCCAGAGAAACATAACTAAGACAGAAGCAGAAACCTGGGTACCTGTACACGTGTACAGTGTTGTAATACCTGCACAAGTGGGGACGCCCATGCAGTGTTGTGAATTTCCCAGGGGTTCTGTGTCTTGGTGCATCTCTGATATTCCAGATGGATGATGTTTAAAAGCTTCTTGGTGATGATGTGAGTATACAGTATGTAGTTAATGTTTATATGTGCTTAATCATTATATGTATTTAATCTTTATATGTACTTAACCTTTGTATCTTAAAATATACAAAAGTGTACGCAATCATACTATTCAATTATACTATTCCTTTAATTTTGTACTTTAAAATAAGTAGTAGCCTTATTTAAAGCCGTATCTGAACCTTAGTGTAATAACTTGTTAATATAGCATAGTATATGTGTATGTATGCATGGTATATGCCTGGATGTGTATATATGCATGGTATATGCCTGGATGTGTATGTATGCATGGTATATGTGTATGTGTTAGGTTGAACAATAAGCAAAGCTCCCAACAGTCCCGATTCTCGCGGGACAGTCCTGTTTTTGACACCCCCAACCCGCGTCCCGCCCGGGACGCTATTTTTCCCGCATTGCACTGAGCCGCCATGCCCCACCATTCACCGACCCCATGATCCTCACCCTCCCAGAGAGCCACCGCAACCTGCAATTGTTAGGGACGGCGGAACGCACTAAATATAAAATAACGTAAAGTGTGTTCGCTGCCCGGGATCCACCGTGCAGAAGGTGTTAACACTGCTGCTAGCTGATGTCGGACGTACAATATGGCGGTATAACGCACGCGGGTTGAACGTCACCCAGGTGCACTGAGCGATCTCTGTTTTACTCACAGAGATGCCTTAAGTGCAAAACACAAAAGGGCTGAGCCTGTTAGCATCACAGGTCTCAGAGGAGTGCACGCATGGTATATGGTCACAGGAGCTGGGCCCTAGGCAGAGGATCAGCGTCCGTCTAGACCTACCGTGCGTGCGGCGTCGCAACTGCGGACGCCAAAAGGAGCTGCAGACTGCAGCGCGGCGACAGACACTGCCGCTAGTCGACAATGCCCAAGAGGGGCGCACTGTCGGACGCTAGTACTGTGTAGATGCTTATTGTGGCTAGAGCTTGCCACTGGCTGTTACTGACGCTAAAGCTAAGTGTGACGCCCCTGAGGCTCAGTCGCCACAGAGGTACTGCACCTTGCTCTCTCTCCAAGGTGGGGTACCCCACCATCCAAGTAAGGTGGGAACTCCCTTTCTACACTCCAACACTCGCACCCCACACAACAGGGTAGTTCTGCACAACCACATTGTGGCTCCATGCTCAGAGGGTAGCAGAGCACCTTTGGTGGTTCCCCGCTTGGAACACTGGATGTGCTGGGAGGTGGGTGGAGTTAAGATACATAAAAGAGTGGGAAAGTATAGGATGTGAGGTTCAGTCTGACAGAAGGTCGGGAGGGTAGGAAGTCACTCAGACAGGAGTGAGGATCCCTGGAAGAAGGGATGGAGGAAGGAGTGCTGCAGCTGCCTCAGTGATCTGAGCCACCTGGCACAGGAAAGGAACAGAAGGAGAAAGACATAAAACTGAAACCTAAGCTTCCATAAGAAAGAAAAACAAGTACGGAACAAAGGAGTAGAGAGAACAGAGAGGACGTGGGTTAGAAGAGGAACCCTGACTATAGGTTCTCAGCGCAAGGCTGGGGCCCGATCCCCGAGGTTGTATGGACACTTATGGTTCTGCAGCAGACAACGGTGGAGTAGATGGCTGTAAATGCACTACTCCCATCTAAGACTTGGGGCACAACAGCAATTGTATAGGGAGCCGGGACTCAGGAGGAGGGAGTCCCCGAAGCAGGCTACAGCTGTCTGCCGTACAAGTAGGTTCTTGGGAACATCTGACAGGAGGAACTCCAGCGTACCACGGTACTGGAGATCTTCACACTTCAAGGCGCTATAGAGGAGACGTTCAGGAAAAGCACATAAGTTGGCGGAGTGTGGAGGGGAGCTTTCCATCTTGCCTGAGGTTGACTGGGTCCCTGACCTGGAGAACACGGCACAGAAGCGGGCACTACTGACTGTGAGTAAAGCCTTGGAACTACATGCCCTGGTGTCCTCCATTCCTTCCTGCGTCCGTCTGCCTGACACTGCTACATCCCCTGCGCCGGACACTACACCATCAAAGTGTCCCCACATCTACACTGCCCTGGGACAACAGCCCTGCCTGTGGAGGGCTATACCATCATTGCTGCATCACACCATCTGTCCCAGAGGATCTCTTTGCAGCGTCGGCTTAACACCTCCCTTGCCGAACACCACAGGTGGCGTCACAAACTATTCCATTCCATTACACATCCCCGCCATTGACTTGGGCGCCCAGGGCCACCGCTGCTGTGACACATCCCACTGACACCGGCCCGGTACCCCACGGCCCTGGGAGGGCGACCCACTAAGTCCCTATACACACTCATAATATCAGAGGGAGGGGATCTTAATGAGTCATTCGCAGGTTCATGCAACCATCATCATTCACACAGTAGCAACTAGAGACTATACTAGCGCATGGCTGAGCGGCCATGCGAACCTTTTATAGCCAGGACTTTCCGGAAGCTTCCAGATCCCTGAGATGGACCAATCAGATCTGGAGAAGGATCTGGACATGTGGCTCCCGTTCTGCAATGGGAGATTGTCTCGTGAGCATGCTCAGTGGAGCGACAGAAGGACTTAGCCTCTGGAGCGATTTGCTGCTGAGCAGACTGCATTGCCATTGCTGACCCAAAGGTGGCAGCAATAGCCAGCCCCACAGAGCAGGTCTGGGCAGAGTGTCTGGGAAGCTGGGATTGCTGAGCAATCTCCTCTGCGGTCGGTCGGTCGAAAGACAATGGGAGACTGCAGAATGTGAGGCTCTGGATTCCTGTAGAACCGCAGCAGGAACGCGACACCTAACATTACCCCCCCAGGGCCCCCTTCCCCTTGAGCCTTCCAATCCACCAAATAAAGTTTTTTGCCACGTACCACCTTGTGTCCCACAGAGGCATAGGCCTCAGGCTCGTCCGAAGACAAGTCTGACTCCGCAGATGACTCGGAAAACAGGGACATGTGAACAGGTTTGAGAAGGGACACGTGGAAGGCGTCACGGATGGCTAAGTCGCCAGGAGAAGTTGGAGCGGGGCACCGATGTGTGTCGACGGGCGTCTTCACTCACTTTAGAGGATAGAGTGACATGCGGGGTGCGACCCAGACTGTCGCGAACCTCCATTGCCCGGTCTGCCACCGGCAAGGGATACAGTAACCCAGCCAGCCTCTGTTTAGAGGAGCTGCTCCGAGCATAAGAGGCGTATGCCTGAATGTATTTTTTAGCGTCCCGAGCCCTGTGCGGCCACCAATAAGAGCTTGCCAGGAGTTTTGTGGTCTGCTTGTAGCCAAAGTGACCATCCACCCTGGACGCGTGTGCCCACGTGAGAACCTTGGACCGTAGATGAGGCGGGACAAAGGTCTTGCCTGGCAGCAGTGACTCGAGGACGACCGGAGCCACGGTCTTCAGATTCCCAGTAGGTGGCGCGGAAAGATCTGCAGGCACCTCCGCAGAGGCTACTTGGACGACTCCCCCCATGCACTTTCCCACACAGTCTTTGCTCCATTCTATTATTCTCCCCGAGGAGAACTCTATATGAGGGGAATGGCAACAGAGCCAGGGAACCCCGAGGAGCACCTGATCGATGCCCTCTGGCATAATGAGCAGGGACACCGTCTCCCGATGAAAAGGTGGAATTGAGAGCTTAAAGGGGTGCTGTTTGGTGGGTAATCTGGGATGATAAGGTCGACCCGTTTACCACCCTGATGGGTACTGAGTGAGGAAGTGGTACCAACGGGATAGCGTGCTGTTGGGCGAAGAACGAGGACATAAAGTTCCCTTCTGCCCCGGAATCCACTGTGACCTGTACCTCCCAGGAGGAATCACCGCTATCTAACATCCCTTGGAGCGCTGGATTGGGGGAGACGGTCTCCATAGCGAATAGACCCTCACCAATTACCAGTGGACGTGGTCGTTTTTTCGGCCGCTGCGAACACCTGTTAGCCACGTGACCAGACTGTCGACACTGGTAACAGCGTGTGGAGCGTTGTGCCGGCCGTGTCTTGAGACCGGCGTGGGACACCTCCATGGGCTCTGGAGGTAAACTCTCTTGCTCAAGAGGTTCTAGAGGTTCAAAGAGGTTGGGAGCCAAGCTAATCTTCCGTCTGGATTGAGCACGCTCCAGCCCGCGCTCCGAAAAACGGAGATCGATGCGGGTGGAAATAGCAATCAGCTCTTCCAGACTTATGGGAACCTCCCTGGTAGATAGAGCATCCTTAACATGCTCCGCCAAACCTCTCCAGAACACAGGGATGAGGGTTTTATCAGGCCATTCCAGCTCGGAAGCCAGTGTCCGGAAACGGACGGCGTACTGGCTGACCGAGAGGGATCCCTGTGTTAATGCTAGTAACTGGAGAGAGGTGTCGTGAGTGACCCGTGGCCCCAAAAAGACCTGCTTCAGAGATGTTAGGAACTGAGCAGTGGTCCGAATCACAGGGTCACCACGCTCCCACAGTGGCGTGGCCCACTCCAACGCCCTGCCCGACAGAAGGGAAACGATAAACCCCACCTTAGCCCGCTCTGTAGGGAATCACGCGGCCAGTAACAAGCTGGATAGAGCACTGGCTCACGAAACCCCTGCAGGAGGCAGTGTCACCAGAAAATTTATCAGGCAACGGGAGGCGGCAAACTGTCGGTGCAGACGTGGACACATGCGAGACAGCCTCTGCGACTGACTGCACAGCAGCCTCAGTAACCTTCACAGCTGAGGCGGAACTCTCGAGAGTCGCCAACCTGCCCTCCAGCTGCCGAATGTACTGCAATAGCTGCTGCTGGTCCGCCATTACTAGCCAGACCCTGGCGCTAGTATAATGTTAGGGACGGCGGAACGCACTAAATATAAAATAACGTAAAGTGCGTTTGCCACCCGGGGTCCACCGTGCAGAAGGTGTTAACACTGCTGCTAGCTGATGCCGGACGTACGATATGGCGGTATAGCGCACGTAGGTTGAACGTCACCCAGGTGCGCTGAGCGATTTCTGTTTTACTCACAGAGATGCCTTAAGTGCAAAACACAAAAGGGCTGAGCCTGTCAGTGTCACAGGTCTCAGAGGTGTGCACGCACGGTATATGGTCACAGGAGCTGGGCCCTTGGCAGAGGATCAGCATCCGTCTAGACCTTCCGTGTATGCGGCGTCGCAACTGCGGACGCCAAAAGGAGCTGCAGACTGCAGCGCAGCGACAGACACTGCCGCTAGTCGACAATGCCCAAGAGGGGGCGCACTGTCGGACGCTAGTACTGTGTGGATACTTATTGTGGCTATAGCTTGCCACTGGCTGGCGCTGACTCTAAAGCTAAGTCCCTATACACACTCGTAATATCAGAGGGAGGGGATCTTAATGAGTCATTCGCAGGTTCATGCATCCATCATCATTCACATAGTAGCAGAGTGGCCATGCAAACTTTTTATAGCCAGGACCTTCCGGAAGCTTCCAGATCCCTGAAATGGACCAATCAGATCTGGAGAAGGATCTGGACATGTGGCTCCCGATCTCCAATGGGAGATCGTCTCGTGAGCATACTCAGTGGAGCGACAGAAGGACAGCCTCTGGAGCGATTTGCTGCTGAGCAGCCTGCATTGCCATTGCTGACCCAAAGGTGGCAGCAATAGCCAGCCCCACAGAGCAGGTCTGGGCAGAGCCTCTGGGAAGCCGGGATTGCTGAGCAATCTTCTCTGCGGTCGAAAGACAATGGGATACCGCAGAATGTGAGGTTCTGGATTCCTGTTGAACCACTGCAGGAACCCAACACCTAACAGTAATGATGTGGCTGGGCTGTGTGTTCTGTACGCACAGGACCTGTGAGAGGGGAGGAGTCAGGGTTCACATGATCAGGGGCCTCTGTGTCTGCACTCTGCAGGACTCTGCTGTGCTGGTTGTCTTGGTGCTGGATGAGGTAAAGTTTCTGTGTGGGGTCAGGAGTGCTTTACAGGGTGGATGTAGCAGAGCTGTGTGTGTACAGAGCAGAGCCGTGTGTGTATGAAGTGTACAGAGCGAAGCCACATGTGTACAGAGCGGAGCTGCGCGTGTGTGTGTGGGGCGTACGGAGTGGAATCACGTGTGTATGGAGCCGCGTCATGTGTGTATGAGGTGTACAGAGCGGAGCTGCACATGTATGAGGTGTACAGAGCACAGTTGTGTGTGTACTTGGTGTATGTAGCGGAGCCATATGTGTATGGGATGTACAGAGTGGAGCCAAGTGTGTACAAGGCATACAAAGCAGGCTTTTCCCAAAGGACACAGGAGTACATGGCGGAGCACTTTAAAACTTGCACATGACAGTCCACCAGAAGTGATGTACTGGAAATTAGGTAAATTCATGAGGAGATTGTGACAGAACCAGGAATGCTTCGGATCCATCACCATGTCCTCCTCCGACAGTGCGGACAGCAGGATCGCCTTGGAATTGGGGATGTTGGCCATGTGAGTGGATCATGATATGTCCTGCACCGGGAGGGTCAGGTGGGCGTTACAATGGGAGCTGGGCTGCTATAGAATCTTTCTTTCTCATTCTATGTTCTGTCTTTCCCTCTATTTTTCTTTCTCCCTCTCTGGTCTTTCGTTCTCTAATCTTTCTTTTTTTCTTTCTCTCTCACTGTTCTTTCTTTCTTTTTCTTTCCTCTTTCTTTCTTTACTTCTTTCTCTCTCTCTGTTCTTTCTCTGTCTCTGTGTTATTTCTTTCTTTCCCCTCTTTCTTTCTCTCTCTGTTCTTGCTTTCTTTCCCCTCTTTCTCTCTGTTCTTTCTTTCCCCTTTCTCTCTCCCTGTTCTTTCTTTCTTCCCCTCTCTCTTTCTCTCTGTTCTTACTTTTGCTCTGTTCTTTCTTCCCCTCTTTCTTTCTGTTCTTTCTTCTTTCTCTCTCTGTCCTTTCTTCTCTTGCTGTTCTTCCTCTCTCTGTTCTTTCTTTCTCTCGCTCTCCTTTCTCTGTTTTCTTTTTTCTCTCTTTCTTTTCTCAGTACCTGTCAGTGTGCCTATAGTACCAGCCACTGTGCCCATAATGCCAGCCACTGTGCCCTCTTTACCAGTCAGTGTATTCAGCAGTGCTAAATGGGTGCAGTTGGGCATGGACATGAGTGTGAATAGTTGTGAAATGGGTGTGGTCAGGGGCGTGGCCTAAATTTTGCCACGGCTCGCTGTGCGCGCCGCATTATTTTTCCCTCTTTTCCTTCTTCAAAAGTTGGGAGGTATGCAATAAGAAATGTTCACTAGTTGCATGCTCCTGGCCAAATGGATACTGATTAGTGTGCAATAAAGAAATCACACCAGAGACACAGGCGGATGTAACCTCTCTTCGATCAATCTATGGCACAACTCCAAGAGCTTTATTAATCCAAACATAGGTTTATATATCCCCTGTAAGGGGGCTCTAAAATGGGAGTGATCGGATGTATTCCATTGGTTAGTGGGTTGGGCAGTGAGCTAGTCCGTGGGCGGATCCATAAGGTAATCTGGCTGGGTTGGTCCATGAGGTCATCAGAGTGGGCTTCATCGTGGTCGGATCCATGAGGTCATCAGAGTGGGCGTCATCTTGGATACCAGCACATGGTGTGTGGTGAAACAGGAAATGGCAGCTATCTTTAGTGTCCCACTTTGATCTGAAAAAGCTCATGTAAGGTGAAATAATACACTTTATGGGTAGTTCTCAATCTCTTATGTCGAGGTTATTTAAGTATTTGATCTTAAGGCTCTCCTCAACATATGTATGCATGGTATATGCCTGTATGAATGTATGATGGTATATGTGTAGATATATGCCTGTATGTGTAAACATGCATGGAATATGTGTATGACTGTATGTATATGCATTGTGACACTTCGACTATCTGTGGACGGGGAATACTCACTTGGCCAGTCGTTGAGGCATACGCTGGGACACTCAGGGTTAAAACAAAAGTCCAATCGATTTATTAATACTGAGCATAAACCGAATCTCAGGTACTTGGTAACTTGCAGCACCCCGTGCACTGTTCGGCTCTACAGTACCCATGGACCTCACTGAGTCTTGGTGTACCTAACACGGATTAGTGTCCATTAACTGTCCACAGGTTCCTCGATACCTCTTATCCTCAGAGGCATCCTCTCCCGAGGTATACCACAGGTTTTCTCTCTCTGGCACAGCCTAGCCAGCACTGCCCGTGCACAAACACACAGACTCCATCTTGGGTCTTCAGACACACCCCCTTGGGTGGGGTATGTAGGTGTCTGGATCCACCCATCTCTCCAAGTCACCTGGAAGCCTTCCCAATGTATATTAACCTTCAGCAGTACATCTGCTGAGCAAAACAAGCCCAGGCTTCCATCACAGGGCCACCCACCTCTGTGATACATACCGCCCATTAACCACATGGACACTCGCCATACCACATACCTCCCCACTCTGCCTAAGGCTCCGAGGCTTGGCACTTGCTATTACCCGACCAGAAACCCATCTCAGTCGCCTCTGAAAGTCACACCGTCTGTCAAAATCGGGCCGAATCACTGAACCCTTTTGGAACTATCCGTCGTCCGACTCCTTCACCTCCTCTGATAGTGTTGCCCCTTTGTTGGACCACCCCCATCCCTGGCGGTCAGTACAGTGTGGTGATTCCCTGACACCTATACCTTCTGTCTGGTCTGACCCTTTGTCACCACGTCTGCTACAGGGGTTTCCTGCCTAGGTCACGCATCACTGAACTCACAGAAGAGTCACTACTTCTAACTCTTCCTTGTCCTCTTCCATCAGGCCACTTTCGGTTGTCTCTCTATTGACAGTTTCTCCTTTTGTCTTTATTACCCAGAGAGGAGTCGTTCCATTTATCTTCCGGTTGAGTACTTCAAGCCTTTAAAGAAACCCTCGTCTCTCAATACCTCGAGTTGAAAATGGCCGCCATCTTCTTCGTCTTTCCTGCAGCTGTTTATTAATTTGCAGTCTCTCAAGTGTCAGCTGCTCTACCACTCTTAGGTACGCCATGCGATGTTCCAGGAGCATTCGGATATTCTCAAGGCTCTAGATTGATCCGACAAGGAAGAATGGAACCATCCCACCTTCACCAGCTACCTGGGCTTCATCATCAGCCGGAATCCTCACTCTAGCCACAGCAGACTTATCTACGATATAAGCACCTCTATATTTTCCAATATGGCCTTGTTCACTGATTGACACGTTGACAAGTGACCTCTGAGCTCAGAGACTTCCTTCTCCAGCTCATCAACTCTGTACTCAGCCACTTGTCTCAGGTCCTTTTCTCGCTCGACATGGTCTCTTATTGTCTCTTTAACCATCTCCACTTCGTGAGCCTGTTCCCTTTTGGCTAGCACGTGTCGGACCATAAATTCATTAATTAAAGTTTCAGATGGGGCAGCTTGCCAACCCACTCTCTGCTGCTTCAGAGTTCAACCTATTTCTTCATCTGCAGGTTAAGATTTTTGTGGGTCTTCCCTCCATTACCATCAACCACCCCTAGGGCCTCAACAGGGCTCTCTGAAGAGTCAATGTTCTCGCTCCCAGACTCCATCTCTCCACCCTCGGGTTCTCTGGAGTTCTCACCCCCTACTGTCCTGTTGTCACACGCCTCAGTATAGTTCCCTTCCTCTTCCAGAATTTTGGCACAGTTGTCATTTTCCACCACCTCTGAGGCAAATGAACCACCAGTCCACTCTCCATAACCTTTGTGGGTTTTCACTCCACCTGCACTCTCTGGGATTTCTCCTACCACGATCTTTGCTGAGGCATCTCCACCATCACAATATGTCAGTTTAATTTTCAGCACATCAACTGTTACCTCTGTGCTGGGGTTTGTCAGCGGCAATGTGACCTCTTTATCTAGGACATTAAGTTTGTTTGCACCTGACCCCGTCTCTTCTTCAGAGTGTTCAGCCTGACCTGCCTTTCTGCAGCCGCCATGTCCCTGGCGACCAGGGGAACCCTTGCCATTTTTACTCGAGTCCACCTTGCCGCACTCTCTTCAGACATTTCCCTCTCCTCCCTCAGTTCCCAAAACCATTTAAAGTCCCGGCCTTTTACAATAGGGAACGGCAAGTCCAGGACTACAGGGACGTCATGGCTGGTAATAATCGTGGGTGTCTCAATCTTTATTTTTTTATATAGCGCTAACATATTCCGCAGCGCTTTACAGTTTGCACACATCATCACTGTCCCCGATGGGGCTCACAATCTAAATTCCCTATTAGTATGTCTTTAGAATGATTACTCTGGACACTAGATAATTCCTAGGGACCCCATGGATGCTGTGGACTTCCATCTTCCTTTTGGGAATCAGATAGATTCCCGTCTACACCACCACACTTCCTCCTCCAGCCTCTGTCTTCCCCCCTCAAGCCCCTGACGCCCCCCCCTCCAGCCTCCTTCCTAATTTAGAGCTTTTGTTTTTTTTATCAGCATAAATTGTCATTTAAGAAACGATTGTCCATTCAAGAAGAGATTTGTGTTGGCAGATTATCCTAGGAAAGCGTGTTAAATGATAATAATCGTGCTGCCCATCTCACCCGACGAGCAAGCAGCACCCTTGTTCGTTGGGTGAATTGACCTTTTAAGGGAGCCCGACGTACTCACTAAATTGTCCCTATCCCTAAGTTTTTTTGGATGCAGATTGCTCTCACACGAGTGTTTTTTTGATTTGGAAAAGAAAGAAATGAGGATGGAGAATCAAAACTTTAAGGCTAAAAAATATACTCACACATATATACACCAACTGTATAGACACACATATAAATATTTATGGTGTATACATTAGGCTATAAGACCTGGAGACTGTTATTACACATGCTGCCACTAGGTTTATTTTCTTTTCTTTAAAAAAAAACAAACAAAAAAAAAACTGTCGCTGTCAGGAGTGGGATTCGAACCCACGCCTCCACGTGGTGACTGCAGACGCTGAACACGCTCCCTGGTGCACAACAGCTTGCACCTTCAGGGACCAGTACTGCTGCTGTCAAGGAGTGGGATTTGAACCCACGCCTCCACATGTGGTGACTGCAGACGGTTAACACGCTCCCTGGTGCGCAACAGCTTGCACCTCCAGGGACCAGTACTGCTGCTGTCAGGAGTGGGATTCGAACCCACGCCTCCACGGGAGACTGTTATTACACATGCTGCCACTAGGTTTATTTTCTTTTCTTTAAAAAAAAAAAAAAAAAAAAAAAACTGTCGCTGTCAGGAGTGGGATTCGAACCCACGCCTCCACGTGGTGACTGCAGACGCTGAACACGCTCCCTGGTGCACAACAGCTTGCACCTCCAGGGACCAGTACTGCTGCTGTCAAGGAGTGGGATTTGAACCCACGCCTCCACATGTGGTGACTGCAGACGCTTAACACGCTCCCTGGTGCACAACAGCTTGCACCTCCAGGGACCAGTACTGCTGCTGTCAGGAGTGGGATTCGAACCCACGCCTCCACGGGAGACTGCAACCTGAACACAGTGCCTTAGACCACTAGGCCATCCTGACTGCTGACATTGACATGCTCCCTGGTGACACAAGAGTTTGCACCACCAGGGACTTCAGTACAGATCTGCTGTCCAAATCAGACATTGGGGCCCCTGGTGGGACTTCTGGCAAAGCCAGAGGGGACATTGGGATGTCATTTGAAAGCTAATTACCAGACTGAGGTGAGGGAGCAGTTCTTGGGGCTGTGTGGTGCTCTGTTGGGCATTTGTGCACCCTCAAGCCTGCACCACAAGGACCACTTTTATCCATGGACAGCCAGGCTCTGACCCCCTGAATTCAAATTCCATTTGGAGCAGGGGGACAAGTGATGTTGCTGTATGTAGGTGGCCTCCTGGATGATGTTCCTGCCAAGCTTGATTTGCCTGACCCCTTCTGCAGAGTAGTTAAGGGGATTGAGAACCCCCAAGACTGCCCCAGACTGAAAATGTCTTTTCAAATCTGCTGTCCAAATCAGACATTGGGGCCTCTGGTAAAGCCAGAGGGGACATTGGGATGTCATTTGAAAGCTAATTACCAGCTTCTTTTTCATTACTTTAGTTCTGCAGACAGATGGTAAACGCCATTGTCTGTAAAGACCCCGTTACACACTGCGATATCGCTATCAATATTTTTGAACCCCTCTCCATAATCTTTGAAAATTCTTGGAGAACAGGAGAAGTGCCAGAAGACTGGAGAAGAGCAAATGTTGTTCCTATCTTCAAAAAGGGGAAGAAGGTGGACCCAGGCAACTATAGGCCGGTGAGTCTGACTTCTATACCAGGAAAGATCTTTGAACAAATTATTAAACATGTATGTCAATACCTGGATAAGAATGAAGTGATTAAACAGAGTCAGCATGGGTTTCTAACTAATAAGTCATGTCAGACTAACTTAATTTCCTTCTATGACGGTATCACTGATTGGGTGGATCAAGGAAATGCTGTAGATATAGTATATCTTGACTTCAGCAAAGCATTTGACAAAGTCTCTCATACAATCCTTATTGAAAAAATGACTAAGTATGGAATGGACAAGGCAACTGTTAGGTGGATTCATAACTGGCTTAGTGATCGGACCCAAAGAGTGGTCGTAAATGGCTGCACATCCAGTTGGAAGAATGTCTCAAGTGGGGTACCACAGGGCTCTGTCCTGGGCCCTGTATTGTTCAACATCTTTATCAACGATTTAGATGAAGGAATTGAGGGTAAACTGATTAAATTTGCTGATGACACAAAGCTAGGAGGGATAGCTAATACTAGAGAAGAGAGAGAGAGGATTCAAAAAGATTTAAATAAACTGGAGAAGTGGGCAGCAACTAACAGAATGGTTTTTAACAGGGAGAAATGCAAAGTACTACATCTGGGCAATAAAAATGAAAAAAGCATATATAGAATGGGAGGAATAGGGCTAAGTGACAGCACATGTGAAAAAGACTTGGGTATACTAATAGATCACAGACTGAATATGAGTCAACAGTGTGATGCAGCAGCAAAAAAGGCAAATGCAATTCTAGGATGTATTAACAGAAGCATACAGTCTAGATCACGTGAAGTCATTATTTCCCTCTACTCCTCTTTGGTCAGACCTCATCTGGAATATTGTGTCCAGTTTTGGGCACCACATTTTAAAAAAGACATCAACAAACTGGAGCAAGTTCAGAAAAGAGCGACCAGAATGGTGACCGGTCTGCAAACCCTGTCTTATGAGGAAAGGTTGCAGGATTTGGGAATGTTTAGTTTGCAAAAGAGAAGACTGAGAGGAGACTTAATAGCTGTCTACAAATATCTAAAGGGCTGTCACATTGTAGAAGGATCAACTTTATTCTCATTTGCACAAGGAAAGACTAGAAGCAATGGGATGAAACTGAATGGGAAGAGACACATTAGATATTAGAAAAAACTTTTTGACAGTTAGAGTGATCAATGAGTGGAACAGGCTGCCACGAGAAGTGGTGAGTTCTCCTTCAATGGAAGTCTTCAAACAGAGGCTGGACAGACATCTGACTGGGATGATTTAGCGAATCCTGCTTTGAGCAGGGGGTTGGACCAGATGGCCCAGGAGGTCCCTTCCAACTCTACGATTCTATGATTCTATATTGCTGTAAAGTCACCGATTTTGTGACGTTGCAGCGATATTGCTAGCGATATCCCTGCATGTGATACTTACCTCCGACCGGCTCCCCCGCTGGTTATCACTGATCGCGCGAGAAGCTCCTGGTCCATTCCTCGTCGGCCACTTCCTGCTGGGCTTCCTGTGGCGCCCAGGGCGGGAGGACGCAGGATCGCCGCGTCTGACAGGTAAGTAGCGATCCCCGTCCCCAGCAATGTCGCTGGTGAGATCTGCCTGTGTAGCAGCTCACTAGCGACCACCTAGCGATGCACCAGCGATCCTGACCGCGTCATATCGCTAGTCGGGATCGCTGGTGCATCGCTAGGTGTAACGGTACCCTAAGTGTTACAATGAGTCACTTCTAACTGGCTAGATAGAAAAGTTGCAGACTCTGTAAACTCAGGATAAATTACCGTATTTTTCGGACTATAAGATGCAACGGACCATAAGAACACCCCAATTTTCAGTAGGAAAATAGGGGGAAAAAAAATAATGTGTCAAATGGGGGTCCGTCTTACAGTCCGAATTCAGCTTACCTGGGAAGGGATCTGGCACAGGTGAAGTAGTCACAGGGGTCATTCAGTGGTCCAGGCTCGTGCGGTGGCGGCTCTGTGCTAGGGCAGGTTGGTTGTGCTGGGGCAGCTGCGCTGGGGGAGAGGCAGCTGCGCTGAGGCAGGGGCAGCAGCAGCGCTGGGGCAGGGGCAGCAGCAGCGCTGGGGCAGGGGCAGCAGCAGCGCTGAGGCAGGGGCAGCAGCAGCGCTGAGGCAGGGGCAGCAGCAGCGCTGAGGCAGGGGCAGCAGCAGCGCTGAGGCAGGGGCAGCAGCAGCGCTGAGGCAGGGGCAGCAGCAGCGCTGAGGCAGGGGCAGCAGCAGCGCTGAGGCAGGGGCAGCAGCAGCGCTGAGGCAGGGGCAGCAGCAGCGCTGAGGCAGGGGCAGCAGCAGCGCTGAGGCAGGGGCAGCAGCAGCGCTGGGGCAGGGGCAGCAGCAGCGCTGGGGCAGGGGCAGCAGCAGCGCTGGGGCAGGGGCAGCAGCAGCGCTGGGGCAGGGGCAGCAGCAGCGCTGGGGCAGGGGCAGCAGCAGCGCTGGGGCAGGGGCAGCAGCAGCGCTGGGGCAGGGGCAGCAGCAGCGCTGGGGCAGGGGCAGCTGTGCTGGGGCAGGGGCAGCTGTGGTGGTGGCAGCGGGCGGCGCTCTGCGGTGCGGTGGTGGCAGCGGGCTGTGCTCCGGTACAGGGACGGCGGCTCCGCCGCGATTTCTTCGCAGCCCGGAGGCCCCCGCACTTCCCTTGCTGGCCGCCGCCATGTTGCAGTGGCCTCCGGGAGCATGGACGCCGGAAAGAATCTGCCGCAGACCTCAAAATTTGAAATCTCATTTTCAAAAGTGAGAGCCGGCTAATGGTGCCAAAAATGAGAGCAATAGCTTTAACAACCGGTTCCACCGAACCGGGGAGAACCCGCTGAATCCCACCCCTGGCTGCGCCCCGAGGGCTCATAGTGCTGCGCTGTGTGGAGTGGGATTCGAACCCACGCCTCCACGTGGTGACTGCAGACGCTGAACACGCTCCCTGGTGCACAACAGCTTGCACCTCCAGGGACCAGTACTGCTGCTGTCAGGAGTGGGATTCGAACCCACGCCTCTACGGGAGACTGCCCCGAGGGCTCATAGTGCTGCGCTGTGTGGTGCGGGGTGGGCAGGGTCAGCGCTGCGCCCCCAGGGCTCATAGTGCTCCGCTGTGTGGTGCGGGGTGGGTGGGGTCAGCGCTGCGCCCCCAGGGCTTATAGCGCTGCGCTGTGCGGCGTGGGCGGGGTCAGCGCTGCACCCCCAGGGCTCATAGTGCTCCGCTGTGTGGTGCGGGGTCATCTCCCATCTCCTCCCTGGCTCTGTGCTGCTGTGTAAGATCGCTTAGTGGTGGGGGAGGGGCGGCAGTGACTGGCCGGTGGGCAGGGTCACTGTGCTATGGGAACCAAGATCCGGCCTGCATAGAAGGTGGAAGAGGGAGGAGTCGTGTGACACGCCGAACTGCCTGTGACTCATCCCCTGGCTCGGGGTGCGGAGTCAGCGCCGTGCAGCACACAAACAGTCTCTCCCTGGCTTGCAGTACAGTGAGGCTGGGGGATGGGCGGCCGGGCTCTGTGTCACGTGGCTCCGAGCCCACCCCCTGCTTTCTCGGTCTAACTGCAGCAACAATGACGTCACCTGAGCGCCAGATTTGAACCTTGGAGCTGCCGGCCGGTAACTGTATGCCTGTATGGGGTCAGCTGTGGGGGGAGGCAGGGGGTCCCTGCAGAGTGTATGGGGTCAGCTGTGGGGGGCACTACGGGGGAGACAGGGGGTCCCTGCAGAGTGTATGGGGTCAGCTGTGGGGGGCACTGCGTGGGAGACAGGGGGTCCCTGCAGAGTGTTTGGGGTCAGCTGTGGGGGGCACTGCGTGGGAGACAGGTGGTCCCTGCAGGGGGAGGTGAGGACAGTGTATGGGCACAGCTGTGGGGGGCATGGCGGGGTACAGGCGTTCCCTGTGGGGTAGGGGAGGGTTAGGGGGGCTGTGTTGTCACTCTGCTGTGAACACTAATTATGAATGCAATATTTCCCTTATTAATTATTGTTTTTTTATTTCTCTGTCTCTCAGTAGGTAACACTTGGGGCAGTCGCCCGCTCTCTGTGTCTCTGCTGGCAATATACGCTCGTAGAAAAAGGGGTTAATGTACCAGTACAATTCATAGGACTTAATTTTTATTCTATGTCAAAATTCAATAATTTCCTTTTCCCTTTTTTTTCCAATAGGTAACAAGGCATCGTGGACACTAAACTGGCTCAAGAACTGGCGGGACAAGGACACCAAGTTTGCCTAATGGACGACATCGCTATGGAGGAACACAGCTCTCCGGCCACCATCATCATGTGGAGCAGCTAAGCCTCTTCATCCTCGGTTTGGGTAAGTGACAATCCATGTATGTATGGTCTAAGGAGCGGTCATGGCACATGTACATACATGTATGTGTAAACATGTATATACAGTCAGCTGTCATGGCACTCGGGAAGTCACACCAGGGGGCTGTGTGGCCCTGTAGGCCTCTACACCACCACACAGCCTCCCGCAACCCGCTCTACAGCACCACACAGCCTCCCGCAGCCCCGTCTACACCACCACACTTCCTCCTCCAGCCTCTGTCTCCCCCCTCCAGTCCCTGACGCCCCCCC
This sequence comes from Dendrobates tinctorius, assembly GCF_039654945.1. Classification (NCBI taxonomy): domain Eukaryota; kingdom Metazoa; phylum Chordata; class Amphibia; order Anura; family Dendrobatidae; genus Dendrobates; species Dendrobates tinctorius. The sequence continues at coordinate 1,774,493 of NW_027361787.1, read as the reverse complement.
CTCCAGCCTCCTTCCTAATTTAGAGCTTTTGGTTTTTTTTATCAGCATAAATTGTCATTTAAGAAACGATTGTCCATTCAAGAAGAGATTTGTGTTGGCAGATTATCCTAGGAAAGCGTGTTAGATGATAATAATCGTGCTGCCCATCTCACCCGACGAGCAAGCAGCAGCACCCTTGTTCGTTGGGTGAATTGACCTTTTAAGGGAGCCCGACGTACTCACTAAATTGTCCCTATCCCTAAGTTTTTTTGGATGCAGATTGCTCTCACACGAGTGTTTTTTTGATTTGGAAAAGAAAGAAATGAGGATGGAGAATCAAAACTTTAAGGCTAAAAAATATACTCACACATATATACACCAACTGTATAGACACACATATAAATATTTATGGTGTATACATTAGGCTATAAGACTTGGAGACTGTTATTACACATGCTGCCACTAGGTTTATTTTCTTTTCTTTAAAAAAATTAAAAAAAACTGTCGCTGTCAGGAGTGGGATTCGAACCCACGCCTCCACGTGGTGACTGCAGACGCTGAACACGCTCCCTGGTGCACAACAGCTTGCACCTCCAGGGACCAGTACTGCTGCTGTCAAGGAGTGGGATTTGAACCCACGCCTCCACATGTGGTGACTGCAGACGCTTAACACGCTCCCTGGTGCGCAACAGCTTGCACCTCCAGGGACCAGTACTGCTGCTGTCAGGAGTGGGATTCGAACCCACGCCTCCACGGGAGACTGCAACCTGAACACAGTGCCTTAGACCACTAGGCCATCCTGACTGCTGACATTGACATGCTCCCTGGTGACACAAGAGTTTGCACCACCAGGGACTTCAGTACAAATCTGCTGTGCAAATCAGACATTGGGGCCCCTGGTGGGACTTCTGGCAAAGCCAGAGGGGACATTGGGATGTCATTTGAAAGCTAATTACCAGACTGAGGTGAGGGAGCAGTTCTTGGGGCTGTGTGGTGCTCTGTTGGGCATTTGTGCACCCTCAAGCCTGCACCACAAGGACCACTTTTATCCATGGACAGCCAGGCTCTGACCCCCTGAATTCAAATTCCATTTGAATTCAAATACAACACAAAAAACACAAAAAGTTGTGCATACAACTTATACCACAATGAACAGATTACTAATAAAACAATCCACCAGGAGTTAACAGTGGACATGTGGAGCTTTCATGTAGCCTCACTGTGCCCAGTAACATTGGCTGGTCACCCTACATGAGAAAAAATTGTAATATTCCAATATTCAAAACTCTGTCCATGTCTAATTTCTTTGTAACAAGTCATCAGATGATCGTAGATAAAGGCATTTTATTCAACTTTTCACAAAGTTAACAGAGAGGCTGTAAAAACATCAAGAGACATTGTTTGGCTTAAAAAAAAAAAAAAAAATTTAAACTGATGAATCAGCTGGTAAGTGTTTTTGGATGTACAGTGGTCAGATGGATTTGAGAAGGACGTTCTCTCGGCAGACGGGTGCCTGTTATACCCTATAGAATATATTCAGTGTACACGTCCTGGTGTGAAAAGAACCTAATATATATATATATTTTTTTTTTACTCCAAAAACAGAAAAAAAAACAGAGTGAAGGCAATCAGTTTCCACCAGACACAAACAAACCTAAGTTTGCTTCGGCCAGAAATCACTCGAAATAAAAGGGTTTCCAGGACCTTCAGGCCCCTGAAGCTTAAAACTAGCGGAGAGACTGGGGGGGGGTGAAAACTAAATTATATATATACACACCACCTGCCCAGACTGGACTGATGACGACCCGACCAGAACCCGTGTGAGGCCTAGTCGGCCCCGGTAACTGAAAAGGCGACTACTGTTATGCTTTTAATTTTTTCCCAGTCATATAAAAGAATTTTAAAAAAAATGGCCGGAGAGTTGCTATATGGCGCAAGTTCCCACCCAAAAAAAGTTTCTAACACATTCAGTTACAAATGTGTAATTTTCCTACATCTGAGGGGGAAAAGGCCACCATGGAGGTGTGTGTAAGAAGGTATGGCCGCTCCCAGGGTCCTCCATCACATACAGAGGCCTAGAGACATCACCGGCCTCACACGGCCCCGAACTACGCGCACAGACTGAAGAAGAAGGGGCTCCGCCATTACCTGAGGAGATTGTGCGCCTCCATGCTGCGGTTCTGGAGCACACCACGGCCACACGGAGCGGGGTGGACGGCATTATGGTATCAGGCCGCCGAGATCTCCCCCTCACGAAAACCTCCTGACTCGGCGGAGACACGGTGAGGAGGACCGCAGCCGCTGCTACAGATGGCGGCACTTCCGCCTGTGCTCCGCCACCACAGGAACTAAAATGGCGGCCGGGCGGGGAAGTGACGTGTGGTGAGGAGACGTGGGAGGCCGGACTGAGTCATGGAGGAGGCGACGGTGGTGTCGTAATGTTTGCTGTGGAGAGCGCGCAGCAGAGGAGCGGAGCTGTCAGCGGGGAAGAGCGCGGCACAACACAAAGCCCGGAGGAGGGAGCGGCGACACCCCGCAGAGGACAGAAGGGAGACGGTGTGTGGGGGGAGAGTGGGGGGAGCAGAGGCTGAGCATGGGGGGGAGCAGAGGCTGAGCATGGGGGGGAGCAGAGGCTGAGCATGGGGGGGGAGCAGAGGCTGAGCATGGGGGGGAGCAGAGGCTGAGCATGGGGGGGAGCAGAGGCTGAGCATGGGAGGGGGGGAGCAGAGGCTGAGCATGGGGGGGGGAGCAGAGGCTGAGCATGGGGGGGGAGCAGAGGCTGAGCATGGGGGGGGGAGCAGAGGCTGAGCATGGGGGGGGGGAGCAGAGGCTGAGCATGAGGAGGAGCAGAGGCTGAGCATGGGAGGGGGAGCAGAGGCTGAGCATGGGGGGGGGAGCAGAGGCTGAGCATGGGGGGGGGGGGGGAGCAGAGGCTGAGCATGGGGGGGGGGGAGCAGAGGCTGAGCATGGGGGGGGGGAGCAGAGGCTGAGCATGGGGGGAGCAGAGGCTGAGCATGGGGGGGAGCAGAGGCTGAGCATGGGGGGGGAGCAGAGGCTGAGCATGGGGGGGGGGGAGCAGAGGCTGAGCATGGGGGGGGGGGGGGAGCAGAGGCTGAGCATGGGGGGGGGGGGGGGAGCAGAGGCTGAGCATGGGGGGGAGCAGAGGCTGAGCATGGGGGGGAGCAGAGGCTGAGCATGGGGGGGGAGCAGAGGCTGAGCATGGGGGGGGAGCAGAGGCTGAGCATGGGGGGGGGAGCAGAGGCTGAGCATGGGGGGGGGAGCAGAGGCTGAGCATGGGGGGGGGAGCAGAGGCTGAGCATGGGGGGGAGCAGAGGCTGAGCATGGGGGGGGAGCAGAGGCTGAGCATGGGGGGGGAGCAGAGGCTGAGCATGGGGGGGGAGCAGAGGCTGAGCATGGGGGGGGGGAGCAGAGGCTGAGCATGGGGGGGGGAGCAGAGGCTGAGCATGGGGGGGGGGGGGAGCAGAGGCTGAGCATGGGGGGGGGGGGGGGGAGCAGAGGCTGAGCATGGGGGGGGGGGAGCAGAGGCTGAGCATGGGGGGGGAGCAGAGGCTGAGCATGGGGGGGGAGCAGAGGCTGAGCATGGGGGGGGGAGCAGAGGCTGAGCATGGGGGGGAGCAGCAGAGGCTGAGCATGGGGGGGGAGCAGAGGCTGAGCATGGGGGGGGGAGCAGAGGCTGAGCATGGGGGGGGAGCAGAGGATGGTGCTTGGGGGGCGGAGCTGGAGTGTGGTGGACGGGAGATAAAACACAACCTTAGTATGTAGGGCTGTGGAGTCGGAGCTCATTTTGGTGGAGTCGGAGTTGGTATAAAATGGACCGATTCCGACTCCTAAAATATATAATAAATTGGGTACAGTAGTTCAATGCAGAATGTGCTGAATATTTTTTCATAGGAATTTGGGAAAGTTATGAAATGTCCTATAAATGGCTGTTCTATTCCTGATCTAAGGCTACATTCACACACAGCGTTTTTGCTGCGTTTTTTGAGGATACGTTTTTCAGTTGCAAAAGCAGATCAGCTTTTTAAAAACTGCATCACCTGAAAGGTTTTTGAGCTCATAGATAATGTTTTCAATATCAGAGCAGATTTCTAATCTGCTTTTATTTATATATCTGTCTATCCATATCATATCTGTACCAAAAAGAATGAAAGCCGGATAGCACACAGACTAACACTCCTTTTTTTTAGCACCAGTCAGGTCCACCTCATAGCTGCCCAAAAGGACGCCCAGGACAGGCATTGCTCGTCTTCAGTAACATCAACTGATAGTTGGAATAAATATACTGCATTCACCACCACATCTTCTTAAGGTGCAGGCTTTATTTTCAAGTGTAGGGGTGTGCAGTATGAGGTTCTGCCCCCCCCAGGTTTGATCCTGGCTACGCCCATGATGTGGATGTAGCCTGAGGATCTAGGCTTTGTCTTAGCCGAGATAAGTCATAGTGTGTGTGTGTGTATATATATATATATATATATATATATATATATATATATATATACACACACACTACAGACCAAAGGTTTGGAAACACCTCAATCAAAGCATATTCTTTATTTTCATGACTATGGTTTAATAAGTGGGATTTCTTGCCTTATAAATGGGGTTGGGACCATCAGTTGTGCAGAAGTCTGGTGGATACACAGCTGATAGTCCTACTGAATAGACTATTAGAATTTGTATTATGGCAAGAAAAAAGCAGCTGAGTAAAGAAAAACGATTGGCCATTATTACTTTAAGAAATGAAGGTCAGTCAGTCCGAAAAATTGGGAAAACTTTGAAAGTGTCCCCACGTGCAGTGGCAAAAACCATCAAGCGCTACAAAGAAACTGGCTCACATGAGGACCGCTCCAGGAAAGGAAGACCAAGAGTCACCTCTGCTGCGGAGGATAAGTTCATCCGAGTCACCAGCCTCAGAAATCGCAGGTTAACAGCAGCTCAGATCAGAGACCAGGTCAATGCCACACAGAGTTCTAGCAGCAGACACATCTCTACAACAACTGCTAAGAGGAGACTTTGTGCAGCAGGCCTTCATGGTAAAATAGCTGCTAGGAAACCACTGCTAAGGACAGGCAACAAGCAGAAGAGACTTGTTTGGGCTAAAGAACTCAAGGAATGGACATTAGACCAGTGGAAATCTGTGCTTTGGTCTGATGAGTCCAAATTTGAGATCTTTGGTTCCAACCACCTTGTCTTTGTGCGACGCAGAAAAGGTGAACGGATGGACTCTACATACCTGGTTCCCACCGTGAAGCATGGAGGAGGAGGTGTGATGGTGTGGGGGTGCTTTACTGGTGACACTGTTGGGGATTTATTCAAAATTGAAGGCATACTGAACCAGCATGGCCACCACAGCATCTTGCAGCGGCATGCTATTCCATCCGGTTTGTGTTTAGCTGGACCATCATTTATTTTTCAACAGGACAATGACCTCAAACACACCTCCAGGCTGTGTAAGGGCTATTTGACCAAGAAGGAGAGTGATCGGGTGCTACGCCAGATGACCTGGCCTCCACAGTCACCAGACCTGAACCCAATCGAGATGGTTTGGGGTGAGCTGGACCGCAGAGTGAAGGCCAAAGGGCCAACAAGTGCTAAGCATCTCTGGGAACTCCTTCAAGACTGTTGGAAGTCCATTTCCAGTGACTACCTCTTGAAGCTCATCAATAGAATGCCAAGAGTGTGCAAAGCAGTAATCAAAGCAAAAGGTGGCTACTTTGAAGAACCTAGAATATAAGACACATTTTCAGTTGTTTCACACTTTTTTGTTAATTATATAATTCCACATGTGTTAATTCATAGCTTTGATGCCTTCAGAGTGAATCTACAATTTTCATAGTCATGAAAATAAAGCAAACTCTTTGAATGAGAAGGTGTGTCCAAACTTTGGTCTGTACAGCCATGGCTAAAAATTTTGAGAATGACACAAATAATAATTTTTACAAAGTCTACTGCTTCATTTTTTCTAATGGCAATTTGCATATACTCCAGAATGTTATAAAGAGTGATCAGCTTAACAGCAATTACTTGCAAAGTCAATATTTGCCTAGAAAATTAACTTTATCCCCCAAAATACATTTCAACATCATTGCAGCCCTGCCTTAAAAGGACCAGCTAACATCGTTTCAGTGATTGCTCCATTAACACAGGTGTGGGTGTTGATGAGGACAGGGCTGGAGATCAATCTGTCATGATTAAGTAAGAATGACACCACTGGACACTTTAAAAGGAGGCTGGTGCTTGGCATCATTGTTTCTCTTCTGTTAACCATGGTTATCTCTAAAGAAACACGTGCAGTCATCATTGCACTGCACAAAAATGGTCTAACAGGGAAGAGTATCGCAGCTAGAAAGAATGCACCTCAGTCAACAATCTATCGCATCATCAAGAACTTCAAGGAGAGAGGTTCCCTTGTTGCCAAAAAGGCTCCAGGGCGCCCAAGAAAGACCAGCAAGCGCCAGGACCGTCTCTTAAAAGTGCTTCAGCTGTGGGATCGGACTACCAGCAGTGCAGAGCTTGCTCAGGAATGGCAGCAGGCAGGTGTGAGTGCTTCTGCACACGCTGTGAGGCGGAGACTCTTGGAGCAAGGCCTGGTCTCAAGGAGGACAGCAAAGAAGCCACTTCTCTCCAGAAAAAACATCATGGACAGACTGATATTCTGCAAGAGGTACAGGGAGTGGACTGCTGAGGACTGGGGTAAAGTCATTTTCTCTGATGAATCCCCTTTTCGATTGTTTGGGACATCTGGAAAACAGCTTATTCGGAGAAGACCAGGTGAGCGCTACCACCAGTCTTGTCTCATGCCAACTGTCAAGCATCCTGAAACCAGGGCCGCCATCAGGGCATGACAGGCCTTACATGTGTATGGGGCCCGGTGATTAGGGGGGCCCGACCATGCTGGCAGCCCGATCCGCGCTGGGGCCCCCCTACATTTTATACAGGCTTCTGCAGCTATATTTTAAATTCAGACTCAGCGCCTGCCGGGCCCCTCGGGCAGGCCCCCACCCCCCCCCCCCGCACCATGGTCCAGCCAGCGCCGAAATCCCCCCCTGCACAATGGTCCAGCCACAGCTCCGCCCTCACCTGACATCACACACTGCTCTGCTCCTCCACTTCCTCATTCAGTCAGTGTGCCACGTGGGACTGGGAGAGGGAGGGAGCCTCGCCGCTGGAGCACAGCCAGATAACAAGGTAAGAAGAATTTTTTTATTTTTTTATTTTTTTGAGAGCGGCTATCCAGGGAGCCTGGGGCAGAATGCTGGACATGGGGCATAATGCTGGACACTGGGGGCAGAATGGACATGGGGCAGAATGCTGGACGCTGGGGACAGAATGCTGGACGCTGGTGGCAGAATGCTGGATATGAGGGCAGACTGTGAGACGGGGCAGAATGCTGGACATGGGGCAGAAGAATGCTGGACGCTGGGGCAGAATTCTGGACATGGGGCAGAATGCTCGAAGCTGGGGCAGAATGCTGGAGACTGAGGCAGAATGCTGGACATGGGGGCAGGCTGTGAGCTGGGGCAGAATGTTGGATACAGATACTGCACAGTACCACTCATCCTGTATATATATACACTGCACAGTACCACTCCTGTATACGTATAAACTGCACAGTACCACTCCTCCTGTATATATACACTGCACAGTACCACTCCTGTATATACTGCACAGTACCACTCCTATATATACACTGCACAGTACCCCTCCTCCTGTATATATACACTGCACAGTACCCCTCCTCCTGTATATATACACTGCACAGTATCACTCCTCCTGTATATATACACTGCACAGTACCCCTCCTGTATATATACCCTGCACAGCACCACTCCTATATATACACTGCACAGTACCCCTCCTCCTGCATATATGCACTGCACAGTACTACTGTCCTGTATATATACACTGCACAGTACCACTCCTGTTCTGCATATATGCACTGCACAGTACCACTCCTGTCCTGTCTATATACACTGCACAGTACCACTCCTGTCTATATACACTGCACAGTACCACTCCTGTATATATACACTGCACAGTACCACTCCTGTATATGTATATACACAGCACAGTACCGCTCCTGTCTATATACACTGCACAGTCCCACTCCTGTATATATACACTGCACAGTACCACTCCTGTACATATACACTGCACAGTACCACTCCTGTACATATACACTGCACAGTACCACTCCTGTATGTACACTGCACAGTACCACTCCTGTCCTGTATATATACACTGCACAGCACCACTCCTCCTGTCCTGTATATATACACTGCACAGTACCACTCCTGCATATACACACTGCACAGTACCACTCCTGTATATATACACTGCACAGTACCACTCCTGTCCTGTATATATACACTGCACAGCACCACTCCTCCTGTCCTGTATATATGCACTGCACAGCACCACTCCTGTATATATACATTGCACAGCACCACTCCTCCTGTCCTGTATATATACACTGCACAGCACCACTCCTCCTGTCCTGTATATATACACTGCACAGTACCACTCCTATATATACACTGCACAGTAACCCTCCTCCTGCATATATGCACTGCACAGTACCACTCCTGTCCTGTATATATACACTGCACAGTACCACTCCTCCTTTCCTGTATATATACAATGCACAGTACCACTCCTCCTGTCCTGTATATATACCCTGCACAGCACCACTCCTGTCCTGTATATATACACTGCACAGTACCACTCCTCCTGCATATATGCACTGCACAGTACCACTCCTGTCCTGTATATATACACTGCACAGTACCACTCCTGTCCTGCATATATGCACTGCACAGTACCACTCCTGTCCTGTATATATATACACACTGCACAGTACCACTCCTGTCTATATACACTGCACAGTTCCACTCCTGTATATATACAATGCACAGTACCACTCCTGTCCTGCATATACACACTGCACAGTACCACTCCTCCTGTATATATACACTGCACAGTACCACTCCTGTATATACACTGCACAGTACCACTCCTGTCCTGTATATATACACTCCACAGCACCACTCCTCCTGTCCTGTATACATACACTGCACAGCACCACTCCTGTCCTGTATATATACACTGCACAGTACCACTCCTGTCCTGTATATATACACTGCACAGCACCACTCCTCCTGTCCTGTATATATGCACTGCACAGTACCACTCCTGTATATATACACTGCACAGTACCACTCCTGTCCTGCATATACACACAGCACAGTACCACTCCTCCTGTATATATACACTGCAAAGTACCACTCCTCCTGTCCTGTATATATGCACTGCACAGTACCACTCCTCCTGTATATATACACTGCACAGTACCACTCCTGTCCTGCATATACACAGCACAGTACCACTCCTCCTGTATATATACACTGCACAGTACCACTCCTCCTGTCCTGTATATATGCACTGCACAGTACCACTCCTCCTGTATATATACACTGCACAGTACCACTCCTGTCTATACACACTGCACAGTCCCACTCCTGTATATATACACTGCACAGTACCACTCCTGTCCTGTATATATACATTGCACAGTACCACTCCTCCTGTATATATACACTGCACAGCACCACTCCTATATATACACGGCACAGTACCCCTCCTCCTGTATATATACACTGCACAGTACCACTCGTGTCTTGTATATATACACTGCACAGCACCACTCCTCCTGTCCTGCATATATGCACTGCACAGTACCACTCATGCCCTGTATATATACACTGCACAGTACCACTCCTGTCTATATACACTGCACAGTCCCACTCCTGTCCTGCATATACACACTGCACAGTACCACTCCTGCATATATACATTGCACAGCACCACTCCTGTATATACACTGCACAGTACCACTCCTGTCCTGCATATATACACTGCACAGCACCACTCCTCCTGTCCTGCATATATGCACTGCACAGTACTACTCCTGTCTATATACACTGCACAGTACCACTCCTGTCTATATACACTGCACAGTACCACTCCTGTATATATACACTGCACAGTACCACTCCTGTATATATACACTGCACAGTACCACTCCTGTCCTGCATATATACACTGCACAGCACCACTCCTCCTGTGATGTATATATACACTGCACAGCACCACTCCTGTCTTGTATATATACACTCCACAGTACCACTCTTCCTGTATATATACACTGCACAGTACCACTCCTGTCCTGTATATATTCACTGCACAGTACCACTCCTGTCCTGTATGTGTACACTGCACAGTACCACTCCTGTCCTGCATATGTACACTGCACAGTACCACTCCTCCTTTATCTATACACTGCACAGCGCCACTCCTGTATATATACACTGCACAGTACCACTCCTGTCCTGTCCTGTATATATGCACTGCACAGTACCTCTCCTCCTGTCCCGTATATATGCACCGCACAGTACCACTCCTATATATATACACTGCACAGTACCACTACTCCTGTCCTGTGTATATACGCTGCACAGTACCAATCCTGTATATATACACTGCACAGTACCACTCCTGTATACATACACTCCACAGTACCACTCCAGTCCTGTATATATGCACTGCACAGTACCAATCCTGTATATCTACACTGCACGACATCACTCCTCCTTTCCTGTATATATACACTGCACAGTACCACTCCTATATATACACTGCACAGTACCACTCCTGTATATATACACTCCACAGTACCACTCCAGTCCTGTATATATACACTGCACAGTACCAGTCCTGTATATATACACTGCACGACATCACTCCAACTTTCCTGTATATATACACTGCACAGTACCACTCCTATATATACACTGCACAGTACCACTCCTGTCCTGCATATATGCACTGCACAGTACCACTCCTGTCTTGTATATATACACACTGCACAGTACCACTCCTGTCTATATACACGGCACAGTCCCACTCCTGTATATATACACTGCACAGCACCACTCCTCCTGTCCTGTATATATACACTGCACAGCACCACTCCTCCTGTCCTGTATATATACACTGCACAGTACCACTCCTCCTGCATATATGCACTGCACAGTACCACTCCTGTCCTGTATATATGCAATGCACAGTACCACTCCTGTCCTGCATATATGCATTGCACAGTACCACTCCTGTCCTGTATATATACACACTGCACAGTACCACTCCTGCCTATATACACTGCACAGTTCCACTCCTGTATATATACACTGCACAGTACCACTCCTGTCCTGCATATACACACTGCACAGTAACACTCCTGTATTTATACACTGCACAGTACCACTCCTGTATATACACTGCACAGTACCACTCCTGTCCTGTATATATACACTCCACAGCACCACTCCTCCTGTCCTGTATATATACACTGCACAGTACCACTCCTGTATATATACACTCCACAGTACCACTCCAGTCCTGTATATATGCACTGCACAGTACCAATCCTGTATATATACACTGCACGACATCACTCCTCCTTTCCTGTATATATACACTGCACAGTACCACTCCTATATATACACTGCACAGTACCACTCCTGTATATATACACTCCACAGTACCACTCTAGTCCTGTATATATACAGTGCACAGTACCAATCCTGTACATATACACTGCACGACATCACTCCTCCTTTCCTGTATATATACACTGCACAGCACCACTCCTCCTATATATACACTGCACAGTACCCCTCCTCCTGTATATATACACTGCACAGTACCACTCGTGTCCTGTATTTATACACTGCACAGCACCACTCCTCCTGTCCTGCATATATGCACTGCACTATCCACTCATGCCCTGTTTATATACACTGCACAGTACCACTCCTGTCTATATACACTGCACAGTCCCACTCCTGTATATATACACTGCACAGTACCACTCCTGCATATATACATTGCACAGCACCACACCAGTATATACACTGCACAGTACCACTCCTGTCCTGTATATATACACTGCACAGCACCACTCCTCCTGTCCTGCATATATGCACTGCATAGTACCACTCATGTCCTGTATATATACACTGCACAGTACCACTCCTGTCTATATACACTGCACAAACCCACTCCTGTATATATACACTGCACAGTACCACTCCTGTCCTGCATATATACACTGCACAGCACCACTCCTCCTGTGATGTATATATACACTGCACAGCACCACTCCTGTCCTGTATATATACACTCCACAGTACCACTCCTCCTGTATATATACACTGCACAGTACCACTCCTGTATATATGCACTGCACAGTACCACTCCTGTCCTGTATATATACACTGCACAGTACCACTCCTGTCCTGCATATGTACACTGCACAGTACCACTCCTGTCCTGCATATGTACACTGCACAGTACCACTCCTCCTTTATCTATACACTGCACAGCGCCACTCCTGTATATATACACTGCACAGTACCACTCCTGTCCTGTATATATGCACCGCACAGTACCACTCCTATATATATATACACTGCACAGTACCACTACTCCTGTCCTGTGTATATACGCTGCACAGTACCAATCCTGTATATATACACTGCACAGTACCACTCCTGTATATATACACTCCACAGTACCACTCCAGTCCTGTATATATGCACTGCACAGTACCAATCCTGTATATATACACTGCACGACATCACTCCTCCTTTCCTGTATATATACACTGCACAGTACCACTCCTATATATACACTGCACAGTACCACTCCTGTATATATACACTCCACAGTACCACTCCAGTCCTGTATATATACACTGCACAGTACCAATCCTGTATATACACTGCACGACATCACTCCTCCTTTCCTGTATATATACACTGCACAGTACCACTCCTATATATACACTGCACAGTACCACTCCTGTATATATACACTCCACAGTACCACTCCAGTCCTGTATATATACACTGCACAGTACCACTCCTGTCCTGCATATATGCACTGCACAGTACCACTCCTGTCCTGTATATATACACACTGCACAGTACCACTCCTGTCTATATACACGGCACAGTCCCACTCCTGTATATATACACTGCTCAGCACCACTCCTCCTGTCCTGTAAATATACACTGCACAGCACCACTCCTCCTGTCCTGTATATATACACTGCACAGTACCACTCGTGTCTTGTATATACACGCTGCATAGTACCACTCCTATCCTGCATATACACACTGCACAGTACAACTCCTGTATATATACACTGCACAGTACCACTCCTCCTGTCCTGTATATATGCACTGCACAGTACCACTCCTGTATATATACACTGCACAGTACCACTCCTCCTGGCCTGTAAATATGCACTGCACAGCACCACTCCTGTCCTGCATATACACACTGCACAGTACCACTCCTGTCCTGCATATTCACACAGCACAGTACCACTCCTCATGTATATATACACTGCACAGTACCACTCCTCCTGTCCTGTATATATGCACTGCACAGCACCTCTCCTCCTGTCCTGTATATATACACTGCACAGTACCACTCCTGTCCTGTATATATACACTGCACAGCACTACTCCTCCTGTCCTGTATATATTCACTGCACAGCACCACTCCTGTCCTGTATATACACACTGCACAGTACCACTCCTGTCCTGCATACACACAGCACAGTACCACTCCTCATGTATATATACACTACACAGTACCACTCCTCCTGTCCTGTATATATGCACTGCACAGTACCACTCCTCCTGTGTATATACACTGCACAGCACCACTCCTCCTATATATACACTGCACAGTACCCCTCCTCCTGTATACACTGCACAGTACCACTCGTGTCCTGTATATATACACTGCACAGCACCACTCCTCCTGTCCTGCATATATGCACTGCACAGTACCACTCATGCCCTGTATATATATACACTGCACAGTACCACTCCTGTCTATATACACTGCACAGTCCCACTCCTGTATATATACACTGCACAGTCCCACTCCTGTCCTGCATATACACACTGCACAGTACCACTCCTGCATATATACATTGCACAGCACCACTCCTGTATATACACTGCACAGTACCACTCCTGTCATGTATATATACACTGCACAGTACCACTCCTGTCCTGTATATATACACTGCACAGCACCACTCCTCCTGTCCTGCATAACTGCACTGCACAGTACCACTCATGTCCTGTATATATACACTGCACAGTACCACTCCTGTCCTGTATATATACACTGCACAGCACCACTCCTCCTGTCCTGCATATATGCACTGCACAGTACCACTCCTCCTGTATATATACACTGCACAGTACCACTCCTGTATATATACACTGCACAGCACCACTCCTGTCCTGTATATATGCACTGCACAGTACCACTCCTGTCCTGTCTATATACACTGCACAGCACCACTCCTGTCCTGTATATATACACTCCACAGTACCACTCCTCCTGTATATATACACTGCACAGTACCACTCCTGTATATATACACTGCACAGCACCAATCCTGTCCTGTATATATGCACTGCACAGTACCACTCCTGTCCTGTATATATACACTGCACAGTACCACTCCTGTCCTGCATATGTACACTGCACAGTACCACTCCTCCTTTATCTATACACTGCACAGTGCCACTCCTGTATATATACACTGCACAGTACCACTCCTGTCCTGTATATATGCACTGCACAGTACCTCTCCTCCTGTCCCGTATATATGCACCGCACAGTACCACTCCTATATATATACACTGCACAGTACCACTACTCCTGTCCTGTGTATATACGCTGCACAGTACCAATCCTGTATATATACACTGCACAGTACCACTCCTGTATATATACACTCCACAGTACCACTCCAGTCCTGTATATATGCACTGCACAGTACCAATCCTGTATATATACACTGCACGACATCACTCCTCCTTTCCTGTATATATACACTGCACAGTACCACTCCTATATATACACTGCACAGTACCACTCCTGTATATATACACTCCACAGTACCACTCCAGTCCTGTATATATACACTGCACAGTACCAATCCTGTATATATACACTGCACGACATCACTCCTTTCCTGTATATTTACACTGCACAGTACCACTCCTATATATACACTGCACAGTACCCCTCCTCCTGCATATATGCACTGCACAGTACCACTCCTGTCCTGTATATATACACTGCACAGTACCACTCCTGTCCTGTATATATACACTGCACAGTACCACTCCTGTCCTGCATATATGCACTGCACAGTACCACTCCTGTCCTGTATATATACACTGCACAGTACCACTCCTGTCTATATACACGGCACAGTCCCACTCCTGTATATATACACTGCACAGCACCACTCCTCCTGTCCTGTGTATATACACTGCACAGTACCACTCGTGTCCTGTATATACACACTGCATAGTACCACTCCTATCCTGCATATACACACTGCACAGTACAACTCCTCCTGTGTATATATACACTTCACAGTACCACTCCTCCTGTCCTGTATATATGCACTGCACAGTACCACTCCTCCTGTATATATACACTGCACAGTACCCCTCCTCCAGTCCTGTATATATACACTGCACAGCACCACTCCTCCTGGCCTGTATATATGCACTGCACAGTACCACTCCTGTCCTGTATATTTACACTGCACAGCACCACTCCTGTCCTGTATATATACACTGCACAGTACCACTCCTGTATATATACACTCCACAGTACCACTCCTCCTGTATATATACACTGCACAGTACCACTCCTGTATATATACACTGCACAGCACCACTCCTGTCCTGTATATATGCACTGCACAATACCACTCCTGTCCTGTATATATGCACTGCACAATACCACTCCTGTCCTGTATATATACACTGCACAGTACCACTCCTGTCCTGCATATGTACACTGCACAGTACCACTCCTCCTTTATCTATACACTGCACAGCGCCACTCCTGTATATATACACTGCACAGTACCACTCCTGTCCTGTATATATGCACTGCACAGTACCTCTCCTCCTGTCCCGTATATATGCACCGCACAGTACCACTCCTATATATATACACTGCACAGTACCACTACTCCTGTCCTGTGTATATACGCTGCACAGTACCACTCCTGTATATATACACTCCACAGTACCACTCCAGTCCTGTATATATGCACTGCACAGTACCAATCCTGTATATATACACTGCACGACATCACTCCTCCTTTCCTGTGTATATACACTGCACAGTACCACTCCTATATATACACTGCACAGTACCACTCCTGTATATATACACTCCACAGTACCACTCCAGTCCTGTATATATACACTGCACAGTACCAATCCTGTATATATACACTGCACGACATCACTCCTCCTTTCCTGTATATATACACTGCACAGTACCACTCCTATATATATACTGCACAGTACCCCTCCTCCTGCATATATGCACTGCACAGTACCACTCCTGTCCTGTATATATACACTGCACAGTACCACTCCTCCTGTGATGTATATATACACTGCACAGCACCACTCCTGTCCTGTATATATACACTGCACAGTACCACTCCTGTCCTGCATATATGCACTGCACAGTACCACTCCTGTCCTGCATATATGCACTGCACAGTACCACTCCTGTCCTGTATATATACACACTGCACAGTACCACTCCTGTCTATATACACGGCACAGTCCCACTCCTGTATATATACACTGCACAGCACCACTCCTCCTGTCCTGTATATATACACTGCACAGCACCACTCCTCCTGTCCTGTAAATATACACTGCACAGTACCACTCGTGTCCTGTATATACACACTGCATAGTACCACTCCTATCCTGCATATACACACTGCACAGTACAACTCCTCCTGTATATATACACTGCACAGTACCACTCCTCCTGTCCTGTATATATGCACTGCACAGTACCACTCCTGTATATATACACTGCACATTACCACTCCTCCTGTCCTGTATATATACACTGCACAGCACCACTCCTCCTGGCCTGTATATATGCACTGCACAGTACCACTCCTGTCCTGTATATTTACACTGCACAGCACCACTCCTGTCCTGTATATATACACTGCACAGTACCACTCCTGTCCTGCATATACACACTGCACAGTACCAGTCCTCCTGCCCTGTATATATATGCACTGCACAGTACCACTCCTCCTGTATATATACACTGCACAGTACCACTCCTGTATATATACACTGCACAGTACCACTCCTCCTGTATATATACACTGCACAGTACCACTCCTGTATATATACACTGCACATTACCGCTCCTCCTGTATATATACACTGCACAGTACCACTCCTCCTGTATATATACACTGCACAGTACCACTCCTGTATATATACATTGCACAGTACCACTACTCCTGTCCTGTATATATACGCTGCACAGTACCACTCCTCCTGTCCTGTATATATACACTGCACAGTACCACTCCAGTCCTGTATATATTCACTGCACAGTACCACTCCTCCTGTATATACACACTGCACAGTACCACTCCTCCTGTATATATATACACTGCACAGTACCACTCCTCCTGTATATATATACACTGCACAGTACCACTCCTGTATATATACACTGCACAGTACCACTCCTGTATATATACACTGCACAGTACCACTCCTGTATATATACACTCCACAGTACCACTCCAGTCCTGTATATATACACTGCACAGTACCAGTCCTGTATATATACACTGCACGACATCACTCCAACTTTCCTGTATATATACACTGCACAGTACCACTCCTATATATACACTGCACAGTACCACTCCTGTCCTGCATATACGCACTGCACAGTACCACTCCTGTCTTGTATATATACACACTGCACAGTACCACTCCTGTCTATATACACGGCACAGTCCCACTCCTGTATATATACACTGCACAGCACCACTCCTCCTGTCCTGTATATATACACTGCACAGCACCACTCCTCCTGTCCTGTATATATACACTGCACAGTACCACTCCTCCTGCATATATGCACTGCACAGTACCACTCCTGTCCTGTATATATGCAATGCACAGTACCACTCCTGTCCTGCATATATGCATTGCACAGTACCACTCCTGTCCTGTATATATACACACTGCACAGTACCACTCCTGCCTATATACACTGCACAGTTCCACTCCTGTATATATACACTGCACAGTACCACTCCTGTCCTGCATATACACACTGCACAGTAACACTCCTGTATTTATACACTGCACAGTACCACTCCTGTATATACACTGCACAGTACCACTCCTGTCCTGTATATATACACTCCACAGCACCACTCCTCCTGTCCTGTATATATACACTGCACAGTACCACTCCTGTATATATACACTCCACAGTACCACTCCAGTCCTGTATATATGCACTGCACAGTACCAATCCTGTATATATACACTGCACGACATCACTCCTCCTTTCCTGTATATATACACTGCACAGTACCACTCCTATATATACACTGCACAGTACCACTCCTGTATATATACACTCCACAGTACCACTCTAGTCCTGTATATATACAGTGCACAGTACCAATCCTGTACATATACACTGCACGACATCACTCCTCCTTTCCTGTATATATACACTGCACAGCACCACTCCTCCTATATATACACTGCACAGTACCCCTCCTCCTGTATATATACACTGCACAGTACCACTCGTGTCCTGTATTTATACACTGCACAGCACCACTCCTCCTGTCCTGCATATATGCACTGCACTATCCACTCATGCCCTGTTTATATACACTGCACAGTACCACTCCTGTCTATATACACTGCACAGTCCCACTCCTGTATATATACACTGCACAGTACCACTCCTGCATATATACATTGCACAGCACCACACCAGTATATACACTGCACAGTACCACTCCTGTCCTGTATATATACACTGCACAGCACCACTCCTCCTGTCCTGCATATATGCACTGCATAGTACCACTCATGTCCTGTATATATACACTGCACAGTACCACTCCTGTCTATATACACTGCACAAACCCACTCCTGTATATATACACTGCACAGTACCACTCCTGTCCTGCATATATACACTGCACAGCACCACTCCTCCTGTGATGTATATATACACTGCACAGCACCACTCCTGTCCTGTATATATACACTCCACAGTACCACTCCTCCTGTATATATACACTGCACAGTACCACTCCTGTATATATGCACTGCACAGTACCACTCCTGTCCTGTATATATACACTGCACAGTACCACTCCTGTCCTGCATATGTACACTGCACAGTACCACTCCTGTCCTGCATATGTACACTGCACAGTACCACTCCTCCTTTATCTATACACTGCACAGCGCCACTCCTGTATATATACACTGCACAGTACCACTCCTGTCCTGTATATATGCACCGCACAGTACCACTCCTATATATATATACACTGCACAGTACCACTACTCCTGTCCTGTGTATATACGCTGCACAGTACCAATCCTGTATATATACACTGCACAGTACCACTCCTGTATATATACACTCCACAGTACCACTCCAGTCCTGTATATATGCACTGCACAGTACCAATCCTGTATATATACACTGCACGACATCACTCCTCCTTTCCTGTATATATACACTGCACAGTACCACTCCTATATATACACTGCACAGTACCACTCCTGTATATATACACTCCACAGTACCACTCCAGTCCTGTATATATACACTGCACAGTACCAATCCTGTATATACACTGCACGACATCACTCCTCCTTTCCTGTATATATACACTGCACAGTACCACTCCTATATATACACTGCACAGTACCACTCCTGTATATATACACTCCACAGTACCACTCCAGTCCTGTATATATACACTGCACAGTACCACTCCTGTCCTGCATATATGCACTGCACAGTACCACTCCTGTCCTGTATATATACACACTGCACAGTACCACTCCTGTCTATATACACGGCACAGTCCCACTCCTGTATATATACACTGCTCAGCACCACTCCTGTCCTGTAAATATACACTGCACAGCACCACTCCTCCTGTCCTGTATATATACACTGCACAGTACCACTCGTGTCTTGTATATACACGCTGCATAGTACCACTCCTATCCTGCATATACACACTGCACAGTACAACTCCTGTATATATACACTGCACAGTACCACTCCTCCTGTCCTGTATATATGCACTGCACAGTACCACTCCTGTATATATACACTGCACAGTACCACTCCTCCTGGCCTGTAAATATGCACTGCACAGCACCACTCCTGTCCTGCATATACACACTGCACAGTACCACTCCTGTCCTGCATATTCACACAGCACAGTACCACTCCTCATGTATATATACACTGCACAGTACCACTCCTCCTGTCCTGTATATATGCACTGCACAGCACCTCTCCTCCTGTCCTGTATATATACACTGCACAGTACCACTCCTGTCCTGTATATATACACTGCACAGCACTACTCCTCCTGTCCTGTATATATTCACTGCACAGCACCACTCCTGTCCTGTATATACACACTGCACAGTACCACTCCTGTCCTGCATATACACACAGCACAGTACCACTCCTCATGTATATATACACTACACAGTACCACTCCTCCTGTCCTGTATATATGCACTGCACAGTACCACTCCTCCTGTGTATATACACTGCACAGCACCACTCCTCCTATATATACACTGCACAGTACCCCTCCTCCTGTATACACTGCACAGTACCACTCGTGTCCTGTATATATACACTGCACAGCACCACTCCTCCTGTCCTGCATATATGCACTGCACAGTACCACTCATGCCCTGTATATATATACACTGCACAGTACCACTCCTGTCTATATACACTGCACAGTCCCACTCCTGTATATATACACTGCACAGTCCCACTCCTGTCCTGCATATACACACTGCACAGTACCACTCCTGCATATATACATTGCACAGCACCACTCCTGTATATACACTGCACAGTACCACTCCTGTCATGTATATATACACTGCACAGTACCACTCCTGTCCTGTATATATACACTGCACAGCACCACTCCTCCTGTCCTGCATAACTGCACTGCACAGTACCACTCATGTCCTGTATATATACACTGCACAGTACCACTCCTGTCCTGTATATATACACTGCACAGCACCACTCCTCCTGTCCTGCATATATGCACTGCACAGTACCACTCCTCCTGTATATATACACTGCACAGTACCACTCCTGTATATATACACTGCACAGCACCACTCCTGTCCTGTATATATGCACTGCACAGTACCACTCCTGTCCTGTCTATATACACTGCACAGCACCACTCCTGTCCTGTATATATACACTCCACAGTACCACTCCTCCTGTATATATACACTGCACAGTACCACTCCTGTATATATACACTGCACAGCACCAATCCTGTCCTGTATATATGCACTGCACAGTACCACTCCTGTCCTGTATATATACACTGCACAGTACCACTCCTGTCCTGCATATGTACACTGCACAGTACCACTCCTCCTTTATCTATACACTGCACAGTGCCACTCCTGTATATATACACTGCACAGTACCACTCCTGTCCTGTATATATGCACTGCACAGTACCTCTCCTCCTGTCCCGTATATATGCACCGCACAGTACCACTCCTATATATATACACTGCACAGTACCACTACTCCTGTCCTGTGTATATACGCTGCACAGTACCAATCCTGTATATATACACTGCACAGTACCACTCCTGTATATATACACTCCACAGTACCACTCCAGTCCTGTATATATGCACTGCACAGTACCAATCCTGTATATATACACTGCACGACATCACTCCTCCTTTCCTGTATATATACACTGCACAGTACCACTCCTATATATACACTGCACAGTACCACTCCTGTATATATACACTCCACAGTACCACTCCAGTCCTGTATATATACACTGCACAGTACCAATCCTGTATATATACACTGCACGACATCACTCCTTTCCTGTATATTTACACTGCACAGTACCACTCCTATATATACACTGCACAGTACCCCTCCTCCTGCATATATGCACTGCACAGTACCACTCCTGTCCTGTATATATACACTGCACAGTACCACTCCTGTCCTGTATATATACACTGCACAGTACCACTCCTGTCCTGCATATATGCACTGCACAGTACCACTCCTGTCCTGTATATATACACTGCACAGTACCACTCCTGTCTATATACACGGCACAGTCCCACTCCTGTATATATACACTGCACAGCACCACTCCTCCTGTCCTGTGTATATACACTGCACAGTACCACTCGTGTCCTGTATATACACACTGCATAGTACCACTCCTATCCTGCATATACACACTGCACAGTACAACTCCTCCTGTGTATATATACACTTCACAGTACCACTCCTCCTGTCCTGTATATATGCACTGCACAGTACCACTCCTCCTGTATATATACACTGCACAGTACCCCTCCTCCAGTCCTGTATATATACACTGCACAGCACCACTCCTCCTGGCCTGTATATATGCACTGCACAGTACCACTCCTGTCCTGTATATTTACACTGCACAGCACCACTCCTGTCCTGTATATATACACTGCACAGTACCACTCCTGTATATATACACTCCACAGTACCACTCCTCCTGTATATATACACTGCACAGTACCACTCCTGTATATATACACTGCACAGCACCACTCCTGTCCTGTATATATGCACTGCACAATACCACTCCTGTCCTGTATATATGCACTGCACAATACCACTCCTGTCCTGTATATATACACTGCACAGTACCACTCCTGTCCTGCATATGTACACTGCACAGTACCACTCCTCCTTTATCTATACACTGCACAGCGCCACTCCTGTATATATACACTGCACAGTACCACTCCTGTCCTGTATATATGCACTGCACAGTACCTCTCCTCCTGTCCCGTATATATGCACCGCACAGTACCACTCCTATATATATACACTGCACAGTACCACTACTCCTGTCCTGTGTATATACGCTGCACAGTACCACTCCTGTATATATACACTCCACAGTACCACTCCAGTCCTGTATATATGCACTGCACAGTACCAATCCTGTATATATACACTGCACGACATCACTCCTCCTTTCCTGTGTATATACACTGCACAGTACCACTCCTATATATACACTGCACAGTACCACTCCTGTATATATACACTCCACAGTACCACTCCAGTCCTGTATATATACACTGCACAGTACCAATCCTGTATATATACACTGCACGACATCACTCCTCCTTTCCTGTATATATACACTGCACAGTACCACTCCTATATATATACTGCACAGTACCCCTCCTCCTGCATATATGCACTGCACAGTACCACTCCTGTCCTGTATATATACACTGCACAGTACCACTCCTCCTGTGATGTATATATACACTGCACAGCACCACTCCTGTCCTGTATATATACACTGCACAGTACCACTCCTGTCCTGCATATATGCACTGCACAGTACCACTCCTGTCCTGCATATATGCACTGCACAGTACCACTCCTGTCCTGTATATATACACACTGCACAGTACCACTCCTGTCTATATACACGGCACAGTCCCACTCCTGTATATATACACTGCACAGCACCACTCCTCCTGTCCTGTATATATACACTGCACAGCACCACTCCTCCTGTCCTGTAAATATACACTGCACAGTACCACTCGTGTCCTGTATATACACACTGCATAGTACCACTCCTATCCTGCATATACACACTGCACAGTACAACTCCTCCTGTATATATACACTGCACAGTACCACTCCTCCTGTCCTGTATATATGCACTGCACAGTACCACTCCTGTATATATACACTGCACATTACCACTCCTCCTGTCCTGTATATATACACTGCACAGCACCACTCCTCCTGTCCTGTATATATGCACTGCACAGTACCACTCCTGTCCTGTATATTTACACTGCACAGCACCACTCCTGTCCTGTATATATACACTGCACAGTACCACTCCTGTCCTGCATATACACACTGCACAGTACCAGTCCTCCTGCCCTGTATATATATGCACTGCACAGTACCACTCCTCCTGTATATATACACTGCACAGTACCACTCCTGTATATATACACTGCACAGTACCACTCCTCCTGTATATATACACTGCACAGTACCACTCCTGTATATATACACTGCACATTACCGCTCCTCCTGTATATATACACTGCACAGTACCACTCCTCCTGTATATATACACTGCACAGTACCACTCCTGTATATATACATTGCACAGTACCACTACTCCTGTCCTGTATATATACGCTGCACAGTACCACTCCTCCTGTCCTGTATATATACACTGCACAGTACCACTCCAGTCCTGTATATATTCACTGCACAGTACCACTCCTCCTGTATATACACACTGCACAGTACCACTCCTCCTGTATATATATACACTGCACAGTACCACTCCTCCTGTATATATATACACTGCACAGTACCACTCCTGTATATATACACTGCACAGTACCACTCCTGTATATATACACTGCACAGTACCACTCCTGTATATATACACTCCACAGTACCACTCCAGTCCTGTATATATACACTGCACAGTACCAGTCCTGTATATATACACTGCACGACATCACTCCAACTTTCCTGTATATATACACTGCACAGTACCACTCCTATATATACACTGCACAGTACCACTCCTGTCCTGCATATACGCACTGCACAGTACCACTCCTGTCTTGTATATATACACACTGCACAGTACCACTCCTGTCTATATACACGGCACAGTCCCACTCCTGTATATATACACTGCACAGCACCACTCCTCCTGTCCTGTATATATACACTGCACAGCACCACTCCTCCTGTCCTGTATATATACACTGCACAGTACCACTCCTCCTGCATATATGCACTGCACAGTACCACTCCTGTCCTGTATATATGCAATGCACAGTACCACTCCTGTCCTGCATATATGCATTGCACAGTACCACTCCTGTCCTGTATATATACACACTGCACAGTACCACTCCTGCCTATATACACTGCACAGTTCCACTCCTGTATATATACACTGCACAGTACCACTCCTGTCCTGCATATACACACTGCACAGTAACACTCCTGTATTTATACACTGCACAGTACCACTCCTGTATATACACTGCACAGTACCACTCCTGTCCTGTATATATACACTCCACAGCACCACTCCTCCTGTCCTGTATATATACACTGCACAGTACCACTCCTGTATATATACACTCCACAGTACCACTCCAGTCCTGTATATATGCACTGCACAGTACCAATCCTGTATATATACACTGCACGACATCACTCCTCCTTTCCTGTATATATACACTGCACAGTACCACTCCTATATATACACTGCACAGTACCACTCCTGTATATATACACTCCACAGTACCACTCTAGTCCTGTATATATACAGTGCACAGTACCAATCCTGTACATATACACTGCACGACATCACTCCTCCTTTCCTGTATATATACACTGCACAGCACCACTCCTCCTATATATACACTGCACAGTACCCCTCCTCCTGTATATATACACTGCACAGTACCACTCGTGTCCTGTATTTATACACTGCACAGCACCACTCCTCCTGTCCTGCATATATGCACTGCACTATCCACTCATGCCCTGTTTATATACACTGCACAGTACCACTCCTGTCTATATACACTGCACAGTCCCACTCCTGTATATATACACTGCACAGTACCACTCCTGCATATATACATTGCACAGCACCACACCAGTATATACACTGCACAGTACCACTCCTGTCCTGTATATATACACTGCACAGCACCACTCCTCCTGTCCTGCATATATGCACTGCATAGTACCACTCATGTCCTGTATATATACACTGCACAGTACCACTCCTGTCTATATACACTGCACAAACCCACTCCTGTATATATACACTGCACAGTACCACTCCTGTCCTGCATATATACACTGCACAGCACCACTCCTCCTGTGATGTATATATACACTGCACAGCACCACTCCTGTCCTGTATATATACACTCCACAGTACCACTCCTCCTGTATATATACACTGCACAGTACCACTCCTGTATATATGCACTGCACAGTACCACTCCTGTCCTGTATATATACACTGCACAGTACCACTCCTGTCCTGCATATGTACACTGCACAGTACCACTCCTGTCCTGCATATGTACACTGCACAGTACCACTCCTCCTTTATCTATACACTGCACAGCGCCACTCCTGTATATATACACTGCACAGTACCACTCCTGTCCTGTATATATGCACCGCACAGTACCACTCCTATATATATATACACTGCACAGTACCACTACTCCTGTCCTGTGTATATACGCTGCACAGTACCAATCCTGTATATATACACTGCACAGTACCACTCCTGTATATATACACTCCACAGTACCACTCCAGTCCTGTATATATGCACTGCACAGTACCAATCCTGTATATATACACTGCACGACATCACTCCTCCTTTCCTGTATATATACACTGCACAGTACCACTCCTATATATACACTGCACAGTACCACTCCTGTATATATACACTCCACAGTACCACTCCAGTCCTGTATATATACACTGCACAGTACCAATCCTGTATATACACTGCACGACATCACTCCTCCTTTCCTGTATATATACACTGCACAGTACCACTCCTATATATACACTGCACAGTACCACTCCTGTATATATACACTCCACAGTACCACTCCAGTCCTGTATATATACACTGCACAGTACCACTCCTGTCCTGCATATATGCACTGCACAGTACCACTCCTGTCCTGTATATATACACACTGCACAGTACCACTCCTGTCTATATACACGGCACAGTCCCACTCCTGTATATATACACTGCTCAGCACCACTCCTGTCCTGTAAATATACACTGCACAGCACCACTCCTCCTGTCCTGTATATATACACTGCACAGTACCACTCGTGTCTTGTATATACACGCTGCATAGTACCACTCCTATCCTGCATATACACACTGCACAGTACAACTCCTGTATATATACACTGCACAGTACCACTCCTCCTGTCCTGTATATATGCACTGCACAGTACCACTCCTGTATATATACACTGCACAGTACCACTCCTCCTGGCCTGTAAATATGCACTGCACAGCACCACTCCTGTCCTGCATATACACACTGCACAGTACCACTCCTGTCCTGCATATTCACACAGCACAGTACCACTCCTCATGTATATATACACTGCACAGTACCACTCCTCCTGTCCTGTATATATGCACTGCACAGCACCTCTCCTCCTGTCCTGTATATATACACTGCACAGTACCACTCCTGTCCTGTATATATACACTGCACAGCACTACTCCTCCTGTCCTGTATATATTCACTGCACAGCACCACTCCTGTCCTGTATATACACACTGCACAGTACCACTCCTGTCCTGCATATACACACAGCACAGTACCACTCCTCATGTATATATACACTACACAGTACCACTCCTCCTGTCCTGTATATATGCACTGCACAGTACCACTCCTCCTGTGTATATACACTGCACAGCACCACTCCTCCTATATATACACTGCACAGTACCCCTCCTCCTGTATACACTGCACAGTACCACTCGTGTCCTGTATATATACACTGCACAGCACCACTCCTCCTGTCCTGCATATATGCACTGCACAGTACCACTCATGCCCTGTATATATATACACTGCACAGTACCACTCCTGTCTATATACACTGCACAGTCCCACTCCTGTATATATACACTGCACAGTCCCACTCCTGTCCTGCATATACACACTGCACAGTACCACTCCTGCATATATACATTGCACAGCACCACTCCTGTATATACACTGCACAGTACCACTCCTGTCATGTATATATACACTGCACAGTACCACTCCTGTCCTGTATATATACACTGCACAGCACCACTCCTCCTGTCCTGCATAACTGCACTGCACAGTACCACTCATGTCCTGTATATATACACTGCACAGTACCACTCCTGTCCTGTATATATACACTGCACAGCACCACTCCTCCTGTCCTGCATATATGCACTGCACAGTACCACTCCTCCTGTATATATACACTGCACAGTACCACTCCTGTATATATACACTGCACAGCACCACTCCTGTCCTGTATATATGCACTGCACAGTACCACTCCTGTCCTGTCTATATACACTGCACAGCACCACTCCTGTCCTGTATATATACACTCCACAGTACCACTCCTCCTGTATATATACACTGCACAGTACCACTCCTGTATATATACACTGCACAGCACCAATCCTGTCCTGTATATATGCACTGCACAGTACCACTCCTGTCCTGTATATATACACTGCACAGTACCACTCCTGTCCTGCATATGTACACTGCACAGTACCACTCCTCCTTTATCTATACACTGCACAGTGCCACTCCTGTATATATACACTGCACAGTACCACTCCTGTCCTGTATATATGCACTGCACAGTACCTCTCCTCCTGTCCCGTATATATGCACCGCACAGTACCACTCCTATATATATACACTGCACAGTACCACTACTCCTGTCCTGTGTATATACGCTGCACAGTACCAATCCTGTATATATACACTGCACAGTACCACTCCTGTATATATACACTCCACAGTACCACTCCAGTCCTGTATATATGCACTGCACAGTACCAATCCTGTATATATACACTGCACGACATCACTCCTCCTTTCCTGTATATATACACTGCACAGTACCACTCCTATATATACACTGCACAGTACCACTCCTGTATATATACACTCCACAGTACCACTCCAGTCCTGTATATATACACTGCACAGTACCAATCCTGTATATATACACTGCACGACATCACTCCTTTCCTGTATATTTACACTGCACAGTACCACTCCTATATATACACTGCACAGTACCCCTCCTCCTGCATATATGCACTGCACAGTACCACTCCTGTCCTGTATATATACACTGCACAGTACCACTCCTGTCCTGTATATATACACTGCACAGTACCACTCCTGTCCTGCATATATGCACTGCACAGTACCACTCCTGTCCTGTATATATACACTGCACAGTACCACTCCTGTCTATATACACGGCACAGTCCCACTCCTGTATATATACACTGCACAGCACCACTCCTCCTGTCCTGTGTATATACACTGCACAGTACCACTCGTGTCCTGTATATACACACTGCATAGTACCACTCCTATCCTGCATATACACACTGCACAGTACAACTCCTCCTGTGTGTATATACACTTCACAGTACCACTCCTCCTGTCCTGTATATATGCACTGCACAGTACCACTCCTCCTGTATATATACACTGCACAGTACCCCTCCTCCAGTCCTGTATATATACACTGCACAGCACCACTCCTCCTGGCCTGTATATATGCACTGCACAGTACCACTCCTGTCCTGTATATTTACACTGCACAGCACCACTCCTGTCCTGTATATATACACTGCACAGTACCACTCCTGTATATATACACTCCACAGTACCACTCCTCCTGTATATATACACTGCACAGTACCACTCCTGTATATATACACTGCACAGCACCACTCCTGTCCTGTATATATGCACTGCACAATACCACTCCTGTCCTGTATATATGCACTGCACAATACCACTCCTGTCCTGTATATATACACTGCACAGTACCACTCCTGTCCTGCATATGTACACTGCACAGTACCACTCCTCCTTTATCTATACACTGCACAGCGCCACTCCTGTATATATACACTGCACAGTACCACTCCTGTCCTGTATATATGCACTGCACAGTACCTCTCCTCCTGTCCCGTATATATGCACCGCACAGTACCACTCCTATATATATACACTGCACAGTACCACTACTCCTGTCCTGTGTATATACGCTGCACAGTACCACTCCTGTATATATACACTCCACAGTACCACTCCAGTCCTGTATATATGCACTGCACAGTACCAATCCTGTATATATACACTGCACGACATCACTCCTCCTTTCCTGTGTATATACACTGCACAGTACCACTCCTATATATACACTGCACAGTACCACTCCTGTATATATACACTCCACAGTACCACTCCAGTCCTGTATATATACACTGCACAGTACCAATCCTGTATATATACACTGCACGACATCACTCCTCCTTTCCTGTATATATACACTGCACAGTACCACTCCTATATATATACTGCACAGTACCCCTCCTCCTGCATATATGCACTGCACAGTACCACTCCTGTCCTGTATATATACACTGCACAGTACCACTCCTCCTGTGATGTATATATACACTGCACAGCACCACTCCTGTCCTGTATATATACACTGCACAGTACCACTCCTGTCCTGCATATATGCACTGCACAGTACCACTCCTGTCCTGCATATATGCACTGCACAGTACCACTCCTGTCCTGTATATATACACACTGCACAGTACCACTCCTGTCTATATACACGGCACAGTCCCACTCCTGTATATATACACTGCACAGCACCACTCCTCCTGTCCTGTATATATACACTGCACAGCACCACTCCTCCTGTCCTGTAAATATACACTGCACAGTACCACTCGTGTCCTGTATATACACACTGCATAGTACCACTCCTATCCTGCATATACACACTGCACAGTACAACTCCTCCTGTATATATACACTGCACAGTACCACTCCTCCTGTCCTGTATATATGCACTGCACAGTACCACTCCTGTATATATACACTGCACATTACCACTCCTCCTGTCCTGTATATATACACTGCACAGCACCACTCCTCCTGGCCTGTATATATGCACTGCACAGTACCACTCCTGTCCTGTATATTTACACTGCACAGCACCACTCCTGTCCTGTATATATACACTGCACAGTACCACTCCTGTCCTGCATATACACACTGCACAGTACCAGTCCTCCTGCCCTGTATATATATGCACTGCACAGTACCACTCCTCCTGTATATATATGCACTGCACAGTACCACTCCTGTATATATACACTGCACAGTACCACTCCTCCTGTATATATACACTGCACAGTACCACTCCTGTATATATACACTGCACATTACCGCTCCTCCTGTATATATACACTGCACAGTACCACTCCTCCTGTATATATACACTGCACAGTACCACTCCTGTATATATACATTGCACAGTACCACTACTCCTGTCCTGTATATATACGCTGCACAGTACCACTCCTCCTGTCCTGTATATATACACTGCACAGTACCACTCCAGTCCTGTATATATTCACTGCACAGTACCACTCCTCCTGTATATACACACTGCACAGTACCACTCCTCCTGTATATATATACACTGCACAGTACCACTCCTCCTGTATATATATACACTGCACAGTACCACTCCTGTATATATACACTGCACAGTACCACTCCTCCTGTATATATACACTGCACAGTACCACTCCTCCTGTATATATACACTGCACAGTACCACTCCTCCTGTCCTGTATATATACACTGCACAGTACCACTCCTGTATATATACACTGCACATTACCGCTCCTCCTGTATATATACACTGCACAGTACCATTCCTCCTGTATATATACTCTGCACAGTACCACTCCTGTATATGTACATTGCACAGTACCACTACTCCTGTCCTGTATATATACGCTGCACAGTACCACTCCTCCTGTCCTGTATATATACACTGCACAGTACCACTCCAGTCCTGTATATATTCACTGCACAGTACCACTCCTCCTGTATATACACACTGCACAGTACCACTCCTCCTGTATATATATATATACACTTCACAGTACCACTCCTCCTGTCCTGTATATATACACTGCACAGTTCCACTCCAGTCCTGTATATATTCACTGCACAGTACCACTCCTCCTGTATATACACACTGCACAGTACCACTCCTCCTGTATATATATACACTGCACAGTACAACTCCTGTCCTGTATATATACACTGCACAGTACCACTCCAGTCCTGTATATATTCACTGCACAGTACCACTCCTGTATATACACACTGCACAGTACCACTCCTCCTGTATATATATATACACTTCACAGTACCACTCCTCCTGTCCTGTATATATACACTGCACAGTTCCACTCCAGTCCTGTATATATTCACTGCACAGTACCACTCCTCCTGTATATACACACTGCACAGTACCACTCCTCCTGTGTATATACAGTGCACAGTACCACTCCTGTATATGTATATACTGCACAGTACCACTCCTCCTGTATATATACACACTGCACAGTACCACTCCTGTATATGTATATACTGCACAGTACCACTCCTCCTGTATATATACACTGCACAGTACCACTCCTATATATGTATATACTGCACAGTACCACTCATCCTGTATATATATACACTGCACAGTACCACTCCTGTATATGTATATACTGCACAGTACCACTCCTCCTGTATATATACACTGCACAGTACCACTCCTATATATGTATATACTGCACAGTACCACTCCTCCTGTATATATACACACTGCACAGTACCACTCCTGTATATGTATATACTGCACAGTACCACTCCTCCTGTATATATACACTGCACAGTACCACTCCTATATATGTATATACTGCACAGTACCACTCATCCTGTATATATATACACTGCACAGTACCACTCCTGTATATGTATATACTGCACAGTACCACTCCTCCTGTATATATACACTGCACAGTACAACTCCTGTCCTGTATATATACACTGCACAGTACCACTCCAGTCCTGTATATATTCACTGCACAGTACCACTCCTCCTGTATATACACACTGCACAGTACCACTCCTCCTGTATATATATATATATACACTTCACAGTACCACTCCTCCTGTCCTGTATATATTCACTGCACAGTTCCACTCCAGTCCTGTATATATTCACTGCACAGTACCACTCCTGCTGTATATACACACTGCACAGTACCACTCCTCCTGTGTATATACACTGCACAGTACCACTCCTGTATATGTATATACTGCACAGTACCACTCCTCCTGTATATATACACACTGCACAGTACCACTCCTGTATATGTATATACTGCACAGTACCATTCCTCCTGTATATATACACTGCACAGTACCACTCCTATATATGTATATACTGCACAGTACCACTCATCCTGTATATATATATATATATATATACTGCACAGTACCACTCCTGTATATGTATATACTGCACAGTACCACTCATCCTGTATATATATACACTGCACAGTACCACTCCTGTATATGTATATACTGCACAGTACCTCTCCTCCTGTATGACTGTGTTGACATAGGGCTAAACAACCCCTTGGCGCATTTCCTCAGCCCCACTTAACCATACAAATCAAAACTCAGAGACCAAGTGATGGGTGAAGGTCAGTCACAGCTTTATTAAATGTTTTCTTACCAACCATTTGAAAAGGCACTTAGCTTTCTTAAAAACGCGCTCGCTGCCTAATGCCCTACTCCATATTCGCAGGCAAGTCAGCCAGCAAGCCGTAACTTATGTGCCATTACTTCTCCACCGCCACGGAGGATCCTGTTTCTCAAACAGGACTCCGACCCCCACCCATCAGTAGCAATGCCTGCTCTATGCCATCTTGGAGACCGGATAAGATATCGAGCCCGATATTGTTCAAGTGCACCCCGTCAGGTCTCAATAAAGCAGCATTATCCCCTTCCAGTTGTCTGTGTCTAACAACCAAACCTCTCACGCACCATCTTAGAAATACAGGCGTGTATGGTCCTCCTAGTGCGCTCAACGGCAATACCATCCCTAGCTCCTTGCCACACCGCCCTCGGGACAATCTCAGACCAGACTAGCACCAATTCCTGAAAAAAAAACCATGGAAACGTTCCATATCAGCCCGCATCATTGTGAGAAGCTCTGCCACCTTGTACGATCATAGATCATTCCCCCCCCCGCGTGCAGAATCCAAAATTATAGGACCCCTGGCTCCTCTTGCAATCGATACCACTTCCGGTAGAACTTGCGGCCATTGCAAGCCCCTGATGCCTCTCCACATGAAGGCCACGTCACGGAAACCTAGATGCCTCCCCCCAGGGCGGCACTCAGCTCGCTGTGCTGCTCAAAATATGTAGGAGTGTCCTAGTAACCAGACAGTCGGTCTAACGGCATCATAGGCTTGCCACGTAGACGAAGTCACCGACGAACGAACCAGCGACATCAAATGCTCGCGACCATCTCCTACAGATGCACCCGGGTCCGCTGATGGAGGAGGGACTCCATCCCCAGCATATTTATCGGGCAACGGGAGGCGGGTAACTGTCGGCGCAAGGGTGGACATGGACATACGCCCTACCGCGTCCGTAAGTGCCTGGACGGCAGCATCTGTGGCCTGCGCAGCTGCGAGAGACCTCTCAAGGGTAGCAAGACGAGCCTCGAGCTGACGCACAAGCTGTAACAGCTGCTTCTGATCTGCCATCTCTAGCCAGACCCTGGCGCTAGTATTATGTTACGGCGGCGGTACACACTTAAAAAAATATAAATAAACGTGTTCGCCGCCCGGGGTCCACCGTGCGCCAGGTGATATAACCGCTGCTAGAGAGGCAGAGCACTATGGCGGTAATGTGCACGGGGTTAACTGCACTCTAAGTGCACAGAAGAGAGCTCTGTTATGCTCACAGAGCTGCAGGGAAAAGAATAAAGTGACACGCTACGTCTGTTCGGGGACACTGAATAACAGCGAAACTGTCACGGTAAAAATAGTCACAGAAGTAGCCTTAGGCAGCAGGACTACTCCCTCTAGACCTACCGTGAAATCAGACAGGAGGCGTCGCAACTGCACAGTACCACTCCTGTCCTGTATATATACACTGCACAGTACCACTCCTGTCCTGCATATATGCACTGCACAGCACCACTCCTGTTCTGCATATATGCACTGCACAGTACCACTCCTGACGTAGTATGCAACCATCCGCCCCAAGTCAGTCCCCAATAAAACATCAGTGGGCAGGTTTTCAGACACTCCCACCTCCCTCAACCCGCTCCCAGCACCCCAATCGAGATAAACTCGTGCCACTGGCAAAGGACAACGGGTGCCTCCAATCCCGGTGACAGTCAGGGTTTTCCCCTCAACAAACTCTTCAGGGGCCGCCAGTCCAGGACGGATGAGGGTTCGTTCAGCCCCGGTGTCCTTGAGGCCTGTAGCAAGACGGGCCCCCACCTGAACAGGTTGAACGTTGTCGTCAGCCCTCCCAACCACACCTCCCACCAAAAGAACAGAGGCGTTGGGCCCGGGGGCCTTGGCTGGGGGGTTCTTCGGCCTGTTCGGACAGGCGTAAAAGAGGTGACCAGGCCGCTGGCAGTGGTGACACAAGCGACTGTCAGTAGCCGGCCTGTTGGCAACAGGGACAGGGCCTCCGGAGGGACGGCTAGCTGGGGCATTGGGGTTGGTTGCTGGCTTACCCCCTTTCCAGCTGGTGGCGACTGGCCTCCGCGTCTCGGGCTTCCGGTTGGCCTCGTGGTTGTCGGCGATCTGCGCCGCTTTGTCCGCGTTCGTTGGTTCGCGGTCCAGGATGAACTGTCGGACCTCAGCTGGGCAGAGATGCAGGAACTGGTCTTTGATCATCAGGTCCCGTAGCTGCTCAAAGGTTTCAACGGACAGTCCATGGATCCACTGGTCAAAGTGGGTCCTGAGTCCTTGCACCACATCACTGTAGCTATCATGTGGGCCACGTTGGAGGTGTCGGAACTTCTTTCGGTATACCTCAGGTGTCAGCCGATATTTGGCGATCAGCGCCTCTTTTATGGCGCGATAGTCATCATCATGCGCTTGCGGAAGAGAAGCAAACGCCTCCAGAGCTTTGCCTTTTAGCCCTGGGGTCAAGTACCTGGCCCATTGGTCTTCGGGCAGTCGGTACTGTCTGCATTCTTTCTCAAAGGCTCGCAGAAACGTGTCCAAGTCCCCGTCCTTTTCCATCACGGGAAAATGCTCTGTCCGGGGTTTAGGAGTCTGGACGCTGCTGGGCTCACTGGTTCGGGCTGTGGGGGCATTCCACCCCCGCTGGAGCATCTCCAGCTCATGGGCCCTCTGAGCTTCTGCATGGCGCTCAGCTCTCTCAGCCTGGGATTGACGCTCACGTTCGGCTCTCTCAGCCTGGGCTTGACGCTCGGCCTGGGCCTCCTGCCGATATTGCCGGATCAGTGTCAGACGACCCTCACTGTCTTCGGCAGGGAGTTCGTCCAAGGCCATTTGCAGATAGGGGTCCACCCCGTTATGGTTGAATGTGGGGCCAGCGCTCATGAGTGGAGCCTCTGCTGCAGCCCCATTGTTACTTGAGCCCGCTTCTGCGTTCGCTGGGCTCTGGTCGTTTTCCCGTTGCACCAGAGCCGCGATCATTTGGGCTTTGTTTTTTGTTCGTGGTGTCGATCCGCCACACCCCGCAGAGGGCAATAAGAGATGCCTTGTTATGCTGCTTATACCACTCTGCTCCCATCGTAGCCATGGTTGCCAAATAAAAGACAGAAAAGAAAAACGGAGAAAAAGGGAGGGAATACTTGCAAGTACACACTAATGTCTCAGGACTAGTAACCACTGAGTCTGTTCTCCAAAACCTATGATGCAGGATTCCCGCAGGAACCGTGCAGGTCTTTAGTGAGAGGAATGATTGCTCAAACCAAATCACTAATGCTCTAGGATTATCCCACCGCTCTGCCACCAATATGTGACGAACAGCCCACCGCCGTTCATCCACTTACGGGCGACACTAACGGGGGTCCCGCTGCCACCAAAACGCGACGGACAGCGGACCCTGTGTCACCACTATGTCACAATCCCACCACTGACACCGGTGTATCAGCGGACGGAGGGGCGTGACACAATGCCGGCACACGGCTATCACAGGCGCAGTGGGGCTTATCTTAGTTATCCCAACACTGGCACCATGTGACCAAAAATATCCAGCAAGCTAATCTCGCTCTACAATTTGCCGCAGGGGGAGTTTAATTTGGATGCCCCACCACTGCTATCAATCTTCCAAGTACTGCGGGGATTTATGTATATCCCACTTTCTCAGTTCCACTTTTGAACTTGCAGCTCTCCGGCGCCCCCCTTACCCTCAGGTCAGTCAGGGAACTGCACCTAGGATAATTGGTCGCCGGACGGGCTGCCTGTTGTGAACCGGCAATTAGGCTTCTGCAGTAAGGGAATTATGAATGCTGGTGCCGCAGACCCTTATTCAGCGCTATAAGACCCTTCTAGACTGCCAGCAAGCCGCAATAGCCGTGCACAACGCGCTGCCACCAGTCACGGTTACTTAATTCACAGTGTTAAATTAAGAGGGTCCGTGGCAAACCCCTTGAATTAGTAGCCATTATCCATCAAAGGCGTATAGTTCGAGTCTTAGAGCATAGAGACAGATCTAAATAATTATTTCATTTATTTTCCGAAAGAGGACAGTGATTACAGATAAAAGTTGCTATAAAATTGAGACATAAAATATGTACAGTACAGGTATAAAATAAAAGTGGAGAAAACAAAGAGATTATACTCACGGTTCCATATTGTTGTTAGGCAGACCATGCGGCTAAGGTGGGTGGAGGCGGAGCTGCACTTCTCCGCTCATCTGGGTCTTTCTAGCACGACGACTTGAGCTGTTCTGCTCTGGTTTTGTCCAGGAAATGCTTTAAAGACTTGCTATGTGACATCACGGAGAGATGCATGCTGGGTTAATCCCACCTCTCTCTTTTGGATGTAGAATTACACTAGAAAACTTATACTAATCATAACTCCGTGGGGGCAGCCCGCACAGACACATATAGGGCATCATTGGTTGTGATTTGTTGAGTACAACAATTCAAGACCAAATATGCAGTAGTTCTGATACACCGTTTAGCTGGAACACATATCTCAGGTTCTGAAAGGATTACGCTTCGCCAGAACCACGGCAGCGACGCTGTGACCGCCCGGATTACAAAAATGTGATTTTCATATCTCTAGGGTATTTGGTTCTTATGGTATAGTCTCTCATAGTTTTATTCGTTTCAAACAAAGAAGTTTTTCCCGCTCTGAAGAGGAGAGAAGGAAACAAATGGTTGTAACAGCAGGGGGGTCTCCTATTCCTATTGCGAACACAGGCTGTAGAGGAGGGGGGGGTGGCACTGCTCTGTGTGTGTGTGAAGGGAGGAGGGATGAAGCTGCAGAGCTAGCAGCCTGGATTGTCATATCTGCCGGATCTTTCTGGAAAGTTACAACAGAAAACATCATATTTTGTGGACAAAACCCCATACCTCACAGACATTGTACATCACAAGTACCACTCCTGTCCTGTATATATACACTGCACAGCACCACGCCTCCTGACCTGTATATATGCACTGCACAGTACCACTCCTGTCCTGTATATATGCACTGCACAGCAACACTCCTGTCCTGTATATATACATTGCACAGCACCACTCCTCCTGTCCTGTATATATACACTGCACAGCACCACTCCTCCTGTCCTGTATATATACACTGCACAGCACCACTCCTGTCCTGTACATATACACTGCACAGTAACACTCCTCCTGTCCTGTATATATATATATGCACTGCACAGTAACACTCCTCCTGTATATATACACTGCACAGTACCACTCCTGTCCTGTATATATACACTCCACAGTACCACTCCTCCTGTATATATACACTGCACAGTACCACTCCTGTATATATACACTGCACAGTACCACTCCTCCTGTCCTGTATATATAAACTGCACAGTACCACTCCTCCTGTATATATACACTGCACAGTACCACTCCTGTATATACACTGCACAGTACCACTCCTCCTGTCCTGTATATATACACTGCACAGTACCACTCCTCCTGTCCTGTATATATACACTGCACAGTACCACTCCTGTCCTGTATATATGCACTGCACAGTACCACTCCTGTCCTGTATATATGCACTGCACAGTACCACTCCTGTCCTGTATATATACACTGCACAGTACCACTCCTGTCCTGTATATATACACTGCACAGTACCACTCCTGTCCTGTATATATACACTGCACAGTACCGATCCTCCTGTATATATGCACTGCACAGTACCACTCCTGTCCTGTATATATACACTGCACAGTACCACTCCTGTCCTGCATATGTACACTGCACAGTACCACTCCTCCTTTATCAATACACTGCACAGCGCCACTCCTATATATACACACTGCACAGTACCACTCCTGTCCTGTATATATGCACTGCACAGTACCTCTCCTCCTGTCCCGTATATATTCACCGCACAGTACCACTCCTATATATATACACTGCACAGTACCACTACTCCTATCCTGTGTATATACGCTGCACAGTACCAATCCTGTATATATACACTGCACAGTACCACTCCTGTATATATATACACTGCACAGTACCACTCCAGTCCTGTATATATGCACTGCACAGTACCACTCCTGTATATAAACACTGCGCAATACCAATCCTGTATATATACACTGCACGACATCACTCCTCCTTTCCTGTATGTATACACTGCACAGTACCACTCCTGTCCTGTATATATACACTGCACAGTACCACTCCTATATATACACTGCACAGTACCCCTACTCCTGCATATATGAACTGCACAGTACCACTCCTGTCCTGTATATATACACTGCACAGTACCACTCCTGTCCTGCATATGTACACTGCACAGTACCACTCCTCCTTTATCAATACACTGCACAGCGCCACTCCTATATATACACACTGCACAGTACCACTCCTGTCCTGTATATATGCACTGCACAGTACCTCTCCTCCTGTCCCGTATATATTCACCACACAGTACCACTCCTATATATATACACTGCACAGTACCACTACTCCTATCCTGTGTATATACGCTGCACAGTACCAATCCTGTATATATACACTGCACAGTACCACTCCTGTATATATACACTGCACAGTACCACTCCAGTCCTGTATATATGCACTGCACAGTACCACTCCTGTATATAAACACTGCGCAATACCAATCCTGTATATATACACTGCACGACATCACTCCTCCTTTCCTGTATGTATACACTGCACAGTACCACTCCTGTCCTGTATATATACACTGCACAGTACCACTCCTATATATACACTGCACAGTACCCCTACTCCTGCATATATGAACTGCACAGTACCACTCCTGTCCTGTATATATACACTGCACAGTACCACTCCTCCTTTCCTGTATATATACACTGCACAGTACCACTCCTCCTGTCCTGTATATATACCCTGCACATCACCACTCCTGTCCTGTATATATACACTGCACAGTGCCACTCCTATATATGCACTGCACAGTACCACTCCTGTCCTGTATATATACACTGCACAGCACCACTCCTCCTGTGATGTATATATACACTGCACAGCACCACTCCTGTCCTGTGTATATACACTCCACAGTACCACTCCTGTCCTGTATATATACACTGCACAGTACCACTCCTGCATATATGCACTGCACAGTACCACTCCTGTCCTGTATATATACACTGCACAGTACCACTCCTGTCCTGCATATATGCACTGCACAGTACCACTCCTGTCCTGTATATATACACACTGCACAATACCACTCCTGTCTATATATACTGCACAGTTCCACTCCTGTATATATACACTGCACAGTACCACTCCTGTCCTGCATATACACACTGCACAGTACCACTCCTCCTGTATATATACACTGCACAGTACCACTCCTGTATACACTGCACAGTACCACTCCTGTCCTGTATATATACACTGCACAGCACCAGTCATCCTGTCCTGTATACATACACTGCACAGCACCACTCCTCCTGTCCTGTATATATACACTGCACAGTACCACTCCTGTCCTGTATATATACACTGCACAGCACCACTCCTCCTGTCCTGTATATATACACTGCACAGCACCACTCCTGTCCTGTATATACACACTGCACAGTACCACTCCTGTCCTGCATATACACACTGCACAGTACAACTCCTCCTGTATATATACACTGCACAGTACCACTCCTCCTGTCCTGTATATATGCACTGCACAGTACCACTCCTCCTGTATATATACACTGCACAGTACCACTCCTGTCTATACACACTGCACAGTCCCACTCCTGTATATATACACTGCACAGTACCACTCCTGTCCTGTATATACACTGCACAGTACCGCTCCTCCTGTATATATACACTGCACAGCACCACTCCTCCTATATATACACTGCACAGTACCCCTCCTCCTGTATATATACACTGCACAGCACCACTCCTCCTGTCCTGCATATATGCACTGCACAGTACCACTCATGCCCTGTATATATACACTGCACAGTACCACTCCTGTCTATAAACACTGCACAGTCCCACTCCTGTATATATACACTGCACAGTCCCACTCCTGTCCTGCATATACACACTGCACAGTACCACTCCTGTATATATACATTGCACAGTACCACTCCTGTATATACACTGCACAGTACCACTCCTGTCCTGTATATATACACTGCACAGCACCACTCCTGTCCTGTATATATACACTGCACTGTACCACTCCTGTATATATACACTGCACAGCACCACTCCTCCTATATATACACTGCACAGTACCCCTCCTCCTGTATATATACACTGCACAGTACCACTCGTGTCCTGTATATATACACTGCACAGCACCACTCCTCCTGTCCTGCATATATGCACTGCACAGTACCACTCATGTCCTGTCTATATACACTGCACAGTACCACTCCTGTCTATATACACTGCACAGTCCCACTCCTGTATATATACACTGCACAGTACCACTCATGTCCTGCATATATACACTGCACAGCACCACTCCTCCTGTGATGTATATATACACTGCACAGCACCACTCCTGTCCTGTATATATACACTGCACAGTACCACTCCTGTCCTGCATATACACACTGCACAGTACCACGCCTCCTGTCCTGTATATATATGCACTGCACAGTACCACTCCTCCTGTATATATACACTGCACAGTACCAAACCTGTGTATATACACTGCACAGTACCACTCCTGTCCTGTATATATACACTCCACAGTACCGCTCCTCCTGTATATATACACTGCACAGTACCACTCCTGTATATATACACTCCAAAGCACCACTCCTGTCCTGTATATATGCACTGCACAGTACCACTCCTGTCCTGTATATATACACTGCACAGTACCACTCCTGTCCTGCATATGTACACTGCACAGTACCACTCCTCCTTTATCTATACACTGCACAGCGTCACTCCTGTATATATACACTGCATAGTACCACTCCTGTCCTGTATATATGCACTGCACAGTACCTCTCCTCCTGTCCCGTATATATGCACCGCACAGTACCACTCCTATATATATATACACTGCACAGTACCACTACTCCTGTCCTGTGTATATACGCTGCACAGTACCAATCCTGTATATATACACACTGCACAATACCACTCCTGTATATATACACTCCACAGTACCACTCCAGTCCTGTATATATGCACTGCACAGTACCAATCCTGTATATATACACTGCACGATATCACTCCTCCTTTCCTGTATATATACACTGCACAGTACCACTCCTATATATACACTGCACAGTACCCCTCCTCCTGCATATATGCACTGCACAATACCACTCCTGTCCTGTATATATGCACTGCACAGTACCACTCCTGTCCTGCATATATGCACTGCACAGTACCACTCCTGTCCTGCATATATGCACTGCACAGTACCACTCCTGTCCTGCATATATATACACTGCACAGTACCACTCCTGTCTATATACACTGCAAGTCCCACTCCTGTATATATACACTGCACAGTACCACTCCTCCTGTAAATATATACTGCACAGTACCACTCCTGTGTATATACACTGCACAGTACCACTCCTGTCCTGTATATATACATTGCACAGCACCACTCCTCCTGTCCTGTATATATACACTGCACAGCACCACTCCTCCTGTCCTGTATATATACACTGCACAGTACCACTTGTGTCCTGTATATACACACTGCATAGTACCACTCCTATCCTGCATATACACACTGCACAGTACCACTCCTCCTGTATATATACACTGCACAGTACCACTCCTCCTGTCCTGTATATATGCACTGCACAGTACCACTCCTACTGTATATATACTGCTCAGTACCACTCCTGTCCTGTATATATACACTGCACAGTACCACTCCTGTATATATACACTGCACAGTACCACTCCTCCTGTCCTGTATATATACACTGCACAGTACCACTCCTCCTGTCCTGTATATATACACTGCACAGCACCACTCCTCCTGGCCTGTATATATGCACTGCACAGTACCACTCCTGTCCTGCATATATGCACTGCACAGTACCACTCCTGTCCTGCATATGTACACTGCACAGTACCACTCCTCCTTTATCTATACACTGCACAGCACCACTCCTGTATATATACACTGCACAGTACCACTCCTGTCCTGTATATATGCACTGCACAGTACCTCTCCTCCTGTCCCGTATATATGCACCGCACAGTACCACTCCTATATATACACTGCACAGTACCACTACTCCTGTCCTGTGTATATACGCTGCACAGTACCAGTCCTGTATATATACACTGCACAGTACCACTCCTGTATATATACACTGCACAGTACCACTCCAGTCCTGTATATATGCACTGCACAGTACCACTCCTCCTGTATGTATACACTGCGCAATACCAATCCTGTATATATACACTGCACAACATCACTCCTCCTTTCCTGTATATATACACAGCACAGTACCACTCCTGTCCTGTATATATACACTGCACAGTACCACTCCTCCTGTATATATACACTGCACAGTACCACTCCTCCTGTCCTGTATATATACGCTGCACAGTACCACTCCTGTATTTATACACTGCACAATACCACTCCTGTATATATACACTGCACAGTACCACTCCTCCTGTATATACACACTGCACAGTACCACTCCTGTATATATACACTGCACAGTACCACTACTCCTG
Organism: Dendrobates tinctorius; assembly: GCF_039654945.1. Lineage (NCBI taxonomy): Eukaryota > Metazoa > Chordata > Amphibia > Anura > Dendrobatidae > Dendrobates > Dendrobates tinctorius. The sequence goes on along the minus strand of NW_027361787.1, from coordinate 1,730,054 downwards.
TCCTGTATATATACGCTGCACAGTACCACTCCTCCTGTCCTGTATATATACACTGCACAGTACCACTCCAGTCCTGTATATATTCACTGCACAGTACCACTCCTCCTGTATATACACACTGCACAGTACCACTCCTCCTGTATATATACACTGCACAGTACCACTCCTTATGTCCTGTATATATACACTGCACAGTACAACTCCTCCTTTCCTGTATATATACTGCACAGTACCACTCCTGTATATGTATATACTGCACAGTACCACTCCTCCTTTATATAAACTCTGCACAGTACCACTTCTCTTGTATATATACACTGCACAGTACCACTCCTGTATATGTATATACTGCACAGTACTACTCCTCCTGTATATATACACACTGCACAGTACCACTCCTGTATATGTATATACTGCACAGTACCACTCCTCCTGTATATATACACTGCACAGTACCACTCCTATATATGTATATACTGCACAGTACCACTCATCCTGTATATATATATATATACACTGCACAGTACCACTCCTGTATATGTATATACTGCACAGTACCACTCCTCCTGTATATATAGACTGCACAGTACCACTCCTGTATATGTATATACTGCACATTACCACTCCTCCTGTATAAATACACTGCACAGTACCACTCCTATATATGTATATACTGCACAGTACCACTCATCCTGTGTGTATATATATATATATACACTGCATAGTACCACTCCTGTATATGTATATACTGCACAGTACCACTCCTCCTGTATATATACACTGCACAGTACCACTCCTCCTGTATATATATACTGCACAGTACCACTCCTGTATATGTATATACTGCACAGTACCACTCATCCTGTATATATATACACTGCACAGTACCACTCCTGTATATGTATATACTGCACAGTACCTCTCCTCCTGTATGAATGTGTTGACATAGGGCTAAACAACCCCTTGGCGCATTTCCTCAGCCCCACTTAACCATACAAATCAAAACTCAGAGACCAAGTGATGGGGGAAGGTCGGTCACAGCTTTATTAAATGTTTTCTTACCAACCATTTGAAAAGGCACTTAGCTTTCTTAAAAACGCGCTCGCTGCCTAATGCCCTACTCCATATTCGCAGGCAAGTCAGCCAGCAAGCCATAACTTATGTGCCATTACTTCTCCACCGCCACGGAGGATCCTGTTTCTCAAACAGGACTCCGACCCCCACCCATCAGTAGCAATGCCTGCTCTATGCCATCTTGGAGACCGGATAAGCTATCGAGCCCGATATCGTTCAAGTGCACCCCGTCAGGTCTCAATAAAGCAGCATTATCCCCTTCTAGTTGTCTGTGTCTAACAACCAAACCTCTCACGCACCATCTTAGAAATACAGGCGTGTATGGTCCTCCTAGTGCGCTCAACGGCAATACCATCCCTAGCTCCTTGCCACACCGCCCTCGGGACAATCTCAGACCAGACTAGCACCAATTCCTGGAAAAAAAAACATGGAAACGTTCCATATCAGCCCGCATCATTGTGAGAAGCTCTGCCACCTTGTATGAACATAGAACATTCCCCCCCCCCGCGTGCAGAATCCAAAATCATAGGACCCCTGGCTCCTCTTGCAATCGATACCACTTCCGGTAGAACTTGCGGCCATTGCAAGCCCCTGATGCCTCTCCACATGAAGGCAACGTCACGGAAACCTAGATGCCTCCCGCCAGGGCGGCACTCAGCTCGCTGCGCTGCCCAAAATATGTAGGAGTGTCCTAGTAACCAGACAGTCGGTCTAACGGCATCATAGGCTTGCCACGTAGACGAAGTCACCGACGAACGAACCAGCGACATCAACTGCTCGCGACCATCTCCTACAGATGCACCCGGGTCCGCTGATGGAGGAGGGACTCCATCCCCAGCATATTTATCGGGCAACGGGAGGCGGGTAACTGTCGGCGCAAGGGCGGACATGGACATACGCCCTACCGCGTCCATAAGTGCCTGGACGGCAGCATCTAGACCCTGGCGCTAGTATTATGTTACGGCGGCGGTACACGCTTAAAAAAATATAAATAAACGTGTTCGCCGCCCGGGGTCCACCGTGCGGCAGGTGATATAACCGCTGCTAGAGAGGCAGAGCACTATGGCGGTAATGTGCACGGGGTTAACTGCACCCTAAGTGCACAGAAGAGAGCTCTGTTATGCTCACAGAGCTGCAGGGAAAAGAATAAAGTGACACGCTACGTCTGTTCGGGGACACAATAACAGCGAAACTGTCACGGTAAAAATAGTCACAGAAGTAGCCTTAGGCAGCAGGACTACTCCCTCTAGACCTACCGTGAAATCAGACAGGAGGCGTCGCAACTGCAGACGCGGAAAACTGCAATCGCAGCGCGGTGTGAATGGAGCCACAGAGAAGACACCGCAATCTAGCTGGCGCGATGCAGGACGCTAGCTGCTGAAAACGTATAGCTGGAGCGCGCTGGCGCTAGCGCTGCTACTGGCAGCTGCCCAATCACTCACACAATCGTAATATCAGAGGGAAGGGGTTTCAGAATAAGTCAGTCACCAGTCCAAGCATCCATCACCATACATACAGCAACAGTATGAAAATACTAGCGCATGGCATAGCGGCCATGCGCACTTTTTATAGCGTACGGGACCTGCCAGAAATCTCCAGAGCCCTGAGCTAAGCCAATGGAATCAGGAGCAGGACCTGAGCACCTGACTCCTGAACTCCAATGGGAGCTCATTCCAGGAGCATGCTCAGAAGCTGGCTGAAAGGACTTAGCCTCTGGAGACAAATGTGAGGATCTGGATCTCTGCATAAGTATGGTAGGACACAGATTCCTAACAAAGTCCCCCTCTCGACTTATATTCGAGTCATATACAACAGGGGGTCAGAGGGAAGGGGGGGCGGGGGTGTCAGGTCATACTTGCCTGTCCTGGCACGATCTCTGCAGCCCCCAGCTTCTCCGCGATCTCCCTTCCTTCCTTCAGCGGTCACGTGGTACCGCTCATTACACTCATGAATATGAGCATATTTATGAGTGTAATGAGCGGTACCATGTGACTGCTGAAGGCAGGAAGGGAGACCGCGGGAGAACGAGGCTGCGCCAGGATGGGTAAGTGTAGCAATATTCACCTGTCCCCGTTCCATCGCTGCTTGCTGCTGTCTGAAATAAAAACACACATGTGACATGCACAATGTGAACAAGTCTGTTGGACCATGTTCACACCACATGTGTGTTTTTAATCCAGTTTTTTTCGTGCTTATGCATGATTTGAGAGACCCCACCCCTCTCTTGTGTGACATGCACATAAGGAGCTGTCTTGCATCACATGCCCATACCAGAAAGTGCCTGTCTTAATCCTGCTCATTTAGACACTGTTCATATGTTCAGGTATTAAATACATTAGATAGGGACTGCTTCAATACGGGTTACCTTGACGTTGGTGAGGCAGCTTGGTATACATTTTTTTGCAAAAAAAGTATCGACTAAATACCCTGTGTTTGTTATTACCTTTTATCAGCACTTGCTGACTGTTATATGTCTTATTGCAAGGTATTTTTGCACATTTGTCATTCTGTGCTTTTTTGTTTGTGTTGTTGCTGTCTGGCACGTCATGTCAGTGATATTCAGACAGCAGAGGGCACGGTGAAGTGGTTAGTGCGCGCCGCGCCCCCTGCAGTCTGAACGTCACTGACAGATGACGTGCCAAACAGCAGCAATCAGCGATGGACCCTGGACAGGTGAATATCTCAGGTGCCAGCAGTGACACCAGCACCTGGCCCCCAGCGACAGAGAGGTGAGTATGTCATTTTTTTTTATTTTTAAATGCAGCAGCAACAGCACATGGGGGCATAATCTATGGAGCATCTTATGGGGGGCAGCATATGGGGGTAAAATCTATGGAGCATCTTATGGGGGCAGCATATGGGGGTAAAATCTATGGAGCATCTTATGGGGGCAGCATATGGGGGTAAAATCTATGGAGCACCTTATGGGGGTAAAATCTATGGAGCATCTTATGGGGGCAGTATATGGGGGTAAAATCTATGGAGCATCTTATGGGGGCAGCATATGGGGGTAAAATCTATGGAGCATCTTATGGGGGCAGCATATGGGGGTAAAATCTATGGAGCATCTTATGGGGGCAGTATATGGGGGTAAAATCTATGGAGCATCTTATGGGGGCAGCATATGGGGGTAAAATCTATGGAGCATCTTATGGGGGCAGCATATGGGGGTAAAATCTATAGAGCATCTTATGGGGGGCAGCATATGGGGGTAAAATCTATAGAGCATCTGGTGAGGATCCAGCGGTCATGGTGCACATTGGCACAATTGACAAAGTTAGAGGTAGGTGGAAGGTCCTTAAAGATGATTTCAGGGAATTAGGCTGTAAGCTTAAAGCAAGGACCTCCAAGGTGGTATTTTCGGAAATACTTCCTGTACCACGTGCCACGCCAGAGAGGCAACGGGAGATTAGGGAGGTTAATAAGTGGCTCAGGAGTTGGTAAAGGAAGGAGGGGTTTGGGTTCCTGCAGAACTGGGTACAGGTTCTACGCTAGGGACGGGCTGCACCTCAATGGGGAGGGTGTAGCTGTGCTGGGGGAGAAAATGGCTAGAAGGTTGGAGGAGTGTTTAAACTAGGGATGGGGGGAGGGTATTCCTTTTATAGGAGGGGAAGACAGTGCAGATAGAGACCTGGGCACAAATAATGAAATTGGGGTGGGGGTGGCATGGGGGGTGGGGTTAGAACAGTTAATTAAGAAAGAATAGAGGTACAGAGAGATACATAAAGTGCATGTATACTAATGCCAGAAGCCTCACCAACAACATGGAGGAATTGGAGTTAATGTTGTTGGAACATGATTCTGACATGGTGGTGATATCTGAGACATGACTGGACGAGAGCCATGACTGGGCTGTTAATTTACAGGGCTATAGTCTGTTCAGAAATGACCGAACAAATAAGCGAGGGGGAGGCGTGTGTTTATATGTAAAATCATCCTTAAAACCCATCCTGCGTGATAATATATATGAATCTAATGAAAATGTAGTCTCTGTGGGTGGAGATAAGGGGAGGGGGGAAAAATAATAAATTACTGATAGGGGTTTGTTATAAGTCTCCAAAAATAATGGAAGCAACAGAGAATATCCTCATAAAGCAAATAGATGAAGCTGCGACTCAAGGAGAAGTCATTATTATGGGGGACTTCAACTACCCTGAAATACATTGGGGAACAGAAACCTGCAGTTCCAGCAAAGGTAATAGGTGTCTGACCACTTTGAGAGACAATTACCTTTCACAACTGGTTCAGGACCCAACAAGAGGGGGGCACTGCTAGACCTAATATTACCCCACAGGCCAGACCGCAGATCAGATATAAGGGTTGGGGGTCACTGGGGGAATAGTCAGAATCGTAGAGTTGGAAGGGACCTCCTGGGCCATCTGGTCCAACCCCCTGCTCAAAGCAGGATTCGCTAAATCATCCCAGTCAGATGTCTGTCCAGCCTCTGTTTGAAGACTTCCATTGAAGGAGAACTCGCCACTTCTCGTGGCAGCTTGTTCCACTCATCGATCACTCTAACTGTCAAAAAGTTTTTTCTAATATCTAATCTGTGTCTCCTCCCATTCAGTTTCATCCCATTGCTTCTAGTCTTTCCTTGTGCAAATGAGAATAAAGTTGATCCTTCTACAATGTGACAGCCCTTTAGATATTTGTAGACAGTTATTAAGTCTCCTCTCAGTCTTCTCTTTTGCAAACTAAACATATCCAAATCCTGCAACCTTTCCTCATAAGACAGGGTTTGCAGACCGGTCACCATTCTGGTCGCTCTTTTCTGAACTTGCTCCAGTTTGTTGATGTCTTTTTTAAAATTCCTGACACTGGAGGGGCTTATAAACTTACACAGTATATAGTCTGAGGTCTGGGATCTGCCAATATGTGGCTGGTTTTCTGACTGTTTCGGATAACATGATACATGATTTTAGGTTTATTTGTCTAGTCTCGCTTGAATATAGGTCAATATTATATAGTCTCCTGAAGACGCCTTTGGTGAGGACGATGAAGCCTGCAGAAATAAGAGGCTTGGACAGTGACTGTCTATACGTCACCTCACACTATATACTGAACTGTGGGGCACATGTTTTTTCTATTAGTCACCTATTGACTAACCTTCAAGGGGTGAATTATGGGTATAGTTTTACATTTGGAATTAATAAAGTTTAGTTTTATCTTTTTGTCAGCAAACATGAGGAATGACAAGAGACAACCCATTTAAAAAGATTCAGTTTTGGTTAAAACTATTCCAACACTATGAACATAAAAAGGCTTCCCACTATGTGACATCTCTGATGTTTATTAACAGTTGATTTCCAAGTAAAATATTTCCCACATTAAGAAAATGAAAACGGCTTCTCCCCTGTGTGACTGCTCTGATGTCTAACAAGAAGCGCTTTCCGGTTAAAACATTTCCCACATTCTGAACATGAAAAAGGCTTCTCCCCTGTGTGCGTTCTTTGGTGAGTAACAAAATTCCCTTTATGGTTAAAACATTTCCCACATTCTGAACAGGAAAAAAGCTTCCCTGTGTGGGTTATTTGATGGTGATCAAGATCTATTTTCCATTTAAAACATTTCCCACATTTTGAACATGAATATGGCCTCTCTCCTGGGTGAATTCTCTCATGTCTAACAAGATGTGAATTCTGAGTAAAACATTTGCCACATTCTGAACATGAAAAAGGCTTCTCCCCTGTGTGAGTTCTATGATGTTCATTAAGACACCCTTTCTGGTTAAAACATTTCCCACATTCTGAACAGGAAAAAGGCTTCTCTCCTGTGTGAGTTCTCTGGTGTGTTACAAAATGTGATTTCTTGTTAAAACATTTCCCACATTCTGAACATGAAAATGACTTCTTTCCTGTGTGAGTTCTTTGGTGTATATCAAGATTCCCTTTCTGGTTAAAACATTTCCCACATTCTGAACAGGAAAAAGGCTTCACTCCTGTGTGAGTTCTTTGGTGTATATCAAGATTCCATTTCTGTTTAAAACATTTCCCACATTCTGAACAGGAAAATGACTTCTTTGCTTTAGGAGCAGTTTGTTTTATAATGCCTCTTTTGTGACTTTGATTTTCCTTAGTAGTCAGTAATGAATCAGAAGGTGGGACCTGTTTCATATAATCAGATGACAGATCTTTGCTGTGAATGGATGATGGTATATCTGGAGTAATGGCAATCACTTCTGTTGTATCTTGTAGGATCTCAAGATCATCAGATTTAAAAATTGAAGATGTCAGCTGTCCCTCTGATCTCCTGGTACGGTCATCTGCTAAGATAAAAAACAATTATTTATTAATAAAATATCCTTGAGTTTTATATTTTTGAACATTTCTACTTAAACTGTCCATAAAAATGGCAAACTATGTAAAAAACTTTATTTACCAAAACAATGACAGTTCACAGTCTAATAGAAAACCTTGTTGGATGAGCCAGTAGTGTGCGGTGTTCAACTGTTTGTTCATTCTGCCTCCCAAATATCGAATAAAAAGAAACCAATCAATGTTATGTAGGCGAAAATAATACCAATTCTCATCTCACAAAAAACAAGTCCCCACTCAGGTCCATCATCTGTCAATGGAAAAACAGATAAGGCAGGTTACAGTTAATGCTATAGTTAGGGTTAGTGTTAGGCTAAAGAATTAGGCTTTTCTCAATTGTCTCCCCAATAATTGGGTCCCGTCAGTCACGTCAGAGTTTTCTTTTTCCGAAAAAAAAACAAAAAACGAATAAAATGGCCCTTAAGTTTTATAGTACAGAGGAGGCTTATGCACTTTTATGTTCTGACAGTGAAGAAAGTGCAGTGTCAGATGGCGATGAGGATTTCGAGGGCTTTAGTAGCAGCGACAGTGATAGCTCAGAAATGAGCAGTGATTCTGGTCCATCCTCACACACAAGGACCAGTACAACAAGAAGGACAAATAGCGCTTCTGGAGAAATGTCTCCAACTCAGGGAACAATGCCCAGTACTAGCGCTGTCCCTAGTGCTCGAGAATTGGCGCACACCAATGTCCAAGGGGCTTTGCCTCTTGATGTAGCATTTCCCAGATGGGAGGCTTCGGATTCGACTACTCCATTCATCCCTAATTTTAATGCCATTCCTGGTATAAATGTGGAGGAGGAAAATTTTGCACCAATTAATTTTTTTAATTTGTTTCTGACAGATAGCTTGCTAGAGCATATTGTCCTACAAATTTATATGCGTCCCAATTCATCAGCCAGAATCCACGATCCTATTATGCTAGGTCAAATTTATGGACACCAACTAATGTCCTAGAAATGAAAACATTTTTAGGACTTACATTCATTATGAGGCTTGTTAAAAAAAATGAGCATTTGGTCTTATTGGTCCAACCGCCTGTTCAAGCCACCGCTATGATTTCTGCCGTTCTTCCTAGCACCTGTTATGAGATGCTCATGAGATTTTGGCATTTTAACGACAATAGTCAATGCCTGCCCAGAAATGTCCCAGAACATGACAGACTATTCAAAATCAGACCCATCATCGAAGACTTGACAGAAAAGTTCTTAAAGCTTTACACCCCAACAGAAAACATTTCCATTGATGAGTCCCTTGTAAAATTCAAAGGAAGACTGCACCTCAAGCCATTTATTCCTTCTAAGAGGGCAAGGTTCGGAATAAAGCTCTATAAAATGTGCGAGCGTTCAATCAGATACACATCAGCTTTACACATTTATGAGGGGAAAGATAGCCAACTACACCCACCAGGATGCCCTACTTATCTGGGGACATCTGGAAAAATCGTTTGGGAGCCGATAACTCCATTTTTACAAAAAGGCTGCAATCTGTATGTTGACAACTACTACACCAGCATACCTCTATTTAAAAGTCTGGTTGAACATAACATAGGGGCTTCTGGGACCATTCGAAAAAAACATCAGGGGTTTCCAGAATCATTGGTCAGCAAAAAGTTCTGAAAGGGGCAGTCAGGGGCTTTACACAATGGAGAGCTGCTTGTCCTTAAGTATAAGGATAAAAAAGATATTTTTATCCTGAGCTCAATCCACTCAGATGCCACAAGGGCCACTGCAGACCAACAGGGATCCACTACTCCAAAACCTGTTTTTAGTCATTGACTACAACAAATATATGGGGGGGTTGACCTTGCAGATCAGGTTCTACAGCCATACCAGGTATCAAGAAAATCATATATCTGGTATAAAAAGTTAGTCATGTATTTGTTTCAGGTGGCCACATATAATTCTTTTGTGTTATACAAAAAAGCCGGAAATGCAGATACTTTCCTTGATTATCAGGAAAAGGTCACTGAAAATCTTGTTTTTGACAATGTTGTCCCCGCCAATCCTTTATAATGTGAAGATGTTAGAAGACTCACTGAGCGACATTTTATTGCACTCATCCCAGTAACTGAAACAAGAAAGAACCCCCAGAGAAGATGTCGTGTATGTTCCTAGAGAGGAATGAGGCATGATCCCCGCTATTATTACCCACAATGCCCATCACTGCCAGCCTTATGCCTCCATGACAGCTTTACAAACTTCCACACAGAACCACGTTTTTGAACTGTTTTGACATTCAAGCATTTGGTTTATTTAGTGACAGACACATTTGAGTAGAGCTGACTTAACAATTTCCGGGGGTAGGTGGGGGAGGTCTCCAGAGACACAAGCTGGACACAATATATTGGACATTACAATGACATTTTTGCAATTTTTGCTCTAAAACTTCCACTACGTGTTTCTGGAAATCATCCATGCAGTGAAAATGGTCACTATACCCATAGATGAATTCCCAGAGGGGTGTCATTTCCAAAATGGGGTCACTTCAGGGGGGATTCTGTAGTTCTGGCACTTAGCGGCTCTCCAAAGTGCCACAACAGCAGAATCCCCCCCTGAAGTGACCCCATTTTGGAAATGACACCCCTCTGAGAATTCATCTATGGGTGTAGGGATCATTTACCTATCTACCTATTTTCCAATGTAAATGTAAAATCTGGGGATAAAACAACATTTTAGTGGTAAAAATGTAATTATTTCTTCTTCACTGCCTAATGGTATAATTTTCTATGGAACAGCTGTGGTGTCAGTATGCTCACTGCACCACTGGAAGAATTCATTCAGGGAAGTATTTGGTAAAATGCAGTCACTTTTGGAGCTCATGCAGTTCTAGCACCTCAGGGGCTCTGACAACGTGACATGTCACCCACAAACAATTCCAGCAAAATCTGCTCTCCAATACGACACTCCTTCCCTTTGGAGCTCTGCCATGCGCCCAAACAGTCGATTACCCCCACATATGGGGTGTCAGAATACTCAGGACAAATTGCAAAACAACTTTTGGGGTCCAATTTCTCCTGTTAGCCGTTGGAAAAAACAATTGAGGGCGAAAAGTTCATTTTTTTGTGGAAAAAATGTTTTTTTATTTTCACGGCTCTATGTAATTAGCTTCTGTGAAGCACTTGGGGGTTCAAAGTGCCCACCTCATGTCTAAATAAGTTCCTTGGGGAGGGGTTTAGTTTCCAAAATGGGGTCGGATTTCCACTGTTTAGACACGTCAGTGTCTCTGACAATGTGACATGTCAGCCACAAACAATTCCAGCAAAATCTGCTCTCCAATATGGCGCTCCTTCCCCTCTAAGCTCTGCCATGCGCCCAAACAGTAGTATTCTCCCACATATGGGGTATCGGCGAGCTCAGGAGAAATTGCATGGAGCAATCTCTCCTGTTACCCTTATGAAAATGCAAAATATGGAGCTAAAAAGATTTGTGAAAAATTGTATTTTTTTTTATTTCCACGGCTCTACATTATAAACTTCTGTGAAACATCTGTGGGTTCAAGGTGCTCAATACACATCTGGATAAGTTCCCTAAGGGGTCTAGTTTCCAAAATGGTGTCACTTGTTGGTGGTTTACACTGTTTAGGCAGATGAGGGGCTCTCGAAACGTGACATGGCAACCGCTAATTATTCCAGCATATTTTACATTCAAAAAGTCAAATGGCGCTCCTTCCCTTCCGAACCCTGCTGTGTGCCCAAACAGTAGATTTCCCCCACATATGGGGTATCGGCATGCTCAGGAGAAATTGCAAAACAAAATGTATAGTCCATTTTCTCCTATTACCCTTGCGAAAGTAAAAAAAAATTAGGTCTAAAGGAAAATTTTTGTGATGGTGGGATCTGACACTGATGTTCCTTGAGCTTGAAGTTCACCTTTTGTTTAGAAGTTTTTCTGGGCTCTTTTGTTACCATTCGTATTATCCATCTCTTTGATTTGCCATGAATTTTCCTCCTGTGGCCACGTCCAGGGAGGTTGGCTACAGTCTTATGGATCTTACATTCCTGAATAATATGTGCAACTGTAGTCACAGGAACATCAAGCTGCTTGGAGATGGTCTTATAACTTTTACCTGTAACATGTTTGTCTATAATTTTCTTTCTAATCTCCTGGGACATCTCTCTTCTTCGCTTCCTCTGGTCCTTGTTGAGTGTGATTCACACTATGTCACCAAACAGTACAGTGAGTATCTGTAGCCTCTATACAGGCCACTCACTGATTCCAGGATTGTAGACACCTGTGATGATAATTAGTGGACACATCGCGATTTAACATGTCCCTTTTGTTACATTATTTTCAGGGGTTCCATCATTTCTGTCCAGGCCTATTTCATGAGTTTTATTTATTTTTTAATTCTGTGGAAGCATGGTTGGAAAGCAATGTCTGACTTTCATTGTTCATTTTCACAGATTTATTATTTATTATTACTTTTGTCAGATTCAAGTTATTTCTGTGACCATTGTGGGTTTTTCTGTCATTAAACGAGGGGTAGCAACAATTTTGACCCCGTGTGTATAGATTATAACCCTCAGTGAATTAATTAATAACATGGAATCACTTTATGGGGATTTCTACTATTCTGGTTTTCTGTCATTTAGTTATATTAGGGCTTCAGCATATGGTGTGTCCAATCTCATCTGGGATCTGTTCCTGCTGTCCAGCTGGAGTAATCTGCTCTTCTGTTCTTCTGGTTCTGACCCAGCTACCTGACTATTCTTCTTACCATCTAACACCACAGAATAGCAGGTAACACCATGGTCCAAGCCTAGGGGTCCCTGTGTAAGTCCAGATTCCATGTGAGGGTGTTATAGGGCGATGAGCAAGGCAATCCTTGGGATATGGAAAGCAGAGAAGATAGTGCCAACCAGCAAAATGTCACCGGTGATGGCGGCGCCTGCGCAGTAGCATCTATAAGTAAGAGACAGAGGCTACTGGACAGGCGCCGCTGGTGTCATTTTGCTGGATGTAATTTTTTTTCTAAGCCTCACAATAGCCACAATATTATAGGCATTATCAACAATAATATCAATGCTATTATATGCATTATGTAATAATGGGGGGCAGGTCAGTGAGGGGTCAGCGACCTGTCATAAGCCAATACAGATGAATATGTAATCAGCGCAACACATAAAGCCCCGCCCACAGCCATGCCTCAGAGCACGAGAATCTCATTACTGAAAACTACAAATACAGATTACACAACAGTAAACCAGAGTTGCCCTCATTTATGGTGGAGCATTGGAGCTACTATGAATCCTGAGCAGAAGATTAGAGAAAATAATATTGCTCCCCATTTCAGGAGAGATTGTGCAGTAATCTGAATTCCTTAGGATCAGAAACAATGTAATTTATGATGTGGAGTGACTCCATGACACCAGGGCTGGAGCCAACACATCTCCTGCAGGCGGGAATAAATGTATATTACAGCCATCAGCCACGCACAGCTTAGAGAGGAGAGTTGTGAAATACTCGCCAGGATTCGAGTACCGCATTACTCGCCGAGTATAATGAGTATACTCGCTCATCCCTAGGAACCATGAGACATTCAGCAGCACAGAAGGGAGAGAAGATTCATCCGATAAGATCTCAGGGATCTAGGAAGCCAACAGCATCATTACCCTCCGCTTTCTCTTACAGGCCCAGCATAAGATTTTTCTTCAAGTGATTTTCTATCTTGTCAGCACATTCTACGTACGCTGTCATTTGGCTTTATAGTTTAGAAGGCTCTGGCCATTACCTGTCTAATTCCTGTCTCTTTGTCTGGAGAATAAACTTTAGGATTTCTATGCAGCCGCAGCTCCAGTCTCGATGAGCGGCAGCAGTGACGGGTGTTGATGCGAGAGACTCGTGCAAGTTTCTTGCATCACAACAGTAGTGTGATCCCGGCCTAACTTTGCGTTCAGTGTGACCCTTTAAGCGCGCACTTGGCCTATATTGGGTCAGGTACAAGCAATCATATAGATCTCGCTTTAAGGGATCACCCTCACACTAATCCCAGGGGGTAGGTGGATCCTCCAGGTTGTAAGTTCTATAGAAAAGGGCTTTCAATGCCCAAAGAAATTTGAAGAGTTTTGGGTGGAGGAGAATGTTGTGGTCTAGAGGGAAAATGGTGAACATGGTAATACGGCCGGACTACACCACCGATAAAGCAGCCACAGCCGGTGACTGAGAGGAATCTGTGACTTCTCTGCATTCAGTGGTTACTACTCACCTGGGTAGTCATATGTGGGAATCTCCTCTTTACACCACTCATCTTCTCTCACATATGTCTCTGTAGTATTAATATGGGTCAGATCTTCACCCTGAAAAAAATATTGTAAAAGTCACCGACAGATGGAGAAGTCCCATCTATGATCAGCTCTAATCCTGCCATCTCCACCGTTCTCATTACACAAGTATAAAACATATAATACTGGTGGATAAAACAAGACTGAGCACAAGACCTTCACAGCTGTCTACACATCATAGGGGAGATCTCCTGACACCTTCTCTCCATCTACCTGATGATCCTGAGGAGCACTGGGATCTTCTTGGTTACAGTCCTGTGGAAGAAGAGGACGGGGACATCTCTCTGGTGTTGTCCTCTTACTGGATAGATCTGGAGGAAACACATACAGGGACTGAATTCATTCTCTACTTACAGATAACTATAGGCCGTGTGTATTTAGTCCTGTCTATTACCTGGTGATGTGAGGGGCTGGGGAACCTCCATTATGACGTTCTTGTACTGATCTCTGTGTCCTTCTAAATACTCCCACTCCTCCATGGAGAAATAGACAGCGACATCCTGACACCTTATAGGAACCTGACACATACAATGATACCGTCATCCCCCGATCCCTTCATAGCGTTACTGTATAATGTCCCAGCATTCCCAGCAGTGTCACCTCTCCAGTCAGCAGCTCAATCATCTTGTAGATGAGTTCTAGGATCTTCTGGTCATTGATGTCCTCATGGATCAGGGGGTGAGGTGGAGGCCCCGTGATTGGGCTCAGGAGTCTTCCCCATCCCTCAGACACAGGGTCCTGACAGCGATCACTAGAGGTCTTCTTCACCACTGTGTAATCCTGGTAATGGAGAGACACATTAATAAATCTCACTACAGACATTTCCAGAGTCCTCACCTCTCCAGTTCTGTCCATCTGTTATTCCCATAGATAAGAATGATGTAATGTGACGTCATCAGAGTCTCTCACCTCTCCAGTGAGACGGAAGAGGATCTCTAGGGTGAGGTGTAACATCCTCTCCGCCATCTTGTCTCTGTCCATATCCATCCTTGATGGGTAAATCAGGAAAATTCTCTTCTGTAGAAGATCTTCACTGAGAGGATCCGATATTGTAGAGACCTGAATGAGAAGATGATCCGATGTAACATCATAAGAATCCTGTGTAATAATACAATTACTGGAGATAATAAGGGAAACATATGAGGAGATTTATTATCTTACAGGGTTTAGTTTTCTTCCCTGACATCTACTAATAAAACCTATATATTTAGGCCACAGACAACAAGCAGTTTCCTCCTCGGAGTCGGCAGCTGAACACGTTCCTCATAGACTCATCAACGTCACCATCAATTCCCATCAGAGTGAAGGAACATCGCTCCTCTATTCAGCTCTATGGATCCAGGATGAAATCCACTGCGGCCCCTGCAAGAAAAGAGCGAAGTCTGGTGAGACCCCCGAGGCCGGAGATTTCTACAGCTGCTCTGTGCGCACAGGACCTGTGATGAGGTCACAGGAGGGGAGGAGTCAGGGGTCACATGATCAGGGGCCTCAGTGTGTGCAGGACTCTGCTGTGCTGGTTGTCATGGTGCTGGATGAGGGGAAGTTTATGTGTGGGGTCAGGAGGGGTTTACAGGGTGGATGTAGCAGAGCTGTGAGTGTACGGGATGTACAGAGCAGGCTCGTGTGTGAACGAGGTGTACGGAGCGGAGCCCCGTGTGTACAAGGTGTACGGAGCGGAGCCGTGTGTGTACGAGGTGTACGGAGCGGAGCCGTGTGTGTACGAGGTGTACGGAGCAGAGCCGTGTGTGTATGAGGTGTACGGAGCGGAGCCGTGTGTGTACGAGGTGTACGGAGCGGAGCCGTGTGTGTACGAGGTGTACGGAGCGGAGCCGTGTGTGTACGAGGTGTACGGAGAGGAGCCGTGTGTGTACGAGGTGTACGGAGAGGAGCCGTGTGTGTACGAGGTGTACGGAGCGGAGCCGTGTGTGTACGAGGTGTACGGAGCGGAGCCGCGTGTGTACGAGCTGTACGGAGCTGAGCCGTGTGTGTACGAGGTGTACGGAGCGAAGCCGTGTGTGTACGAGGTGTTCGGAGAGGAGCCGTGTGTGTACGAGATGTACGGAGCGGAGCCGCGTGTGTGCGAGGTGTACGGAGTGGAGCCGCGTGTGTACGAGATGTACGGAGCGGAGCCGCGTGTGTGCGAGGTGTACGGAGAGGAGCCGCGTGTGTGCGAGGTGTACGGAGAGGAGCCGTGTGTGTACGAGGTGTTCGGAGAGGAGCCGTGTGTGTACGAGATGTACGGAGAGGAGCCGTGTGTGTACGAGGTGTTCGGAGAGGAGCCGTGTGTGTACGAGATGTACGGAGAGGAGCCGTGTGTGTACGAGGTGTACGGAGAGGAGCCGCGTGTGTACGAGATGTACGGAGAGGAGCCGCGTGTGTGCGAGGTGTTCGGAGAGGAGCCGCGTGTGTACGAGGTGTACGGAGAGGAGCCGTGTGTGTACGAGGTGTACGGAGAGGAGCCGTGTGTGTACGAGGTGTTCGGAGAGGAGCCGTGTGTGTACGAGATGTACGGAGAGGAGCCGTGTGTGTACGAGGTGTACGGAGAGGAGCCGTGTGTGTACGAGGTGTACGGAGAGGAGCCGTGTGTGTACGAGGTGTACGGAGAGGAGCCGTGTGTGTACGAGGTGTACGGAGAGGAGCCGTGTGTGTACGAGGTGTTCGGAGAGGAGCCGTGTGTGTACGAGATGTACGGAGAGGAGCCGTGTGTGTACGAGGTGTACGGAGAGGAGCCGTGTGTGTACGAGATGTACGGAGAGGAGCCGTGTGTGTACGAGGTGTTCGGAGAGGAGCCGTGTGTGTACGAGATGTACGGAGAGGAACCGTGTGTGTACGGAGAGGAGCCGCGTGTGTACGAGATGTACGGAGAGGAGCCGCGTGTGTGCGAGGTGTTCGGAGAGGAGCCGTGTGTGTACGAGATGTACGGAGAGGAGCCGTGTGTGTACGAGGTGTTCGGAGAGGAGCCGTGTGTGTACGAGATGTACGGAGAGGAGCCGTGTGTGTACGAGGTGTTCGGAGAGGAGCCGTGTGTGTACGAGATGTACGGAGAGGAGCCGTGTGTGTACGAGGTGTACGGAGAGGAGCCGCGTGTGTGCGAGGTGTACGGAGAGGAGCCGCGTGTGTGCGAGGTGTTCGGAGAGGAGCCGTGTGTGTGCGAGGTGTACGGAGCGGAGCCGTGTGTGTACGAGGTGTTCGGAGAGGAGCCGTGTGTGTACGAGATGTACGGAGAGGAGCCGTGTGTGTACGAGGTGTTCGGAGAGGAGCCGTGTGTGTACGAGATGTACGGAGAGGAGCCGTGTGTGTACGAGGTGTACGGAGAGGAGCCGCGTGTGTGCGAGGTGTACGGAGAGGAGCCGCGTGTGTGCGAGGTGTTCGGAGAGGAGCCGTGTGTGTACGAGGTGTACGGAGAGGAGCCGTGTGTGTACGAGGTGTTCGGAGAGGAGCCGTGTGTGTACGAGATGTACGGAGAGGAGCCGTGTGTGTACGAGGTGTACGGAGCGGAGCCGCGTGTGTACGAGATGTACGGAGCGGAGCCGCGTGTGTGCGAGGTGTACGGAGAGGAGCCGCGTGTGTGCGAGGTGTACGGAGCGGAGCCGTGTGTGTACGAGGTGTACGGAGCGGAGCCGTGTGTGTACGAGGTGTACGGAGCGGAGGCCTGTGTGTAAGAGGTGTACGGAGAGGAGCCGTGTGTGTACGAGGTGTACGGAGCGGAGCAGCGTGTGTACGAGATGTACGGAGCGGAGCCGCGTGTGTGCGAGGTGTACGGAGAGGAGCCGTGTGTGTGCGAGGTGTACGGAGCGGAGCCGTGTGTGTACGAGGTGTACGGAGCGGAGCCGTGTGTCTACGAGGTGTACGGAGAGGAGCCGTGTGTGTACGAGGTGTACGGAGAGGAGCCGTGTGTGTACGAGGTGTACGGAGCGGAGCCGCGTGTGTACGAGGTGTACGGAGCGGAGCCGCGTGTGTGCGAGGTGTACGGAGAGGAGCCGCGTGTGTGCGAGGTGTACGGAGCGGAGCCGCGTGTGTACGAGGTGTACGGAGAGGAGCCGTGTGTGTACGAGGTGTACGGAGCGGAGCTGTGTGTGTACGAGGTGTACGGAGAGGAGCCGTGTGTGTACGAGGTGTACGGTGCGGAGCCGCGTGTGTACGAGGTGCACGGAGCGGAGCCGTGTGTGTACGAGGTGTACGGAGAGGAGCCGTGTGTGTACGAGGTGTACGGTGCGGAGCCGCGTGTGTACGAGGTGCACGGAGCGGAGCCGTGTGTGTACGAGGTGTACGGAGTGGAGCCCTGTGTGTAAGAGGTGTACGGAGAGGAGCCGTGTGTGTACGAGGTGTACGGAGCGGAGCCCTGTGTGTACGAGGTGTACGGAGAGGAGCCGTGTGTGTACGAGGTGTACGGAGCGGAGCCGTGTGTGTACGAGGTGCACGGAGCGGAGCCGTGTGTGTACGAGGTGTACGGAGCGGAGCCCTGTGTGTACGAGGTGTATGGAGCGGAGCCCTGTGTGTACGAGGTGTATGGAGCGGAGCCCTGTGTGTACGAGGTGTACGGAGCGGAGCCGTGTGTCTACGAGGTGTACGGAGAGGAGCCGTGTGTGTACGAGGTGTACGGAGAGGAGCCGTGTGTGTACGAGGTGTACGGTGCGGAGCCGCGTGTGTACGAGGTGCACGGAGCGGAGCCGTGTGTGTACGAGGTGTACGGAGAGGAGCCGTGTGTGTACGAGGTGTACGGTGCGGAGCCGCGTGTGTACGAGGTGCACGGAGCGGAGCCGTGTGTGTACGAGGTGTACGGAGTGGAGCCCTGTGTGTAAGAGGTGTACGGAGAGGAGCCGTGTGTGTACGAGGTGTACGGAGCGGAGCCCTGTGTGTACGAGGTGTACGGAGAGGAGCCGTGTGTGTACGAGGTGTACGGAGCGGAGCCGTGTGTGTACGAGGTGCACGGAGCGGAGCCGTGTGTGTACGAGGTGTACGGAGCGGAGCCCTGTGTGTACGAGGTGTATGGAGCGGAGCCCTGTGTGTACGAGGTGTATGGAGCGGAGCCCTGTGTGTACGAGGTGTACGGAGCAGAGCCGTGTGTGTATGAGGTGTACGGAGCGGAGCTGTGTGTGTACGAGGTGTACGGAGCGGAGCCCTGTGTGTACGAGGTGTACGGAGCGGAGC
Organism: Dendrobates tinctorius; assembly: GCF_039654945.1. Taxonomy (NCBI): domain Eukaryota; kingdom Metazoa; phylum Chordata; class Amphibia; order Anura; family Dendrobatidae; genus Dendrobates; species Dendrobates tinctorius. The sequence goes on along the minus strand of NW_027361787.1, from coordinate 1,711,233 downwards.
CGTGTGTGTACGAGGTGTACGGAGCGGAGCCCTGTGTGTACGAGGTGTGCGGAGCGGAGCCGTGTGTGTACGAGGTGTGCGGAGCGGAGCCGTGTGTGTACGAGGTGTACGGAGCGGAGCTGTGTTTGTGTGGACCCCTCTGTGTACACTGTATACCCCCAGCTTTGGTCGCAGACCCCTGTGCACACTGTATACACCTATATACCCCCAGCTTCAGTCTCAGAACCCTGTGATTTTGCTGTATACAGTCATGTTAAAGTTTGGGCACCCCTGTTAATGTTAACCTTTTTTCTTTATAACAACTTTGGTTTTTGCAACAGTTATTTCAGTTTCATATATCTAATAACTGATGGACTCAGTTATATTTCTGGATTCAAATGAGGTTTATTGTACTAACAGAAAATATGCAATCTGCATTTAAACAAAATTTGACTGGTGCAAAAGTATGGGCACCTCAACATAAAAGTGACATTAATATTTCGTAGATCCTCCTTTTGCAAAAATAACAGCCTCTAGTCGCTTCCTGTATCTATTAATGAGTTCCTGGATGAAGGTATTTGTGACCATTCCTGTTTACAAAACAATTCCAGTTCAGCTAAGTTTGATGGTCACCGAGTATGGACAGCCCGCTTCAAATCATCCCACAGATGTTCAATGATATTCAGGTCTGGGGACTGGGATGGCCATTCCAGAACATTGTAATTGTTCCTCTGCATGAATGCCTGAGTAGATTTGGAGCGGTGTTTTGGATCATTGTCTTGCTGAAATATCCATCCCCTGCGTAACTTCAACTTCGTCACTGATTCTTGCACATTATTGTCAAGAATCTGCTGATACTGAGTTGAATCCATGCGACCCTCAACTTTAACAAGATTCCCAGTGCCAGCATTGGCCACACAGCCCCAAAGCATGATGGAACCTCCACCAAATTTTACTGTGGATAGCAAGTGTTTTTCTTGGAATGCTGTGTTTTTTAGCCTCCATGCATAACGCCTTTTTGTATGACCACACATCTCAATCTTTGTTTCATCAGTCCACAGGACCTTCTTCCAAAATGTAACTGGCTTGTCCCAATGTGCTTTAGCAGACCTCAGGCGACTCTGTTTGTGGCGTGCTGGCAGAAACGGCTTCCTTCGCATCACTCTCCCATACAGCTTCTCTGTTGTGAGTTCATTTTCCCCTTCGTCACTGAGGTCTGGTGAACTCCCTATTCTGGTGAAGGAAGGTAGTGAGCCTGATTATCAGGCACCTGAGTCTAATGATGATGACTGGCTGAGTGGAGTCACGGACTGGATATAAGGCTGCCGGCGCCCTTCTGCCCTGCGGGTGATTTCTCTGTGGACTTCTAGGAAACCAGTCTGATTCCTGCTCCTCTAAAGCTAAGTTTTCTGCTTTGCCTTTTAGCATTTGTGTTTTGTTTTTGTTTGCCTTGCTTTTCTGGATTCTGCCATTCCTGCTGGAGTGAGCTGAATCTCCTTTTGCCGGTTTCTCTGTCTTCAGAATATTCCTGAGTACTGACATAGCTTTTTGAAGCCTAGCGTCTTCAGGGCCTTTTTCACTGTCAGTCTGTTGGCTCTTACTTTCATAGGGTTTTTCACGGATTGCAGACAGCAGCCTTCCTGTCCTTTCCTATCTAGTTAGCTTGGGCCCCGTCTTTGCTCAGTCTATCTTTCTGTCTGTGTTGTGTTCTTTCTTCTTGCTTCACCGTCATTATTTGTGGGGGGCTGCATTTTGCTTTGGCGTCTGCTCTGGGGCAGTTTAGATTTCCTTTTCTGTCTTTAGGCTATTTATCTCTCCGGCTGTGATCGAGGGGTCTAGGGCTCCGTAGGAACCCCCCACGGCTACTGCTAGTTGTGTTGATAGGTTCAGGGGTCTGCAATCTGATAGTTGCCAACTTCTCTGGTTTTCTGGACATAGCTTCTATTTTTGTGTCTGCCTCCTACGGTGACTCTATCATAACAGAATCACCCGCCATACCGCAGATCCTAGGGTACTCAATAGCAGGAAAGAATTGTAAAAAAAAAAAAAAAAGGGTGTATATTTTTTCCTCTATATCTCTGAGGCCGTAGGGGGAATTTTTTTTTTCTCTCAATGGAGATAAAGCAATTGTCTGATCGTGTGGAGCAGCTCGCTGCGGAAGTGTGGGGAATTTCCGCCTACCTTGCTCATTCACATGCTGCTGAACCAAAGATTCCTACACCTGATGTATTTTTTGGGATCGGTCTAAATTTTTGAATTTCAAAAATAATTGTAAATTATTTTTTGCCTTGAAGCCTAACTCGTCAGGGTGCTCCACGCAGCAGGTTAAAATTGTCATCTCTTTGCTGCGTGGCGATCCCCAGGATTGGGCGTTTTCTTTGAAACCAGATGATCCTATTCTGACTAATGTGAACGCATTCTTTCAAGCCTTGGGGTTGTTGTATGACGAACCTAATGCTATTGATCAGGCTGAAAAGACCCTGTTGGCATTGAACCAGGGTCGAGATTCTGCAGAGTTGTACTGTCAAAAGTTCCGAAAGTGGGCGGTCCTTACTACCTGGGATGATAATGCCTTGGCTGCTCTTTTTCGGAAGGGCTTGTCAGAAGCCGTAAAAGATACTATGGTGGGATTTCCTGTTCCCTCTGGTCTGGACGATTCTATGTCATTAGCCATTCAGGTTGATCGGCGTTTACGCGAACGCAGGATTGCACGAGAGGTGTTGCCACCGGTAGAACAGACGTCTGAACCTATGCAATGTGATAGAGTTTTGTCTAAGGCGCAACGTCAGGAGTTCAGAAGGCGTAATAAGCTGTGTTTTTTCTGTGGAGATGCCTCGCATATTATTTCTGTTTGTCCTAAACGAGAGAAACGCTTTGCACACACGTTTTCTGTTGGTGGTGTTCAACCTAAGTTTCTTCTGGCAATTACTCTGATCTGCTCCCTGTCCACATTTTCCACCAAGGCTTTTGTGGATTCGGGAGCAGCGCTAAACCTAATGGACTTGGATTTTGCTAAACGTTGTGGATTTCCGATGACACCTCTGCAGATGCCTATCCCTTTGAGGGGGATTGATGCTACTCCTTTGGCGAAAAATAAACCTCAGTTTTGGACCCAGGTGGTCATGTGGGTCGCCCCAGACCATCAAGAAAATTGCAGATTTTTGGTGTTACATGGTCTGCATGATGCCGTTGTTCTGGGGTTTCCCTGGTTGCAAATTCATAATCCAGTCTTGGATTGGAAATCTGTGTCTGTGGTGAGTTGGGGTTGTCGGTGTGCCTGTAGTGAGGCTCCGGTTTTTTCCACCTCTCCTCAGTCGCATGATGTTCCTGACTATTTGGCGGACTTTTATGATGTATTTAGTGAGAATGAGTCTGCGTCCTTGCCTCCTCATAGGAGTTATGACTGTGCAATTGAACTGAGCCCGGGGTGTAAATTTCCCAAGGGTCGGCTCTTCAATTTATCTGTACCCGAGCACGAGGCTATGTGGTCCTATATTAAGGAGGCGTTGGAGAAGGGTCATATTAGACCATCCTCTTCACCCTTAGGTGCCGGGTTTTTTTTTGTAGCCAAAAAGGATGGTTCTTTAAGGCCTTGTGTTGATTATCCTGCCCTCAACAAAATTACTATTAAATATCAGTATCCGTTACCCCTGATTTTGGATCTATTCTCTAGAGTTAGAGGTGCTTGCTGGTTTACCAAGCTTGACCTCAGGGGGGCTTATAATCTTATCCGCATTAAGCAGGGGGATGAATGGAAGACGGCGTTTAATACTCCGGAGGGACATTTTGAGTACCTGGTGATGCCTTTTGGGCTCACTAATGCCCCTTCTGTCTTCCAGTGCTTCATGAACGATATTTTCCGAGACTTTGTCGATAAATTTTTGATTATCTATCTGGATGATATTTTGATCTTCTCCAAGGATTGGGATTCTCATGTGGAACATATTCGGACTGTGTTCCAGATCTTGAGGGAGAAGTCCCTGTATGTCAAAGGATCGAAATGCCATTTTGGAGTACAGAGGATTTCATTTTTGGGATTTATTTTGTCTCCATTAACTATTGAAATGGACCCGGCCAAGGTACAGGCCATTTATGATTGGGTTCAGCCCACTTCTTAGAAGGCCCTCCAGAAGTTTTTGGGTTTTGCTAATTTTTATCGGAAATTTATAGCTAAATTTTCTAGTATTGCCAAGCCATTGACTGATCTGACTAAGAAGGGTGCTGATGTGTTGAATTGGTCTCCGGAGGCTGTTGCTTCCTTTCAGGAGCTGAAGCGAAGATTTACCTCCGCCCCGGTTTTGCGGCAACCTGATGTCTCACTCCCGTTCCAGGTAGAGGTGGATGCTTCTGAGATTGGTGCAGGAGCTGTTTTGTCCCAAAAGGATCCTGTAACATCTAAAATGAATCCCTGTGCTTTCTTTTCCCGAAAGTTCTCTCCATCTGAACGTAACTATGATGTGGGGAATCGGGAACTGTTGGCAATGAAATGGGCATTTGAGGAGTGGAGACATTGGTTGGAGGGAGCTAAACATCAAGTTGTGGTCCTCACTGACCACAAGAATTTGATTTACCTAGAGTCGGCTAAACGCTTGAACCCTAGACAGGCTAGGTGGGCCTTGTTTTTTACACGTTTTGATTTTGTGGTCTCTTTTCTTCCTGGAACTAAGAATGTCAAGGCAGACGCCCTCTCTAGGAGCTTCTTTGCTGATTCTCCTGTGGTGACCAAGCCTGCTACCATCTTAGACGAAGGGGTAGTTCTTTCTGCCATCTCGCCTGATTTGAGACTTGCTCTGCAAGAGTTCCAGGAGGACAAACCTGAGCGTTGTCCCAGTGGAAAGTTGTATGTTCCTGACGAGTGGAAGAAGAACTGGCCAAGTTCTCCAAAAAAAAAAAATGGACAAGTTCTCCAAAAAATATGACATAGTTGTCATGGGAGATTTCAACTATCCAGACATTTATTGGGAATTTCTCTCAGGCAAAACTAACAGGTCAAGGAAATTCTTATCCTCTCTTGCTGACAACTTTATCTTCCAAAAGGTAAGGGAGAAAACAAGGGGAACTGCTACCTTGGATCTAATCCTTATAAACAGGGAGGAAATGGTTGAGGAGGTAAAAGTGGCTGGGACCCTAGGAGGTAGCGACCATGCTATTTTAGAATTTTGGATAACTAGAGGCGGAAGACCTGTGAAGACTCAGACGTCAAGGTTAGATTTCAGAAAGGCAGATTTTAAGGGATTCAGAAAGAGAATTGGAGGGATCCAATGGCTGGATATCCTTAAAGACAAAAATGTCCAGGAAGGATGGGAAATCTTGAAAAATGAAATTCTCAAAGCACAGTTGTTAACAATTCCGTAAAGAGGGAAGAATAGGAAGCATTTAAGGAAACCAGGATGGATGAACACAGAACTTAAGCACATGCTAAAAAGGAAGAAAAAATGTTTATAAAATGGAAAGAGAGAGGCATATCTAAAGAAGAATATAATGCTGTCTGCAGAACCTGCAGGGCACAAATCAGATTATCTAAAGCTGAAAATGAATTGAGGCTTGCAAGAGATGTCAAAAGCAATAATAAAGGATTTTGGGTATATGTCAAAAGTAAAAGAAAAGTCAAAGATGCTATAGGATTTTTACAGGATGAAAATGATGAAATGGTAAGACAGGATGTTGAGAAGGCTGAACTTTTAAATTCCTATTTTGCATCTGTTTTCTCTCAGAAAGGAAATGTAACATCAACTGTTATTCACTGTCCTATTAGGGAATAGAAGAATCCAGGATATCTATAAACAGAAAGATAGTGAGGAAACACTTAGCTAACCTAAATGAATTCAAGTCTCCAGGTCCAGATGAATTACACCCCAGAGTACTTAAGGAGATAGCAGAAGAAATTTTTGAACCCCTCTCCATAATCTTTGAAAATTCTTGGAGAACAGGAGAAGTGCCAGAAGACTGGAGAAGAGCAAATGTTGTTCCTATCTTCAAAAAGGGGAAGAAGGTGGACCCAGGCAACTATAGGCCGGTGAGTCTGACTTCTATACCAGGAAAGATCTTTGAACAAATTATTAAACAACATGTATGTCAATACCTGGATAAGAATGAAGTGATTAAACAGAGTCAGCATGGGTTTGTAACTAATAAGTCATGTCAGACTAACTTAATTTCCTTCTATGACGGTATCACTGATTGGGTGGATCAAGGAAATGCTGTAGATATAGTATATCTTGACTTCAGCAAAGCATTTGACAAAGTCTCTCATACAATCCTTATTGAAAAAATGACTAAGTATGGAATGGACAAGGCAACTGTTAGGTGGATTCATAACTGGCTTAGTGATCGGACCCAAAGAGTGGTCGTAAATGGCTGCACATCCAGTTGGAAGAATGTCTCAAGTGGGGTACCACAGAGCTCTGTCCTGGGCCCTGTATTATTCAACATCTTTATCAATGATTTAGATGAAGGAATTGAGGGTAAACTGATTAAATTTGCTGATGACATAAAGCTAGGAGGGTTAGCTAATACTAGAGAAGAGAGAGAGAGGATTCAAAAAGATTTAAATAAACTGGAGAAGTGGGCAGCAACTAACAGAATGGTTTTTAACAGGGAGAAATGCAAAGTACTATATCTGGGCAATAAAAATGAAAAAAGCATATATAGAATGGGAGGAATAGGGCTAAGTGACAGCACATGTGAAAAAGACTTGGGTGTTATGATTGAGTCACCGTAGGAGGCAGACACAAAAATAGAAGCTACGTCCAGAAAACCAGAGAAGTTGGTAACTATCAGATTGCAGACCCCTGAACCTATCAACACAACTAGCTCCCACGATGCCCCAGACCCCTCGATCACAGCCGGAGCGCTAAATAGCTCAAAGACAGAAAAGGAAATCTAAACTGCCCCAGAGCAGACCCCAAAGCAAAAGGCAGCCCCCACCATATAATGACGGTGAAGCAAGATGAAAAAACACTCACACAGATAGAAAGATAGGCTGAGCAAACGATGGGGCCCAAGCTAGCTAAACAGTACAGGAAAGGAAGGTTGCTGTCTGCAATCTGCCAAAACCCTATCAAAGACATAAGCCAACAAGCTGATATGAAAAAGACCCTGAAGCAGCTAGGCTTCAAAAACTAAATCAGCACTCAGGTATTTTCAGAAGACAGAGCTAAAGGAATTCAGCACACCCCAGCAGGGAATGGCAGAAATCCAGAAAAACAAAGCAAAACAAAGTCTAAGCACAAATGCAAAAAGCCGAGCAGAAAACTTAGCTTTAGAGGAGCAGGAATTCAGACTGGTCTCCAAGGATCCCACAGAGAAATCACCCGCAGGGCAGAAGGGCGTCGGCAGCCTTATATCCAGTCAGTGACTCCACTCAGCCAGTCATCATCATCAGACTCAGGTGTTTGATAATCAGGCTCACTACCTTTATTTACCAGAAGAGGGAGTTCCTCGGGCCTCAGTAGTGAAGGGGAAAATGAACTCACAACACTTGGGTATACTAATAGATCACAGACTGAATATGAGTCAACATATACTCTTAGACCTGTGACGGGGACAAGGGGGCATCCTTTACGTCTGGAGGAAAGAAGGTTTAAGCATACTCACAGACGCGGATTCTTTACTGTAAGAGCAGTGAGACTATGGAACTCTCTACCATATGATGTTGTAATGAGTGATTCACTACTAAAATTTAAGAAGGGACTGGATGCCTTTCTTGAAAAGTATAATATTACAGGGTATATACACTAGTCTCCTTAATATTGCGTTGATCCAGGGAGATAGTCTGATTGCCGTATGTGGAGTCGGGAAGGAATTTTTTTCCCCAATGTGAAGCCTACTGTTGCCACATGGGTTTTTTTTGCCTTCCTCTGGATCAACATGTTAGGGCAAGTTAGGATAGGATATGGGTTGAACTAGATGGACTTAAAGTCTCCCTTCAACCTTAATAACTATGTTACTATGTTACTATGTTACTATGTAACAGTGTGATGCAGCAGCAAAAAGGCAAATGCAATTCTAGGATGTATTAACAGAAGCATACAGTCTAGATCACGTGAAGTCATTATTTCCCTCTACTCCTCTTTGGTCAGACCTCATCTGGAATATTGTCTCCAGTTTTGGGCACCACATTTTAAAAAAGACATCAACAAACTGGAGCAAGTTCAGAAAAGAGCGACCAGAATGGTGACCGGTCTGCAAACCCTGTCTTATGAGGAAAGGTTGCAGGATTTGGGAATGTTTAGTTTGCAAAAGAGAAGACTGAGAGGAGACTTAATAGCTGTCTACAAATATCTAAAGGGCTGTCACATTGTAGAAGGATCCACTTTATTCTCATTTGCACAAGGAAAGACTAGAAGCAATGGGATGAAACTGAAGCGGAGGAGACACAAATTAGATATTAGAAAAAACTTTTTGACAGTTAGAGTGATCAATGAGTGGAACAGGCTGCCACGAGAAGTGGTGAGTTCTCCTTCAATGGAAGTCTTCAAACAGAGGCTGGACAGACATCTGACTGGGATGATTTAGCGAATCCTGCTTTGAGCAGGGGGTTGGACCAGATGGCCCAGGAGGTCCCTTCCAACTCTACGATTCTATGATTCTAAGAGAGTGATGTCTGAAGTTCATTGCTCTGCATTGGCTGGTCATCCAGGTATTTTTGGTACTAGAGATCTGGTGAGTCGCTCTTTTTGGTGGCCCACCTTGTCTCATGATGTCAGGAATTTTGTGCAGTCCTGTGGGACTTGCTCCTGGTCTAAATCTTGTTCTCGCTCTAGTGGGTTGTTGATGCCTTTGCCGGTCCCCAGGAGGCCATGGACCCATATTTCAATGGATTTCATCTCTGATATGCCGGTCTCTCAAAGAATATCTGTTATTTGGGTGATTTGTGATAGGTTCTCTAAGATGGTTCATCTTGTACCACTCCCTAAGTTGCCGTCTTCCTCTGAGTTGGTGCCCCTGTTTTTGCAACAGGTGGTTCGCTTGCACGGGATTCCTGAGAACATTGTATCTGACAGAGGAGTTCAGTTTGTGTCTAGATTTTGGAGGACTTTCTGTTCCAAACTGGGAATTCAGTTGTCCTTCTCCTCTGCTTTTCACCCTCAGACCAATGGGCAGACAGAGAGAACAAACCAGACCTTGGAGTCGTATTTGAGATGTTTTATTTCTGCTGATCAGGATGATTGGGTTTCATTTTTGCCCTTGGCCGAATTTTCTTTAAATAATAGAGCTAGTTCTGCCACTTTGATGTCACCTTTTTTTTGTTACTTTGGGTTTCATCCTCGATTTTCTTCAGGGCAGGTGGAGCCTTCTGCCTGCCCAAGTGTTGACACTGTGGTGGAGAGAATGCACCAAATCTGGGACCAAGTGGTGGATAAGTTATCTCTCTCCCAGGAAAAGGCCCAGCGGTTTTCCAATCGACATAGGACCATTGGTCCCCAGTTTAAGATTGGTGATATGGTGTGGTTATCATCAAAAAATATTGCTATGAAGGTGGCTTCTCCTAAGTTTAAGCCTAGATTTATTGGACCCTACAAGATTTTGGAGATTATTAATCCGGTCTCTTTTCGTTTGGCTCTCCCTGTCACATTTAAAATCCATAATGTGTTCCATAAGTCCTTGTTGAAGAGGTTTGTTGAACCAGTTGTTCCTGGGGTGGCACCTCCGGACCCTGTATTGGTTGAAGGTAACATGGAATATGAGGTAGAGAAAATACTGGATTCCCGTCTGGCTAGACGGAGACTCCAGTTTTTGGTTAAGTGGAAGGGTTATGGTCAGGAGGATAATTCCTGGGTCTCTGCCTCTGATATTCATGCCAAAAGATTGGTGCGTGCCTTTCATCGGGCTCACCCTGATCGCCCTGGTGGCGTGGTTGAGGGTTCGGTGACCCCTCCTCAAGGGGGAGGTACTGTTGTGAGTTCATTTTCCCCTTCGTCACTGAGGTCTGGTGAACTCCCTATTCTGGTGAAGGAAGGTAGTGAGCCTGATTATCAGGCACCTGAGTCTAATGATGATGACTGGCTGAGTGGAGTCACGGACTGGATATAAGGCTGCCGACGCCCTTCTGCCCTGCGGGTGATTTTTCTGTGGACTTCTAGGAAACCAGTCTGATTCCTGCTCCTCTAAAGCTAAGTTTTCTGCTTTGCCTTTTAGCATTTGTGTTTTCTTTTTGTTTGCCTTGCTTTTCTGGATTCTGCCACTCCCTGCTGGGGTGAGCTGAATCTCCTTTTGCCGGTTGCTCTGTCTTCAGAATATTCCTGAGTACTGACATAGCTTTTTGAAGCCTAGAGTCTTCAGGGCCTTTTTCACTGTCAGTCTGTTGGCTCTTATTTTCATAGCGTTTTTCACGGATTGCAGACAGCAGCCTTCCTGTCCTTTCCTATCTAGTTAGCTTGGGCCCCGTCTTTGCTCAGTCTATCTTTCTGTCTGTGTTGTGTTCTTTCTTCTTGCTTCACCGTCATTATTTGTGGGGGGCTGCATTTTGCTTTGGGGTCTGCTCTGGGGCAGTTTAGATTTCCTTTTCTGTCTTTAGGCTATTTATCTCTCCGGCTGTGATCGAGGGGTCTAGGGCTCCATAGGAACCCCCCACGGCTACTGCTAGTTGTGTTGATAGGTTCAGGGGTCTGCCAACTTCTCTGGTTTTCTGGACGTAGCTTCTATTTTTGTGTCTTCCTCCTACGGTGACTCTATCATAACACTTCTCCTTGTGCAAAGTGCACTGTATTGTTGACCGATGCACAGTGACACCATCTGCAGCAAGATGATGCTGCAGGTCTTTGGAGGTGGTCTGTGGATTGTCCTTGACTGTTCTCACCATTCTTCTTCTCTGCCTTTCTGATATTTTTCTTGGCCTGCCACTTCTAGGCTTAACAAGAACTGTACCTGTGTTCTTCCATTTCCTTACTATGTTCCTCACAGTGGAAACTGACAGGTTAAATCTCTGAGACAACTTTTTGTATCCTTCTCCTGAAAAGCTATGTTGAATAATCTTTGTTTTCAGATCATTTGAGAGTTGTTTTGAGGAGCCCATGATGCCACTCTTCATAGGAGAATCAAATAGGAGAACTACTTGCAAGTGGCCACCTTAAATAACTTTTCTCATGATTGGATACACCTGGCTATGAAGTTCAAAGCTCAATGAGGTTACAAAACCAATTTAGTGCTTCAGGAAGTCAGTAAAAATTAGTTAGGAGTGTTCAAATCAAGAAAATGATAAGGGTGCCCATACTTTTGCACTGGTCAAATTTTGTTTAAATGCAGATTGCACATTTTCTGTTAGTACAATAAACCTCATTTGAATCCAGAAATATAACTGAGTCCATCAGTTATTAGATATATGAAACTGAAATAGCTGTTGCAAAAACCAAAATTGTTATAAAGAAAAAAGGTTAACATTAATAGGGGTGCCCAAACTTTAACATATGACTGTACACCAGTATATCCCCAGCTTCGATCACAGACCCCTCTCTTTACGCTGTATACACCCGTATACCCCCAGCTTCGGTCGCAGACTGCTCTGTGTACGCTGTGTACACCCGTATACCCCCAGCTTCGGTCACAGACCTCTGTGTTCACTGTATACACCTGTTTATCCCCAGTTTTGGTCGCAGACCCCTGTGTACACTCTATACATCCATATACCCCCAACTTCAGTCGCAGACCCCTGTGTATACTGTATTCACCTGTATACCCCCAGCTTCAGTCTCAGAACCCTGTGTGTATGCTGTATACACCCGTATACCCCCAGCCTCAGTCACAGACCCCCCTGCGTATGCTGTACACACCCGTATACCCCCAGCTTCGGTCGCAGACCCCTCTGTGTACGCTGTATACACCCGTATACCCCCAGCTTCGGTCGCAGACCCCTCTGTGTATGCTGTATACACCCGTATACCCCCAGCTTCGGTCGCAGACCCCTGTGTTCACTCTACACCCATATATCCCCAGTTTTGGTCGCAGACCCCTGTGTACACTGTATACACCCGTATACCACCAGGTTCGGTTGCAGACCCCTGTGTACGCTGTATACATCTGTATACCCCCAGCTTTTTTTTGCTATTCGTATTTCACATATTTCATATTTGGTGTGCTACCATTTTCTAATTTAATATGTAAGTTGCTTTTTGGTATGCACCTATTCAGACTAGTTCTAGATGTGCCGTCAGTTTGTTCTATTACCCCCAGCTTTGGTCACGGACCCCCCTGTGTACGCTGTATACACCCGTATATCCCAAGCTTCGATAACAGACCCCTGTGTACACTGTATACACCCGTATACCCCCAGGTTCGGTCACAGACCCCGCATCTCTCACACTGTAGAACTGACGCCGGACACACACGGTAAAACTACAGTCGTCGGTCTCTCATCTCTCGCACTTATGCTGATAACATAAGATGGAGTCAGATGAACCCTCCTACAAAACGTGAGAACAAAGTCATTACTACAGGACTGTGTGAGAAAGGGATTTATTCTACAAGAAACGCTGGGGCCACAAATGAGAATAACATAATGTCGTTCATCTTCTCTTTCACCATAGATATTGGCAGTGAGGGCGACTTCCACTTTGCCGCAATGTGGATTTAGTGGCCATACATAAGTAGTTTAGTAGCTTATGAAAGATTTTTGGAAGCCGGTAAGGCCTGGTTCCCAGTAAAAGGTTAGAAGGTTCCAGATCAACCGGTCCACCATACATCTGTGCTATCAGACGCTTCACCTTCTCCCAAAGCCCAGAAACCACCGTACAAGACCACCAAATATGTCTCATGTCACCAGATATTCCACAGCCCCTAAAACAGTCTCCCGAGATTTTAGGAAAAATACTGTGAATTTTTCCGGTACATAATAAACTCTGTGCAATAGTTTTAAGGAGGTCTCCACAAGGGAAGTCTGGTGACTGCCTCATGATAGGGTGTCACAGCTACGATACCATTCATCAATTGACTGTTCAAACCCCAGATCCTCCTCCGACTGTAACATATACTTCAATTTTTTATCATCTTTTGGAGAATTTATAGTATAGTAGATCAATGCGATCGTTCCCCTGCCCAAAGGGTCATTTAGACATTAATTTTCAAAACTGGTTGCCCTGAGAGTAGTACCGCTCGGGAGGATCTGCTTTGCAAAGTGGAAGATCTGGTTCAGTCGCATTACCTCCCTAACTGGAGGTTCAAATTTTTGAACAAATTCCTGTCTGTCAAGTAAGATATTAAATGGGGAACACAAATGTTTAAGTACATGAATACCTTTCAGCTTCCACCAAGAAAAAAATTGTGGCTCAAAGCCTGGCGGGAACATGGGGTTTTGTAATATAGCTGTCAGGGGAGAAGGGCTTGATTGTAAGTTATATTTAAACCGGACTTTACTCCAAAGAAGCAACAAGTGGACTGTAAAAGGAGCCACATTCATTAACCCCCGTGGAAGTCGGTCTGTGGTCCACATTAGGCCTGATAAAGAGAATGGTTGGGAGAGAAATGATTCCAGAATAACCCATCTCGGACTATTGGGATATGAACACGCACTTATTAATGGAGCAATCTGTGCCGACTTGTAATAAAGTGTAAAATTAGGGAGGGATAAACCCCCTTCTTTTCTGTGATGGAACATCAGTTTTTGCACAATTCTGGGTTGTTTTCCGAGCCAAAGAAACTTAGACATCATAGAGTGTAAAGGGCATGTCACACTAAGAGATATCGCTAGCAATATCGCTATAACTAGTGACGTTATAGCGATATTGCTAGCGATATCTCTGTGTCTGATACTTACCTACGACCCGCTCCCCCGCTGATTAGCGCTGATCGCGCGAGAACATTCAGGACTGTTTCTCGTCATCAGCTTCCTGTGGCGCTTCCTGCTGTGAGGACGAGCGACGCGTGGAGCCGGGCGGGAGGACGCAGGATCGCCTGGTGTGACAGGTAAGTAGCGATCCCCGTCCCCAGCGATGTCGCTAGTGAGATCTGCCTGTGTGGCAGCTCACTAGCGACCACTTAGCGATGTACCAGCGATCCTGACCGCGTCATATTGCTGGTCGGGATCGCTGGTACATCGCTAAGTGTGACAGTACCTTAACTGAGTGAACGTTCTGGCTGGTACCATAATTGGGAGGGACCTAAATAGATATAAGAAGCGAGGCAGTGACACCATTTTTAATGCATGTATTCTGCCGAGCCAGGGTAACTTTGAGGAAGCCCATCTATCCAGGTCCCTCTGGAAGTTTTGGATCAGTGGAGAGTAATTCCACCTAAACAGAGGTGACCTGTTGGCTGTTAAGTTGATACCCAGATATGTTAGATAATGTTCTTTGTCTGTAAACACAAAATGGGAGGCTATATTAGTTTGCTCTGTCTTAGGAAAATTTACAAATAATGCTTCGGGTTTATCAATGTTAATTTTTAACCCTGAGATCTTCTCAAAATCGTGAAGGAGGGAAAACAAGTGAGGGAGTGTAGTGTTATTATTATTATTATTTATTGTTATAGCGCCATTTATTCCATGGCGCTTTACATGTAAGGAGGGGTATACATAAAAACAAGTACAATAATCTTAAACAATACAAGTCATAACTGGTACAGGAGGAGAGAGGACCCTGCCCGCGAGGGCTCACAATCTACAAGGGATGGGTGATAATACAGTAGGCGAGGGTAGAGCAGGTCGTGCAGCGGTTTGGTCGATCAGTGGTTACTGCAGGTTGTAGGCTTGTCGGAAGAGGTGGGTCTTCAGGCTCTTTTTGAAGGTTTCGATGGTAGGTGAGAGTCTGATATGTTGTGGTAGAGAGTTCCAGAGTAGGGGTGATGCGCGAGAGAAATCTTGTATGCGATTGTGGGAAGAGGAGATAAGAGGGGAATAGAGAAGGAGATCTTTTGAGGATCGGAGGTTGCGTGCAGGAAAGTACCGGGAGACGAGGTCACAGATGTATGGAGGAGACAAGTTGTGGATGGCTTTGTATGTCATGGTTAGGGTTTTGTAATGGAGTCTCTGGGCAATTGGGAGCCAGTGAAGGGATTGACAGAGGGGAGATGCTGGGGAATAGCGGGGGGACAGGTAGATTAGTCAGGCAGCAGAGTTTAGAATAGATTGGAGGGGTGCGAGAGTGTTTGAGGGGAGGCCACAGAGCAGGAGGTTGCAGTAGTCAAGGCGAGAGATGATGAGGGCATGGACTAGGGTTTTTGCAGATTCTTGGGTGAGGAATGAACGGATTCGTGAAATATTTTTGAGTTGAAGTCGGCAGGAAGTGGAAAGGGCTTGGATATGTGGTTTGAAGGAGAGATTAGCATCAAGGATTACTCCGAGGCAGCAAGCTTGTGGGACTGGGGAGAGTGGGCAGTCATTTACTGTAATTGATAGGTTCGTAGGGGGGGTCACGTGAGATGGTGGAAAGATGATGAATTCTGTTTTGTTCATGTTGAGTTTCAGAAATCTAGCGGAGAAGAAGGATGAAATAGTGGACAGACATTGAGGGATTCTGGTAAGTAGGGAGGTGATATCTGGTCCAGAGATGTAGATCTGTGTGTCATCAGTGTAGAGATGATACTGAAAGCCATGAGATTCTATGAGCTGTCCCAGGCCAAAGGTGTAAATAGAGAACAGCAGGGGCCCAAGGACTGAACCTTGTGGGACTCCGACAGATAGGGGGCGAGGTGAGGAGGTGGTGTGTGAGTGGGAGACGCTGAATGTCCGGTCTGTTAGGTATGATGAGATCCAGGATAGGGCCAAGTCTGTGATGCCGAGGGATGAGAGGGTCTGTAATAATAGGGAATGGTCCACTGTGTCAAAGGCAGCCGACAGGTCCAGGAGGAGGAGGACAGAGTAGTGTCGCTTGCTCTTGGCGGTTAAGAGGTCATTGGTGACCTTAGTAAGGGCAGTTTCAGTGGAGTGGTGTGACCGGAAGCCAGATTGTAAGCGGTCGAAGAGGGAGCAAGAAGAGAGATGGGAGGACAGTTCAAGGTAGACGTGTTGTTCCAGTAGCTTGGAGGCGTAGGGGAGAAGTGATATAGGGCGATAGCTAGATACAGAGGATAGGTCAAGAGAGGGCTTTTTGAGGATAGGTGTGATGGAGGCATGTTTAAAGCTTGAGGGGAAAACACCAGTTGTTAGTGATAGGTTGAAGAGATGGGTTAGGGTTGGGATGAAGACTGTGGTGAGGTTTGGTATGAAGTGGGATGGGATCGGGTCGAGTGCACAGGTGGTGAGATGTGATCTTGAGAGTAGAGTGGAGAGTCGATCTTCTGTAATGGTGAAGAAGTTGGTTTTGAAGGTGGAGGGCTGGGAAGTCGGGAGGAAGGGTTCTGGGGGTTGTTGACCAAAACTTTCTCTGATGTTATCAATCTTCTGCTTGAAAAATGAGGCAAAGTCTTCAGCTGAGATGAGTGGGGAGGGAGGAGGTGCTGGGGGGCGGAAGAGAGAATTGAAGGTGTTGAATAACTGTTTAGGGTTGTGAGACAGGGAGGATATGAGAGATGAGAAGTAGGTTTGTTTAGCTGTGGCGAGTGTGGTCTTGAAAGTAGTGAGGGACTGTTTGAATGCGATGAAGTGCTCGTTGGAGTGGGATCTTTTCCATCTGCGCTCAGCAGCCCTGGAAGCTCGCCTCAGCTCTTTGGTCAGGCTGGTGTGCCAGGGCTGTCTGTTGATTTTGCGAGCTTTGGTATGTGTAAGTGGGGCAGCGGATTCCAAAGCTACAGCTATTGTGGTGTTATATAGAGCGGCAGCGTCATCCGCATTGTGTAAGGAACTTATATCTGTGAGAGGGAGAAGGGATTCAGAGAATGAGTGTAGGTCAAGGTGTTTAAGATTTCTGCGAGGGTGTGAGAGTTTGTGGGGTGGGGATTGTAGACATGGAGTGAAGAGGGAAGAGAATGTGAGAAGGTTGTGGTCAGAGAGAGGAAGAGGTGAGTTAGAGAGGTTAGATAGGGAGCAGAGGCGGGTGAAGATGAGGTCCAGTGTGTGGCCATCTTTGTGGGTGGCTGTAGAAGACCATTGAGTGAGGCCGAAGGAGGAAGTGAGAGATAGGAGTTTAGTGGCAGCTGAGAGGGAAGTGTCAATGGGGATGTTGAAGTCGCCCATGATGATAGTAGGGATGTCCGTGGAAAGGAAATGAAGTAACCAGGTGGTGAAGTGGTCAAAGAAGGTGGTGGCTGGCCCTGGGGGGCGGTAGATGACAGCCAGTTGGAGGTTGGAGGGGGAGTAGATGCGCACAGAGTGCACCTCAAAGGAAGGGAGGGTAACAGAGGGTGGCAGTGGGATTGGGGTGAAGGAGCAGGTATCTGACAGGAGAAAACCAACTCCTCCACCATGTTTGCTGCTGGGGCGGGGGGTGTGAGAAAGGTGGAAGCCACCATATGAAAGTGCAGCAGGAGAGGCTGTGTCAGAAGGGGTGAGCCAGGTTTCGGTGATGGCGAGGAAGGAAAGTTTGGTAGTAACAAAGAGATCATGGATGTAGGAAAGCTTGTTGCAGACAGAGCGAGCGTTCCACAGAGCTCCTGTTAGTGGGACTGGGGAAGCAGGGGCTGGGTGAATGGGTATAAGGTTGGAGAGGTTACGGAAGGTTGTGATAGAGCGTGGATGGGAGGTAGAAATGACTGTGGGAATGTGGTGAGGAGGACCAGGATTTGGGGAGATATCACCAGCAGTGAGAAGGAGCAGAGAAAGTGTTAGCAGGTGGGAGCAGGAGAGGGCATGAGGGGGCTGTCTGTGTTTGGAGACAGAGGATTGTATGTTAAGGAACAGTTTTGAGGCGGAGGTGAGGTGGATGGGGAGGATTGAAGAAGAGATGAACAGTTCCTTACTAGGAGTAGGGATTAGGGGAATTAGCAGAAAGTGAAGGATTATAGGGGTGAAAACAAGCAGAAACATTGTTTACAGTGACTGTGTACAGTTACCTTCAGTTCCCTTCTGGTTCAATTCTGGTTTTAATTCTTAAATTAATCTTCACACTTCTAGAACACACTTATAGGAAATCACACTGCAGACTGAAGTCTTTATGCAGACTTGTGCTCTGCAATATATGTACAACTAAGTGCAGTCAGGTGTGAAGCAGAGAGGAGTGGTCTCTACTCTTCTTGGTCAGACAATTAAGAGTGGACCAGATGCATATGATCAAGCCAGAGCAAACAAGGTCATAAATAACACTGGGGTAAGCTGGGGTTAGCTGAAAGGCATACCATGTGAATGCTAGGTGCAGAGGCAAGTCTATGTGCAAAGCTGGGTGATGCACTGTGTGCCCTTCATAGACAGACAGCAGGAGAGCAGGAGAGCTGGGTGGATGGACATACCATGTGAATGCTAGGTGCAGAGGCAAGTCTATGTGCAAAGCTGGGTGATGCACTGTGTGCCCTTCATAGACAGACAGCATGAGAGCAGGAGATCATCCGCAAAGAGGCTGACTTTATATTGGTCTCCCATATTCTCAGGGCCCAGGATATTCTGATCTCTCCTTATTGCTTCCACAATGGGTTCCATTGCAAGTGCAAAAAGATCCGGAGATAGAGGACAGCCCTGCCTGGTACCCTCTGAATATTAATTGGAGGGGGGTGTGGTGACGGGAGTTTTACATAAGCGATAGGGCTGTCATATAACAATTGGAGGCACTTTATAAGTTTAGGGGAGAATCCGACTTCCGATAGAACCGTAAAGAGATATGTCCAGGACGCCGAATCGAAAGCCCTCTCAGTATCTAATGCAAGCAGGAGAAGTCGCTTTCGCTGTAGGTTAGTTGTATGAATAATATTTAACGCTCTCCTAATATTATCTGGGGCCTGTCGCGCTGGTATAAAACCAACCTGACCCCGATGGATGAGGTGAGGGAGGATTTTATTGATCCTGTCACAATGGATGTAAAGATTTTGAAGTCAATGTATAAGAGGGATATAGGTCTATAATTTGTTGTGAGATGATCTTTCTTAGGATTAGGGATTACGGTTACATGCGCCACGTAGAGCTCAGGGGGCAGCTGTGAGCCATTTAGTAGTGAATTACAGAGGTTTTTATATGTGGTGTCAGCACATCGCTGCATTTTATATAATATATTGCTGTAAGACCATCCGGCCCCGGGGCCTTTCCTCTTTTTAGTTTTTTGATTGGTGAAACTATTTCCTCCTCAGAGATGTGTAAATGGAGTTGTTGTGCCGCGGACTCAGTCAGGTTAGGTAGATGTAGTGTGTGAAGGAATGACTCCAGTAGTGAGGGGGGTGATTGTGGGGGCGAATACAAACTCTGGGGGTATTCATTATAAGTGCTATACATGACATCGGGGTGGGCTGAGGTCTGACCCTTAGGGTCTTTTATAGAGGAGATTATATGCAGTGACTCTCTCATTCTGAGCTTACGAGCGGCATCTTATTAGGCTTATTGGCATGGTGATAAAACGCGGCTTTACTCCAAGTTAGCGCCTCTCCGTTCTGGTGGTGAGAATGGCGTCTAATTGTCATTTCATATCTTGTATTTGTGTAGATAAGTATAGGGGTGAAGAGCGCTGATTGGCCAATTCTCACTCCTGCAGTTTCTCCTCCAGTCTGGGCAGTAATTCAGACCTTTCTTCTTCCTGTCGGCCGATAACTTATCACAGAACCGGGAATAGATTTTCTGTGCGCAAGTCACATTGCTCCAAGTGAGGCCTCCTCCGCTGTGTGAGTTTAGGGGAAATTTGTTATATCTTCTCTTATAGCGGTTACATTAGAGATTTGGGCATTTTAGCTCCTGGTGTGGAGTCGATAGCACAATCATATGCCGCCATATAGTAGACGGCCGGTAACTAGGGATAATTCCCTCATGTGTGGGGTCTATTTCCCTCCAGAGAAATCACACGTTACATTCCACACATAACACTGTGTAGAGAAGGCGGCGCGGGGTAATTGTGCCAGTAGTGAGGGGCAAATAATGGCGGGAATGTCACTGACTGAGGAGAAGGCTCCATGGAGGTCTGCACTCCGGAGATCATGTGACCCCTGACTCCTCCCCTCCTGTGACATCATCACAGGTCCTGTGCACAGAGCGGCCATATATGTGGAGTGCGGCTCTGCAGGTTAGTGATGGGCAGTCCGGCTCTTCTTCCTCCTTTCCCCACTTTTCTCCCTCCTGTCCCTTCACTATAAAGCCTGGGCCTCATTATACAGCTGTACAGGGGTCTAGTGAAGGCTTTTTAGCCCTTTCCTCAGACTGTAGCTCCTTGGCACAGGCCCTCACTCCTGTCCCTTCACTATAAAGCCTGGGCCTCATTATACAGCTGTACAGGGGTCTAGTGAAGGCTTTTTAGCCCTTTCCTCAGAATGTAGCTCCTGGGCACAGGCCCTCACTCCTGTCCCTTCACTATAAAGCCTGAGTCTCATTATACAGCTGTACAGGGGTCTAGTGAAGGCTTTTTAGCCCTTTCCTCAGACTGTAGCTCCTGGGCACAGGCCCTCACTCCTGTCCCTTCACTATAAAGCCTGGACCTCATTATACAACTGTACAGGGGACTAGTGAAGGCTTTTTAGCCCTTTCCTCAGACTGTAGCTCCTAGGCACAGACCCTCACTCCTGTCCCTTCACTATAAAGCCTGGGCCTCATTATACAGCTGTACAGGGGTCTAGTGAAGGCTTTTTAGCCCTTTCCTCAGACTGTAGCTCCTGGGCACAGGCCCTCACTCCTGTCCCTTCACTATAAAGCCTGGGCCTCGTTATACAGCTGTACAGGGGTCTAGTGAAGGCTTTTTAGCCCTTTCCTCAGACTGTAGCTCCTGGGCACAGGCCCTCACTCCTGTCCCTTCACTATAAAGCCTGGACCTCATTATACAACTGTACAGGGGACTAGTGAAGGCTTTTTAGCCCTTTCCTCAGACTGTAGCTCCTAGGCACAGACCCTCACTCCTGTCCCTTCACTATAAAGCCTGGGCCTCATTATACAGCTGTACAGGGGTCTAGTGAAGGCTTTTTAGCCCTTTCCTCAGACTGTAGCTCCTGGGCACAGGCCCTCACTCCTGTCCCTTCACTATAAAGCCTGAGTCTCATTATACAGCTGTACAGGGGTCTAGTGAAGGCTTTTTAGCCCTTTCCTCAGACTGTAGCTCCTGGGCACAGGCCCTCACTCCTGTCCCTTCACTATAAAGCCTGGACCTCATTATACAACTGTACAGGGGACTAGTGAAGGCTTTTTAGCCCTTTCCTCAGACTGTAGCTCCTAGGCACAGACCCTCACTCCTGTCCCTTCACTATAAAGCCTGGGCCTCATTATACAGCTGTACAGGGGTCTAGTGAAGGCTTTTTAGCCCTTTCCTCAGACTGTAGCTCCTGGGCACAGGCCCTCACTCCTGTCCCTTCACTATAAAGCCTGGGCCTCATTATACAGCTGTACAGGGGTCTAGTGAAGGCTTTTTAGCCCTTTCCTCAGACTGTAGCTCCTGGGCACAGGCCCTCACTCCTGTCCCTTCACTA
This sequence comes from Dendrobates tinctorius, assembly GCF_039654945.1. NCBI lineage: Eukaryota > Metazoa > Chordata > Amphibia > Anura > Dendrobatidae > Dendrobates > Dendrobates tinctorius. Next base: position 1,689,867 of record NW_027361787.1, on the reverse strand, counting down.
TAAAGCCTGGGCCTCATTATACAGCTGTACAGGGGTCTAGTGAAGGCTTTTTAGTCCTTTCCTCAGACTGTAGTTCCGGGGAACAGGCCCTCACTCCTGTCTCTTCACTGTAAAGCCTTGGCCTCATTATACAGCTGTACAGGGGTCTAGTGAAGGCTTTTTAGCCCTTTCCTCAGTCTGTAGCTCCTGGGAACAGACCCTCACTCCTGTCCCTTCACTATAAAGCCTGGGCCTCATTATACAGCTGTACAGGGGTCTAGTGAAGGCTCTTTACTCCTTTCCTCAGACTGTAGCTCCTGGGATCAGGCCCTCACTCCTGTCCCTTCACTATAAAGCCTGGGCCTCATTATACAGCTGTACAGGGGTCTAGTGAAGGCTTTTTAGCCCTTTCCTCAGACTGTAGCTCCTGGGCACAGGCCCTCACTCCTGTCCCTTCACTATAAAGCCTGGACCTCATTATACAACTGTACAGGGGACTAGTGAAGGCTTTTTAGCCCTTTCCTCAGACTGTAGCTCCTAGGCACAGACCCTCACTCCTGTCCCTTCACTATAAAGCCTGGGCCTCATTATACAGCTGTACAGGGGTCTAGTGAAGGCTTTTTAGCCCTTTCCTCAGACTGTAGCTCCTGGGCACAGGCCCTCACTCCTGTCCCTTCACTATAAAGCCTGAGTCTCATTATACAGCTGTACAGGGGTCTAGTGAAGGCTTTTTAGCCCTTTCCTCAGACTGTAGCTCCTGGGCACAGGCCCTCACTCCTGTCCCTTCACTATAAAGCCTGGACCTCATTATACAACTGTACAGGGGACTAGTGAAGGCTTTTTAGCCCTTTCCTCAGACTGTAGCTCCTAGGCACAGACCCTCACTCCTGTCCCTTCACTATAAAGCCTGGGCCTCATTATACAGCTGTACAGGGGTCTAGTGAAGGCTTTTTAGCCCTTTCCTCAGACTGTAGCTCCTGGGCACAGGCCCTCACTCCTGTCCCTTCACTATAAAGCCTGGGCCTCATTATACAGCTGTACAGGGGTCTAGTGAAGGCTTTTTAGTCCTTTCCTCAGACTGTAGTTCCGGGGAACAGGCCCTCACTCCTGTCTCTTCACTGTAAAGCCTTGGCCTCATTATACAGCTGTACAGGGGTCTAGTGAAGGCTTTTTAGCCCTTTCCTCAGTCTGTAGCTCCTGGGAACAGACCCTCACTCCTGTCCCTTCACTATAAAGCCTGGGCCTCATTATACAGCTGTACAGGGGTCTAGTGAAGGCTCTTTACTCCTTTCCTCAGACTGTAGCTCCTGGGATCAGGCCCTCACTCCTGTCCCTTCACTATAAAGCCTGGGCCTCATTATACAGCTGTACAGGGGACTAGTGAAGGCTTTTTAGCCCTTTCCTCAGACTGTAGCTCCTGGGCACAGGCCCTCACTCCTGTCCCTTCACTATAAAGCCTGGGCCTCATTATACAGCTGTACAGGGGTCTAGTGAAGGCTTTTTAGCCCTTTCCTCAGACTGTAGCTCCTGGGCACAGGCCCTCACTCCTGTCCCTTCACTATAAAGCCTGGGCCTCATTATACAGCTGTACAGGGGTCTAGTGATGGCTTTTTAGTCCTTTCCTCAGACTGTAGTTCCGGGGAACAGGCCCTCACTCCTGTCTCTTCACTGTAAAGCCTTGGCCTCATTATACAGCTGTACAGTGGTCTAGTGAAGGCTTTTTAGCCCTTTCCTCAGTCTGTAGCTCCTGGGAACAGACCATCACTCCTGTCCCTTCACTATAAAGCCTGGGCCTCATTATACAGCTGTACAGGGGTCTAGTGAAGGCTCTTTACTCCTTTCCTCAGACTGTAGCTCCTGGGATCAGGCCCTCACTCCTGTCCCTTCACTATAAAGCCTGGGCCTCATTATACAGCTGTACAGGGGTCTAGTGAGGGCTTTTAAGCCCTTTCCTCAGACTGAAGCTCCTGGGATCAGGCCCTCACTCCTGTCCCTTCACTATAAAGCCTGAGCCTCATTACACAGCTGTACAGGGGTCTAGTGAAGGCTTTTTAGCCCTTTCCTCAGACTGTAGCTCCTGGGAACAGGCCCTCACTCCTGTCCCTTCACTATAAAGCCTGGGCCTCATTATACAGCTGTACAGGGGTCTAGTGAAGACTTTTTAGCTCTTTCCTCAGACTGTAGCTCCTGGGAACAGGCCCTCACTCCTGACCCTTCACTATAAAGCCTGGGCCTCAATATACAGCTGTACAGGGGACTAGTGAAGGCTTTTTAGCCCTTTCCTCAGACTGTAGTTCCGGGGAACAGGCCCTCACTCCTGTCCCTTCACTATAAAGCCTGGCCTCATTATACAGCTGTACAGGGGTCTAGTGAAGGCTTTTTAGCCCTTTCCTCAGACTGTAGCTCCTGGGCACAGGCCCTCACTCCTGTCCCTTCACTATAAAGCCTGGGCCTCATTATACAGCTGTACAGGGGTCTAGTGAAGGCTTTTTAGCCCTTTCCTCAGACTGGAGCTCCTGGGCACAGGCCCTCACTCCTGTCCCTTCACTATAAAGCCTGGGCCTCATTGTACAGCTGTACAGGGGTCTAGTGAAGGATTTTTAGCCCTTTCCTCAGACTGTAGCTCCTGGGCACAGGCCCTCACTCCTGTCCCTTCACTATAAAGCCTGGACCTCATTATACAGCTGTACAGGGGTCTAGTGAAGGCTTGTTAGCCCTTTCCTCAGTCTGTAGCTCCTGGTCACCATGTGATCTCACCATAACCCTAACAAACTAATTAAGGTGTGAAACTTTGATCAAAATTATCTCAGTACACAAATCTCCAAGGGTGCCCAAAGTTTTGCATCGCCCCTTTTTCCTTTTTGCAATTATGAAATTGTAAAAAGTCCATATATATATATATATATATATATATATTTTTATTATTATTATTTTTGCCTAAAATACAAAGGCCATGTGCCATCTTAGAGGTTCGGCCTTTTAGAGATCATTTCATCTTCATCTTACTACTGCTCACAATAACAGTCATTTTGACCAGGGGCGCCCACACTTTTACATGCCAATGTCAATGCTTCATCCCGCTGGTGCTCAATATTTAATAGGGTCTTGCTATTAAACTTAATGAAAAGTTTGGTGAATTTCTTTGAGCTGTTATTACTAGAGATGAGCGAATATCGTCGGAGAAGTTGTTATTGGCTAATATCACTTACCGAATAGCTGCATCGGGACCCCGGATCCCTGGAGCGCTCCCGATAATCAGCTGCATGTGTCGCTCTCCATGCAGGTGCTGTGACTATCACACAGCGCGACACACGCAGCTGATTATCGGGAGCTCTCCAGCACACTGAGTCCTGTACTCACTGAGGCCCCTGATCATGTGACCCCTGACTCCTCCCCTCCTGTGACCTCATCACAGGTCCTGTGCACAGAGCAGTCATATATGTGGCGGACACTCCTTGAACTTCTGCTTTCTGGGCCGGTTCCTCCTGTGAGTCCTATTAACCCTTTCGCTCCCTGTATTCTCCTTTCTGACAGGACAATATCTGAATTCGGATAGTGTGACAGGAATTTAAGCAATGTGGAAGGAAAAAATGACAATTTTACTTTATTTCCTCATGAAAATGTGACTTTACCCCAAAATTGGCCGCGTAACAAATCCTTATTTCCCCACTGTAGTTTGTAGACTCCATATACAGATCCCTTAAGTGTGAAAAGAGCTGAATTCCCCACTTAAGTTATTGCATTTTGGAAATTGCCCCCACTGGGAATTTATCTCCAGGTAAAGGCACAATTGTGTCTCCATGGGGGTTGTGCTCACAGCCCAACATCGTGCGGCCTCCAAAGAAATGCCACCCCGCACCATTACTGACCACTGCCAAACCGGTCATGCTGAAGGATGTTGCAGGCAGCAGATCGCTCTCCACGGCGTCTCCAGACTCTGTCACGGCTGTCACATGTGCTCAGTGTGAACTTGCTTTCATCTGTGAAGAGCACAGGGCGCCAGTGGTGAATTTGCCAATCCTGGTGTTCTGTGGCAAATGCCAAGTGTCCTGTACGGTGTTGGACTGTGAGCGCAACCCCCATCTGTGGACGTCGGGCCCTCAGACCGTCCTCATGGAGTCAGTTTCTAACCGTTTGTGCAGACACATGCACATTTGTGGCCTGCTGAAGATCATTTTGCAGGTCTCTGGCAGTGCTCCTCCTGTTCCTCCTTGCACAAAGGTGGAGGTAGTGATCCTGCTGCGGTGTTGTTGCCTCATACGGCCCCCTCCACATCTCCTGTTGTACAGGCCTGTCGCCAGGTAGCACCTCCAGCCTCTGGACACTACTCTGACAGACACAGTAAACCTTCTTGCCACAGCTCGCATTGATGTGCCATCCTGGATGAGCTGCACTACCTGAGCCACTTGTGTGGGTTGTAGAGTCCGTCTCATGCTACCACGAGTGTGAAAGCACAACCAACATTCAAAAGTGACCAAAACATCAGCCAGAAAGCATTGGTACTGAGATGTGGTCTGTGGTCCCCACCTGCAGAACCACTCCTTTATTGAGGATGTCTTGATAATTGCCAATAATTTCCATCTGTTGTCTATTCCATTTGCACAGCAGCATGTGAAATTGATTGTCAATCAGTGTTGCTTCCTAAGTGGACAGTTTGATTTCACAGAAGTTTGATTTACTTGGAGTTATATTCTGTTGTTTAAGTGTTCCCTTTATTTTTTTGAACAGTGTATATAGATAGAGAGATTTTTTTTATTTGCGTTGGAGGGTCCAATTCCAGCTATTGCTGTGGGACCTGTGATTTCTATCTACTCCACTGTGTACAGGATAATAGAGTATAATAAAGTAGTTATGGACGTGACGTAACTAACATTGTGCAGTGACTCTGCTTTCCATATAGTGATGGATATTTCTTGTTGCTGAAACTGTGATATTTTTCCCCTTTAAACCTTTTTTAAACCCCTCTGATCAGTGCGATCATACAACATACAAGCCTCTGATGGCTCCGGTGATGCCCTGTACTACTGTAGTGCCGTGTATCATCACTGCCTGTCAGTGTAATACTAACGGCCCCATACACATGAGATCAGAGTTGGCTGAACGGTCATTTGGCAGACGGCGATCTCTCCCGACTCCCCCATACACACAAATATTCCAGCTTTCCTGTGGTCTGTATGAGAGAGTCGCCTCCAGACTCCTCTAGAGGAGGATTATCTACAGGAAGAGCAAACAGATTATCCTCTGAAATTCAGGATGCCGGATCCTTCTCTGCCCTGACATCATCTGTCGGGAGGCCCCCAAATACATTATATGGTCGGCCAAACCCCTCGAAATCAGTGCTTTCATGGAACTTTAGTCTAATGTGTATGGGGGCGTTATAAGGTAACTTATTGGACGCTGCCTCTGGCCCGGCCTAATAGACCTTCATACATTGCAGCCCAGACCCCATTATTAGGCATGTAAGTATCGGAGTAACTAGGCCGCCCCATACTATCGAGTACTTGGAGACGGGGGGGCATTCAGCCAAACTCTGTCACACCTTCTTAGTTGCCATGTTTGCTTTTCAGGGTTTTTGTTGCAGCCTCCTCTGTGCCATCCCTGCGGTGTACATCTATGTTCTGGGGCACAAAAAGATTAATTTCTTTTTAATAAATGTTTAACATGTTAACAATTATAAAATGTGTCTTCTGCATTTTTGCTTATTTTTTTCTTCTTACAAGAATTGTTGGAGACAATTTTTCTTTAGAAACATTTTAACCCCTTAACCCCCAAGGGTGGTTTGCACGTTCATGACCAGACCAATTTTTACAATTCTGACCACTGTACCTTTATGAGGTAATAACTCTGGAGCTTCCATGGATCCCGGTGATTCTGACACTGTTTTCTTGTGACATATTGTACTTCATGGTTGTGGTAAAATTTCATTCATATAACTTGTGTTTATTTGTGAAAAAAATGGAAATTTGGCGAAAATTTAGAAAATTTCGCAATTTTCCAACTTTGAATTTTTATGCCCTTAAATCACAGAAATACGGCACACAAAATACTTAATGAGTAACATTTCCCACATGTTTACTTTACATCAGCACTATTTGGGAATCAAAATTTTTTTTTGTTAGGAAGTTATAAGGGTTAAAAGCTGACCAGCCATTTCTCATTTTTACAACACCATTTTATTTTTACGGACCACATCACATTTGAAGTCACTTTGATAGGTCTATATGATAGAAAATACCCAAAAGTGACACCATTCTAAAAACTGCACCCCTCAAGGTGCTCAAAACCACATTCAAGATGTTTATTAACCCTTCAGATGCTTCACAGGAATTTATTGAATATTTAAAAAAAAATGAACATTTAACTTTTTTTCACAAAAAAACTACTTCAGGTCCAATTTTTTTATTTTACCAATGGTAACAGGAGAAATTGGACTGCAAAAGTTATTGTGCAATTTGTCCTGAGCACACTGATACCTGATATGTGGGGAGGAACCACTGTTTCGGCGCATGGCAGACCTCAGAAAGGAAAGACCGCCGTTTGACTTTTTCAATGCAAAATTGGCTGGAATTCAGATCGGACGCCATGTCACGTTTGGATAGCCCCTGATGTACCTAAACAGTGGAAACCTCCCACAAGTGACCCCATTTTGGAAACTAGACTCCCCAAGGAACTTATCTAGATATGTGGTGAGCACTTTGAACCCCCAAGGGCTTCACAGATGTTTATAAAGTACAGCCGTACAATTAAAAAATCATTTTTCTCGTTCGCCTTATTGGGGGACACAGAGACTATGGGTGTATGCTGCTGCCACTAGGAGGCTGACACTATGCAAAAAAAGGTTAGCTCCTCCTCCGCAGTGTACACCCCACCGACCGGCAGAAATTTCCTCAGTTTAGCTTAGTGTCAGTAGGAGGTGGACACGGGTCCTTCATTGGACCCATATCTACCTTGATGTGCGTCGTTTCAGGTCTTAGGCGGGATACAGTGTGAACGGTCACAACTGTACTCCCACAAGAGACTATTAGTACGGCGTGTACTATCACCCCGTATCCTCATAGTTCTACGGGCGGACCACGGGCTCAGCACAGGACGTGCCAGCGACGACGGATGGTCCTTGCCCCCTGCCTCCCACCCACTCGCCCACAAGAGCCTGTTGGTTGGACAAGGCGCGAAGACGGAATGGACAGACAGCGTGGGATATGGAAGGTACCTTTATTGGACCGGAAGAAGACACCACCGCTCCCAGAGTCTCCACAAGGACGCCAAAGTAGCGCCGCAGGTTATCAGCGGCCGGCGCTTCCCAGTCGCGGTGGGTGGCGTCTGGGAGCAGGGCTAGTGCGGCATTCTTCTTAGGGGCGGGCGCGGCTGCGCCGCAGTTCTTCCGCGCCGCCCAGTGCTGACAGGCGGCCGCCGTGTCTATTTTAGCCTCCGGCTTCAATTTGGGCCTTCGCGCCCGTCGCGGCCACGCCCCCATCCGCTCTCCTAGGCCGTTGCCTTCCTAAGCCCTCCCACCGCCTCTTCAGGCTTGTGGCTGGGAAGGGGGGGCGGGTTTTCCCTCTGGTGGAGGCGACTAGCTCCGCCCTTCTTCTTGCACAGAAACCGCGCTTTTACTTCCTCATGTCGGGCTGTCGCCATCTTTGCAGCCTGACAGCCGGAGACCAAAGCAGAGACCAGCGCTTCCTGTCGGTCCCTGGCCAGTTGCAGGAGCCTAATTCATCTCTTTCGGGGTCACCAGACCGTGAGTACTTCTGCATCTGCAGACTGACACCCTACTCTGCCTTTCTGTCCCCCAACCTTCCGGCAGTTCCGCAGGTTTTCATCTTCTCTTCCTTCACCATGTCTACTTCTAAGCCTGATCGTGGCCGTCCGCCAGTCCCCACGGGCACCCTAGTCCAGTTCTTCGCATGCTCCTCTTGCAATCGCAAACTTCCCTCAGGTCAGCCTACTCCCATCTGCCTGGACTGCAGCAATCCCGTTCAGCATGACCCCGTCCAGGAACCACCTATTGCGCCACGGGAAAGCGAACCACCCATTCCTGGCTGGGCCTCGTCTCTTTCACAATCTGTGGCCGACCTAACCAGGGTGTCTCAGTCCCTAGTGGCCGTTCTTGACAAGTTGCCCCTGGACACTTTTGCAGTGTCCAGCAGGTCACAAGACGCTCCATCTGAGCCAGCTAGCAGAAGCCGCAAAAGGCCCAGGCAGGATCTCCGGCCGGAATCCTCTCCTGGCCCATCATCTGCACCTAGTCCTTCCCAGCAGTCGCCCTCCCGTGCCTCCTCACCCGAGTCAGGTGAAGCGTTCTCGGATATGTCTTCTGAAGGGATTGTAGAGCTGGAATCTGGCTAGGACGCGGACATGAAAGTTACAGTACAGAACCTCATTGCGGCAATTAACCACACCTTCAAAATCTCTGACTCCCCTGCGAAATCTTCAGATCAGGAGGTTTCGTTCAGACTGGAGGAAACACCCTCCAGGGTATTTCCTTTTCATTCCGAGTTTGGAAAGATTTTTGCAAGAGAAAGGGAAGATCCGACCAGACGCTTTCAAAGAGGAAAGCGTCTCGGCGTACTGTACCCGTTTGCTAAAGAGCTCACGGATAACTGGTCTGCCTCGCCCTCGGTGGACCCGCCCGTGTCCAGACTGTCTAATAGCACGGTTCTCCTGCTTTCAGGTGTGACGTCTTTAAAGGATTCTAATGATAGAATTATAGAATCCCTGGCGAAGTCTGCCTTCGAAGCGGCTTCGACGCCGGTATGCCCAATCTTTGCTTCATCTTGGGCAGCAAAGGCCATAGCTACTTGGGCAGAGGATCTTCGTCAGGGCATCCTAGAGAAAGCACAACCAGATCGATTGGCCGATCCCGCCAATCAGATTTCCCATGCGGGGGATTATCTGCTTTCTGCTTCTTTGGATGCCGCATCCTGCACAGTTCAGGCTTCAAGCAACGTCGTGGCAATCCGACGTACAATTTGGCTCAAAGCTTGGCAGGCGGACTTGTCATCTAAAAAGTCTCTTATTAATCTGCCTTTTCAGGGAGTACGCCTCTTTGGATCCCAATTGGACCAGATTATTAAGGACGCCACCGGAGGCACGAGTTCCCTCCTCCCTCAGTCCAAGCCTCGCAGACCTCCACTAAGGCGTCAGTTTCGACCCTTTCGGGCTTTCCGCTGTTTCAATACGACGGAGACATCCTCCAACCAACAAAGGCTGTGTAACAACCTTGCTGGCGTCACTGCATGGCCTCCCATCCCCCGCACACCAACTTACTTTCTGCTTCAAGCCATGCTGTGAAATCTGTCTGTTGCCAGCCCTGAGCTCCATGTGCTATGCCTCTTCTTCTTCTGCTTGCTCTCCATGTTTCCTGACTGTGTGTATAGGGGGCGGCGCCTGAACTCTCTGGTTCTTATGCAGTCTGGGTGCACCTGGGTAATCTGTCCCTGACCAATCACCTGGAGCCCTTGACTATTTAGTTTCACCACTCCCACTGAAACATTGCCTGTGCAATGTCTAAACTCAGTTAGGTCCTTGCTCCTGAACTAGCCAGGCCCTGTTCTGTGTATCTCCTTCTCTGTAGGAATACTCTGTCTCGCTTTGTCCCTTGTCCGCCTGCCAGGAGGCACAATATCCTGGCCCTTGAGTCTTGTTCCCTGTACCTTGTCCGTGCTCTGTCTCAGAATATCCTGGTCCTTGTGTCTTTGCCCCTGTGTCTCTCTCTGAACTCAGTCTTACCTCTGTCTGTCAGTCTCCTTGTTTGTGGTTCCTTCTCTGCTGTGTCTTTCCTTGTGTCCTCCCTGTGTGTGCATCTGCACCCTCGCAGCTTTATCTGTGTTCCGCACTTCTGCGGCTCTGCCTGCTCCGCACTCCTGCGGCTCTGCCTGTTCCGCACTCCTGCGGCTCTGCCTGTTCCGCACGCCTGCGGCTCTGCCTGTTCCGCACGCCTGCGGCTCTGCCTGTTCCGCATGCCTGCGGCTCTGCCTGTTCCACACTCCTGCGGCTCTGCCTGTTCCGCACTCCTGCGGCTCTGCCTTCTCCGCACTCCTGCGGCTCTGCCTGCTCCGCACTCCTGCGGCTCTGCCTGCTCCGCACTCCTGCGGCTCTGCCTGCTCCGCACTCCTGCGGCTCTGCCTACCTACATCTCCTGTGTGAACAGGTCCAAACCTGTTCTCTCATATACCACTCCTTCCTGCCTATATCCATACCTGCATCTCCTGTGTTAACAGGTCCAAACCTGTTCTCTCATATACCACACCTTCCTGCCTATATCCATACCTGCATCTCCTGTGTGAACAGGTCCAAACCTGTTCTCTCATATACCACACCTTCCTGCCTATATCCATACCTGCATCTCCTGTGTGAACAGGTCCAAACCTGTTCTCTCATATACCACTCCTTCCTGCCTATATCCATACCTGCATCTCCTGTGTGAACAGGTCCAAACCTGTTCTCTCATATACCACACCTTCCTGCCTATATCCATACCTGCATCTCCTGTGTGAACAGGTCCAAACCTGTTCTCTCATATACCACACCTTCCTGCCTATATCCATACCTGCATCTCCTGTGTGAACAGGTCCAAACCTGTTCTCTCATATACCACTCCTGCTTGCCCTGTGTCTCCAAGCCGTGTCCGCTTGCCCAGTGTCTCCAAGCCGTGTCCAGTGTCTCCAAGCCGTGTCTGCTTGCCCAGTGTCTCCAAGCCGTGTCCGCTTGCCCAGTGTCTCCAAGCCGTGTCCAGTGTCTCCAAGCCGTGCCCGCTTGCCCAGTGTCTCCAAGCCGTGTCTCCAAGCCGTGCCTGCCTGCCAGTGTACCAAGCCGTGCCTGCTTGCCCAGTGTCTCAGCCTGCTTGTCACTCGCACCTGTCCAGGTGTCCTGTTCCCGAGTGGGATCAGCAGCCACAGCCAGACACCACCCTGGAGTGGCACCCGGCAGCTACCTGCCGCACAAGCCTGACCTCACCATCAGAGGCTCCAGTGAAGACCAAGGTAGATGTCGCAGTCACGCCCCTTCCAGGGTAGTCTGGTCTGTGGCACAGTGGGGCCACAACCCCCGGCTCGCGCCATTCAGCCAAGGCGCGAGCGTGACAGGCCGCAGGCACGCCAAGATAGGAAGAAAGTTTCATTCAGACCCACTCCCTCCTGGCGATCCCACTCTTCACAGGGCAGACCATCCAGATCCAGATCTGGATGGTCCACTTCAGCATGACTATCCTCTGACTCCCGAGGGTCCCTTCCAATTGGGAGGTCGACTCTTGTTCTTCAAGGACGTCTGGCTGGCCTCAGTAGAGGACACCTCGGTCAGGGAGGTCGTATCGTCAGGATACAAGATAGAGTTCGTCTCTCTTCCACGGGATCGTGTTTTCAAATCCCGTCCTCCAAAAGATCCAGCCTTGATCCCGGGGTTCTTTACGGCCATCGCCTCTCTCCTCAGTTCCGGGGTGATTGTGCCCGTTCCCGAATCGGAGCGGTTCACAGGGTTTTATTCAAACCTATTCGTGGTGCCGAAAAAAGACGGGACGGTTCGACCCATCTTGGATCTCAAGCGGCTTAACAAGAGAGTCCGTCTTCGCCGCTTCTGGATGGAGTCGGTTCGTTCGGTAATCGCTTCCATGGAGGAGCAGGAATTCATGTGTTCAATAGACATCCAAGATGCCTATCTACATGTTCCCATATTCTCCGGACATCAGAAGTTCCTGCGTTTTGCGGTTCACCAGGAACATTACCAGTTCGTTGCGCTGCCCTTCGGTCTCGCCACCGCTCCCAGAGTCTTCACGAAGATCATGGCTGCGTTGATGGCCTTGTTGAGGATCAGAGGTCTCGTTCTTTTTCCATACCTCGACGATATTCTGATCAAAGCTCCCTCTTTTCACCAGGCGCGCCTAAGTTTGAAGATCGTCCTAGACACTCTTTCCAATTTCGGGTGGATCGTCAACAGGAAAAAGTCCTGTCTGGTTCCTTCTCAACGCCTTGTGTTTCTGGGCCTACTGTTCGACACTCGTCGGTCAAGGGTCTTTCTCCCACGAGAGAAGATTCTCTCCCTGCAACAGGATCATAGAATCATAGAATCATAGAATCGTAGAGTTGGAAGGGACCTCCTGGGCCATCTGGTCCAACCCCCTGCTCAAAGCAGGATTCGCTAAATCATCCCAGTCAGATGTCTGTCCAGCCTCTGTTTGAAGACTTCCAATGAAGGAGAACTCACTACTTCTCGTGTCAGCCTGTTCCACTCATTGATCACTCTAACTGTCAAAAAGTTTTTTCTAATATCTAATCTGTGTCTCCTCCCATTCAGTTTCATCCCATTGCTTCTAGTCTTTCCTTGTGCAAATGAGAATAAAGTTGATCCTTCTACAATGTGACAGCCCTTTAGATATTTGTAGATGGCTATTAAGTCTCCTCTCAGTCTTCTCTTTTGCAAACTAAACATTCCCAAATCCTGCAACCTTTCCTCATAAGACAGGGTTTGCAGACTGGTCACCATTCTGGTCGCTCTTTTCTGAACTTGCTCCAGTTTGTTGATGTCTTTTTTAAAATGTGGTGCCCAAAACTGGACACAATATTCCAGATGAGGTCTGACCAAAGAGGAGTAGAGGGAAATAATGACTTCACGTGATCTAGACTGTATGCTTCAGTTAATACATCCTAGAATTGCATTTGCTTTTTTTGCTGCTGCATCACACTGTTGACTCATATTCAGTCTGTGATCTATTAGTATACCCAAGTCTTTTTCACATGTGCTGTCACTTAGCCCTATTCCTCTCATTCTATATATGCGTTTTTCATTTTTATTGCCCAGATGTAGTACTTTGCATTTCTCCCTGTTAAAAACCATTCTGTTAGTTGCTGCCCACTTCTCCAGTTTATTTAAATCTTTTTGAATCCTCTCTCTCTCTTCTCTAGTATTAGCTATCCCTCCTAGCTTTGTGTTATCAGCAAATTTAATCAGTTTACCCTCAATTCCTTCATCTAAATCATTGATAAAGATGTTGAACAATACAGGGCCCAGGACAGAGCCCTGTGGTACCCCACTTGAGACATTCTTCCAACTGGATGTGCAGCCATTTACGACCACTCTTTGGGTCCGATCACTAAGCCAGTTATGAATCCACCTAACAGTTGCCTTGTCCATTCCATACTTAGTCATTTTTTCAATAAGGATTGTATGAGATACTTTGTCAAATGCTTTGCTGAAGTCAAGATATACTATATCTACAGCATTTCCTTGATCCACCCAATCAGTGATTCCATCATAGAAGGAAATTAAATTAGTCTGACATGACTTATTAGCTACAAACCCATGCTGACTCTGTATAATCACTTCATTCTTATCCAGGTATTGACATACATGTTGTTTAATAATTTGTTCAAAGATCTTTCCTGGTATAGAAGTCAGACTCACCGGCCTATAGTTGCCTGGGTCCACCTTCTTCCCCTTTTTGAAGATAGGAACAACATTTGCTCTTCTCCAGTCTTCTGGCACTTCTCCTGTTCTCCAAGAATTTTCAAAGATTATGGAGAGGGGTTCAAAAATTTCTTCTGCTATCTCCTTCAGTACTCTGGGGTGTAATTCATCTGGACCTGGAGACTTGAATTCATTTAGGTTAGCTAAGTGTTTCCTCACTATCTTTCTGTTTATAGATATCCTGGATTCTTCTATTCCCTTAATAGGACAGTGAATAACAGTTGATGTTACATTTCCTTTCTGAGAGAAAACAGATGCAAAATAGGAATTTAAAAGTTCAGCCTTCTCAACATCCTGTCTTACCATTTCATCATTTTCATCCTGTAAAAATCCTATAGCATCTTTGACTTTTCTTTTACTTTTGACATATCCCCAAAATCCTTTATTATTGCTTTTGACATCTCTTGCAAGCCTCAATTCATTTTCAGCTTTAGATAATCTGATTTGTGCCCTGCAGGTTCTGCAGACAGCATTATATTCTTCTTTAGATATGCCTCCCTCTTTCCATTTTATAAACATTTTTTTCTTCCTTTTTAGCATGTGCTTAAGTTCTGTGTTCATCCATCCTGGTTTCCTTAAATGCTTCCTATTCTTCCCTCTTTTCGGAATTGTTAACAACTGTGCTTTGAGAATTTCATTTTTCAAGATTTCCCATCCTTCCTGGACATTTTTGTCTTTAAGGATATCCAGCCATTGGATCCCTCCAATTCTCTTTCTGAATCCCTTAAAATCTGCCTTTCTGAAATCTAACCTTGACGTCTGAGTCTTCACAGGTCTTCCGCCTCTAGTTATACAAAATTCTAAAATAGCATGGTCGCTACCTCCTAGGGTCCCAACCACTTTTACCTCCTCAACCATTTCCTCCCTGTTTATAAGGATTAGATCCAAGGTAGCAGTTCCCCTTGTTTTCTCCCTTACCTTTTGGAAGATAAAGTTGTCAGCAAGAGAGGATAAGAATTTCCTTGACCTGTTAGTTTTGCCTGAGAGAGATTCCCAACAAATGTCTGGATAGTTGAAATCTCCCATGACAACTATGTCATATTTTTTGGAGAACTTGGCCATTTGATGCATAAAGAGTTCATCCATATCTTCGGCTTGCACAGGCGGCCTGTAGTAAATGCCTACAATGGTGTCCTTTCCATTGTTCTGTCCTTGTATTCTTACCCAAACAGTTTCCACAGAACTCCCAGTCTCTGAAGCTTCAATCTCTGTGCAGATATACGCGTTTCTAACATACAATGTGACACCCCCTCCTCGTTTATCAAGTCTGTTTCTTGCAAATAAGTTGTATCCTTCTAGTCTTGTATTCCAATCATGTGTATTGTCCCACCAAGTTTCAGTGATTAAAATGACAACATATTTCTTTTCCAGTGTTAGTAGTTCCAATTCTCCTTGTTTGTTGCCCATGCTTTGTGCATTAGTATAGAAACATTTTAGTTTGTGCTTGGTTTCTCTTTCTCCAATATTTTTATTAATTAGATTCTTTCGTCTTTGTTCTTCCTTTCCACTTCTAATAGCAGAGTTCTCAATAGCATTTGTCAGGTGTATGGCTTTTTCTGGTCTTTTGCTTCCCTTCCCATGTTGTTCTAGTTTAAAGCTCTCCTTACAAGTGTAGCAAGGTGACTTCCAAATACCTGCTTTCCAGTCTTCGTAAGGTGCACCCCATCTCATCTCTAGCAAGTAGTCCATCGTATAAGTAGTTCACTCCGTGATCCAGAAATCCAAATCGTTGCTGATGGCACCATCGACGTAGCCAGTTGTTCACCTGCAGAATCTTATTCCACCTCCTTGTTCCATGGCCATCCACTGGGAGGATGGAAGAGAAGACCACCTGCGC
Organism: Dendrobates tinctorius; assembly: GCF_039654945.1. Taxonomy (NCBI): domain Eukaryota; kingdom Metazoa; phylum Chordata; class Amphibia; order Anura; family Dendrobatidae; genus Dendrobates; species Dendrobates tinctorius. The sequence goes on along the minus strand of NW_027361787.1, from coordinate 1,674,593 downwards.
TCCCAGTTCTTTCACTTTCTTGCCTAAGTCTTCAAAGTCTCTGCAGATGGTTTCCAGGTCGTTTCTTGCGGTGTCATTTGTCCCCACATGTAGTAGCAGGAATGGGTAGTCATCTGTAGGTCTGAAGAGTCCTGATATCCTGTCAGACACATCTTTAATTTTTGCACCTGGAAGACAGCACATTTCTCTTGAAGTTATATCCGGTCTGCAGATAGCGGCCTCTGTTCCTCTCAACAGGGAATCCCCCATGACCACCACTCTCCGTTTCTTCTTCACAACATTTTTCTTTCTCTATCCAGGAGGACTCTGAAGGCGTACAAGGTTGCTGTTTGTTGGCAAAGTCTTATCCTGATGTATTTCTTCATCGTTTTCCTGCGTGAGAGCCTGGTACTGGTTTCTGAGCAGTATGGGTGCTGACTGCCTCCTGATCCTCCTGCTTCTTTGGGTCACATGTCTCCATTCCTCTGTTTCTTCAGGTGCACTTCGAATTTCTTCTCTTTCTGTAACATGAAGAGAGAATTCTGCTCTGTCCAAGAACTCTTCACCTTCCTTAATGATCTTCAACGTAGCTAACCTCTCTTCGAGATTTTGCAACTTTTCCTCCAACAGGGTCACAAGCTTGCATTTGTGGCATGTGAAGTTTGGCTTTTCCACTGGTAAATCTGTAAACATGTAGCAAGAAATGCAGCTCACCAAATGACTCCTGGCCTCTTCCATCTTGAGATTTCTTAAAAACGATGAAAGATGAGCCAAAATTCGTGCTCGGTTTTTCCGATTTCCTCTTTTCAGCTGCAACGGCCAAAACCCAGTGATCGTTGAGCTCGCGGAGACTCTTCACTTATCCCAGAAGGCACTGGGAATATGCAAATGATCTCCTCAAGACTCTTCCCCTGGTTTTCCGATTTCCTCTTTTCAGCTGCAATGGCCAAAACCCAGTGATCGTTGAGCTCGCGGAGACTCTTCACTTATCCCAGAAGGCACTGGGAATATGCAAATGATCTCCTCAAGACTCTTCCCCTGGTTTTCCGATTTCCTCTTTTCAGCTGCAATGGAAAAACCCAGTGATCGTTGAGCTCGCGGAGACTCTTCACTTATCCCAGAAGGCACTGGGAATATGCAAATGATCTCCTCAAGACTCTTCCCCTGGTTTTCCGATTTCCTCTTTTCAGCTGCAACGGCCAAAACCCAGTGATCGTTGAGCTCGTGGAGACTCTTCACTTATCCCAGAAGGCACTGGGAATATGCAAATGATCTCCTCAAGACTCTTCCCCTGGTTTTTTTTTTGATGTACGATCGCTGCATATTTCCCAGGACCATGAGGGTCCTGGGAAATATGGTGGCGGCGATAGAGGCAGTTCCCTTTGCCCAATTTCACGCCAGACCTCTCCAACACGCCATTCTGTCGTGGAGGAACAGGTCTGCTCTGTCCCTGGATCGCCCTGTTCGTCTTTCATGCCGGATCAAGCGGTCTCTCAACTGGTGGTTGACGTCACCTCTCATCCTCTTGGGGCGGTCTTTTCTTCCCATTCACTGGCAGATTGTAACAACGGATGCCAGCCTCCTCGGATGGGGGGCAGTGTTCCGCAATCACACTGTTCAGGGTCGTTGGTCGACTCGGGAATCAGCCCTGCCGATCAACGTCCTAGAGATACGAGCAATTTATCTGGCTCTCGTCCACTGGGAGAGGCTCCTCAGGGGCCTGCCTATCCGCATTCAGACTGACAATGCCACAGCGGTGGCATATGTCAACCGCCAAGGAGGAACACGGAGTGCCTCAGCCCTGGCAGAAGTGTCCAAGATCCTTCAGTGGGCAGAGATTTCGGTACCGACAATCTCCGCGGTACACATTCCCGGCGTGGACAACTGGGCCGCCGATTTTGTCAGCCGCGAGGGTCTCGTGGCAGGAGAGTGGTCCCTACATCCGGAGGTGTTTCTTCAGCTTTGCCGTCGTTGGGGGACCCCGGATGTAGATCTGCTAGCCTCTCACCTCAACAGGAAAGTCCCACAGTTTGTATCCAGGGCTCGAGATCCTCTCGCAGTGGGCGCCGACGCTCTGGCCATTCCTTGGTCGCAGTTCGAGCTCCCCTACCTGTTCCCTCCCCTGCCCCTTCTTCCTGTCACGTCTGCCATGTCTGTTTGTCTCAAGAACTCCTGGAGCAATGTGCATGCGCATGCTTTGTCTGCTGTCCTGCATGTCCCTTAGAGCAGTGTGCACACTCACCTCATGTCTGAGCTACAGGATGCCTGCGTTTCTGCTCTGCCTTCTGTGATCTTCTCGTCATGTCTGGAGTCCTTGATCATGTGACATTTCTTAAGATCCTGCACTGTCTGGTTCTGCAATCATCTCGTCATGTCTAGAATCCCGGATCATGTGTTCTTCCTAGGATCCTGCACTGGTTGGTTCGGTGATCATCTCGTCATGTCTGAAACCCTGATCATGTGACGTTTCCTAAGATCCTGCACTGTCTGGTTCTGCTATCATCTCGTCATGTCTAGAATCTCGGAAGTGCTCCCCTGGTCCTGACCTGAGGAGGAGGTGCTATGCCCTATATCAGGCCGCCTCTTCCTATGCTCAGGGCCTGATTATTGTGTTGCTTCCCTGCAAGGCTCTGGGTCTGTGGGGTTGCTCCCTCTATTCTGTGCCCTTGCACTTTGCTCTGTAGTGCGTCTCTGCACACGCTCCGTGCTCGTATTCCGCCTCTTGTCTTGTGCCATGTCTTGTGTTGTCTCTCGTGCCATGTTTGTCTTTGCCTTGCTTTGCCTTGTAGTCCTTCTGCTGTTCTTTGTCTTAGTCTGTTTTGCTATGTCTCGCCTTAGCTTTGCTTTGACTTGTAGTCCTTCCTGTGTTCTCTGCCTCGCCTGTTTTGCCATGTCTTGCTTTCGCTATGCTTTGACTTGTAGTCCTCCCTGTGTTCTCTGCCTTGCTATTCCTTGCTTTGTGTTCCTCCCTATGGTCTCAGTCTTTGCTTGCTCTGCCTCGCTCTCTCCTATGGTGCTCTGTAGTGCTCCCTGGCACACGCACCATTTCTCCTCTCCTTAGTGCTCGTTTCTTTGTCTAGTCCCAAGGTCTTCCCTTGGCCCGGCTCTGGGCTTCTGCCTACGCTCCGCTGCTAGACTCTGTCCTCTCTCTGACCTGGCTCTGTTTCTGCCTGTATTCCTTGCCTTGTTCCCTGCCTTGTCCTTGCATTGAACCCCGGCGTGGGTTCCCCTTGGCCGTCTCCTGTGCCGTGGTAAGTGCCACGTGTTTGTGTACAGCCGTGTGTACTGGCCAGTGTGGCGTGCCCCCTGCGTGGCTACTAGCACGCAGCCCTTCCTTGTGCCCTGGCGTGGCTCCTAGCATGCACCCTGCCTTGAACCCTGGCGTGGCTCCTAGCACGCACCCTGCCTTGAACCCTGGCGTGGCTCCTAGCACGCACCCTGCCCTGAACCTGGCGTGGCTCCTAGCACGAAGGTTCCTTTGCCCCCTCCTGTGCCTTAGTCGTGCCTCGTGCTGGCGTTACAGCCATGTGCATTGGCCAGTGAGGTGTGCGTCCCTGCGTAGCTCCTAGCACGCAGCCCTGCTCTGAACCCTGGCGTGTCTCTACACGCACCCTGTCTTGTGCCTTGGCATGTCTCTACACGCACTCTGTCTTGTACCTTGGCGTGTCTCTACACGCACTCTGTCTTGTACCTTGTACCTTGGCGTGTCTCTACACGCACTCTGTCTTGTACCTTGTACCTTGGCGTGTCTCTACACGCACTCTGTTTGTACCTTGTGCCTTGGCGTGTCTCTACACGCACTCTGTCTTATCCTATGCTTTGGCGTGGCTCTACACACGCACCCTGTCTCGTTTGTGAACCTTGGCGTGTCCCCTACACACGCACCTCGCTTTGAACCCTGACGTGTCCCCTACACACGCACCTAGCCTTGAACCCTGGCGTGTCCCCTACACACGCACCTAGCCTTGGACCTTGGCGTGTTCCCTAAACACGCACCCTGCTTGGATATCTGTCGTGCCTCCTTGCCTGAACCCTGGTTTGCCTGCCGGATGCCCGGAACCTGCCGACCGTTGCCAGAGGTCCGGAACCAGATGACTGCGGCCTGATGTCCGGAGCTGACGTCCGCAGCCTGATCCCTGGACCCTGTCGGTTTGCCAGCAGTCCGGAGTCCGATGCCATCATGCCATTACCTGTGCCTAGGCGTGCCATCTGGCACGTACCATGTTATGGACCTTGGCGTGCCCACGCGCGCACCTTGCACGTTTTGCTTGTTTTCTCTGTATGTGATCTTGTGTTATTCTAATGAAGATACCTTGCACCTACGTCTAGTCTCGTCTTGCTTCCTGCTCATCCTTGTCGTCAGACACTCGTCTAGTGTCCCCTGAGCCGGCCGTCTGGTCCCAGCAGTCGTGGTGGCTCACCCCCTTGGTCTTGCCCCTGACACTCCCTGTATAGGGGGTGGATTCTCACAAGGTCAGCTCGCCCTCGGTGGGTGGGTGCCACGACCCAGAGGGTCCACTCAAAAAATGGGCTCAGCAGGAGCTGAGTCCGTCACACTTCCCAAGCTGTTGAAGAAGATCAAAGCAGAAGGAATTCCAGTCATTCTCATCGCCCCGAAATGGCCCAGAAGGTCTTGGTTCGCGGACATTGTCAACCTTCTTGCGGATGCCCCCTGGAAGCTTCCAGACAGGGCAGATCTGCTGTCTCAAGGCCTGATTTGCCACCCCAATTCTCGGCTGCTCAATTTAACGGCGTGGCTGTTGAGACCGAGGTTTTGAAACGAGCAGGATTCTCCGGTCGAGTAATTCATACCATGATCCGAGCCAGGAAGCCATCGTCTTCCAAGATTTACTACCGTACTTGGGAGGCCTATTTCACTTGGTGTGAGGCCAATAACATCGCGCCCATGTGCTTTTCGCTCCCTTCCGTTCTGGCGTTTCTTCAGGCAGGGCTGGATGCGGGGCTTGCTCTCAGTTCCTTGAAGGGTCAAGTTTCGGCGCTGTCCATTTTGTTTCAGAAGACGTTGGCCTCCCGCCCTCAGGTCAAAACCTTTCTTCAGGGCGTGGCTCACACGGCTCCTCCGTACCAAGCGCCCGTGGATCCATGGGATCTTAATTTGGTTCTTGAGGTTCTGCAAGGTTCTCCTTTTGAACCTCTCAGGGATGTTTCCCTTTCTCTCCTTTCTTGGAAGGTAGCTTTCCTGGTGGCCATCACTTCCATCCGGCGCGTGTCGGAATTAGCGGCTCTTTCTTGCCGCTCTCCTTTCTTGGTACTTCAGCAGGACAAGGTAGTTCTACGGCCTCCGCCCTCTTTTCTTCCGAAGGTAGTATCCTCCTTTCACCTCAATGAGGATATTGTTCTGCGGTCCTTCTGTCCAAGTCCTACTCACCCTCGGGAGCGGTCCCTGAACAAGCTGGATCTGGTCAGGGCGATGAGAATCTATCTGTCTAGGACGACTTCCTTGCGGAAGACAGACTCTCTTTTCATCATTCCAGATGGGGCGCAGAAAGGTCACCCGGCCTCCAAGGCTACTATTGCTCGCTGGATCAGATCGGCAATTTTGGAGGCCTACCGGGTTAAGCATCGAGTGGCCCCTCCGGGGATCAGAGCGCACTCTACCCGGGCAGTGGGTGCTTCCTGGGCGGTACGACACAGAGCCTCCACGCTGCAGCTTTGCAAAGCTGCAACCTGGTCATCGGTTCACACGTTTGTGAAATTCTACAAGGTCCACACCTACGCTTCGGCGGATGCCAGCCTAGGTAGGAGGATTCTGCAGGCAGCGGTGGTGAGTCCACTGGCCTGATGGAAGTTTGTTTCCCACCCCAGGGACTGCTTTGGGACGTCCCATGGTCTCTGTGTCCCCCAATAAGGCGAATGAGAAAACAGGATTTTTGGGTTGCTTACCGTAAAATCTGTTTCTCGGAGCCTTTATTGGGGGACACAGCACCCTCCCATGTTCTACAACTCCTGTTCTTACTTTGGTTGATTGGTTACATTTGAGTTGTTTGTTCTGTTCTCAATCTGTTCTGTTACTTCTCCTACTGCTTTCTCACTAACTGAGGAAATTCCCTGCCGGTCGGTGGGGTGTACACTGCGGAGGAGGAGCTAACCTTTTTTTGCATAGTGTCAGCCTCCTAGTGGCAGCAGCATACACCCATGGTCTCTGTGTCCCCCAATGAAGGCTCCAAGAAACAGATTTTACGGTAAGCAACCCAAAAATCCTGTTTTTTTTCGACAAAAATGATCTTTTTACCCCCAATTGTTATTTTCCCAAGAGCAACAGGACCCCAATAGTTATTGTGCAATTCGTCTTGAGTACAATACGTGGGGGTAAACCACTATTTGGGCGCATGGCAGAGCTCGGAAGGGAAGCAGCGCCATTTGACCTTTTTGGCTGGAATTGAGATCGGACGCCATGTCGCGTTTGGAAAGCCCCTGATGTGCCAAAACAGTGGAAACCCCCCCATTTCTAACTCTAACCCTAGCCCTAATGGGAAAATGGAAATATTTTTATTTTTTATTTTATTATTTTTCCCTAACTAAGGGGGTGATAACGGGGGGTTTGATTTACTATTTATGGCGGTTTTTATGTTTGGCGACTGTCGCATGCTAAAAGATGCTTTTTATTGTAAAAATAGTTTTTGCATCACCACATATTGAGAGCTATAATTTTTCCATATTTTGACCCACAGAGTCATGTGAGATCTTATTTTTTGCGAGACGAGTTGACGTTTTTATTGGTACCATTTTCGGGCTTGTGACATTTTTTGATCGCTTTTTATTCCGATTTGTGGGACGCAGAATGAACAAAAACCAGCGTTTCATGAATTTCTTTTGGGGGGTGCGTTTACACTGTTCTGCGTGCTGTAAAATTGATAAAGCAGTTTTATTCTTCGTGTCAGTACGGTTACAGTGATACCTCATTTATGTCTTTTTTTATGTTTTGGCGCTTTTATGCACTGAAAACAATTTTATATAAAAAATAATTATTCTGTGAGCTATAACTTTTTTATTTTTTCGCTGATGATGCTGTATGGTGGCTCGTTTTTTGCGGGACAAGATGACGTTTTCAGCGGTACCATGGTTATTTATATCCGTCTTTTTGATCGCGCGTTATTTCACTTTTTGTTCGGCAGTATGATGATAAAGCATTATTTTTTGCTTCGTTTTTTATTTTTTAAGAGGTTCAATAAAGGGGTTAATTAGTGGGACAGTTTTATAGGGCGGATCGTTACGGATGCAGCGATACCAAATATGTGTACTTTTATTTATTTATTTTTTAAAAAAAATGAATTTATTAGGGAATATATATATATATTTTTTAAATTTATTTAGCGATTTTTTTATTTTTTTTTACTTTTTTATAAATTATTTTTACACTTTTTTTTTAAACTTTATTACATTGTCCCAGGGAGGACATAACTGTCATGTGACAGATCGCAGATCTATCACATCACAGATCGCTGTGAAAGATCAGCGATCTGTCACAGGCAGTGCTGCACTCTTCCTCATGCTGGCGCTTTGCAGCCATGAGGAAGCCGCCTCCCTGCAGGCCCCCGAAGGTCCCCGCCACCAATTTGGATTCGGGGACCTGCAGGGAAGGAGACCCCCGCAGCAGTGCTGCACATCGCGCTGCTGTGGGGGTCTCAGGGAAGCACGGAGGGAGCCTCCTTGCCGATGCTTCCCTAAACCCCCGGTACACTGCGATCGTGTTTGATCGCAGTGTGCCAGGAGTTAACGTGTCGGGGGCGGTCCGTGACCGCCCCTGACACATAGTGTCGGGTGTCAGCTGTGATAATCAGCTGACACCCGGCCACGATCAGCTGCATTCCCCCCGTGAGCGCAGCTGATCGTGCTAGACGTACTATTCCGTCCTTGGGACTTAGGTCCCAGGTCACATGGACGGAATAGTACGTCTAATGTAGGAAAGGTGTTAATATCGGCTTTTTCTGGAGTTTTTCCTGTAATATGGGAAAGCCTAAGGCCAGAAATAAACCCCATAAATCACTGTACATGGAGACTTTGGGATCAGATCATTTCTGTCCGCGCTGATTGTGGAAACTAAAAATCTTCTCTAAAAGCCTCAAACTTCTGTGTGTGACTCAGAGCTAAGATCTAACGTGATAGAAGATTCCAGTGCGGGGAAGACGGGAAACCTTCATATAGACGGCCGGCGGGGATGGAGGCAGTGACCGACTCTGGCCAAATCTATTTCTAGAGCCGCAGTAGAAGATGAAGATGTCGTCCTCATCATGAAGGAGTTATTTCTCATGTCGTGTGTAATGAATATCTCCTGCAGTATTGCTGATGCCGATTCCAGTGTCGGTAATGAGACGAGAATTAGCGTTATGGAAGATGAGTCTATGAGGAACGTGTTCAGCTGCCGACTCCGAGGAGGAAACTGCTTGTTGTCTGTGGCCTAAATATATAGGTTTTATTAGTAGATGTCAGGGAAGAAAACTAAACCCTGTAAAATAATAAATCTCCTCATATGTTTCCCTTATTATCTCCAGTAATTGTATTATTACACAGGATTCTTATGATGTTACATTGGATCATCTTCTCATTCAGGTCTCTACAATATTGGATCCTCTCAGTGAAGATCTTCTACAAAAGAGAGTTTTCCTGATTTACCCATAAAGGATGGATATGGACAGAGACAAGATGGCGGAGAGGATGTTACACCTCACCCTAGAGATCCTCTTCCGTCTCACTGGAGAGGTGAGAGATTCTGATGACGTCACATTACATCATTCTTATCTATGGGAATAACAGATGGACAGAACTGGAGAGGTGAGGACTCTGGGAATGTCTGTAGTGAGATTTATTAATGTGTCTCTCCATAACCAGGATTACACAGTGGTGAAGAAGACCTCTAGTGATCGCTGTCAGGACCCTGTGTCTGAGGGATGGGGACGACCACTGAGCCCAATCACGGGGCCTCCATCTCACCCCCTGACCCATGAGGACATCAATGACCAGAAGATCCTAGAACTCCTCTACAAGATGATTGAGCTGCTGACTGGAGAGGTGACACTGCTGGGAATGCTGGGACATTACACAGTAACACTATGAAGGGATCGGGGGGATGACGGTATCATTGTATGTGTCAGGTTCCTATAAGGTGTCAGGATGTCGCTGTCTATTTCTCCTTGGAGGAGTGGGAGTATTTAGAAGGACACAGAGATCTGTACAAGAATGTCATAATGGAGGTTCGCCAGCCCCTCACATCTCCAGGTAATAGACAGGACTAAATACACATGGCCTATAATTATCTGTATGTAGAGAATGAATTCAGTCCCTGTATGTGTTTCCTCCAGATCTATCCAGTAAGAGGACAACACCAGAGAGATGTCCCCGTCCTCTTTTTCCACAGGACTGTAAGCAAGAAGATCCCAGTGCTCCTCAGGAACATCAGGTAGATGGAGAGAAGGTGTCAGGAGATCTCCCCTATGATGTGTAGACGGCTGTGAAGGTCTTGTGCTCAGTCTTGTTTTATCCACCAGTATTATATGTTTTATACTTGTGTAATGAGAACGGTGGAGATGGCAGGATTAGAGCTGATCATAGATGGGACTTCTCCATCTGTTGGTGACTTTTACAATATTTGTTTCAGGGTGAAGATCTGACCCATATTAATACTACAGAGACCTATGTGAGAGATGATGAGTGGTGTAAAGAGGAAATTCCCACATATGACTACCCAGGTGAGTAGTAACCACTGAATGCAGAGAAGTCACAGATTCCTCTCAGTCACCGGCTGTGGCTGCTTTATCGGTGGTGTAGTCCGGCCGTATTACCATGATCACCATTTTGCCTCTAGACCACAAAATTCTCCGCCATCCAAAACTGTTCAAATGAAATAAACTGGGAAACTGAAACCTGCGTATCTCAGAAAGGAAACCAATTTCTGTCAGTGTCCAAGGATAATTATCTGTCACCACTTGTGCAGGGCCCAACTAGAGGGACGGCCCTTCTGGACTTAATTTTAAGCAACAGGCCAGATAGAATAACAGAAGTACGAGTCGATGGATGTGATGAACAGCGGTAGTTATCCCACCGCTGCCACCAATATGTGACGAACAGCCCACCGTTGGGCAGAGATGCAGGAACTGGTCTTTGATCATCAGGTCCCGTAGCTGCTCAAAGGATTCAAACCGACAATCCGTGGATCCACTGGTCAAAGTGGGTCCTGAGTCCTTGCACTACATCACTGTAGCTATCATGTGGGCCACATTGGAGGTGTCAGAACTTCTTTCGGTATACCTCAGGTGTCAGCCGATATTTGGCGATCAGCGCCTCCTTTATGGCGCGATAGTCATCATCATGCGCTTGCGGAAGAGAAGCAAACGCCTCCAGAGCTTTGCCTTTTAGCCCTGGGGTCAAGTACCTGGCCCATTGGTCTTCGGGCAGTCGGTACTGTCTGCAGGCTTTCTCAAAGGCTCGCAGAAACGTGTCCAAGTCCCCGTCCTTTTCCATCACGGGAAAATGCTCTGGCTGGGGTTTAGGAGTCTGGACGCTGCTGGGCTCACCGCTTCGGGCTGTGGGGGTATGCCCCCCTTGTCGGAGCATCTCCAGCTCATGGGCTCTCTGAGCCTCAGCTTGGCTCTCAGCTCTCTCCGCCTCTCGCTCGGCTCTCTCAGCCTGGGCCTGGCGCTCGGCTTGGGCCTCCTGCCGATATTGCTGGATCAGCCTCCCCCGTGCCTCACTGTCTTCGGCAGGGAGCGCGTCCAAGGCCTCTTGCAGGTAGGGGTCCAGCGTGCTCTGATTGAATGTGGGGCCAGCGCTCATGAGTGGAGCCTCTGCTGCAGCCCCATTGCCACTTGGGCCAACGTCTGCGCCCGCTGGATTCTGGTCGTTGTCCAGCTGCACTAGACCCGCGATCATTTGATCTTTGGTTCCGCCTGCGGCGTCTATGCCTCAGTACGTGCATAACCCAGTAAGGGTGTCCTTTTTCTGCTGCTGATACCACTCCACTCTCATCTGCGCCATGGTTGCCAAATAAAAGATAGAAAAGAAAAACAAAGAAACGGGAGGGGATACTTGCAAGTACACACTAATGTCTCAGGACTAGTAACCACTGAGTCTGTTCTCCAAAACCTATGATGCAGGATTCCCGCAGGAACCGTGTAGGTTTTTAGTGAGAGGAATGATTGCTCAAACCAAATCACTAATGCTCTAGGATTATCCCACCGCTCTGCCACCAATATGTGATGAACAGCGGTAGTTATCCCACCGCTGCCACCAATATGTGACAAACAGCCCACCGCTGCTCGTCCGATACGGCGACTGACGGGGGTCCCGCTGCCACCAAAACGCGACGGACAGCGGACCCTGTGTCACCACTATGTCACAGTCCCACCACTGACACGGGTGTATCAGCGGACGGAGGGTCGAGACACACTGCCGGCACACGGCTATCACAGGCACAGTGGGGGCTTATCTTAGTTATCCCACCACTGGCACCATGTGACCAAAAATATCCAGCAAGCTAATCTCTCTCTACAATTTGCCGCAGGGGAGTATTTTGGGTGTACATCCCACTTCCTCAGTTCCACTTCGGAACTCGCAGCTCTCCGGCGCCCCCCTTACCCTCAGGTCAGTCAGGGAACTGCACCTAGGATAATTGGTTGCCGGACGGGCTGCCTGTTGTGAACCGGCAATTAGGCTTCTGCAGTAAGGGAATTATCAATGCTGTGGCAGCAGCCCCTCATTCAGCAATATAAGACCCTTCTGTACTGCCAGCAAGCCGCAATAGCCATACACAACGTGCTGCCACCAGACACAGTTACTTAATTCACAGTGTTAAATTAAGAGGGTCCGTGGCAAACCCCTTGAATTAGTAGCGATTATCTATCAAAGGCGTATAGTTCGATTCTTAGAGCATGGAGGCAGACTAAATATCAAATCATTTATTTTCCGAAAGAGGACAGTGATTACAGATAAGTTGCTATAAAGTTGAGACATTAATTATGTACAGTTACAAATATAAAATAAAAGATGGATGAACATAGAAAGTACACTCACGGTTGTTCATGGCTCTTTAGGCAAAACCATGCGGCGGAGAAAGAAGGCGGAGCCACACATCTCCACTCATCTGGAGTTCTTGTCAGCACGAGGATTGGAGCCCTCCTCTGCTGGTTTTGCCAAGGGAATGCCTTATAGACTCTGCGATGTGACATCACGGAGAGGTGCATTCTGGGTTAATCCCACCTCTCTCATCCAAGTTATAATTTGGCTACAAAACTTAGATTAGCTATAACTTTATGGGAGAAGCTGGTATGGACTCATCAGTGGTATCATGTTTCCCAGCATAATGAGCCCATCAAGAAAACATCAAACATCTATGCGATATGACCGTCCATTTGGGAGCAAATCATATCTCAGGGTCTGGACATGTTAGAACTGCGGAAGTGACACTGTAGCGGAGCTGGGACCGCTCAGATTACCAAAAGATGATTTTCATATCTCTACTTTGTACGGTTTTCGCAGGGCAGGCTCTTAAAGGTTTACTTCTAACCTTGATTTCAGACAAAGACCCTTTTCCCGAACTTTTTTTTTTTCTTTCAGTTGAGGCTGAGAGAAGCCAAATGGTGTGACAGGAAGTGTCCTGGTTTATAGCACTTGGGGGGAAGGGAAACTACTACAGTGTACCATGTAACTCAGAAGGGGAAGAGAGGGGGCTGCAGCCCCACTGCCAGGCTGGCAGTTTTCAATGTCATAGAATGCCGGATTTTTCTGGAAAGTTCCAACCGAAAACATCATATCTTGTAGACATTGTACATCACAATGGGCACCTAGGGAACAGTGAGCACAATATAATACAATTCCACTTGTCCTTCAGTAAGGTGCCCTGGAAGGGGGTTACAAAAACGCTGGATTTCAGGAAAGCAAAGTTTGATGAGCTTAGATAGGACCTTCGCCGAATTGATTGGGACAATGTCCTCAAAAATAGGAGCACAGAAAATAAATGGGAAATATTTAAATCAGTTTTACACACCCACTGCGAGCTAGCCATACCGTACAGAAATAAAAGGGCTAGGAACAGGAGAACACCAATGTGGCTAAATAAGGATGTAAAAAGGGCAATAAATAACAAGAACAAGGCATTTAGGAAGCTAAAACAAGAAGGCCATGAAGAAGCATTAAAAAGTTATAGAGAAAAAAATAAAATGTGTAAAAAACAAATACATTTAGCAAAAGTGGAAACTGAGAGACTCATTGCTAAGGAAAGTAAAACAAACCCCAAACTATTCTTTAATTATATAGACAGTAAAATGATTAAAATTGATGGTGTCGGCCCTTTAAAGAACAATGAGGGTGAAATCATAGAGAGCGGTATGGGAAAAGCAAATGTTTTAAATACTTTTTTCTCAACAGTGTTCACACAGGAAAAGGATTTGCCAGAGGAAATGCAGAGTGATAATGTAAACTCCCCATTAAGTATTACCTGCCTAACCCAGGAAGAAGTGCAGAACCGCCTTAGTAAGATTAAAATTGTCAAATCACCAGGCCCTGATGGCATTCACCCTCGGGGATTAAGGGAGCTAAGTAATGTGATAGACAGGCCTCTATTCCTTATATTTAAAGACTCTATAGAAACAGGGTCTGTTCCTTTTGATTGGCGGCAAGCAAATGTGGTACCAATATTCAAAAAGGGGTGTAAAAGGGAACCTGAAAACTATAGGCCGGTAAGCTTAACATCTGTTGTGGGTAAAATTTTTGAAGGGTTTCTAAGGGATACCATTATGGAATATCTCAATGTTAATAAATGTTTAACTCCATATCAACATGGATTTATGAAGGATCGCTCCTGTCAGACTAACCTGATCAGCTTCTATGAGGATGTAAGCTCTCAAATGGACCAAGCAGAATCATTGGATGTCATTTATCTTGACTTCTCTAAAGCATTTGACACTGTCCCACATAAAAGATTGGTAAGTAAGATGAGAAATCTTGGGCTAGGGGAAAATGTGTGTAGATGGGTAGGTTGCTGGCTTAGTGATAGAAAACAAAGAGTGGTTATTAATGGGGCACACTCAGATTGGGCCAGGGTCACTAGTGGGGTACCACAGGGGTCTGTATTGGGCCCCCTACTATTTAATATATTTATTAATGATCTAGTGGATGGCTTACACAGTAAAATATCAGTATTTGCAGATGATGCAAAACTATGTAAGGTAGTTAACACAAAGGAGGACAGTTTGCAACTACAGACAGATTTGAGTAAATTGGAGAATCGGGCTGAAAAATGGCAAATGAGGTTTAACACAGATAAGTGTAAGGTTATGCACATGGGAAGGAGAAACAGATGCTACAATTACTTACTAAATGGGAAACTGCTGGGGAAATCAGACATGGAAAAAATAGGGTCATGGGATGCATTAGAAGAGGTCTGGGGGGGGCGTGGCCTGAGCGGCATGTGAGGAAGACGTGTGCCCGCTGAGCTCCCGCATATACCTGCTTAATTCAGCCGTTCTGTCCCCACAGCACGGCTAGTATAACCCCTGGAGGCTGCACCGGAGACGGTAGACACCGCGGGGCACCGGAGATCGCTGCTTCACCCCAGGATATGGGGAAAAGAGGTCAGAGAAGGGTGGCAGGAGAGGCCGGAGCGGGGAGCCAAGATGGCGCCGCTGCCGCAGCGCGTGCCTTAGAGGAGGCCGCAGAAGACAGCGCAGCTAGGAACAGGGCAGTGGCGGCCAGGCTGCAGCGCTTTGCCCGCACGGCCGAGGCAGAGCAGGAGTCTCTCCAGGATTCTGATATGGACCAGGAGACTGTGGCAGAGGACATGAGCCCGGGAATGGGGGAGGAGGAGGAGGCTACCCATGCCAGAGTGCAGGGGGGGAAGGGAGCTGAGCCTAGCTGGAGTGATCTGGTGGAAAGAAATAAACAGCACCTCACAGCCTTGCAACTACAAGTTCCAGACGAGCCCACCAACAAAGATGTAATTCTGGCAGTGGTGCACTGTGGGACTGTGATCTCACATGTCCTGACACAACTGGGCTTTCTGCAGGAGTCCATGCAGACTGTGCGACATGAACTGCACAGTGTTAGAGACAGAACAAGCCAGCTGGAAAAACGTATGGGTGCTGTGGAGAATTCGGCCTCTGACTCAGGACAGCATTGTACAGAGCTCAAGAAGGACATGGCAGCTGTCTGGGCTAAAACTGACAACCTTGAAAATAGATCCAGAAGGAATAATGTTCGTATTGTGGGCATGCCAGAGCGCTGTGAGGGAAAGAATCCTACTGCCTTCATTGAAACATGGCTTAAGGAAAAAGTAGGTGAGGACAATCTAACACACCTATATGCAGTGGAAAGAGCACACAGAGTCCCGACTCGGGCCCCCCCCGGTCATCCACCAAGACCTGTGCTGGCTAAAATCCTCCATTATAGAGATAGAGACGTTATCCTTAGATACTCAAGAGAACACCCTGACCTTACAATAGAAGGATCCAGAGTCTCCTTTTATCCGGACTTTTCGCCGGAAGTTCAGAAGATGAGAGCGAAGTTCACAGACATCAAGAAGCGTCTGAGAGCCTGTGGCGTCAAGTACTCCATGTTTTTCCCGGCTAAACTGCGTGTTGAGGCCTGGAATAAAACCCACTTTTTTCTGGACCCCAGGGAAGCCGTGGACTGGTTGGACCTTAACGAGTGACAGTTGAGGAAGGAGGGGAAGGAGCAGGAATGTGGCTGATGGTATCTTGGCTCGCTCAGTTATTATGGAGCCTTGCGGTTGAAGTCTGCGGTCCTGAGGCAATGGACTGCCTAAGAAGTTATATTTTTGTTTATTCTTATATTACTCTGTTATATGCTGTTTTTTAAGAATTTGTGGTCCTTATGGGGCCTTGGTCTGAATACGGATAAGGAAAAATGCAAAGTACTGTGGGGTTATATCCTGTCAAATGCGGGTAGTGAAAAGGAACTGAAGCGCCTGCTGAATGGGGTGGAAGGGTTCGACAGCACCCTTACTTGTTGCACCCTTGGTTCAGCCCAAGGAATTGTTGGAGGGTGTTCTTTGGGGGGAGGGGGGAGGGATTAGGTTCAAAATGTCCTTTGGCATACTTGTACATTTCAATATTGGCTATGGTACGGCCGGGGGGGAGATGGTAGGCAATATGCTATGGTACGATAATGGCTGACTTTAAGATACTTAGTTGGAATATCAGGGGGTTAAAGTCGCCGGTAAAACGACAGGCCATATTCTCCTTCATAACGGACCAGAAGCCGGTGGTTGTTTGTTTGCAGGAGACGCATCTCACACAGGAGACGCTGGGAATCCTGGATAAGAGATGGGTACAGGCGGGCTTTCACTCTACTCATTCCCAATACTCTAGGGGGGTTAGTATATTGATTCACTCCAGGACTCAATTTAAGTGTCACCGGGTGGTGGTGGACACAGAGGGGCAATTTGTTCTTCTATCTTGTACAATCTTTTCTACCTCACTGGTGTTGATATCTATATATATATACCTCCGCCATATAGCAGTAGAGTTATCTATGAAGTTCTTGCCATTCTGAGAGATTTTCCGGGGGTTCCGCATATGGTGGTGGGAGATTTTAATAATATTCTGGATTCACACTGGGACAGGGGTAGCCATGAACCTTTGAGGCTGGGAGGTAATCTTACGCCATTTGGGGTGCTCGTGCGGGAGATAGCTTTGACCGACTTGTGGAGATGCCGTAACCCTGGTGTCCGTCAATTCTCGTGCTTCTCCTCTACTCACTCCTCCCTGTCTCGCATCGATCTGGCCCTGGGTGATGATCTTATGCTGGGAAAAACTTTAGAGGTTAAATATCTGGCGCGAACGGTATCTGATCATTCGCCTGTTTCAGTCATGCTTGGGGGGGCGGGAACAGGAGGAGTGATAGACCTCTCTGGCGCCTCAACCCGTTTTGGCTACAGCTAATCGATAAGAATAACGGCTTTATCCCTGAGTTGCAGGAATATCTTAGTTTTAATAGAGGCTCGACTTCTAGTGGGATCGTCTGGGAGGCCTTAAAGGCGTACTTAAGGGGAATGTACATACGAGAGATTTCTAAAATAAAGACCGCCTCCAGGGCAAAATCACAACTTGTATTCAAGGAACTGGAAGATGCGGAAAGGGCCCTTGCAACACAGAGCACACCTGCCACTCAGAAGCGGTTGGGGGAGGCGCAGTCAAAGGTGACCAAACAGACATTAGAGGCGGCGGCGCAAAAACGGCTGTTTCAGTCTACTCAATATTTTGAGAGTGGGGAAAGTGTGGGGCATTTGCTTTCTGTCGTGACATCGGCACAGAGAGGGTCTGCGACTATAGCGGGTCTTCAGGATGTGAATGGGCGACTACTCACTGACGCACCGGGGATTTTAAAAATTCTGGAGACTTTTTATGCTGACTTATATTCCTCACATGCTAGAGCCCCAACAGAGGATGTTGTTGCCTTTTTGGAGGCTGCCAATCTCCCAAGGCTGACTCCTGAGGACAGACACTTTCTAGATAGACCTCTAAGTCTGGACGAGTTGGAGGAGGCTCTGGGAACCATGTCCAATGGTAAGGCACCTGGGGTAGATGGGTTGCCAGCTGAGGTGTACAAACGGTATAGAACGGTGTTGCTCCCTGCTCTATTGACAGTGTTTAATGATAGTTTGGAACGGGGTGTTCTCCCACCGTCTATGCGAGAAGCTGTCATTGCCGTGCTGTTGAAGAAGGATAAGGATCCAACTCTGCCCGCGTCGTATAGGCCCATCTCCCTCTTGACGCTAGACATTAAACTTTTAGCGAAGGTCCTGGCCATTCGACTCTCAAAAGTAGTAGCTGTGTTGATACACCCCGATCAGACGGGGTTTATGCCCAACAAATCGACGGCTATGAATATTAGGAGATTATACCTGAATATGCAGGTGAGGGCTGATAATGCCGGGAAGAGGGTGGTTCTGTCCCTAGACGCCGCTAAGGCATTTGATAGTGTGGAGTGGGACTATTTATGGGCGACGCTTCACTGTATGGGCTTTGGCCCGGGCTTTATTGGCTGGGTCAAGCTCTTGTACTCGGAGCCGAGTGCACGGCTGAGGGCTAATGGTCAGTTGTCTGACCCTTTTTCACTTCATAGAGGAACAAGGCAGGGATGCCCTTTATCCCCGCTGCTGTTTGCTCTCGCGGTGGAGCCATTGGCCTCGAGGATAAGATCGGATGCTGGCATAGAGGGATTCCGGTATGGGGAGCATGAGGAGAAGGTAGCATTATATGCGGATGACCTGTTGTTATTTTTAGCGGACGCGGACAGATCATTACAAAACACGATGACACTTCTTGGGGCGTTTGGGGAGGTCTCGGGTCTGGTTATTAACTGGGAGAAGTCTGCGCTCCTCCCACTGGACTCATGCTCCTGCAGTGTGGTAGGTGTGCCGGTTGCAACGTCCCTCCAATATTTGGGCATAAGAATATCCAATAAGCTGACAGACTATGAGAGCCTAAATCTTGTTCCGCTGTTGGACAGGATCAAACAGAAGGTTAAGGCCTGGGCAAAGTTACACCTCTCTGTTGTGGGAAGAGTGAATCTGTTGAAGATGGTAGTTATGCCGCAACTATTATATGTCCTTCATAACTCCCCTGTCTGGCTTCCCCAGAACAGGTTTCATAAAATTAATATGATTTTTAGAGAGCTCATCTGGCTGAAACAAGGCGCGAGAATTAAACTTGAACACTTGCAAAAACCTAAAGAAGAGGGGGACTTGCGTTGCCCAACCCATGGCTTTATTTTCTGTCTTCCCAATGCCAGCATGTAGCGGGAGGAATGGAGGGCGAGTTGGTGGATCTGGTGGGAGGTCAGAAGATCCTTCAATTTCTAGTGGGGCGGGGATCACTGGTGTCGAGTCTGGAGTCGGGTAGATTTCGATCCCTTGCACTCAGGTTCCCTACGGTGCTTCTAATGGTTAGGGTATGGGATAAGCTGAGGCAGCTGAGAGGAATACGCGGTCTTACAAAGTACTCCCCCATATGGGACAATCAGCATTTGCCATGCATGAAAACGCTCAGAGGCTTTGCTCACTGGAGGCGGATTGGCATATGGTGGGTGTCGCAGCTGGTGGAGGGAGGGGTCTTTAAAACTTTTGAGCAATTGGGACGGGAATTTCCCCTCCAACGCTCTATGTTTTATCAATATTTGCAGCTGCGTCACGCGTATATGGTGCAGAGCAAAAAAGTTGACCTAACCGTACACCGTGACGTCATTGTCCATAGGCTTGGTATGCAGGGGTCCACCAGGGGACTGATTTCGATGGTGTATGGTGGCTTACTTGGACAGGTCCTGTCAAGGCATCCTATTGGTGCACTGACAAAGTGGGAACAACAGCTGGGTACGATATCAGCGGAACAGTGGGACTCGATTCTACAGATGATTCCCAGATTATCTCTTAATGAGCCTGGCCGCCTGTCTCAGCTATATATCCTCTATAGGACATACAGGTCTCCCGAATGGTTGTTCAGTAGAGGGTTATGGTTGGATTCGAGGTGCCCCAGGTGCACGATGGATAATGCGGACATTTTACATACGATGTGGACATGCTCTTGCCTGCAAATATTCTGGATCGTGGTCCTTAGCCTTATACACTTGGTCACGGGACAGGATATTCCCAGGGACCCCACGGTTTGTGTTTTGGGCTATGTTGATGAGGTGGGAGGGGATCAATACCTTAAAATTGCTGTGGCCAGAATGCTATTTGTGGCCCGAAAGCTGATAGCTTATCACTGGATTTCTGCCAAAATCCCCTCAAGAAAAGAATACATTAATAGGTTGAACCAAATATTATATAGGGAAAAATTTGTGTACCTCAGGAGGGGTGTGCCGCATATTTTTGGGAAAATTTGAGAGGGATGGTTGAAGGTTCCCGGCCTGGCTGCCTCAAATCTCCTAGATTAATGGGTGGGCCCTGGAGGTGGTCTCCTGTCGGTTGCTAATCGTCATCTCTCCTATGATATTGTTGTATGATGGAATTGGGTTTATTCGCTATGCACCAGTATATATGCCATCGGACAAAGGGAGGGGGGTGTTATGGGGGAAGGGAATGTTTGACAACATGTTGTAAGTTGTACATGCCTGTCATTTCTAAAACTTTTAATAAAAACTATCTGATTAAAAAAAAAAAAGAAGAGGTCTGGGGACACGAGATGAAAACGTAATTCTCCCTCTGTACAAATCACTCGTCAGACCACACTTGGAGTATTGTGTGCAATTTTGGATGCCGGTGCTCAAGAAAGACATTACTGAACTTGAAAGGGTTCAAAGGCGGGCTACTAAAATGATAAATGGAGTTGGTTCATTACAATACCCAGAAAGGTTATCAAAATTAGGTCTGTTTGGATCGCCCCCTGTTGTTGGCAGGGCAGGGCCGTAGGGTACTCGGTACCGGGCCCGTTGATCTCAATGGGAGTTGTCACGGCAGCTGTGACCCGGTCCATGGCCCTGGGCATCCATTGTAAAAGGAAGATTGCAAGTGCGTTCGGATAATGTTTAAAGTTTATGAGTGGATGATTCGTGACGCCACCTGTGGTGCTCAGCAATGGAGATGTTAAGCCGACGCTGCAGACAGATCCTCTGGGACAGATGGTGTGGTGCAGCAATGATGTTGTGGCCCTCCACAGGTAGGGCTGTAGTCCCAGGGCACAGTAGATGAAGAGATAGGGAAGAGACGTAGATGGTGCAGTGTTAAGCACAGAGATGTAGCAGTGCTGAGTGTGTTGGCGCAGGAATAAGCGGAGGACACCAGGGCATGTAGTTCCAAAGCTTTACTCACAGTCTGTTGTGCGTACAGGTGCCCGCATCCGTGCCGTTTCCTCCAGGTCAGGAGCTCAGCCAACTTCCAGGCAAGATGAAGCACTCCGTTCCAACACTCCGCCAACATATGCCTTTCCTGAACGTCTCCCTTCTAGCACCTATTTGAAGTACTCACAGTACTGAGTTACACTGGAGTTCCTCCTTTTAGATGTTCTTTGAACTCAACTTGTACGGCAGACAGCTGTAGCCTGCTTCGGGGACTCCTTGCTACTAAGTCCCAGCTCACTCAAGTTGCTGTTGTGCCCCCAAGTCTTGTGTGGGAATAAAGTGGTGACAACTTCTATTCCTCCGGTGTCTGCTGCAGGACCATTAGTATTCATACAACCTCGGGGACCTTACCCCGGCCTTGCGCTTAGAACTTGAGGAAGGGCTCTGCTCTAACCCTAGTCCTTAGTTCTCTTCTCCTTACGCTCCATACAAAACAATCTTTCTTATGGAGAATTAGGCTTTCTGAATATCTCTTTCCTGTGCCAGCAGACCCAGGTCACTGAGGTCTGCTGCAGCACTTCCTTCAATCCATGCCACTCAGGGGATCTCCTCTCACCAACTGCTCCTGAATCCTATCTTCCCCGCTCTTTGGTGCAGACTAAACTCCACCCACCTCCCAGCACTCTTCGTGTTCCAAGCAGGGAGCCACCAAAGGTGCTTTGCTACACTACTATGTTGTGTGGGATGCAGGTGTTGGAGTGTGGTCAGGTGTCTCCACCTTACCTGGATGGTGGGGTACCACACCTCAGGAGGAGGTGCAGTACCTCTGTGGCGACTGAACCCTCAGGGGCGCCACATATTTACTCTAGAAAAGAGAAGACTTAGGCGAGACCTAATACATATGTACAAGTATATCAGAGGGCAATACAGAGATCTCTCCAATGAACTGTTTGTACCAAGGACTGTGACAAGAGCAAGGGGGCATTCTGTTCGTTTGGAGGAAAGACAATTTCTGCACCAGCACAGAAGAGGGTTCTTCACGGTAAGAGCAGTGAGGCTCTGGAATTCTCTTCCTGAGGAAGTGGTGATGGCCAACTCACTGAATGAATGTAAGAAAGGAATGGATGCTTTTCTTGTGAGTAACAGTATAGAAGGTTACGAATAACAGAATATTATAGGTAGATGGTTGACCCAGCTTAGGGGAAGGAATTTTTTTCCCTATGGAGAAAATTGGCTTCTACTCTGTGGGGTTTTTGCCTTCCCCAGGATCAACAATGCAGAACAGCTGCACTAAAAATAGGCTGAACTAGATGGACATAAGGTCTTCCTTCAGCCTTCAAAACTATGTTACTAGCTTACTTTGGGCATTGAAAGCCCTTTTCTATTGAACTTACAACGTGGAGGTTCCACTTGGTATTAGAAGATGCTGACCGTTACCTGCCCAGATCTGTAACTATAAAGCCAAATGACAGCGTACGTGGAATGTGCTGAGAATATAGAAAATCACTTGAAGAAAGGTATTATGCTGGGCCTGTAAGAGAAAGCAGAGGGTAATGATGCTGTTGGCTTCCTAGAATCCTGAGATCTTATCGGATGAATCTTCTTCTCCCTCTGTTTCTCCATTGACAGATGATGGACCTGAGTGGGGACATGTTTTTTGTGAGATGAGAATTGGTATTATTTTCGCCTACATAACATTGATTGGTTTCTTTATATTTGATATTTGGGAGGCAGAATGAACAAACAGTTGAACACCGCACACTACTGGTTCATCCAACAAGGTTTTCTATTAGACTGTGAACTGTCATTGTCTTGGTAAATAATTAAAGATTTTTACATAGCTTGCCATTTTTATGGACAGTTTAAGTAGAAATGTTCAAAAATATAAAACTCAAGGCTGGGAAATAATTATAATTTTGCGCTGGTTGCAGATATGCTCTAAGCGTCTTGTCTCTATAATATGATCAAGTAATATTAACAATATAAGCAAGAGGGGTTAAATTACCTTCTTCCCACATTGTAGGGTGTCGATCGTATAGAGGTGCTGCAATACTCAAATTCTTGAGTGGAAAATATCCATAGACGAGATATGGCACACGATCTAGAAAAGCGGTGCCTTGAAAAATGTCTATACAGTTATGGCCAAAAGTATTGACACCCCTGCAATTCTGTCAGATAATACTCAGTTTCTTCCTGAAAATGATTGCAAATGCAAATTCTTTGGTATTATTATCTTCATTTAATTTGTCTTAAATGAAAAAACACAAAAAGAATTGTCCTAAAGCCAAATTGGATATAATTCCACACCAAACATAAAAAAGAGGGTGGACAAAAGTATTGGCACTGTTCGAAAAATCATGTGATGCTTCTCTAATTTGTGTAATTAACAGCACCTGTAACTTACCTGTGGCACCTAACAGGTGTTGGCAATAACGAAATCACACTTGCAGCCAGTTGACATGGATTAAAGTTGACTCAACCTCTGTCCTGTGTCCTTGTGTGTACCACATTGAGCATGGAGAAAAGAAAGAAGACCAAAGAACTGTCTGAGGACTTGAGAAACCAAATTGTGAGGAAGCATGAGCAATCTCAAAGCTACAAGTCCATCTCCAAAGACCTGAATGTTCCTGTGTCTACCATGAGCAGTGTCATCAAGAAGTTTAAAGCCCATGGCACTGTGGCTAACCTCCCTAGATGTGGACGGAAAAGAAAAATTGACAAGAGATTTCATCACAAGATTGTGCGGATGTTGGATAAAGAGCCTCGACTAACATCCAAACAAGTTCAAGCTGCCCTGCAGTCCGAGGGTACAACAGTGTCAACCTGTACTATCCGTTGGCGTCTGAATGAAAAGGGACTGTATGGTAGGAGACCCAGGAAGACCCCACTTCTTACCCCGAGACATAAAAAAGCCAGGCTGGAGTTTGCCAAAACTTACCTGAAAAAGCCTAAAACGTTTTGGAATAATGTTCTTTGGTCAGATAAGACAAAAGTAGAGCTTTTTGGGCAAAGGCATCAACATAGAGTTTACAGGAGAAAAAAAGAGGCATTCAAAGAAAAGAACACGGTCCCTACAGTCAAACATGGCGAAGGTTCCCTGATGTTTTGGGGTTGCTATGCTGCCTCTGGCACTGGACTGCTTGACCGTGTGCATGGCATATGAAGTCTGAAGACTACCAACAAATTTTGCAGCATAATGTAGGGCCCAGTGTGAGAAAGCTGGGTCTCACTCAGAGGTCATCGGTCTTCCAGCAGGACAATGACGCAAAACACACTTCAAAAAGCACTAGAAAATGGTTTGAGAAAAAGCACTGGAGACTTCTAAGGTGGCCAGCAATGAGTCCAGACCTGAATCCCATAGAACACCTGTGGAGAGATCTCAAAATGGCAGTTTGGAGAAGGCACCCTTCAAATATCAGGGACCTGGAGCAGTTTGCTAAAGAAGAATGGTCTAAAATTCCAGCAGAGCATTGTAAGAAACTCATTGATGGTTACCGGAAGCGGTTGGTCGCAGAAATTTGGCTGCAGGTTGTGCAACCAAGTATTAGGCTGAGGGTGCCAATACTTTTGTCTGGCCCATTTTTGGAGTTTTGTGTGAAATGATCAATCTTTTGCTTTTTGCTTCATTCTCTTTTGTGTTTTTTTCATTTAAGACAAATTAAATGAAGATAATAATACCAAAGAATTTGTGTTTGCAATAATTTTCAGGAAGAAACTGAGTATTATCTGACAGAATTGCAGGGGTGTCAATACTTTTGGCCATAACTGTATGTATGAGTATGACTGCAGCACTATCCTAGCAATATATCGTAGCAATAGAACCAATATTCCGTTTGTGGATCATCATATTTCTTGATGTTACGCAGGTGCTCATTAATTCTCACGTTCATGGGTCTCTTTCTTCTGCCCACATAAAATTTGTTTCAAGGACATCTAATAGAATACAGGCCCCCTTTGATGAGCATGTAATGAAATCTTTAATTTGGTAACATTCATCCCCTTTCTTTATCTCCGTTTTTTTCTTCAATTCTAAAGTTTTACCGACGGAGATAAAGAAAGGGGATAAATGTTACCAAATTAAAGATTTCTTTACATCAAGAAAAAATATGATGATCACCCTCTCTGAAAACATTTTGCTAAAGTACATGAAGGCTCCAAAAGTGGAATAGATGTAATAGGGATCCAAGTAATTAAACAACACTGGTGAAATGGAGATTTTATTAAAAAAATGTCACAAGCAGAGAGTAGGTGGATCTTCGAGTTAGATACATTAAAACCCAGGGGATTAAATAATTAAATTGAGTTATTTGCATTTGAATAAATCATCACTGCTATATAAACACTCCTCCATGATATTAGGACCACCCCTGATGAAGGAAAGCGGTAATGTTTACCAAACGCGTAGGAAATGATCCTAAACGCACATCGTTGTGGAAGAGTGTGCATCACATGATTGCAAAAGAGTCACGTGACTGAAGACGTCACGCAGGTCCTGCAGGTCCTGTGGCTGAACACACGCGTGCATACGCGCCTTCTACAGCACCACAGGACGCCAATCCCCAGCGTCTGTCACCGGCCGGGACAGCGCTGCAACTATACTGACATTTGGCTCACAGCACCGGCTTTTTTTTCCCTTTAGCCTGTGCATCAGTTTATCTAGGATATTCATGATTTAAGGACTCGAGCGCTGCAGCATCGGTATATGGACAGCATCTAAACTGTGGCATTAAGGTAATTCCATCCTCAACGCTCACAGGTTGCAATGGAATATACCACTCAGTCTTTAGATATTTCATCGGAACAGTGCTGCAATTGTGCCTAATTATATGCTTTTATGATAGTAGTTCCCTCCTTTATCCTGTGATATATTTTATATTTCTATTTAAGGACATGAGCACTGCAGCATCTTCATATGATTAGTGATCCACATTGTGGAAACAAGGTAATTTACCTCTACTGCTCCTAATGACCTAAATCAGTCCCTGCTTATATTGCTACGATATATTGCTAGGATAGTGCTGCAATCATACTCAATCATATATACATTTTTCAAGGCACCGCTTTTCTAGATCGTGTGCCATATCTCGTTTATGGATATTTTCCACTCAAAAATTTGAGTATTGCAGCGCCTCTATATGATCGACACCCTATACTGTGGAAATAAGGTAATTTAACCCCTCTTGCTTACATTGTTTTAATAATATTTGAACATATTATAGAGACAAGTCGCTTAGAGCATATCTGGAACCAGCGCAAAATTATAATTATTTCCCATTATTCCAATTTTGGTCTTGTTGGTATAGACCCTAATTTTTGCTGCGGTTTTCAGTAAGGTAAAAACGCGCCACTAATTAAAATTAGTTTTAAAACTCAAGGATATTTTATTAATAAATAATAATTTTTTTTATCTTAGCAGATGACCGTACCAGGAGATCAGAGGGACAGCTGACATCTTCAATTTTTAAATCTGATGATCTTGAGATCCTACAAGATACAACTGAAGTGATTGCTGTTACTCCAGATATATCATCATCCATTCACAGCAAAGATCTGTCATCTGATCCTATGAAACAGGTCCCATCTTCTGATTCATTACTGACTACTAAGGGAAATCAAAGTCACAAAAGAGGCAATAAAAAACAAACTGCTCCTAAAGCAAAGAAGTCATTCTCATGTTCAGAATGTAGGAAATGTTTTAACAAGAAATCTCATTTTGTTACACACCAGAGAACTCACACAGGGGAGAAGCCTTTTTCCTGTTCAGAATGTGGGAATTGTTTTAAACAGAAATCAGATTTGGTTAATCACCATAGAACTCACACAGGGGAGAAGCCTTTTTCCTGTTCAGAATGTGGGAAATGTTTTACACAGAAATCACATTGTGTTACTCACCAGAGAACTCACACAGGGGAGAAGCCTTTTTCCTGTTCAGAATGTGGGAAATGTTTTAAACGGAAATCGTTTCTTGTTAGGCACCAGAGAACTCACACAGGGGAGAAGCGTTTTTCATGTTCAGAATGTGGGAAATGTTTTAATGAGAAATCACATTTTGTTACTCACCAGAGAACTCACACAGGGGAGAAGCCTTTTTCCTGTTCAGAATGTGGGAAATGTTTTAAACAGAAATCAGATTTGGTTAATCACCATAGAACTCACACAGGGGAGAAGCCTTTTTCCTGTTCAGAATGTGGGAAATGTTTTACACAGAAATCACATTGTGTTACTCACCAGAGAACTCACACAGGGGAGAAGCCTTTTTCATGTTCAGAATGTGGGAAATGTTTTGCACTGAAATCAGATTGTGTTATCCACCAAATAACTCACACAGGGCAGAAGCCTTTTTCCTGTTCAGAATGTGGGAAATGTTTTAACAACAAATCAAATTGTGTTAAGCACCAGAGAATTCACCAGGGGAGAAGCCTTTTTCATGTTCAGAATGTGGGAAATGTTTTAACCAGAAAGGGAGTCTTGTTCCACACCAAATAACTCACACGGGGAGAAGCCTCTTTCATGTTAAATGGAAAATAAATCTTGATCACCATCTGAGATCCCACACAGGGGGGAAGCCTTTTTCCTGTTCAGAATGTGGGAATTGTTTTAAACAGAAATCAGATTTGGTTAATCACCATAGAACTCACACAGGGGAGAAGCCTTTTTCCTGTTCAGAATGTGGGAAATGTTTTACACAGAAATCACATTGTGTTACTCACCAGAGAACTCACACAGGGGAGAAGCCTTTTTCCTGTTCAGAATGTGGGAAATGTTTTAAACGGAAATCGTTTCTTGTTAGGCACCAGAGAACTCACACAGGGGAGAAGCCTTTTTCCTGTTCAGAATGTGGGAATTGTTTTAAACAGAAATCAGATTTGGTTAATCACCATAGAACTCACACAGGGGAGAAGCCTTTTTCCTGTTCAGAATGTGGGAAATGTTTTACACAGAAATCACATTGTGTTACTCACCAGAGAACTCACACAGGGGAGAAGCCTTTTTCCTGTTCAGAATGTGGGAAATGTTTTAAACGGAAATCGTTTCTTGTTAGGCACCAGAGAACTCACACAGGGGAGAAGCGTTTTTCATGTTCAGAATGTGGGAAATGTTTTAACGAGAAATCACATTTTGTTACTCACCAGAGAACTCACACAGGGGAGAAGCCTTTTTCCTGTTCAGAATGTGGGAAATGTTTTAAACAGAAATCAGATTTGGTTAATCACCATAGAACTCACACAGGGGAGAAGCCTTTTTCCTGTTCAGAATGTGGGAAATGTTTTACACAGAAATCACATTGTGTTACTCACCAGAGAACTCACACAGGGGAGAAGCCTTTTTCATGTTCAGAATGTGGGAAATGTTTTGCACTGAAATCAGATTGTGTTATCCACCAAATAACTCACACAGGGCAGAAGCCTTTTTCCTGTTCAGAATGTGGGAAATGTTTTAACAACAAATCAAATTGTGTTAAGCACCAGAGAATTCACCAGGGGAGAAGCCTTTTTCATGTTCAGAATGTGGGAAATGTTTTAACCAGAAAGGGAGTCTTGTTCCACACCAAATAACTCACACGGGGAGAAGCCTCTTTCATGTTAAATGGAAAATAAATCTTGATCACCATCTGAGATCCCACACAGGGGGGAAGCCTTTTTCCTGTACATAATATGGGAAATGTTTTAACTAGAAATGGAATCTTACTACTACTAATCTTTCTTTTTATATAGCTCTAACATATTCCGCAGCACTTTACAGTTTGCACACATTATCATCGCTGTCCCCAATGGGGATAACAATGTAAATTCCCTATCAGTATGTCTTTGGAATGTATGAGGAAACCCACGCAAACACGGGGAGAACATACAAACTCCTTGCAGATGTTGTCCTTGGTGGGAGTTGAACCCAGGACTACAGCACTGCAAGGCTGCAGTGCTATCCACTGAGCCACCTCACCAGGGAACTCACACAGGGGAGAAGCCTTTTTCCTGTTCAGAATGTGGGAAATATTTTAACCGGAAAGCGCTTCTTGTTAGACATCAGAGCAGTTACACAGGGGAGAAGTCTTTTTCATTTTCTTAATGTGGGAAATATTTTACTTGGAAATCAGCTGTTAATAAACATCATAGACATCACATAGGGGAGAAGCCTTTTTTATGTTCATAATGTTGGAATAGTTTTAACCAAAATTAAATCTTCTTAAATGGGTTGTCTCTTTTCATTCCTCATGTTTGCTGACAAAAGGATAAAACTAAACTTTATTAATTCCAAATATAAAACTATACCCATAATTCACCCCCTGAAGGTTAGTCAGTAGGTGACTAATAGAAAAAACATATACCCCACATCTCAGTATATAGGGTGAGATGATGTATGCACACTCTCCAAGCCTCTCATTTCTAAGGGTTTCATCGTCCTCACCAAAGGCGACTCATCAGGAGACTATTTAATATTGATCTACACTCACTGGCCACTTTATTAGGTACACCTGTCCAACTGTGTGTTAAGACTTAATTTCTAATCAGCCAATCACATGGCGGCAACTCAGTGCATTTAGGCATGTAGACATGGTCAAGACAATCTCCTGCAGTTCAAACCGAGCATCAGTATGGGGAAGAAAGGTGATTTGAGTGCCTTTGAACGTGGCATGATTGTTGGTGCCAGAAGGGCTGGTCTGAGAATTTCAGAAACTGCTGATCTACTGGGATTTTCACGCACAACCATCTCTAGTGTTTACAGAGAATGGTCCGAAAAAGAAAAAAAATCCAGTGAGCGGCAGTTCTGTGGCCGGAAATGCCATGTTGATGCCAGAGGTCAGAGGAGAATGGGCAGACTGGTTCAAGCTGATAGAAAGGCAACAGTGACTCAAATTGCCACCCGTTACAACCAAGGTAGGCAGAAGAGCATCTCTGAACGCACAGTGCGTCGAACTTTGAGGCAGATGGGCTACAGCAGCAGAAGACCACACTGGGTACCACTCCTCTCAGCTAAGAACAGGAAACTGAGGCTACAATTTGCACAAGCTCATCGAAATTGGACAGTAGAAGATTGGAAAAACGTTGCCTGGTCTGATGAGTCTCGATTTCTGCTGCGACATTCGGATGGTAGGGTCAGAATTTGGCGTAAACAACATGAAAGCATGGATCCATCCTGCCTTGTATCAACGGTTCAGGCTGGTGGTGGTGGTGTCATGGTGTGGGGAATTTTTTCTGGGCACTCTTTGGGCCCCTTGGTACCAATTGAGCATCGTTGCAACGCCACAGCCTACCTGAGTATTGTTGCTGACCATGTCCATCCCTTTATGACCACAATGTACCCAACATCTGATGGCTACTTTCAGCAGGATAATGCGCCATGTCATAAAGCTCGAATCATCTCAGATTGGTTTCTTGAACATGACAATGAGTTTACTGTACTCAAATGGCCTCCTCAGTCACCAGATCTCAATCCAATAGAGCATCTTTGGGATGTGGTGGAACGGGAGATTCGCATCAGGGATGTGCAGCCGACAAATCTGCGCCAACTGTGTGATGCCATCATGTCAATATGGTCCAAAATCTCTGAGGAATGCTTCCAGCACCTTGTTGAATCTCTGCCACGAAGAATTGAGGCAGTTCTGAAGGCAAAAGGGGGTCCAACCCCTTACTAGCATGGTGTACCTAATAAAGTGGCCAGTGAGTGTATATTCAAGCGAGACTATACAAAAAACAAACTAAAATCATGTATCATGTTATCCGAAACAGAAAACTAGTCACATATTGGCAGATCCCAGACTTCAAACTATATACTTCATATAGTTTTTACATCACGAGGGACATGGATCTATTATTCTATAGGAAACAACCTAGGGGTTTTCAGCCTCAGTTGGAGGAATACAGATCTGCTCCATTGACCATCACTGAACCATGGATACGTTTGGAGAAGCCAGGTTGTGATCCTCGAATCAACTGGCCTTTTACCTTGTATGGACTGAATGGATTGTCATCTTCCTACACTTGTCGTTACCTCCTCTCTGTGCGTGCCACAGGTGGGTTAGCGATCCTGTGAGCGAATCAGCGGAAGGGTGAGACTCTGTAATGTGCACTCTGTTGGGTGTTTTGCCGGGACTGTTCTATGTGTTATCTGCCTATTTTGTGGTTCAATAAAGCATTGCCCACACTGTTTTACCCTCACTGTGTGTTGTCTGAGTAGTGTTATGCCCATGTTAAAGGGAGAGCGAGCATTCAGTGGGATGATCCCTCATCCATGTGGTTTCGGCCAGCGGATCGGGGTGCCGGCTGACCACCCCATGTCTTCACAGGCATGCTTCAATAGTCTCAATGGGAGGCTAGAAGCTGCTATAATCCGATCGGCTCTGCTACATACAGGCAATGATCAGATCACCTGCGTGTAGCAGAGTTGCTCACTTGCTATGAGCGCTGACCACTGGACAGCGCTTATAGGATCCAGCAGTGACAACCATAGAGGTCTTCTGGAGACCTCTGGTTGTCATGCAAGCCCATCGGTGACCCGCGATCACGTGACAGGGTCACTGATGTGCGGGATTTCTGGCCCATCATGTGCCAGAAAAGATGTAGGCTCAGCGCCGGGGCCCACATCAAAAGGAGGGAGTCCGACATCCTCATACAGTTACACCCAATGTCAGAAAGGGGTTAAAGGGGATTGTTTTTACAGAGACAGAAGTGGTAATCAATCATGTGTACATACAAATAATTACAAAAATACACAGATTCTAATGTTAAATAGTATAGAGTTAAGACAAGAAAATATAATTTGCGTAAATCAAGTGTAGATGTAAACATTCAGGCAAATGTCAAATGTTCAAAAACACAGCAAAAAGGCAGAGATGCCGACCTGCCCAGACCTCCAAACAAATGCACTATTAGGGTGAGTGGGCCCATATAGTTAGGATGGCGGCAACACAGGTGCAAGAATACAGATGAGACAACCGCTCACAACCTACCAGTGTATGGAGGGGCGGTTGCTTGGTATATTAATGCACAATGAAGACTTGTATGCTCCGCTGTTCACACAATGGGAATGCACAGCATCCAGGCCAACAGCCTATTAGTTACACCCATACTATTAGATCAGGCAGGCTGCCCAGTGCTATCCAAATGCATCCCATGTGAACAGACACCACAGTTTACAAGACCGAATGGGCCCAACTGCACCCTGAAAAATAAAATGCAAAAAACACATATAAAAATATGAGAGGTCTTAGTAAATATTTTGGCCAAAATACGTATGCAAGTAACTCACGTCATGCGTTGGCCTAAAAAAGTGTCTAAGGACTCAGAGAAATTGCTTCTTCTACTTCCACCACTGCTGCTGCTGCTAATGTTTTGGCGTTGAAGAATTGATGGTCCGGAGGTTGGAAGTCTACAGCTGCGATGCGAACGATGTGCTTCAGTGATGTCTTGGGGAAAAGCTCTCGTAAGGATGTATAAAAGCGTGTTTCAATACTCCAGCATTCACAGTTCCCTTTCTAGGGCGGGAATCATCTGGCAAAATTTGGTTTTATAACGTGGATCTAATAAAGTGGCAACCCAGTAGTCAGCGTTATTCCTAATCATGACTATACGGGGATCATGTTGCAGATAGTGCAGCAAGAAGGCGCTCATATGTCGGGCTCTACCATGAGGTCCAAGCCCATGCTGTGTTGGTGGCTGGGTAACAATGAGGCTCGTTTCCTCCATCCCATCCCGCCAACCACAAATAACAGAGAGGGGAGTATTATCCTCTTCATCTGACAGTTGCTCGCCCATCACCTCTTTCTCTTCCATTTGTTCCTCAGATCTTGTACTTTAGATAGCAGCTTGTCTATCACCACCCCCCCTCGATCACAGTAATCCACCCTCCCTTGACACCCACCTGTGTGGCGACAGTCTTGAACTTAGAGACAATATTATCCCTTCTACATCCCTTCTACATCCTCTGCTTCCTCCTTTCCTCCTCTTCTTCTAGGACCACCATCTCTTCCCGCAGGCTATTCAAAGTCTTCTCCAGCATATAGATGACCGGAAAAGTGATGCTGATGATGGCACCATCAGTGATAACCATCTCAGTAGATATTTCAAAACAGTGCAGAAGGGTGCAGAGGTCCTTAATCTGTGTGCACCCTGTAAATGTGACATGCGTACTGCGTTGGCCCAGGCTATACGACATGACATACTGCGTCAGGGCTTGTTGCTGCTGCCACAGTCACTGCAACATGTGCAGAGTGGAATTCCACCGTGTATCAATGCAAGTCGATGAGGAGAGGGATGCGAATGGCAGAAATGAGCACACAGCTTACGTGCTTTCTGGAGCAGCTCACCCAGGACAAAATAGTGGCTGAGAAAACACTGTACCACCCGGATGAGGACATGAGCCATGAAAGGCACGTGTGTGAGCTTGCCTTGCCGTAGGGCCGCCACCAGGTTTGCACTGTTATCGGACTTGGCCTTCCCTGCATGCAGGTTCAGCGGAGACAGCCATTGATCAAACTGAGCCTGGAGAACTGTCCACAACTCTTCAGCTGTATGACTGCGATCTCCAAGACATATGGAAAGGAATACATGGCTAGAAGGATATAACTTATTTGTTAGAAACACACTTGAGGAGGAGGTGTCGCATTGTATGTTAGAAACGCGTATATCTGCACAGAGATCCAAGCTTCAGAGACTGGGAGTTCTGTGAAAATTGTTTGGGTAAGAATACAAGGACAGAACAATGGAAAGGACACCATTGTAGGCATTTGCTACAGGCCACCTGTGCAAGCTGAAGATATGGATGAACTCTTTATGCATCAAATGGTCAAGTTCTCCAAAAAATATGACATAGTTGTCATGGGAGATTTCAACTATCCAGACATTTGTTGGGAATCTCTCTCAGGCAAAACTAACAGGTCAAGGAAATTCTTATCCTCTCTTGATGACAACTTTATCTTCCAAAAGGTAGGGGAGAAAACAAGGGGAACTGCTACCTTGGATCTAATCCTCATAAACAGGGAGGAAATGGTTGAGGAGGTAAAAGTGGCTGGGACCCTAGGAGGTAGCGACCACGCTATATTAGAATTTTGGATAACTAGAGGAGGAAGACCTGTGAAGTCTCAGATGTCAAGGTTAGATTTCAGAAAGGCAGATTTTAAGGGATTCCGAAAGAGAATTGGAGGAATCCAATGGCTGTGTCACATCGCCGTCAGACACAGGGACTGCTGTTCCTGCCTCGGCCACTGGGAGGCGCCGGACTGTCACGTCGGCATCAGACACAGGGACTGCTGTTCCTGCTTCGGCCACTGGGTGGCACCGGACTGTCACGTCGCCGTCAAACTCGAGGACTGCTGTTCCGGTCTCGGCCACAGGGAGGCGCCGGACTGTCATGTCGCCGTCAGACTCGGGGATGGCTGTTCCTGCCTCGACCACTAGGAGGCGCCGTGGTTCGCCCGTGGGTGGTGGTGACAGAGAAGGGGCTCCTGCGCAGGCATCTGGTGGGCACAGGCTCCGCTCCTGTCAGTCATGAAGGGGTTTGTGCATCACCATCTGGCCTGGTCCTGGGGGCGGTCCAAGTGACGTCATGAGACTGTGAGCCTGTGAGGGATAGCCTGATCCTTCAAATACCTTGGGGCCTGTCTTGCAGACCACCAGATATAGTCTTGGTTTCCCCAGTGTACTAGTGTGTTATTTGCTATTGCTGACTCTGACCTTAGCCTGGATTTTGACTCTGATACTGCCTGCTGATTTTGTACCTCTGCCGCCCGCCTGGTTTAGACCTGGACTCCTGACTACTACTTCGGTTCCATTAATTTATCCCTTTCTGGTGACCGTCCTGCTCTGGTCTGCTGCTCTTATACAGACAGCTACCTCCTGGGCTCTGCTGTAATTCCAGATCCCTGTATAGGGGTAAAGGGTCTCTGGGTTGCTCGGGGTGCTGTCTCAATTGCAGTCCAGACTCGCACCAGACGGTCGTCACATTATATCTGGCCCAAAATCGTTTTTATATATCCAGCGTATATATAAAAGCATTATCTCTGAACTTTTTTTTTCCCTCTCCTGCCTCGCTGGCTGAGCTGATTTTTTGGGTAAAAGCACCTGTTACCTGCTTCTTTCCACAGCCTGGAGGAACACTCCCATTCTCCTACACAAGCATGCTGCAGTCTGGAGACTTCAGGGAAAACGCTTGATGTCAGAAGTCTTCACTCCCGGGACGTCAGCCCCTGGGCAGCTCTGGTCATGCCTGCCCAGGGGCCCAAGTACTGCTGGCAGATGCTGCTAAAGTTTTTTTTACCCATCTCTCTGTCATACCTTAAAAAGTCTCTGTGTTTGGAGGCTTATGTGGATAGTGGTTCTGAGGGAAACTTCATGGATTTCTTGGTGGCAAAGAAGCTTGGTGTACCACTGCTAAGGCTTAATGCCCCTATTAAAACCACTGCGATTAATGGCACATCTATTGTCCAGGGTGGAGTATAGTTTGTTGCTGCAGAAATTGCAATGTCAGTGGAGACACTACATACTGAACATGTGTCATTTTTTGTGATTGATAATTTATCACCGCAGTTATTTTGGGTATGCCATGGTTGCGTACACATAATCCGGTCATAGACTGGCACCTGGGTGATATTGTGCGCTGGAGCCCACAGTGTCAGGACAACTGTATATCGCTATCGGTGAACCAAGTTGAAATCAAACCTCTCTTTGTACCGTATGCATTTAGAGATTATGGGGATGTTTTTTCCATAGTGGAATCAGAGAAATTACCCCCTCACAGAGAGTATGATTGCCCCATAGACTTGATACCAGATTCTCGTCTCCCAAAGGGGAGAATATTTAATCTCTCTGGTCCAGAGCATCAGGCCATGAAAGACTACATAGCAGACAGTTTACATAAGGGGTTTATTAGACCGTCCACCTCACCTGTTGGAGCTGGGTTCTTTTTTGTGGAAAAGAAAGATGGTGGCCTCAGACCTTGCATTGATTACCGTGAGTTAAACGCAATCACTGTAAAAAAACAGTATCCGCTTCCACTCATCCCTGATCTTTTTAATCAGCTGTTGGGAGCCCATTGGTTTACTAAGCTTGACCTCCGTGGAGCATATAATCTTGTCCGTATAAGAAAGGGAGATGAGTGGAAGACCGCATTTAACACACCCCTTGGCCACTTTGAGTACCACAAAATGCCGTTCGGGCTCAGTAACGCACCTGCTGTGTTTCAGAATTTTGTGAACGATATCTTCAGAGACATCTGTGGAGTATATGTAGTCATTTGTTTGGATGACATCCTGATCTACTCTGCTGACCTTATAATGCACGTCCAACATGTTTGTTCTGTTCTCCAGAGACTTAGAGAACATTCTCTATTCGCCAAACTAGAGAAATGCGTTTTTATGGCTGAGGAGGTACAGTTTCTGGGGTATATTGTCTCAGCTAAAGGGTTCGCATGGATCCTGCCAAGATCCAACTCATTAAGGAATGGGTACAACCCACGTCTCTTAAAGTGCTGCAGTGATTCTTAGTGTTCACCAACTATTATCACAAATTTATTAAAGGTTTTTCGGAGATCACTAAACAACTCACGGATTTGACCCGGAAAGGGGCGGATGTGGTTAATTGGAAGCCTGAGGCACTTCAGGCATTTTCTGTTTTAAAAGAATGTTTTGCTTCTAACCCGCTATTGATTCAGCCTGATCTAGACTGCCCCTTTGTTGTAGAGATTGATGCCTCTGAGGTTGGAGTAGGAGCAGTGCTATCGCAGGACTTGTCTTAACTCTATACTATTTAACATCAGAAGCTGTATTTTTGTAATTATTTGTACATATACATGATTGATTACTAATTCTGTCTCTGTAAAAACAATCCCCTTTCCGACATCGGGCGTAAATGTACTTCCTCCCTTTGATGTGGGCTACGGCGGTAAGCCCACATATTTTCCAGCACGTCAGCTGTTTTGAACAGCTGCCATTTGCCCCTAACAGCCTCTGACAGCGGCAGTTAATGCACACTTCCAGCAAGATTGCCGGAAATCCCGCCCATCGGTGACTCCATCACATGATCATGGGTCACCGATGGGTTGGCATGACAACCAGAGGTCTCTAGCAGACCTCTATGTTTGTCACTGCCGGAATGCTATAAGCACCGCCCGCTAGACAAAACCACATGGACCAGGGATCGTCCAGCCAAACTGCCCCTCTCCTTTTAACATGTTCAAAACACTACTCAGACAACACAGGGTGAGGGTTAAACAGTGTGGTCAATGCTTTATTGAACTACAAACCAGGCAGATAACACATAGAACAGTCCCAGCACAGTACACAAGATGGGGCACAATACAAACTCTCACGCTTCTACTGACCCGCCGGGATAATAGCTGCTGTGACATCAGACCTTCCAGGGTCACTACCCCAGCTGTGGAACACATACAGAGAGGAGGTAATGACAAGTGTTGGAAGATGACAGTCCATACAAGGTCAGTTGATCTGAGGATCACAACCTGGCTTCATCTTCCAGGGTCGACTACTCCACCTGTGGCACACACACAGAGAGGAGGTAATCCCAACCTGACTTCTCCAAACATGTCCATGGCTCAGCGATGGTCAATGGAGCATATCTGTATTCTTCCAACCAAGGCTGAAAACCCCTAGGTTGTTTCCTATAGAATGATAGATCCGTGTCCCTTGTGATGATGTTGTGGCTGCTGTCCTGTCTCTTTTACTTTGGATGTATAGATGTCTTGGCAGAATCTCTCTGGTTGTATCTCTCTCTCAGTCTGTCATGTCCGCCATGTTTGTCATGTCTGCCATGTCTGTTTTGTCTTAAGAACTCCTGGAGCGATGTGCATGTGCATATCTTGTCTGCTGTCCTGCATGTTCACTAGAGCAGTGTGCACACTCACCTCATGTCTGAGCTGCAGGATGCCTGCGTTTCTGCTCTGCCTTCTGTGATCTTCTCGTCTTGTCTAGGATTCCTGCTCATGTGTTCCTGCCTGGATCCTGCACTGTCTGGTTCGGCAATCATCTCGTCATGTCTGGAACTCTGATCATGTGACCTGTCTAGGTTTCAGCACTGGATCTGCAGTCGTCTTGTCATGTCTGGAACTCTGATCATGTGACTGTGCTCTGTTATCCGTGGATCTGAACCCGGAAGTGCTCCCCTGGTCCTGACCTGGAAGAGGAGGTGCTATGCCCTATATCAGGCCGCCCCTTCCTATGCTCAGGGCCTGAGTATTGTGTGGTGTCCCTGCATGGCTGCTTGGTCTGTGGGGCGCTCCCTCTATTCTGTGCACTTGCACTCTGCCCTGTCTTGCGTCTCTGCACACGCTCTGTGCTCGTACTCCATCTCTTGTCCCGTGCCTTGTCTTATGTTTGTCTGTTGTGCCATGTTCATCTTTGTCCTGCTTGGACTTGTAGTCCTTCTGTTTCTCTGCCTTGCTTGTTTTCGCTATGCCTTCTTTTGTACCTTGCCTTGCTCTGCCTTGTTCCTCCCTATGGTCTTTGCTTGCTCTGCCTCGCTCTCTCCTATGGTGCTCTGTTGTGCTCCCTGGCACACGCACCCTTCCTCCTCTCTTTTCCATGTCTAGTCCCAAGGTTCTCCCTTGGCCCGGCTCTGGGCTTCGCCTACACTCCGCTGCTAGACTCTTTCCTATTATGCTCTCTTGCACATTTGTAGGCTAGTCCCAAGGTTCTCCCTTGGCCCGGCTCTGGGCTTCGGCTTACGCTCCGCTGCTAGCTCTGTTCTTGCTCTGATCTGCTTCCATTCCTGGTTCTGTACTCTGCCTAAGCCCTGCCTTGTTTCTTGTCTTGTCTTCCTTTGCTCTTTTTCTTCGTATGCTCTTTGCATGCACCTGGCCTTCCTAGCCTCCTGTTTGTGCCTCAGCCGTGCCCGCCCTAGCCGTGCCCGCCTGCTTGTGCCTCAGCCGTGCTTGTCGGTCAGTGACAGCTGTGTCACCTGCCATGCCTCAGCCGGGTTCGCTGGAGTCTTGCCCGTCTGTCAGTGCCGCAGCCCGATCAGCTAGCCAGTGCCCCAGCCGTGCCCTCTGTGCTCCCTTGCACTTCACGCTGTTTCCGCACTGTGCTCTGCGTGCTCTCTAAAGCACGCGCAGGCTCTCGCCTGCCCATGGCATACCTCCCCGTGCTTCTATAATAGTACGCACAGGTTTGGCCATGTACCCTGTCGTGCCCTCTTGCACGCACAGGTCCTAACCTGGTCCTTGAACCCTGTCCCTGGCGTGCCTCTCTGCACGCGCAGGCCTCTGCCTAGCCTGGACCCTGGCGTGCCCCTTTGCATGCTCAGGACTCTGTCTTGTACCTCGTGCCTTGGCGTGTCTCTACACACGCACTCTGTCTCGTACCTTGTGCCTTGGCGTGTCTCTACACACGCACTCTGTCTCGTGCCTTGGCGTGTCTCCACACACGCACCCTGTCTGGTTTTGTGAACCCTGGCGTGTCCCCTACACACGCACCTAGTCTTGAACCCTGGCGTGTCCCCTACACACGCACCTAGCCTTGAACCCTGGCGTGTCCCCTACACACGCATCTAGCCTCAGACCTCGGCGTGTTCCCTAACACGCATCATGCCTGGATATCTGTCGTGCCTCCTTGCCTGAAACCTGGTTTGCCTGCCAGATGCCGGGAACCTGCCGATCGCTGCCAGAGATCATGAGCTGGATGACTGCGGCCTGACGTCCGGAGCTGATGTCCGCAGCCTGATGCCTTGATGATGTCGATCGTTGCCAGCAGTCCGGAGTCCGATGCCATCGTGCCGTTACCTATGCCTAGGCATGCCACCTGGCACGTACCATGCTATGGACCTTGGCGTGCCCACGCACGCACCTTTCCGTGTTTGCTTTCTCACGTTTTTGCACTGTATGTGATCCTGAGTTATCCTAATGAAGATACCTTGCACCTACATCTTGTCTTGTCTTGCTTCCTGCTCATCTTTGTAGTCAGACACTTGCACTTAGTGTCCCCTGAGCCGGCCGTCTGGTTCCAGCAGTCGTGGTGGCTCACCCCCTTGGTCTTGCCCCTGACACTCCCTGTATAGGGGGTGGATTCTCACAAGGTAAGCTCGTCCTTGGTGGGTGGGTGCCATGACCCAGAGGGTCCACTCAAAAAATGGGCTCAGAAGGAGCTGAGTCTGTCACACAGTCTCTTTATACAGAGGCATTTAACCTATTTTTAGACTTAACAAGTGTCTCTCATTCAGTATTTACATAAATGGTAAGAATGGAGATGAGATTATTATAGCATTATTGATTATTTAAACTATTTGCATAGTTTATCCCTTTCTGCTGTAAGCCCCCGTCACACACAGTGAGATCGCTAGTGAGATCGCTGTTGAGTCACAAGTTTTGTGACGCAACAACAATCTCATCAGCGATCTCGCTGTGTGTGACATGTATCAGCGACCGCCCCCCCCCGCCGGGTATCGCTGATCATGCTTGAATGCCCTGGACTTTTTTTGATCGTTGGTCTCCGGCTGGCCAGCATGCATCGCTGTGTGTGGCAGCGGGAGACCATCGATCAGTGAGCTGGAGCTGGTATCCAAGGTAGACAGCGGGTAACTAAGTGACGCGCGCGCTTGTTACCCGCATCGTCACTGGTCCTGATCGCTGGTGAGATCTGCCTGTTTGGTGTTTGGCAGTTCACCAGCGATCATGTAGCGACACAACAGCGATCCTGACAAGGTCATATCATTGTCGGGATTGCTGGTGCGTCACTAAGTGTGACAGGGGCTTTAGAATTCAACAAACTGGCTCAGTAACACAAGGCATAATTAGCATATCAGCAAACATCACCAGTGATCAAGGATAAGCACGCAATAAAAGTCACTATTACCGGCTTACACAAACAAAAGTCTGTGTTATTGACCAACTAGAAATCAAGACTTAAATTTAAAGCCAACATACAGATAACATTCTATTATTCTTCATTTTCTAAAAAATAGTCATCTGGTTAATTAAGATACAATGCTGTATGTTTTCACAATGCCAAAAGTAAAAAAAAAAAAAGTTTTTAAAAATATAAAAAAAAATAAAAGTTCTAATCACCCCCCTTTCACAATAAAACAATAAAAAAACAAACATACACATATTTATTATAGACGCATTCAGAAATGCCCAATCAATATAAAAAATAATTAACCCGATCGCTAAATGGCGTAACGAGAAAAAATGTCAAAACACCAGAATTTACTTTTTTTGGTCGCCGCAACATTGCATTAAAATACAATAACGGATGGCCAAAAGATCGTATCTGTACCAAAATGGTCTCCATTAAAAACGTCAGCTCGGCACACAAAAATAAGCCTTCACCCAACCCAAGATCCTGAAAAATGGAGACGCGACGGGTATCGGAAAATGGCGCAATTCTTTTATACTTTACCTTATAAGGATGAGTTATTTTTACTGATACAGCGGGTATGGAAAGTATTCAGACCCCTTTAAAATTTTTAAATTGTTTCATTGCAGCCATTTGGTAAATTCAAATTCATACTATCTATTCCTGACACTGGAGTGGCTTATAAACTTCAGAAGCATATAGTTTGAGGTCTGGGATCTGCCAATATGTGGCTAGTTTTCTGACTGTTTCTGATAACAATACATGATTTTAGTTTTTTTTTGTTTAGTGTCACTTGAGTATATGCCAATATTAAATAGTCTCTTGATGAGTCGTCTTTGGTGAGAACGATGAAACCCGTAGAAATGAGAGGCTTGGAGAGTGAATGTGTATACGTCACCTCACCCTATATACTGAGACGTGGGGTATATGTTTTTTTCTATTAGTCACTTGTTGACTAACCTTCAGGGGGTGAATTATGGGTATAGATTTACATTTGCAATTAATAAGGTTTAGTTTTATCCTTTCGTCAGCAAACATGAGGAATGACAAGAGACAACCCATTTAAGAAGGTTCAATTTTGGTTAAAACTATTCCAACATTATGAACATATAAAAGGCTTCTCCCCTATGTGACATCTCTGATGTTTATTAACAGTTGATTTCCAAGTAAAAAATGTCCCACTTTAAGAAAATGAAAAAGTGTGTGACAGCTCTGATGGAGATCAAGAAGCGCTTTCTGGTTAAAATATTTCCCACATTAACAGGAAAAAGGCTTCTCCCCTGTGTGAGTTCTCTGGTGTTGAACACAATTTGATTTCCTTCTAAAACATTTCCCACATTCTAAACATGAAAAAGGCTTCTCTCCTGTGTAGATTCTCTGGTGCTTAACACAATCTGATTTATTGTTAAAACATTTCCCACATTCTGAACAGGAAAAAGGTTTCTCCCCTGTGTGGATTCTCTGGTGCTTAACACAATCTGATTTATTGTTAAAACATTTCCCACATTATGAGCAGGAAAAAGATTTCTCCCCTGTGTGGATTCTCTGGTGCTTAACACAAACTGATTTATTGTTAAAACATTTCCCACATTCTGAACATGAAAAAGGCTTCTCTCCTGTGTGGGTTCTTTGGTGGATAACAAACTGTGATTTATGTGTGGTGCCCCTGAGGCTCAGTCGCCACAGAGGTACTGCACGTTCTCCTAAGCTGTGGTGCCCCACCATCCTGGTAAGTTGGGAGCTCCTGACCACGCTCCAACACTCACATCCCACACAATAGAGTAGTTCAGCATAACCACATTGCGGCTCTTTGCTTAGAGAGTAGCAGAGCACCTTTGGTGGTTCCCTGCTTGGAACACTAGATGTGCTGGGAGGTGGGTGGAATTTAGACTAGATATAAAAGAACGGAACAGTTCCAGGATTGAGGTTCAGTCGGGGTTCAGTCTGACAGGAGGTTGAGAGGCCACTCGTAGAGGAGTGGGGATCCCTGGAAGAAGGGATGGAGGAAGGAGTGCTGCAGCTGCCTCAGTGACCTGAGCCAGCTGGCACGGGAAAGGAAAGGAAAGAAGGACATTGAACCGGACATTGAACCGAAGCCTGAGCTTCCATAGAAGGGAAAGACAAGTACGGAACGTAGGAGTAAAAGGGAACACAGAAGACGTGGGTTAGAGGAAGGACCCTGCCTAGACGTTCTAAGCGCAAGGCCGGGGCCCGGTCCCCGAGGTTGTATGAATGCTAATGGTTCTGCAGCAGACACCGGTGGAGTAGTGGGCTGTAAATGCACTCCCATCTAAGACTTGGGGGCACAACAGCAACACGGATAGAGAGCCGGGACTCAGGAGTAGAGAGTCCCCAAAGCAGGCTACAGCTGTCTGCCGTACAAGTAGAGTTCTTGGGAACATCTGTCAGGAGGAACTCCAGTGTAACTCAGTACAAGGAGATCTTCACACTTAAAGGCGCTATAGAGGAGACGTTCAGAAAAGGCACATAAGTTGGCAGAGTGTGGAAGGGAGCTTTCCATCTTGCCTGGAGGTTGACTGAGTCCCTGACCCGGAGGACACAGCACAGAAGCGGGCACTACAGACTGTGAGTAAAGCTTTGGAACTACATGCCCTGGTGTCCTCCATTCCTTCCTGCGTCCGTCCGCCTGGCACTGCTACATCCCCTGCGCCAAACACTACACCATCTAAGTGTCTCCACATCTACACTGCCCTGGGACAACAGCCCTGCCTGTGGAGGACTATACCATCACTGCTGCACCACACCATCTGTCTCAGAGGATCTGTCTGCAGCATCGGCTTAACACCTCCCTTGCCGAACACCACAGGTGGCGTCACGAACTATTCATCTAACTACATTCCACCATTCACAACATCTTCCGCCATTGCTTGGGCGCCCAGGTCCACGGTCTGGGTCACCGCTGCTGTGACACGTCCCCCTGATACCGGCCCGGTACCGAGTACCCCACAGCCCTGGGAGGGCGACCCATATGTGCAAAACATTTTCCACATTCTGAACAGGAAAAAGGCTTCTCCCCTGTGTGGATTCTCTGGTGACTAACACATTCTGATTTATTGATAAAACATTTCCCACATTCTGAACAGGAAAAAGGTTTCTCCCATGTGTGAGTTCTCTGGTGCTTAACACAAACTGATTTATTGTTAAAATATTTCCCACATTCTGAACATGAAAAAGGCTTGTCCCCTGTGTGAATTCTCTGGTGGGTAACAAAATTTGATTTCTGTGTAAAACATTTCCCACATTCTAAACATGAAAAAGGCTTCTCTCCTGTGTGAGTTCTATGGTGCCTAACACTATCTGATTTTTTTTAAAAGCATTTCCCACATTCTGAACATGAAAAAGGCTTCTCCCCTGTGAGAGTTCTTTGGTGATAAACAAAATGTGATTTCCATGTAAAATACTTGCCACATTCTGAACATGAGAATGACTTCTTTGCTTTAGGAGCAGTTTGTTTTTTTATTGCCTCTTTTGTGACTTTGATTTTACTTAGTAGTCGGTAATGAATCAGAAGATGGGACCTGATTCATAGGATTAGATGACAGATCTTTGCTGTGAATGGATGATGGTATATCTGGAGTAATGGCAATCACTTCAGTTGTATCTTGTAGGATCTCAAGATCATCAGATTTAAAAATTGAAGATATCAGCTGTCCCTGTGATCTCCTGTTACAGTCATCTGCTAAGATAATAAAAACAATTATTTTTTAATAAAATATCTTTGAGTTTTATATTTTTGAACATTTCTACTTAAACTGTCCATAAAAATGGCAAGCTATGTAAAAAACTAATTATTTACCAAGACAATGACAGTTCACAGTCTAATAGAAAACCTTGTTGGATGAACCAGTAGTGTGCGGTGTTCAACTGTTTGTTCATTCTACCTCCCAAATATTGAATTAAAAGAAACCAATCAATGCTATGTTGTAACATATCAGTATTTCTATAATAAAAAATACAGATTAATTCACATATGCAGAGTCTAACTAGCTAGCAGAAACTCTGGTCAGTGGATGAGAGAGCTATTCTGAGGATTTTGGCTGATACATCTGTTCCCTGCTTGTCAAACCTATAGGTCACTTGTCAGAACTGTCAGTATGTGACTATTTATAATGAATGGTTCTCCATAGGTTTAAGTTTCTTAGGCTAAGGTAATAACTATATGCAAAGTGTTAAAATAACTAAAGTTCTTCTAATATGGAAAAGGCTACGAATATAGCGGCAAATCACCGTATGTGATTATAGGACAGACACTAATGCAAGTCTATGGGTCAAAATAGTATAAAAGCCAGCCTAACTCTTGTTCAGGAGATCTCCCATAAGCTGGAGACT
This sequence comes from Dendrobates tinctorius, assembly GCF_039654945.1. Lineage (NCBI taxonomy): Eukaryota > Metazoa > Chordata > Amphibia > Anura > Dendrobatidae > Dendrobates > Dendrobates tinctorius. The sequence continues at coordinate 1,629,718 of NW_027361787.1, read as the reverse complement.
CTCGAACACACGGACCACAGCTGCTCAACTCAAGGCCATATGTAAGAACTATGAATGCTTGTTTTTTCCTTCAATATTTATTACGTCATGTACTCACTTTTCCTCATTTTTGTAATCACTTGTTGAATGAACAATTAAACAAGATTTATTTTATCCACAATTCAACATCGCTTTTCCTTTTTATCCGTGCTCTTACTTGAAAAGTAAGAAAGAAATATTTTTCTTCATTTTGGCGAGCTCAGGCCAGGTTGACCTTTTGTGCTAATTTAGGCTGGCATTCCATCATTGTTTGTACACGAAAACACACCTGTTGTACAAAGCCTCCTCAGGAATTCCACCATTTCACGTCACAAAGATCAGACTGAATCTACAGACTACGTGTAAGGATCTCCAACCATAAAGAGCTGCATGCGTCCCATCCAGATGGAGGTCTAAGGATTTCAGTAAAGACAAAGGACCATCCAGGATCAACCCAGGAGACAAAGGATCAACCCAGGAGAGGAAAAGACGCTCCATAGGTGAGAAAATGGATTTTATACATAATTATTCTAAGAAAAGTAACAGAGTTTAAGTATGTTCATAGCCATACAGATGCACAATTATGGTCTAGTTTGTATAGTCAATGTGAAGCAGAAAATGTTAAAATTGATAAGAGGTTTTTCTCAGTAAAAAGTTACAAAGAAAGCTTCAAAATGTCATGCACATGGTCCGAGTGTACAATAATTTAGTCTTTAAGAAAACTGAAACATAAAACTTATACTGTCACACAGGAAATTAATCACACTGACACACCAGGTGACACACAGGAGTCTGGCGGAGATTACTTCGATTGTTCAAATTGTTTGATATTGTCAGAACATATTGAACAATTGGAAGATCAGATTGATACTCGGACAGAGTTATTGTCCAAATTGCGACAAGATATAAAAAAGGTTTCTGCTAACACAAGATCAACAGGTAAACAGGAGGACAGTGCTGCTGCCTCATCATTTGTACCAGACACACAAGATCCAGATGTCACAGTAGAGGATTTACAGGCAGATGACATACAACGGAAAAAATTACATGACAGAGAAGCACGCATTAATCTGAAAATACATGATCAGTTAATGAAAATTGTAAAAGACATTCCAAATTACAACGATAAGATGGACGCCTTTTATAATGCGGACATTTTTGAATCAAACACAGAAAAAATCAATCTTAATGATGAACAAAAAAATAAGATATTCAAAGTATGGCTACCTTCACATATGGGAAAAAGATTACCGACTGCACCCAGATTAAATGATGATCATGAAATGACACATACTGTAGTACAAAAGAAGACAGACTTAGACAATTGGTATTGTTTACAACCGGAGATGTGGCGCCCGTGAGGCTTCAGTCGCCACAGAGGTACTGCACCTTCTCCTAAGGTGTAGTGCCCCATCATCCAGGTAAGGTGGGAGCTCCTGACCACACTCCACACCTGCATTCCACAACCACACTCCACACCTGCATTCCACACACAGGATAGTTCAGTGGGGCCACCTAACAGCTTCAGGCTGGGGGTTAGCAGAGCACCCCTTGTGGAACCCTGCTTCGTAACACGAGATGTACTGGGAGGCGGGTGGAGTGAGATGATACAAAAGAGTGGGAGGAATGAGTTAGTGAACAGTTGGTTAGAGGAGAGAAGATAGGTGTCTGAGGGACGTGCTGCAGCAGGTCCCAGTGATCTGTGCTGCTGGCACGAGAAAGACCAGAGAAAGAGACTGATAAGATTGATAACCTAACCTTCCATAAGAGAGATAGAACAGATCGGAACGAAGGAGAATAGAAGGACAGTGGGAAGCTGGTTGAAGAAAGACAGAGAACCCTTCCAGTCCAGAGAGCGCAAAGGCCGGGGCCCGGTCCCCGAGGTTGATTGGATCTTTATGTCCGGCAACAGACACAGGAGGAGTAGTGAGCCGCTAACGCCTTGCTCCCATCATAGACTTGGGACACAACAGCAACTGAATAGAGAGCTGGGATGCAGTGAGGAGTCCCCGAAGCAGGCTACAGCTGTCTGTCATACAAGTAAAGACTAGGAACACCTAGAGAGAGGCATTCCAGGGTAACTAAGTACTGGAGTGCTTCGCACCTAAAGGCGCATTGGAGGAGTCGTTCAGTGAAGGTACATATTGGCGGAGTGTGGAAGGGAGAATCCTATCCTGCCTGGAGGTTGGCTGGAGCCCTGACCTGGAGAACACAGTATGGAGGCAGGCAGTTGTGTGAACTACAAACAGTGAGTAAAGCTTTGGAACCGCATACTCTGGTGTCCTCCAGTTATTCCAGCACCGCTACACCTGAGTAACAACATCTATACCATTCTGCGCCTCTCCTCATCCATTGCACCTACACTGCCCTGGGACTACAGCTCCACCTGTGGAGAGCTATACCATCTCTGCTGCACCACACCATCAGTCCCAGCGGATCTGCATGCAGCGTTGGCTCAACACCTTACTTGCCAAACACCACGGGTGGCGTCACGAACTATTCTACCATTAACTACATCACCGCCATTGATATTGGGCGCCCAGGGCCACGGACCGGGTCACCGCTGCTGTGACACATTCCCGCCTGACACTGACCCGGTACCGAGTACCCCGCTGCCCTGGGTGTGCGAGGGCGACCCAATTTTGGTGTCACGAACAGGATGACGAGACCCGATGCCATCGGGTTCTGTGTGCCTTGGATTTACAACTTTTGAAAATGTGCAGAAGACCAAATTTAATAGACTGTAAAATGGACATTAGAAATGGCCGCTGGCGCGGAGAAGAAGGGCGTGAAGAGATGGGAGGTCCTAAGAAAAGACCGCGAAGAGTATTGGGCCGTCCCTGCCTGAATTACTATGTGACAGATGCATGGCCCACCCTCAAGGGGTTCGTATACTGGCTTGGTATGGAGGCGCTGGAAGAAGACGCCGCCCCCGGAAGGAGGGGCAGAGGAAGCCAGTGGCGAGCAGAAGGGCGGAGCAAGGAGAAGAACACCAGAATGCCATTTTGGAGAGCGAGGGAAGGAGGCCTGTGGAGCGCGGGCAAGTGCAAACCCCTGGTGCCATGGCTGACGGCTCCAACCCGAACTCCTGAATGAACCGCCAGCAATTAGAAGATGAAATCGCTGAAATGACTACCCGTCTGCAGCTACGAAGAGAAGCGCTGGAGAAGCTGAGAGCGCGCCCCGGTGGGGCCTACACCAGCGGTACCACCCTCTCCATCGGTACCCGTGGCTACCGCACTGGACTGTCCCCGGGCGGCGCTGACCTACACATCTACTTTGACCGTGCAGTTGAGCACCACCGGCCCGGAGAAGTTACCGGAGGAGCCGGGAGTGGAAGCAGAGCTCCCGCCTGGACCTGGCGCGGCTGCACCGGTCCCCAGAGACCCCTGCGGATCCAGAACCCACAACTGCTCCTTCATCAACTGCACCGGAGCCGAGGCCGCACCGCCGGGAGACCTCAGGTATGTCCGATGTCCCTTCCCCTGAGAAGACCCGGGGTTGCCCCACCGTTGCAACGGCCGGCCAGGTTGTGTTAGACCTGGTCTGGGACCGGGAAGCCAGTCCCCGGGAGGAGATACCGGAACCCCCAACAGTGGCACCGCAGGCCCCAGTAGGCCAAAGCAGGTCCCGGGCGGAGCAGAATGAGGCCTATGGTCGAGCCACCATTAAAAAGCTGGCAGATGAGTACCGGGAGAGGGAGCAGAGGAGATTGGCTGTAATGGGCCCGGATCTGAAGAGAAAAGAGAGGACCCGTGCTGGGCATTACGGTTCCCAGGATGCAGCTGGTTAGGGGCAGGTGCTTGGGGGCAGGTGCTGAATGTGAATAAGTTGAGGGGTTTTGGATTCATCGCGGACCCCAAGCGCATTGGTGATCTGTTCTTTAACCGGCGGGATGTGGAGCCTCATCTGAGGAGAGGGCATCCAGATGGAGACCTGCAGCCTGGGGAATATGTGACCTTTACCCTGCATGAGGGATTCAGGGGATGGTACGCCCTGAATGTACAATGTATCCCTGCAGAGTTCATTGAGAGGTACCTGCCATCAAGACCAATCAATGCTCCATCCACCGGTACCCCACAGACTGCTCAGGTACCTGTTTCCAAGAACAAGGTTTCTATTGCATCACCTCCAGTTCGGCGGCCCAAACCAAAGATCTCTGGCTTGACACCGTGGGAAGAGGAGTACCTGCGGATTGCTAATGACTACTTGGTATCTGGTAGCCGTTAAAATAATTTACCAAATCTCTTTACCAAGGAGGGTTTTCTTTGCACCAGTTGTGCCTTGTTTGCTATCATGTTTTTACGGCAGCACTTTTGTTGCCTGCTTTTGATTGGCAGTGTTTTTCTACAAATGGAACTGTGGAGATCATGAACACTGTGTGATCCAAAACTTTCTTGTAGTTTGCACCCCTTTGGGTGCTCTCTCTTGGTTTTACATATAAAGACTCTTTGCGAAGATGATGTTTTTGAATGGACACTTTTCGAAAAACGATGTCTACGTCAAGGGACACTGCAAGAAATCCCGGCTGGGAGCAGTGTTCAGCACTTTGCAAGAATTTTGAATGTTTTATGATAACGTATTTGATAATGTTGTGTCTTATGAAAAGTAAATGTCTTTTATAGAGTTAGAAAGGTTTTGAGATAGACTGTGAGAATTGAATAAAGACTGAAGAATTGAAAGTGACAGGTGACAGGCCAAGCGTAGATGGTCAGTGTCTTGCGTCCAGTAGAGAAAGAGAAAAAGAGAATAATTGATAGCAAATGTAATAAAGAAAATGTGTTGAGTATAGCACTTTGAATTAAGAATTGCACTTAAGTAAATTTTTGATACTAAGATAGGAAGTTAGCCTGTTTGTAACGTTTAAGAAATGTGCCTCCTACATTAGGAAGATTAGATAAGTATTGTTAAACAGCATTTAAAAATTTTTGTGTGTTCCTGTATTGTACCTTTTGTTGTCTTGCAGCCCGCGGACATGCTGTGCTTACCTGGGGGGGGGTATGTGGCTCCCCTGAGGCTTCAGTCGCCACAGAGGTACTGCACCTTCTCCTAAGGTGTAGTGCCCCACCATCCAGGTAATGTGGGAGCTCCAGACCACACTCCACACCTGCATTCCACACACAGGATAGTTCAGTGGGGCCACCTAACAGCTTCAGGCTGGGGGTTAGCAGAGCACCCCTCGTGGAACCCTGCTTCGTAACACGAGATGTGCTGGGAGGCGGGTGGAGTGAGATGATACAAAAGAGTGGGAAGAGTGAGGGTTAGTGAGCAGTTGGTTAGAGGAGAAAAGAGAAGATGGGTGTCTGAGGGACGTGCTGCAGCAGGTCCCAGTGATCTGGGCTGCTGGCACGAGAAAGACCAGAGAAAGAGACTGATAAGATTGATAACCTAACCTTCCATAAGAGAGATAGAACAGATCGGAACGAAGGAGAATAGAAGGACGGTGGGAAGCTGGTTGAAGAAAGACAGAGAAACCTTCCAGTCCAGAGAGCGCAAAGGCCGGGGCCCGGTCCCCGAGGTGGATTGGAACTTTATGTCCGGCAACAGACACCGGAGGAGTAGTGAGCCGCTAACGCCTTGCTCACATCATAGACTTGGGACACAACAGAGAGCCGGGCCGCAGTGAGGAGTCCCCGAAGCAGGCTACAGCTGTATGTCATACAAGTAAAGACTAGGAACACCTAGAGAGAGGTATTCCAGGGTAACTAAGTACTGAAGTGCTTCGCACCTAAAAGCGCATTGGAGGAGTCGTTCAGTGAAGGTACATATTGGCGGAGTGTGGAAGGGAGAATCCTATCCTGCCTGGAGGTTGGCTGGAGCCCTGACCTGGAGAACACAGTACGGAGGCAGGCAGTTGTGTGAACTACAAACAGTGAGTAAAGCTTTGGAACCGCATACTCTGGTGTCCTCCAGTTATTCCAGCACCGCTACACCTGAGTAACAACATCTATACCATTCTGTGCCTCTCCTCATCCATTGCACCTACACTGCCCTGGGACTACAGCTCCACCTGTGGGGAGCTATACCATCTCTGCTGCACCACACCATCAGTCCCAGCGGATCTGTATGCAGCGTTGGCTCAACACCTTACTTGCCAAACACCACGGGTGGCGTCACGAACTATTCTACCATTAACTACATCACCGCCATTGATATTGGGCGCCCAGGGCCACGGACCGGGTCACCGCTGCTGTGACACATTCCCACCTGACACCGGCCCGGTACCGAGTACCCCGCTGCCCTGGGTGTGCGAGGGCGACCCAAAGACATGCCTACAGTTGATATTTTAGGGAATTTACAAACAAATATTTCCGATGATCCATTCTCTTTTTTGGTAAAATTTGAGCAGGCCTATAGAATGGTAATGGACCTTAGACCTCACGAAGAGGTCGGCCAGGTATCTATCACATAGATAGTATGTGAAAATACAGTATATACTGCTCAGGGAACACTTAACCTTCAGAGATAATTTCCAATTTGTCTGCATTACTAATTAACAGCTGTTACAATACCAAACTAGGTCGGTCCCTATAGGAGAAAAATCACAAGAATAAAACTGTATTTTCACATACTATCTATTCCTGACACTGGAGGGGCTTATAAACTTACACAGTATATAGTCTGAGGTCTGGGATCTGCCAATATGTGGCTAGTTTTCTGACTGTTTCGGATAACATGATACATGATTTTAGCTTTTTGTCTAGTCTCGCTTGAATATAAGTCAATATTAAATGGTCTCCTGATGAGCCATCATTGGTGAGGATGATGAAACCCGTAGAAATTAGAGGCTTGGAGAGTGAGTGTGTATACGTCACCTCACCCTATATACTGAACTGTGGGGTATATGTTTTTTCTATTAGTCACCTTCTGACTAACCTTCAGAGGGTGAATTATGGGTATAGATTTACATTTGGAAGTAATAAACTTCAGCTTTATCCTTTTGTCAGCAAACATGAGGAATGACAAGAGACAACCCCTTTAAGAAGATCCAATTTTGGTTAAAATGATTCCAACATTCTGAGCAAAAAAAGGCTTCTCCCCTATGTGAAGTCTCTAATGTTTATTAACAGATGATTTCCAAGTAAAATATTTCCCACATTAAGAAAATGAAAAAGGCTTCTCCTCTGTGTGACTGCTCTGATGTCTAACAAGATGCTCTTTCCCTATTTCCCACATTCTGAACAGGAAAAAGGCTTCTTCTCTGTGTGGGTTCTCTGGTGCCTAACCAAATTTGAGTTAAGGTTAAAACATTTCCCACATTCAGAACAGGAAAAAGGTTTCTTCCCTGTGTGAGTTCTCTGGTGCCTAACCAAACTTGAGTTAAGATTAAAACATTTCCCACATTCTGAACAGGAAAAAGGCTTCTCCCCTGTGTGAGTTCTCTCATGCCTAACCAAATTTGAGTTAAGATTAAAACATTTCCCACATTCTGAACAAGAAAAAGGTTTCTCCCCTGTGTGAGTTCTCTGGTGCATAACACAATTTGATTTTTTGCTGAAACATTTCCCACATTCTGAACAGGAAAAAGGCTTCTCCCCTGTGTGAGTTCTCTGGTGAGTAACAAAATGTGATTTTTGTTTAAAACATTTCCCACATTCTGAACAGGAAAAAGGCTTCTCCCCTGTGTGAATTCTCTGGTGAGTAACAAAACAGGATTTTTGTTTAAAATATTTCCCACATTCTGAACAGGAAAAAGGCTTCTCCCCGGTGTGAGTTCTCTGGTGAGTAACAAAATATGATTTTTGTTTAAAACATTTCCCACATTCTGAACAGGAAAAAGGCTTCTCCCCTGTGTGAATTCTCCGGTGCCTTATCAAATGTTTGTTAATATTAAAACATTTCCCACATTCTGAACAAGAAAAAGGCTTCTCCCCTGTGTGAATTCTCTGGTGTATAACAAGGTCTGATTTCTGATTAAAACATTTCTCACATTCTGAACAGGAAAAAGGCTTCTCCCCAGTGTGACTCCTCTGGTGCCTAACCAATTTTGAGTTAAGATTAAAACATTTCCCACATTCTGAACATGAAAAACGCTTCTCCCCTGTGTGAATTCTCTGGTGGTTAACAAAATATGATTTCCGTGTAAAATATTTCCCACATTCTGAACTTGAAAATGACTTCTTTGCTTTAGGAGCATTTTGTTTTTTATTGCCTCTTTTGTGACTTTGATTTTCCTTAGTAGTCGGTAATGAATCAGAAGATGGGACCTGTTTCATAGGATCAGATGACAGATCTTGGCTGTGAATGGATGATGATATATCTGGAGTAATGGCATTCACTTCAGTTGTATCTTGTAGGATCTCAAGATCATCAGATTTAAAAGTTAAAGATGTCATCTGTCCCTCTGATCTCCTGATACAGTCCTCTGCTAAGATAAAAAACAATTATTTTAATAAAATATCCTTGAGTTTTATATTTTTGAATGTTTCTACTTAAACTGTAGATAAAAATGGCAAGCTATGTAAAAATCTTTATTTACCAAGACAATGACAGTTCACAGTCTAAAAGAAAACCTTGTTGGATGAGCCAGTAGTGTGTGGTGTTCAACTGTCTGTTCATTCTGCCTCCCAAATATTGAATAAAAAGAAACCAATCAATGTTATGTAGGCGAAAATAATACCAATTCTTATCTCACAAAAAACAAGTCCCCACTCAGGGCCATCATCTGTCAAAGGAAAAACAGAGGTTCCCGCACTATTAGTGGCTCAAAGGCTGTTGAAAAGCAACAAGGTTTCCATAAACCGATCCAGCAAAATCCGCTCTCACTTCGGAGTCTTGCAGTGTGCGCAAACAACATTTAGGATCCCTGTATTTAGCAATATTATAGTGAGAAGAATCCACTTAATTTTTGGTGTGTGTCTCCTGGAGCACAATCTGGGCACTATGTGCTGGGTAAGAAAATGGCAAATGTGTAATTTTCACTCTCCAACATCCACTGCGTGTTAATTTCCTGAAAGTGGTGGTGGAGTCAAAATATTCACTCCTCCTAAGGATTATAACCCTCAGTGAATTAATTTATAAAATGGAATCACTTTATGAGGATTTCGACTATTCTGGTTTTCTGTCATTTAGTTATATTAGGGCTTCTGCATATGATGTGTCCAATCTCATCTGGGATCTGTTCCTGCTGTCCAGCTGGAGTAATCTGCTCCCTACTTCAGCCAATTGGAAAGTACCACACCCTACTAAAGCGCAAAGCACATGGCCGGAATCTGCCAGATACAGCGCTGTCTCCTCTGGTTCAGTCCTCTGTGCTCAGCTTGCGGCTTGTGTATTTGTCTCCTGCAGTGACTGTGGCCCGTTTACTGTCTACTCTTGTGTCTCCTGATTCTGTATTCTGTCCTTCTGGTTCTGACCCAGCTACCTGACTATTGTTCTTGCCATCTAACACCACAGAATAGCAGGTAACACCATGGTCCAAGCCTAGGGGTCCCAGTGTAAGTCCAGATCCATGTAAGGGTGTTATAGGGCGATGAGCAAGGCAATCCTTGGGATATGGAAAGCAGAGAAGATAGAGCCAAGCATGTTCATGGTGGACATCTTTTGAGCTGCCAGGTGACCATGAACAGTGCTCCCAATACATTGTGTCTGCAAACTATTCCAGCTAGATCTGCATTCAAATAGCTAAATGGCGCTCCTTCCCTTCTGAACACTGCCATGTGCCCAGACAGTAGTGTACAATCGTATGTAGGGTATAGTGCGAAGCTGGAAAATAATTTGTAAGATCCATTTGTTTCCTATTATCCTCTGTGAATAATTTACCACCACATAAAGTGACACACGTCAGATATTAATAATGGGGTCTGATTAGGACCACAAAACTGGCTGCAGGAAGAGGTTAAATCAGAGGATTTTGGACACTACTGTAATCAAACACTGTGACTATAGACAATAACATCTACTGAAATGATCAAACTCCACAGTCTCCATCAGTAATAAATGAGCAGCTAGTGGTGAAACCTCTCTGGGTAATTAGAGTATGGGGCTCGGTGACCTCACAATCTAAACTATCGTAAGGTCCAATATTTTCTATCAGATGAGTTTCATGAAGAAATATTACACATTTATAGAGAACTGTGTATAATAGTGCAGAGCTGAGATGTCTTAAAGGGAACCTGTCGGCAGGATTGTGCTCAGTAACCTACAGACACTGTCAGGTCAGCGCCGTTATACTGATTACAATGATACCTGGTGATGAAATCCGTCTTGTGGTTGTTGTATAATCTGTATTTGTAGTTTTCAGTTAATGAGATTCTCGTGCTCTGGGGCGGGGCTGGGGTGGGGCTGTGGGCGGGGCTTTATGTGGTGCTCTGATTACATATTCATCTGTATTGGCTTATGACAGGTCGCTGACCCCTCACTGACCTGCCCCCCATTATAATAGTGATGAAAACATAGCTAGAATCAAAGGTAGATATAACAATCATATTTCTTGATTAGAGATACTCTCCAATAATCATGAAAAGCAATAATGAACCTTTGGGAGCTTAGATCGCTAGAATAGAGTCAAAAGAAGGTGTGTGTATAAGTAAAGTCATAAATTCCATCTTATCCCTGCTTATCAAAAAAAGTATGACAAAGCCTTTATTTAAATCCACCAAAACAGGGCATATAAATATACATATAAAATGCTCCACACCTTATGTACAAAAACTAATAAAATCAGGCGGACAGCAACACAACCATGGTGCGGCCACACAGGCATGAGGTAATTAAGACAGAGAGCAACACGATGTGATAGTAACCTAAGAGGAGTATTACATGTGCGAAGCTCCCTTAATCACACATGAACATGAAAAGAGGCATTTAGAAAGACAATCAAACCGCAAATGTACATTCAGCAGATAAACACTGGCAAATATAGGAATACGTATGCACACCACATATTGCCAAAGTGACAGAGTATCGTTCCGTATTATATTACCATAGACACATGTATTGTGGAGAGAAAAAAAGTAACAAAATATGAAAGCCAATGCTCACATGAGATTGAACCAAACCCTCTTACCCATGTTCAAAGATGCCTGTGCGCCACGCCAAGGCCCCGACGCACGTTTCGCTCTCGCTTCCTTATTTTTGATAATCTATAGATGACTATTGTGAGGGTTAGAAAAAGATTACAGCCAGCAAAACGTCACCAGTGGTGGCGGTGCCTGCGCAGTAGCACCTACAGTGGGGAAAAAAAGTATTTAGTCAGTCAGCAATAGTGCAAGTTCCACCACTTAAAAAGATGAGAGGCATCTGTAATTTACATCATAGTTAGACCTCAACTATGGGAGACAAACTGAGAAAAAAAAATCCAGAAAATCACATTGTCTGTTTTTTTTTCATTTTATTTGCATATTATGGTGGAAAATAAGTATTTGGTCAGAAACAAGCAATCAAGATTTCTGGCTCTCACAGACCTGTAACTTCTTCTTTAAGAGTCTCCTCTTTCCTCCACTCATTACCTGTAGTAATGGCACCTGTTTAAACTTGTTATCAGTATAAAAAGACACCTGTGCACACCCTCAAACAGTCTGACTCCAAACTCCACTATGGTGAAGACCAAAGAGCTGTCAAAGGACACCAGAAACAAAATTGTAGCCCTGCACCAGGCTGGGAAGACTGAATCTGCAATAGCCAACCAGCTTGGAGTGAAGAAATCAACTGTGGGAGCAATAATTAGAAAATGAAAGACATACAAGACCACTGATAATCTCCCTCGATCTGGTGCTCCACGCAAAATCCCACCCCGTGGGGTCAGAATGATCACAAGAACGGTGAGCAAAAATCCCAGAACCACGCGGGGGGACCTAGTGAATGAACTGCAGAGAGCTGGGACCAATGTAACAAGGCCTACCATAAGTAACACACTACGCCACCATGGACTCAGATCCTGCAGTGCCAGACGTGTCCCACTGCTTAAGCCTGTACATGTCCGGGCCCGTCTGAAGTTTGCTAGAGAGCATTTGGATGATCCAGAGGAGTTTTGGGAGAATGTCCTATGGTCTGATGAAACCAAACTGGAACTGTTTGGTAGAAACACAACTTGTCGTGTTTGGAGGAAAAAGAATACTGAGTTGCATCCATCAAACACCATACCTACTGTAAAGCATGGTGGTGGAAACATCATGCTTTGGGGCTGTTTCTCTGCAAAGGGGCCAGGACGACTGATCCGGGTACATGAAAGAATGAATGGGGCCATGTATCGTGAGATTTTGAGTGCAAACCTCCTTCCATCAGCAAGGGCATTGAAGATGAAACGTGGCTGGGTCTTTCAACATGACAATGATCCAAAGCACACCGCCAGGGCAACGAAGGAGTGGCTTCGTAAGAAGCATTTCAAGGTCCTGGAGTGGCCTAGCCAGTCTCCAGATCTCAACCCTATAGAAAACCTTTGGAGGGAGTTGAAAGTCCGTGTTGCCAAGCGAAAAGCCAAAAACATCACTGCTCTAGAGGAGATCTGCATGGAGGAATGGGCCAACATACCAACAACAGTGTGTGGCAACCTTGTGAAGACTTACAGAAAACGTTTGACCTCTGTCATTGCCAACAAAGGATATATCACAAAGTATTGAGATGAAATTTTATTTCTGACCAAATACTTATTTTCCACCATAATATGCAAATAAAATGAAAAAAAAACAGACAATGTGATTTTCTGGATTTTTTTTTCTCAGTTTGTCTCCCATAGTTGAGGTCTACCTATGATGTAAATTACAGACGCCTCTCATCTTTTTAAGTGGTGGAACTTGCACTATTGCTGACTGACTAAATACTTTTTTCCCCCACTGTATAATAAGTAAAAGATAGATGCTACTGGACAGGGGCCACTGGTGACATTTTGCTGGATGTAATTTTTTTTCTAAGCCTCACAATAGCCACAATATTATAGACATTATCACCAATAATATCAATGCTATTATATGCATTATGTAATAATGGGGGGCAGGTCAGTGAGGGGTCAGCGACCTGTCATAAGCCAATACAGAGGAATATGTAATCAGAGCATCACATAAAGCCCCGCCCACAGCCCCACCCACAGCCCCTCGCCAGAGCATGAGAATCTCGTTCACTGTTAATCAAATATATAAAGCTCAAAGTGTGTGTATGTGTGTATGTATGTATGTATGTATGTGTGTGTGTATGTCCGGGATAGGCATCCGCACCGTCGCAGCTACAGCCACAAAATTTGGCACAGTCACACGTCTGGACCCCGAGAGCATCCTAGGCTATGTTGTGAGGTGAAATTTTAATCCCGCGCGTTCCAGTTCACCAAACAATTTTGCCCCTATCTACATACTGGGGGAAAAAGTGTGTGCGCGTCAAGCCCCGCCCCTCATTATGATGTCATAATGCCCCTATTTGCATACTGGGGAAGCAGTGTGTGCGTATCAAGCCCCGCCCCTCATTATGATGTCACAATGGTTGCCATGGCAACGCTGATGTCATCATAGGTTGCAAGCCCCGCCGCCACTCATTATGATGTCATAATAGTTGACTATGGGATGGAGGATGTGTGATGGGTATATGGGCACTGGACTATGGGATGGAGGATATGTATGACGGGTATATGGGCAAGGGACTATGGGATGGAGGATGTGTGATGGGTATATGGGCACTGAACTATGGGATGGAGGATATGTATGACGGGTATATGGGCAAGGGACTATGGGATGGAGGATATGTATGATGGGTATATGGGCACGGGACTATGAGATGAAGAATGTGTGATGGGTATATGGGCATGGGACTATGGGATGGAGGATATGTATGATGGGTATATGGGCATGGGACTATGAGATGAAGGATGTGTGATGGGTATATGGGCATGGGACTATGGGATGGAGGATGTGTGATGGGTATATGGGCACTGGACTATGGGATGGAGGATATGTATGACGGATATATGGGCACGGGACTATGGGATGGAGGATGTGTGATGGGTATATGGGTATATGGGCACTGGACTATGGGATGGCAGATATGTATGATTGGGAATATGGGTATATGGGCACTGGACTATGGGATGGCGGATATGTATGATTGGGAATATGGGTATATGGGCACTGGACTATGGGATGGCAGATATGTATGATGGGTATATGGGCACGGGACTGAGATGGCGGATATGTATGATGGGTATATGGGCACGGGACTATGGGATGGAGGATATGTATGACGGATATATGGCACGGGACTATGAGATGGCGGATATGTATGACAGGTATATGGGCACGGGCATGGGATGGAGGATATGTATGATGGGTATATGGGCATGGGACTATGAGATGAAGGATGTGTGATGGGTATATGGGCACTCGACTAGGGCATGGCGAAGATGTATGATGGGTATATGGGCACGGGACTATGGGATGGAGGATATGTATGATGGGTATATGGGCATGGGACTATGGGATGGAGGATATGTATGATGGGTATATGGGCATGGGACTATGGGATGGAGGATGTGTGATGGGTATATGGGCACTCGACTATGGGATGGAGGATATGTATGATGGGTATATGGGCACGGGCCTATGGGATGGCAGATATGTATGATGGGTATATGGGCACTCGACTATGGGATGGCGAATATGTATGATGGGTATATGGGCATGGGACTATGGGATGGAGGATGTGTGATGGGTATATGGGCATTCGACTATGGGATGGAGGATATGTATGATGCGTATACGGGCATGGGACTATGGGATGGAGGATGTGTGATGGGTATATGGGCACTCGACTATGGGATGGAGGATATGTATGATGGGTATATGGGCATGGAACTATGGGATGGAGGATGTGTGATGGGTATATGGGCATGGGACTATGGGATGGTGGATATGTATGATGGGTATATGGGCACTCGACTATGGGATGGCGAATATGTATGATGGGTATATTGGCATGGGACTATGGGATGGAGGATGTGTGATGGGTATATGGGCACTCGACTATGGGATGAAGGATGTGTATGATGGGTATATGGGCACGGGACTATGCGATGGAGGATGTGTGATGAGTATATGGGCATGGGACTATGGGATGGCGATTATGTATGATGGGTATATGGGCATGGGACTATGGGATGAAGAATATGTATGATGGTTATATGGGAATGGGACTATGGGATGGAAGATGTGTGATGGGTATATGGGCACTCGACTATGGGATGGAGGATATGTATGATGGGTATATGGGCACGGGACTATGGGATGGAGGATAATTATAATTTGCTATAACTAACCACAGTTAGTTACTGTGCCCGGGCAGCACCGGGGTCTTCAGCTAATTACAAATAAAGATTAAACAACAACCACAAGACAGATTTCATCACCAGGTATCACTGTAATCAGAATAACGGCGCTGACCTGACAGTGTCTGGAGGTTACTGAGCACAATCCTGCTGACAGGTTCACCTTAAATTTAGATCTCAGACATTTGGAAGCGGCAATGGAGAGATTTTTTTCAAGACTATCAGGGAGTTACAGACTCACATAAGTGAGGCCGGCCGATCCCACCACAATCAAAATATCATACAGAATAGAGAGTCAAGGGTTCAGTGCACACTCATAAGATGTATAATGCAGAATTTCATTTATTACAGTCCAAAAAACTGGTCTTACAAATGAGCAGTAGTCATAAACATAGTAACCAAGGTTGTAAAAAGGGACAACAGCTACATCAGACATTTCGCCCCTCCCGGGTCTTACTCACTGAATCACTAACAGAAAAGAATAAAATGTAAATACAACGAAACAGACAAAACTGTAAGTACGTACAAAAGAATAAGTAACATAAAAGGTAAGACCCGCTCATTTGTAAGAGCAGCTTTTTTTGGACAGTAATAAATGAAATTCTGCATTATAAATTATATGAGCGGTGAACCCTTGACTCTCTTTTATTTGGGACTTATCAGTCTGCTACACCAGCACCTCCCCTATTAGATTGTGTGCGCCTCAATACTATACCTCTGCCATCATACAGAATGAACAGGTAAAAAAGACATAATTTATTACTCTATGTAACATCCCCAACAACAACGTAAATATGAAGGGAGAACTCCATCACTAAAACAGGGTTGCCCTCATTGTGGCGGCACGGTGGCTCAGTGGTTAGCGCTGCAGCCTTGCAGCGCTGGGGCCCTGGGTTCAAATCCCAGGGCCCAACATCTGCAAGGAGTTTGTATGTTCTTCCCCGTGTTTGCGTGGGTTTCCTCCGGGTACTCCGGTTTCCTCCCACATTCTAAAGACATACTAATAGGGAATTTAGATTGTGAGCCCCATTGGGGACAGTGATGATAATGTGTGTGCAAAAACTGTAAAGCGCTGCGGAATATGTTAGCGCTATATAAAAAAAAAAAAATAAAAAAAAAATAAAGATTTATGGTGGATCATTGGAGCCACTGTGAGTCCTGACCAGAAGAGTAGAGAAAGTATTAGCGCCCCCATTTCAGGAGAGATTGTGCAGTAATCTGAATTCCTTAGGATCAAAAACAATGGAATTTATGACGTGGAGAGAATCCATGACACCAGGGCTGGAGCCAACACATCTCCTGCAGGCGGGAATAAATGTATATTACAGCCCTCAGCCACGCACAGCTTAGAGATCTATCAGGGCACAGGTGGAATGTTTGTCCTGGAGATTATCACAATCCTCCTGGAAGTTAGTTGGTTTTAATACAAATTGAAAAGTCAGGATAAACGGAAACTCTGCTGTTATTATACAGAAATTCACACTTGGCCTCACTGCACATTTACTGGTGTCGCTCATAAAAGGGAAGATTGGCCAGAAAGACTGGACCTGGTCTTGTAGGGACCATGAGACATTCAGCAGCACAGAAGGGAGAGAAGATTCATCCGATAAGATCTCAGGGATCTAGGAAGCCAACAGCATCATTACCCTCCGCTCAGTGGCGTAGCGTGGGGGGGGCGGGGGGGCGGTCCGCCCCAGGCGGCACGTGTGTGGGGGCGGCGCGGCAGGAGCACATGTATAATATGTATAACACTGACCCCCAGCAGCCGGTAACGTTGCTCCAGCACAGAGCTGCTGTGATCTACTAAGCGTCCTGTCTCTTCATCACAATGCGAGAGCTGCTTTATCGATTGCTCTGCCTTCGTTTACATGCGCCTGCTTGATTCAGCTCGATTGCTCACGTCTGGATCTGTGTACAGCGTGGGACAGGGAATATCAAGAGCACCGATAGCTGCTTTTTCCGGTAAGTGGGTCCGGGGCTCCCTGGTTTGGGGTATATTCCCAGCAAGTGATGTATTAGGGAGGTTTGCAGCCGTCAGTGGGAAGCTGAAGATGCAGTTTGGGCTCTTGTTGTAGTAGCTGGGCCTGTGCCCGGTACTTAGAGTCAGGGTGCCCGTATGCCCCAGGCTTGTGCCCTGTCTTGCTAGCAGTTTTGCTATGTACTTACATTGCACTGGCAGATGTGCATTCTGGGCAGCAGTGTGTGTGGTATTAGGGGGGCTGGTGTGCTGGCTGAGTGGTCTTCAGTCTGGGGGCGAGTGGCATAATGTAAGGGTTTCACCCAGTGGGGCTTACTCTGCCTTTTCCTTTGGACCTTAGTAGATATGATGTTCACACCATTCCCTGTATATATTCATGTTGTGTGATTCCATCATTCTGCAAATGTACATTTTCCCGCTTGTGCCACTGCAGCGTCATCTAATGAAAATAAACGGTAAGTGCCCCGTGCGTGGCTCGGCGTTGCCCATGAATGTGCACGTGGGGTGAATCATTGTGCACCGCTCACCTAATTTGTCTGTGTGGTACAGGCACAACACTGGATCCACAATGCAGCTCCAACCACTACGACCACTAGTTCCAAGGCTCGTAAGTGTTGGAGCTGAAGGTATACTGCTAAGTGAAGAAGACAGCCTTGCTGCATAGACTTGCACTGTCAGTGGGTGTAATGTGTCCAGAGACTGGTTAAAAAATTAATTTTATTGAAACGACACGTTTTGGAGTTGATCTAACTCCTTTATCAGGTTACATTAAACAGAATGTCAGCTCTGATTTAGAAATAAGTATTTATATAACATGTATTGATAAAGGGCAGAGGTGTCATCCTGTTTAAATGTACATGATGAAGGAGTTGGATCAGCTCCAAAAGGCATTGCTTCAATAAAACTTTTAATCCTTTCTCTGAACATCTCACATCCACTGGCAGTCGTCAATCGATGCCGAAATATTTTTTTTTCTTCACTTCAAGGTTAACTGCAGCATCATTATCAAAGAAATCTATGTCTCAGCTGCCCTGACATTCACACTGGTGATTTGGGGACTCTTATTCTTGAGATTAGTGGGGATCCTTAAAGTTAGACCCCCCCCCCGCAATCATATTATAATTTATCCTGTAGGAAGGTCATAAATGTGTATTGGAAAACGCTTTAGGGAAAAATGTGTTTCCTTCATGCACCTGCTAGTGTCCGCATATTGAGGCAAATAAGGTGTCATTGTTGACTTGTGATGGTTCAAACTTCACTATAAATTTCTGAATTCATTCAGTCATGAAGAATATTTTTAAGTACAACAAGTACATCACATGGATAAGACAGAATATTTCAGTGCTTCTGGTGACAATAAAAGGACGTTTGATACTCTGATTCTCTCAAGTCTTTATCGAAATGCTGCAGAACCAGTCTAAGGGATCTTCCACACATCCTCACAGTTCAGGTACCAGAAATAACAGTACCAGAGATATCAGTGTATGTGTGTGTGTGTGTAATACATGCACCACCCGTGTGCTACATCAGTGTTACACGTACCAGTGCCTGGGAAGCAGCAGTACTGTTTTCGCTGTTCCCTGGTGCCAGGTGCTGACGACCGCTCTCATCAGTCTCCCCTGCTCTGCTGCCGATCAGCACTAGCAAGGGAGAATGCTGATAGTTGCTTTGAACTGATAATAGCGAGAGCAGGGGTGACTGACGGGACTACTCCTCCCATAAGTCTACATCTACCGCTAATAACAGTGAGATCAGGTAGCAGCTGATGGTGTTAGGGGCTGGCGGAACACACCAAATAATAAAGATGGTATAAGGTGCGTTCGCAGCCCGGGTTCCACCGTGCAGAGTAATGCTGCTCAGTAATGGCGGAAACTATATGGTGTTGTACTAACTAGACACCGGCGGGTTAACCGCTGACCCGGTGTGTACAAAAGCGGGCTCTGTTACCTCACAGAGCCACACTACCGGTAAACATAAATGCTGAAGCCTGTTCAAGCTCACAGAGCTCGGCAATGAGGAGCGCTCTGCAAATGGTCACAGAACTCAGCCCCAAGGACATGGGCTTAGAGTCCCTCTAGACCTGCAAAGCAAGCGGCGCCTCAACTGCAAGGCCAGCAGTAGATGCACTACAGATATAGCGTGCAAGTGTGCGCAGCACCGCTCTGGCGGACACCAGTAATCGACCTGGGTTGAGCTAAGATAATAAAACAACTTTACCCAAGTTTCGAAAATAATTTGTACTTTCTGTTTTTTTTCTGTCACATTATTAAAAATTATTATTAAAAAAGCCACTAGGTCTTCATCCAGCATCATCAAGCTAATACATATATATATATATATATATATACAGTATATATATATATATATAGAGAGAGAGAGAGAGAGAGAGAGAGAGAGAGAGAGAGAGAGAGAACTGCAAGAAGATGAAAGTCTTGAAATTTAGAAATAATAACAGCAGAGTTAGTAGCAGACTAAAAATTAGATCTCTGAGTGTAGTGTGGGCTCTTCGGATGCTTCCGGATTATCAACGACCAAAGGGGCGGCAAATTTTTCGACTGCCCCGGGCGCCACAAACAGTTGCTACGCCACTGCCTCCGCTTTCTCTTACAGGCCCAGCATAAGATTTTTCTTCAAGTGATTTTCTATCTTGTCAGCACATTCTACGTACGCTGTCATTTGGCTTTATAGTTACAGATCTGGGCAGGTAACGGTCAACGTCTCCAAATCCCAGGGGGTAGGTGGATCCTCCAGGTGGGAAGTTCTATAGAAAAGGGCTTTCAATGCCCAAAGTCATTTGAACAGTTTTGGGTGGAGGAGAATGTTGTGGTCTAGAGGCAAAATGGTGATCATGGTAATACGGCCGGACTACACCACCGATAAAGCAGCCACAGCCGGTGACTGAGAGGAATCTGTGACTTCTCTGCATTCAGTGGTTACTACTCACCCGGGTAGTCATATGTGGGAATCTCCTCTTTACACCGCTCATCACCTCTCACATATGTCTCTGTAGTATTAATATGGGTCAGATCTTCACCCTGAAACAAATATTGTAAAAGTCACCGACAGATGGAGAAGTCCCATCTATGATCAGCTCTAATCCTGCCATCTCCACCGTTCTCATTACACAAGTATAAAACATATAATACTGGTGGATAAAACAAGACTGAGCACAAGACCTTCACAGCCGTCTACACATCATAGGGGAGATCTCCTGACACCTTCTCTCCGTCTACCTGATGATCCTGAGGAGCACTGGGATCTTCTTGGTTACAGTCCTGTGGAAGAAGAGGACGGGGACATCTCTCTGGTGTTGTCCTCTTACTGGATAGATCTGGAGGAAACACATACAGGGACTGAATTCATTCTTTACATACAGATAATTATAAGCCGTGTGTATTTCATAGAATCATAGAATCATAGAATCATAGAATCGTAGAGTTGGAAGGGACCTCCTGGGCCATCTGGTCCAACCCCCTGCTCAAAGCAGGATTCGCTAAATCATCCCAGTCAGATGTCTGTCCAGCCTCTGTTTGAAGACTTCCATTGAAGGAGAACTCACCACTTCTCGTGGCAGCCTGTTCCACTCATTGATCACTCTAACTGTCAAAAAGTTTTTTCTAATATCTAATCTGTGTCTCCTCCCATTCAGTTTCATCCCATTGCTTCTAGTCTTTCCTTGTGCAAATGAGAATAAAGTTGATCCTTCTACAATGTGACAGCCCTTTAGATATTTGTAGACAGCTATTAAGTCTCCTCTCAGTCTTCTCTTTTGCAAACTAAACATTCCCAAATCCTGCAACCTTTCCTCATAAGACAGGGTTTGCAGACCGGTCACCATTCTGGTCGCTCTTTTCTGAACTTGCTCCAGTTTGTTGATGTCTTTTTTAAAATGTGGTGCCCAAAACTGGACACAATATTCCAGATGAGGTCTGACCAAAGAGGAGTAGAGGGAAATAATGACTTCACGTGATCTAGACTGTATGCTTCTGTTAATACATCCTAGAATTGCATTTGCCTTTTTTGCTGCTGCATCACACTGTTGACTCATATTCAGTCTGTGATCTATTAGTATACCCAAGTCTTTTTCACATGTGCTGTCACTTAGCCCTATTCCTCCCATTCTATATATGCTTTTTCCATTTTTATTGCCCAGATGTAGTACTTTGCATTTCTCCCTGTTAAAAACCATTCTGTTAGTTGCTGCCCACTTCTCCAGTTTATTTAAATCTTTTTGAATCCTCTCTCTCTCTTCTCTAGTATTAGCTATCCCTCCTAGCTTTGTGTCATCAGCAAATTTAATCAGTTTACCCTCAATTCCTTCATCTAAATCGTTGATAAAGATGTTGAACAATACAGGGCCCAGGACAGAGCCCTGTGGTACCCCACTTGAGACATTCTTCCAACTGGATGTGCAGCCATTTACGACCACTCTTTGGGTCCGATCACTAAGCCAGTTATGAATCCACCTAACAGTTGCCTTGTCCATTCCATACTTAATCATTTTTTCAATAAGGATTGTATGAGAGACTTTGTCAAATGCTTTGCTGAAGTCAAGATATACTATATCTACAGCATTTCCTTGATCCACCCAATCAGTGATACCGTCATAGAAGGAAATTAAGTTAGTCTGACATGACTTATTAGTTACAAACCCATGCTGACTCTGTTTAATCACTTCATTCTTATCCAGGTATTGACATACATGTTGTTTAATAATTTGTTCAAAGATCTTTCCTGGTATAGAAGTCAGACTCACCGGCCTATAGTTACCTGGGTCCACCTTCTTCCCCTTTTTGAAGATAGGAACAACATTTGCTCTTCTCCAGTCTTCTGGCACTTCTCCTGTTCTCCAAGAATTTTCAAAGATTATAGAGAGGGGTTCAAAAATTTCTTCTGCTATCTCCTTCAGTACTCTGGGGTGTAATTCATCTGGACCTGGAGACTTGAATTCATTTAGGCTAGCTAAGTGTTTCCTCACTATCTTTCTGTTTATAGATATCCTGGATTCTTCTATTCCCTTAATAGGACAGTGAATAACAGTTGATGTTACATTTCCTTTCTGAGAGAAAACAGATGCAAAATAGGAATTTAAAAGTTCAGCCTTCTCAACATCCTGTCTTACCATTTCATCATTTTCATCCTGTAAAAATCCTATAGCATCTTTGACTTTTCTTTTACTTTTGACATATCCCCAAAATCCTTTATTATTGCTTTTGACATCTCTTGCAAGCCTCAATTCATTTTCAGCTTTAGCTAATCTGATTTGTGCCCTGCAGGTTCTGCAGACAGCATTATATTCTTCTTTAGATATGCCTCCCTCTTTCCATTTTATAAACATTTTTTTCTTCCTTTTTAGCATGTGCTTAAGTTCTGTGTTCATCCATCCTGGTTTCCTTAACTGCTTCCTATTCTTTCCTCTTTTCGGAATTGTTAACAACTGTGCTTTGAGAATTTCATTTTTCAAGATTTCCCATCCTTCCTGGACATTTTTGTCTTTAAGGATATCCAGCCATTGGATCCCTCCAATTCTCTTTCTGAATCCCTTAAAATCTGCCTTTCTGAAATCTAACCTTGACGTCTGAGTCTTCACAGGTCTTCGGCCTCTAGTTATCCAAAATTCTAAAATAGCATGGTCGCTACCTCCTAGGGTCCCAGCCACTTTTACCTCCTCAACCATTTCCTCCCTGTTTATAAGGATTAGATCCAAGGTAGCAGTTCCCCTTGTTTTCTCCCTTACCTTTTGGAAGATAAAGTTGTCAGCAAGAGAGGATAAGAATTTCCTTGACCTGTTAGTTTTGCCTGAGAGAGATTCCCAACAAATGTCTGGATAGTTGAAATCTCCCATGACAACTATGTCATATTTTTTGGAGAACTTGGCCATTTGATGCATAAAGAGTTCATCCATAGCTTCAGCTTGCACAGGCGGCCTGTAGTAAATGCCTACAATGGTGTCCTTTCCATTGTTCTGTCCTTGTATTCTTACCCAAACAGTTTCCACAGAACTCCCAGTCTCTGAAGCTTCAATCTCTGTGCAGATATACGCGTTTCTAACATACAATGCGACACCCCCTCCTCGTTTATCAAGTCTGCTTCTTGCAAATAAGTTGTATCCTTCTAGTCTTGTATTCCAATCATGTGTATTGTCCCACCAAGTTTCAGTGATTCCAATGACATCATATTTCTTTTCCTGTGTTAGTAGTTCCAATTCTCCTTGTTTGTTGCCCATGCTTTGTGCATTAGTATAGAAACATTTTAGTTTGTGATTGGTTTCTCTTTCTCCAATATTTTTATTAATTAGATTCTTTCGTCTTTGTTCTTCCTTTCCACTTCTAATAGTAGAGTTCTCAATAGCATTTGTCAGGTGTATGGCTTTTTCTGGTCTTTTGCTTCCCTTCCCATGTTGTTCTAGTTTAAAGCTCTCCTTACAAGTGTAGCAAGGCGACTTCCAAATACATGCTTACCAGTCTTCGTAAGGTGCACCCCATCTCTAGCAAGTAGTCCATCGTATAAGTAGTTTACTCCGTGATCCAGAAATCCAAATCGTTGCTGACGGCACCATCGACGTAGCCAGTTGTTCACCTGCAGAATCTTATTCCACCTCCTTGTTCCATGGCCATCCACTGGGAGGATGGAAGAGAAGACCACCTGCGCTCCCAGTTCTTTCACTTTCTTGCCTAAGTCTTCAAAGTCTCTGCAGATGGTTTCCAGGTCGTTTCTTGCAGTGTCATTTGTCCCCACATGTAGTAGCAGGAATGGGTAGTCATCTGTAGGTCTGAAGAGTCCTGATATCCTGTCAGACACATCTTTAATTTTTGCACCTGGAAGACAACACATTTCTCTTGAAGTTATATCCGGTCTGCAGATAGCGGCCTCAGTTCCTCTCAACAGGGAATCCCCCATGACCACCACTCTCCGTTTCTTCTTCACAACATTTTTCTTTCTCCATCCAGGAGGACTCTGAAGGCGTACAAGGTTGCTGCTTGTTGGCAAAGTCTTATCCTGATGTATTTCTTCATTGTTTTCTTGCGTGAGAGCCTGGTACTGGTTTCTGAGCAGTATGGGTGCTGACTGCCTCCTGATCCTCCTGCTTCTCTGGGTCACATGTCTCCATTCCTCTGTTTCTTCAGGTGCACTTCGAATTTCTTCTCTTTCTGTAACATGAAGAGATAATTCTGCTCTGTCCAAGAACTCTTCACCTTCCTTAATGATCTTCAACGTAGCTAACCTCTCTTCGAGATTTTGCAACTTTTCCTCCAACAGGGACACAAGCTTGCATTTGTGGCATGTGAAGTTTGGCTTTTCCACTGGTAAGTCTGTGAACATGTAGCAAGAAATGCAGCTCACCAAATGGCTCCTGGCCTCTTCCATCTTGAGATTTCTTAAAAACGATGAAAGACTCTTCACTTATCCCAGAAGGCACTGGGAATATGCAAATGATCTCCTCAAGACTCTTCCCCTGGTTTTCCGATTTCCTCTTTTCAGCTGCAACGGCCAAAACCCAGTGATCGTTGAGCTCGCGGAGACTCTTCACTTATCCCAGAAGGCACTGGGAATATGCAAATGATCTCCTCAAGACTCTTCCCCTGGTTTTCCGATTTCCTCTTTTCAGCTGCAACGGCCAAAACCCAGTGATCGTTGAGCTCGCGGAGACTCTTCACTTATCCCAGAAGGCACTGGGAATATGCAAATGATCTCCTCAAGACTCTTCCCCTGGTTTTCCGATTTCCTCTTTTCAGCTGCAATGGCCAAAACCCAGTGATCGTTGAGCTCGCGGAGACTCTTCACTTATCCCAGAAGGCACTGGGAATATGCAAATGATCTCCTCAAGACTCTTCCCCTGGTTTTCCGATTTCCTCTTTTCAGCTGCAACGGCCAAAACCCAGTGATCGTTGAGCTCGCGGAGACTCTTCACTTATCCCAGAAGGCACTGGGAATATGCAAATGATCTCCTCAAGACTCTTCCCCTGGTTTTCCGATTTCCTCTTTTCAGCTGCAACGGCCAAAACCCAGTGATCGTTGAGCTCGCGGAGACTCTTCACTTATCCCAGAAGGCACTGGGAATATGCAAATGATCTCCTCAAGACTCTTCCCCTGGTTTTCCGATTTCCTCTTTTCAGCTGCAACGGCCAAAACCCAGTGATCGTTGAGCTCGCGGAGACTCTTCACTTATCCCAGAAGGCACTGGGAATATGCAAATGATCTCCTCAAGACTCTTCCCCTGGTTTTCCGATTTCCTCTTTTCAGCTGCAACGGCCAAAACCCAGTGATCGTTGAGCTCGCGGAGACTCTTCACTTATCCCAGAAGGCACTGGGAATATGCAAATGATCTCCTCAAGACTCTTCCCCTGGTTTTCCGATTTCCTCTTTTCAGCTGCAACGGCCAAAACCCAGTGATCGTTGAGCTCGCGGAGACTCTTCACTTATCCCAGAAGGCACTGGGAATATGCAAATGATCTCCTCAAGACTCTTCCCCTGGTATTTAGTCCTGTCTATTACCTGGTGATGTGAGGGGCTGGGGAACCTCCATTATGACGTTCTTGTACAGATCTCTGTGTCCTTCTAAATACTCCCACTCCTCCATGGAGAAATAGACAGCGACATCCTGACACCTTATAGGAACCTGACACATACAATGATACCGTCATCCCCCGATCCCTTCATAGTGTTACTGTATAATGTCCCAGCATTCCCAGCAGTGTCACCTCTCCAGTCAGCAGCTCAATCATCTTGTAGATGAGTTCTAGGATCTTCTGGTCATTGATGTCCTCATGGATCAGGGGGTGAGGTGCAGGCCCCGTGATTGGGCTCAGGGGTCTTCCCCATCCCTCAGACACAGGGTCCTGACAGCGATCACTAGAGGTCTTCTTCACCACTGTGTAATCCTGGTAATGGAGAGACACATTAATAAATCTCACTACAGACATTTCCAGAGTCCTCACCTCTCCAGTTCTGTCCATCTGTTATTCCCATAGATAAGAATGATGTAATGTGACGTCATCAGAATCTCTCACCTCTCCAGTGAGACGGAAGAGGATCTCTAGGGTGAGGTGTAATATCCTCTCCGCCATCTTGTCTCTGTCCATATCCATCCTTGATGGGGAAATCAGGAAAATTCTCTTCTGTAGAAGATCTTCCCTGAGAGGATCCGATATTGTAGAGACCTGAATGAGAAGATGATCCGATGTAACACCATAAGAATCCTGTGTAATAATACAATTACTGGAGATAATAAGGGAAACATATGAGGAGATTTATTATCTTACAGGGTTTAGTTTTCTTCCCTGACATCTACTAATAAAACCTATATATTTAGGCCACAGACAACAAGCAGTTTCCTCCTCGGAGTCGGCAGCTGAACACGTTCCTCATAGACTCATCAACGTCACCATCAATTCCCATCAGAGTGAAGGAACATCGCTCCTCTATTCAGCTCTATGGATCGAGGATGAAATCCACTGCGGCCCCTGCAAGAAAAGAGCGAAGTCTGGTGAGACCCCCGAGGCCGGAGATTTCTACAGCTGCTCTGTGAGCACAGGACCTGTGATGAGGTCACAGGAGGGGAGGAGTCAGGGGTCACATGATCAGGGGCCTCAGTGTGGGCAGGACTCTGCTGTGCTCGTTGTCATGGTGCTGGATGAGGGGAAGTTTCTGTGTGGCGTCAGGAGGGGTTTACAGGGTGGATGTAGCGGAGCTGTGTGTGTACAAGGTGTACGAAGCGGAGATGTGTGTGTACGAGGTGTACGGAGCGGAGCCGTGTGTACGAGGTGTACGGAGCGGAGCCGTGTGTGTACGAGGTGTACGGAGCAGAGCCGTGTGTGTACGAGGTGTACGGAGCGGAGCCGTGTGTGTACGAGGTGTACGGAGCGGAGCCGTGTGTGTACGAGGTGTACGGAGCGGAGCCGTGTGTGTACGAGGTGTACGGAGTGGAGCCTCGTGTGTACGAGGTGTACGGAGCGGAGCCATGTGTGTACGAGGTGTACGGAGCGGAGCCGTGTGTACGAGGTGTACGGAGCGGAGCCATGTGTGTACGAGGTGTACGGAGCGGAGCCGTGTGTATGAGGTGTACGGAGCGGAGCCGTGTGTGTACGAGGTGTACGGAGCGGAGCCATGTGTGTACAAGGTGTACAGAGCGGAGCCCTGTGTGTACGAGGTGTACGGAGCGGAGCCGTGTGTACGAGGTGTACGGCGTGGAGCCGTGTGTGTATGTGGCGCCCCTGAGGCTTCAGTCGCCACAGAGGTACTGCACCTCCTAAGGTGTAGTGCCCCACCATCCACGTATGGTGGGAACTCCTGACCACACTCCACACCTGCACCCCACACACAGGATAGTTCAGCAGGGACCCATCCATGCTTTATGCTGGAAAGTTCATAGGTTGCCTTTTGTGGTCCCTGGCTTCGTAACACGAGAGGTGCTGGGGAGGCGGGTGGAGTTAGCTATAAAAGAAGGGGAAGAGTGAAAGTTAACAGACAGAGAGACAGTTAGTTGGTTAGCGGAGAGAGAAGATGGGTGTCTGAGGGACGTGCTGCAGCAGGTCCCAGTGATCTGGGCTGCTGGCATGAGAAAGACCAGAGAAAGAGACTGATAAGATTGATCATAGAATCATAGAATCGTAGAGTTGGAAGGGACCTCCTGGGCCATCTGGTCCAACCCCCTGCTCAAAGCAGGATTCGCTAAATCATCCCAGTCAGATGTCTGTCCAGCCTCTGTTTGAAGACTTCCATTGAAGGAGAACTCACCACTTCTCGTGGCAGCCTGTTCCACTCATTGATCACTCTAACTGTCAAAAAGTTTTTTCTAATATCTAATCTGTGTCTCCTCCCATTCAGTTTCATCCCATTGCTTCTAGTCTTTCCTTGTGCAAATGAGAATAAAGTTGATCCTTCTACAATGTGACAGCCCTTTAGATATTTGTAGACAGCTATTAAGTCTCCTCTCAGTCTTCTCTTTTGCAAACTAAACATTCCCAAATCCTGCAACCTTTCCTCATAAGACAGGGTTTGATAACCTAACCTTCCATAAGAGAGATAGAACAGATCGGAACAAAGGAGAATAGAAGGACGATGGGAAGCAGGTTGAGAAAGAGAGAGAACCCTTCCAGTCCAAAGAGCGTAAAGGCCGGGGCCCGGTCCTCGAGGTTGATTGGATCTTTATGTCTGGCAACAGACACTGGAGGAGTAGTGAGCCGCTAACGCCTTGCTCCCCTCATAGACTTGGGACACAACAGCAACTGAATAGAGAGCTGGGACGCAGTGAGGAGTCCCCAAAGCAGGCTACAGCTGTCTGTCATACAAGTAAAGACTAGGAACACCTAGTGAGAGGCATTCCAGGATAACTAGGTACTGAAGTGCTTCGCACCTAAAGGCGCATTGGAGGAGTCGTTCAGTGAAGGTACATATTGGTGGAGTGTGGAAGGGAGAATCCTATCTGGCCTGGAGGTTGGCTGGAGCCCTGACCCGGAGAACACAGTACAGAGGCAGGCGTGTGTGTGAACTGCAAAGAGTGAGTAAAGCCTTGGAACCGCACACCCTGTGTCCTCCAGTTATTCCAGCACCGCTACACCTGGGTAACAACATCTACCCCATCCTGCGCCTCTCCTCATCCATTGCACCTACACTGCCCTGGGACTACAGCTCCACCTGTGGGAGCTATACCATCTCTGTTGCACCACACCATCAGTCCCAGCGGATCTGTATGCAGCGTTGGCCTAACACCATACTTGCCAAACACCATGGGCGGCGTCACAAACTATTCTCCCATTAACTACACCACCGCCATTGACATTGGGCGCCCAGGGCCACGGACCGGGTCACCGCTGCTGTGACACATTCCCGCCTTGACACCGGCCCGGTACCGAGTAACCCCACAGCCCTTGGAGGGCGACCCATGTACGATGTGTACGGAGCAGGGTTGTGTGTGTACGAGGTGTACGGAGCGGAGCCGTGTGTGTACGAGGTGTACGGAGCGGAGCCGTGTGTGTACGAGGTGTACGGAGCGGAGCCGTGTGTATGAGGTGTACGGAGTGGAGCCGTGTGTGTATGAGGTGTACGGAGTGGAGCCGTGTGTGTATGAGGTGTACGGAGTGGAGCCGTGTGTGTACGAGGTGTACGGAGAGGAGCCGTGTGTGTACGAGGTGTACGGAGCGGAGCCGTGTGTACGAGGTGTACAGACCAGAGCCGTGTGTGTACGAGGTGTACGGAGCGGAGCCGTGTGTGTACGAGGTGTACGGAGCGGAGCCGTGTGTGTACGAGGTGTACGGAGGGGAGCCCTGTGTGTACGAGGTGTATGGAGCGGAGCCGTGTGTGTACGAGGTGTACGGAGCGGAGCCGTGTGTGTACGAGGTGTACGGAGCGGAGCCGTGTGTGTACGAGGTGTACGGAGTGGAGCCGTGTGTACGAGGTGTACGGAGCGGAGCCGTGTGTGTACGAGGTGTACGGAGCGGAGCCGCGTGTGTACGAGCTGTACAGAGTGGAGCCGTGTGTGTACGAGGTGTACGGAGCGGAGCCATGTGTGTACGAGGTGTAGGGAGTGGAGCTGTGTGTGTATGAGGTGTACGGAGCGAAGCTGTGTTTGTGTGGACCCCTCTGTGTACTCTGTATACCCCCATCTTCAGTCACAGACCCCTCTGTGTACGCTGTATACCCCCAGCTTCGGTCTCAGACCCCACAGTGTACGCTGTATATACCCGTTTACCCCCATCTTCGGGCGCAGACCCCTGTGTACGCGGTATACACCCGTATACCCCCAGCTTCAGTCGCAGACCCCTCAGTGTGCTCTTTATACACCCGTATACCCCCAGCTTCGGTCGCAGACCCCTGTGCACACTGTATACACCCATATACCCCCAGCTTCAGTCGCAGACCCCTGTGTATACTGTATACACCTAGCTTCAGTCACAGACCCCGCGTCTCTCACACTATATACACCTGTATACCCCAGCTTCAATCTCAGATCCCTGTGTGCTCTGTATACACCCGTATACCCCCAGCTTTGGTCGCAGACCCCTGTGTATGCTGTATACACCCGTATACCCCCAGCTTCGGTCGCAGACCATTCTGTGTACACTGTGTACACCCGTATACCCCCAGCTTCGGTCACAGACCCCTCCGTGTATGCTGTGTACACCCGTATACCCCCAGCTTCGGTCACAGACCCATGTTCACTGTATACACCTGTTTATCCCCAGTTTTGGTCGCAGACCCCTGTGTACACTGTATACACCCATATACCCCCAGCTTCAGTCGCAGACCCCTGTGTATACTGTATTCACCTGTATACCCCCAGCTTCAGTCACAGACCCCGCGTCTCTCACACTGTATACACCTGTATACCACCAGCTTCAGTCTCAGAACCTGTGTGTATGCTGTATACACCCGTATACCCCCAGCTTCGGTCGCAGACCACTCTGTGTACGCTGTACACACCCATATACCACCAGCTTCGGTCACAGACCCCTCTGTGAACGCTGTATACACCGTATACCCCTAGATTTGGTCACAGCCCCGTGTTCACTGTATACACCCGTATATCCCCAGCTTTGGTCGCAGACCCCTGTGTATGCTGTATACACCCGTATACCCCCAGGTTTGGTCGCAGACCCCTGTGTACACTGTATACACCTGTATACCCCCAGCTTTGGTCACAGACCCCCCTGTGTATGCTGTATACACCCGTATATCCCCAGCTTTGGTAACAGATCCCTGTGTACATTGTAGAAAAATATTCAGGATTGAGAGTCCTCAGTGGTTGATACCTTTTAATGGCTAACTGAAAAGATGGTAATACATTGCAAGCTTTCGAGACTACTCAGGTCTCTTCATCAGGCTAGACTAATACAAAATCTGAAGTCACATATTTATGCACAGTACGGCCTAGAAAAAATGCAATAGATAAGACAAGTGACGTGAAGCAGAACTATCAATATGGGAGAGGGAGAAACATAAATATAAACATTGGACCAGTTCATAGATAAGGAGTCCGGATGTTTTATGGTCCTCTGATTGGGGTCTAGTTCTGTGTTGTGATGCCCCCACAAGGTTTTAAAAGGAAATTCCTTAATTGATGTAAAAAGACATAAATCCATGCGACACATTCATTCCAGCACTGAGAGTGTCAAAGGTCGTCATAAATTTGTACTCCCAAACTCGTCTCTCTCTCTGAGAATTGAAGTTACCTCTCAATACCAGTAATTTCATATCCACGCTGCTGTGATCAGGGATACAGAAATGTTTTGCCACAGGTAGATCCATTCTTTTTTCTCTTATTGTGTGACGATGAGCATTCATCCTTGTTCTAAGCTTTTGCTCTGTCTTCCCCACATACAGACCCCCAGTTGGACATTTAGGACAAATAATTAAGTACACCACATTAGATGTAATGCAGTTGAGAGTACCTGGGATCTTGTAGTCCTGATGTGAGTTGGGGATCTTTATCTTGTCCGTGGTCATTATAAATGGACAGGTTTTACATTTTTTCTGGTTGCAAGGAAAGGTTCCTGCAGCTGTTGGAGAGGACAGGGAGCTTCTGACAATGATGCTTCTTAAATTTGGGGGCTGCCTAAAACACAGCAGTGGGGGGTCTGGAACAATGGATTTTAATCGGGCATCTTTTTGTAGTAAAGGTTGCAATTTCCGTGCAGCTCCCCTTAGCACCTCCAGATTTGGGTTGTAGGTGACTACTAGAGGCACTCGGTTATTTTCTTCTTTAGCTTTGTAATGTAGCAAGTGATTCCTTGACATTCTGGTGGCTCTTGTAATTTGGTTTTCAATTGTTCTTGGATGGTAACCCTGACTCAAAAAGGTCTTTTTGAGGCGACCAAGGTGTTTGTCTCTATCCATGGGGTTGGAACATATACGATTGTATCTGATGGCTTGGCTATAGATAATAGAGTTCTTTATGTGTTTTGGATGGAAACTGTTCGTGGAACGTCTTTAGCTGTTGCTCAGACTCCGTCCAGATGATTAAAATATCATCAATGAAGCGGTAGTAGGCCAGTACACTGTATACACCCGTATACCCCCAGGTTTGGTCGCAGTCCCCTGTGTACTCTGTATACACCCGTATACCCCCAGCATTGGTCGCAGACCCCTATGTATGCTGTATACACCCGTATACCCCCAGCTTCGGTCACAGACCTCTCTGTGTATGCTGTATACACCCGTATACCCCCAGCTTCGGTCGCAGATCCCTGTGTACTCTGTATACACCTGTATACCCCCAGCTTTGGTCGCAGACCCCTATGTATGCTGTATACACTCGTATACTCCCAGCTTTGGTCGCAGATCCCTGTGTATGCTGTATACACCCGTATACCCCCAGCTTCGGTCACAGACCCCTCTGCGTATGCTGTATACACCCGTATACCCCCAGCTTCGGTCACAGACCCCGCATCTCTCACACTGTAGAATTGACACCGGACACACACGGTAAAACTGCGGTCGTCGGTCTCTCATCTCTCACACTTATACTAATAACTAGTGTTGAGCATTCCGATACCGCAAGTATCGGGTATCGGCCGATACTTGCTGTATCGGAATTCCGATACCGACTTCCGATATTTTTTCAATATCGGAATTCGGCATCGGAATCGGAAGTTCAGTTGATTGACGGCCTGACGTCATCATGATGCGCGGTGTGTGCGCATCATGATGCGCCGTCATTTCGGGCCTTCCGGGGGTCTCTGCCGGCCTGCCGGGGGGCTGTGCCGGCCTGCCGGGGGGCTGTGTGGACTGCCCGGGGTCTGTACCGGCCTGCCGGGGGGCTGTGCTGGCCTGCCGGTGGTCTGTGCACCCTGTGGGGGTCTGTACCGGCCTGCCGGGGGGCTGTGCCGGCCTGCCGGGGGGCTGTGCTGATGTCCGGGGGTCTGTGCAAGCATCGTCCGATGGGACTACAAGTCCCATCGGGCGATGCCTGCTACCATGACAGTGATTGACACATTAGCCAATGATGGGACAGTAGTAGTCATCTTAAAAAAAAAAAAAGTCCCTAGTCCCACTTTATGCCATTGCTGCGTGGGAATTTCCCACACAGCAATGGCATAAAGTGAGACTAGGGACTTTTTTTTTTTTTAAGTGGCGGAGGAATACAGTGCGGAAGGATACCTACCTTCCGTCATTGGATTCCTGCAGCCCGTAGAGAACGGCAGCAACAGCTGATGCTGCAGTTCTCTACCCAAGATCGTCGTGGGACACACTCGTGGACTGCTTCGGATCGTGGGTGAGTATTTTTGTGGTTTGTTATGTTAATATTTATTCCGGAAAAGACAATGGCTTCGGGGAACAATGTTACAAGTATTGGTAAGTATGTTACTCTATGTTATATGTACTGTATGTCTATGTATGTATTGTATGAATGTATTGTATGTATGTAGTATATATGTGGTATGTATGTAGCATGTAGTATGTATGTAGTATGTATGTAGCATGCATGTAGCATGTAGTATGTATGTAGCATGCATGTAGTATATGTAGTATGTATGTAGCATGCATGTAGTATATATGTAGCATGTATGTAGTATGTATGTGGTATGTATGTAGCATGTAGTATGTATGTAGCATGTATGTAGTATATATGTAGTATGTATGTAGCATGTAGTATGTATGTAGTATGTATGTAGTATGTATGTGGTATGTATGTAGCATGTAGTATGTATGTAGCATGCATGTAGTATATATGTAGTATGTATGTAGTATGTATGTAGTATGTATGTAGTATGTATGTGGTATGTATGTAGCATGTAGTATGTATGTAGCATGCATGTAGTATATATGTAGTATGTATGTAGTATGTAGTATGTATGTAGTATGTATGTAGTATGTATGTGGTATGTATGTAGCATGTAGTATGTATGTAGCATGCATGTAGTATATATGTAGTATGTATGTAGTATGTATGTAGTATGTATGTGGTATGTATGTAGCATGTAGTATGTATGTAGCATGCATGTAGCATGCATGTAGTATGTATGTAGCATGCATGTAGTATGTATGTAGCATGCATGTAGTATGTATGTAGTATGTATGTAGCATGCAGTATGTATGTAGCATGTATGTAGTATGTATGTAGTATATATGTAGTATGTATGTAGCATGCATGTAGTATATATGTAGTATGTATGTAGTATGTATGTAGTATGTATGTAGTATGTATGTAGTATGTATGTAGCATGCAGTATGTATGTAGCATGTATGTAGTATATATGTAGTATGTATGTAGCATGCATGTAGTATGTATGTAGCATGTAGTATGTATGTAGCATGCATGTAGTATGCATGTAGCATGTATGTAGTATGTATGTAGTATGTATGTAGCATGTAGTATGTATGTAGCATGCATGTAGTATGTATGTAGTATTTTTATTTTATTTTTTTTTTTTTTTAACATTTAACACATTAGCCGGATGATGGGACTACTACTGTCCCATCATTGGCTAATGTGTCAATCACTGTCATGGTAGCAGGCATCGCATGGTAGCAGCGCCTGCTGTTTTCCAACATTTTATTGATGATGTATTTGCTCATGTCCTGGGGAGATTTGTGATTGTATACCTGGATGATATCCTCATTTATTCAAGCGACCGGGACACTCATTTAGAGCATGTCAGGCAGGTGTTACAGTTGCTCCGGGAGAATAAGCTCTATGCTAAGCTGGAAAAATGCTTATTTTTTGTTCAGGAGTTGCCTTTTTTGGGATATATTGTGTCCGCCGCAGGGTTTAAAATGGACACCGCGAAGGTGCAAGCGGTGCTGCAATGGGAAAGGCCTGATAATCTGAAAGCGCTCCAGCGGTTCCTTGGGTTTGCTAATTATTATAAGAAATTTATAAAACACTTTTCTACTATAGCCAAACCGCTCACGGACATGACAAAAAAAGGTACCGATCTGGCTAGCTGGTCTGAGGTGGCGATACGTGCATTTGAGCGTCTGAAGAACAGTTTTGCTTCAGCCCCCATTCTGGTGCAACCGGACGTGTCTAAACCTTTTGTGGTGGAGGTTGATGCGTCTGAGGTGGGAGTGGGGGCAGTACTGTCACAGGGCTTGTCCTTGAGCGATATGCATCCATGCGCCTACTTCTCCAAGAAGCTGTCGACGGTCGAACGGAATTATGATATCGGCAACAGGGAGTTGTTGGCCATCAAATTGGCTTTTGAGGAATGGCGACACTTCTTGGAGGGGGCGGCTCACCAGGTCACAGTCATCACCGACCATAAGAACCTGCTCTATCTGGAGTCGGCCAAGCGTCTGTCTCCTAGGCAGGCTCGCTGGGCATTGTTTTTTACACGTTTCAATTTTCTGGTGACTTACCGTCCCGGGGCTAAAAACACCAAGGCGGATGCCTTGTCCAGGTGTTTTCCGGGGGGAGAACCTCGGGAAGAGCCGGTACCCATCCTCCAGGAAGGTGTAGTGGTCTCGGCTCTCACGACTGAGGTAGAGGCGGAGATTGCCGAGGCCCAAGAGGAGGTACCGCCAGGACTTCCCGCCAACAAATCATTTGTACCCCTTCATCTTCGTCTTAAGGTGTTGAGGGAACACCATGACTCAGTACTGGCTGGTCATCCAGGGGTTAAGGGCACCTTAGATCTGGTATCGCGTCGTTTCTGGTGGCCCAAAATCCGGCAGGACGTGGTCTCGTACGTGGCAGCTTGCATCACAAGCACTAGGGCCAAGTCGCCCCGAGCCCGTCCTGCTGGCACGCTACAGCCTCTGGGGGTACCTAATAGGCCATGGACAGAAATCTCCATGGATTTTATCACTGACTTGCCAGCCTCGGCGGGGAACACAGTCATCCTGGTGGTGGTTGACCGATTTTCAAAGATGGCGCATTTTGTGTCGTTGCCTTCCTTGCCCAATGCAAAGACGTTGGCTCAGGTGTTTGTGCAGGAGGTGGTCAGACTCCACGGAGTTCCGTCGGACATAGTATCTGATAGGGGAACTCAATTTGTGGCGAGGTTTTGGAAAGCTTTTTGCTCAAGTTTGGGGATCAAGTTGTCACATTCATCGGCGTTTCATCCACAGTCAAATGGTCAAACTGAGGGCATGAACCAAAATCTGGAGTAGTATTTACGATGCTTTGTGTCCGACAACCAAGAGGAGTGGTCTACTTTCCTTCCTCTGGCCGAGTTCGCGTTAAATAATCACCGCCAAGAGTCATCGGGAGAGTCTCCGTTCTTTTGTGTTTACAGTCAACATCCTCAATTTTGTACCTTACGTCAGGGTGACTCGGGGGGCGTCCCGGAGGAGGACCAGCTAGGAGCTCAATTATCATCGGTCTGGAGGAGGGTGAAACAGCGATTGTTGAGCATGAGTGCGAGGTACAAACGGGTGGCTGACAGTAGACGCGTGCCAGGTCCGGACCTGTGTGTGGGTGAATGGGTGTGGTTAGCGACTAAAAACATAAAACTCAAAATTCCATCTTTAAAATTGGGTCCAAGGTTTATTGGGCCTTTTAAGATTGCTGCCATCATTAACCCAGTTGCTTATCGGTTGGAACTTCCTGCGGTATACAAGATACACAGCGTGTTTCACAGGGCTTTATTGAAAAAGGTGGTAGGCTCTGTGGACACGACGCCGATGCCACCTCCGGTCATGGTGGATGGCGATTTAGAGTTTGAGGTCTCCAAGGTAGTGGACTCTCGAGTAGTGCGCCGTACTTCAGTATTTGGTACACTGGCGGGGGTATGGTCCGGAGGAGAGGTCTTGGGTACCAGCCTCGGACATACATGCGGATCGGCTGGTCAGTTCTTTTCACCGTCGTCATCCGGACAAGCCGGGTCCTATGAGTCTTGAGGGCCCTGGGGTCCCTCGTAGAAGACGGGGTACTGTCATGTCGGACACTATTCACACCACAGCATCCGGCAGGCAGAGGTAGTTTCACCTCCGTCCACTTGTCATGTCGGACGCTATTCACACCACAGCGTCCGGCAGGCAGAGGTAGTTCCACCTCCGTCCACTATAGCCTCAGTGGCGCCGGCTTGATTTTCTCAGGCTATCGGGGGTTAATCTAGCTGGAGATCAGGTTGGATGTTTGGTCACGCCCACGGTCTTTAAATAGTCATGCTGGCCTATGGGCGTCGCCGATTATAGCTTGTGTTTCATACCAAGTGGTTCCGGTCTGGAATGGAGGTGTTGGAGAGAGAGAGATTCGTATCTGGTGGCGTATGATCCGTTGTTACCTTTTCGCCTTCCCATATTTGTGTTTTGTTGTGCCCTGTTCACATTACTGTATAGTCCTGTGTGTATGCGGCGCGGTGCAGTTTAAGTTCTCCCTGTCTGTCATTATTGTGTGGGGCTTTGGTGGTTTGTCTCCTCACTGGGTGGAGGGTGGAGGGTTAAGCTTAGGGCTGAGCAGGAGATAAGGAAAGGTTGGAGGCTCAGGCATTTGCACCATTAGCAAAAACCCTGGGTTGAGGGTCAGACAGGGTTTCCCCTAGTTAAAGGGACACCACAGGAGCCCCGGGTATTTCAGCCTTAGTTGACCTAAGCCCCGCGTGACACCTAAGCAGAGGTGACCTGTTGGCTGTTAAGTTAAAACCCAGATATGTTAGATAATGTTCTTTGTCTATAAACCCAAAATGGGAGGCTATATTAGTTTGCTCTTAGGAAAATTTACAAATAATGCTTCGGATTTATCAATGTTAATCTTTAACCCTGAGATCTTCTCAAATTCGTGAAGGAGGGAAAACACGTGAGGGAGTGTAGTGTGGGGACTTACTAATATTAGCAGGAGATCATCCGCAAAGAGGCTGACTTTATATTGGTCTCCCATATTCTCAGGGCCCAGGATATTCTGATCTCTCCTTATTGCTTCCACAATGGGTTCCATTGCAAGTGCAAAAAGATCTGGAGATAGAGGACAGCCCTGCCTGGTACCCTCTGAATATTAATTGGAGGGGGATGTGGTGACGGGAGTTTTACATAATCGATAGGGCTGTCATATAACAATTGGAGGCACTTAATAAGTTTAGGGGAGAATCCGACTTCCGATAGAACCGTAAAAAGATACGTCCAGGACACCGAATCGAAAGCCGTCTCAATATCTAATACAAGCAGGAGAAGTCGCTTTCGCTGTAGGTTAGTTGTATGAATAATATTTAACGCTCTCCTAATATTATCTGGGGCCTGTCGCGCTGGTATAAAACCAACCTGATCCCGATGGATGAGGTGAGGGAGGATTTTATTGGTCCTGTTAGTCACAATGGATGTAAAGATTTTGAAGTCAATGTATAAGAGGGATATAGGTCTATAATTTGTGGTGAGATGATCTTTCTTAGGATTAGGGATTACGGTTACATGCGCCACGTAGAACTCAGGGGGCAGCTGTGAGCCATTTAGTAGTGAATTACAGAGGTTTTTATATGTGGTGTCAGCACATCGCTGCATTTTTTATAATATATTGCTGTAAGACCATCCGGCCCCGGGGACTTTCCTCTTTTTAGCTTTTTGGTTGTTGAAACTATTTCCTCCTCAGAGATGTGTAAATGGAGTTGTTGTGCCGCGGACTCAGTCAGGTTAGGTAGATGTAGTGTGTGAAGGAATGACTCCAGTAGTGAGGGGGGGTGATTGTGGGGGCGAATACAAACTCTGGGGGTATTCATTATAAGTGCTATACATGACATCGGGGTGGGCTGAGATCTGACCCTTAGGGTCTTTTATAGAGGAGATTATATGCAGTGACTCTCTCATTCTGAGCTTACGAGCGGCATCTTATTAGGCTTATTGGCATGGTGATAAAACGCGGCTTTACTCCAAGTTAGCGCCTCTCCGTTCTGGTGGTGAGAATGGCGTCTAATTGTCATTTCATATCTTGTATTTGTGTAGATAAGTATAGGGGTGAAGAGCGCTGATTGGCCAATTCTCACTCCTGCAGTTTCTCCTCCAGTCTGGGCTGTAATTCAGACCTTTCTTCTTCCTGTCGGCCGATAACTTATCACAGAACCGGGAATAGATTTTCTGTGCGCGAGTCACATTGCTCCAAGTGAGGCCTCCTCCGCTGTGTGAGTTTAGGGGAAATTTGTTATATCTTCTCTTATAGCGGTTACATTAGAGATTTGGGCATTTTAGCCCCTGGTGTGGAGTCGATAGCACAATCATATGCCGCCATATAGTAGACGGCCGGTAACTGGTGAGAATTCCCTCCTGTGTGGGGTCTATTTCCCTCCAGAGAAATCACACGTTACATTCCACACATAACACTGTGTAGAGAAGGCGGCGCGGGGTAATTGTGCCAGTAGTGAGGGGCGAATAATGGCGGGAATGTCACTGACTGAGGAGAAGGCTCCATGGAGGTCTGCACTCCGGAGATCATGTGACCCCTGACTCCTCCCCTCCTGTGACCTCATCACAGGTCCTGTGCACAGAGCAGCCATATATGTGGAGTGCGGCTCTGCAGGTTAGTGATGGGCAGTCCGGCTCTTCTGGCTCCTTCCCCCACTTTTCTCCCTCCTGTCCCTTCACTATAAAGCCTGGGCCTCATTATACAGCTGTACAGGGGTCTAGTGAAGGCTTTTTAGCCCTTTCCTCAGTCTGTAGCTCCTGTGCACAGGCCCTCACTCCTGTCCCTTCACTATAAAGCCTGAGCCTCATTATACAGCTGTACAGGGGTCTAGTGAAGGCTTTTTAGCCCTTTCCTCAGTCTGTAGCTCCTGTGCACAGGCCCTCACTCCTGTCCCTTCACTATAGAGCCTGGGCCTCATTATACAGCTGTACAGGGGTCTAGTGAAGGCTTTTTAGCCCTTTCCTCAGACTGTAGCTCCTGGGCACAGGCCCTCCCTCCTGTCCCTTCACTATAAAGCCTGGGCCTCATTATACAGCTGTACAGGGGTGTAGTGAAGGCTTTTTAGCCCTTTCCTCAGACTGTAGCTCCTGGTCACCATGTGATCTCACCATAACCCTAAAAAGCTAATTAAGGTGTGAAATCTTGATCAAAATTATCTCAGTGCACAAATCTCTAAAGGTGCCCAACGTTTTGCATCGCCCTTTCTCCTTTTTGCAATTATGAAATTGTAAAAAAGTCATATATATATAATGTTTTATTATTTATTATTATTTTTGCCGAAAATACAAAGGCCATGTGTCATCTTAGAGGTTCGGCCTTTTAGAGATCATTTCATCTTCATCTTACTACTGCTCACAATAACGGTCATTTTGACCAGGGGCGCCCACACTTTTACATGCCGCTGTCAATGCTTCATCCCGCTGGTGCTCAATATTTAATAGGGTCTCGCTATTAAGCTTAATGAAAAGTTTGGTGAATGTCTTTGAGCTGTTATTACTAGAGATGAGCGAATATCGTCGGAGAAGTTGTTATTGGCTAATATCTCTTACCGAATAGCTGCATCGGGACCCCGGATCCCTGGAGCGCTCCCGATAATCAGCTGCATGTGTCGCCCTCCATGCAGGTGCTGTGACTATCACACAGCGCGACACACGCAGCTGATTATCGGGAGCGCTCCAGCACACTGAGTCCTGCACACACTGAGGCCCCTGATCATGTGACCCCTGACTCCTCCCCTCCTGTGACCTCATCACAGGTCCTGTGCACAGAGCAGTCATATATGTGGCAGACACTCCTGGACCTTCTGCTTTCTGGGCCGGTTCCTCCCGTGAGTCCTATTAACCCTTTTGCTCCCTGTTTTCTCCTTTCTGACAGGACAATATCTGAATTCGGATACTGTGACGGGAATATAAGCAATGTGGAAGGAAAAAATGACAATTTTACTTTTTTTCCTTACAAAAATGTGACTTTACCCCAAAATTGGCAGCGTAATAAATCCTTATTTTCCCCACTGTAGTTTGTAGACTCCATATACAGATCCCTTAAGTGTGAAAAGAGCTGAATTCCCCACTTAAGTTATTACATTTTGGAAATTGCCCCCCACTGGGAATTTATCTGCAGGTAAAGGCACAATTGTGTCTCCATGGGGGATGTGCTCACAGCCCAACATCGTGTGGCCTCCAAAGAAATGCCACCCCACACCATTACTGACCCACTGCCAAACCGGTCATGCTGAAAGATGTTGCAGGCAGCAGATCGCTCTCCACGGCGTCTCCAGACTCTGTCACGGCTGTCACATGTGCTCAGTGTGAACCTGCTTCCATCTGTGAAGAGCACAGGGCTCCAGTGGTGAATTTGCCAATCCTGGTGTTCTGTGGCAAATGCCAAGCGTCCTGTACGGTGTTGGGCTGTGAGCACAACCCCATCTGTGGATGTCGTGACCTCAGACCATCCTCATGGAGTCGGTTTCTTACCGTTTGTGCAGACACATGCACATTTGTGGCCTGCTGGAGGTTATTTTGCAGGTCTCTGGCAGTGCTCCTCCTGTTCCTCCTTGCATAAAGGTGGAGGTAGCGGTCCTGCTGCTAGGCTGATGCCTTCATACGACCCCCTCCACATCTCCTAGTGTACTGGCCCTCATACGGCCCCCTCCATATTTCCTGGTGTACTGGCCTGTCTCCTGGTAACGCCTCCAGCCTCTGGACACTACGCTGACAGACACAGCAAACCTTCTTGCCACACCTCGCATTGATGTGCCATCCTGGATGAGCTGCACTACCTGAGCCACTTGTGTGGGTTGTAGAGTCCGTCTCATGTTACCACGAGTATGAAAGCACAAACAACATTCAAATAAGTGGACAGTTTGATTTCACAGAAGTTTGATTTACTTGGAGTTATATTCTGTTGTTTAAGTGTTCCCTTTATTTTTTTTAACCGTGTATATAGATAGATTTTTTTTTTCTTTACGTTGGAGGGTCCAATTCCAGCTATTGCTGTGGGATCTGTGATTTCTATCTACTCCACTGTGTACAGGATAATAGCGTATAATAAAGTAGTTATGGACGTGACGTAACTAACATTGTGCAGTGACTCTGCTTTCCTTTTAGTGATGGATATTTCTTGTTGCTGAAACTGTGATATTTTTTCCACTTTTAGGCTGAGTTCACACGTGGCGGTTTTTTCTTGTTTCCGCGGCGGTTTTACCCGCACGATTTTGCCACGAAAAATAAGCATCCCATGCATTCCTATGGGATTCCGCAATGCTGTGCTAATGCTGCGGTTTTTATCGCGGCGGAATCGCTTCGCGGTAAAAACCGCAGCATGCTCATTAATTTTGTGGAATCGCGGCGATCCCGCACCCATAGGAGTGCATTGTTCTGCTTACTTTCCACATGTGGCTGTGCACACCATGCGAAAAGTAAGCAGAACATTTGGGGATGGTACCCACAGTCCGGAGGAGAGGAGACTGTCCTCCAGGCTCTGGGTACCATATCCCTGTAAAAAATAGAATTTAAAATAAAAAATATTGTTATTCTCACCTTCCGACGTCCCGCGCAGCCTTCCCTCCTCTCTCCACGCTCCCGTTCCCAGTAATACTTTGCGAGCGATGACGTCAGTTCTCGCGGGATCGCGAAGTCTCGCGGTCATTCGCGCGAAGTCATCACGAATGACCGTGAGACGTCGCGATCCCG
The DNA here is from genome assembly GCF_039654945.1 of Dendrobates tinctorius. NCBI lineage: Eukaryota > Metazoa > Chordata > Amphibia > Anura > Dendrobatidae > Dendrobates > Dendrobates tinctorius. The sequence goes on along the minus strand of NW_027361787.1, from coordinate 1,587,017 downwards.
CGAGAACGGACATCATCTCGGTAATTGTCGCAAAGGATTACTGGAACCGGGAGCGTGAAGAGAGGCGGGAAGGTGAGAATAACAATATTTTTTTTTATTATTATTTTTTACATTCTATCTTTTACTATTGATGCAGCATAGGCAGCCTCAATAGTAAAAAGTTGGTCACACTCGTCAAACACTATGTTTATTGGACGCTGCCTCTGGCCCGGCCTAATAGACCTTCATACATTGCAGCCCAGACCCTATTATTAGGCATGCAAGTATCGGAGTAACTAGGCCGCCCCATACTATCGAGTACTTGGAGGCGGGGGGCATTCAGCCGAACTCTGTCACACCTTCTTAGATGTCATGCTTGCTTTCCACAGCAGCAAGGGGTTAAACTGTCAGGGTTTGTGGAGAAGCCTCATCTGTGCCGTCCCTGCGGTGTACATCTATGTTCTGGGGTACAAAAAGATTAATTTCTTTTTAATAAATGTTTAACATGTTAACAATTATAAAATGTGTCTTCTGCTTTTTACATATTTTTTTCTTCTTACAAGAATTGTTGGAGCCAATTTTCTTTAGAAACATTTTAATATCGGCTTTTTCTGGAGTTTTTCTTGTAATATAGGAAAGCCTAAGGCCAGAAATAAACCCCATAAATCACTGTACATGGAGACTTTGGGATCAGATCATTTCTGTCCGTTGTGTTTGTCGAAACAAAAAATCTTTTCTAAAAGCCTCAAACTTCTGTGTGTGACTCAGAGCTGAGATCTAACGGGATAGAAGATTCCAGTGCGGGGAAGACGGGAAACCTTCATATAGACGGCCGGTGGGGATGGAGTCAGTGACCGACTCTGGCCAAATCTGTCTCTAGAGCCGTAGTAGAAGATGAAGATGTCGTCCTCATCATGAAGGAGTTATTTCTCATGTCGCGTGTAATGAATCTCTCCTGCAGTATTGCTAATGCCGATTCCAGTGTCGGTAATGAGACGAGAATTAGCGTTATGGAAGATGAGTCTATGAGGAACGTGTTCAGCTGCCGACTCCGAGGAGGAAACTGCTTGTTGTCTGTGGCCTAAATATATAGGTTTTATTAGTAGATGTCAGGGGAGAAAACTAAACCCTGTAAGATAATAAATCTCCTCATATGTTTCCCTTATTCTCTCCAGTAAGTGTATTATTACACAGGATTCTTATGATGTTACATCGGATCATCTTCTTCTCATTCAGGTCTCTACAATATCGGATCCTCTCAGTGAAGATCTTCTACAAAAGAGAATTTTCCTGATTTACCCATCAAGGATGGATATGGACAGAGACAAGATGGCGGAGAGGATATTACATCTGACTCTAGAGATCCTCTTCCGTCTCACTGGAGAGGTGAGAGATTCTGATGACCTCAAATTACATCATTCTCATCTATGGGAATAACAGATGGACAGAACTGGAGAGGTGAGGACTCTGGAAATGTCTGTAGTGAGATTTATTAATGTGTCTCTCCATAACCAGGATTACACAGTGGTGAAGAAGACCTCTAGTGATCGCTGTCAGGACCCTGTGTCTGAGGGATGTGGAAGACCCCTGAGCCCAATCACGGGGGCTCCACCTCACCCCCTGATCCATGAGGACATCAATGACCAGAAGATCCTAGAACTCACCTACAAGATGATTGAGCTGCTGGCTGGAGAGGTGACACTGCTGGGAATGCTGGGACATTATACAGTAACACTATGAAGAGAACGGGTGGATGACGTATCATTGTATGTGTTGGGTTCCTATAAGGTGTCAGGGTATCGCTGTCTATTTCTCCATGGAGGAGTGGGAGTATTTAGAAGGACACAGAGATCAGTACAAGAACGTCATAATGGAGGTTCCCCAGCCCCTCACATCTCCAGGTAATAGACAGGACTAAATACACACGGTCTATAATTATCTGTATGTAGAGAATGAATTCAGTCCCTGTATGTGTTTCCTCCAGATCTATCCAGTAAGAGGACAACACCAGAGAGATGTCCCCGTCCTCTTCTTCCACAGGACTGTAACCAAGAAGATCCCAGTGTTCCTCAGGATCATCAGGTAGATGGAGAGAAGGTGTCAGGAGATCTCCCCTATGATGTGTAGACGGCTGTGAAGGTCTTGTGCTCAGTCTTGTTTTATCCACCAGTATTATATGTTTTATTCTTGTGTAATGAGAACGGTGGAGATGGCAGGATTAGAGCTGATCATAGATGGGACTTCTCCATCTGTCGGTGACTTTTACAATATTTGTTTCAGGTTGAAGATCTGACCCATATTAATACTACAGAGACATATGTGAGGGGTGATGAGTGGTGTAAAGAGGAGATTCCCACATATGACTACCCAGGTGAGTAGTAACCACTAAATGCAGAGACGTCACAGATTCCTCTCAGTCACCGGCTGTGGCTGCTTTATCGGTGGTGTAGTCGGGTGTTGTGAGTTCATTTTCCCCTTCACCATTGAGGTCTGATGAACTCCCTCTTCTGGTGAAGGAAGGTAGTGAGGCTGATTACCAAGCACCTGAGCAGGTAGATGATGACTGGGTGACAGGAATTGCTGACTGGATATAAGGCAGCCGACTCCCTTCTGCCTTGCTGTGATTTCCCTGAGGGATTCTAGGAGACCAGTCTGATTCCTGCTCCTCAAAAGCTAAGTTTTCTGCTCTGCTTTTTGCTTTTGTGTTTTGGTTTTGTTTTGCCTTGTTTTTCTGGATTTCTGCCATTCCCTGCTGGGGTGAGCTGAATTCCTTTTTGTCTTTTTGCTCTGTCTTCAGAAAATACCTGAGTACTGATATAGTCTTTTTGAAGCCTAGCGTCTTCAGGGCTTTTTTCCCTATCAGTCTGTTGGCTCTTGTTTTTATAGGGTTTTTGCGGATTGCAGACAGCAGCTTTTCTATCCTGTCCTATTTAGTTAGCTTGGGCCCCATCATTTACTCAGCCTATCTTTCTATCTGTGTTAGTGTTTTTTCATCTTGCTTCACCTTCATTATATGTTGGGGGCTGCCTATTGCTTTGGGGTCTGCTCTGGGGCAGTTTAGATTTCCCTTTCTGTCTTTAGGCTATTTAGTTCTCCGGCTGTGATCGAGGGGTCTAGGGCACCGTAGGAACCCCCCACGGCTACTGCTAGTTGTTGTTGATAGGTTCAGGGGTCTGCAATCCGATAGCTGCCAACTTCTCTCGGTTTCTGGACTTAGCTAGTATTTCTGTTTTTGCCTCCTACGGTGACTCATTCATAACTGTCGGGCCATATTACCATGATCACCATTTTGCCTCTAGACCACAACATTCTCCTCCACCCAAAACTGTTCAAATGACTTTGCGTATTGAAAGATTGAAAGCCCTTTTCAATAGAACTTACGACCTGGAGGATCCACCTACCTCCTGGGATTAGTGTGAGGTTGATCCCTTAAAGCGAGATCTATATGATTGCTTGTACCTGACCCAATATAGGCTGAGTGCGCGCTTAAAGAGTCACACTGAGTACAGAGTTAGATGTCTACTCCTTTCTCAGTAAAGGCTTGCACACAACTAAAGTTTATTCTCAAGACAAAGAGACAGGAAATGGGTGTCACACCATCTTCTGAGTAGCCAGTGTCAGTCTATGATAGGTCCATTTCAGCTTCACTTCCATATATGGTATCTCAGCTTCTGCATTCTAAGGATTCCTTCCAGGGTGTTGTCTGAAGACACAGACGCCATCTTGGTACACCATATCTGAACTGACTTGTATAAGGTTTAATAATTGATTTCATTAGCCATTCTCTCCTTCACATTAGGAGACGCTGACCGTCACCTGCCCAGATCTGTAACTATAAAGCCAAATGACAGCGTACGTAGAATGTGCTGACAAGATAGAAAATCACTTGTAGAAAAATCTTATGCTGGGCTTGTAAGAGAAAGCGGAGGGTAATGATGCTGGTGGCTTCCTAGATCCCTGAGATCTTATCGGATGAATCTTCTCTCCCTTCTGTGCTGCTGAATGTCTCATGGTCCCTACAAGACCAGGTCCAGTCTTTCTGGCCAAACTTCCCTTTTATGATGGACAACAGTAAATGTGCAGTGAGGCCAAGTGTGAATTTCTGTCCAATAACAGCAGAGTTTCCCTTTATCCTGACTTTTCCATTTGTATTAAAACCAACTAACTTCAAGGAGGATTGTGATAATCTACAGGACATTCCACCTGTGCCCTGATAGATCTCTAAGCTGTGCGTGGCTGAGGGCTGTAATATACATTTATTCCCGCCTGCAGGAGATGTGTTGGCTCCAGCCCTGGTGTCATGGATTCACTCCTCGTCATAAATTACATTGTTTCTGATCCTAAGGAATTCAGATTACTGCACAATCTCTCCTGAAATGGGGAGCAATATTATTTTCTCTAATCTTCTGGTCAGGATCCATAGTAGCTCCAATGGTCCACCATAAATGAGGGCCACTCGGGTTTACTGTTGTTTAACCCCTTAACGTCCAAGGATGCACACAGTCCATCATGGCAGGATGTCAGTTCCCACACCATGGCAGACTGTGTCCGTCCTGCATTTAAACTGTCACTGCATGTAAAAACAGACAGCTGACAAGCATGGGCAGAGGTGCAGGGAACCATGCCATAAGTCCCCGCACCCAGAACGCTGTGATTGGTCAGTCAGTCTGACTGACCAATCACAGCTTGATCAGGCAGAAGATGCTGAAATTTTAACATCTACCACCCAGTCAGTGCAGGAGCTCAGCACTGCCGGTGGCTGAGCTTCCTGCACTAACTGCCAGGAGCAGCATCCGTGTCGGGGGCTCCCTCTGCCTTCAGGTCGGCAGCCCCACGATGTAATCGCAGGGCCCGATCTCTGCCGTGATGACTCACAGCATGGTCTCAGAAGCTTTCTCCATAGGTATAATACATTGCAATGCTGGAGCAGTACAATGTATTATACCTGCAGCCAAATTAAAAAAAAAGTGAAAGTCCCATAAAGGGACAAGGTAAAAAAATTTTTTTTAAAAAAATAATAAAATAATTAAAAAAAAATCCCCTAATACATAAATCAGAATAGAAAGCGATCAAAAAACATCATGTGCCCGAAAATGGTACCAATAAAACCGTCGCCCCGCAAAAAGCAAGCCCTCACATAACTCTGTGGTCCAAAATATGGGAAAATTATAACCCTCAAAATACAGTGATTCAAAAACTATTTACAAAAAAGCGTCTCTTAGTGAGTGACAGAAGTTAAACATGAAAAAGGATGAGGAACGGCGTGAAAATACAGCCAATTCTTCACCATTTGTGGATTTGTTCATTCTGCCTCCCAAAGATCGCAGTAAGGCGATCACAGTGGTTTACCCCACATATGGAGTATCAGCGTACTCAGGACTAATTGCACAATAACTTTTGGGATTCTATTTCCCCTGTTAACCTTGGGAAAATAAAAATTTAGGGGCAAAAAGATCATTTTTGTGTTAAAAAAAATATGATTTTTAATTTTACGTTATAAACTTCTGTGAAGCCCTTGGGGGTTCAAAGTGCTCACCAGTGTCACCACACATCTAGATAAGCTCTTTGGGGGGTCTAGTTTCCAAAATGGGGTCACTTGTGGGGGGTTTCCACTGTTTGGGCACATCAGGGGCTTTCCAAACGCAACATGGCGTCCGATCTGAATTCCAGCCAATTTTGCATTGAAAAAGTCAAATGGTGCTCCTTCCCTTCTGAGCTCTGTCATGCGCCCAAACAGTGGTTTACCCCCACATATCAGGTATCAGCGTACTCAGGACAAATCGCTCAATAACTTTTGGGGTCCTGTTACAGTTAGGAAAATAAAAATTGGGGGTGAAAAGATTTTTTTTTTGGAAAAAATATGATTTTTTAATTTTAAGGCTCTTTGTTATAAACTTCTGTGAAGCCCTTGGGGGTTCAAAGTGCTCACCACACATCTAGATAAGTTCTTTGGGGGGTCTAGTTTCCAAAATGGGGTCAATTAAGGGGAGTTTCCACTGTTGAGGTACATCAGGGGCTCTCCACGCGTGACATGGCATCCCCTCTCGATTCCAGCCAATTTGACATTCAAAACCCCAAATGATGCTCCTTCCCTTCTGCCGTGCGCCTAAAGATTGGTCTTCCTCCACACATGGGATATTGATATACTCAGGAGAAATTACACAACACATATTGTGGTTCATTTTCTCTTGATGCCCTTGACAAAATAAAAAAAAATTGTGTTTGAATTAAAATCTTTGGGAAAAAGAGTTAAATGTTCATTTTTTCCTTCCACGTTGCTTCAATTATTGTGAAACACCTGAAGGGTTAATAAATTTCTTGAATGTGGTTTTGAGCACGTTGAGGGGTGCAGATTTTAGAATGGTGTCACTTTTGGGTATTTTCTGCCATATAGACCCCTCAAACTCACTTCAAATTTGAGGTGGCCCCTAAAAAAATGGGTTTGTAAATTTTGTTAGAAAAATGAGAAATCGCTGGTCAACTTTTAACCCTTATAACTTCCTAACAAAAAGAAATTATGTTTCCAAAATTGTGCTGATGTAAAGTAGACATGTGGGAAATGTTATTTATTAACTATTTTGTGTGACATCACTCTCTGATTTAAGGGCATAAAAATGAAATGTTTTAGGAATTGCAAAATTTTCAAAATTTTTGACAAATCTCCATTATTTTTAATTTCATAAATAAAAAATTAAGGAAAGAAAGCGCCCATAGGGCGATAAAAGTAATTTTTTGGGTGACAATACATGGTTAGTGCACTCACCGTTACAGGTTGTGAACAGTCACAACCCCTTGCAGAATGTGAAAGGAACCAGTGGTCGCTGCAGACTCCTGTAGATACCAATGTCACAAAGGAGGAAGAAAAAGACCGAGTTTTTCAATGTATCCACGCTGACCACACAAGGACAGAAAAATTCTTCATAGCTTTATTGTGCTGACGCGTTTCGTGGCAGATCTGCCACTTCCTCAGGGCGTTTCCACAGGAAGTGATGTCTTTTTGCATGTAATTGTGATGTCATGAAGATTTTGTTTAAAACTGCTGCTGTAACCAGATACTGTAATTCTTTGGCCCTGAGGAAGTGGCAGATCTGCCACGAAACGCGTCAGCACAATACAGCTATGAAGAATTTTTCTGTCCTTGTGTGGTCAGCGTGGATACATTGAAAAAAACCCGGTCTTTTTCTTCCTCCTTTGTGACATTTTCATAAATAAACGCATTATATCGAATAAATTTTACCACTAACATGAAGTACAAAATGTCCCGAAAAAAACATTGTCAGAATCAGTGGGATCTGTTGAAGCGTTCCAGAGTTATAGCCACATAAAGTGACAGTGGTCCGATTTCAAAATTAAGGCCTGTCATCAACCTACAAAATGGCTTGGTCCTTAAGGGGTTAATCTTTATTTGTAGTTTTCAGTTAAAGAGATTCTTGTGCTCTGGGGCGGGGCTTTATGTGGTGCTCTGATTACATATTCATCTGTATTGGCTTATGACAGGTCGCTGACCCCTCACTGACCTGCCCCCATTATTACATAATGCATATAATAGCATTGATATTATTGGTGATAATGCCTATAATATTGTGGCTATTGTGAGGCTTAGAAAAAAAATTACATCCAGCAAAATGTCACCGGCGGCGTCTGTCCAGTAGCCTCTATCTCTTACTTATAGACGCTACTGAAAGCAAAAAACACAAATATCCTGAACTAAAAGTAAAAAATATACTGCAAATAATACATAAAGGTAATAATGAGGGTATTTAGTAAACATAATTTTGATCAAAATAATGTACAAGCCATCCCGCCACGTCACGGCAACCCTTGTGGGACAGTCCCTACTCTAGTATTTAATACCTTTTCACTTGCCAAGTGACGTGAATGTGAATAAGGGTCGAGCGGCTGAACCACTAGTAACAGCTTAGGCCAGACTGGATGGCTTTCCCAGCTCAGAAAGAGGGCGATCACACCCATATATGCACTGAATGCACAAATACTGAATACTAGAGTAGGGACTGTCCCACAAGGGTTGCCGTGACGTGGCGGGATGGCTTGTACATTATTTTGATCAAAATTATGTTTACTAAATACCCTCATTATTATTACCTTTATGTATTATTTGCAGTATATTTTTTACTTTTAGTGCAGGATATTTGTGTTTTTTGCTTTTCGTTTTCTCTGGTTAATGGTCATGTGTTAATATGCACTTACATTGTGCATACACATTAACTTACTTTTCTCAGTTCAGATTTGTTTTTTGTTTTTTTATATATGCTACTGCGCAGGCGCCGCCATCGCCGGTGACAATTTGCTGGATGTAATTTTTTTTCTAAGCCTCACTATAGCCACAATATTATAGGCATTATCAACAATAATATCAGTGCTATTATATGCATTATGTAATAATAGGGGCAGGTCAATGAGGGGTCAGCGAAATGTCATAAGCCAATTTATGGATTATGCCAAACTACATGTTGACAAACCACAAAGCTTCTGGGAGAATGTCCTATGGACAGATGAGACAAAAATGGAACTTTTTGGCAAGGCACATCAGCTCAGCATGTCAAGTAAAGAACACTGTCCCTACTGTGAAACATGCAGGAGGCACTGTTATGCTCTGGGGCTGCTTTGCTGCGTCTGGCGCAGGGTTTCTAGAATCTGTGCAGGGTACAATGAAATCTGAAGACTCTCAAGGGATTCTAGAGAGAAATGTGCTGCCCAGTGTCAGAAAGCTTGGTCTCAGTCGCAGGTCATGGGTCTTGTAACAGGATAAAGACAAAAAGCACACAGCTAAAAACACCCAAGAATGGATAAGAGGAAAACATTGGACTATTCTGAAGTGGCCTTCTATGAGCCCTGACCTAAATCCTATTGAGCAACTTTGGAAAGAGCTGAAACGTGTCGTCTGGAAAAGGCAACCTTCAAACACGAGACAACTGGAGCAGTTGCTCTTGAGGAGTGGGCCAAAATACCTGTCGAGAGGTGCAGAAGTCTCATTGACAGTTACAGGAATTGTTTGATTGCAGTGATTGCCTCAAAAGGTTGTGCAACAAAATATTAAACATTTCGCGCCAGAGCCTGTTTTTGCCTTCGTGACCGGTCCAATTTTTTCAATTCTGACCAGTGTCACTTTATGAGATCATAACTCTAAAAGGTTTCAACGTATCTTGGTGATTCTGAGATTGTTTTGGAAACAGAATTTTTTTTGGTAGGAAGATATAAGGGTTAAAAGTTGACCAGCGATTTCTCATTTTTACAAAATTCACAAAGCCATTTTTTATGGACCACTTCACATTTGAAGTGAATTTGAGGGGTCAATATGACAGAAAATACCCAAAAGTGACACCATTCTAAAAGTTGCACCCCTCAAGGTGCTCAAAACCACATTCAAAAAGTTTATTAACCCTTCAGGTGTTTCACAGGAATGAATGGAATGTGGAAGGAAAAAAATAAACATTTACTTTTTCCTGTCTCCCATGACGGCACACATGAGAGAGGGGATCCGCCCAGTCAGGACAGGAACCCTACTGAAGATAAAAGGGCGGTACCTCTCCCTCGCTTCAGTTGGGTTTCCTGTCCTGACAGGGACCCGTGTACTGAAGGAACACGTACCTGCCCCTCTCTTGTGCCGGCGTGGAAGAACAGGCAGGGTCCTGGGCGCCATGCGTCGGGGGAGGGAAGCACCGTCCGCGGGTCCCCAGGGGGCTCAGCATCCGAGCGGGTGCAGAAGCAGCACGGCCTGGGGTCCTGGGGCTCTGCCGTGGAGCCGCGCCGACCCTCTCCCCCTCTGCCGCATCCAGGAGCGTCAGGGAACGGCCACTTCCGGATCGCGCTCCCCTGACGTCACACGCAGGGCACGCTGGGAGGGGGCGTGCCTGCGTGACGTCGGGAGGCGGCGCCGGCAATCCAAGATGGCGGCGCCCATAGAAAATAACGCCGGCCGGCGAAAGGAGATCCCGGCGGCATGGCGGGGGGAGGGGCTGTGGGATAACCGGAGGAGGCGGAGAGTGCAGTGGATCCCCCTTACAAAAGGGGGATGACCACAGAAGACGCACTCATGCCCAAGGCTTCATGATGGAAGTGGGGCAAGACGAGCAGCGTCAGCAGCAGCGTCAGCAGCAGCAAGACCTCTCGCCAGATGCCAGGCCGAGCCGCCAACATACCAGGAGCAGTCGCTCAAGTGGTGGGAGCGGCAGTCATAAACGCAATCGGCATGACTCAGACGTCCAGGAGAAACGTCACGAGTGCATGTGAGGAGCCTCCGAGATCGGTACCCCTAATTGACAGCGGTGGTGAGTGATCTACGTGATTGTCACCCTTATGGTAACGGGGTTCCATTTTCTCTGTTTGATCACTAGGGGTCGAGGAAGGCCAGCAGCAAAACCAAAAATAGAGAATGCGCCCTATGTAAACACCCGCTGGCAGATCAGTGGCAGAAAGACCTCTGCGCTGACTGTATAAATAAAACTATACAGGAGGAGACCCCTGATTTGGTGACTAGCCTTAAACAGTTAATTCAACAGGAGGTGAAAGGTTCCTTAAAGGCAGCCCTTAAAAAGAAAGATAAAAGAAATCGTAGAAGAAGCTCCGATTCAGAGGCCTCGCCAAGGCAGAAGGGGCGGGAAAGATCCTTGTCCCCCTCCACCTCCTCTTCCTCTACTCAGTCCTCAGAATCCTCCTCGGACAGCGATCTAGGCGGCCGTCCATGTTTCCCAACAGAGGATGTGGAAAAACTGGTCAGAGCGATTAGGGCTACTACTTAAAAAGGAAAAAGCTCCCAAATCATTAGAGGATGTAATGTTTGGAGGACTGAAGAAAAAACGAAAACGTACCTTCCCTGTAAATGATAAAATAAAAGCACTAATTGACAGGGAATGGAAAAAAACGGAGAGGTCAGGGGGCTTACCTTCCGCATCAAAGAGGAGGTATCCTTTTGAGCAGAAGGATTCAGAAGCCTGGGAAAAAGTCCCAAAAATTGATGGGGCCATAGCCAGATCCTCAAAAAAGGTATCCCTACCATTAGAGGACTCTGGCGTGTTGAAAGACCCGCATGACAAAAAAGCAGACGGTTTCCTGAAGCACATCTGGGAAGCTTCAGCAGGTGGATTGAAACCAGCGATAGCTGGTACCTGTACCGCTCGTGCCCTCATGGTCTGGCTGCAACAAATAGAGGACCAGATCAAGGATAGAGTTCCTAGGGACGAAATTCTGTCTAATTTGACACTGGTGCACGGAGCAGCGGCTTTCCTAGCAGATTCCTCTGCAGACTCCACAAGATTAACAGCTAGAGCAGCAAGCCTGTCAAACGCGGCAAGACGAGCCATGTGGCTTAAAGGGTGTCTGGGAGATTTGCCATCAAAGCATAGGTTATGTTCCATTCCATGCGATGGCCAATTCCTCTTTGGGAAAAAACTAGAAGAGATTTTGGAACATGCGGGGGATAGGAAGAAAAGCTTTCCCCGATTTCCAGGAGAACATAAAAAGCAGCCCTTTCGGAGGAGGAGATTTAACAGGGGTCGTCCCCCGGGAGATAGAAAAAGCTGGGACTTTAAAGAAAGAAGAGGATCAGGCTATATGTTTAAAGGGCCCTCCACTTCCTCCAAAAAAATCTACCCAATGACGTTGGGCCGGAGGTAGGGAGAAGGCTTTCTCTCTTTCTTTCCGCCTGGGCAAATATCTCCCCCAGTACATGGGTCCTAAATATAATCAAGGATGGCTTAAAAATAAAATTCATCCGTCCGCCCAGGCATACCTTCATAATGACACGCAGAAGGAAAGCCCAAGAGCAACAGCTGGCCCTGGAGACTGAAGTCTTGGGACTAGTGAAAAAACAAGTCCTACAGGAAGTCCCAGTGCAAGAAGAAGGAAGGGGGTTCTACTCCCCCCTCTTCTTAATACAAAAAACAGACGGCTCTTGGAGAACCATTGTCAACCTGAGGAGACTCAATCAGTGGGTAGACAATTGCTCCTTCAAAATGGAGTCAATCAACACGGCCACAAAGATCCCGTTCCAGCATTGCCTCATGGCAGTGATAGACTTAAAAGATGCCTACTATCACATCCCAATTCTTCGGGAGTATCAAAAATATTTGAGAGTAGTGCTCTATGTCCAGGGGCAGGTGAAGCACTACCAGTACGCAGCCCTTCCATTTGGCCTGTCTACAGCCCCCAGAGTATTCACTAAAGTACTGGCCGAAGTAATGTCTTTTCTGCCTTCCAGGGACATAGTGATCGTCCCATACCTAGACAACTTTCTGGTAATAGGGAGGTCGGAGTCCCACTGCACACATCAAGTGAAGGAAGTGATAGCAATTCTAGTAGGATTAGGATGGATAGTAAACATCCCCAAGTCAAGGATAACCCCAGTAAAAGAGCAATCCTTCCTAGGGTTGATATTGGACTCCGAGCAACAACGCTGCTTCCTACCAGAGAGCAAAGTGACCAAGATAAAGGGCCTAGTTCGCACAGCAATACAAAGGCCAAATATGACACTGAGGAACGCAATGTCCCTTTTAGGCTCGTTGACATCATGCATACCCGCAGTAGCATGGGCGCAGTACCACTTAAGGCAACTACAGTGGGAAGTTCTGTCAGCACAGAAACAATTAAAAGGGCATTTAGAAGGCAAACTATGTCTCTCAGTGGCTGTAAGAGATTCCCTGCTCTGGTGGACTGTAGAAAAGAATCTAACAGCCGGTGTCCTGTGGCAAAAAACAGTCGAGGACATCATTACAACAGACGCGAGTGCCACAGGATGGGGAGCACACCTGAGATCCCACTCAATACAGGGGACCTGGTCCTCGCTAGAAAGGGATCATGGTTCAAATGTAAAAGAACTATGGGCAGTGGAAAAAGCCGTGAAACATTCCCTTCCCTTACTTCGGGGCCGCCACACCCGGGTCATGACGGACAATCAAGCAGTAGTAGCCTACATCAATCGCCAGGGGGAATGAGATCTCGGGGCCTCATGCAAATATCAGATCTACTCTTCCAGCTAGCAGAACAACATCTGTTATCCATCACAGCACTGCACATAAAGGGGGCGGAAAATATACAGGCAGACTTCCTGAGTCGCAGGCACCTAAGACAAGGGGAATAGTCCCTAAACCCCCAAGTCTTCCAACAAATAGTTCAGGCCTGGGGCAAACCAGAAATAGACCTGTTCGCTACCGCACACAACCGGAAGGTCAGGAAGTTCTCACTAAACCCAAGGGAAAACCCCTTTGCAGTAGATGCCCTACAAATACCCTGGAAGTTCATCCTGGCCTATGCATTTCCCCCGATAACAATGATCCCAGTAGTGGTCAGGAAAATCAGGGAGGATCGAGCGAGAATAATTCTTATAGCTCCGTTTTGGCCGAGAAGGCCTTGGTTCTCCCTTCTGAAGCTCATGTCAGTGACAGATCCATGGATACTACTGGAGATTCCAGACCTGCTCTCCCAGGGACCAGTGGTCCACTCTCAGGTGAAGGGCTTCCATCTAGCAGCCTGGAATTTGAGAGGGTGCTACTGAGTCGCCAGGGATTCTCTCCAGGGTTAGTCTCCACCCTGTTGAAAAGTAGGAAACCTATAACATCCCAAATCTACGATAGAACGTGGAAAAAGTTCCTAGACTTCCTGGGGAACCCTTGGGGGATGTAGCGCCAGTGGGACCTATCCTAGAGTTCTTACAGTCGGGGCTATAACTGGGGTTAGCCACTAACACACCCAAAGTTCAAGTCTCAGCTTTGGGGGCCCTATATAACTGCAACTTAGCAGCCAATAGGTGGGTGTCTCGATTCATAAAGTCCTGTGGCAGGTCAAGGCCGGTCATTATCCCAAAGATACCACCCTGGGACCTCAACCTAGTCTTAGAGGCCTTAACCAAAGACCCCTTTGAACCACTACTAGAACTGTCACCAAAGCTACTTACACTTAAAACTGTCTTACTGGTAGCCTTAACATCAGCCCGAAGAGTCAGCGACCTTCAAGCTCTGTCTATATGTCCTCCATATACACAGATCTTGGAGGACCGAGTGGTTCTAAGACCAGACCCCGCCTATCTCCCCAAGGTAGTCCAAAAGTTTCATAGGACTCAGGAGATCTCCTTGCCAGCGTTCTGTAACAATCCTAGAAACCCTGGGGAGCAAAAGTTCCATACATTAGATGTAAGAAGAGCCATATTACAATATATGTCAGTAACTAGTCAGTGGAGGAAAGATCAGTCCCTTTCTGTAGCCTTTCAGGGTAGTAGAAAAGGGCACGGGGTAGCTAAGAGTACCATTGCCAGATGGATCAGGGAGGCCATTATGTTATCCTACTCCGCAAGTGGCGCTCCGGTTCCAGAAGGCATCAAGGCTCACTCCACCAGAGCCGTGGCTACCTCCTGGGCAGAGAAGGCTGAGGTATCAATTGAACAAATTTGTAAAGCCGCTACTTGGTCCTCACCTTCCACCTTTTTTAAGCACTACTGACTTGATCTGACTTCCTCTACTGACCTAACCTTTGGTAGAAGGGTGCTGCAAGCGGTGGTCCCTCCCTAAGGTGTCTTATTCTACAAAAGTCTCATGTGTGCCGTCATGGGAGACGGGAAAACACCAAGGTTACTTACCGGTAGCCGGTTTTTCCGGAGCCCATGACGGCACCTGTATATTCCCCCCTTTTCACTCCTTTGGTGTGCACTATAGTTTGGGTGTTTTTTTAGTTAGATATAATGTGGTGATAGTTTTACCATGTGTACTAACCCGGGGGGCCTCTCATGCTCTGTAAACCAACTGAAGCGAGGGAGAGGTACCGCCCTTTTATCTTCAGTAGGGTTCCTGTCCTGACTGGGCGGATCCCCTCTCTCATGTGTGCCGTCATGGGCTCCGGAAAAAACGGCTACCGGTAAGTAACCTTGGTGTTTCTTTCACAAAAATTTTCATTTAGACCTAATTTTTTTTACTTTCGCTAGGGTAACAGGAGAAAATGGACTATACATTTTGTTTTGCAATTTCTCCTGAGCATGCCGATACCCCATATGTGGGGATAACTACTGTTAGGGTGCATGGCAGGGCTCGGAAGGGAAGGCGCGCCATTTGATTTTTTGAATGTAAAATATGCTGTAATAATTAGCAGATGCAATGTTGCGTTTGGAGAGCCCCTGATGTGCCTAAACAGTGGAAACCCCCAATAAGTGACCACATTTTGGAGACTAGACCCCCAACTTATCTAGATGTGTAGTGGGCTTTTTGAACCCCCAAGTGCTTCACAGAAGTTAATTACGTAGAAACGTGAAAACAAAAAATCATATTTTTTCCCAAAAAAAAAAAAAAGATCTTTTCGCCCTCCATTTTTTTTTTCCAAAGGGTAACAGGAGAAATTGGACTCCAAAAGTTGTTGTGCAATTTGTCCTGAGTATTCTGACACCCCATATGTGGGGGTAAACCACTGTTTATGCGCATGGCAGAGCTCGGAAGAGAAGGAGCGCTATATTGAAGTGCAGATTTTGCTGGAATGCTGGAATTGTTTGTGGGTGACATGTTACATTGTCAGAGCCCCTGAGGTGCCAGAACAGCATAAGCCCCCAAAAGTGACTGCATTTTACCAAATACTTCCCTGAACGAACTCTAGTGTAGTGAGCATACTGACACCACTGCTGTTCCATAGAAAATTATACCATTGGGCAGTGAAGAAAAAACAATTATATTTTTACCACTAAAATGTTTTATCTCCAGATTTTACATTGGAAAATAGGTAGATAGGTAAATGGTCACTACACCCATAGATGAATTCGCAGAGGAGTGTCATTTCCAAAATTGGGGTCACTTCAGGAGGGATTCTGCCGTTATGGCACTTTGGAGAGCTGCTAAGTGCCAGAACAACAGAATCCTCCCTCAAGTGACCCCATTTTCGTAATGACACCACTCTGTGAATTCGTCTATGGATATAGTGACCATTTTCACTACATGGATGATTTCCAGAAACTCGTAGTGGAAGTTTCAAGCAAAAATTGCAAAAATGTCATTGTAGTGCCCAATATATTGTGCCCAGCTTGTGTCTCTGGAGACCTCCCCCCACCTACCCCCGGAAATTGTTAAGTCAGCTCTACTCACATGTGTCTGTCACTAAACAATCCAAATGCTTGATTGTCAAAACAGTTCAAAAACGTGGTTCTGTGTGGAAGATTGTAAAGCCGTCATGGAGGCATAAGGCTGGCAGTGATGGGCATTGTGGGTAATAATAGCGGGTATCATGCCTCATTCCTCTCTAGGAACATACACGACATCTTCTCTGGGGGTTCTTTCTTGTTTCAGTTACTGGGATGAGTGCAATAAAATGTCGCTCAGTGAGTCTTCTGACATCTTCAGATTCTAAAGGATTGGCGGGGACAAAATTTTCAAAGAAGATTTTCAGTGACCTTTTCCTGATAATCAAGGAAAGTATCTGCATTTCCTGCTTTTTTGTATAAGACAAAAGAATTATACTTGGCCACCTGAAACAACTAAATTACTAACTTTTTATACCAGATATATGATTTTCTTGATAACTGGTGTTACAGAACAACTCAGCACCCAGAATATGTTGTGCAGTTATATGTATATATAATAGGTTCCATGTGAGATGCATGTCCCTAATGTATCAGCAGTGTCCGCCCTCCCCCCACCTTTGTAATTTACACAGTAAATATCCGCAGGCTCCGGCCACCTGCGGATTTTGTAATGCATGTCTGGCCTGACGCTTGTCTATTGGCCGGCCCTCTGTATCTGTGTGATATATTCTGTGTCCTGTGAGTAAAGTGTTGTCAGACTGGAAATATATGGAGAAGCAGTGATCTTTTATATGCGCCCATGCACTCAGAGGAATTCCAGCCAGCGCCATTCATTCAGACTCCAGCCAACGCAGAGCGGACCTCTGAAAACACGGGGTGGTACTGAAAGAGGTACTCCAGCTTGGTAGACCCCGTTACACCTGGTATGGCTGTAGAACCTGATCTGCAAGGTCCACACCCCCATATATTTGTTGTAGTCAATGACAGACACAGGTTTTGGAGTAGTGGATCCCTGTTGGTCTGCAGTGGCCCTTGTGGCATCTGTGTGGATCGAGCGCAGGATAAAAATATCTTTTTTATCCTTATACTTAAGGACAAGCAGCTCTCCATTACGTAAAGTCCCTGACTGCCCCTTTCGGAACTTTTTGTTGGCCAATGATTGTGGAAACCCCTGACGGTTTTTGCAAATGGTCCCACAAGCCCCTATGTTATGTTCAACCAGACTTTTAAATAGAGGTATGCTGGTGTAGTAGTTGTCAACATACAGATTGTAGCCTTTTTGTAAAAATGGAGTTATTAGCTCCCAAATGATTTTTCTAGATGTTCCCAGATAAGTAGGGCCTCCTGGTGGGTTTAGTTGGCTCTCTTTCCCCTCATAAATGTGAAAAGCTGATGTGTATCCAGTTGAACTCTCGCACATTTTATAGAGCTTTATTCTGAACCTTGCCCTCTTAGAAGGAATAAATTGCTTGAGGTGCAGTCTTCCTTAGAATTTTACAAGGGACTCATCAATGGAAATGTTTTCTGTTGGGGTGTAGAGCTTTAAGAACAAGAACTTTTCTGTCATGTCTGTGATGATGGGTCTGATTTTGAATAGTCTGTCATGTTCTGGGGCATCTCTGGGCAGGCATTGACTATTGTCATTAAAATGCCAAAATCTCATGAGCATTTCATAACGGGTCCTAGGAAGAACAGCAGAAAACATAGGGGTGGCTTGAACAGGGCGATAGGACCGAATGCTTGCTTTCCCCATAGGGAATGTAAGTTCTAAAAAATTTTTCATTTCTAGGATATTAGTTGGTTCCATAAATTTGACCTAGCATAATAAGATCGTGGATTCTGGCTGATGAATTGCTTATTTCTGAGTCATCACTGTCGCTGCTACTAAAGCCCTCGAAATCCACATCACCATCTGACACTGCACTTTCTTCGCTGTCAGAACATAAAAGTGCATAAGCCTCCTCTGCACTATAATACTGACGGGCCATTTTATTCCTTTTTATTTTTTTTTCCGGAAAAAGAAAACTGTGTAGTGACTGACTGACGTGACCAAATTATTGGGGAGACAATTGAGAAAAGCCTAATTCTTTAGCCTAACCCTAACTTTAGAATAAACCCTAACTTTAGCTTAACAGTAACCCTAACTTCAGCCTAACAGTAACCATAACCCTAACTTTAGCCTAACAGTTACCCTAACAGCAACCCTAACTTTAGCCTAACAGTAACCCTAACCCTAACAGCAACCCTAACTTTAGCCTAACAGTAACCCTAACCCTAACAGTAACCCTAACTTTAGCCTAACAGTAACCCTAACAGCAACCCTAACTTTAGCCTAACAGTAACCCTAACTTTAGCCCCTACATTAACCCTAACAGTAACCCTAACTTTAACCCCAACCCTAACCCTAATAGTAACCCTTACTTTAGCCTAACAGTAACTCTAACTTTAGCCTAGCAGTAAACTCTAACTTTAGCCCCTACACTGACCCTAACTATAGCACTAACCCTAACCAGCCTTACCTGTCAGCAGCACTTGTAACACTGTTTCTCCTCTAATCTCTCTCTGACAGGAGATCTGAGGAGAAACAGCGGTTTTATGAGGCAGATCACCCGGGAAAGTTCACTGCTACAACAAACTTTCCTAGTGACTTGTCTCATTGGCTGGTGTGACGCTGACGTCATCAGGTCCTGAAGCAATCAGGTCTCAATAGGTCGGGGGTCACAGGAAGCATTGTGCCGCGGAATCCCCTCGTTACAAGGTACGTTGGGGTCCTGATGAGCACAAAACCACTGACCATAGACAAACGTCGGCATTGCACAAAGCCCTGCTAGCGCCGACGTTTATCTACCGTTGGCAGTCATGAAGCGGTTAAGTTAAGGGTACCATAATTTCTGTCCAGGCCTATTTCATGAGGTTTATATTTTTTTAATTCTGTGGAAGCCTGGTTGGAAAGCAATGTCTGACTTTCGTTTCTTCATTTTCATAGATTTTTTATTTATTATTACATTCATCAGATTCAAGTTATTTCTGTGACCATTGTGGGTTTTTCTGTCATTAAACGAGGGGTAACAACAATTTAGACCACATGTGTAGGAGGAGTGAATATTTTGACTCCACATTCACTTTCCAGAAATTAACACGCAGTGGATGTTGGAGAGTGAAAATTACACATCTGCCATTTTATTACCCAGCACATAGTGCCCAGATTGTGCTCCAGGAGACACCGCAAATTAAGTGGGTTCTTCTCTCTATAATATTGCTAAATACAGGGATCCTAAATGTTGATTGCGCACACTGCAAGACTCCGAAGTGAGAGCGGATTTTGCTGGATTGGTTTATAGAAACCTTGTTGCTTTTCAGCAGCCTTTGAGCCACTAATAGTGTGGGAACCTCTGTTTTTCCATTGACAGATGATGGACCTGAGTGGGGACTTGTTTTTTGTGAGATGAGAATTGGTATTCTTTTCGCCTACATAACATTGATTGGTTTCTTTTTTATTCGATATTTGGGAGGCAGAATGAACAAACAGTTGAACACCGCACACTACTGGCTCATCCAACAAGGTTTTCTATTAGACTGTGAACTGTCATTGTCTTGGTAAATGATTAAAGTTTTTACATAGCTTGCCATTTTTATGGACAGTTTAAGTAGAAGTGTTCAAAAATATAAAACTCAAGGATATTTTAATACAAAATAATAATTGTTTTTTATCTTAGCAGATGACTGTATCAGGAGATCAGAGGGACAGCTGACATCTTCAATTGTTAAATCTGATGATCTTGAAATCCTACAAGATACAACTGAAGTGAATGCCATTACTCCAGATATATCATCGTCCATTCACAGCAAAGATCTGTCATCTGATCCTATGAAACAGGTCCCATCTTCTGATTCATTACTGACTACTAAGGAAAATCAAACTCACAAAAGAGGCATTAAAATACAAACTGCTCCTAAAGCAATGGAGGAATTTTCCTGTTCAGAATGTGGGAAATGTTTTTACCATAAAGGGAATCTTACGCTACACCAAAGAACCCACACAGGGGAGAAGCCTTTTTCATGTTCAGAATGTGGGAAATGTTTTAACCGTAAAGGGAATCTTGAGCAACACCAAAGAACCCACACAGGGGAGAAGCCTTTTTCATGTTCAGAATGTGAGAAATGTTTTAACCATAAAGGGACTCTTGAGCAACATCAAATAACCCACATAGGGAAGAAGGCTTTTTCATGTTCAGAATGTGAGAAATGTTTTAACCAGAAATTATATTTGGTTAATCACCAGAGAACTCACACAGGGGAGAAGCCTTTTTCATGTTCAGAATGTTGGAAATGTTTTAACCAGAAAGCGCTTCTTGTTAGACATCAGAGAACTCACACAGGGGAGAAGCCTTTTTCATGTTCAGAATGTGGGAAATGTTTTAACCGTAAAGGGACTCTTAAGCAACACCAAATAACCCACACAGGGAAGAAACCTTTTTCATGTTCAGAATGTGGGAAATGTTTTAACCATAAATCAAATTTGGTTAATCACCAGAGAACTCACACAGGGGAGAAGCCTTTTTCCTGTTCAGAATGTGGGAAATGTTTTAACCAGAAAGCGCCTCTTGTTAGACATCAGAGAACTCACACAGGGGAGAAGCCTTTTTCCTGTTCAGAATGTGGGAAATGTTTTAACCAGAAAGCGCTTCTTGTTAGACATCAGAGCAGTCACACAGAGGAGAAGCCTTTTTTATTTTCTTAATGTGGGAAATATTTTACTTGGATATCAAGTGTTAATAAATATCAGAGATGTCACATAGGGGAGAAGCCTTTTTTTATATTTATAATGTTCGAATAGTTTAAACCAAAATTGAATCTTCTTAAATGGGTTGTCTCTTGTCATTCCTCATGTTTGCTGACAAAAGGATAAAACTAAACTTTATTAATTCCAAATGTAAAACTATACCCATAATTCACCCCCTGAAGGTAAGACAGTAGGTGACTAATAAATAAATCATGTGCCCCACAGTTCAGTATATAGGGTGAGGTGACGTATAAACACTCGCTCTCCAAGCCTCTCATTTCTACGGGTTTCACCGTCCTCACCAAAGGCGACTCATCAGGAGACTCTTTAATATTGACCTATATTCAAGCGAGAATCTGGCCAAAAAAAACTAAAATCATGTTATCCGAAGCAGTCAGAAAACTAGCCACATATTGGCAGATCCCAGACCTCAAACTATATACTTCATAAGTATATAAGCCCCTCCAGTGTCAGGAATAGATAGTATGTGACAATACAGTATAATTCTTGTGTTTTCTCCTATAGGGACTGCCCTAGTTTGGTAATGTAACTGCTGATAATTAGTAGTGCAGACAAATTGTCCTAGACTAAACTCAGTCTTCAGACGGCCCAATATGTACCACTCAGGGAAAACTTACCTGCTCCAAAGATCATTAGCAGCTTCTAACTAATGGCCATGCTGCTGTCTGTCAGGGAATGAGTGCAATATCGTTGTAAAGACTAGGGATATGTGCAATCATAATGTCTGGGAGATCTGTGCCATTATTTAGTATGAATATGGAAATTATCTCTGAAAGGTAAGTGTTCCCTGAGTGGTATATACGGTATTGTCACATACTATCTATTCCTGACACTGGAGGGGCTTATAAACTTATACAGTATATAGTTTGAGGTCTGGGATCGGCCAATATGTGGCTAGTTTTCTGATTGTTTCGGTTAACATGATACATGATTTTAGGGTTTTCTTCGTCTAGTCCCACTTAAATATTGATCAATAATAAATAGTCTTCTGATGAATGAATGAATCCAATGAATATTCATTTCTCTTAAGCAGTGGCACACGTGACCACCGGTAGCAGCAGGAAGCCAGTGGCTGACACTGCGCGCTACTGAAGAGGAATGAATGCTCACTGCTCTCTGTGCGCACAGTCCCAGCGAGTACTCCGGCAGCTGTGCTCTGCTTGTGAGCAATGCATGTCGTCCCTGCCATGTGCTGCTTACAAGCATAAAGCAGTTGCTGGCACCGGAGCAGACGCTGCGAGGGAGCGCCTGTAGGTAAGTGTAATATTTTGTGTTTTTTTTTTTTTTAATGTTTTCTGATGGGGCCATGCATACCAGGATGGGGGTGGTGGCCAATTATAAGGATTGCGCCATGCATATCAGGACTGAGATGGGGGTCAATCATACCAGAATAGGGATGGGGCCCTGCATACCAGGATAAGATGGGGGCCCTGTATACCAGGTAGGGATGGGGCCATGCATACTAGTATAGGGATGAGAGTGATAATTCCTGCCAGGATAGGGATGAAGGGCCATGCATACCAGGATAAGGATCAAGGGCCATGCATACCAGGATAGGGTTGATGGGCCATGCATACCAGGGTAGGGATGAGGAGCCATGCATACCAGGATAGGGATGAGGGGGCCATGCATACCAGGATAGAGATTAGGGGGTCACGCATACCAGGGTAGGGATGAGGGAGCCATGCATAACGGGTAGGGATGAGGGGGCATGCATTCCAGGGTAGGGATAAGGGATCCATGAATACCAGGATAGGGATGAGGGGGCCATGCATACCAGGATAGGGATGAGGGATCCATGCATACCAGGGTAGGGATGAGGGATCCATGCATGCCAGGATAAGGATGAGAGAGCCATGCATACCAGGGTAGGTGTTGTGATTGGGTCACCGAGGAGGAAAGCAAGACCAAGCCACAGAAAACCAGAGAGGTTGGTAACTAAGCGGATTGCAGACCCCCCTGATCCTATCCACACAACTAGCAGTAGCCGTGGAGCGTACCTACGATGATACTAGACGCCTTGACACAGCCGGAGAACTAAATAAGCCTAAAGCAAGAAAGGGGAAATCTAAACTGTCCCAGAGCAGACCCCAAAGGAATAGATAGCCCCCAAACATATATTGTCGGTGAGACAAGATGAAAACACAAACGCAGGTAGGAAAATAGACTGAGCAAACGATGGGGCCCACACTAACTAGACAGGACAGGAAAGGACTCTGTCTGCAATCATGCAAAAAACCCTGCAAAAAATGCCCAACACGTCTGATAGAAAAATACTGAAGTCACTAGACTTCGCCCACTATATCAGCACTCTGGTATATTCTGAAAGCAGAGCAAAAAGAGGACAATCTAATAAGGGACAAAAACAAACTGGCACAAACAGTAACATAAGGATGGAAATTCAGCACAGCCCCCACCGGGGCTGGCTGACCACACAAACCTAAAATAGACAAAACCAAATCAAATGTGAACAATAGCAAAAGAGCACTTAGCTGAGCATGCAGGGACTGAGCTGGAAACTAAGACCTCAGGAGGCAGGAAAAAGTCACCAGCAGGGATAGAGGGAGTCAGCTGTCTTAAATCCAGTCAGAAATTACAGATATCCAGTCATCCTCCTCATCATCAGGTGGCAGGCCACTGTTAATTAGTACAGCTCCATTACTTCCAGTAGCCACCAGAGGGAGCCCGGAAAGAGAACCAGCTCCACTACCTTCACTAGTAATCAGAGGTAGGCCAGAAAGTGAATTCACAACAGGGAGGGATGAGGGATTCATGCATACCAGGGTAGGGATGAGGGGGCCATGCATACAAGGGTAGGGATGAGGGGGCCATGCATACCAGGGTAGGGATGAGGGGGCCATGCATACCAGGGTAGTGATGAGGGGGCCATGCATACCAGGGTAGGGATGAGGGGGCCATGCATACCAGGATAGGGGATATTAAGTACAGAATTGACTACATTTTTTGCTTCAATTTTTTTTCCTAATTTCTTGCTCTAAAGCCTAGGTGTGTCTTATAGTCCAAAAAATACGGTATATATATATATATATATATATATTTGTTTTTCTCAGTGAACTCATTCCTCATGTTTGGCCTCATTAAAATAAAAACACTCATACTCCGCTGGCGTGCCAGCTCCACTTCAGTGGTGTTGAGACTCACTGTCCTGGGGCTTATGTGAGGTTCTCACATCACACGAGCCCTGCACCCAATCACCGGCAGCTTCACTGTTCCTGCCTTCGGACGTATTGGACATCAACATGAAGCCAGGGCTGCGGCTGCTCTCTGGCGGCCTCATGATGCTTGATTTGTCCAAAGGTGGGGACAGTGACGTCAGCGCTGATTGGGCACAGGGCTCACATGATGTAAAAACCTCAAAAGAGACAGAAGAACACAAGTGCCGACACCACTGAAACGGAGCCAGCATGGGAGGTTTGTGTAAGTGTTTTTATTTTAACAAGACCAAACATGAGGAATGAGAAGGGGTTGTCCAACTAGTTGTCAACCTTTTTATCAAAAATCCCACACAGGGAAAAGTCATTATTATACAGAGAGTGCGAGAAATGAATTACAGGAAAATCGTATGTTGTTGACAATGAAAAATAACTCAGATGAGGAGAACCTATATATATTATTCACAGATTGTACAAAAGCATGATGCACGCGGCGTGTGTTCAAGGATGGAATATTATATGGGAGTTTTATAGGATAAATTCAAGGTGAGAATATTATATGGGAGTTTTATAGAATAAATTCAAGGATGGAATATTATATGGGAGTTTTATAGGATAAATTCAAGGTGAGAATATTATATGGGAGTTTTATAGGATAAATTCAAGGTGAGAATATTATATGGGAGTTTTATAGGATAAATTCAAGGTGAGAATATTATATGGGAGTTTTATAGGATAAATTCAAGGTGAGAATATTATATGGGAGTTTTATAGGATAAATTCAAGGATGGAATATTATATGGGAGTTTTATAGGATAAATTCAAGGTGAGAATATTATATGGGAGTTTTATAGAATAAATTCAAGGTGAGAATATTATATGGGAGTTTTATAGGATAAATTCAAGGTGAGAATATTATATGGGAGTTTTATAGGATAAATTCAAGGATGGAATATTATATGGGAGTTTTATAGGATAAATTCAAGGTGAGAATATTATATGGGAGTTTTATAGAATAAATTCAAGGTGAGAATATTATATGGGAGTTTTATAGGATAAATTCAAGGTGAGAATATTATATGGGAGTTTTATAGGATAAATTCAAGGTGAGAATATTATATGGGAGTTTTATGGGATAAATTCAAGGTGAGAATATTATATGGGAGTTTTATAGGATAAATTCAAGGTGAGAATATTATATGGGAGTTTTATAGGATAAATTCTAGGTGAGAATATTATATGGGAGTTTTATAGGATAAATTCAAGGTGAGAATATTATATGGGAGTTTTATAGGATAAATTCAAGGTGAGAATATTATATGGGAGTTTTATAGGATAAATTCAAGGAGAGAATATTATATGGGAGTTTTATAGGATAAATTCAAGGTGAGAATATTATATGGGAGTTTTATAGAATAAATTCAAGGTGAGAATATTATATGGGAGATTTATAGAATAAATTCAAGAAGAGAATATTATATGGGAGATTTATAGGATAAATTCAAGGTGAGAATATTATATGGGAGTTTTATAGGATAAAGTCAAGGTGAGAATATTATATGGGAGATTTATAGAATAAATTCAAGGTTAGAATATTATATGGGTGTAAGGACTGGGACTGTGTACCTGTTGTGTCTGCTCTTGCCCTTAGTTCAGTTGGATACTGCCCTCAACCAAAATGGAGTTGCTGGCTTCACCGGGGCCATCTTGTTTCCTGTCTGATACTCCTTGTTTTCCTGTCTACTGTATATATAAGGGAACTCTGCACACTATGCCTTGCTTGAGTATCTTGTACCTTACTTGCTGCCAAGCTGGAAGGACCTGCAACCTGCTTGCTTCTTCTAGTCTTCAGGATACCCCACCTGCTTTGATCTACGTACCATGAAAGGACTCTGTTGCTTTCCTCCGGCTCTGCACCCACCCCGGCTACGGTCTGCCCTCCATTAGGAGCCTGCATTGCTGGACTCATACTCACACCCTCGGTCTGTACTACTATATCTGCCCACTCTAAAGACTGTCTTATTGCCTGCTTATCTGTAACGTTGCAGTTTGCATCTGTTATCCGGAAGTTCATATCTCTACCAATAGATATTTACATCTTGAACTGTGATATACCGTGTTTGTCTTCATTTCTGACCCACGTCGTTGGGCTTCATAGAACTTTAGTATAAAATTATAACAGAATACACAAGCCTCAAAGATGGAGCTCACTGGGTCAGATACAATGGAGACACGGGTGAAAAAGCTGTGCTCATTTGTCACAGGACTGCATGGAGAGCTTCAGGCGATTAAGACCATGCTGGGGGCATTAGTCCCAAACTAATCACAATGCAAATGTGGCTGATACTTCTATCCAGGCTATAGCCTCTCAAATGTGGAGACTACAGCCGCAGCTGCGGTTCCAGCCCCTGTTCCAGCTCCAGGTCCGGTTTTTCCCAAACTCCCACCATTCAGGTTTGGTAGAGAAAGAGAGAAATTCCGTGGGTTTCTGAACCAGTGTCAATTGTATTTTTCTGCACATACGGCTCAGTTCGCAACCGAACGGGACAAGGTGTTAACCATGATAATGCTGCTGACAAGCAAAGCTTTAGCCTGGGCAAATCCGCTGATTGAAACCAATGATGCATGTTTGAATTCTCTAAATGACTTTATTGCTGCCATGTGTCAGATGTTCGATGATCCCAACCGTAATGTCACGGCAGAAGCTGCATTATTAACACTTCGTCAAGGAAAGCGTCCTGTGGTGGAATATGCTATGGAATTTCGGAGGTGGGTGCTGGACACTACATGGTGTGACTCAGCAAAATATGCAGTGTTCAGGAGGGGTTTGTCTGCTACTATTAGGGTATGTGCACACTTTGCGGTTTCTGCTGCGTTTCCGCAGCGTTTTTGGCTCTGCAGAAATGCAGCAGATTCTGCTGCATTGTACAGTACCTTTATTTCCTGTGGAAATAAAAAAAAGCTGTGCACATGCTGCGTTTTTTTCCGCGCGGTTTTGCTGCGGTTTTCAAAACGCAGCATGTCAATTGTTTGGTGCAGAAACGCTGCAGTTTTACACCTCATCCATTATGAGGTGTAAAACCGCAGATAAACCGCAGATATACCGCAGAAAAACCGCAGCACTTTGTCCTGCGGAATTCCTGCGATTTTTCTCTACAAAATCCGCAGAGACAAAAAACTATATGTGCACATACCCTTAAAGATGAACTGGCTCGGGGTGAATCACCTCCTAATTTAACTGACTTTATAAATCATTGTATCCGGATAGATATTTGTCTCACGGAGCGTCGGCAAGAGAGGTGGGCGGAGGCCAATCATAATAACCCCATATTCCTCCCATCTTCCTCCAGGGAAACCTAAAACAAGCCGTCTTCTCCGGCTTAGTCTGAACCTATGAGTGATGCGGTTCGGAGGAGTAACATCGACGCACGCAAGGAACATCGCTTCAGAGAAAATTTGTGTTTCTGCTGCAGAAGATCGGGTCACTACATCTCGGTCTGTCCCGGAAAAAAATCGCAAGTCCGCAGCTGCGGTAATCGAATGTGACTTTTCCGATCTTCTGTTTGCTCTCAGTCAAATACTTGCAGAGAAATGATGCTGGACGAGACCCCAGATTTCTCTGATTCTTGTTCAGAAGCATCATCACCTGTGGGTGGGGAAGTATTTCCAATAAGTACTGCTACGGCGATCTCAGGCGAGGTCAGAAAGGACACACTTTATACTATTCCCATTGAGATCTGGGTGCAATCTTGTTGGATTACTAGTAAGGCCATGATTGATTCTGGGGCTAGCGGCAATTGCATGGACATTGCATTCGCTAAAAAACATGGTATACACTCGCAGAAGAGACGTTCACCGGTGTTAATGGAAACCATGGATGGGTCCCCGTTGGTGTCCGGACCAATAGACTTTCAAACAACACCTCTGAAGATTCGTATGGGGGAGGGTCATTCTGAAAAAATATCATTTTTGCTAATTTCCTCCCCTCACTTTCCTATAATTCTAGGGTTACCATGGTTACAACAGCAAAATCCAACTATCGATTGGAGGATGAAAGAATTGCAGTTTCCAAGTAAACAGACACCATCTGGAGAATTAACTTCTGAGGTCAGCCATCACAGGTGAGTTAGAATTACTAATTGAATATCAAGATTTTGCGGATGTACGCGATAAAAAGAAAGCAGACAAATTGCCACCACATCGGCCATGCGATTGCCCTGTGGAACTACTTCCCGGTGCTGTGATTCCATTTGGGAATATTTATCCCTTGTCTGGGCCAGAATTGAAAGCTCTCAAAGAGTATATTGACGAAAATTTAGCGAAGGGATTTATACAACCATCTTCCTCCCCAGCAGGTGCTCCAGTCTTCTTTGTCAAAAAGAAGGACGGTTCTCTTCGACCATGTATCGATTACCGTGAACTTAACAAAGTTACGATCAGGAACTCTTATCCGCTTCCGCTAATTCCTGAAATACTCGAGAGGGTGCGACACGCCAAGATCTTCACAAAATTAGATCTCCGTGGTGCTTACAATTTAGTATGTATTCGTCTCGGGAATGAGTGGGAAACAGCCTTTTGGTCATGATATGGACATTATGAGTATCTTGTTATGTCTTTTGGCCTGCGCAATGCACCAGCTACATTCCAACATCTGGCAAAGGATATTTTTAGGGATATACTCAATATTTTTGTTGTGATTTATCTGGATGACATTTTGATTTTTTCCAGCAATATAGAAGAGCACCAGCAGCACGTGGTTCTGGATCGTT
Organism: Dendrobates tinctorius; assembly: GCF_039654945.1. Classification (NCBI taxonomy): domain Eukaryota; kingdom Metazoa; phylum Chordata; class Amphibia; order Anura; family Dendrobatidae; genus Dendrobates; species Dendrobates tinctorius. Next base: position 1,558,286 of record NW_027361787.1, on the reverse strand, counting down.
TACGGCAAAATCAGTTATACATCAAACTGGAGAAATGTGAGTTTCACAAAACGGAAATGCAATTTTTGGGGTATGTTATTTCTCAGAGTCTCAGCATGGATGCGAGCAAGACGCAAGCCATTTAAGAATGGCCAATTCCCAGGTCTGTGAAGGAGGTTCAACGATTCATTGGATTTGCCAATTTTTACAGGCAGTTCATTAAAACCTTTTCAGACATCATCGCACCCATTACTCAATTGACCCAGAATCATAGAATCGTAGAGTTGGAAGGGACCTCCTGGGCCATCTGGTCCAACCCCCTGCTCAAAGCAGGATTCACTAAATCATCCCAGTCAGGTGTCTGTCCAGCCTCTGTTTGAAGACTTCCATTGAAGGAGAACTCACCACTTCACGTGGCAGCCTGTTCCACTCATTGATCACTCTAACCGTCAAAAAGTTTTTTCTAATATCTAATCTGTGTCTCCTCCCATTCAGTTTCATCCCATTGCTTCTAGTCTTTCCTTGTGCAAATGAGAATAAAGTTGATCCTTCTACAATGTGACAGCCCTTGAGATATTTGTAGACAGCTATTAAGTCTCCTCTCAGTCTTCTCTTTTGCAAACTAAACATTCCCAAATCCTGCAACCTTTCCTCATAAGACAGGGTTTGCAGACCGGTCACCATTCTGGTCGCTCTTTTCTGAACTTGCTCCAGTTTGTTGATGTCTTTTTTAAAATGTGGTGCCTGTTATGAATGAGTCACCGTAGGAGACAAAAGCAGAAATACAAGCTAAGTCCAGAAAACCAGAGAAGTTGGCAACTATCAGATTGCAGACCCCTGAACCTATCAATACAACTAGCAGTAGCCGTGGGGGGTTCCTACGATGCCCTAGACCCCTCGATCACAGCCGGAGAATTACATAGGCCTAAAGAAAGAAAGGGGAAATCTAAACTGCCCCAGAGCAGACCCCAAAGCAATAGGCAGCCCCCAACATATAATGACGGTGACGCAAGTTGAAAATACTAACACAGACAGAAAGATAGACTGAGCAAAGACGGGGCCCAAAACTACCTAGATAGGAAAGGACAGGAAGGCTGCTGTCTGCAATCTGCCAAAACCCTATCAAAGACATAAACCAACAAGCTGATATGAAAAAGGCCCTGAAGCAGCTAGGCTTCAAAACTAAATCAGCACTCAGGTATTTTCAGAAGACAGAGCTAAATGAATTCAGCACACCCCAGCAGGGAATGGCAGAAATCCAGAAAAACAAAGCAAAACAAAGTCAAAGCACCAAAGCAAAAGGCCGAGCAGCAAACTTAGCTTTAGAGGAGCAGGAATTCAGACTGGTCTCCAAGGATCCCACAGAGAAATCAACCGCAGGGCAGAAGGGCGTCGGCAGCCTTATATCCAGTCAGTAACTCCACTCAGCCAGTCATCATCAGCCTCAGGTGTTTGATAATCAGGCTCACTACCTTTCTTTACCAGAAGAGGGAGTTCCTCGGGCCTCAGTAATGAAGGGGAAAATGAACTCACAACAGGTGCCCAAAACTGGACACAATATTCCAGATGAGGTCTGACCAAAGAGGAGTAGAGGGAAATAATGACTTCACGTGATCTAGACTGTATGCTTCTGTTAATACATCCTAGAATTGAATTTGCCTTTTTTGCTGCTGCATCACACTGTTGACTCATATTCAGTCTGTGATCTATTAGTATACCCAAGTCTTTTTCACATGTGCTGTCACTTAGCCCTATTCCTCCCATTCTGTATATGCTTTTTTCATTTTTATTGCCCAGATGTAGAACTTTGCATTTCTCCCTGTTAAAAACCATTTTGTTAGTTGCTGCCCACTTCTCCAGTTTATTTATATCTTTTTGAATCCTCTCTCTCTCTTCTCTAGTATTAGCTATCCCTCCTAGCTTTGTGTCATCAGCAAATTTAATCAGTTTACCCTCAATTCCTTCATCTAAATCGTTGATAAAGATGTTGAACAATACAGGGCCCAGGACAGAGCCCTGTGGTACCCCACTTGAGACATTCTTCCAACTGGATGTGCAGCCATTTACGACCACTCTTTGGGTCCGATCACTAAGCCAGTTATGAATCCACCTAGCAGTTGCCTTGTCCATTCCATACTTAATCATTTTTTCAATAAGGATTGTATGAGAGACTTTGTCAAATGCTTTGCTGAAGTCAAGATATACTATATCTACAGCATTTCCTTGATCCACCCAATCAGTGATTCCGTCATAGAAGGAAATTAAGTTAGTCTGACATGACTTATTAGTAACAAACCCATGTTGACTCTGCTTAATCACTCCATTCTTATCCAGGTACTGACATACATGTTGTTTAATAATTTGTTCAAAGATCTTTCCTGGTATAGAAGTCAGACTCACCGGCCTATAGTTGCCTGGGTCCACCTGCTTCCCCTTTTTGAAGATAGGAACAACATTTGCTCTTCTCCGGTCTTCTGGCACTTCTCCTGTTCTCCAAGAATTTTCAAAGATTATGGAGAGGGGTTCAAAAATTTCTTCTGCTATCTCCTTCAGTACTCTGGGGTGTAATTCATCTGGACCTGGAGACTTGAATTCATTTAGGTTAGCTAAGTGTTTCCTCACTATCTTTCTGTTTATAGATATCCTGGATTCTTCTATTCCCTTAATAGGACAGTGAAGAACAGTTGATGTTACATTTCCTTTCTGAGAGAAAACAGATGCAAAATAGGAAGTTAAAAGTTCAGCCTTCTCAACATCCTGTCTTACCATTTCATCATTTTCATCCTGTAAAAATCCTATAGCATCTTTGACTTTTCTTTTACTTTTGACATATCCCCAAAATCCTTTATTATTGCTTTTGACATCTCTTGCAAGCCTCAATTCATTTTCAGCTTTAGATAATTTGATTTGTGCCCTGCAAGTTCTGCAGACAGCATTATATTCTTCTTTAGATATGCCTCCCTCTTTCCATTTTATAAACATTTTTTTCTTCCTTTTTAGCATGTGCTTAAGTTCTGTGTTCATCCATCCTGGTTTCTTTAAATGCTTCCTATTCTTCCCTCTTTTCGGAATTGTTAACAACTGTGCTTTGAGAATTTCATTTTTCAAGATTTCCCATCCTTCCTGGACATTTTTGTCTTTAAGGATATCCAGCCATTGGATCCCTCCAATTCTCTTTCTGAATCCCTTAAAATCTGCCTTTCTGAAATCTAATCTTGAAGTCTGAGTCTTCAGAGGTCTTCCTCCTCTAGTTATCCAAAATTCTAAAATAGCATGGTCGCTACCTCCTAGGGTCCCAGCCACTTTTACCTCCTCAACCATTTCCTCCCTGTTTATAAGGATTAGATCCAAGGTAGCAGTTCCCCTTGTTTTCTCCCCTACCTTTTGGAAGATAAAGTTGTCAGCAAGAGAGGATAAGAATTTCCTTGACCTGTTAGTTTTGCCTGAGAGAGATTCCCAACAAATGTCTGGATAGTTGAAATCTTCCATGACAACTATGTCATATTTTTTGGAGAACTTGGCCATTTGATGCATAAAGAGTTCATCCATATCTTCAGCTTGCACAGGCGGCCTGTAGTAAATGCCTACAATGGTGTCCTTTCCATTGTTCTGTCCTTGTATTCTTACCCAAACAGTTTCTACAGAACTCCCAGTCTCTGAAGCTTCAATCTCTGTGCAGATATACGCCTTTCTAACATACAATGCGACACCTCCTCCTCGTTTATCAAGTCTGTTTCTTGCAAATAAGTTGTATCCTTCTAGTCTTGTATTCCAATCATGTGTATTGTCCCACCAAGTTTCAGTGATTCCAATGACATCATATTTCTTTTCCTGTGTTAGTAGTTCCAATTCTCCTTGTTTGTTGCCCATGCTTTGTGCATTAGTATAGAAACATTTTAGTTTGTGATTGGTTTCTCTTTCTCCAATATTTTTATTAATTAGATTCTTTTGTCTTTGTTCTTCCTTTCCACTTCTAATAGCAGAGTTCTCAATAGCATTTGTCAGGTGTATGGCTTTTTCTGGTCTTTTGCTTCCCTTCCCATGTTGTTCTAGTTTAAAGCTCTCCTTACAAGTGTAGCAAGGCGACTTCCAAATACCTGCTTTCCAGTCTTCGTAAGGTGCACCCCATCTCTAGCAAGTAGTCCATCGTATAAGTAGTTCACTCCGTGATCCAGAAATCCAAATCGTTGCTGACGGCACCATCGACGTAGCCAGTTGTTCACCTGCAGAATCTTATTCCACCTCCTTGTTCCATGGCCATCCACTGGGAGGATGGAAGAGAAGACCACCTGCGCTCCCAGTTCTTTCACTTTCTTGCCTAAGTCTTCAAAGTCTCTGCAGATGGTTTCCAGGTCATTTCTTGCGGTGTCATTTGTTCCCACATATAGTAGCAGGAATGGGTAGTCATCTGTAGGTCTGAAGAGTCCTGATATCCTGTCAGACACATCTTTAATTTTTGCACCTGGAAGACAGCACGTTTCTCTTGAAGTTATATCCGGTCTGCAGATAGTGGCCTCTGTTCCTCTCAACAGGGAATCCCCCATGACCACCACTCTCCGCTTCGTCTTCACAACATTTTTCTTTCTCCATCCAGGAGGACTCTGAAGGCGTACAAGGTTGCTGTTTGTTGGCAAAGTCTTATCCTGATGTATTTCTTCATTGTTTTCCTGCGTGAGAGCCTGGTACTGGTTCCTGAGCAGTATGGGTGCTGACTGCCTCCTGATCCTCCTGCTTCTCTGGGTCACATGTCTCCATTCCCCTGTTTCTTCAGGTGCACTTCGAATTTCTTCTCTTTCTGTAACATGAAGAGATAATTCTGCTCTGTCCAAGAACTCTTCACCTTCCTTAATGATCTTCAATGTAGCTAACCTCTCTTCGAGATTTTGCAACTTTTCATCCAACAGGGACACAAGCTTGCATTTGTGGCATGTGAAGTTTGGCTTTTCCACTGGTAAGTCTGTGAACATGTAGCAAGAAATGCAGCTCCTGGCCTCTTCCATATTGAGATTTCTTAAAAAGGATGAAAGATGAGCCAAAATTTGCGCGCCGATAGGCGCGTGGTTTTCCGATTTCCTCTTTTCAGCTGCAACGGCCAAAGCCCAGTGATCGTTGAGCTCGCGGAGACTCTTCACTTATCCCAGAAAGCACTGGGAATATGCAAATGATCTCCTCAAGACTCTTCCCCTGGTTTTCCGATTTCCTCTTTTCAGCTGCAACGGCCAAAACCCAGTGATCGTTGAGCTCGCGGAGACTCTTCACTTATCCCAGAAAGCACTGGAAATATGCAAATGATCTCCTCAAGACTCTTCCCCTGGTTTTCCGATTTCCTCTTTTCAGCTGCAACGGCCAAAACCCAGTGATCGTTGAGCTCGCGGAGACTCTTCACTTATCCCAGAAAGCACTGGGAATATGCCAATGATCTCCTCAAGACTCTTCCCCTGGTCCGGATACAAGAGAAGAAGACGCCGTTTGTTTGGTCACCACAGGCACAACTGGCATTCTCTAAATTGAAGGCTAAATTTACTTCGGCCCCTATCCTCGTGTATCCGGACTCAGATTGGGCCTTCATAGTGGAAGTGGATGCCTCAGACTGTGCTATAGGGGACATACTCTAGCAAAGAACAGGTGAGAAAGATCTTCTACACCCCTGTGCTTTTCTCTCCCAAAAGTTGTCACCTGTTGAAAAAAATTACGATGTTGGGAATATAGATTTGTTGGCTATTATAACTGCACTTAAAGAATGAAGGCACCTGCTACAGGGGGCATTTCAACAGACTGTTGTGCTCACAGATCACCGAAATCTTGAATTCATGAGGTCGGCAAGGTGTCTAAAACCCACACAAGCTCGGGGGAATCTATTTCTTAATCAGTTTGATTTCATTATTTCCTATAGACCAGGTTCCCAGGTTCTCACAATGGGAAAGCCGACGCTCTGTCCAGGATTCATTCGGATGATGTAACCTTGGCTTCACCTCCAAGGACCATACTGTGAGAACGAAACTTCACAAGTGTGCTGCACAATCAAGACCTATTAAAGGATATTAAGGAGGCCTACGCCACAGATTCACTGCTGATTCAACCACCTACTCAGGTAAATTTAACCTTGAAGAATGGCCTTTGGTTTCAGAGACAACTTCTATATGTCCCGGAAACAATAAAATTAAGAGTATTAAAACTAATGCATTACTCTAAGATCAACGGTCATAGAGGAATCCAGAAAACTCAGGAGTTTGTGTCTCGTTTCTTTTGGTGACTGACTTTCCGGAAAGACGTTCAACTGTACATGTCATCATGTGCGGTATGTGCCAGATCAAAAGGCCCTCCCTCCTCACCTACTGCACTATTGCAACCTCTTCCTATTCCTTCTCATCCCTGGGGGTCTATCTCAATGGATTTTATTGTAGAGTTGCCAACATCCCAAGGAAAGAACATGATTCTAGTAGTGGTTGACCGACAAACCAAAGCTACTCATTTCATTCCGAGTACCAGGTTACCGATGGCCAAACAGACAGCGGACCTCATTGTACAAAATATTTTTCGATTACATATAGTCCCGGATGAAGTAATATCTGACAAGGGGTTCAATTTACTTCTAAATTTTGGCAAAATTTTTGTTCTGCTCTCGACATCAAGGTAAATTTGTCATCTGCTTTCCACCCGCAGTCTAATGGCCAAACGCAACGGACCAACCAGACCTTGGAGCAGTATCTGCGTTGCTATGTGTGTCACCTGAAAGATGACTGGGTGAGTTTGATCCCGTTGACTGAATTCACCTATAATAAATCAGAGTGCATCCACCAAAATGTCTCCATTATTTGCTAATAAGGGATATCATCCCAGTATTCTTCCTCGGCTTCCAATGGACATGTCTGTGCCTGCAGTAGCCGACCGCATTTCATCTCTACCGGAGAATCTGGAAGTTCTGAAGCAGATGCTGGCCACAGCACAGGAGAGATACAAAAAGGCAGCAGACAGATTCCGCAAGCCAGTACCCACATGCAAGGTAGGATACATGGTTTGGCTTTCAACAAAGAACTTGAAACTCAAGGTCCCAACATCTAAACTGGGGCAGAAATATGTTGGTCCGTACAAAATCAGCAAGATAGTGAGTTCTGTAGCCTGTCGACTCAAGTTGCCTAGTTCTTTAAAGATACAGCCCGTCTTTCACGTTTCCCTGCTTAAACCGGTAGTGGCAAATCCTTTCTCTGGGCGCACATCTGCTCCTCCTGATCGAATTCTCGTTGACGGGCAGGAGGAATTCATCGTGGAGAGGATCATCGATTCATGGATTCATAGGGGACGACTCCAGTATCTGGTAAAATGGCAAGGGTATTCGTCTGAAGAGAATTCCTGGGAACCTCTGGAGAATATTCACGCTTCTCGTCTGATCAGACAGTTCCACAGCAGATACCCCAATAAACCAGATATAAGATCATCCACAGGACATCTTTAAAGAGGCGAGTAATGTAAGGACTGGGACTGTGCACTTGTTGTGTCTGCTCTTGCCCTTAGTTCGGTTGGATTCTGCCCTTAACCAAAATGGAGTTGCTGGCTTCACCGGGGCCATCTTGTTTCCTGTCTGATACTCCTTGTTTTCCTGTCTGCTGTATATATAAGGGAACTCTGCACACTATGCCTTGCTTGTGTATCTTGTACCTTGCTGCCAAGCTGGAAGGACCTGCAACCTGCTTGCTTCTTCTAATCTTCGGGATACCCCACCCGCTTTGATCTATGTACCACGAAAGGACTATGTTGCTTTACTCCGGCTCTGCACCCACCTCGGCTACGGTCTGCCCTCCATTAGGAGCCTTCCAGGCCCAGGGCCCTGGAGCCTGCATTGCTGGACTCATACTCGCACCCTCGGTCTGTACTACTATATCTGCCCACTCTAAAGACTGTCTTATTGCCTGCTTATCTGTAACATTGCAGTTTGCATCTGTTATCCGGAAGTTCATATCTCTATCAATAGATATTTACATCTTGAACTGTGATATACCGTGTTTGTCTTCATTTCTGACCCACATCATCGGGCTTCATAGAACTTTAGTATAAAATTATAACAATGGGCGTTTTGTAGAATAAATTCAAGGTGAGAATATTATATGGGAGATTTATAGAATAAATTCAAGGTGAGAATATTATATGGGAGATTTATAGGATAAATTCAAGGTGAGAATATTATATGGGAGATTTATAGAATAAATTCAAGGTGAGAATATTATATGGGAGTTTTATAGGATAAATTCAAGGTGAGAATATTATATGGGAGTTTTATAGGATAAATTCTAGGTGAGAATATTATATGGGAGTTTTATAGAATAAATTCAAGGTGAGAATATTATATGGGAGTTTTATAGGATAAATTCAAGGTGAGAATATTATATGGGAGTTTTATAGGATAAATTCTAGGTGAGAATATTATATGGGAGTTTTATAGGATAAATTCAAGGTGAGAATATTATATGGGAGATTTATAGAATAAATTCAAGGTGAGAATATTATATGGGAGTTTTATAGGATAAATTCTAGGTGAGAATATTATATGGGAGTTTTATAGGATAAACCAAATACAAACAGAAAATAAATGACCCAAAACAAATATTTATCAGTAAAAATAACTCATCTTAATTAGGTAAAGTATGAAAGAATTGCTCCATTTTCCGATACCCGTCGCATCCCCATTTTTGATGATCTTGGGTTGGGTGAAGGCTTATTTTTTGTGTGCCGAGCTGACGTTTTTAATTATACCATTTTGGTGCAGATACGATCTTTTGATCATCCGTTCTTGCATTTTAATGCAATGTTGCAGTGACCAAAAAAACCTATGTGGCGTTTTGTTTTAGTTTCAATGGGGCGAAAAGGGGGTAATTTGAACTTATATATTTTTTTTTTATTTTTTACCACATTGTATCTTAATTAACCAGATGACTATTTTTAGCAGACGAAGAATAATAGAAAATAGGCTTAGGGGTGATCTTATTACAATGTATAAATATATGCAGGGACAATACAAAGACCTTTCTACTGATCTTTTTACTCTTAGACCTGTGACGGGGACTAGGGGGCATGCTCTACGTCTGGAGGAAAGAAGGTTTAAGCATACTCACTGTCATGATTTGTAATTTTGTCCTGTCCTGTATTTTGTATAATATGTCATTTTAATTTTCTCTGGTTGTATTCGCTGTAAATTAACCATGTCTCCTTCCCCCAATACTTTGCAATGTCTTGTGATGTACCTGGACCATAATCTAATTTAGGCTTATGTCAACAGCTAGTGGGATTTTGGCTATTGTTTTCCTAAGCAGAAGATGCAGGAAAACGATGAAGAAATACATCAGGATAATAATTTGCCAACAAACAGCAACCTTGTGCGCCTTCAGAGTCCTCCTGGATGGAGAAAGAAAAATGTTGTGAAGAAGAAACGGAGAGTGGTGGTCATGGGGGATTCCCTGTTGAGAGGAACAGAGGCCGCTATCTGCAGACCAGATATAACTTCAAGAGAAATGTGCTGTCTTCCAGGTGCAAGAATTAAAGATGTGTCTGACAGGATATCAGGACTCTTCAGACCTACAGATGACTACCCATTCCTGCTACTACATGTGGGGACAAATGACACCGCAAGAAACGACCTGGAAACCATCTGCAGAGACTTTGAAGACTTAGGCAAGAAAGTGAAAGAACTGGGAGCGCAGGTGGTCTTCTCTTCCATCCTCCCAGTGGATGGCCATGGAACAAGGAGGTGGAATAAGATTCTGCAGGTGAACAACTGGCTACGTCGATGGTGCCGTCAGCAATGATTTGGATTTATACAGGGGTGAGCTGGCATATGGAGGTTGTGCGTGGCATATACAGGGGTGAGCTGGCATATGGAGGTTGTGCATGGCATATACAGGGGGAGCTTGCTTATGGAGGTTGTGCATGGCATATACAGGGGGAGCTGGAATATGGAGGTTGTGTGTGGCATATACGGGGTGAGCTGGCATATGGAGGTTGTGCGTGGCATATACAGGGGTGAGCTGGCATATGGAGGTTGTGCGTGGCATATACAGGGGTGAGCTGGCATATGGAGGTTGTGTGTGGCATATACAGGGGTGAGCTGGCATATGGAGGTTGTGTGTGGCATATACAGGGGTGAGCTTGCTTATGGAGGTTGTGCATGGCATATACAGGGGGAGCTGGAATATGGAGGTTGTGTGTGGCATATACGGGGTGAGCTGGCATATGGAGGTTGTGCGTGGCATATACAGGGGTGAGGTGGCATATACAGGGGTGAGCTGGCATATGGAGGTTGTGCGTGGCATATACAGAGGTGAGCTGACATATGGAGGTTGTGCGTGGCATATGCAGGGGTGAGCTGGCATATGGAGGTTGTGCGTGGCATATACAGGGGTGAGCTGGCATATGGAGGTTGTGCGTGGCATATACAGGGGGAGCTGGCATATGGAGGATGTGCGTGGCATATACAGGGGGAGCTGGCATATGGAGGTTGTGCGTGGCATATACAGGGGGAGCTGGCATATGGAGGTTGTGCATGGCATATACAGGGGTGATCTGGCATATGGAGGTTATGCGTATCATATACAGGGGGAGCTGGCATATGGAGGTTGTGCATGGCACATACAGGGTGAGCTGGCATATAGAGGTTGTGCATGGCATATACAGGGGTGATCTGGCATATGGAGGTTGTGCGTGGCATATACAGGGGGAGCTGGCATATGGAGGTTGTGCATGGCATATACAGGGGTGATCTGGCATATGGAGGTTATGCGTATCATATACAGGGGGAGCTGGCATATGGAGGTTGTGCATGGCATATACAGGGGTGAGCTGGCATATGGAGGTTGTGCGTGGCATATACAGGGGTGAGCCGGCATATGGAGGTTGTGCGTGGCATATACAGGGGGAGCTGGCATATGGAGGTTATGCGTATCATATACAGGGGGAGCTGGCATATGGAGGTTGTGCGTGGCATATACAGGGGGAGCTGGCATATGGAGGTTGTGCGTGGCATATACAGGGTGAGCTGGCATATGGAGGTTGTGTGTGGCATATACGAGGTGAGCTGGCATATGGAGGTTGTGTGTGGCATATACAGGGGGAGCTGGCATATGGAGGTTGTGCGTGGCATATACAGGGGGAGCTGGCATATGGAGGTTGTGCGTGGCATATACAGGGGGAGCTGGCATATGGAGGTTGTGCGTGGCATATACAGGGTGAGCTGGCATATGGAGGTTGTGTGTGGCATATACGGGGTGAGCTGGCATATGGAGGTTGTGTGTGGCATATACGGGGGAGCTGGCATATGGAGGTTGTGCGTGGCATATACAGGGTGAGCTGGCATATGGAGGTTGTGTGTGGCATATACGGGGTGAGCTGGCATATGGAGGTTGTGTGTGGCATATACAGGGGGGAGCTGGCATATGGAGGTTGTGCGTGGCATATACAGGGGGGAGCTGGCATATGGAGGTTGTGTGTGGCATATACGGGGTGAGCTGGCATATGGAGGTTGTGTGTGGCATATGCAGGGGTGAGCTGGCATATGGAGGTTGTGTGTGGCATATACAGGGGGGAGCTGGCATATGGAGGTTGTGCGTGGCATATGCAGGGGTGAGCTGACATATGGAGGTTGTGTGTGGCATATACATGGGGGAGCTGGCATATGGAGGTTGTGTGTGGCATATACGGGGTGAGCTGGCATATGGAGGTTGTGCGTGGCATATACAGGGGTGAGCTGGCATATGGAGGTTGTGCATGGCATATACAGGGGTGAGCTGGCATATGGAGGTTGTGCGTGGCATATACAGGGGGAGCTGGCATATGGAGGTTGTGCGTGGCATATACAGGGGGAGCTGGCATATGGAGGTTGTGCATGGCATATACAGGGGTGAGCTGGCATATGGAGGTTGTGCGTGGCATATACAGGGGGAGCTGGCATATGGAGGTGGTGAATGGCATATACGGGGTGAGCTGGCATATGGAGGTTGTGTGTGGCATATACGGGGTGAGCTGCATATGGAAGTTGTGCGTGGCATATACATGGGGAGCTGGCATATGGAGGTTGTGCGTGGCATATACAGGGGTGAGCTGGCATATGGAGGTTGTGCGTGGCATATACAGGGGGAGCTGGCATATGGAGGTTGTGCATGGCATATACAGGGGTGAGCTGGCATATGGAGGTTGTGCATGGCATATACAGGGGTGAGCTGGCATATGGAGGTTGTGCGTGGCATATACAGGGGGAGCTGGCATATGGAGGTTGTGCATGGCATATACAGGGGTGAGCTGGCATATGGAGGTTGTGCATGGCATATACAGGGGTGAGCTGGCATATGGAGGTTGTGCGTGGCATATACAGGGGGAGCTGGCATATGGAGGTGGTGAATGGCATATACGGGGTGAGCTGGCATATGGAGGTTGTGTGTGGCATATACGGGGTGAGCTGCATATGGAAGTTGTGCGTGGCATATACAGGGGGAGCTGGCATATGGAGGTTGTGCGTGGCATATACAGGGGGAGCTGGCATATGGAGGTTGTGCGTGGCATATACAGGGGGAGCTGGCATATGGAGGTGGTGCATGGCATATACAGGGGTGATCTGGCATATGGAGGTTATGCGTATCATATACAGGGGGAGCTGGCATATGGAGGTTGTGCATGGCACATACAGGGTGAGCTGGCATATAGAGGTTGTGCATGGCATATACAGGGGTGATCTGGCATATGGAGGTTGTGCGTGGCATATACAGGGGGAGCTGGCATATGGAGGTTGTGCGTGGCATATACAGGGTGAGCTGGCATATGGAGGTTGTGCATGGCATATACAGGGGGAGCTGGCATATGGAGGTTGTGCATGGCATATACAGGGGTGAGCTGGCATATGGAGGTTGTGCATGGCATATACAGGGGTGAGCTGGCATATGGAGGTTGTGCGTGGCATATACAGGGGGAGCTGGCATATGGAGGTTGTGCATGGCATATACAGGGGTGAGCTGGCATATGGAGGTTGTGCATGGCATATACAGGGGTGAGCTGGCATATGGAGGTTGTGCGTGGCATATACAGGGGGAGCTGGCATATGGAGGTGGTGAATGGCATATACGGGGTGAGCTGGCATATGGAGGTTGTGTGTGGCATATACGGGGTGAGCTGCATATGGAAGTTGTGCGTGGCATATACAGGGGGAGCTGGCATATGGAGGTTGTGCGTGGCATATACAGGGGGAGCTGGCATATGGAGGTTGTGCGTGGCATATACAGGGGGAGCTGGCATATGGAGGTTGTGCATGGCATATACAGGGGTGATCTGGCATATGGAGGTTATGCGTATCATATACAGGGGGAGCTGGCATATGGAGGTTGTGCATGGCACATACAGGGTGAGCTGGCATATAGAGGTTGTGTATGGCATATACAGGGGTGATCTGGCATATGGAGGTTGTGCGTGGCATATACAGGGGGAGCTGGCATATGGAGGTTGTGCGTGGCATATACAGGGGTGAGCTGGCATATGGAGGTTGTGCATGGCATATACAGGGGGAGCTTGCTTATGGAGGTTGTGCATGGCATATACAGGGGGAGCTGGAATATGGAGGTTGTGTGTGGCATATACGGGGTGAGCTGGCATATGGAGGTTGTGCGTGGCATATACAGGGGTGAGCTGGCATATGGAGGTTGTGCGTGGCATATACAGGGGTGAGCTGGCATATGGAGGTTGTGTGTGGCATATACAGGGGTGAGCTGGCATATGGAGGTTGTGTGTGGCATATACAGGGGTGAGCTTGCTTATGGAGGTTGTGCATGGCATATACGGGGTGAGCTGGCATATGGAGGTTGTGCGTGGCATATACAGGGGTGAGGTGGCATATACAGGGGTGAGCTGGCATATGGAGGTTGTGCGTGGCATATACAGAGGTGAGCTGACATATGGAGGTTGTGCGTGGCATATGCAGGGGTGAGCTGGCATATGGAGGTTGTGCGTGGCATATACAGGGGTGAGCTGGCATATGGAGGTTGTGCGTGGCATATACAGGGGGAGCTGGCATATGGAGGATGTGCGTGGCATATACAGGGGGAGCTGGCATATGGAGGTTGTGCGTGGCATATACAGGGGGAGCTGGCATATGGAGGTTGTGCATGGCATATACAGGGGTGATCTGGCATATGGAGGTTATGCGTATCATATACAGGGGGAGCTGGCATATGGAGGTTGTGCATGGCACATACAGGGTGAGCTGGCATATAGAGGTTGTGCATGGCATATACAGGGGTGATCTGGCATATGGAGGTTGTGCGTGGCATATACAGGGGGAGCTGGCATATGGAGGTTGTGCATGGCATATACAGGGGTGATCTGGCATATGGAGGTTATGCGTATCATATACAGGGGGAGCTGGCATATGGAGGTTGTGCATGGCATATACAGGGGTGAGCTGGCATATGGAGGTTGTGCGTGGCATATACAGGGGTGAGCCGGCATATGGAGGTTGTGCGTGGCATATACAGGGGGAGCTGGCATATGGAGGTTATGCGTATCATATACAGGGGGAGCTGGCATATGGAGGTTGTGCGTGGCATATACAGGGGGAGCTGGCATATGGAGGTTGTGCGTGGCATATACAGGGTGAGCTGGCATATGGAGGTTGTGTGTGGCATATACGAGGTGAGCTGGCATATGGAGGTTGTGTGTGGCATATACAGGGGGAGCTGGCATATGGAGGTTGTGCGTGGCATATACAGGGGGAGCTGGCATATGGAGGTTGTGCGTGGCATATACAGGGGGAGCTGGCATATGGAGGTTGTGCGTGGCATATACAGGGTGAGCTGGCATATGGAGGTTGTGTGTGGCATATACGGGGTGAGCTGGCATATGGAGGTTGTGTGTGGCATATACGGGGGAGCTGGCATATGGAGGTTGTGCGTGGCATATACAGGGTGAGCTGGCATATGGAGGTTGTGTGTGGCATATACGGGGTGAGCTGGCATATGGAGGTTGTGTGTGGCATATACAGGGGGGAGCTGGCATATGGAGGTTGTGCGTGGCATATACAGGGGGGAGCTGGCATATGGAGGTTGTGTGTGGCATATACGGGGTGAGCTGGCATATGGAGGTTGTGTGTGGCATATGCAGGGGTGAGCTGGCATATGGAGGTTGTGTGTGGCATATACAGGGGGGAGCTGGCATATGGAGGTTGTGCGTGGCATATGCAGGGGTGAGCTGACATATGGAGGTTGTGTGTGGCATATACATGGGGGAGCTGGCATATGGAGGTTGTGTGTGGCATATACGGGGTGAGCTGGCATATGGAGGTTGTGCGTGGCATATACAGGGGTGAGCTGGCATATGGAGGTTGTGCATGGCATATACAGGGGTGAGCTGGTATATGGAGGTTGTGCGTGGCATATACAGGGGGAGCTGGCATATGGAGGTTGTGCGTGGCATATACAGGGGGAGCTGGCATATGGAGGTTGTGCATGGCATATACAGGGGTGAGCTGGCATATGGAGGTTGTGCGTGGCATATACAGGGGGAGCTGGCATATGGAGGTGGTGAATGGCATATACGGGGTGAGCTGGCATATGGAGGTTGTGTGTGGCATATACGGGGTGAGCTGCATATGGAAGTTGTGCGTGGCATATACAGGGGGAGCTGGCATATGGAGGTTGTGCGTGGCATATACAGGGGTGAGCTGGCATATGGAGGTTGTGCGTGGCATATACAGGGGGAGCTGGCATATGGAGGTTGTGCATGGCATATACAGGGTGAGCTGGCATATGGAGGTTGTGCATGGCATATACAGGGGTGATCTGGCATATGGAGGTTGTGTGTGGCATATGCAGGGGTGATCTGGCATATGGAGGTTGTGCATGGCATATACAGGGGTGAGCTGGCATATGGAGGTTGTGTATGGCATATACAGGGTGAGCTGGAATATGGTGGTTGTGTGTGGCATATACGGGGTGAGCTGGCATATGGAGGTTGTGCGTGGCATATACAGGGGTGAGCTGGCATATGGAGGTTGTGCGTGGCATATACAGGGGGAGCTGGCATATGGAGGTTGTGCATGGCATATACAGGGGTGAGCTGGCATATGGAGGTTGTGCATGGCATATACAGGGGTGAGCTGGCATATGGAGGTTGTGCGTGGCATATACAGGGGGAGCTGGCATATGGAGGTTGTGCATGGCATATACAGGGGTGAGCTGGCATATGGAGGTTGTGCATGGCATATACAGGGGTGAGCTGGCATATGGAGGTTGTGCGTGGCATATACAGGGGGAGCTGGCATATGGAGGTGGTGAATGGCATATACGGGGTGAGCTGGCATATGGAGGTTGTGTGTGGCATATACGGGGTGAGCTGCATATGGAAGTTGTGCGTGGCATATACAGGGGGAGCTGGCATATGGAGGTTGTGCGTGGCATATACAGGGGGAGCTGGCATATGGAGGTTGTGCGTGGCATATACAGGGGGAGCTGGCATATGGAGGTGGTGCATGGCATATACAGGGGTGATCTGGCATATGGAGGTTATGCGTATCATATACAGGGGGAGCTGGCATATGGAGGTTGTGCATGGCACATACAGGGTGAGCTGGCATATAGAGGTTGTGCATGGCATATACAGGGGTGATCTGGCATATGGAGGTTGTGCGTGGCATATACAGGGGGAGCTGGCATATGGAGGTTGTGCGTGGCATATACAGGGTGAGCTGGCATATGGAGGTTGTGCATGGCATATACAGGGGGAGCTGGCATATGGAGGTTGTGCATGGCATATACAGGGGTGAGCTGGCATATGGAGGTTGTGCATGGCATATACAGGGGTGAGCTGGCATATGGAGGTTGTGCGTGGCATATACAGGGGGAGCTGGCATATGGAGGTTGTGCATGGCATATACAGGGGTGAGCTGGCATATGGAGGTTGTGCATGGCATATACAGGGGTGAGCTGGCATATGGAGGTTGTGCGTGGCATATACAGGGGGAGCTGGCATATGGAGGTGGTGAATGGCATATACGGGGTGAGCTGGCATATGGAGGTTGTGTGTGGCATATACGGGGTGAGCTGCATATGGAAGTTGTGCGTGGCATATACAGGGGGAGCTGGCATATGGAGGTTGTGCGTGGCATATACAGGGGGAGCTGGCATATGGAGGTTGTGCGTGGCATATACAGGGGGAGCTGGCATATGGAGGTTGTGCATGGCATATACAGGGGTGATCTGGCATATGGAGGTTATGCGTATCATATACAGGGGGAGCTGGCATATGGAGGTTGTGCATGGCACATACAGGGTGAGCTGGCATATAGAGGTTGTGTATGGCATATACAGGGGTGATCTGGCATATGGAGGTTGTGCGTGGCATATACAGGGGGAGCTGGCATATGGAGGTTGTGCATGGCACATACAGGGTGATCTGGCATATGGAGGTTGTGTGTGGCATATACAGGGGGAGCTGGCATATGGAGGTTGTGCGTGGCATATACAGAGGTGAGCTGGCATATGGAGGTTGTGCGTGGCATATACAGGGGTGAGCTGGCATATGGAGGTTGTGTGTGGCATATACAGGTGTGAGCTGGCATATGGAGGTTGTGTGTGGCATATACAGGGGTGAGCTGGCATATGGAGGTTGTGCATGGCATATACAGGGGTGAGCTGGCATATGGAGGTTGTGCGTGGCATATACGGGGTGAGCTGGCATATGGAGGTTGTGCATGGCATATACAGGGGTGAGCTGGCATATGGAGGTTGTGCGTGGCGTATACAGGGGTGAGCTGGCATATGGAGGTTGTGTGTGGCATATACGGGGTGAGCTGGTATATGGAGGCTGTGTGTGGCATATACAGGGTGGTCTGGCATATGGAGGTTGTGCGTGGCGTATACAGGGGTGAGCTGGCATATGGAGGTTGTGTGTGGCATATACGGGGTGAGCTGGTATATGGAGGCTGTGTGTGGCATATACAGGGTGAGCTGGCATATGGAGGCTGTGTGTGGCATATACAGGGTGGTCTGGCATATGGAGGTTGTGCATGGCATATACGGGGTGAGCTGGCAAATGGAGGTTGTGCATGGGACACTGCTCAGTGCGTGTGATGACAGGATCTGCTAGTAATACCGCCAGTCAGCCCTTTATTGTTCTCACTCGTACAATATGCCTTCCATGGCCTTCATTGAGTATGATTCCCTCAAAAATTCCCCCTCCCACACACAGTACAATTCCCCCACAGTGAACTCCTCACACAATGTGCCCCTACAATACCCAACACGTGCACAGTAGGATGACTCTACAGTGTCCCTAACACAGTATGATGCTGCAACCGTGTCCACAACATAATATCATGCCCCCACAACCACTAACGCAGTATGATGTGACCATTGCACACCCCATTCATTATGATACTGCAACAGCCCCCTCCAACGCAGTATGTTGTCCCCACAGTGCCCCCAACACCGTATGATGCCAACAGTCTTCCCCCACATACATTATGAGGCCCCTACACTGTAAGAATCTTCTACATCCCCCCACACAGTATGATGCCTTCACAGCCCCACAAAACAGTATGATGGCCCCCACAGTACCCCATACACAATGTGATGGCCCCCAAAGTCTTACACACCGTATGATGGTCCCAGCTGCCTCCAATATAAAGTATGATTCCCCCACAGTTCCCTACACAGTTAGATTACCCACACAGTCCCCTCACACAAAATTGAGGCCCCCACACATAGCATGATGTCCCCATAACTATGTACACAGTATGGTGATCCCCGCAATTCCATCCACAGCACACACAGTATGATTGCTCCTTCTCAGCATGCTGGCTCCATTCCAAAAGAATTCACTGACAAAATTGTTTAAAAATGTTCTCACGCAGCCCAATTCCTCCAATGCCCTTCACCCGTCTGTGCAGGCGCGATCTAGTCTCATCATTGTGCCTTCTGTGCTGACACTCAGATCTACAGACTGAATACAGTTCTACCATTGAATTCCACTGTATTGGCCTCGGATGCAGATACTGGTGAAATTTAGCCACCAGCACAGGGAGGGCAATGTTGCTTGACACCCCCCCCCCCCCACACACACTCACGGGTCCCATCATGGCTGCATGGTTTGCCGCTGTTAGCTTGAAGCAGGTGGCATACTGCTATCATTTAGACACTTTTGTTCATGAATGATAACTTTGTGATCCAGGCAAAGAACTGAGTGATGGAGGCCACAACTGTTCATCGTGATATTTCAGAGTCCTGTTCTCTGGATCTATGGGGATCCAATCTGTCTGACTCCCACCAATCACAATGACCAATCCTGTGGAAAATGTGAAGCTAAAGACTGTTTATAGATGGACGGTAGATTGCTGCGAGGTCAGGTGGATCTTCTGCATTGTCTCTAGTGGGTCATCCAGTTGTTAGAAGTAGTGAAGGTAGAAATGACCATTGTCAACCAATAGAAACTTTACAGCATACTAGACTTCTATTGGGGAAAAATAAAAGTCTAGGTGTTATGCGTCTCCATTGCTTTTCTGTACAGGTTAAAAGAAAGTATACCAATGCGTATACATCAAACGTGATGATAACACAGCCTGAACTCCAATGCAGGTTCACATTGAAGAGCAGTTTTATAGTTACACATAGCTAGAATTTACAGGAAACATTGGAGATTTATTGAGGCTTTTGTTCCATTTTTCGCACATAAAAAAATCACCAAGATTGTACCGTTTCGTGCAGCACTTAAAATTTGGTGCAAAGAACAATAATGCAGCCCAAAAAAAACCTGACTTCAAGCTTCAATTCATCTCATTAATATTATTATTATTATTATACATTTTTATAGCACGATTTATTCCATGTCACTTTACAAATATGGACAAGTACAATCAACATGAGCAAAACAAGGTACACACAAGTACAGAAGGCAAGAGGACCCTGCCGGCAAGGGCTCCCCGTCTACAGGACACGGGTGAGGGTACACTAGGAGAGGGTAGAGCTAGTCGTGTGGCGGTTCACTAGACTAAGGATCACCGCAGGTTGTAGGCTTGTCGGAAGAGGTTGGTCTTCAGGTTCTTTTTGAAGGTTTCTGTGGTAGGGGAAAGTCTGATGTGTTGAGGTAGAGAATTCCAGAGTATGGGGGAAGCACGGGAGAAGTCTTGTATGCGGTTGTGTGTAGAAGAGATAAGAGGAGAGTAGAGAAGGAGATCTTGAGAGGATCGAAGGTTGCGTGTGGGTAAGTACCGGGAGACCAAGTCACAGATGTATGGAGGAGACAGGTTGTGGATGGCTTTGTATGTCATAGTTAGGGTTTTGAACTGGAGCCTCTGGACAATAGGAAACCAGTGAAGGGCTTGGCATAGAGGAGAGGCTAAAGAATAACAGGGAGATAGATGGATTAGTTTGGCAACAGAGTGTAGGATGGATTAGAGTGGTGCAAGAGTGCTAGAGGGGAGGTCAGAGAGTAGGAGGTAGCAGTAGTCAAGGTGGGAGATGGTAAGGGCATGCGCTAGTGCTTTTGTGTCTTCGTAGTCAAGGAATGTACGGATCCGGGAAATATTTTTGCGTTTGTGTCAGCAGGAGGAGGCAAGGGCTTGGATATGTGGCTTGAAAGAGAGGGCAGAGTCGAGGATCACCCCGAGGCATTGAGCATGCGGGACTGGGGAAAGTTTATCTCATGATAAATTCCCTCTTGTAAGTCACTTTGTAAGGCTGGTTTCACACTTGCGTTTTTTTGCGCTGCGTTTTTGCGCATGCGGTTTTTCCCCTATACTTAACATGGGTGCGCATAGTCATGCGTTCGTACGCATTTGTATGCGCATGCGTTTTTTTGTAGTGTGCGCCCGGGCGCACAAAATGCATCCTGTGGCATTTTTTGTGCGTCCGACCTGTCTCAAAAAAATGCATGCACTCGCAATGCGCACAAAATTCACCCAAAAACACATTATAGTCTATGGGTGCTCTGACGTGCGCATGGTCGTGCGCACGCAGCGCGAAAAAACGCAAGTGTGAAAGTAGCATAAGGGCGTTATTTTATCATGTGCATATCTTATATACACTCTCTTCTCCTTAGCTCAGATCTGCTTGTCTTGTGTCAATACCGAGCTCCTTCTGGTAAGTTTTATATATGTCCTAGTTTAGTCTTTATCCCGTGACACAATCTCTCCCAGAATGCAGAGCGGAAGACATTAGATTAGCCCACCCAGGGACCAAGGGATGTGTCTGTTTACAGACTGTAAGCTGTTTTTTTGCTGTCCCATCTAAAGTTTTGATTATATGTTTATCTAGATTGTGTTATGTTACCATTCTTTGTATTCAGTTTTGCATTTGGTCTGCTGCCACCTGCTGTCATTTTTCTGCAGCCTGCAGCTAATTATTTCTAGTACATGCCTTCTACTTCCTGATCAGTGACTCCTTCTCTTCCTGCTGGTGGCCATTATTAGTTTCATTTTTCACCCGGGAGAGACACGCTTACCAGGCTGTGAAAGGCATCATTTTTTTGACCACACATACAAATCCGTTGCTCACCTTGCTGCATCCTGCTGTACCACCTTGGTCGTTACACCTGCATTTCTGGAGAAGTGCATTACCAATCATACTGTTACACTGCTCCGTCATACTCACCTGGCCTCTGCTCCCATGCCGCTGCCGGCCTCCGCTCCCTCGCCGCAGCCTCTCTCCTTCCGACGGTCGCAGCGCTCACCTGTGACGGGCTCGCGGCCGATGCCATCCCTGCATGCTATGCGCATGCGCCATAGGCCGCAGCCGTGCCTCCCTCTGGCTTCCTGTGCTCCGGCTATGCCGTGACCCGGAAGCACCTCCCTAACCAATGGCAGACCAGACAGGAGCATATCAGGCCACTTCCCCCTTAGGGAGGTGCCTGATTGTTGTGTTTCCTAGCACACTGGCCTCGCTGTATCGTGTGCTCTCGGCTCCTGCAGTTCCGTTCTCGCCTGCTCTCCGCAGCAGCCTCTCAGTCCTGCTACCCGGGTTCCTTGCTCTCTTCCACAGTCCTGTCTCCGGTGTTCCTGCCATCCTACTCCAGTCCTGCCTCCGGTGTTCCTGTTTCATCCTGCTCCAGTCCTGCCGTCCTACTCCAGTCCTGCCTCCGGTGTTCCTGTTCCATCCTGCTCCAGTCCTGCTATCCTACTCCAGTCCTGCCTCCGGTGTTCCAGTTCCATCCTACTCCAGTCCTGCCTCCAGTGTTCCTGTTCCATCCTGCTCCAGTCCTGCCATCCTACTCCAGTCCTGCCTCCGGTGTTCCTGTTCCATCCTGCTCCAGTCCTGCCGTCCTACTCCAGTCCTGCCCCCTGCCCCCGGTGTTCCTGTTGCATCCTCCTCCAGTCCTGCCTCCAGTGTTCCTGTTCCATCCTGCTCCAGTCTTGCCATCCTACTCCAGTCCTGCCTCTGGTGTTCCAGTTCCTTCCAGCTTCTGTCCTTCTGTCCTCCTCCCATCCTTTCTCCTGTGTTCCTACTCCTGTCATCCCTCCTCGTTCCAGTCTACTGTCTCACTCCAATCCTGCCTCCTGGTTCCAGCTCTGTCATTCTATACTTCAGGCACACAGTCCTACTCCGGTCCACCCTGAGACGCTCCTCTCGGTACCGGCTACCGTCGTACTCAAACCCCTGGGCCTGCTCCTAACGGTCGCTGTATAGGGGTCGGTCCCACCTGGCAGCTTGCCTGAGGCCCCTCGGTGCCACGGTTCAGAGGGTCCACTCCTGGAGTTCCGGTTCCAGACCCCCCATGCTAACAGTACAATCAGGCCATGGACTCTGCCGGTACTACGGCTGCTTCCCAGAAAGAGTTGCGCTTCCTGCAGGAGAATCAGGGATGCATTATGTTGGTCATGAAGTCTATGGACACCCATTTGTCTGCCTTGCAGGTAGCCGATCCTGGAAATGCCTCCCAGTTGGCCAGTCTCCAACAGGAGCTGGGTCAGCAACAAGATACGCAAGCCCACATTTTGTCTTAAATGGCCTCCTTTGACAGCCGCTTGTTGGCCCTCCAGGCTGTCACTGCAGCCCCGACTCCTCCTCCCGCGTCTACAGCTCTCCCGACGCCCCGCCTCACCAAACCGCCTTGCTTCACCGGGGATCCCAAGCTCTGTAGGGGGTTCTTAAATCAGTGTAGCCTCCACTTTGAATGGTTGCCGCAGCAATATCCCTCGGACCGGGCCAAGGTGGCCTTCATCATGTCCCATCTGGAGGGAGAGGCCCTGTGACGAACAGCCCACCGCCGTTCGTCCACTTACGGGCGACACCAACGGGGGTCCCGCTGCCACCAAATCGCGACGGACAGCGGACCCTGTGTCACCACTATGTCACAATCCCACCACTGACACCGGTGTATCAGCGGACGGAGGGACGTGACACAATGCCGGCACACGGCTATCACAGGCGCAGGGGGGCTTATCTTAGTTATCCCACCACTGGCACCATGTGACAAAAATATCCAGCAAGCTAATCTCGCTCTACAATTTGCCGCAGGGGGAGTTTAATTTGGATGCCCCACCACTGCTATCAATCTTCCAAGTACTGCGGGGATTTGTGTATATCCCACTTTCTCAGTTCCACCTTGGAACTCGCAGCTCTCCGGCGCCCCCCTTACCCTCAGGTCAGTCAGGGAACTGCACCTAGGATAATTGGTCGCCGGACGGGCTGCCTGTTGTGAACCGGCAATTAGGCTTCTGCAGTAAGGGAATTATCAATGCTGTGGCCGCAGACCCTTATTCAGCAATATAAGACCCTTCTGTACTGCCAGCAAGCCGTAATAGCCGTACACAACGCGCTGCCACCAGTCACGGTTACTTAATTCACAGTGTTAAATTAAGAGGGTCCGTGGCAAACCCCTTGAATTAGTAGCGATTATCTATCAAAGGCGTATAGTTCGAGTCTTAGAGCATAGAGACAGATCTAAATAATTATTTCATTTATTTTCCGAAAGAGGACAGTGATTACAGATAAAAGTTGCTATAAAATTGAGACATAAAATATGTACAGTACAGGTATAAAATAAAAGTGGAGAAAACAAAGAGATTACACTCACAGTTCCATATTGTTCCTTAGGCAGACCATGCGGCTAAGGTGGGTGGAGGCGGAGCTGCACTTCTCCGCTCATCTGAGTTCTTGTCAGCACGGACTCTGCAGCTGTTCTGAGCTGGTTTGCCCAGGGAAGGCCTTATAGGCTTTGCTTTGTGACATCACGGAGAGATGCATTCTGGGTTGATCCCTCCTCTCTCATCCGAGTTATGTTTTGGCTACAAAACTTAGATTAGCTATAACTTTATGGGAGAAGCTGGTATGGACTCATCAGTGGTATCATGTTTCCCAGCGTAATGAGCCTATCAAGAAAACATCAAACATCTATGCGATATGACCATCCATTTGGGCGCAAATCCTATCTCATGTTCTGGACAGGGTAGAACTTCGAAACATACGCGGTCTCGAAGCTGGGACCGCTCAGGTTACAAAAATATGATTTTCATATCTCTACTTGGTACGGTTTTCGCAGGGCAGGCTCTTAAAGTTTTATTTCAAACAAAGACCTTTTTCCCGCATTTTTCTTTCAGCTGAGAGAAGCCAAATGGTGTGAGGAAGATGGTCTAGCTAATTAACATTCCTGCTCTTCCAGAGGAAGTGGCAGGGTTGGTAAAACCTGGGGGGAAGGAATTCCTACTACTGACAGTTTACAATGTCCTAGGATGGAGGATTTGTTAGCACATTGCAACAGAAAACATATCTTGCAGATATTGTACATCACACCTCCCCCCTTAAGAGGGCGCTAAGGAGGCATTACCTCTCGGTAATCGGCCATGCGCACCTCAGCGGGTTCGCCCCGGCGGGACAACCCATCGGCATTGCCGTTTTCACTGCCCTTCCTGTGTTTTACAGTAAAATCGTACTGTTGAAGAGCAAGGCTCCAGCGGAGCAATCTTCCATTGGTTCCGGACACTGTGTGCAACCAGCTCAGAGGGTTGTGGTCGGTTACCACCGTGAAGGCGCGCCCATACAGGTAGGGCTGCAAACGCTGCAGTGCCCACACCATGGCCAGACACTCCTTCTCTATGGTCGAGTATGCCACTTCCCTCGGCAAAAGTTTCCGGCTCAGGTACAACATGGGGTGCTCTTGGTCCCCCGAGTCGACCTGGCTAAGCACAGCACCGAGGCCAAACTCGCTGGCGTCGGTCTGTACCAGAAACGGGCGACTGCTGTCGACTGCTCTCAACACTGGAGAGTTGCACAGGGCTGCTTTCAAAGCTTGGAAAGCCGCCTCACAGTCATCTGTCCAGTTGACTGTTTGGGGTAGCCTCTGCTTGGTGAGGTCAGTCAAGGGTTTGGCAAGGGCGCTATAGTCCTGTACGAACCGCCTATAGTACCCTGCAGTGCCCAAGAAGGACTTCACCTGTTTCTTGGTCCTGGGGGTGGGCCAGGACACGATTGCGTCCACTTTTCCTGGCTCCGGACTCATGGAACCCCTGCCTACCCGGTGCCCCAGGTAGTGGACCTTGCGCATGCCTATCTGGCACTTCCCCGGCTTGATGGTCAGGCCTGCCTGGTGAAGACGCTTGAGCACCTCCTGGAGGTGCTGAAGGTGTTCCTCCCAGGTGGAACTGAAGACGGCAATATCGTCTAAGTACGCCACCGCGTACTCCTCCAGTCCCCGAAGCAGGTGGTTGACCATCCGCTGGAAAGTGGCAGGGGCATTCTTCATGCCGAAGGGCATGACCGTGGACTCGTACAGTCCAAAGGGGGTGATAAAGGCGGATTTCTCCTGCGCCTCAGGGCTCAGGGGAATCTGCCAGTATCCCCGACTCAAATCCATGATGGATATGTAGTTGGCGTTTGTCAACCGCTCGAGCAGATCCTCGATGCGCGGCATCGGGTGGGCATCAGAGGTTGTGATGGCGTTGAGCCCCCTGTAGTCCACGCAGAACCGGGTGGTTCGATCCTTTTTAGGCACGAGGACTACAGGTGAAGCCCACGCACCTTTTGACCGTCGAATCACTCCCAGCCTTAACATCTCATCGACCTCTTGGCGCATGACTTGTTGCACCGTTTCAGAGATCCGATAAGGTGTTCGCCGTAATGGGGCATGATTCCCGGTGTCCACCTCATGAACCGCTAACTCCGTCCTCCCAGGACGGTTGGTGAACACGGGCCGGAAGAGTTCCAGGGTGGCCATCAACTGCAACCGCTGGGACACGGTGAGCGAACCACTTATCTCCATGTCCTCAATGGACCCATTGGCCTTGGCCTGGGCCAGCATGTCCAGGAGGGAATCTTCCTCCCCATCCTCTGGCAGATTGCAGACCGGTAGGACGCAAGCTTCACGTTCGTAGTGCGCCTTCAGCATGTTGACGTGAAAGGCCTTGCGCCTACCCCGAGCATGGTCAAGCGTGACCACGTAGGTGACCGGGTTGAGCTGTTGGTGGACGACGTACGGGCCTTCCCAGGCTGCCTGAAGCTTATCCGTTGGTACAGGGACCAGCGCCCACACCTTTTGACCCACCTGGTAGGTCCGCTCCCGGGCGTTCTGGTCGTACCAGCGCTTCTGGTCAGCCTGAGCCTGCGTCATGTTGTCATGCACCAACTGCGTCAAGGTCTGCATCTTGTCACGGAAGCGCATGACATAATCCACGATGGACACTTCTGTGGGGTTTGGCTCATCTTCCCAGGATTCTCTTATCAACCCAAGGGGTCCCCGGACTCGCCTGCCATACAGGAGCTCGAAGGGGGAGAACCCGGTCGAGGCCTGCGGAACTTCTCTGTAAGCGAACAGCAGGTGTGGGAGGTACCGCTCCCAGTCGCGCCCTTGGGTCTCAACCAGTATGCGGAGCATCTGTTTGAGGGTACCGTTGAAGCGTTCACACAAACCATTAGTCTGTGGGTGATACGGACTCGATACCAGGTGCGTCACCTGCATTTTCTCACAGAGAGCCTCCATTAGGCGAGACATGAATTGGGGCCCTTGATCGGTAAGCATCTCCCTGGGAAATCCTACTCTTGAAAAGATGGTCACCAGTGCGTCAGCCACCTTATCTGCCCTGGTTGAAGACAGAGCTACTGCCTCTGGGTACCGGGTAGCGTAGTCTACCACGGTGAGAATGTATCGCTTTCCGGAGCTGCTGGGGACGGACAGCGGTCCGACAATGTCCACCGCGATTCTCTGGAAAGGCTCCTCTATCACCGGCAAAGGAATAAGGGGAGCCTTAAGAGCAGGCCCCGCCTTACCCACTTTTTGACAGGTGGCACAGGAGCGGCAGTAGTGTGTTACATCTGTCCCCATCTTGGGCCAATAGAAGTGTTGAGACAGCCGTGCCTTTGTTTTGCTGATCCCCAAGTGTCCAGCGAGTGGAATCTCATGGGCAATCCGCAACAACTCAGTTCTGAACTGATAGGGGACGACCAGCTGTCTTTCCCTCAACCACTCCTTTTTAGGATCTCCGGGTACTGTCTCCCGGTACAACCTTCCTCGTTCCCAGAACACCCTCTCCTTATCAGACTTGGAGGTGGGCGTCTCGGCGAGACCTCTCAATTTCTCCAGGCTGGCATCTGAGTGCAGAGCAGCCTGGAACTCCATGCTGGAGGCTGCCAGAAGTGACGTCAGGGTCCCCTCTTTACTGGGACCCTCTGGAACCGGCTCTGGGTTCACCTCTGGTTCAGTCTCTCTTGTAGCAGCAGAGGGTCCAGAAGACAGTGCGTTACCTGCGATCTGGGCACTCTGACTGCGTGTGACAGCTGCTATGTATGCTGTCTCCCTGGGGATTTCTTCAGACCCACCAGCTGGTGCTGCCCTGGGCTCTACCTCCCCATCCACCCCCAACACTTCAGGAGCAGTGCTACTTATGGGCCAGTTACCTTCCTCGGTGGCACTGGTCAGCTGCATGGCATTACCTTCCTCATGGTCCCCATGCACCTCCCCATTTCCTTGAGCACCGTTGCTTACTCCTGCCAGGGGTTCCTCAGCCGTCTCACTCCGCAGAGTGACGGGGCTGAGCACTTCGGTACCTGTGGACACATCTACCGCTTCAAAGAAAGGGTTAACGGGTTCAGTCGGCACAGATACATCAACATCATCATCATCCTTCCTAGGAGAAGAATGGTTATCAGTTTGCTTTGGTACATTCACATCAGCATCAGCATCGTACCTGGGGAAAGAATGGTTGTTAGTTGCATCATTACTCATCAAGGCATTAGCAGGTAACACATTCAGTTTCCCGTCATCATCATCATCATCAGGGTTAACGTTACCCTTATTATCAGTTTGGGGAAGGGTGTCAGGGACATAGTATGCAACCATCCTCCCCAAGTCAGTCCCCAATAAAACATCAGTGGGCAAATTTTCAGACACTCCCACCTCCCTCAACCCGCTCCCGGCACCCCAGTCAAGAAAAACTCGTGCCGGCAAGGGACAACGGGTGCCTCCAATCCCGGTGACAGTCAGGGTTTTCCCCTCAACAAACTCTTCAGGGGCCGCCAGTCCAGGACGGATGAGGGTTCGTTCAGCCCCGGTGTCCTTGAGGCCTGTAGCAAGACGGGCCCCCACCTGAACAGGTTGAACATTGTCGTCAGCCCTCCCAACCACACCTCCCACCAAAAGAACAGAGGCGTTGGGCCCGGGGGCCTTGGCTGGGGGGTTCTTCGGCCTATTCGGACAGGTGTAAAAGAAGTGACCAGGCCGCTGGCAGTGGTGACACAGGCGACTGTCAGTAGCCGGCCTGTTGTTGGCAACAGGGACAGGGCCTCCGGAGGGACGGCTAGCTGGGGCATTGGGGTTGGTTGCTGGCTTACCCCCTTTCCAGCTGGTGGCGACTGGCCTCCGCGTCTCGGGCTTCCGGTTGGCCTCGTGGTTGTCGGCGATCTGCGCCGCTTTGTTCGCGTTCGTTGGTTCGCGGTCCAGGATGAACTGTCGGACCTCAGCTGGGCAGAGATGCAGGAACTGGTCTTTGATCATCAGGTCCCGTAGCTGCTCAAAGGTTTCAACGGACAGTCCATGGATCCACTGGTCAAAGTGGGTCCTGAGTCCTTGCACCACATCACTGTAGCTATCGTGTGGGCCACGTTGGAGGTGTCGGAACTTCTTTCGGTATACCTCAGGTGTCAGCCGGTATTTGGCGATCAGCGCCTGCTTTATGGCGTCATAGTCGTCATCGGCTTCTGGCGGAAGAGAAGCAAATGCCTCCAGGGCTTTGCCTTTTAGCCCTGGGGTCAAGTACCTTGCCCATTGGTCTCTAGGCAGCTGGTACTGTCTGCAGGCTTTCTCAAAGGCTCGCAGAAATGTGTCCAAGTCCCCATCCTTTTCCATCACGGGAAAATGCTCTGGCCGGGGTTTAGGAGTCTGGACGCTGCTGGGCTCACTGCTTCGGGCTGTGGGGGCATTCCCACCCCGCTGGAGTACCTCCAGTTCATGGGCCCTCTGCGCCTCCCTCTCGGCTCGCTGCTCTGCTCTCTCAGCCTCAGCTTGGCGCTCACGTTCGGCTTGGGCCTCCTGCCGATATTGCTGGATCAGCCTCACCCGCCCATCCCTGTCTTCGGCGGGGAGTTCGTCCAAGGCCATTTGCAGATAGGGGTCCACCCTGTTCTGGTTGAATGTGGGGCCAGCGCTCAGGAGTGGAGCCTCTGCTGCAGCCCCATTGCAACTTGGGCCAACTTCTGCGCTCGCTGGATTCTGGTCGTTGTCCAGCTGCACTAGAGCCGCGATCATTTGAGCTCTGTTTTTGTTTGTGGCGTCAAGGCCTTGGTACGTGCATAACGCAGCAAGAACTTCCTTTGTCTGCCGGTTGTACCAAGGTTCTCCTTTTGCCGCCATGGTTGCCAAATAAAAGATAGAAAAAGAAAAACGAAGAAACGGGAGGGGGATACTTGCAAGTACACACTAATGTCTCAGGACTAGTAACCACTGAGTCTGTTCTCCAAAACCTATGATGCAGGATTCCCGCAGGAACCGTGCAGGTTTTTAGTGAGAGGAATGATTGCTCAAACCAAATCACTAATGCTCTAGGATTATCCCACCTCTCTGCCACCAATATGTGACGAACAGCCCACCGCCGTTCGTCCACTTACGGGCGACACCAACGGGGGTCCCTCTGCCACCAAATCGCGACGGACAGCGGACCCTGTGTCACCACTATGTCACAATCCCACCACTGACACCGGTGTATCAGCGGACGGAGGGACGTGACACAATGCCGGCACACGGCTATCACAGGCGCAGGGGGGCTTATCTTAGTTATCCCACCACTGGCACCATGTGACAAAAATATCCAGCAAGCTAATCTCGCTCTACAATTTGCCGCAGGGGGAGTTTAATTTGGATGCCCCACCACTGCTATCAATCTTCCAAGTACTGCGGGGATTTGTGTATATCCCACTTTCTCAGTTCCACCTTGGAACTCGCAGCTCTCCGGCGCCCCCCTTACCCTCAGGTCAGTCAGGGAACTGCACCTAGGATAATTGGTCGCCGGACGGGCTGCCTGTTGTGAACCGGCAATTAGGCTTCTGCAGTAAGGGAATTATCAATGCTGTGGCCGCAGACCCTTATTCAGCAATATAAGACCCTTCTGTACTGCCAGCAAGCCGTAATAGCCGTACACAACGCGCTGCCACCAGTCACGGTTACTTAATTCACAGTGTTAAATTAAGAGGGTCCGTGGCAAACCCCTTGAATTAGTAGCGATTATCTATCAAAGGCGTATAGTTCGAGTCTTAGAGCATAGAGACAGATCTAAATAATTATTTCATTTATTTTCCGAAAGAGGACAGTGATTACAGATAAAAGTTGCTATAAAATTGAGACATAAAATATGTACAGTACAGGTATAAAATAAAAGTGGAGAAAACAAAGAGATTACACTCACAGTTCCATATTGTTCCTTAGGCAGACCATGCGGCTAAGGTGGGTGGAGGCGGAGCTGCACTTCTCCGCTCATCTGAATTCTTGTCAGCACGGACTCTGCAGCTGTTCTGAGCTGGTTTGCCCAGGGAAGGCCTTATAGGCTTTGCTTTGTGACATCACGGAGAGATGCATTCTGGGTTGATCCCTCCTCTCTCATCCGAGTTATGTTTTGGCTACAAAACTTAGATTAGCTATAACTTTATGGGAGAAGCTGGTATGGACTCATCAGTGGTATCATGTTTCCCAGCGTAATGAGCCTATCAAGAAAACATCAAACATCTATGCGATATGACCATCCATTTGGGCGCAAATCCTATCTCATGTTCTGGACAGGGTAGAACTTCGAAACATACGCAGTCTCGAAGCTGGGACCGCTCAGGTTACAAAAATATGATTTTCATATCTCTACTTGGTACGGTTTTCGCAGGGCAGGCTCTTAAAGTTTTATTTCAAACAAAGACCTTTTTCCCCGCATTTTTCTTTCAGCTGAGAGAAGCCAAATGGTGTGAGGAAGATGGTCTAGCTAATTAACATTCCTGCTCTTCCAGAGGAAGTGGCAGGGTTGGTAAAACCTGGGGGGAAGGAATTCCTACTACTGACAGTTTACAATGTCCTAGGATGGAGGATTTGTTAGCACATTGCAACAGAAAACATATCTTGCAGATATTGTACATCACAGGCCCTGTCTTGGTTGAATCCGCTCTGGGAACATGACGGGGGGAAGGAATTCCTACTACTGACAGTTTACAATGTCCTAGGATGGAGGATTTGTTAGCACATTGCAACAGAAAACATATCTTGCAGATATTGTACATCACAGGCCCTGTCTTGGTTGAATCCGCTCTGAGTCTCCCGGTTTTCCTTGAGATGTTTCGTAGGGTCTTCGATGAGCCGGGTCGGTTAGGCTCTCTCACTGAGTCACTCTTTAACTTACATCATGGCTCTCTCACAGTCTCCTCCGAGCTCGGCTGGAATAACGCGGCCTTGGTAGGGGCATTCTGGCGCGGTCTTTCAGGCAGAATAAAAGATGAACTCGCAGGTCGAGATACCCCGTCCACCTTAGAGGACCTTATCTCGCTGGCTATCCGCATTGACGTACGCTTCTTGGAGCACGCTCGGGAGTCAGCGAGAGACAGGAGGTCCACCAGGTCAGTTCCCCTTTTCATCCGATCTGCCAGCTCCCGTTCGGCCGGGTCCTCTCCTCCCTCTTCGGTAGAATCCATGCAAATAGATCGCCTTAGAATGGCCGAGTTGCGTCAGAGAGAGAGACGGGCACAGGGTCTGTGCCTCTATTGCGGTGATTTGTCACACTATATCCGCACCTGCTCTAAGAGACAGGGAAACGACTCCACCTGGGTCAGGTAAGAGAGGCCTCCCTAGGTGATGATGATCCCTCTCAACCCCTTAACGATTTCTGTGCTTTTGGTTTCCGGGGAGAGACGTGGATCCGAGATGGTCTGGATTCGGGCTCGGCAGGTAACTTCATTCGGCCTGAAGAGGTGGACAGATACCATATTCCTGTAGTCACTCTGTCTAACCCTATTCAGATTGCCACTGTGGATGGCAAACCGCTACAGGTGACCGTCACCTTGGTCACTGAAGAAGTGGAGTTGCAAGTCGGAGCCTTACATCAAGAGAAGATAGCCTTTTACGTTTTACCTAAGCTCTCCCACGCCATTCTACTCGGTCTCACATGGTTAAGGACTCATCAGCCTGTCTGCTCTGCATTGAGGAAACGGAAGGTAGGAATCTCTCCCAGCCCCAATCAACTACAACTCCATTCGCCTCATGTGGGGACAAAACAGTCAAAAAACTGCCTTGAAGCCCGGCAAAAAATCACCCTTATATTCTAACCCATCTGCCCGTTCACATACTGCAGCCCTGCTCTGCTAAGAAACTCTGCAGCATCACCCCAGACCGCATTGTGCATAGTTACTGTCTGTATATTATACAACATCGCTGCAGATTGTCGGACTGCAAAACCCCACAATTCTCTAAAAACACATTGGGGATCTCGTCAGGACGTCTTAACTAAGCTGCACTGCGATTTCCAGCCCCCAATTCAAAAGTTCAGTTTTTTGACAGTGCACCTTAAATCAAAATAGCCAAAAAAGACCCGGCACATTCTCCCACTGCTGAAACAGAGCAAATACTACCCGATACTGTCCATTATGGAGAGGGGGAAACAGAGCCAGCTTCAGAAATATACCAAGACTCACGGCCAAGACGCTCCTTCAAACCAACCATAAAGGCTGTCAAAAACTATCACAGTACTAAGGACGAGTTCAATGACAACCTGGATTACCTATGGGAGCGAGTCACCTCCCTCATGTCAAGCATCCAACGCCACAAAAATGATGCAGCGAGTCTACTGGACACTATAAAATGGCTAGACACGGCCCATGGAAGATACAAGAGACTGTCCGCAAGGTACATTGCCTTCCTAAAAGACTAAAATATTGATGAAGCCTCATCAGAATTAAGCAAAGTGGATTCCACAGAAAGAGAGAAGGGCGCCGCTGTGCAAGACGCCAAAGATAAAGCGGAGCTCTGTATCGCTTATCTGCAAG
This sequence comes from Dendrobates tinctorius, assembly GCF_039654945.1. Classification (NCBI taxonomy): domain Eukaryota; kingdom Metazoa; phylum Chordata; class Amphibia; order Anura; family Dendrobatidae; genus Dendrobates; species Dendrobates tinctorius. The sequence goes on along the minus strand of NW_027361787.1, from coordinate 1,524,858 downwards.
AAGCTGGATCTCACAGATCAGGCTCATCCAGACACTCTGCTGGGTCATATAAATCATACTGATCAAGAACTTCAGCCCTCAGCGACAGAATCCTAGAGGCCCGTTTAAACGCAGAGCGATCCAAACTAAGACGCTCCTACACAGAAAAGAAAGCGGAAGCAGAGGCAGAAGCCAAGAAAGCAGAGGCAGAAAGTAAGAAGGCAGAAGCCAAGAAAGCAAAAGCAGAGGCCCAAGCAAAGATCCTTCAAACAGAAGCAGAGGCCCAAGCAAAGACCCTTCAAACAGAAATGGAGGAAGAAATCGCGCTAGCCAAAGTAAAAATACTTGAGCAAGCATTGAATCAAAACCTCTACCCGATTTGCCTACCACCACTGGAAGAAGAGGACCCAGCTGTCCGTACCAGTGATTACGTGCAGAAACAGATATCTGCAGAACACACCTTCTCCATCGGCGTTCAACCCACCAATGTGGAAATGTCAGTCAGCCCAACTTACGGTGCCAGTGTTACCCACAGCACCTGCAGAGACCCAAGACCAACGCCATAATGTGTCCCCTCAGGTGCAGCAATCATCACAAGACGACCACAAGATGCACTCCAGTCCATCTCCACAGTTCAAGCCGCAGTCATCGAAATTTCCAGAGGTTAAACCACAGCTCAACCCTGCAGCAACATCATTCTACTCGGGAACAATTCACCCTTCCACGCCACACAGCTTATACGCCCGAGAGACAACACAAGCTAACATGGTAACAAGGAGTGAAGGATCGGATATGCCCGAGTTAGCCAGGTTTATGGTGAGCAAAGATCTAATCAGCACCAGCCTCTCAAAGTTTGACAACTGTGCAGAGAACTACAGAGCCTGGAAAGCAACCTTCAAGGCCACCATTGCTGACCTCAATCTATCAGCAGAACGGGAGCTCGACCTCATGGTAAAATGGTTGGGTCCTGACTCCACAAACCATATCAAGAGTCTTCGGACAGTCTACGTGGGGCAAGCTGAAGCAGGTCTCGCTGCTGCCTGGCTGAGACTCGAAAGAACCTATGGCAGTGCTGAAGCCATAGAAAAGTCCCTGTTCAAGAGACTGCAGAATGTTCCAAGGATCAACCTTAAGGAAGCCCACAAGCTTCTGGACTTAAGCGACCTGCTTATGGAACTGGAACTCGCAAAGAGAGACCCTCGTCTGTCTGGATTATGCTACCTGGACACTGCCCATGGGATGAACCCAATCATCTTAAAGCTGCCGCATAGTCTGCAAGAGAAGTGGGCAGTATGCGTTTCCAGGTACAAAAGGTCACATGATGTCACCTTTCCTCTGTTTAATCAATTCTGCAAGTTTGTTGACAAACAGGCCCAAATGAGGAATGACCCTAGCCTAGACTTCCTGGAGTCTAACACTACAGCTCCAGCAACACTGTCAAGGTATGAAAGCGTCTCACATAGACGCAAGGACTTGAGGAGCAGTATGTATCAGAAAGACTAACTTGCCACCACCTGCAGTAACTGCCGGTAAACAGTACACCATTCCATTGAGAGATAAATCTTTCAATCGTGAGTGTCCCATTCACAAAAAACCACACTCATTGAACAAATGTAGAGGCTTCAGGTCCAAAACCATGCAAGAGCGCAAGAAAATCCTCAGTGAACTTTGGGTATGTTTCAAGTGTTGCGCCTCATTAGAACACATGGCCAAGGACTGTAAATCTGCTATTAAGTGTGAAGAGTGTCACAGTGACAAACACCCTTCAGCTTTGCATCCAACCTCAGCCACCAGCGATCCAGCAGTCGCAGTTACCTCTAGTCCGGCTACAAGCCATGGCGGGGAGCCACAGAATAAAGCCAATTCTACCACGGCTGTCTCCTGCTCATGCTCAGAGGTATGTGGGGAGAGCCAAAGTGATGAATTCTGTGCCAGGATATGCCTAATCAGAGCTTATCCAGAAGGGCAATCAGAGAAGGCAGTAAAAATGTATGCCATCATTGACGATCAGAGCAATCGATCTCTAGCTGGACCTAAGTTCTTTGAAGCCTTTGGAATCAAGGAACCAGCAACGCCCTATACTCTGAAGAATTGTTCAGGCCGCATAGAAACTAGCAGCAAGAGGGCACAAGGTTTCATTGCTTCTCCTGTCAACGAAGGTGTAGAAATACCCGTACCTACGCTAATCGAATGCGACCAAATACCCAGTTAAAGGGATGAGATTCCTACCCCAGAAGCTGCGTTCCACCAACCACACCTAAGGCACCTAGTCAGCGTTATCCCACCTATGGACAAAGATGCTGAAATCCTACTTCTGCTCGGCAGAGGCAATTTAAGGATACTTAAGGTCCGACAACAGTGCAATGGTCCCGACTATGCCCCCTACGCACAGAGACTCGACTTGGGGTGGGTAATCATAGGAAATGTGTGCTTGGACCGAACAAGAGTCAATGCCTTTAAGACCTACATACGCCGAGACGGACGAACTACTTTCTGCAAGCCATGCCCTCATCACTATGATGTGAAAAAAAAGCCTCCAGATCCTGTACAGCTGCCTGATGTCATTCCTTCTCCCTATGCAGACGACTTGGGAAGATCAGTGTTTCATACAACTAAGGATGACAACAAAGTAGCCCCATCAATGGAAGACAAGGAATTTGTCAGGATAATGGACAATGAGTTCCTTAAGGACGAGACCAATCACTGGGTTTTTCCCCTACCCTTCCGAGCTACCAGGGTAAGACTCCCGAACAATCGTGAACAAGCCTTGTCCAGATTCAGCTCTCTCCAGCGCACACTTAGCAACAAACCGGAGATGAAAGAACACATTGTCACCTTTATGAGCAAGATATTCCGGAATAACCATGCGGGGCCAGCGCCTCCCTTAAAGGCAAACGAGGAGTGCTGGTACCTACCCTCATTTGGAGTATATCACCCACGGAAACCTAAGCAAATTAGAGTTGTCTTTGATTCAAGCGCCAAACATCAAGGCGTATCTCTCAATGATGTCCTACTCACGGGTCCTAATCTTACAAACAACCTAGTCGGAGTGTTGATGAGGTTCCAGAAAGAGCCCATTGTCATCACCGCCGACATTGAACAGATGTTCCACTGTTTCATAGTTAGAGAGGACCATAGGAATTTCCTCAGGTTCCTGTGGTACAAGGACAATGACCCCAGGAAAGAGATGGTGGAGTATCGCATGAGTGCACGTATTCGGGAACAGCCCTTCCCCGCAGTGGCAACCTATGGCCTGCGGAGAACCGCTCAAGAAGGAGAGACCGAATATGGAACAGATGCCAGAGACTTTGTAGAGAAAGACTTCTATGTAGATGATGGACTAAAATCCCTACCCCCAGAAGAAGTGGCTATCGATCTACTCAAGAGGACCCAAGGTATGCTGTACCAAGCTAAGCTTAGATTGCACAAAATTGCTTCAAACTGCCAGGCTGTCATGAGAGCCTTTGATTCAAGTGATCACGCACCAGGATTCAAGGACATAGACCTGGGACCAGACTGTCCATCTGTGCAGAGAAGCTTAGGCTTGAGGTGGAACCTGTCAGTCGACACCTTCAGTTTTCAAATAAACTGTGCAGACAAACCGTTCACTAAACGTGGTGTCCTGTCAGTGGTGAATAGCTTATACGACCAAATGGGGTTCATAGCACCAATTATCATACAAGGTAAATCCCTTCTGAGACAGCTTTCTGAAACCGTCAAGGACTGGGATGCCCCACTCCCTCCTGAGAAGGAACCAAAATGAGAAGCCTGGAAGCAGTCTTTGTGTGCCTTGATGAGATCCACATACCGAGATGCTACGCCAGAACCTCACTTGCTGCTAGCACTAGGAAGGAACTCCATGTGTTCTCGGATGCATCCACGGAGGCCATTGCAGCAGTTGCCTATCTGAAGGTGATGGGACCCGACAATCAAGATCACGTTGGGTTCGTCTTCAGCAAGGCTAAGTTGGCTCCCAACCCTGACCACACTATTCCCAGATTTGAACTCTGTGCAACCGTGCTTGCAGTAGAACTCGCAGACTTTATACAGCACAGCACGAGCTTGACACCAACATAGACGACGTACAATACTACAGTGACAGTAAGGTTGTCTTAGGTTACATCTCCATCAAACAAGGCGCTTCTATGTGTATGTCAGTAACCGCATCGAAAGAATAAGGAGGTCTTCCAAGCCTGAACATTGGCACTATATCCCATCTGAACTTAATCCAGCTGACCATGCCACTAGACCTATGTCTATAAGGTCCTTTGCTAACTCTTCTTGGCTTTCAGGTCCTAAGTTTCTGTTGGAACAGAAGGGAAGCGAACGTGTCCAGGAAGTCTTCAGCATCCAGGATCCGGATGGTGATCCAGAAGTTCGCTCCGAGCTCAGTGCTTTGGCGACGAACACTAAACCAACCTCCAGCCTTGGTTGCCAGCGCTTTGAACGCTTCTCCAATTGCATAAGACTCGTCAAGACTATCGCAAGGTTAGTCCACATTGCAAGATCTTATCACAGCGCACGTGGAGACAAAGACTGTTGCGGTTGGCACGTCTGCCATAAACCACTCTCTGCTGAGGACATTTCTTACTGTGAGTCCCTTATAATACGTCCAGCAGAGCGTATTCAGCACTGAATGGGAATGCCTACACCACAAACATCAGATCCCTCTGAAAAGCCCCATTGTTGTGAGTTCATTTTTCCCTTCACCATTGAGGTCTGATGAACTCCCTCCTCTGGTGAAGGAAGGTGGTGAGGCTGATTACCAAACACCTGGGCAGCTAGATGATGACTGGGTGGCTGGAATTGAGGACTGGATATAAGGCTGCCGACGCCCTTCTTCCTGGCTGGTGATTTTCCTGCTGGATTCTTGGAGGCCAGTCTGATTCCTGCATCTCAAAGCTAAGTTTTTCTGCTCTGCTTTGTAATCTTCAGTTTTGTTTTTGTTTTGCCTTGTTTTTTGGGAGTTCTGCCATCCCCGGTCGGGGTGAGCTGAATTCCATTTTTGTCTTTGATCTGTTGATCTTTTGCTCTGTCTTCAGAATATACCTGAGTGCTGATATAGTCTTTTGAAGCCTAGCGACTTCAGGGCCTGTTTTTCCTATCAGTCGGTTGGCTCATTTTGATAGAGTTTTTGCGGATGGCAGACAGCAGCTTTCCTATCCTGTCCTATGTAATTAGCTTGGGCCCCATCATTTGCTCAACCTATCTTTCTATCTGTGTGTTTTCATCTTGCTTCACCGTCATTATATGTTGGGGGCTGCCTATTGCTTTGGGGTCTGCTCTGGGGCAGTTTAGTTTTTCCCCTTTCTGTCTTTAGGCTATATAGTTCTCCGGCTGTGATCGAGGGGTCTAGGGCACCGTAGGAACCCCCCACGGCTACTGTAGTTGTTGTGGATAGGTTCAGGGGTCTGCAATCCGATAGCTGCCAACCTCTCTGGTTTTTCTGGACTTAGCTGGTATTTTGTTTTTTCCTCCTTCGGTGACTCATCATAACAGAATCACCTGCCATACCGCAGATCCTAGGGTACTCAATAGCAGGAGAGAATTGTAAAAAGAAAAAAAAAATAAGGAAAAAAAAGTGTCAGAATTTTTTTTTTTGTGTGCATATTTTTTCCTCTATATCTCTGAGGCCGTAGGGGGAATTTTTCTCTCAATGGAGATGAAGCAATTGTCTGATCGGGTGGAGCAGCTCGCTGCTGAAGTATGGGGAATTTCCGCCTATCTTGCTCATTCACATGCTGCTGAACCAAAGATTCCCACTCCTGATGTGTTTTTTGGGGATCGGTCTAAATTCTTGAATTTCAAGAATAATTGTAAATTATTTTTTGCCTTGAAGCCTAACTCGTCGGGGAACTCCGCACAGCAGGTTAAAATTGTCTTCTCTTTGCTGCGCGGCGATCCCCAGGATTGGGCGTTTTCTTTGAAACCTGATGGTCCTATTCTGAATAATGTGAACGCATTTTTTCAAGCCTTGGGGTTGTTGTATGATGAACCTAATGCTATTGATCAGGCTGAAAAGACCCTGTTGGCATTAAGCCAGGGTCGGGATTCGGCAGAGTTGTACTGTCAAAAATTCCGAAAGTGGGCGGTCCTTACTACCTGGAATGATGGTGCCTTGGCAGCCCTCTTCGGAAGGGTTTGTCAGAAACTGTAAAAGATACTATGGTGGGATTTCCTGTTCCCTCTGGTCTTGACGATTCTATGTCATTAGCCATTCAGGTGGATCGGCGTTTATGTGAACGCAAAACTATACGAGAGATGTTGCCACCTGTTGAACAAATGTCTGAACCTATGCAATGTGATAGAGTTTTGTCTAGGGCGCAACGTCAGGAGTTCAGAAGGCGTAATAAGCTGTGTTTTTTTTTGTGGAGATGCCTCGCATATTATTTCTGTCTGTCCTAAATGAGAGAAACGTTGTGCACACACGTTTTCTGTGGGTGGTGTTCAACCTAAGTTTCTTCTGGCAATTACTCTGATCTGCTCCCTGTCCACATTTTCCGCCAAGGCTTTTGTGGATTCAGGAGCAGCTCTGAACCTGATGGACTTGGATTTTGCTAAACGTTGTGGATTTCCTATGACACCTCTGCGGACGCCTATCCCTTTGAGGGGTATTGATGCTACTCCTTTGGCGAAGAATAAACCTCAGTTTTGGACCCAGGTGGTAATGCGGGTCGCCCCAGACCATCAAGAAAATTGCAGATTTTTGGTGTTGCATAATTTGCATGATACCATTGTTCTTGGGTTTCCCTGGTTGCAAATCCATAATCCAGTTCTGGATTGGAAATCTTTGTCTATGGTGAGTTGGGGTTGTCAGTGTGCCCTTAGTGATGCTCCTGTTTTCTCCACCTCTCCCCAGTCGCATGATGTTCCTGACTATTTGGCTGACTTTTATGAAGTATTTAGTGAGAATGAGTCTGCGTTTTTGCCTCCTCATAGGAGTTATGCCTGTGCAATTGAGCTGAACCCGGGGTGTAAATTCCCCAAGGGTCGGCTTTTCAATTTATCTGTACCCGAGCACGAGGCTATGCGATCCTATATTAAGGAGGCATTGGAGAAGGGTCATATTAGACCATCCTCTTCACCCTTAGGTGCTGGGTTTTTTTTCGTGGCTAAAAAGGATGGTTCATTAAGGTCTTGTATTGACTATCGTGCCCTCAACAAAATTACTGTTAAATATCAGTATCCGTTACCCCTGATTTCTGATCTATTCTCCAGAGTTAAAGGTACTTGCTGGTTTACCAAGCTTGACCTCAGGGGGGCGTATAATCTTATTCGCATTAAGCATGGGGATGAATGGAAGACGGCGTTTAATACTCCGGAGGGACATTTTGAGTACCTGGTGATGCCTTTTGGGCTCACTAATGCCCCTTCTGTCTTCCAGTGCTTCATGAACGATATATTTCGACACTTCGTGGATAAATTTTTGATTATCTATCTGGATAATATTTTGATCTTCTCCAAGAATTGGGACTCTCATGTGGAACATGTTCGACTGTGTTCCGGATTTTGAGGGAGAATTCCCTGTATGTCAAGGGATCGAAATGTCTTTTTGGGGTACAGAGGATTTCATTTTTGGGATTTATTTTGTCTCCGTCAACTATTGAAATGGACCCGGCCAAGGTACAGGCCATTTATGATTGGGTTCAGCCCACTTCTTTGAAGGCCCTCCAGAAGTTTTTGGGTTTTGCTAATTTTTATCGGAAATTTATAGCTAATTTTTCTGATATTGCCAAGCCATTGATGGATTTGACTAGGAAGGGTGCTGATGTGCTGAATTGGTCTCCGGAGGCTGTTTCTTCCTTTCAGGAGCTGAAGCGAAGATTCACTTCTGCTCCGGTTTTGTGGCAACCTGATGTCTCACTCCCGTTTCAGGTGGAGGTGGACGCTTCTGAGATTGGTGCAGGAGCGGTGTTGTCCCAAAAAGATCCTGTGACATCTAAAATGAATCCTTGTGCTTTCTTTTCCCGAAAGTTCTCCCCATCCGAACGTAACTATGATGTGGGGAATCTGGAACTGTTGGCCATGAAATGGGCATTTGAGGAGTGGAGACATTGGTTGGAGGGAGCCAAACACCAAGTCATGGTCCTTACTGACCACAAGAATTTGATTTAGCTGGAGTCGGCCAAGCGCTTGAATCCTAGACAGGCTAGGTGGGCCTTGTTTTTCACACGTTTTGATTTTGTGGTCTCTTTTCTTCCGGGCACTAAGAATGTCAAGACTGACGCCCTTTCTAGGAGTTTCCTTGCTGATTCCCCTGTTGTGACTAAGCCTGCTACCATCTTAGGCGAGGGGGTAGTTCTTTCTGCCATCTCGCCCGATTTGAGACGTGCTCTGGAAGAGTTTCAGAAGGACAAACCTGAGCGTTGTCCCAGTGGAAAGTTGTATGTTCCTGACCAGTGGAGGAAGAGAGTGATGTCTGAAGTTCATTGCTCTGCATTGGCTGGTCATCCAGGTATTTTTGGTACTAGAGATCTGGTGAGTCGGTCTTTTTGGTGGCCCGCCTTGTCTCATGATGTCAGGAATTTTGTGCAGTCCTGTGGGACTTGCTCCCGGTCTAAACCTTGTTCTCGCTCTAGTGGCTTGTTGATGCCTTTGCCGGTGCCCAAGAGGCCATGGACCCATATTTCAATGGATTTTATCTCTGATATGCCTGTCTCTCAGAGAATGACTGTTATTTGGGTGATTTGTGATAGATTCTCTAAGATGGTCCATCTTGTACCACTCCCTAAGTTGCCATCTTCCTCTGAGTTGGTGCCCTTGTTTTTGCAACAGGTGGTTCGCTTGCACGGGATTCCTGAGAACATTGTATCTGACAGAGGAGTTCAGTTTTTGTCTAGATTTTGGAGGACTTTCTGTTCCAAGCTGGGAATTCAGTTGTCCTTCTCCTCTGCGTTTCACCCTCAGACCAATGGGCAGACGGAGAGAACAAACCAGACTTTGGAGTCGTATTTGAGATGTTTTATTTCTGCCGATCAGGATGATTGGGTTTCATTTTTGCCCTTGGCCGAATTTGCTTTAAATAATAGAGCTAGTTCTGCCACTTTGATGTCACCTTTTTTTTGTATCTTTGGTTTTCACCCTCGATTTTCTTCAGGGCAGGTGGAGCCTTCTGCCTGCCCAGGTGTTGACACTGTGGTGGAGAGAATGCACCAGATCTGGGACCAAGTAGTGGATAAATTGTCTCTCTCCCAGGAAAAGGCCCAGCGGTTTTCCAACCGACGTAGGACCGTTGGTCCCCAGTTTAAGGTGGGTGATATGGTTTGGTTGTCATCAAAAAATATCGCTATGAAGGTGGCTTCTCCTAAGTTTAAGCCTAGATTTATTGGACCTTACAAGATTTTGGAGATTATTAATCTGGTCTCTTTTCGGTTGGCTCTTCCTGTCACATTTAAAATTCATAATGTGTTTCATAAGTCCTTGTTGAAGAGGTTTGTTGAACCAGTAGTTCCTGTGGTGGCACCTCCTGACCCTATATTGGTTGAAGGTAACATGGAATATGAGGTAGAGAAGATACTGGATTCCCGTCTGGCTAGACGGAGACTCCATTATTTGGTTAAGTGGAAGGGTTATGGTCAGGAGGATAATACCTGGGTCTCTGCCTCTGATATTCATGCCGAAAGATAGGTGCGTGCCTTTCATCGGGCTCACCCGGATCACCCTGGTGGCATGGATGAGGGTTCGGTGACCCCTCCTCAAGGGGGAGGTACTGTTGTGAGTTCATTTTTCCCTTCACCATTGAGGTCTGATGAACTCCTCCTCTGGTGAAGGAAGGTGGTGAGGCTGATTACCAAACACCTGGGCAGCTAGATGATGACTGGGTGGCTGGAATTGAGGACTGGCTATAAGGCTGCCGACGCCCTTCTTCCTGGCTGGTGATTTTCCTGCTGGATTCTTGGAGACCAGTCTGATTCCTGCATCTCAAAGCTAAGTTTTTCTGCTCTTTGTAATCTTCAGTTTTGTTTTTGTTTTGCCTTGTTTTTTGGGAGTTCTGCCATCCCCGGCCGGGGGTGAGCTGAATTCCATTTTTGTCTCTGATCTGTTGATCTTTTGCTCTGTCTTCAGAATATGCCTGAGTGCTGATATAGTCTTTTGAAGCCTAGCGACTTCAGGGCCTGTTTTTCCTATCAGTCGGTTGGCTCATTTTGATAGGGTTTTTGCGGATGGCAGACAGCAGTTTTCCTATCCTGTCCTATGTAGTTAGCTTGGGCCCCATCATTTGCTCAACCTATCTTTCTATCTGTGTTAGTGTTTTCATATTGCTTCACCGTCATTATATGTTGGGGGCTGCCTATTGCTTTGGGGTCTGCTCTGGGGCAGTTTAGTTTTCCCCTTTCTGTCTTTAGGCTATATAGTTCCCCGGATGTGATCGAGGGGTCTAGGGCACCGTAGGAACCCCCCACGGCTACTGCTAGTTGTTGTGGATAGGTTCAGGGGTCTGCAATCCGATAGCTGCCAACCTCTCTGGTTTTTCTGGACTTAGCTGGTATTTTGTTTTTTCCTCCTTCGGTGACTCATCATAACACCCCATTGCCCATTTGAATCCAGTAATGGACAGCTTCGGTTTGCTGAGAGTCGGTGGTCGTTCAAATCAAGCCAAGATTGCGGCTTCACAGCAACATCCTTGCATCATTCCCAGTAAACATCATATCACTGATCTACTGATCCAGCACTTTCATGAAAAAACCAAGCACCAAGGCAGGCAGATCACAGAAGGCAAGTTACGGTCTGCAGGTCTTTGGATCATAGATATGAAAACACGTGTAGCAGGATCACTACATCGCTGTGTGCAATGTCGGAAAACCAGAGCAAAACAGGTACATCAACAAATGGCCGACTTGCCCTTTGACAGATTGAGTGCCGAACCGCCTTTAACCTACGTTGGCCTAGATGTCTTTGGGCCATGGATGGTATCTGCATGCAGAACTCGAGGTGGCCATGCCAACAGCAAACGATGGGCTATACTATTCACTTGCATGAGTGTCCGTGCCGTCCACATAGAGGTAAGAGTCTATGGACACATCCAGTCAGATCAACGCCCTCCGGCGGTTTCTAGCGATCAGAGGACCGGTGAAACAGTTGAGGTCTGACCGCGGAAGCAACTTCATCGGTACATGTCGAGAGCTGGATATTGACATCAAGCCAATTCAGGATCAGCTGGCAGAAAGATCATTAGTCCTCCGCATAGTTCTCACATGGGAGGTTCCTGGGAAAGGATGATCAAGATCTCACGCAACATCCTGAACTCTATGTTTATGGACGTAAATTGTTCAAGGCTTACGCATGAGACCTTGGTTACTCTTCTGGCTGAAGTTTCTGCCATAATCAACTCAAGACCACTTGTCCCAGTGTCCATGGATCCCGAAAAACCGACCATTCTTACGCCAGCTACTCTTCTCACTCAAAAGACTGGGAACCCGCTAACAGTTAGTGGAGAGTTTACTCACGCAAACACCTACCAGAAACAGTGGAAGCGTGTGCAGTACCTCGCTGATTACTTCTGGAACCGGTGGAGAAAGGAATATCTCGTTACTCTCCAAGGAAGAAAATGGCGACAGAATAAACCGAACTTGAAAGGAGACGTGGTACTAATGAAAGAACAACAAGCCCGAAGGATCAACTGGCCTATGGGAATCGTTTCAAGGACCTTTCCTAGTCAAGACAGTAAGGTCCGGAAGGTGGAGCTGAAGGTCCTTAGGAAAGGCGAGCCTAAGACATTTTAGAGGCCAATCCACGAGCTTATATTGATACTACCAATTGAGGACATTCCAGTAGGATGAACCACGAACAGAACACTGCCCTACTACTTCATCCATTGGATTACCGTTGGATCGGAGACATTTTGGCCTAGTGCGGCTTCTCCGATCCGAAGATGGGTATCATTGGATTGTCTCAGGAACTGACTGTCATCTACCTCGTTTTGAAGTTGTCATTATTGCATGCATATTTGTGTCTCCTTTCTAGGCTATTGAACTTTACTTAAACAAAAAACATTAATATAGTAAAATCCCTTACGGAATTTCAGACAGGGAGTGTGCTGTTCCATCGAAGGTTATGATTGTATGCTTATATAATTGTATTGTTACCATTCTTTGTGTTCAGTTTTGCATTTGGTCTGCTGCCACCTGCTGTCCTTTTTCTGTATAGCAGACTGCAGCTAATTATTTTTAGTACATGCCTTCAACTTCTTGGTCATTTGACTCCTTCTCTTCCTGCCGGTGGCCATTACTAGTTTATTTTTCTCCTGGGAGAGACAGGCTTACCAGGCTGTGAAAGGCATCAGTTTTTTTGACAACTCACAATTTGCTCAATTTTGCTGAATCATCTTGCTATCAACTTGCTACACACCTTGCTGCACACACATCGCTGTATCACTTGGGTTGTTACACCTCCATTTCTGGAGAAGTACTGCATTACCAATTATATGCTGTATGTCCAGATTTCCAATAAACAAGTCTGGACTTCACAATATCTGGTGTGTATCATCTCTCTGGACGCATGAACAGCAAAACAGCAACAATGGTCCTGTCTACTCTCCATTGAGGAAACGGAAGGTAGGGATCTCTCCCAGCCCCAATCAACTATACCTCCATTCTCCTCATGTGGGGCCAGAACAAAATTATCACTGAAAGTAAAGTATTCCCTTAGCGGTATATACTGTATTTTCACATACTATTTATTCCTGACACTGGAGTGGATTATAAACTTACGAAGTATATAGTTTGAGGTCTGGGGTCTGCCATTATGTGGCTAGTTTTCTGACTGTTTCAGATAACATGATAGATGATTTTCTTCGTCTAGTCCCGCTTGAATATAGGTCAATACTAAATAATCTCCTGATGAGTCGCCGTTAGTGAGGACGATCAAGCAAGTAGAAATGAGAGACTTGGAGAGGGAGTGTGTATACGTCACATAACCCTCTATACTGAACTGTGGGGTATATGTTTAACTCCATATCAGCATAGGGTTATGAGGAATCGCTCCTGTCAAACCAATCTAATCAGTTTTTATGAAGAGGTAAGCTATAGGCTGGATCAAGGTGAGTCATTGGATGTGGTATATCTTGATTTTTCCAAAGCATTTGATACCGTGCCACACAAGAGGTTGGTACACAAAATGAGAATGCTGGGTCTGGGGGAAAATGTGTGTAAATGGGTAAGTAACAGGCTTAGTGATAGAAAGCAGAGGGTGGTTATAAATGGTATATTCTCTAACTGGGTCGCTGTGACCAATGGGGTACCGCAGGGGTCGGTGTGGGACCTATTCTCTTCAACATATTAACGATCTGGTAGAAGGTTTACACAGTAAAATATCGATATTTGTAGATGATGCAAAACTATGTAAAGCAGTCAATACAAGAGAAGATAGTATTTTGCTACAGATGGAAGAAGGGAAGGAATCAATATCACCATTACACACTGAACGGGAAACCACTGGGTAAATCTGACATGGAGGACTTGGGGATCCTAGTTAATGATAAACTTACCTGGAGCAGCCAGTGCCAGTCAGCTGCTGCTAAGGCAAACAGGATCATGGGGTGCATTAAAAGAGGTCTGGATACACATGATGAGAGCATTATACTGCCTCTGTACAAATCTCTGGTTAGACCGCACATGGAGTACTGTGTACAGTTTTGGGCAACGGTGCTCTGGAAGGACAAAATGGAACTAGAGCGAGTACAAAGGAGGGCAACAAAATTAATAAAGGGGATGGGTGAACTACAATACCCAGAGAGATTAGCAAAATTAGGATTATTTAGTGCAGAAAAAGATAACTGAGGGGCAATCTAATAAACAGGTATCAATATATAAGGGGACAATACAAATATCTCTCCACGGATCTGTTTATACTAAGGAAGGTGATGGTCTCTAGGGGGCATTCTCTGCGTCTGGAGTAGAGAAGGTTTTTCCACCAACATAAAGAGGATTCTTTACTGTTAGGGCAGTGAGAATCTGGAATTCCTTGCCTGAGGAGGTGGTGATGGCAAACTCAGTTGAGGGGTTCAAGAGAGGCCTGGATGTCTTCCTGGAGCACAACAATATTGTATCTTACAGTGATTAGGTTCTTTAGGACCTAGATCTGGGGATTCATTCTGACAATATAGACTGAACTGAAAGGAGAAATGTCTTTTTTCAGTCTTGCTAACTATGTAACAATGTTTTTTTCTATTAGTCACCTACTGACTAAACTTCAGGGTTGAATTATGGGTATAGTTTTACATTTGGAATTAATAAAGTTTAGTTTTATCCTTTTGTCAGCAAACATGAGGAATGACAACAGACAACCCATTTAAGAAGATTCAATTTTGGTTAAAATTCTTCCAACATTATGAACATAAAAAAGGCTTCTCCCCTATGTGACATCTCTGATGTTTATTAACAGTTGATTTCCAAGTAAAGTATTTCCCACATTAAGAAAATGAAAAAGGCTTCTCCCTTGTGTGAGTTAGTTGGTGTGTAACAAGATTCCCTTTATGGTTAAAACATTTCCCACATTCTGAACAGGAAAAAGGCTTCTCCCCTGTGTGAGTTCTCTGGTGACCAACAAGATGACATTTCTGGTTAAAACATTTTCCACATTCTGAACAAGAAAAAGGTTTCTCCCCTGTGTGAGTTCTTTGGTGACTAAGAAGAGATGATTTCTTCAGAAAACTTTTCCCACATTCTGAACAGGAAAAAGGATTCTTCCCTGTGTGAGTTCTCTTGTGGTTAACAAAATGTGATTTATGTGCAAAACATTTCCCACATTCTGAACAGGAAAAAGGCTTCTCTCTTGTGTGAGTTCTGTGATGAGTAACAAGCAGTGATTTATATGCAAAACATTTCCCACATTCTGAACATGAAAAAGGCTTCTCTCCTGCGTGGGTTATTTGGTGTGTAACAAGATTCCCTTTATGGTTAAAACATTTCCCACATTCTGAACAGGAAAAAGGCTTCTCCCCTGTGTGAGTTCTATGGTGCTTAATCAAATCTGATTTCTGGTTAAAACATTTCCCACATTCTGAGCATGAAAAAGGATTCTCCCCTGTGTGAGTTCTATGGTGAGTAACAAGTAGTGATTTATGTGCAAAACATTTCCCACATTCTGAGCAGGAATAAGGCTTCTCCCCTGTGTGAGTTCTCTGATGTGTAACAAAATGTGATTTGTTGTTAAAACATTTCCCACATTCTAAACAGGTAAAAGGCTTCTCCCCTGTGTGAGTTCGTTGGTGTGTAACAAAATGTGATTTGTTGTTAAAACATTTCCCACATTCTGAACAGGAAAATGGCTTATTTGCTTTAGTAGCAGTTTGTTTTTTATTGCCTCTTTTGTGACTTTGATTTTCCTTAGTAGTCGGTAATGAATCAGAAGATGTGACCTGTTTCATAGGATCAGATGACAGATCTTTGCTGTGAATGGATGATGGTATATCTGGAGTAATGGCATTCAATTCAGTTGTATCTTGCAGGATCTCAAGATCATCAGATTTAAACATTGAAGATGTCAACTGTCCCACTGATCTCCTGGTACAGTCATCTGCCAAGATCAAAACAATTTTTTAAAAAAGTTTTATATTTATATTTTCGAACATTTCTACTTAAACTGTCCATAAAAATGGCAAGCTATGTAAAGAACTTTGATTATTTACCAAGACAATGACCGTTCACAGTGTAATAGAAAACCTTGTTGGATGAGCCAGTAGTGTGCGGTGTTCAACTGTTTGTTCATTCTGCCTCCCAAATATCGAATAAAAAGAAACCAATCAATGTTATGTAGGCAAAAATAATACCAGTTCTCATCTCAAAAAACAAGTCCCCACTCAGGTCCATCATCTGCCAATGGAAAAACAGAGGTTCCCGCACTATTAGTGGCTCAAAGGCTGCTGAAAAGCAACAAGGTTTCTATAAACCAATCCACCAAAATCCGCTCTCACTTCGGAGTCTTGCAGTGTGCGCAAACAACATTTAGGATCCCTGTATTTAGCAATATTATAGTGAGAAGAATCCACTTAATTTGCGGTGTCTCCTGGAGCACAATCTGGGCACTATGTGCTGGGTAATAAAATGGCAAATGTGTAATTTTCACTCTCCAACATCCACTGCGTGTTAATTTCCAGAAAGTGACTGTGGAGTTAAAATATTCACTCCTCCTACACACGTGGTCAAAGCTGTTGGTACCCCTCGTTTAATGACAGAAAAACCCACAATGGTCACAGAAATAACTTGAATCTGACAAAAGTAATAATAAATCAAAAATCTATGAAAATGAAAGTCTGATATTGCTTTTCAGCCATGCTTCCACAGAATTTTTAAAAAAAATAAAACTCATGAAACAGGCCAGGACAGAAATTATGGTACCCTTAACTTAACCACTTCATGACCGCCAACGGTAGATAAACGTCGCGCTAGCAGGGCTTTGTGCAATGCCGATGTTTGTCTACGGTCGGCAGTTTTGTGCTCATCAGGACCCCACATAACTTATAACGAGGGAATTCTGGCGCAGAATGCTTCCTGTGACCCCCGACCTCATCGAGACCTGATAGGTTCAGGTCCTGATGATGTCAGCATCACACCAGCCAATGATACAAATCACTAGGAGAGTTTGTTGTAGCAACTTTCCCGGGTGATCTGCCTCATAAAAACGCTGTTTCTCCTCAGATCTCCTGTCAGTGAGAGAATAGAGGAGAAACAGTGTTACAAGAGCTGCTGCCAACAGCTGTGTCAGTCAGCGATTGTGCTATAAAGTAAAAAACAGATAAGGCAGGTTAGGGTTAGTGCTATAGTTAGGGTTAGTGTTGGGGCTAAAGCTAGGGTTACTGTTAGGCTAAAGTTAAGGTTTATTCTAAAGTTAGGATTAGGCTAAAGAATTAGGCTTTTCTCAATTGTCTCCTCAATAATTTGGTCACATCAGAGTTTTCTATTTCCAGAAAAAAAATAAAAACGCATAAAATGGCCCGTCAGTATTATAGTGCAGAGGAGGCTTATGCACTTTTATGTTCTGACAGTGAAGAAAGTGCAGTGTCAGATGGCGATGTGGATTTCGAGGGCTTTAGTAGCAGCGACAGTGATAGCTCAGAAATGAGCAGTGATTCTGGTCCATCCTCACACACAAGGACCAGTACAACAAGAAGGACAAATAGCGCTTCTGGAGAAATGTCTCCAACTCCGGGAACAATGCCCAGTACTAGCGCTGTCCCTAGTGCTCGTGAATTGGCGCATACCAATGTCCAAGGGGCTTTGCCTCTGGATGTAGCATTTCCCAGATGGGAGGCTTCGGATTCGGCTACTCCATTCATCCCTAATTTTAATGCCATTCCTGGTATAAATGTGGAGGAGGAAATTTTTGGACCAATTAGTTTTTTTAATTTGTTTCTGACAGATAGCTTGCTAGAGCATATTGTCCTACAAATTTATATGCGTCCCAATTCATCAGCCAGAATCCACGATCCTATTATGCTAGGTCAAATTTATGGACACCAACTAATGTCCTAGAAATGAAAACATTTTCAGGACTTACATTCACTATGGGTCTTGTTAAAGAAGCAAGCATTTGGTCCTATTGGTCCAACCGACCTGTTCAAGCCACCCCTATGTTTTCTGCCGTTCTTCCTAGGACGCGTTATGAAATGTTCATGAGATTTTGGCATTTTAACTACAATAGTCAATGCCTGCCCAGAAATGCCCCAGAACATGACAGACTATTCAAAATCAGACCCATCATCGAAGACTTGACAGAAAAGTTCTTAAAGCTCTACACCCCAACAGAAAACACTTCCATTGATGAGTCCCTTGTAAAATTCAAAGGAAGACTGCACCTCAAGCCATTTATTACTAAGAGGGCAAGGTTCGGAATAAAGCTCTACAAAATGTGCGAGAGTTCAACCGGATACGCATCAGCTTTTCACATTTATGAGGGGAAAGACAGCCAACTAAACCCACCAGGAGGCCCTACTTATCTGGGGACATCTGGAAAAATGGTTTTGAGTCTTTTTTTTCAAAAAGGCTACAATCTGTATGTTGACAACTACTACACCAGAATAACCCTATTTAAAAGTCTGGTTAGTCATGTATTTGTTTCAGGTGGCCACATATAATTCTTTTGTGTTATACAAAAAAGCCGGAAATGCAGATACTTTCCTTGATTATCAGGAAAAGGTCACTGAAAATCTTGTTTTTGAAAATTTTGTCCCCGCCAATCCTTTAGATCTGAAGATGTCAGAAGACTCACTGAGCGACATTTTATTGCCCTCATCCCAGTAACTGAAGCAAGAAAGAACCCCAGAGAAGATGTCATGTATGCTCCTAGAGAGGAATGAGGCATGATACCTGCTATTATTACCCACAATGCCCATCATTGCCAGCCTTATGCCTCCATGACGGCTTTACAATCTTCCACACAGAACCACGTTTTTGAACTGTTTTGACATTCAAGCATTTGGATTATTTAGTGACAGACACATTTGAGTAGAGCTGACTTAACAATTTCCGGGGGTAGGTGGGGGAGGTCTCCAGAGACACAAGCTGGGCACAATATATTGGACACTACAATGACATTTTTGCAATTTTTCCTCAGAAACTTCCACTATGTGTTTCTGGAAATCATCCATGTAGTGAAAATGGTCACTATATCCATAGATGAAATCCCAGAGGGGTGTCATTTCCGAAAAGGGGTCACTTCAGGGGGGATTCTGTTGTTCTGGCACTTAGTGGCTCTCCAAAGTTCCACAGCAGCAGAATCCGCCCTGAAGTGATCCCATTTTGGAAATGACACCCCTCTGCGAATTCACCTATGTATACCCATAGATTTACCTATGATGACCATTTAACTATCTACCTATTTTCCAATGTAAATTTTGGGGCTAAAACAAAATTTTAATGGTAAAAATGTACCATATTTTTCGGACTACAAGACGCACTTTTTCCCCAAAATTTTTTGGGGGAATTGGGGGTGCGTCTTACAGTTGGAATATACTTACAAATGCTGCGGTATCGGCGCTCTGTGCTGCGTGGAGGGCTCCGCCGGCATTTTGTCAAAGCCCGGAGACCCCTGTAGATCCATTGCTGTGATGCGGTGGTCTCCGGAAAAATGGCCGCTGTGTGCAGCACATGCTGAGATTCAGATCTCGTCCTGTGATCTCGTTGCCGAGATCTGAATCTGAGCATGCTCCACCCCCAGCTGCCATTTTCCCGGAGGCCACCGCATTGCAGCAATGGAGCTGAAGGGGCCTATGGCTTTGACAAAAAGGCGGTGGAGCCCCCCACGCAGCACAGAGCGCCGCTGCCCCAGCACAGAGCAACGCCACCGCCCCAGCACAGATCGCTGCTACCGCCCCAGCACAGAGCACTGCTGCCACCCCGGGTAGAGAGCTGCTGCCACCCCAGCACAGAGCACCGCTGCCGCACCAGCCAGGAAAGGGATTATCCGGCGGCCACCACACCAGCCTGGACCACCGAACAACCTCTATGACCACTTTGGCACCTGTGCTGATCCCCCCCCGGTAAGCTGGATTCGGACTGTAAGACGGACCCTCATTTGGCACATTTTTTCCCCTATTTTCCTTTCGAAAATTTGGGGTGCATCTTATAGTCTGAAAAATACAGTAATTATTTTTTCTTCACTGCCCAGTGGTATAATTTTCTATGGAACAGCTGTGGTGTCAGTATGCTCACTGCACCACTAGAGGAATTCATTCAGGGAAGTATTTGGTAAAATGCAGTCACTTTTGGGGCTTATGCTGTTCTGGTACCTCAGGGGCTCTGACAATGTGACATGTCACCCACAAACAATTCCAGCAAAATCTGCTCTCCAATAGGGCGCTCCTTCCCTTCCAAGCTCTGCCATGCGCCCAAACAGTAGCATTCTCCCACATATGGGGTATCGGCGTGCTCAGGAGAAAGTGCACAACAAATTGTATGGAACAATTTCTCCTGTTACCCTTATGAAAATGCAAAATATGGAGTTAAAAAGATTTGTGAAAAATGTTATTTTTTTTTACTTCCACGGCGCCATGTTATAAACTTCTATAAAGCAGCTGTGGGTTCAAGGTGCTCAATACACATCTGGATAAGTTCCCTAAGGGGTCTAGTTTCCAAAATGGGGTCCCTTGTTGGGGGTTTCAACTGTTTAGGGATATCAGGGGCTCTCCAAATGCGACATGGCAACCGCTAATTATTCCAGCATATTTTACATTCATAAAGTCAAATGGCGTGCCTTCCCTTCTGAGCCCTGCCGTGTGTCCAAACAGTAGATCTCCCACACATATGGGGTATCGGCATGCTCAGGAGAAATTGCAAAACAAAATGTATCGTCCATTTTCTCCTGTTACCCTTGCAAAAGTAAAAAATTAGGTCTAAAGGAAAATTTGTGTGAAAGTAAATGTTTATTTTCTCCTTCCACATTCCATTCATTCCTGTGAAGCACCTGAAGGGTTAATAAACTTCTTGAATGTGGTTTTGAGCACCTGGAGGGGTGCAGTTTTTAGAATGGTGTCACTTTTGGGTATTTTCGGTCATATTGACCCTCAAACTCACTTCAAATGTGAGGTGCTCCCTGAAAAAATTGTTTTGTAAATTTTGTTGGAAAAATGAGAAATCGCTGGTCAACTTTTAACCCTTATAACTTCCTAACAAAAAAAAATTGATATACTTGATATAGATGATACTGCGCAGGCGCCGCCATCACCGGTGACATTTCGCTGGGTGTAATTTTTTTCTAAGCCTCACAATAGCCACAATATTATAGGCATTATCAACAGTAATATCAATGCTATTATATGCATTATGTAATAATGGGGGCAGGTCAGTGAGGGGTCAGCGACCTGTCATAAGCCCATACAGATGAATATGTAATCAGAGCACCACATAAAGCCCCGCCCACAGCCCTGCCCACACCCCCGCCCCAGAGCACGAGAATCTCATTAACTGAAAACTACAAATACAGATTACACAACAGTAAACCAGAGTTGCCCTCATTTATGGTGGACCATTGGAGCTACTATGGATCCTGAGCAGAAGATTAGAGAAAATAATATTGCTCCCCATTTCAGGAGAGATTGTGCAGTAATCTGAATTCCTTAGGATCAGAAACAATGTAATTTATGACGTGGAGTGAATCCATGACACCAGGGCTGGAGCCAACACATCTCCTGCAGGCGGGAATAAATGTATATTACAGCCCTCAGCCACGCACAGCTTAGAGAGGTGAGTTGTGAAATACTCGCCAGGATTTGAGTACCGCATTACTCGCCGAGTACCAAACCCTAACGAGTATACTCGCTCATCCCTAGGAACCAAGAGACATTCAGCAGCACAGAAGGGAGAAAAGGGAGATTCATCCGATAATATCTCAGGGATCTAGGAAGCCAACAGCATCATTACCCTCCGCTTTCTCTTACAGGCCCAGCATAAGATTTTTCTTCAAGCGAGTTTCTAACCTCTCAGCACATTCTACGTACGCTGTCATTTGGCTTTATAGTTACAGATCTGGGCAGGTAACGGTCAGTATTTTGAGGTGGATGGATTCTCCAGGTTCTAAGTTCTATAGAAAAGGGCTTTCAAAGCCCAAATAAATTTGAACAGTTTTGGGTGGAGGAGAATGTTGTGGTCTAGAGGCAAAATGGTGACCATGGTAATACGGCCGGACTACACCACCGATAAAGCAGCCACAGCCGGTGACTGAGAGGAATCTGTGACTTCTCTGCATTCAGTGGTTACTACTCACCTGGGTAGTCATATGTGGGAATCTCCTCTTTACACCACTCATCATCTCTCACATATGTCTCTGTAGTATTAATATGGGTCAGATCTTCACCCTGAAACAAATATTGTAAAAGTCACAGACAGATGGAGAAGTCTCATCTATGATCAGCTCTAATCCTGCCATCTCCACCGTTCTCATTACACAAGTATAAAACATATAATACTGGTGGATAAAACAAGACTGAGCACAAAACCTTCACAGCCGTCTACACATCATAGGGGAGATCTCCTGACACCTTCTCTCCATCTACCTGATGATCCTGAGGAGCACTGGGATCTTCTTGGTTACAGTCCTGTGGAAGAAGAGGACGGGGACATCTCTCTGGTGTTGTCCTCTTACTGGATAGATCTGGAGGAAACACATACAGGGACTGAATTCATTCTCTACATACAGATAATTATAGGCCGTGTGTATTTAGTCCAGTCTATTACCTGGAGATGTGAGGGGCTGGGGAACCTCCATTATGACGTCCTTGTACAGATCTCTGTGTCCTTCTAAATACTCCCACTCCTCCATGGAGAAATTGACGGCGACATCCTGACACCTTATAGGAACCTGACACATACAATGATACCGTCATCCCCCCGATCCCTTCATAGTGTTACTGTATAATGTCCCAGCATTCCCAGCAGTGTCACCTCTCCAGTCAGCAGCTCAATCATCTTGTAGATGAGTTCTAGGATCTTCTGGTCATTGATGTCCTCATGGAGCAGGTGATGAGGTGGAGGCCCCGTGATTGGGCTCAGGGGTCTTCCCCATCCCTCAGACACAGGGTCCTGACAGTGATCACTAGAGGTCTTCTTCACCACTGTGTAATCCTGGTAATGGAGAGACACATTAATAAATCTCACTACAGACATTTCCAGAGTCCTCACCTCTCCAGTTCTGTCCATCTGTTATTCCCATAGATAAGAATGATGTAATGTGACGTCATCAGAATCTCTCACCTCTCCAGTGAGACGGAAGAGGATCTCTAGGGTGAGGTGTAACATCCTCTCCGCCATCTTGTCTCTGTCCATATCCATCCTTGATGGGTAAATCAGGAAAATTCTCTTCTGTAGAAGATCTTCACTGAGAGGATCCGATATTGTAGAGACCTGAATGAGAAGATGATCCGATGTAACATCATAAGAATCCTGTGTAATAATACAATTACTGGAGATAATAAGGGAAACATATGAGGAGATTTATTATCTTACAGGGTTTAGTTTTCTTCCCTGACATCTACTAATAAAACCTATATATTTAGGCCACAGACAACAAGCAG
The DNA here is from genome assembly GCF_039654945.1 of Dendrobates tinctorius. NCBI lineage: Eukaryota > Metazoa > Chordata > Amphibia > Anura > Dendrobatidae > Dendrobates > Dendrobates tinctorius. Next base: position 1,501,874 of record NW_027361787.1, on the reverse strand, counting down.
TTTCCTCCTCGGAGTCGGCAGCTGAACACGTTCCTCATAGACTCATCTTCCATAACGCTAATTCTCGTCTCATTACCGACACTGGAATCGGCATTAGCAATACTGCAGGAGAGATTCATTACACGCGACATGAGAAATAACTCCTTCATGATGAGGACGACATCTTCATCTTCTACTGCGGCTCTAGAGACAGATGTGGCCAGAGTCGGTCACTGCCTCCATCCCCACCGGCCGTCTATATGAAGGTTTCCCGTCTTCCCCGCACTGGAATCTTCTCTCACGTTAGATCTCAGCTCTGAGTCACACACAGAAGTTTGAGGCTTTTCTGCAAGAACAGGACAGGAGAGATCTGAGGCCGATGTCTCCATGTACAGGGTTTCCCCTCGGGATAAGAGGCTTTTCTATCCCTTTCCCCCAATTAGAGGGGACACCTGTGGATATCGGGGTCTTTACCGGCTGCAGTCCTGGGGGGATTTACTCGGTAACGTGGACGTTGGACAAACGTCACCATCAATTCCCATCAGAGTGAAGGAACATCGCTCCTCTATTCAGCTCTATGGATCCAGGATGAAATCCACTGCGGCCCCTGCAAGAAAAGAGCGAAGTCTGGTGAGACCCCCGAGGCCGGAGATTTCTACAGCTGCTCTGTGCACAGGACCTGTGATGAGGTCACAGGAGGGGAGGAGTCAGGGGTCACGTGATCAGGGGCCTCAGTGTGTGCAGGACTCTGCTGTGCTGGTTGTCATGGTGCTGGATGAGGGGAAGTTTCTGTGTGGGGTCAGGAGGGGTTTACAGGGTGGATGTAGCAGAGCCGTGTGTGTACAAGGTGTACGGAGCGGAGCCGTGTGTGTACGAGGTGTACGGAGCGGAGCTGTGTGTGTACGAGGTGTACGGAGCGGAGCCGTGTGTGTACGAGGTGTACAGAGCGGAGCCGCATGTGTACGAGGTGTACGGAGCGGAGCCGCGTGTGTAGGAGGTGTACGGAGCGGAGCCGTGTGTGTACGAGGTGTACGGAGCGGAGCCGTGTGTGTACGAGGTGTACGGAGCGGAGCCGCATGTGTACGAGGTGTACGGAGCGGAGCCGTGTGTGTACGAGGTGTACGGAGCGGAGCCGTGTGTGTACGAGGTGTACGGAGCGGAGCCGTGTGTACGAGGTGTACGGAGCGGAGCCGCGTGTGTACGAGGTGTACGGAGCGGAGCCGCGTGTGTACGAGGTGTACGGAGCGGAGCCGCGTGTGTACGAGGTGTACGGAGGGGAGCCGCGTGTGTACGAAGTGTACGGAGCGAAGCCGCGTGTGTACGAGGTGTACGGAGCGGAGCCGTGTGTACGAGGTGTACGGAGCGGAGCCGTGTGTGTACGAGGTGTACGGAGCGGAGCCGTGTGTACGAGGTGTACGGAGCGGAGCCGCGTGTGTACGAGGTGTACGGAGCGGAGCCGCGTGTGTACGAGGTGTACGGAGCGGAGCCGCGTGTGTATGAGGTGTACGGAGGGGAGCCGCGTGTGTACGAAGTGTACGGAGCGAAGCCGCGTGTGTACGAGGTGTACGGAGCGGAGCCGTGTGTACGAGGTGTACGGAGCGGAGCCGTGTGTGTACGAGGTGTACGGAGCGGAGCCGTGTGTGTATGAGGTGTACGGAGCGGAGCCGTGTGTGTACGAGGTGTACGTAGCGGAGCCGTGTGTGTACGAGGTGTACGGAGAGGAGCCGCATGTGTACGAGGTGTACGGAGCGGAGCCGCGTGTGTAGGAGGTGTACGGAGCGGAGCCGTGTGTGTACGAGGTGTACGGAGCGGAGCCGTGTGTGTACGAGGTGTACGGAGCGGAGCCGTGTGTGTATGAGGTGTACGGAGCAGAGCCGTGTGTGTACGAGGTGTACGTAGCGGAGCCGTGTGTGTACGAGGTGTACGGAGCGGAGCCGCATGTGTACGAGGTGTACGGAGCGGAGCCGCGTGTGTAGGAGGTGTACGGAGCGGAGCCGTGTGTGTACGAGGTGTACGGAGCGGAGCCGTGTGTGTACGAGGTGTACGGAGCGGAGCCGCATGTGTACGAGGTGTACGGAGCGGAGCCGTGTGTGTACGAGGTGTACGGAGCGGAGCCGTGTGTGTACGAGGTGTACGGAGCGGAGCCGTGTGTACGAGGTGTACGGAGCGGAGCCGCGTGTGTACGAGGTGTACGGAGCGGAGCCGCGTGTGTACGAGGTGTACGGAGCGGAGCCGCGTGTGTACGAGGTGTACGGAGGGGAGCCGCGTGTGTACGAAGTGTACGGAGCGAAGCCGCGTGTGTACGAGGTGTACGGAGCGGAGCCGTGTGTATGAGGTGTACGGAGCGGAGCCGTGTGTGTACGAGGTGTACGGAGCGGAGCCGTGTGTACGAGGTGTACGGAGCGGAGCCGCGTGTGTACGAGGTGTACGGAGCGGAGCCGCGTGTGTACGAGGTGTACGGAGCGGAGCCGCGTGTGTACGAGGTGTACGGAGGGGAGCCGCGTGTGTACGAAGTGTACGGAGCGAAGCCGCGTGTGTACGAGGTGTACGGAGCGGAGCCGTGTGTACGAGGTGTACGGAGCGGAGCCGTGTGTGTACGAGGTGTACGGAGCGGAGCCGTGTGTGTATGAGGTGTACGGAGCGGAGCCGTGTGTGTACGAGGTGTACGTAGCGGAGCCGTGTGTGTACGAGGTGTACGGAGCGGAGCCGTGTGTGTACGAGGTGTACGGAGCGGAGCCGTGTGTGTACGAGGTGTACGGAGAGAAGCCGCGTGTGTACGAGGTGTACGGAGCGGAGCCGCGTGTGTACGAGGTGTACGGAGCGGAGCCGCGTGTGTACGAGGTGTACGGAGCGGAGCCGCGTGTGTACGAGGTGTACGGAGCGGAGCCGTGTGTGTAAGAGGTGTACGGAGTGGAGCCGTGTGTGTAAGAGGTGTACGGAGCGGAGCTGTGTGTGTAAGAGGTGTACGGAGCGGAGCCGTGTTTGTGTGGACCCTCTGTGTACGCTGTATACCCCCAGCTTCGGTCTCAGACCCCACAGTGTACGCTGTATACACCCGTATACCCCCATCTTCGGGCACAGACCCCTGTGTACGCTGTATACACCCATATACCCCCAGCTTCGGTTGCAGATGCCTCTTTGTACGCTGTATACACCTGTATTCCCTCAGCTTCAGTTGCAGACCCCTGTGTATAATGTATACACCTGTATACCCCAAGCTTCACTCACAGACCCTGCGTCTCTCACACTATATACACCTGTATACCCCCAGCTTCAGTCGCAGACCCCTGTGTATGTTGTATACACCCGTATACCCCCAGCTTCGGTCACAGACGCCTGTGTACACTGTATACACCCATATACCCCCAGCTTCAGTTGTAGACCCCTGTGTATACTTTATTCACCTGTATACCCCCAGCTTCAGTCACAGACCCTGCGTCTCTCACACTGTATACACCTGTATACCTCCAGCTTCAGTCTCAGAACCCTGTGTGTATGCTGTATACACCCGTATACCCCCAGCTTCGGTCACAGCCCCCTGTGTACACTGTATACACCCGTATACCCCCAGCTTCGGTCGCAGACCCCTGTGTACACTGTATACACCTGTATACCCCCAGCTTTGGTCGCAGACCCCTGTGTGTACTGTATACACACGTATACCCCCAGCTTCGGTCACAGACCCCTCTGTGTATGCTGTATACATCCGTATACCCCCAGCTTCGGTCACAGACCCCGCATCTCTCACACTGTAGAACTGTCGCCGGACACACACGGTAAAACTGCGGTCGTCGGTCTCTCATCTCTCGCACTTATACTGATAACATAAGATGGAGTCAGACGAACCCTCCTACAAAATGTGAGAACAAAGTCATTACTACAGGACTGTGTGAGAAAGGGATTTATTCTACAAGAAACGCTGGGGCCACAAATGAGAATAACATAATGTCGCTCATCTTCTCTTTCACCATAGATATTGACAGTGAGGATGACTTTCACTTTGCCGCAATGTGGATTTTAGTGGCCATACATAAGTAGTTTAGTAGCTTCTGAAAGCTTTCTGGAAGCCGGGAAGGCCTGGTTCCCAGTAAAAGAGTAGAAGGTTCCAGATCAACCGGTCCACCATACATCTGTGCTATCAGACACTTCACCTTCTCCCAAAGCCCAGAAACTACCGTACAAGACCACCAAATATGTTTCATGTCACCAGATATTCCACAGCCCCTAAAACAGTCTCCCGAGATTTTAGGAAAAATGCTGTGAATTTTTTCCTGTACATAATAGACTCTGTGTAATAGTTTTAAGGAGGTCTCCACAAGGGAAGTCTGGTGACTACCTCTTGATATGGTGTCACAGCTACGATACCATTCATCAATTGACTGTTCAAACCCCAGATCCTCCTCCCACTGTAACATACTGTATACTTCAATTTTTTATCATCTTGTGGAGAATTTATAGCATAGTAGATCAATGAGATCGTTCCCCTGCCCAAAGGGTCATTTAGACATTTATTTTCAAAACTGGTTGCCCTGAGAGTAGTACCGCTCGGGAGGATCTGCTTTGCAAAGTGGGAGATCTGGTTCAAGCGCATTACCTCCCTAACTGGAGGGTCAAATTTTTGAACAAATTCCTGTCTGTCAAGTAAGATATTAAATGGGGAACACAAATGTTTAAGTATATGAATACCTTTCAGCTTCCACCAAGAAAAAATTTGAGGCTCAAGGCCTGGCGGGAACATGGGGTTTTGTAATATAGCTGTCAGGGGAGAAGGGCTTGATTGTAAGTTATATTTAAACCGGACTTTCCTCCAAAGAAGCAACGAGTGGACTGTAAAAGGAGCCACATTCATTAACCCCTGTGGAAGTCGGTCTGTGGTGCACATTAGGCCTGATAAAGAGAATGGTTTGGAGAGAAATGATTCCAGAATAACCCATCTCGGACTATTGGGATATGAACACGCACTTATTAATGGAGCAATCTGTGCCGACTTGTAATAAAGTGTAAAATTAGGGAGGGATAAATCCCCTTCTTTTCTGTGATGGAACATAAGTTTTTGCACAATTCTGGGTTGTTTTCCGAGCCAAAGAAACTTAGACATCATAGAGTGTAACTGAGTGATCGTTCTGGCTGGTACCATAATTGGGAGGGACCTAAATAGATATAAGAAGCGAGGCAGTGACACCATTTTTAATGCATGTATTCTGCCGAGCCAGGATAACTTTGAGGAAACCCATCTATCCAGGTCCCAGACCTGAATATCATTGAACATCTGTGGGATGATTTGAAGCGGGCTGTCCATGCTCGGCGACCATCAAACTGAACTGAACGGGAATTGTTTTGTAAACAGGAATGATCACAAATACCTTCATCCAGGATCCAGGAACTAATTAATAGCTACAGGAAGCGACTAGAGGCTGTTATTTTTGCAAAAGGAGGATCTACGAAATATTAATGTCACTTTTATGTTGAGGTGCCCATACTTTTGCACCTGTCAAATTTTGTTTAAATGCAGATTGCACATTTTCTGTTAGTACAATAAACCTCATTTGAATCCAGAAATATAACTGAGTCCATCAGTTATTAGATATATGAAACTGAAATAGCTGTTGCAAAAACCAAAATTGTTATAAAGAAAAAAGGTTAACATTAATAGGGGTGCCCAAACTTTAACATATGACTGTACATACATACACACTTTGAGCTTTATATATTAGATATATATATATATGTTTTATTATTCTTTTTGCCTAAAATACAAAGGCCATGTGTCATCTTAGAGGTTCGGCCTTTTAGAGATCATTTCATCTTCATCTTACTACTGCTCACAATAACGGTCATTTTGACCCGGGGCGCCCACACTTTTACATGCCGCTGTCAATGCTTCGTCCCGCTGGTGCTCAATATTTAATAGGGTCTTACTATTAAACTTAATGAAAAGTTCGGTGAATTTCTTTGAGCTGTTATTACTAGAGATGAGCGAATATCGTCAGAGAAGTTGTTATTGGCTAATATCGCTTACCGAATAGCTGCATCGGGACCCCGGATCCCTGGAGCGCTCCCGATAATCAGCTGCATGTGTCACCCTCCATGCAGGTGCTGTGACTATCACACAGCGCGACACATGCAGCTGATTCTCGGGAGCGCTCCAGCACACTGAGTCCTGGACACACTGAGGCCCTGATCATGTGACCCCTGACTCCTCCCCTCCTGTGACCTCATCACAGGTCCTGTGCACACAGAGCGGTCATATATGTGGCAGACACTCCTGGATCTTCTGCTTTCTGGGCCGGTTCCTCCTGTGAGTCCTATTAACCCTTTCGCTCCCTGTATTCTCCTTTCTGACAGGACAATATCTGAATTCGGATAGTGTGACAGGAATTTAAGCAATGTGGAAGGAAAAAATGACAATTTTTCTTTTTTCCTCACAAAAATGTGACTTTAGCCCCAAAATTGGCAGCGTAACAAATCCTTATTTTCCCCACTGTAGTTTGTAGACTCCATATACAGATCCCTTAAGTGAGAAAAGAGCTGAATTCCCCACTTAAGTTATTGCATTTTGGAAATTGCCCCCACTGGGAATTTATCTCCAGGTAAAGGCACAATTGTGTCTCCATGGGGGTTGTGCTCACAGCCCAACATCGTGTGGCCTCCAAAGAAATGCCACCCCGCACCATTACTGACCACTGCCAAACCGGTCATGCTGAAGGATGTTGCAGGCAGCAGATCGCTCTCCACGGCGTCTCCAGACTCTGTCACATCTGTCACATGTGCTCAGTGTGAACCTGCTTCCATCTGTGAAGAGCACAGGGCGCCAGGGGTGAATTTGCCAATCCTGGTGTTCTGTGGCAAATGCCAAGCGTCCTGTATAGTGTTGGGCTGTGAGCACAACCCCCAT